>NC_087348.1:23205904-24442243 GCF_030014295.1 Loxodonta africana | reverse complement strand
CACTGAAGCATTCTGGATATTACTAAAATATAGAAATAGTCTTTGTTTTTACCTGTAATGAAGTCTCTCCCTTGACTCCCCGATTGTTTCTTAACATGGAGAATGAGACGAATTTATGGAATTTTTTTTCACCCATGGAGATTCTCCGTGAGGAGATGCCAAGCAATTTGTTGATTGTTCCTGAACCACTTAAAAGCTAACAAAATACCTAGGTGTTGTCTGTTAATTGTCCAGGACAGTTTGTATTTACCAGTGAGCAAGTTTTCAATCACACAGTGTGTATACATGTCTGTATTTATCTATTTCATACGTTCTTACATTTTACTCTTTGCTAACTTTCCATTTTTACCACACAGGGATCTGGGTTAAAATATTGTATCTATAAAACAAACTGTCAATATTCCCCATTTCTACAGTGGCCTTTTCAAACTGATGACAAAAAGAAGTGCTTATACACTTTCTTATTGTATTATTTAACAGTCTTTAATAGAATGAAAGCAATGCATTGTGCATATGTGAGGTATCACTTCCAGTTTGCTGTTGCTATTGTTGCTGTTATTGTTCAGGGTTTTTTTTGTTTGTTTGTTTTGTTTTTGACCACAGAACAGAAAAGTTACCCTTGCTTCTCATTTCATGGTCAAGTGCCATCATCAGGCTGCTTAGGATTTTTGCTTGTTTGTGTACTGTCTTTCACTTCACCAAAGTTACCACTTGTCTACTAATTTGTGTAAGGGTTATTGTATGACCATAGGCTTAATTTCTCTGGGATAAATGTCTAAGGGTGAGTAGTTTTAATTTTGACAAAGTCCAATGTATTGGTTTGTACTTTTTATCAGTATATTTGCAGGTAACAATAATTCAGTAGATTTTACTGTTAAGAATGACGCTGAACATTTTTATATGCTTATAATTTTTTTTATAATTGCCAGCTGCATATTTTCTTTGGATAAGTTATTGTTTATTTTTATGACCATTTTTGTAGACATTTTTCCCTCTTTTTCAGTTCTGAAAACTCTGTATATAGAGTTCTCAAAAATGAAAAAAAAAGAAAAGGAAGCAAATTGACTCAATGGCACTGGGTTTTGGGTGTGGGTATACATTATAGAAATAACTCATTTATTAAGTATATTATTAGAAAATATTTTCTCCCAAAATATAACTCGTTTTTACACAAGTGTCTTTTTACAAGCAGAAGTTTTAAAATTTGACGTGGACAAGCTTTTTATGGATTTTGCTTTTCGTGTTCGTCTTAGATGTGTGTGCTGGTATAACAGAAATGCCACAAGTGGATGCCTTTAACAAACAGAAGTTTATTCTCTCACCATTTACCCTTTGGCTTCAAGTGAATTCCGGGTCATCTCACAGTTTAGGAAGCTAGAAACTCGAATTCGGGATGCCAGCTCCAGGGGAAGTTTTTCTTTCTCTGTTGGCTCTGGAGGAAGGTCCTTGTCATAAACTTTCCCCTGATCTAAGAGCTTCTCAGCTCCTGGACCCCGGGTCCAAAGGATGTGCTTCATTAGCAGAGATTCTTTCTCAGTGGCATGAGATCCTGCTCCTTTCTGCTCCTTTCACTTTTTTGTATCTCTAGAGAGATTCACTCAAAATACATCCTAATCCTGTTGTTTGAGTCTCATTAGCATAGCTAGCTCTAATCCTGTCTCATTAACATCATAGAGGTTAGGATTTACAACACATAGAAAAATCACATCTGATCACAAAATGTTGGACAAGGACACTCTACAGGGAATCCTGGCCTAGCCAAGTTGAAACATATTTTGGGGGGACACAATTCAATCCATTACCAGTGTTATATCTATGAAATCCCCACATGTATCTATGTAGTACATGCAAACCCACTTTAAATTCAGACCGGCTTTTTTCTTTTTTTTTTTTTTAATCGGCCACTAATCTGAAAGTAAATTCACAAAGAAATGCTAAGTTAACTTTTTAATACTATAACTCTATTGTAGGCTCTATTAGATTTTATAGTAAAAAATCATGTCATCTATCAATAAAAAGTTTCACCTCTTCGTTTCCAATCCGAATGCTATCTATTGATTTATTTCTTATTGCCTTATCCTGTTTTCTAGAACATCCACTAAAATGTCTGATAGATTTGGGAAGGGTAGATTTACATGTTGTGTTCCTGATCTTCCTGAGAATGTATTCAATGGTTCATAGCATGCGTGATGGTAGCTGTATGTTGATCATGAGTGCCCTCTACAAGTCTGAGAAATTTCCATGTTAATATAGTTCTTAGTGGTGGTTAGGTGCCCATTGAGTCAGTTCCAATTCATAGTGAGCCTTTGTACAACAGAACGAAACACTGCCCGGTCCTGCAATATTCTCACAATCGTTGTTGTCATTGAGCCCATCCTTGGAGCCACTGTGTCAGTCCATTTCATTGATGATCTTCATTTTATTCGCCGACCCCCTATTCTCTTTTTGTTTTTGTTAGGAGCCATTGAGTTGGCTCCTACTCATAGTGACCCTTTGTTTTAAAGAACAAAACACTGCCCCGTCCTGCAGCATCATTACAATCGTTGTTATATTGAGCCCATTGTTGCAGCCACTGTGCCAATCCATTGCATTGATCGGCTTCCTCTTTTCCACTGACCCTGTACTTTACCAAGTTTGATGTCCTCCTTCAGGGACTGATCCCTCCTGAGAACATGTCCAAAGTATGTGAGGCATAGTGTCTCTATTCTTGCTTCTAAGGAGCATTCTGGTTATTCTTCTTCCAAGACAGATTTGTTCATTCTTCTGGCAGTCCATGACATATTCAATATCCTTCTCCAAAACCATAATACAAAGGCATCAATTCTTCTTCAATCTTCCTTATTCATTCCCCAGCTCTCACATGGATAGTTGAAAACACTATGACTTGGGTCAGACAGACATTAGTCCTCAAGGTGACAGCCATGCTTTTCAACACTTTAAAGAGGCGTTTTGCAGCCGTTTTGCCCAGTGCAATGCATCTTTTGATTTCTTGACTGTTGTTTCCATGGCTGTTGACTGTGGATCCAAGTAAAATGAAATCCTTGATAATCTCAGTCTTTTCTCCATTTGTCAGAATGTTGCTTATTGGTTCAGTTGTGAGGATTTTTGTTTTCTTTATGTTGAGGTGTAATCTATACTGAAGGCTGTGGTCTTTGATCTTCATTAGTAAGTGCTTCAAGTCCTCTTTCCTTTCAGGAAGAAAGGTTTTGTTATGTGCATAACACAGGATGTTAGTGAGTCTTCCTCCAATCCTGATGCCCTGTTCTTTTTCATGTAGTCCAACTTCTCGGATTATTTGTTCAGCATACAGATTGAATAGGTATGGGGAAAGGATATACCTCTGACACACCTTCCCTGACTTTAAACCATGCAGTATTCCATTGTTCTGTTCAAACTAGTGCCTCTTGATCCATGCACAGGTTCCTCATGAGCACAACTAAGCATTCTGGAATTCCCGTTCTCCACAATGTTATCCATAATTTGGTATGATCCACACAGTCAAATGTTCTAGTATAGTCAATAAAACACAGGTAAACATCTTTGTGGTATTCTCTGCTTTCAGCCAGGATCCATCTGACATCAGCATTGATATCCCTGGTTCCATGTCCTCTTCTAAATCTGGCTTGAATTTCTGGCAGTTCCCTGTACATACACTGCTACAACAGCTTTTGAATGATCATCTGCAAAATCTTACTCGCATGTAATATTAATGATATTGTTCAATAATTTCTGCTTTTGATTTGATCACCTTTCTTGGGAATAGGCATAAATAATGATCTCTTCCAGTTGTTTGAAAAGGTAGCTGTCTTCCAAATTTCCTGGCATAGATGAGTGAGCACTTCCAGTCCTGCACCTGTTTGTTGAAACATCTGAATTGGTATTTTGTTAATTCCCAGAGCCTTGTTTTAGCCGGTGCCTTCAGTGCAGCTTGGTCTCCTTCCTTCAGTACCATCAGTTCCTGATCATACGTTACCTCCTCAAATGGCTGAACAACAACCGTTTATTTTGGTGTCCTAACTCTGTGTGCTCCTTTCATCTTCTTTTGATGCTTCCTGGTCATTTCATATATTTCCCGTAGAATCCTTCAGAATTGCCACTCAAGGATTGTATTTTTTCTTCAGTTCTTTCAGCCTGAGAAACGCTGAGCGTTTTCTTTCCTTTTGGATTTCTATCTCAGGTTTTTGCACATCTTATCAAAATGCTTGTTCTTCTCGAGCTGCCCTTCGAAGTCTTCTTTTCAGCTTTTTCTTCATTGTTTCTTCTTTTTGCTTTAGCTACTGAACTTTCAAGAGCAAATTTCAGAGTCTCATCTGACATACTTTATGTCTTTTCTTTCTATCCTGTCTTTTTTCATGACTTTTTTTTTTATGTGTGATGCCCTTGGTGTCATTCCACAACTCATCTGGCCTTTGGTTATCAGTGTTCAAGGCGTTAAATCTATTCTTACAATGGTCTCCAAATTCAGGTGGGATCTACTCAAGGTCATACTTTGGCCTTATTCTGACTGATGATATTGAGCTTTTCCATCATCTCTTTCCATAGATATAGTAGATTTGGGTACTGTATATTCCATCTGGTGAGGTCCATGTGTATAATTGCTGGTTATGTTGGTGCAAAAATTTATTTGCAATGAAGAAGTAGTTAGTCTTGCAAAATTCTATCTTGCAATCTCTGGCATCGTTTCTCTCACCAAGGCCACATTTTCCAACTATCGTTCCTTCTTCTTTATTTCCAACTTTTGCGTCCCAATCACCAGGAATTATCAGTGCATCCTGATTGCACGTTCCCTCAATTTCAGACTGCAGAAGTTGGTAAAAATCTTCAATTTCTTCATCTGTGGCCATAGTGGTTGGTTTGAAAATTTGAATAGTAGTCATGTTACTGGTCTTTCTTGAAGGCAGATGGATAGTATCCTCTCACTGACATTGTTGTACTGCAGGAGAGATCTGGAAATGTTCTGTTTGGAGATGAATGCAGTGCCATTCCTCTTCAAGTTGTCATTCCCAGCATAGTAGACCATATGATGGCCTGATTCAAAATGACCAGTACCAGTACAATTCAGCTCACTAATGACTAGGATATCAATGTTTATGCATTCCATTTCGTTTTTGATGATTTTCAATTTTCCTAGGTTCATACTTTGTAAATTCCAGTTTCCTGAGTCGGAATCGACTCGACGGCACTGGGTTTTCCGGGTATTATTAATGGACGCTTGCAGCTGTTTCTTCTCTTTTTCAGTCATGCCGCATCGGCAAATAAAGGTCTCAATATCTTGACTCCATCCATGTGCTTAAGGTCGACTCTGCTTTGAGGAGTCAGCTCTTCCTCAGTCATATTGATGGAACAGTCAACATACAAGATAGATTTTGGATAGATATTGTCATGAATTGAATGGTGTCCCCTAAATATATCTGTCAACTTGGCTAGGTCATGATTCCCAGTATCGTATGATTGTCTAGTGTTTTATCATCTGATGTGATTTCCCTGTGTTGTAAATCTTGTCACTATGATGTAATAAGTTGGATTAAAGAAAAAAATAATAAAATTGATTAGCAACATTTATATTGATGAGATCTATAAGATTAGACAGTGTCTAAGCCAATCTCTTTTAAGATATAGAAGAGAGAATCAAGCAGAGAGATATGGGTACCTCATACCGATGCGAAAGCAGCCCCAGGAGTAGAGTGCATCCTTTGGACCTGAGGTTCCTGAGCTGAGATGCTCCCAGACCAAGGGAAGGCTGACAACAAGGACCTTCCTCCAGATCTGACAGAGAGAGAAAGACCTGCCCTGGAGCCGGCACCCTGAATAAGGATTTCTAGCGTATAGGATTGCAAGAGAATAGACTTTGTTAAAGTCATTCACTTATGGTATTTCTGTTATAGCAGCACTAGATGACCAAGACAGATATATAATTTCACATATATGTCCATATAAATAGATAGAAAGATGGACAGATTATTGATCACAATGAGATTTATTTGTCTTTATACGTGAAAACACCCCTAGAGCAATTTTTATATAGATATAGCCTCTGCTATACCTCCATTTATAATGTATACAAAATGGTACTTTGGGAAAATAACATATGTTGTATGAATCTGTTTATCCCCACCTGAAAAATCATATTTCCCATACTTTCTGGCAGCATTGTTAGGAACTGTAAATGAGAATTAAATGCTTGAATGTGTCTATGATACATGAAAATAATGGTAGTGTTTCCTTGGTGTTATTTGTCTATCTACCTACTTACTTACCTATCTACCTATCCGTCTGTCTATCTATCTATCTGTCTATCTACCTATCTATCTGTCTAACTATCTACCTATCTACCTGTCTACATATCTATCATCTATTTATCTATCTATCTATCCATCCATCTATCATCTATCTACCTATCATCCATCTATCTATCTATCATCTATCTATCTAATCTATCATGTATCTATCATGTATCTATCTATCTATCTATCATCTATGTGTCTGTCTGACTATCTTTCTACTATCTGTCTACTATCTATCTATCTAAATATCTGTCTATCATCTATCTGTGTATTTATCTATCTATCATGTATTTCTCTATCATCATCATCATCATCTTTTTCTGGGTATTGACAGTAGTTACTTGAAATGATTTTTTTTTTGTTCTTGTTAATTGTTTTGATCTTCAAAATATTTATAGGTAAATTCTTCTAGAATGTGACTTAAGGTCTTTGTCACCATTTTATGATGAATAAGTTCATTATGACAATATCCTTGTAACTGACTCCAGCCCCACATTCTGTAATACCAGTTCTGTGACTAAAGTGTCCAAAAGTGCCATTCTTTAGATTACTTTGTTTGTTGGTCTACTTAAATTATTTTCTCCTTTAATTGGACATTTGTATTATAAGTGACACATCTAAGTTTTTTGTAACAGATACATATTTTTTTCTTGTAGAGAAATCTAGGATGTATGAAGAAATCTGAACAACAGTGAAACCTTGATCTCATAAACACTCCCTTGTAAAAAAAAAAAAAAAAAAAAAAAACCTCTACTTTTTATGAAATACCAAAAATCTAAAATATCACTATATGACACCATAGCATAGGAGAAAAGCAAAACATACTGATGATGACATATAAGTAAATTAATGGAATTTATTAAAATCTGCCTCAACATGAAGCTTCTTCCATTAAACACTGGAACTCCTATGTGCCAGGAGATAACACAGATCAATTTAAGTATAATTTAAGTACAGTTTTTAAAAACTGCATCTGAATATACCACAGATATTTTAAAAATACAATAGGCCTACAGGTTAAAAAAAAAAAATAGAATTGTTGGTTTAAATCTTTGTGATCACTGCTTCCTATGTATGTATATGCGTATATCTGTCTGTCTACCTACCTATCTACCGATCTACCGATCTATCGATCTATCTATCATCCATCTATCTATCTATCTATCGATCTATCATCTATCTATCATCTATCCATCTATCTATCATCTATCATCTATCTATCTATCTACTATCTATCTGGCATATATCTATTCCTGAACACTATGAGCGGAGCAGTCTCTGAGTCAACTATTAGCAAATGAATGCAGAAATTAAATTTCGTAGCATTAATGATAAAAGTGAATACATGAAATCCACATTTATCTCATATAGAACATATTAGGAACAATGGTGGAAAGTAGACAGAATTGAATAAAAAAATGGGGCCTTGAAAAAAACATTAAAACACTCTCGATATTGGTAAAGCATGGTATTGCCTATAAATTTTTACCTTTTGCCTGTTTTGAATCCATGAGATTCTTAGCATGGCATACTGGAAGCAACTTATAGCTTTCTCTAAGTGTTTAAGGCTCTGCCTGAGGAGACACCAAGCAACGTGTTAATTATGTCTGAAGCACTTGAAAACTTAAGAATACGTTTAGTGTGTTTGTTAATTTTCTAACCAATTTGTATTCACCAGTGATTGTTTCTTTTAGACTCATTCATTCATTTAGTCTCAGTTAGCTTTCAGTTTGTCCTACCCAGGAGTCTGGATTAAAATTCTTTACCTTTAGGACAGAACACTCAATATTCTCCCATTTCCATAACGTTGTCATACGGAAAAAATTAGTAAATTTCATACTCTGATATACCGTTTCTTTGTTTTTTCTATATTTTCACTTTTTTATTATTATGCTTTAGGTGAAAGATTACGCTAAAGTGATTTCCTCATACAAAATTTTTACACTTATTGCTATGTGACCCTAGTTGCTATAAATATAATGTGAAAGTACACTCCCTTTTTCCACCCTGGATTTCCTGTGTCCATTCCACCAGCTCTTATCCCTTTTGGCCTTCTCATCTCGCCTTCAACAGGAGTTGCCCATTTAGTCTCATGTATCTACATGAACTAAGAAACACATTTTTCACAAGTATTCTTTATGTTTATAGCCCAGTCTAATCTTTGTCTGAAGAGTTGGCTTCAGGAATAGTTTTAGTTCTGGGTTGACAGAGAGTCGGGGGGCTGTGTCTTCTGGGCTCCTCTACTCTCAGTCAGACCATTAAGTCTAGACTTTTTTCATGAATTTGACTTCTACATCTTATTTTTCTTCTGCTCCATCAGGAACTCTCTGCTGTATTTCATGTCTGGGCAGTCATTGGTGGTAGGTGGGCACCATCTAGTTCCTCTGGTCTCAGGCTCATGGAGTCTGTGGTTTATGTGGCCCATTTTATCTCCTGTGCTAATACTTTCCTTGTGTCATTGGTGTCTTCATTCTCCTTTGTTCCAGGTGGATTGGGACCTATTGATGCATCTTAGATGGCCACTTGCAAGTTTTTAAGATGTCAGATGCCACTTACCAAAGTGGGATTTAAAATATTTACTTAATAATCTCTGTCATGTCAATTGACTTAAAAGTCCCCTGAAAGCATGGTCCTCAGACCGCCACTCCTGCTATTCTGTCCCTTGATGTGTTGGGTTGTGTTCAGGAAACATCTTAGCTTTTGGTTTAGTCCATTTGTGCTGACTTCCCCTGTATTGTGTGTTGTCCCTCCCTTCACCTAAGATAATTCTTGTCTACTATTTAGTTAGTGAATTTACCTGTCCTTCCTTCCCCACCCTTGTAAGCACCTAAGAATGTTTTCTTCTGTATTTAAACCATTTCTTGAGTTTTATAAAAGTGGTCTTGTATAATATTTGTCCTTTTACTACTGCCTAGTTTCACTCAGCATAATGCCTTCCAGATTCATCCACGTTGTTTGATGTTTCGAAGATTTATCATTGTTCTTTATTGTTGTGTAGTATTTCTTTTTGTGAATATAAAATAATTCGTTTATCCGTCCATACTTTGATTGTTTCCATCTTTTTCTATGGTGAACAGTGTTGCAGTGAACCTATCTATTTTTCTGTAGGCTCTTATTTTTCTAGGGTATATTTTAAAGAGTCGAAATCGTGGATTGTATGGTACTTCTATTTCTAAATTTTTAAGGAAGAGCCAAATCGATTTCCAAAGTGGTTCTACCATTTTACTTTCCCACCAGCTGTGTATAATGTTCCAGTTTCTCCACAACCTCTCTGACATTTATTATTTTGTGTTTTTTTTTTTAATACTAGCCTTGTTGAGGTGAGACGGTATCTCATTGTAGTGTTGATTTGCACTTATGTAATGTCTAATCATTGTGAGCATTTTCTCCTCTGTCTGTTAGCCACCTGAATATTTTCTTTAGTAAAGTGCCCGTTCATAGCTTTGCCCTTTTTTTTAATTGAGTTTTTTGTTTTTTTGTTGTTGAAGTTTTACAGTATCTTCTAGGTTTTAGAGATGAGACCCTGTTCATATATGTCATACGCCAAAATTTCTTTCCCAGTCTGTAGGTAATCTTTTTACTCTTTTAGTGAAGCCTTTGGTTGAACATAACTGTTTCATTTTTAGGCTCTCCCAGCTATCTAATTTCTCTTCTGGTTTTGTGGTTTTATAGTAATGTTTTTATACTGTTTATGCCATGCATTAGGACCCCTATCATTGTCCCTATTTTTTCTTCCATAATCTTTAACAATTTAGATTTTATATTTGGGTCTTTGTTTCATTTTTGTTAGTTTTTGTGCGTTGTGCATGGTATGAGGTATTGATCTTGTTTCATTTTTTTGTAGATGGATATTCAGTTATGCCAGCACCATTTTTTAAAGAGACTGTCTTTTCCCCGTTTATTGGACTTTGGGCCCTTGTGAAATATTGGTTGTTCGTAGGTAGATAAACTTACATCTGGATTCTCAATTCTGTACCATTGGTCTATGTATCTGTTGTTGTAACAATCCTAGGCTGTTTGACTACAGTGGTGGTATAATTGGTTTTAAAACCACTTAGCATAAGTCCTCCCACTTTGCTCTTCTTCTCCAGTAGTGCTTTACTTATCTGGGACCTCTTCCTTTTCCATATGAATTTGATGATTTGTTTCTCTATCTCTTTAAAAAAATGCCTTGGAATTTGGATCAGGATTACATTTTATCTGTAGATCACTTTGGGTAGAATTGACATTTTCAGAATGTTGAGTCTTCCTATCTGTGACCAAAGTATGTTTTTCCACATATGTGTATCTCTTCTTTCTTGCAATAGTGTCTTGTAGTTTTTTTTGTATAAGTCTTTTACATCTATGGTTAGATTTATTCCTAAAATATTTTATCTTCTTGCAGGCTATTGTAAATGATATTGATCTGGCGACTTCCTTTTCAAAGTCCTCTTTGTTGGTGTCAGGAATCTGACTGATTTTTGTATGTTTATCTCATATCTTGATATTTTGCTGAAATCTTCTATTAGTTCCAGTAGCATTCTTGTGGATTCTTGGGGTTTTTCTGTGTATAAAATCATATCATCTACAAATAGAGTAACTTTTAATCCATCCTTACGAGTTTGGATAGCCTGTATTTCTTTTTCTTGCCTAAATGCTCTGGCTAGGACCCCCAGGACAATGTTGAATAACCATGGTGATAAAGGACATCCTTGTCTGGTTCCTGTTCTGAAGAGGAATGCTTTCAGACTCCCTCCATTTAGGACGATGTTGTCTGTTGGCTTTGCATAAATGCCCTTTATTATTTTCAGGAATTTCCCTTCTGTTCCTATTTTGCTGAGAGCTTTTTTCATGAATGGGTATAGGACTTTGTCAAATGTATTTTCTGCATCAATTGATAAGGTCATTTGGTTCTTACCATTTGTGTTCTTTATGTTTTGGATTACATTGATTGTTTTTCTAAGGTTGAAACATCCCTGCATACCTAAAATGAATCCCACTTTGTCATGGTGAATAATTTTTTTGATATGTTGGTGATTTTATTGGCTAGAATTTAGTCGAGGAGTTTTGCAACTGTGTTCTTGAGGGATATTGGTCTGTAATTTTTTTGTTTTGTGGTATCTTTACCTGTTTTTCATACCAGATTTATGCTGGCTTCAGAGCCAGTTTGGGAGTATTTCATCCTTCTGTATGCTCTGCAATGCCTTTAGTAGTAGTGGTGTTAACTGTTTACTGACAGTTTGGTAGAATTCTCCAGTGAAGCCATCAGGGCCAGCACTTTTTTTTTTTGTAAGGAGCTTTTTAGTTACCTCTCCATCTCTTCCTTCATTATAGGTTTATTTAGTTTTTCTTCCTCTGTTTGTGTTAGTTTAGGTAGGTAGTGTGTTTTTATAATTTTGTCCATTTCCTCTAGATTTTCAACTTTGTTGGAGTAAAATTTTTTGCAGTATTCTCTTATGATTCTTTTAATTTCAGTTGGGTCTGTTGTGATATCATCCACTTCATTTCTTTTTTGAGATATCTGCTTCGTCTTCTGTTGTTCTTTTGTCAGTGTGGCCAAAGATTTATTGATTTTGTTGATCTTTTCAAAGAACCAGATTTTAGTCTTGTTAATTCTTTCAATTGTCTTTCTATTCAGTAAATTATTGTATTTATTTATTTTGTTTGCTTACTGTGTCCTAGCTTCTTGTTTTACTTTGTTTTGATATGCCTGAATAGGCTGCTTGAGTGAGATAGTTTGAATATTGTTTCCTTTGATGCTCTAATATCCTGTCACAAGTTGGTTAGAGCTCTTAAAACGTATGTGAGCCAGGAATCCTTCTACTTTTCTTGTGCTGATTCAGCTCAGGCATTCAGGTTGGTTGGTCACCAGGTGTGTGGTACAGGCTCTCACCTACAGTCCTAGATGTGCAGGGGTGATTGGAACAGGCACAGGTAACTGGCTGCAGTAGGGGGTCATATGCTGGGCAAGTCAGTGGGCTGATGACTGTTCTTGAGTACTCTGGTGTAAGATAGGTCCCTGTTACCTAGAGTGCATACTTAGGTGGGTATTGCGGTTGGACTTTGGGTACCCAATACTGTTGGCTTTAGGGACTGGGAGGGAACAATTATTCTTGGACCCTTGTTGCAGGTGGCTAAGTGATATAGGTGGACCCAGCTGCCCTTAGGCCACTGATGTGGATACATGAGGTCCATGTTTAATGGGAAGTGTGGTGTCAAATGTCATAAAGCTGCTACTGCTCCTTAGCTGTTGCAGTTGAAAATAGGCTTCAGGTGTATACCTTGTTGTTTTCTGCTAATGAGTGTCTACGCTGTTGAAATGGGCCCCTGGAGGTCCATTTTAAGGTATTCAACGTCCATGGACCTCTTATGCCTGTACCTAGACAAAGGGACTCTGCCTGCCCTGAGCTCCTAGTTTAGGGGAGCTGGCCGATTATTTTTTCCCTGTTTGTTCGCTTGTTCCCAGTCCATAGCTGGGACAACTGTTCAGAGGACACTATAGGTCATATTTCCAGCCCAGGGGGCTCAGCAATCACTGACACTAGACTATGAACTGGAACAGAGCAGGGAGGGGGGAGGTAAATGGGAAAGAGGTACTTCCCAAGGATGGGAAAGTATTTTTGATCCGTAGTGTAGGTTATATGCTTATATTTATCTTTTACTAATTCATTGTTGCTTCTTCCTGGTTCCAGAGGTTTGAACAGACTCTGAGCCCCATGATTTCTGCCAATGTGGAAAATACATCACAAACACTATTGTTTCCTTCAGCCCAAGTGAGCCAACTGATCCAGCCTGCAAGGTACCAGCCAGCTCAGGTCTGGCAAATCCTTGCTACTTCTAAAATGTCTCTCCCTCTCTCTGTCAATGAGTAGTACTCCTCAGCCCTATCGTTCATGTTCAGGGCTCCTAGATTGTCATATATGATCGATTCATTTGCTTTTTCAGGTCTTTGTTGTAACACAGACCACAGAGAGCATCTAACTACTCTATCATTTTGGGCCCTCCTATTTGCACTATTTTTTTTTACATTCAGGGCAGTTATTAATCACTCCAACTCTCCTTTTATTGTAAATTGTCTATTTAAGATTTCTCTCTTATTTTATTATATTAAGATATTCTATTTTATTAACATGAGTTAAAATGAGAAGAAACAACTGCAAGTATCAAATAATAATTGGAACATAGAATGCATAAAGAATGAATCCTACAAAATTGGACGTTGTAAAAAATGAAAAGGAACTTATAAAGGTGGATACCCCAGGCATTAGTGAGCTAAAGTGGAATGATATTGACCATTTTGAATCAGACAGTCATATGGTATGCTATGTCAGAATGACAATTGAATAGGAATGCCAACACACTCATCATAAAAAAAAAAAAAAATTCCAAGACTTATAATGAGGTACAATGCTGTCAAAGATATGATAATATTCATATGCCAACAAACAAGACCAGTTAATATTACTATTATTCAGATTTACTCAACAAATGCCAAAGATGAGGATATTGAAGACTTTATCAACTTATGAAGTCTGAATTCATCAAAATTGCAATCAAGATCCACTGCTAATTATTAGTTATTAGAATGTGAAAGATGGAAAAAAAGAAGGATGGATAGATGGAAAATATGGCCTTGCTGATAAAAATGATGCCAGACATTCGTATTCAAATATTGCAAGACCAATGAATTCTTCATTGCAAATAAATTTTTTAAGAAAAGAAATGGAGACTATATATGTGGACCTTGCTAGATAGGACACACAAGAAGCAAATCCACTGTATCTGTGGAAAGAGATGATGGAGTGGCTCAATGTTATCAGTCAAAACAAAGCCAGGGCCAACTGCAGAACTGACCAAAGACTGGTCATATGCAACTACAAGTTAAAACTGAAGAAAACTAGAGAAAGTCCACGACAGCCAAAATATGACCTTGAGTATATCCTACCTGAATTTAGAGATCTTCCCAAGAATTGATTTGACACATTGAACACTAATGACCATAGATTAGACAAGTTTGGAATGCCATCAAGGACATCGTACCTGAAGAAATCAAAGATCATTCAAAGACAAGAAAGAAAGAGAAAACCAAATGGATGTCAAAGATTCTCTGACACTTGTTCTTGAATGTAGAATAGCTAAAGCAAACAGAAGAGATAATAAAGTTGAAGAGCTGAACAGGAGATTTCAAAGAGAGGTTAAGAAGACAAATTAAAGCATTATAATTAAATGTGCAAAGACCTGGAGTTAAAAAACGAAAAGGGAAGGACATGCTTGAGATTTTTCAAACTGAAAGAATGGAAGAAAGAATTCAAGATATGTGAGTAAATTTTATTTTGTTATCTATATCTCAATAAAAGGATTTAAACAATAAAAGTAATAAGCAAAAAATCCCAATTTGTCTGACTTTCTAGATGTGAAATAAGTGATATATCCATGTATAAAGCCCTTTAATAGAAGCAGAACCCATGTTTACTCAAGTAGGTATTAAATGTCCTTATGGTTAGAAAAATCATGAAAATTTAATGACTTTGAAAAAATTCTTATACTTTATTTCTGTACCAATTATTTTTTTTATAAGTTCACAATTTCCATAGAATCTATTGGTTGTGATAGTCATAGATAAGTTCCATGAAAAAGTGAGCTTTAAAAGCAAAGACATTTTCTATGAGAGAATAAATGTTGAATTTTTATTTTCCTACTGTAAGGGTTGAATAATTTGTATTGCTCCAAGTAGGAAAACAATAGTTTGAGCTAATAATTATGCAAAGAGACAAATACATCTGCTTTTGTACTTTGCTGTCATTTCATATATTGAGCATGTTTGGTGGTATTTAAGTAATATGCTGTCATACTAAATATTTTTATCCTTCTCACCAAGAAGCCTATACTGTTTCGTTATTGTTAGTTGCAATTGTATATAGGTAAATAAGACTGTCTGTAATTACAAGATGAACTTCTGCTAGAATATGACACAGTGGAAACTGGGAAAAACACCACATGTTGTAGTTTTCTAGGATGTGCCATTCACATATGGTAGAAATTAGAATATCACTCTTCCTGTAGCTTGACTTCTGAGACTTCCCTACCTTAACATTTGTCTTCACATCTCCACCAGTTTATTCTTTCTCCAGGGAATCCAGCAATATATGTAGTAACGATTTGTCAATTCCTTCAGCCCTCTCTGCTTGATGGTAACTTTTTCTATTAGAGAAATTATATGCAGGTCGTATTTGACACTTCATGGGAAGGTTCAACCCTTAAAGAAGGACATCATGGCTTGTATAATAGAGGGTCAGTTAAAAATAGGAAGACCCTCAACGAGATGGGTTGACACTAGTGTCCCTAACATACCAATCATTGTGAGGATGGTGCAGGACCAGACTCTGTTTCGTTCTGTTGTTCATGGGGGTATCTGTGATCAGTATCAACTCTAGGCACTACACAACAACAAGTGTTAAGACTATTAGGAATCATTAAATATTTTAATGAATCACAGATTTTTTTATAACTGTAATAATATTTAATTTGTTTAGCAAGCTCCTCAGAATTTTCTAATCATTCTCTCTCTCTCTTTTTCTCTGTCTCTCTTATTTTTAAGGGCTCCTTCAATGAAAAGCTTGAAAACCTGTATAAGTGAATTAGACACATTTATTTTCTTTGAGTTGATGGATACTACTGGGTTGTGTGTTGTTACTTTTGGTCTAAGATAACTGTGGTGGGAAGGAAGCTCTTGGATGTTTACCTTAATCATGGCAACACTCAACAGATTGCACATTTACTGCTGTTTTGTTTTCACATCTTAGGCTAAATAAATGGCACAGCATACAATTCCATTGTGCCCAACCATCACAACTGCATGTAGGTCTTCTATCTTTCCTCGTTGTATCATCTAGAAATTCTTTTCCCAGGCACATAAAGAAACACTCAATAGTAAACATTAGTTCAAGAAACAGGTTTTAATTTATTTAAAAAAAGAAACAGAAAAAGAAGAAAATGTCCAGTAGAGGGGCCTGATGGCTCTCATTGGTTTAGTAGCTCAGAAAATTTAAGTTAATATATTTGGCAATCCCTTGCCCTTAAATTGAATTCCCCCCAAATTGAAGTTCACAGGGCAACAAAGTCCAGGAAGCAGAAGATGCTGGGGAATAAATGTTTTTCTCACAGACCTCCCTTTTTAAGGAAGCAACATCAATCCTCTATTTTTAAAAGGTGGCTGAACATCTAACAGCAATACTCCACAAATCATTTCTTAAAATGGGAACTTCCTTGTTTATTTCTTTTTAATATTTTTTTTACTCAACCAAAAAACCAAACCCATGTCACCCAGTCAATTCGGACTCCTAGTGATCCTACAGGACAGACTAGAACTGCCCCCTTGGGTTTCCAAAGAGATACTGGTGGGTGAAAACTGCTGACCTTTGGGTTAGTAGCTGAGCTGTAACCACTGTGTCACCGTGGCTCCTGTTCTTTACTACTTTATGATAATTCCTGATATCGCCCACTGGAAGCTTATTATAAACCTTCCCTGACTATGTCCTGTGTCCACCTTGTGATGGTTTTCCATCATTTAGTTTGAACAAATTAAGCATGGGAATGAATCAATTAGCTTACTGTGTCAGCTTATTAATTCATTATCTCTATTGAATTTATTTTTCTCTCTTCTCCCAAACATTGTCCTAGGCATTAGCTATTTTATGAACCCCACTGCTATTTCTCTTCTTTTAATCTGATACTCTCTTTCATCTCAGGCGTGACATCATTAAAGCAGAAAATTAACATTAAGAAGTTATTTACACTAGCTGTTGAGTTATGAACCTAGAACCTGGAACCTGGAACAGGTCATGTTTGAAACTCGTTTCTAATGCTTAAGACCACTGTGAACTTGGACTATTTATTTATCATTTGTGTGTTGAACTTGGGTCATTTATTTACCCTCTCTGAACCTCCATAGTATCATCTAAAATATGTAAATATTAATAAAACCTGTCTCACAGAGCTGTTATGAAAATTAAATTAATTAAATCTTGAAGAATGACTGTGATAAACCAGTCAATAAATATGAAGTATTATTACCTGGATGTGCTCACTGTTGCTGTAGAAATCCCTGGACTACTCACCGTGACTTGTCTCATCCAGTAAACCAGAGATGCAAGTGGGAGCGTAGAAAGGCAACTTTATTTCATTGTGCAAGGGAAGAAACAGTTGGGGCTGATGTTGCCAAGACTGCTCAGTGAGAGTGAGGCAAAAGGTTACTTTTAAAGGGTCGACAAGTAGGAAATTCATACAAGTTACAACAGCAACATTATTAATCAAACTACTTAGGCGCAATGTGGTTTAGATGTAACTTCATGCATCACGTGTTCAGAATATGGCAATTAAACTCCACCCAGAGATGGAGAACGTACTATGCATGAGGTTTAAAAGGTTATCCTGAATGCCAATATGGTGCCTAAACCAGTTTCTGCCAGTTTTCTCTAGTTTGAGCAGAAGTTAAAGAGAAGGGATCCAGAACTTTAATGTACAGCTGCTGGGTATGCCAAGAAAGGGAACAGTATTCTAATGTAAAGCTAAGTGGCCTGCCAAGCAAGCTGCTCAAGGCAGTGGAATTTTCTGCAGCCTGAGGAGCTCTGTCTTATCATGACATCTTCACCTTCTAACTGCTTCAAACTTTTTAAAAATATTGATGCTCATATGACAATATAAGTTGTACCTTCTCTTATATTCCAATGAGCTATTTTTATTCAAATTTCATTGGCTACATGAGGGATCTTATTTCATGATTCTGAGCCATGAAAACATTTAGACTCTAGTGGCTTCAATAAAATCCTAGAAATTATAAAAAGAATAAAAAAAAATAAACATAAATACATGGAAAAATCTGAGTGGTAACATAGACCAACAATGCCCATGAGGTCAGATAACTGTATCCTTGACACGTAACAGACCTCACTTGAATTAAAAATACATCATTGTGCAAACCATACTATTATCTCATTTTGCCTCTCACAAGCAGGGTAAACAAAAGAAAATGAAAATATCGTGCATGATAATAATGACCAAATATTAGGAAAGCCAAAAGAATGAAAGGCAGGCAACAAACTTAATTCATCATAGCATATCCTATTACCCAAGGAAATACACAAAGAAATAATTGAACAAGTATTTTTAAAAAAGTTTTTCATATAGAGAAGAAAGAACAACTCATGAAAGAAAAAAGGTAATTATTAAATAAGAATGACCGGGGGGAAGGGATTCCAAACCTGGGAACTACTGTGGATGACCTCAAGAAATTTATCTTAATTGGTGTGTATTCTGATCTAGGCGAAACACATTGATTAAAAAAAGTCAGATGCAGAGCTGAACTTTTGAATTGCTAAATAGCAAGCTATGTTGAGTTAAAAAATTCACATGGGAAAGTAAAGGCACCCATAAGAAAATAGAGCTCCATGGTCTGGAATGGGGATGTATGAGCCAATTTAGATGACTGAGTATTTCACATCATTACACTACCCTGAGACTCATTGTAACCTGGCCAAATCTAATACCCCTCCCCCTCAGAAACTATGAGGGCCAAAACAGAAGGCAAGGGCATACACAAACACACACATACACAAATACAAATACTGACACTGCAAAGTTTATTCTAATATTTGAAATAAACACCAGAATCATTAACTGTACTCTTGTACCTAGTACCTTTTCCCACTACCACTCAGCTATCCAATCTCTTTGCTGATTTCACGGTTCCCAACACATTCTCCTGAAGCTATGGTAGCGGACTGGGCCAGAGCTTGGCTGCTAACCAAAAGGTCAGCAGTTCAAATCCACCAGCCTCTCCTTGGAAAATCTATGAAGCAGTTCTACTCTGTCCTATAGGGTTTCTATCAGTCAGAATCAACTCAATGGGAAAGTATTTTATTTTTTATCACATTCTCAAAAAACCCAAATGCACTGTTGTTCAGGAGATTCTCACTCATAGTAAGGTTTCCAAGGCTATAAAATCTTTATGAAAGCTGATTATTTCTCTCAGGGATTGACTGGTGGGTTTGAATCACAGACCTTTCATTTAGCATCCAAGCACTTTACTCACTGCACCACCAGGGCCCCAACACATTTTTCTCTATGATAAAATTCACTTATTATATTTGTATTCTGTCTCTTAACTTCAAGGGAGGCAAAGGTTTATACTGTTTTGTTCATCAATGCATTTAAAAGAGTGACTGACACATAAGATATTTATAAATATATGTGGAATATATGTGTGCTTGCTAAACCCTACAGAGGCACACAGACAAGGTTTAAAACCCATCATGTATTTCATAGAAACCATATAATGAATCAAACTATAGAAAAGACGTTGCATATTTTTTTCCAAGTTCTATGTAAGGCATATTTTACATCTTTGTTCCTCAAGCTATATATCAAGGGATTCAACATGGGGATAACAAGGGTGTAAAATATGGAAGCCACTTTATCAGCATCAAAAGAATGACTGGAGTTGGGCTGCATGTACATAAAGACTAAAGTCCCATAGAACAGTACCACTACCATCAGGTGGGATCCACAGGTAGAGAAGGCCTTGTGCCTGCTCACAGCAGAGTGCATCCTGAGAATGGCTACAAAAATGAGCAGATATGAAACAAGAACTATTAAAAGGAATGTAATCAAATCAAGAGATCCTAAGATGAAAATGATCAATTGAATTTCATGTGTGTTTGAGCAGAGTAAAGATAACAAGGGATTAGTGTCACAGTAGAAATGACTGATGACATTGCAGCCACAGAAGGATAAATTAAAAATCTTTATGGTGATAAGAAGAGAAACAAATGTGCAATAAAAATACAGGATTGCCACCAGCATCCAACACACCCTTTGTGACATGATGACTGTGTAGAGCAGAGGGCTACAGATGGCTACATAACGGTCATAGGACATTGCCGACAGAATGAAAAGTTCACCACTTATGAACAAAACAATGACAGTGAGCTGTAAAGCACAAAAATAATAGGAGATTGTATTTTCATCTACAACAAAATTGACTAGCATTTTTGGTCCCACAGCTGTTGAATAACCAAAATCAGTCATAGCCAGATGTCTGAGAAAAAAATACATGGGCGTTTGTAGCTTGGAGTCCATTTTGGTGAGGATGATGATGCCCAAGTTGCCCACCACTGAGATCATGTAGATGATGAGGAACAGCCCGAACAATGGAGCCTGCAGCTCAGGGCGGTCTGTGATTCCCAACAGAATGAACTCATTCAGCACTGTTAGATTGTGTTTGTCCATCTTGGTCTGTCAGCAAACCTATTCTGGATAGAGACAACAGCATAGTCAATAGGTTTTATGTAGCACCGTTGGTAGATTT
Source organism: Loxodonta africana (assembly GCF_030014295.1). Classification (NCBI taxonomy): domain Eukaryota; kingdom Metazoa; phylum Chordata; class Mammalia; order Proboscidea; family Elephantidae; genus Loxodonta; species Loxodonta africana. Next base: position 24,421,615 of record NC_087348.1, on the reverse strand, counting down.
TTGGTATACAAGGGCAATATGCTAAATGAATAAGATAAATCCAAACTGTCCAATAGAGTTATTTGAAATTAAACCCGCCTCCCAAAAATAAAGCATAGACACATGAAGATAGAGAGAGAGAAGGAAAGAGGGAAAGAAAGAGAAATCTAACTTGTTATCAATTGGATAAAATTTGTTCCCAAAGAACATTTGTCAATGTCTGAGACATTTTGGATGTCACAACTAGGAGAAGGGTACTATTCATATCTAATGGAAGCCTGGGGTGTTACTAAACATTCTACTATATACAGGGTAACTCCACACAATAAGAAAATTTCCAGTCCAAACTGTCACCATGGCAGAGTTGAGAAACCCTGTAGTAAACACAGTAATAGAGATAGACACAGATAAAGACATAGGTGTACGTGTATGTGTACATGTAGATGTGCATATATGTATATATATATATATATACACACACACAATACATTCAGGCATACATATACATGCACATATACATAATACATATATATTTATACACACATATGCATGTACAGAGCTGGGATTCCTTGTGGAGCAGGGTATAAGAGCTTGGCTGATAACCCAAAAATCGGCTCTTTGGATCTGCCAGCCTCTCCTTGCAAAACCTATGGGGCAGTTCTCTTCTGTCCTCTAGTGTCTCTATGTGTCAGAATCAACTTGATGGCAACAGGTTTGGTTTTTTGAATGCATATAAATATATGAAATAAAAATAAAAAAAGTTAAAAGTTTTAAGTGGTAGGTAGATGGATGATTACTAAACTTTCTTTTTTCATTTATAGAATGACATTTATGAACTTATACTACAAATGCCAATTTCATTATAAAAATTTTAAAGTGCAAATTCTCAAAATACATGGAAACATTTAATATGCCTTACTTCAAAACAGGTCCTGTAAAAGTCCTTGTGCCACGGATGGTAAAGACTGAAACAATACACTTGGCAGGTATTGAACACAAGATTAACAAGGAAAATCTAATCGATCATGGTGGGCATTATCTGTCTTTATACGGAAATATTCCAGGTGGAAGGCCCACGCAGATATAGTCCCTGTTATATCTCCATTTGTGGGTTATTTCTTTATTCACACCTGCAAAATGAACACTTCCCTTGAAGATCGTTGGAAAAGTAAATGAGGATTAAATGTTTCAATGCATTTAAGGTATCGCGATAAAAGTCTCAAAGATCAAGGAGTGTTGTTGTTTTTAAAATAATGACAATAATTTATATGAAAGGACTTTTCTTTAAATATGTATACACGAATCGTTCTAGTTGACCTAGCTTCTACGTCAGGGTTATGCTGATGAGTATATTGAGTAGTGCGTTATCCATGTAACTGACCCCAGCTGTTCTCTCCCCCATTTTCAACTCCGTGACTAAAATTGGACCATCAGTGTGCCAAGCTTTTGGATTATACATCTTCTACTTTACTTAATACATTTTAATATAAGCTGATGGACTGCTTACCTAAAGCTCTGCAGTTCGAAACCACCAGTGGCTCCCTGGGAGAAAGATGTGGCAGTCTGCTTCCATGGTTATTTACAGCCTTAGAAAACCTGTGGGGTCACTGTTGAGTCAGGATCACCTTAACAGCTGTACCTTTGAATATACATTTACTTAAAATACCTCCTGCCCTAGGAGCAGCTTCTTCATAACTAACATACACTAAGTTGTTTGTAACAAATCAGATATATTTTGTCATCGAAGTACCTAAGATAAAAAGATAGTGAGAGAAAATTTGAACAAATTGGGAGAAAGAGAGGTCCATGTCATTGATTTTATACAATGAAATTTCATTAAAAAATTCCGTTTGGATAAAGAAATAATCTGGCTTAAACTATTATATAATACATAATTCATACAAACATATTTAAGTTAAAATGAACAATACATATCCCTAGTATATGACAGATTTAAAAAAAAAAAACGCCAGAGAAGGATGAGGATGGCAGTTTAAGGTAAAAGAATTAATGGTTTGAAACGATATTACTTACAATGAAAATAGCAGGACCAGCAGCCTCTGAATTAGAAATAATCAAGCAATAGAAAAATACAATTATGTCATATTAAATAATAAAAAGGTAACAGGAGAAATACACTATCTCATATAAAACATTACTTAGAAGGTTGTGACCCTAAACACACACATTGCTTATGTCAGAAAAGAAACTATTGGCCTCTTTCCTCCTAGAACAAAGGAGAATGAAGAAAAAAAAAAAAACGACTTAAGGAAGCAATTAGACCAAAGGACATATGGCCCACATGAACCACAGCTTCCTCTAACCTGAGACCAGAAGAACTAGACGGTGCCTGGCTATGACTACAGACCACTCTGATGAGGATCACAATACAAGGTCTGGGGCAGAATGGGAAAAAAATGTACTACAAAATTCAAATTAAAAAAAAAAAAAAAACAGATTTACTGGTTTCAAAGAGGCTGGAGAAACCCCTGAGACAATTGTCCTAAGACAATATTCTAATGTGAAACTATAGACACTGCCCGTGGCCACCTTTGAGCACAAATAACAGACGGGGCTATTAAATTAAACAATAAAATCTGTGAAGAATGTGCCCCTTACAACTACCAACTATAGGAGACCCAAAGGGCAAGAAGGCAGGGAGGGAGAGGGAAACCTGTCAATGGACACAGAGAAGCCAGGAAGGAAACGAGGAGAGCGCTGACACATTTTGTGTATGAAGTTTTTATTGGAAAATTAATTTGCTATGTAAACTTTCACCCAGAACACAATAATTTTTTTTTTTTTTTTTTTTTTAAAGAAGTCCGGAATTGAGTATCAGTAGATATTACAATTGGGAGATCAAGTATCATCAATGAATGCAATAAAAGCAAAGTAAATCTTGTTTAGTTGCAATGATGAAAGGCTGAAGAAAAAAAGTACTTGTATTTCTAAGTACTGCTTTTCCTGTACAGTAAGGGAAGAGAAGAGGACTTCCTCTCAATAGCTTTGGAGTTCCATGGAGAGCACCAAGTTTTTTTTCCATAGTTTACTATCTTTGTTGAATATCTCATTCTCCTTTTATAAAGCTATATTCCTTGAGAAAATTATATATTATTTCTGCCAGATTCTACTGGGAATTGAAGAATATGGTATATATTACGCAACCATCATAAAACTGGGTACTTAAAAGTTTCCCAAACTCTTAAAAATTGCTTTTCACATCTCAACATGAGTTTTGAGATGGAAATTTATTTCCTCATCAAAAGGTTAGCAAAAATATACATTTATATAGTTATTTAAATATGCATTACATGTTAAATTACACTTAAGAGTAGAGCCAGCTTATAACTAAGGCTTTGAAAGGACATCAACATTGGAGACTGAATACTGTAGCTTCATAATTCTGCTCCAGTATTTTTAATACTGCATATGCTTCCTTTACTTTCATATTTGAGCTCTATTATTCACATAATTAGGCCACCTGGGTGGTGCAAACAGTTAAACACTCAGCTACGAACTCAAAGTTTGAGGGGATCGAATCTACTCAAAGGCACCTTGGAAGAAAGAAAGATCTACTTCTGAAAGTTCACAGCCGTTCAAAAACTATGGACCACAGTTCTCTGATGCACACGGGGTAGCTATGAGGCAAAATTGACTCCAGGACTTTTTTTTTTTTTTCTGTTACTTTTTTATTCATATAGTTACTTATATAAAGTAAAAATATCATTTAGACATAATGATGAGACTTCAAATATGCTTATGAGCATTTAGCCTCTGAAACAAAGAGTGACTGTTTGAAAAAAATAATAATGATGTTAAAAAAAAAAAAAAGGAGAGAGATTCTAGTCTCGGGCACTATTGAAAAGTAGAATGCACACAGAACTGACTCAGAAATCCGAATATTTTGCAATGATTTTGCAGTTGAATAAAGGTGGGACCTGGCAAATGTCACTGAAACATTTCAGGTATTGGTAAAAAATGGAAAAAGTCTGTCTTTTTACCTGCAATGAAGCCTCTGTCTTGACTCCCCCAAGTGTTTCCTAACATGGCAGAGTAAGAAGAATTTATGAATTTTTTTTACCCTTGGAGGTTCTCCCTGAGGAGATGATAGGCAATTTAGTGACTGTTCCTGAAGTATATGAAAGCTTAACAAAATACCTGGAGTGGTTGGTTAACTGTCCAGGACATTTTGTATTCACTGGTGACCAAATTTTTATTTTAATAGTGCGTATTTTTTTTTTTTTATGCAGGTCTATGTTTATCTATTTCATATGGTCTTGCATTTTACTTTGTTAACATTCATTTTACCACACGGGAATCTGGATTAATATTCTCTATCTGTAAAACAGAACTGTCAATATTCCCCATTTCTACAGTGGCCTCTCCAAATGGATGACAAAATGAAGTTGTGCTTAAACACTTTCTTACTGCATTATTTAAAAGATTTAAATGGAATAAAAGTAATGCATTGTGCACATGTGAGGTATCACTTCCTCATTTCCTGTCGTTTTTCTTATTGTTGCTGTTACTGCTATTTTCAAGGTCTTTTCTTTTTTCCTTTTCCACCTCATAAACACAAATGTTACCTTTGCTTCTCATTTCCTAGTCAATTGCCGTCATGTGTTTATGTTTTTTGCTTGTTTGTTTTAGTTTCCATCATTACATTTCTATATTTTATGTTTTTTCATTCTGTCCAATCCTCATTCCAAAACTTTTTTCTCACGTTAAGGCATGTTCTGCTGTGCTTGATATAATGTTCTAACGTATCAACACACCGTCGTAAAGTGTGATAGTTTGCATAATGTTTCATTATGAATATATACTTACTGTGCAATAAATATTTTTGCTGCATTTTGTCATTGCATCCATTTGTCACCTTTTTTTTTTTTTTTTTTGCTTATTCCTCCTATATAATGATATGTATGTGATGCAGTGGCTAACAGTCTTGCTGTTAACCAAAAGATCGGCAGTTCAAATCCACCAGGTGCCTCTTGGAAGCCCTGTGGGGGAGTTCTACTTTGTCCTATAGGGTTGTTATGAGTCAGGTTCAACTGGACAGCTTTGGATTTTGTTTGGTTTTATATATATATATATATATATATATATATATATAGGAAACCCTGGTGGCATAGTTGTTAAGTACTACGGCTGCTAACCAAAGTGTTGGCAGTTCAAATACGCCAGGTGCTCCTTGGAAACTCATGGGGCAGTTCTACTCTGTCCTACTGGGTCGCTATGAGTTGGAATTGACTCGATGACATTGGGTTTATATATAAATAAAACACAAAAAACCCAGGGCCATCAAGTCGATTCCAATTCATAGCGACCCTATAAGACAGAATAGAACTGCCCTATAGAGTTTCCAAGGAGTGCCTGTCGGATTTGAACTGCCTACCCTTTGGTTAGCTGCTGTAGGACTTAACCACTAAGCCACCAGGGTTTCCTAAAGTTTATATATATATGTATATATACATAGATACATATATTTACTTATTTATAAAACTCATTGCTAACTGAAAAGTTGGCTGTTTGAACCCACTAGCCTTTCGAGGGAGAAAAGACCTGGCCATCTGCACCCATGAAGATTACAGCCTAAGCAACTCTATGGGACATTTCTGTTCTGTCCTATACATTGCTATGATTTTCAACCAACCGGATGACATCTAACAAAACAAAAATTCTTGAATGGTACATATTTTGTTGCCTCCAACAGAACATTGTCTGACTTTACTGCTTCAGGTAAACAAGTTTCTGGAGGAGGACAGCATATTTGGAGAACGAGAGGGCCAACGAGAATGGGGGAAGCCCTCCATAAGCTGGATTGACACAGTGACTGCACCAATGTACTCGGACATACTGATGACTGTGAGGCTAGGACAGGGCCAGGCAATGTTTTCTTCTGTTTTACAGAACGTGACCATGAGTTGGAATCACTCAATGGCAGGTAACAACAACCACCTTTGGTGATTGACTTTTCACTTCACACGATTCTAATGAGGTCCATTCATGCTGTTGAGTGCATCAATAATTTGTTCTTTTTTTATTGCTGAGCATTACTTCATATATGGATAAAAAAAAAAAAAAGTACAGTTTAAGTACCCATTTACCCATAGAAGGACGTTTTGGGTTGTTACTGGTTTTATCTATTATAAGTAATGTTTCTTTTAACATTTGTGTAAGGATTTTTGTATGAACATAAGTTTTCATTTCTGTGAGATAAATGTGTAAATCTGGGATGTTTTAATTCTGACAAAGTCTGATGTATCCATTTGTATTTTTCATCCATATATTTGCATGCACCAATAATTCAGTAGTTTTTATTGCAGAGTGGTATTAACTTGTTGGAAATACCACAATTTATTCATCCATTCTCAAGTAGATGAACATTTGTGTTGATTCTAGTTTTCGAGTATTACAGATAACCCTGTTATGGACATTTGTACACATGTATTTATAGTGATAAATGCTGTCTTTTCACTTGGGTAGATATGAGTAAATTGGTTAAATTTTAGGGTAAAATTATGTTCAGCTTTTTGAGACCCTGATGCTTAAATTATTTTTGTAAGTATTTTCATGATTTTAATTTTCCACTGGCAGTTTATGAATGTTCCATTTCCCTCACATAATTTCTAAACAGCTAATATTCTAATAGATGTATAGTTATGTCATCAATGTTTTAACTTCAAGTTCATAGATAAGTGATGAACTGAACATTTTTAATGTGCTTATTTGCCAGCAGAATAAGTCCTATGAATAAATGAATTTTTGTTTTTATGATCATTTTTGTGGACTGTTTTGTTTTTCTTTTTTTTATTTTATCATTGATATTATTTTTAAGTTTTGAGTCCTATCTCTGTATATATTATGGAGATCTGGTGGGAAAGTTATTAAAGATCTGGGTGGCTCGAACATCCCCTGAAATGTGGAATAGATTTGGTAAGAGGGGATTTACTTGTTTTTTTTCCTGGTCTTACTGAATGTATTTAATCTTTCACACCATGTGTGATGGTAACTGTGGGCTGTTCATGGATGTCCTCTTTCAGTTTGAGAAAGCTCTATTTTAATATTAATTTGGTCTAAGTTTTATCATATCTATTAAGCCTTTTAAAACATTTCTCTACATCTATTTATATGGCATTGTTTGCCATTTTATTTATTATGATGAATGTCATTAATTGATTTTTTTAAATGGGAAACTATCCATGCATTCCTGGGGCACACCAAATTAAGTGTACTATTGGCTTTACATATTGCCAGATACAATTTCTTAAATTTTTCTTTAGATTCTTCACATATGTGCTCTGTTGCTTTCTTTTAATGTCTTTGTCTGCCTTTGATATCGGTTTAACCTATCCTCATAAAGGAAATGTAAATATACCCTTCTCTTCAGTTCTCTAAAAAAAATTTGTGTAGAATTGGCTAATTCTTTTTCCCTAAATACTTCATAAAATTTTCCAATCAAACCACTTGGAATGATGAGAATGGGGTGTGTCTTAAATTTCCATTTTGATATTCTCTTTATATATGATATTTTTCTCGCATGTTTTCTAGTCTCTACATATATGGAAAAATATCATAACCCACCCTGCAGGGTCCTATCCTAAAACTCAGACTGGAGTCTTTTTTAAAGACAACCTTAGCGTATCTAAAATTTAATTTTTTTCTCATTACAATTTTTTTAATATTAAAAGAATAAGAAAATAAAAATGCAAAATTAGGAGAGAATATGGAGCAACTATGTCCAGAAATCATGACAAATGTAAAAAATGCTACATATCACACCTCACCCACTAGAAACACAGCATAGTCCAAACCATGGGTTATCTCCTTATGCTTCTTTCAAGCAGGATAATCAAAATGATGAATTCAGACAATAGATCCTGATCAAAATACAGGCTCATATTATTCAAATTTAAGAAAATCCGGCCAAACAAAACCAAGGCAACAAACATAACTCAGCATACAATAGACTTCTTATGCAAGGGTACAGAAACAATTAGAAAATCACTTCTAAACAAGAGTAATTATTGTTTTTGAGAGAGATAAGGATAACAACCTATGAGATAAAAGCACGGATTTAGGAAGTGATATCTGTCTCGTAGAGACAAAATGAAAAAACCTGGAAACTTCTGTGGCTGATCTCAATAAATCTGTCTTAACTTATACACCCACTGATACAGGCAAAATTGGCTAATTTGGACAAAACCAGATCCTAAGCTGATCCTGTTGAATATAGTTTTGTTTTGTTTATACTAATATTACAATATAGTAATAATAAAAATGATAAAGTATATGGACTCTAAGGGCTCAAATATGAAAGTAAAGGCACTGATGATGAAAGAGAGGGATTTCAAGGTTTAGAAAGCAGACATTTGAGCAAATTCATATAACTGAGTACTCGAACCAACCCACCCCAGTGAACCTTGTTTTAATCAGAATTAGTCACCCAGGGCAGAGTGTAAGAAATAAAATAGGAGGTGTGTGTGAGCATGCACACACACACACACACACACACTTTCTATATATATATAGTTTTTTCTACTAGATAAGGAAAACACCAGGTATTTGGAAATCTTCCTGTATCTATTAGTTTCACTATCCCACTCAACATAGTCAATGTTCTTATTAAAAGAAAAAAAAAAAGTAACACCCTCCAGACATTCTAGTATACTCTAAAATTTCTTAATTTTTGTGCTTATAATGCATGACTCCTGCTCCAGGAAGGCAACGCTTTGTACTGTTTCATTTATTAATCTACTTACAGCCTTAGTAGAGTGACTGGTAGAAGGCAATATAGAAATACATGTTATCTGTGATTTTGTGCTTGATATCTCCTCTGGGGGCACACAGAAAAAAATTTTAAAGTGCAAAAGGTAATTTATATAAATCGTAAGTTATACTGACTGTCAAGAAAATATATTGCATAATTTTTCTAAAGTCCTTTGTAAGGCATATTTTACATTTTTATTCCTCAAACTGTAGATCAAAGGATTCAACATGGGGATCACCAGGGTGTAAAATATGGAAGCCACTTTATCAGTGTCAAAGGAATGACTGGACTTGGGCTGCAGATACATAAAGATTAAAGTCCCATAGAACACTACCACCACAGTCAGGTGGGATCCACAGGTGGAAAAGGCCTTGTGCCTGCCCTCAGCTGAGCTCAGTTTGATAATGGATACAATTATGAGTGTGTAAGAAACAAGAACTATTAGAAGGGATGAAATCAAAAACAGATAAGACAAGAATGACCAATTTGATTTCATGTGTGTCTGAGCAGAGCAAAGATAACAAGGGGAGACTGACACAGTAGAAATGCCTGATGACATTGTAGCCACAGAAGGATAAACTAAAAATCTTTACGGTGACCAGAAGAGAAAAAAATGTGCTGTAGAGATAAGGGATTTCCACCAGCACAGAACACACCCCTCGAGACATGATGATGGTGTAGCACAAAGGGTTACAGATAGCCACATAGTGGTCGTAGGACATTGCTGACAGAATAAACAGTTCAGTAGTTATGAACATGATAACGAAAACTAACTGTGTAGCACAAAAATAATAGGAGATTGTATTTCCATCTACAACAAAATTTACCAACATTTTCGGTCCCACGGCTGTTGAATAACCAAGATCAGTGATAGCCAGGTGTCTGAGAAAAAAGTACATGGGTGTTTGTAGCCTGGAGTCCATCTTGGTGAGGATGATGATGCCCAAGTTGCCCACCACTGAGATCATATTAGAAACAGCCCGAACAATGGCGCCTGCAGGTCAGGACGGTCTGTGATTCCCATCAGAATGAACTCATTCAGCACTGTTAGATTGTGTTTGTTCATCTAGGTCTACCAGGAAACCTGTTCTGGGTAGAGACATCAGCATCATCAATAGCTTTTATATAACATCACCTAGTAGATTTTTAGTATACGAAACCAGTATAAATAGTATAAATCCAAACGTTCCATTTTAGGATATTTGAATACACACCCAACTCCCACAAATTTTACACACACACATACACATGTCCATATTAGATAGATTGAAGGATACATTGGTAGATAAATTAAACAAAAATGAATAATATGTTAAACCTTTAGGTGTTAGGTACTTGGATATATATTGTACTCTTCTTAAAACTTTTGTCTTTTTCACATACCTAAAAAAAATAAGTGTATACATTTTGAACTCTCTCCTTCAAAATATTATTTTATGAAAAGGTATATAAATAGATGGTCCAGGATGGAACAATCAACGTACTAGACAGGTCTCGAATAGACATATAATTGATCACAGTGGAAATTACTTGTCTTTATACATGAAAACATCTCTAGAGATGTATGTACATAGATGCAACCTCTGCTATACCTCCATTTGTAATGCATACAATGTGGTGCTTTGGGCAAATAATAAGTTATATGAATTTTTTTATCCACATCTGAAAAATCATATTCCAACTCTTTTTTGCAGGGTTGTTAGGAAGGATAAATGAGAGTTAAATTCTTCAATGTGTCTGTAATAGTTGAAAATAACTCTAAAATAGTATGTGCCTAGTATTATTTTTTCTACCTATTTGTCTTTCTGTCTGCCTGTATATCTACCATCTACCATTATTATATATTGTTTTTTGATGTTGACAGAAATTACTTGAAAGCATTATTATTTTTGTTGTTAATTGTTTTGATCTTTAAGATATTTATAGGTATATTGTTCTGGACTGTGACTTAAGTTCTTTGCCGCCATTTTCATGATGAATAGGTTCATTAAGATATTATCCTTGTAACTGACCCCAGCCCCATAGTCCGTAATACCCATTCTATGACTAAAGTGTTTAAAAGTGCCATTCTGTAGGTTACTTTCTCTTTTGGTCTACTTAAAATACTTACTCCTCCAGTTGGGCAATCATACGAGGAAATCTGAACAAACAGTGAAAACTTGATGCCATAAACTCCCCCTTTTAAAAAAGCATCCTCTACTTTATGAAAAAAAAAGTTTTAAAAAGTCACAATATGATACAGTAGCATAGGAGAAGAAGAAAATGTACTGATGATGACATCTATGTGAATTACGGGAAGTTATTTAAAATCTTTTTGAACACAAAACTTGCTATGTTAAACATTGGAACTCCTATGTGTCATGAGATATCACAGATGAATTCAAGTATAGTCTTTAAAAAAATGTATCCGAATATACTACAGATGCTTTTAAAAATAAGATAATAACCCTGCAGGTTAATATAACAAAATTGTAGGTTGAAAACTTTGTGATCATCACTGCTGCATAAGTATGTGTGTCTATCAAGCTATCCATCCATGTATCTCTCTATCATCTATCTATCTATCTATCTATCTATCTATCTATCTATCTATCTATCTATCTATCTATCTATCTATCATCTATCTATCTATCTATCTATCTATCTATCTATCTATCATCTATCTATCTATCTAACCATCTATCTATCTATCTATATCATCTATCTATATCTATCTATATCTGTCTGTTGTCTATCTATCTACCTAAATAACTACCAATCTATCCATCTACATATTTGTCTATATATCTGTTTTCTATCTGACATGTATCTATTCCTAAATACTATGAGCAGAGCAGTCTCTGAGTAAATTATTAATCAGCAAATGCAGACATTAAATTTCATAACATTAAATTATAAAAGTGAATAAATGAAGTGCATATTTACTTCATATAAAACGTACCAGGAATAATGGTGGAAAGCAGACAAATTGAATCAAACTTCTTAATATTTTTCTGTGGCTTTGCTATCAATGAAAAATGAGGCTGTAAAAATGTCACTAAAATATTCTAGATATTAGTAAAATGTGGCAATGCTTAAAAAATTCTACCTTTTACCTGTAATGAATCTGTTTTGACACCCCATGTGCTTCTGAATATGGCATAGTGGGAACAACTTATAGCATTCTCTCAGCCCTTGAGGCTGTCTTTGAGGAGATACCAAGCAATGTGTTAATTATGTCTGAAGCACCTGAAAGCTTAACAAAACATGGATGATATTTGTTAATTTTCTAAACAAATTGTATTCACCAGAAAGTAAGTTTCTTTTAGATGCATTTCTTCATTGATTCTCAGTTAAGTTTCAATTTATCCATCCAAGGATCTACAGTAAAATATTTACCTTTAGGTCAGACCCCTCAATATGCCTCCATTTGCATGATGTCCTCAAATGGAATGAAATTAGTGAATTTCGTAAGCATAATGCACACTTTCTTTGTGTTTTTTCCATATTTTCACTATTGTTTTACCTTGGGGGCAGATATTAGTCACTGCGACACCTCCTATTATTGCAAGTTGTCTGTTTAGGACATCTCTCTTATTTTATTTTATTAAACGAACATATTCGATTTTATTAGCATGAATCAACATGAGAAGAAACAGTTACATCCATTTAAAACTGGAACATGGAATGGACGGAATATGAATCTTGGAAAATTGGAAGTTGTAAAAAATGAAGTAAAACACATGAAGATCAATATCCTAGGCAATAGTGAGCTGAAATGTCCATTTTGAATTGGACAGTCACGTGATATACTACACCAGAATGAAAAACTGAAGAGGAATGACATCGTTCTTATTCTCAAAAATAACATTTCAAGACCTATCATAAAGTGAAATGCTGTCAGTGATAGGAGAGTATCCAAAAGCCTCCAAAGAAGACAAATTAATACTATTAGTATTCAAGTTTGCCCACCAAGCACTAATGCCAAAAATGAGGAAATTGAAGACTTCACTAACTTATGAAGTCTGAAATACATCAGAATTGCAATTGAGATGCATTGATCATTAATGTTGAATTAGAATGTGAAAGTTGGAAAAAAAGAAGAATTGGTAGTTGGGAAATATGGCCTTGGTGATAGAAACAACACCAGAGATTACATGTTGGAATATTGCAAGACCAACAAATTCTTCATCACAAATAACTTTTTTCAAGAACAGAAACAGAGAGCACGCAAGTGAAGCTTGCCAAGTAGAATACACAGGAATCAAGTCGACTGCATCTGTTGAAAGAGATGATTGGGAAGCTCAATATCATCAGTCAGAACCAAGCCAGGGGCCAACAGCAGAACAGACCACTGATTACTCATATGCAAGTACGAATTGAGGCTGAAGAAAAATAGAGCAAGTCCAAGAGAACCAAAACACAACCTTGAGTATATTCCACCTGAGTTTAGAGATCATCTCAAGAATAGATTTGACACATTGAACTTAACGACCAAAGATTAGACAAGTTTGGAATAATATCAAGTATCACAGATAAAGAATGGAAAAGGTGGTTAAAAAGGAAAGAAAGAGAAAACCAAAATGGATGTCAGAAGAGACTATGAAACTTGCTCTTGAACATGGAGTAGCTAAAGAGAATGGAAAAAATAATTCAGTTAAAGACAGAGCAGAAGATTTCAAAGGGCAGCTCAAGAAGTGAAAGTAAAGTGTTATAATTGAAATGGGCAAAGGTCTGGAGTTTAAAACCCAAAAGGGAAGAATATGCTTGACATTTCTCAAGCTGGAAGAACTGAAGAAAAAATTCAAGTTATGTGAGCAAATAATGTGGTATGTTATACAGAACTTAATAAAAGATTTTAAAATAAAAGTAACAAGAAAAAAAGCCAATTTATCTGACTTTCTACATATGAAATAAGAGGTATATCCATGTATAAAGCATTTTAAAAGATGTAGAACCCATGCTTACTTGGGTAGATATTAAATGTCTTTTTGGTTAGAAAAATCATGAAAATTTAATAACTTTGTAAAAAAAATAAAGCCTTGAAAAAAATCTTTATATTTTATTTCCGTGTCATTTTAAATTTTAAAATATGTTCAAAATTTGTATAGAATCAATTGGTTGAGATGGACAAATGAAAGTTCAATGAAGAGAGGAGTTTTAAAAATGACAGCATTTTCTGTGAGAGAATAAGTGTTCAATTTTTATTTTGCCTAACTAAGTTGAGTAATTCCTATTGCTTCAGGTAATAAACTAATATTTTAGGCTAAGAACTATGTAAACAGAGAAATACATCTGATCTTATACTTTACTGTTATTGCATATATTATACTGTGCGTGTTTCCTGGGATTTAAGTAATATACCAAATACTTTTACCCTTCTCATCAAGGAGAATACACAGGTTTGTTATTGTTGTTAAGTGCTGTTGTATATATTTGAGTGGCTATAAATACAAGGTGACCTTCTGCTAGAATATGACACTGTGGGAATTGGGAGAAACACCCCATGTTTTAGTGAAGTTTATGCCCCTCACAGTTCTAGGGATGTGTCAGTCACATATGCTGGAAATTAGAATATCACTCTTCCTGTACCTTGACTTCTGAGTCTTCCCTACCTCAAACCATTTCTGTTCAGCTCTTCACTGGTTTACTCTTTCTCTAGGGAATCCAGCAATGCACATAGTACAAATTTGTCAATTCCCTCAGCTCCCTCTCCTTGGTGGTAGCTTTCTCTAATAGAGAAATTATGCGCAGGTACTATTTGACACTTGGTGGGAGGGACCAGTCCCTGGAAGAGGACATAGTGGTTGTATAGTAGAGGGTCTGCAAAAAATAGGAAGCCCCGCAACGAGATGGAATAACACAGTCTCTGCAACAATGGGCTCAAACTTAGCAAGGATTGTGAGGTGGTACAAGACAAGGCACTCTTTTCTTCTTTTGTTAATGCGATTTCTGTGATTAGAACTGACCTGGTGACACCTAACAAAAACAACAAGTGTTAAGATTATTGGAGATCATTAAATATTCTATTGAATCACAGATTAGCTCCTATTCTAATTTTAATAATGTTTAACTTGTATACTCAAGCTCCTCAATTAGTATTTTCTTATCATTCTCTGTCTGTTTTACTTTCAGGAGTTCCTTCAGTAAAAAACTATATACATGGATTAGACAATTTATTTTTCTTTGGGTTGATGGATATTCCTGAGTTGTGTATTGTTCTTTTTGATCTGCGTGATTACTTTGGTGGGAACCTCTTGGATGCTTAGAGTAATCCCGGCAATATCCAATACACTGCAAATTTTCAGCTGGTTCTTTCGCATCTTAGTCTACATGGATATCATGACCTACAATTCCATGGTGCCCAGCCTTCACAATTACATGTGGTGCTTCTGCCCCTTCCCGTTGTGTCATCTAGGAATTCTCTTCCCATGTAGGTAATGAAACACTCTATAAGTAAATGGATCATTAGTTCGAGAAAGAGAGTTTAATTAAAAGAAAAAAAAATCTAGTAGTGGGGCCTGATTGTTCTCATTGTTTCAGTATCTCAGCAAAATCAACTTTAATATATTTGCCAAATTCTTATCCTTATATTAAATTCCAAAAAAAATTGAAGCTCACACAGTAAAAATGTCCAGGAAGCAGATGATAGGGAATAAATCCCCTCAGAGATCCCCTTTTTTGTGATTAACCTATTTTTTTATTGTAATTTAGATGAACGTTTAGAGAACAAACTAGTTTCTCATTAAACAGTATACATATTGTTTTATGACATTGGTTAACAACCCCATGACATGTCAACACTTTCCCTTCTCAACTTTGGGTTCCCTGTTATCACTTTTCCTGTTCTTTCCTGCTTCTAGTCACTGCCCCTGGGCTGCTACGCCCCTTTAGTCTCGTTTTATTTTAAGGACCTGTCCAATCTTTGGCTGAAGGCTAAACCTCAAGAGTAACTTCATTACTGAGCTCAAAGTGTTTCCAGGGGCCGTACTCTCAGGGTTTCTCCAGTCTCTGTCAGGCCAACAAGTCTGGTCTTTCTTTCTGAGTTAGAATTTTGTTTTACCTTTTTCTCCAGCTCTGTCCTGGACCCTCTATTGTGATCCTTGTCAGAGTAGTGGTAGCCAGGCACCACCTAGTTGTACTGGACTGGGTCTTGTTAAGGCCATGGTAGATGTGGTCCATTAGTCTTTTGGATAAATCTTTCCCTTGTATCTTTAGTTTTCTTCATTCTCGCTTGCTCCCAAAGAGGTGAGACTAGTGGAGATGGCCACTTCCGGGCTTTTAAGACCCCAGACACTACTCACCAAAGTAGAATGTAGAACATTTTCTTCATAAACTATGTTATACCAACTGAGCTAGATGTTCCCCAAGACCATGGTCCCCACAACCCTCAGCCCAGCAACTCAGCCCATCAAGAAGTTTGGATGTATTTATGAAGCTTCCATGATCTTGCCTTGTACAAGTTGTGCGGTCTTCCCCAGCACTGTGTACTGTCTTACCCTTCACCAAAGTAACACTTTATCTATTGCCTATTCAGTGTTTTTCCATCCACATCCCTCCCTTCTCCTGAAGACTCCCCTGTTTAACGAAGTAACATCAGTGTTGACAAGCACCAACCAATTTCTACAAATGATTAGCTATAGTGATTTACCTTTTTTTTTTTAATTCTACTTGTATGCTAATTTCTAAAAGCTGGATGAATTCCTCAAGGCAGAAAGCCACAAATCATTTCTTAAAATAGGAACTGCTTTGTTTATTTGTTTTTAGCATCTTCCTTACTAAATAAAAAAAACTAAACCTTTGCCACCGATTTGATTCCTACTCGTGTCGACCACATAGGACAGAGTAGAACTGCCTCCTAGGTTTTGGAAGGAGTGGCTGGTGGATTTGAACTGCCACCTTTTTTGTTAGCAGCTAAGCTCTTAACCACTGTGTCAACAGAGAGTCTCTTCCTTACTGCTTAATGATAATTCCTGAATTCCCCCGCTGCACATTTGTTATAAACCTGCCCAGACTATGTCCTACCTCCACTTTGTGATGGCTTTCCGTTATTTGGTTTGAGCAAGTATAGCATCCAAAATGAACCCATTAGGTTGCTGAGTCAATTTATTAATTCATTGCTTTTACTGAATTTATTTTCTCTCCCAGACATTTTCCTAGTTATTCGCTATTTTATCAACCCCATTGCTACTTCTTTTAATCTAATATTTTTTTGTCATCTCAGGGATGACATCACTAGTGCAGAAAATTGACATTAATAGGTAATTTGGAGTAGTTGTTATGAGCCTGAAACATGGAGCTAGACCATGTTTGAAATTTGGTTCTAATGCTTAAGACCACTGTAACTTGCACAATTTATTTATCCTTCATGAGTTGAACTTGGATAATTTATTTACCCTTTCTGAACCTCCATTCTTAGGGAATCTCACTAATACAGGAGGGTGTTAGGAAAACAAGTACTTGAGGTTGTGAAATGGCTCACCAGTCCAGTTCTCACAGTTATGATGAATTTGTGGTTTTCTTTACTTTCACTATGTGGATTCAAGCTTTGAGCCCATTGAGTTGGACAGTTTTTGAGGTAGCCAAGAAGGCTTCAAAGGGGCCAGTCCACTTTTGTTGAAGGGGGTTGGCTTTCTACACCTTGAGAAGAAATCAATCACCAAACTGGAATGGATGGAGGGTATCTTTGGATTAGGCAGGCTCCTCAGGTGAGTGTACCTGTGGAGAGAAGACAGAGGCACCTGAAGGGACAGCAAATATTTAGTGACTTGAACATCTCCAACCTCATGGAGGGAAGGTGGTTAGTCATAATTAAGGCAGGGTATGTTGGTCGTATTGGGTTATCTAATAGTGTGCCCATATAATAGCTCAAACGGACTAAGCTCTAATTTGCCTCTAGGGATGGATTGAATTCTCAAGAAGGCCAAAGGTAGCAACTTTTTCCATATCAATTTGGTCTCTTGGCACAGCTTTGCTAAATGTCTTTTCAGAGTCTAGTTAGCCCACTGTAATTTGCAGCTGGACTGTCATCTCAGGCTGTGTGTAAGTTCCTATTAATGTCAGGGCTTTTGACACCAATTATACCTCCAAGGTCACAAAATGGGGCCCACTGTTGTTGCCAATGGAGACGGGAAGCCAAATCAAGGGATCGTTTCACTTAGGAGGTGTTTCACAAACTCAGTTGTCTTTTTGATTCTGCAAGGAAAAGCTTCAGCACAGTTAGTGCAGGTGTCAATGAAGGCTAGCAGATATTTGTAATTCTCGGGAGCTCGAGGAATCTCAGTGAAATCATCCTGCCAGTCCTCTCTAGGCATTGTCCCAGTTCATTGGACTCCTGAGGGTGCTTCAGCAGTGTTTCAGGGATTATTTTTCACACAGGAGGGGCAGCTCTTTAACACTCCCGAAATAGTGGTGTACCCCTTTGTTCCAATTAAAAGTGTCTTAATGCAGCCATATAATAGTATCAAAAGCCGATTGCTCTGTCCCAGGTCATTCTAATGGGTCTGCGTCATTTCCTCTAAAAAAAAAAAAAAAATTTTTTTTTTTTTTAATTTCCTCTAAGGCTAGGCATAAAGGCTGGGGAATAAGTCTGAAATTTAGAAACCAGATAAGGCAAAAAAACAACCATTCTCAAAAAACCTTAGTGCTATCTCCAGTTGGTAAGGGCTACCACTTTGCAGATGGCATTTTTTCGGGCAGGGGGATTTCTTGCTCTGCCTATCTGATTTTAAAACTCTAATAAATCACCTTCTTTTGGTTGACCTGAGGTTTTTACTTTTGAGCTCTGTTACCCTGCATTCCCTAAAAAGTTCAAAACCTCTATAGTATTCAGGAGGCAAGCATATGCACTGTGGCTAGCAATGAGTAAACATACTGGAGGAGTATACTGTTGGTCAGGGTCAATTGTCTTAGTTCCTTAACAAGGGTGGGCCTAAAAGGAGTGGTACTGTTTTTAAGCCCCTGGGGAAGGACTTGCCTACAGAGTTCTTGCTTTTGTCCATTGTCCAGGTATTTTCACTCAAAGGCAAAGATTTCCCTTTTTTTTTTCCACTTAAATACAGAAGAATGCATCTTTCAGATCAAGTACAACGAATCTGGAAAAACTGGGCAATAAGGTAAATAGCAGGGTATATGGGTTGGTCACTACAGGGTGGACAATGCCTTTCACCTGATTGATGGCTAGCAGATTCTGAGTAAACTGGTATTCTCTATTTTTCTTCTTCACTTTTAGGATGGGAGTGTCAAACTGTTACTAACAAGGTCTGAGCAGTCCATGTTTCACGTATCTGGTGACAATTTTGTGCATACCTGCAGGCCTTCACCCAGATGCGGTCCTGCTTGGGTGGAGGGAAAACTATGCCAGGTTCAGGCTCAACTGCCACCAGGGGCACATATTTGGCACATGCTGGCACCTTGTTGGCCCATACCCATAACCACAAGACCACTGCATGCTTGATGGCTGGCCCTACTGATCCCTGGTAGTGTCCTTCCATGCTGTAATTGGTGGGTGACTCTGTGGTAGGGGCCATGTGCACTCACCACCCATTCTATGGTGGTACCTGCACCTGCATGGTCTCTTTATCAAAAGAAATTTGTGCTTGCAGTTTGCGCAAGTTTCTTTTCAGCAAGGGAATGAAACAGCCAGGCATGTAGAGAAAAGAATGCGTTAATGACTTGCATTGTGTAGAGCAGGTTAGAGGCTGGAGGAAGGGATGGTTCTCCTCTTACCTGAGACTCCCAGATTAACACTGTTTTGTCAGGACTGTCTTTTTCTGGGTCAGGACAGAATGGGTTGCTCTGGTATCCATTGAAAACCATACAGTCCCCACCCCCAACAGTGGATCAGGTGGGAGACTTTCCTCCAGTCCTCCTCAATTAGAGTCTTTACCCATTGACATCATAGGCCACTGGGCAACCCCATTCTCTTTCTTATCTCTGGGTAAGAATTTAGGGCTTCTCTCTTCCAATGCCATCTTTCCTTACACTAGGCACAGTGGTCTCAGCTTATGGGGGTCAGGGTCCGCCACCTCCCTCTCTCTTCAGGGGCCCTCCTCTTCTTGAGCTGCCAGGAATCAGGTCATTTCCTTACAAGGTGGTGTCCAGGAATGCAGACTGTCTCTTCTGATCAGTGATTTTTTTACTTCTCCGCTTTCTGAACCTGATAAGAATATGCCTGGCAGGCAAGCTCAAAAATACATGAGATCCCCAACTCCACATCTTCCTCAAGTTTTTGGAGTTTTCTTCGTATATCCTGAACACTCAGCCTGATAAAAATCATATTCACAATGTGAGCATTTTCAAGACTCTCAGGGTCTGTTTCTGAAAAAAAAAAAAAACTGTCTAAATGCCTCATACACACGTTACACACTCACACAAACTAATGAGTTGCACCAACCTAATAACAGCCTCGTAGAGCATTTTATACATTCAAGAATCAATTCTTTCCACTTCTTGGGACTCTAAAGACCTTACCTAGGAATTATCCTGTTATCTACCAAGTAACTCCAAATACATAGGGCATTTAATGCCCTCAATGACTAATTCCTCCTGCTGCTTGGGACTCTTCTATGGTCTTATGCAGGTACTTACCAAATAATCCAGGTGCGTTTTGTGTCTCCCATGAAGTCATTGTTGGGTCCCAGGCGAATCATCTTCCAGGGCTACTAGAAAGTCTCTGGGAGAAATCTCCTGGTGGCTAGCCTGTTGCCCAATCTGCCTCTGGATCTGATCAGATGACTCCTGGCTGGCACACCAGAAATTTTGTAGGATGGAAACTTCAGGTTCTGCTCGGTGCAACTCATCTCAGCCAACAAAAAACAGACCAAAGTAGAAGAGTAGAAAGGAATCTTTATTTCACTGTGCAAGGAAGGGATACAGTTGGGGCTGCTGTTGCCAAGACTGCTCCAACAGGGGAAGGGGAAAGATTAGTTATAAGGGGTTTATAAGTAGGGAGCTCATACAAGTTACATCAGCGACGTTATTAATCACACTACACAGCTGCAATAAGGTTTACATATAACTCCATGCATCACATGTTCAGAATGTGGTAATTTAACTCCACCCTAGGCATGGTGTTACTATATATGAGAACTAAAGCGTTGTCCTGAATGTCAACATGGCACCTAAACTTTTTTTTTTTTTTTGCCAATTTCATCTAGTTTTGGGAAGCTGTAAAGGAGAGGGGAACCAGGATTTTAATGTAAAGCTAGGGGCATGTCAAGCAAGCTGCCCAAGGAAGTGGAAATTTTCCCAGCCTGGGGAGCTCTATCTTATCATGACCATTTTCACCTTCTAACTGCTACAAACTTTCAAAAACATTTATGCTCACATGAAAATATAACATTCATCTTTTTCTTATATTGCAATGAACTATTTTCATTCTAATTCCATTGGCTACATAGGGGATTTTATGTCAAGATCCTGAATGAAGAAAATAATTTAGACTCTAATAGCTTCAATGAAACACTATAAATTTTGAAAAAAAAGATACTTGAAAAATTTTGAGGAGTAATGTGGAGCAACTATGCCCATAAGGCAAGATAGCTGCATCCTTGCCACATAACATTTCTTACCTTAATAAGAAATTCAGCATGGAGCAAATTGTGGGATTATCTCATTTTGCCTCTCATAAGTAGGGTGAACATAAGTCACTGAAAGTATAGCACATAATAAATATTGACCAAAGTTTGGGAAAGCCAAACCAATGAAACAGACGTAGCAAACTTAGCTCATCATAGAATATCCTGTTATCCAAGGAAACACACAAAAAATAATTTAACGAACATTTTAAAAACTTTTTCATATAAATAAGGAAAGATAACAACCTGTGAAAAAAACCTACAAAAAAAGGGTAATTATTAAATAAGAACAACTAGTGAGGAAGGGATTCCAAACCTGGGAGCAACTCTGGAAGACCTCAAGAAATTTATCCATTCTGATCTATACACCAATTAAGACAAATTTCTTAAGGTCATCCAGAGTTGCTCTTAAGTGGAATTCCTTCCGCACTCTTAGATCTAGGCAAAATGGGTTGATTATAGCAAAGTCACATGCAGAGCTGAAACTGTGGATTGCTAAATTGCAAACTATGTTGAGTTAACAGATTTACATGTGGAAGTAAAGGCATTAATAAGAAAAGAATGGAACTCCAAAGTCTAGAATGGGGGCATTTGAGCAAATTTAGGAAAGAGAGTAATTCAAAGCATCACACAACACTGAGATTCCTTGCAACCTAGCCCAAATCCGATACTCCCGTCAGAAACTATGAAGGCTAAAACAGAAGGCAAGTGCTTACACAAACACACATACCAAACCCTAGAACTGACACTGCAAAGTTTATTCTAATAGTTGAAAGAACACCAGAATCATTATAGCGCCACTTTTGTACCTAGTATTTTCCCCACTTCCACTCAGCATATCCACTCTCCATCCCTGACTTCATGGTTCCCAGCACATTCTCCTGGAGCTCTGGTGGTGCACTGGTTAAGAACTTGGCTGCTAAATCAAAGGTCAGCATGTCGAATCCACCAGCCACTTCTCGGAAACCCTATGGAGCAGTTCTACCCTTTCCATTAAGTTTTCTATGACTCAGAATCAATTCAATGGTGAAGGGTTTTGTTTTACAGCACAGTCTCAAAAAAAAAAAAAACCAAATCAACTGCTCTTGGGGAGATTCCAACTACCAGCAACCCTATAGGACAGAGTAGAACTGATGCATAGGGTTTCCAAGGCTGTAAATCTTTGTGGAGAACAACTGACATATCTTTCTCCCATGGAGTGGCTAGTGGGTTTGAACTCCCGGTCTTTCAGTTAGCAGCTGAGCAATTTAGTGACTGCACCACCAGGGCTTCAACACATTCTTCTGCACTATAAAATTTACTTATTTATTATGTTAGTGATCCATTTTTTCCCTTCAAGGTAGGAAAAGGTTTTTACTCTTTTGTTCATCAATGCATTTAGAAGAGTGGCTGACACATAGAAGGAAATTTATGAATATATGTGAAACATATTTTTGCTCACCATCCCCTATGGAGACACACAGACAAGGTTTGAAGCCCATCATGTAATTTATAGGACCCACATGATGTGTTAAATGGTAGAAAAGATATTGCTTATTTTTTTCCATGTCCTATGTACATCATATTTTACATCTTTGTTCCTCAAGCTATATATCAAGGGATTCAACACCGGAATAACCAGGGTGTAAAATATGGAAGCCACTTTATCAGTTTCAAAGGAGTGACTGGACTCGGGCTGCACATACGTAAAGATTAAAGTCCCATAGAACAAGACCACCACGGCCAGGTGGGATCCACAGGTGGAGAAGCCCTTGTGCCTGCCCTCAGCTGAGTTCATCCTGAGAATGGCTACAAGAATGAGGAGGTAGGAAACAAGAACTATTAGAAGGGATGAAATCAAATCAATAGCTGCTGAGATGAGAATGATCAATTCAATTTCACGTGTGTTTGAGCAGAGCAGAGATACTAAGGGGAGACAGTCACAGTAGAAAAGACTGATGACATTGTAGCCATAGAAGGATAAATTAAAAATCTCTATGGTGATAAGAAGAGAAATAAATGCACTATAAAGATAGAGAATTGCCACCAGCACCCGACACATCCTTTGTGACATGATGACTGTGTAGAGCAGAGGATGACAGATGGCCACATAGCAATCATAAGACATTGCTGACAGAATGAATAAATCACTAATGATGAACAAGAGAAAGAAAGCTAGCTGTATAGCACAAAAATAATAGGAGATTGTATTTTCATCCACAACAAAATTGACTAGCATTTTTGGTCCCACAGCTGTTGAGTAACGAAGATCAGTGATAGCCAGGTGTCTGAGAAAAAAGTACATGGGAGTTTGTAGCTTGGAGTCCATCTTGGTGAGGATGATGATGCCCAAGTTGCCCACCACTGAGATCATGTAGATGATGAGGAACAGCCCGAACAATGGCGCCTGCAGCTCTGGGCGGTCTGTGATTCCCGTCAGAATGAATTCATTCAGCAGTGTTAGATTGTGTTTGCCCAGCTTGGTCTATTAGGAAATCTGTTCTGGATAGAGATGTTAGCATAGCCAGTAGTTTTTATGCAGTATCATCTGGTAGGTTTTTATTATTCAAAAGCAATATGCTAAATGAGTAAGATAAATGCAAACTTTCCAATATAGTTATTTGAAATTAAACCCACCTCCCTCAAATAAAGTATAAGCACATGAAGATAGAGATAGAGAGATAGGGAAAGAAGGAAAGAAAGAGGAATTTAATTTGTTATCAGTTGGGTAAAATTTGCTCCCCAAAGAACATTTGTCAATGCCTGGGACATTTTGGATGTCACAACTAGGAGAAGGGTACTACAGGTATCTAAAGGAAGCCCTGGATGTTACTAAACATTCTACTATATACAGAGTAACTCCACACAATAAGAAAATTTCTAGTCCAAGATGTCACTATGGCAGAAGTGGAGAAACCCTGTAGTAAACACAGAGCTAGAGATAGACACAGATAAAGACATAGGTGTAAGTATGTGACAATGTAGATAGATGTACACATACATGCACATATACATATACATGTACATAGATTGGATACCTGGTGGAGCAGCAGCTAAGAGCTTGGCTCATAACCAAAAAATGGGCTTTTTGAATCTACCAGGCTCTCCTTGTAAAATCTCTGGGGTAGTTCTATTCTGTCCTCTAGAGTCTGTATGAGTTGGAATCAACTTCATGGCAACGTGTTTCATTTTTTATTTTAATACATATGGATAAATGAAACAAAAAAAACAGTTAAAAATTTTAAGTGGTATATATATATGGATGATTACTAAACTTTCTTTTATTCATTTATGTAATGACATTTACAAAATTATAATACAAATGCCTTTTTCATTATAAAAATTTTAAAGCGCAAATTCACTAAATGTGCGGAAACATTTAATATGTCTTACTTCAAAACAGAGGCGTATAAAAGCCCTTTTGCCACTGGTGTTACAGACTGACACAAAACACTTGACAGGTATTGAACAGATATATTAACAAGGAAAATCTAATCATCATGGTGGGGATTATCTGTCTTTTACAGGGAAATATCTAGGTGGTAGACCCATGCAGATATAGTCCCTGTTATATCTCCACTTGTGGGTTATAAAATAAGGTACCTTAATTTCTTTATTCACATCTGCAAAATCATCACTTCCCTTCAGTGTTGTTGGAAAAATAAAAGACTATTAAATATTTTAATGCATTTACATTATGGGGATATAAGTCTCAAATATCAAGTATATGGTGGTTTTGTTGTTTTTAAAATGATGACAATAAGTTATCTGAAAGGACTTTTCTTTACATATGCATATGTAAATTGTTCTAGCGTGACTTAGCTTCTATGTCACGTTTATGATGATGAGTAGGTTGGGTAGCGTGTAATCCATGTAATTGAGCCCAGCCCTTCTCTCCCCCATCCTCAACTCCATGACTAAAATTGGACCATCAGTATGCCAATGTTCTGGATGATATACCTTCTACTTTAATTAATACATTTTAATATAAGCTGATGGACTGCTTACCTAAAGTTCGGCAGTTCAAAACCACCAGTGGCTCCCTGGGAGAAAGATGCGGCAGTCTGCTTCCATAGTTATTTACAGCCTTAGAAAATCTGTGGGGTCACTGTTGCATCAGGATCACCTCAACAGCAGTGCCTTTGAATATAAACTTACTTAAAATATGTCCTGCCCTAGGAGCAGCTTCATTATAACAAACATGTACTAAGCTGTTTGTAACAAAACAGATATATTTTCTCATGGAAGTATCTAAGATAGTGAGAGGAAATTGAGAAAGTGTGGTCCATGTCACTAATGTTATATAATTTAATGTCATTAAAAAATTCCATTTAGATAAAGAAATCCTCTAGCTTAAACTATTAGATAGTACAAAATTCATATAAACACAAATATATATATATATTTAAATTAAAATGTATATACATATACTTAATATACCACAGATTAAAAAAAGAAAAATGCCAGAGAAGGATGAGGATGGCAGTATAAGGTAAAAGAACGAATGGTTTGAAATGATACTACTTACATGAAAATAGCAGTACCAGCAGCCTCTGAGTCAGGAATAAGCAAATAGAAAAATACAATCATATCATATTTAACAATAAAATGGTAGCGGGAAAATACACTATCTTACATGAAATGTTGCTTATAAGGTTGTAACCCTAAAGACACACATTGCTTATGTCACAAAAGAAGCCATTGGCCTCTTTCCACCTAAAACAGAGGAGAATGAGGAAAAACAAAGACTTAATGAAGCAATTAACCCAAAGGACATATGGCCCACATGAATCACAGCTTCCTCTATCCTGAGACCAGAAGAACTAGATGGTTCCTGGCTACCACTGCAGACCACTCTGACCAGGATCACAACAGAAGTTCTGGGGCAGAAGTGTGAAAAAAAAGTACAAAAAATTCAAATTAAAAAAAAAGTCCAGATTTACTGGTTTGAAAGAGGCTGGAGAAACTCCTGGGACAATTGTCCTTAGACAATCTTCTAATGTGAAACAATAGACAATCCCCATGGCCACCTTTCAGCACAATAACAGACGGGGCTATTAAATTAAACAATAAAATCTGTGAAGAATGTACCCCTTAGAACAATCAAATATAGGAGACCAAAAGGGCAAGAAGGTGAGGAGGGGGACAGGGAAACTTGACTAATGAACACAGAGAAGCCAGGGAGGAAATGAGAGTGCTGACAAATTTTGTGTAAGAATTTTTGATTGGAAAATTAATCTGCTATGTAAACTTACACCTAAAGCACAATAATTTATATGTATATACATTTTAAAGAAGTTCAGAATTGGGTATCAGTAGATATTACAATTATGAGATCAACTATCATCAATGAATGCAATAAAAGCAAAGTAAATCTTGTTTAGTTGAAATGATGAAAGGCTGAAGGAAAAAAGTTCTTATATTGGTAAGTACTGCCTTTCCTATAAGGTAAGGGAAGGCAAGAGGACTTCCTCTCAACAGCTCTTGAGTTTCATGGAGAGCACCCAGTTATTTTCCATAGTTTACTATCTGTGTTGAGTATCTCATTCTCATTTTATAAAGCTATATTCCTTGAGAAAATTATGTCTTCATTTGGCCAGATTCCACAGGAAAATGAAGAATATATTATGTATTATACCATTGCCATAAAACTGGGTTCTTAAAAGTATCCCAGACCCTTAAACCATAAGTTGTAAGATGCAAATTTATTTCCTCATCAAGAGATTAGCAAAAATGTACATTTATACAGTTATTTAAAAATGCATTATATACTAAATTACACTTAAGAGGGACATATGAAGAGCCTAGAGCCAGCTTGTAACTACGGATTTGAAAGGACATCAACATTGAAGACTGAATACTGTAGCTTCATAATTCTGCTACAGTATTTTTAATCCCGCATTTTTATGTTTCCTTTACTTGCATATTTGAGCGCTATTTTTCACATAATTAGGCCACCTGGGTGGCAAAGACAGTTAAGCACTCAGCTACAAAGTGAAAGTTTGGGGGATCGAATCCAGTCAGAGGCGCCTTGGAAAAAAGAAAGATTTACTTCTGAAAGTTCACAGCCGTTCAAAAACTATGGACCACGGTTCTCTGACACACACGGGCTAGCTATGAGGCAAAATTGACTCCAGGACTTTTTTTTTTTTTTTTTTTGGTTAGTTTTTTATTCATATAATTACTTATAAAAAGTAAAAATATTTAGACATAATGATGATGTTTCAAAGATGCTTAGGAGCATTTAGCCCCTGAAACAAAGTGTGAATATTTGGAAAAAAAAAAAATGTGAAAAAAAAGGGAGAGAGGTCCTAGTCTCAGGAACTACTGAAAAGTAGAATGCTCACAGAACTGACTCAGAAATCTTAATATTTTGCAATGACTTTGCCATTGAATAAAGGTGGAACCCTTCAAGTGTCACTGAAACATTCTAGATATTGGTAAAATATGGAAACAGTTTATCTTTTTACCTGCAATGAAGCCTCTATCTTGACTCCCCCAAGTGTTTCCTAACATGGCAGAGTGAGAAGAATTTATGGATTTTTTTTTTACCCTTGGAGATTCTCTCCTAGGAGATGCCAAGCAATTTGGTGATTGTTCCTGAAGTGTATGAAAGCTTAACAAAATACCTGGGGGTGGTTTGTTAATTGTCCAGGACATTGTGTATTCACCGGTGACCAAATTTTTATTCATATCGTGTGTATGCAGGTCTATATTCATCTTTTTCATGTAGCCTTGCATTTTACTCTTTGTTATCACTCCATTTTTACCACACAGGGATCTGGATTAAAATATTGTATCTATGAAACAGAACTGTCAATATTCC
The DNA here is from genome assembly GCF_030014295.1 of Loxodonta africana. NCBI lineage: Eukaryota > Metazoa > Chordata > Mammalia > Proboscidea > Elephantidae > Loxodonta > Loxodonta africana. Next base: position 24,393,504 of record NC_087348.1, on the reverse strand, counting down.
CATTTCTATAGTGGTCTCTCCAAATGGATGACAACTGAAGAAATGCTTAAACACTTCCTTATCACAGTATTTAAGACTTAAATGGAATAAAAGTAATGCATTGTGCATATGTGAAGTATTACTTCCTAGTTTACTGTTTTTTTATTGTTGCTATTATTATTGCTATTTTCAAGTTTTTTTTTCTTTTTGACCTCATAAACAGAAATATTTCCCTTGCTTCTCATTTCATAGTCAGTTGCCATCATGTGATTATGCTTTTTTTCTTGTTTGTCTTATTTTCCATCCTTATATTTCAATATTTTATGTTTTATTCATCCTGTCCGAACTTCATTCCAAAATTTTTTTCTCACCTTGATACATGTTCTGCTGTGCTTGACATAATGCTCTACCATATCAACACACCCTGGTAAAATGAAATCTTGTGTGTAATGTCTCACTGTGGATATATATTTACTGTGCTATAAATATTTCTGCTGCACTTTGTAAATATTTCTAATGCATACATTTGTGATTTTTTTTTTCCTTATTTCTCCTATATAACAGTATGTATACGGCATGGTGGTTAAGAGTCTGGCTGTTAACCAAAAGATCGGCAGTTCAGATCCACAGTTGCTCCTTGGAAACTCTGTGGGGCTGTTCTACTCTGTCCTATAGGGTCATTATGAGTCAGAATCGACTCACCAGCATTGGATTTTGTTTGGTTTTGTATATAAATATATCTGCCAACTGAAAAGTTGGCTGTTTGAACCCTCTAGCCTTTCTGGGGAGAAAAGACCTGGCCATCCACATCCATAAAGATTACAGCCTAGGTAACCTATGGGACATTTCTACTCTGTCCTATAGGTCGCTATGATTTTCAATGTACAGGATGACACCTAACAAAACAAAAATTCTTGAATAGTGCATATTTTGTTGCCCTCAACAGAACGTTGTCTGAGTTTCTTGCTTCAGGAATGTTATCAGGAAAGATCAGTTTCTGGATGAGGACATCATATTTGGTGAAGTAGAGGGCCAGTAAGAATGAGGGAATCTCTCCATGAAATTAACTGACACAGTGGTTCCAAAAATGTACTCGAACAAACCGATAATTGTAAGGATAGGACAGGGCCAGGCAATGTTTTGTTCTGTTTTTCATAAGGACATCATGAGTTGAGGTCACTCAGTGGCAGGCAGCAACAACGACTTTGGTGACTGTTTTCATTTCACATGATTCTATTGAGGTCCATCCATGCTTTTGCATGCATCAATACTTTGTTCTTTTTTGCTGCTGAGTATTACTTTATGTAGGCATTTAGTACGGTTTGATCACCCATTCCCCCGTGGAAGGACATTTTGGGTTATTACTAGTTTTTAGCTATTATAAATGTTTCTTTGAACATTTGTGTAAGGGTTTTTGTATGAACATAAGTTTTCATTTCTGTGGGATAAAAGTCTAAGTGTGGGTTGTTTTAATATTGACATAGTCTAATATATCATTTTGCACTTGGTATCCGTATATTTGCATGTACCAATAATTCAGTAGTTTTTAATATTGAGTGGCATTAACTTGTTGGACATGCTACAATTTATTCATCCATTCTCAAGTAAATGAACATTTGGGTTAATTCTAGTTTTTGAGTGTTACAAATAAAGTTGTTATGGACATTTGTATACATGCATTTATAAGGATAGATGCTGACATTTCACTTGGGTAGATATGAGTAAACTGGTTAAAGTTTAGGGTAAAACTATATTCAGCTTTTTAAGACCCTTAAATTTTTTAAAGTATTTTCATCATTTTAATTTTCCACTAGCAGTTTATGAATGATCCACTTCCCCCACGTACTTACCAAACACCTGATATTCTAACAGATGTATAGAGTTATGTCATCAGTGTTTTAACTTGAAGTTCATTGAAGAATAATGAACTGAACATTTTAAATGTGCCTATTTGTCAGGAGAATATGTCCTATTAATAAGTGAATATTCGTTTTTATGATCATTTTGGGGGACTGTTTCTTTACTTTTTTTCTTTTATTTTATTATTGTTATTATTTTTGCATTTTCAGGGCTCTCTCTGTATATATTATGGAGTCCCGGTAGAAAAGTGATTAAAGAGTTGGGTGGCTAACCAAATGTTTGGCAGTTCGAATCCACCAGCCGCTCCTTAGAAACCCTGTGGGGAAGTCCTACTATTTCCTATAGGGTCATTATGAGTCAGAATCTAATGGACACCAATGGGCTGGGGGGAGGGGGGTATATATTATGGACACAGGCCATTTATGAGATATATTATATGAAAATTTTATCTTCCAGAAAATATCTTGTTTTTATAAAAACATCTTTTGAAGAGCAGAAGTTTTTGAAATTTCATGTGGTTAAATTTTTTATGGATTTTGTTTTTGGTGTTATCTCTATGAAATCTCCAAATGTATCTATAGAATCAATGAAAGGGCAACTTAAAATTGAAAAGACTTTTTTGAAATAAATTATAAGCTAAGAGTATATTCACAAATAAAGTCTAAGAGTTTTTTTTTTTTAGTTCTATGACTGTATTGTAAAAAAAAAAAAAAAAAAAAAAATTACATAAAAAAATCTTGTCATCTATCAATAAATAGGGTTTTCCTCCTTTTCCAATCTGGATGCTTTCTATTTATTGATTGATTTAATTTTTTATTGCCTTATTGTGTTGCCTTGAACATCCACTAAAATGTGGAATACATATGGTGAGAGTAGATTTACTTGTTTTGTTCCTGGTCTTACTGAGAATGTATTCAATCTTTTACACCATGTGTGATGGTAGTTTTAGGTTGTCCCTGGGTGCTCTCTTTCAGTTTGAGAAAGCTCCATTTTAATATTAATTTGGCCAAAGTTTTATCACAATTATTGGGACTTTTAAACTCTTTCTCTACATCTATTTATATGACATTGTCATTTTTTTTTGAAATTATAGTGTGGGTCATTAATTGATTTTTTAATGTAAAACTATCCATGCATACCTGAGGCATGCCTATTTGGTGTACTATTATTTTTACGTATTGCCAGACTCAATTTCTTAAATTTTTCTTTAGATTTTTCACATACCTGCTCTGTTGTTTTCTTTTCTTTAATGCCTTTGTTTACATTTGATATCAGAGTAAAGCTATCCTCATATAGGAAATGCAAAATACCCCTCTCTTCAGTTTTGTAGAAGAGTTTGTGTAGAGTCAGCTAATTCTTTTTCCCTGAACATGTAACAGAATTTCCCAATCCAGCCACTTGGAGTGATTCAGAACGGGGTGTGTTTTAAATTTCCATTTTGATATCCTCTTTATAAATGATATTTTTCTCACATGTTTTCTAGTCTTTACATATGTGGAAATATATCATAACCCATCTTGTAGGGTCCTAAAATAAAACCCAGATTGGATTCTTTTCTAAAGACAATCTTAACATATCTAAAATTTATTTTTTTTTCTCATTACAGATTTTTTGAATATTAAAAGAATAAGAAAATATTCTTGGAAAATTAGGAGGGAATATGTAGCAACTATGTCCAGAAATCATGGAAAATATAGAAAATGCTACATATCACAACTCACTCACTGGAAACACAGCATGGTCCAAACCATGGATTATCTCCTTATGCTTCTTTCAAGCAGAATTATCGAAATTATGAATTCAAACAATCCATACTGATCAAAATAAAGAGCGTACTCATATTCATCAAGCTTAAGAAAATTCAGCCAAACAAACACAAGACAACAAACATAACTCATCATACATGCAATAGACCTCTTATGCAAGGCTACATAAACAATTAGAAAATGACTTGTAAACAAGAGTAATTGTTCTTTTCTAGAGAGATAAGGATAACAATCTATGAGACAAAGACATGGAATTAGGAAGCAATATCAATCTGGGACAGAAAAAATGAAAAAACCTGGAAATGTCTATGGCTGACCTCAATAAATTTATCTTAACTGTTATACCCACTGGATACAGACAAAATGGGGTAACTTAGACAAAACCAGACACCTAGCTGAACCTGTTAAATATAACTTTATTTTGTTACTGTTTATATCAATATTACAATATAGTAATAGTAAAAATAATAACAAAGTAAACCAATTCTAAGGGTTCAAATATGAAAGTAAAGGCCCTGATGATGAAAGACAAGGATTGCAAGGTTTAGAAAGTGGATGTTTCAGGAAATTCAAATGACTGAGTACTTCAAATCAACCCACCGCACCTTCTTTTAATCAGAATTAACCAACCAAGACAGAATGTGAGCAATAAAACAGAAGGTGTGTGCAAGCGCACACACACACACACATACACACAGACACTCTCTACTTTTTTTTTCTACTGGATGAGGAAAACCCCAGGTACTTGGAAATCTTCCTGTATCTGCTATAGTTTCACTATCCCACTCAAGATATTCAATTTTCTTTTTTTTAAATCTAACACCCCCCATCACATTCCAATATACTTTCAAGTTTCTTAATTTTTATGCTTATAATGCATCTCTCCTGCTCAAGGAAGGCAACACCTTGTACTGTTTCATTTATTAATCTACTTACAGCCTTAGTAGAGTGACTGGTACAAGGCAATATAGAAATATATGTTGAACTTATCTGTGTTTTTTTGTGCTTGCTACTCCCTTTGGAGGCACACAGAAAAAAGTTTAAAGCCCAAATGTACTTTATATGAATCATATGTTAGAGTGAACTTTGAGAAAATATATTGCATAATCGTCCTAAAGCCCTATGTAAGGCACATTTTACTTCTCTATTCCTCAAACTGTAGATCAAGGGATTCAACATGGGGATTACCAGGGTGTAAAATATGGAAGCCACTTTATTGGTGTCAAAGGAATGACTGGGCTTGGGCTGCAGGTACATAAAGATTAAAGTCCCATAGAACACTACCAGCACAGTCAGGTGGGATCCACAGGTGGAGAAGGCTTTGTGCCTGCCCTCAACTGACTTCAGTCTGAGAATGGAAGCAACTATGAGTATGTATGAAAGAAAAACTATTAAGAGGGATGAAATCAAATCAAAAACTGATAAAATAAGAATGACCAATTTGATTTCATGTGTGTCTGAGCAGAGCAAAGATAACAAGGGGAGAATGTCACAGTAGAAATGCCTGATGACAGTGTAGCCACAGAAGGATAAATTAAAAATCTTTATGGTGACTAGAAGAGAAATAAATGTGCTGTAGAGATAAGGGATTGCCACCAGCACAGAACACATCCTTTGTGACATGATGACTGTGTAGCACAAAGGGTTACAGATAGCCACATAGCGGTCGTAGGACATTGCTGACAGAATAAAAAATTCAGTAGTTATGAATATCAGAAAGAAAACTAGCTGTGTAGCACAAAAATAATAGGGGATTGTATTTTCATCTACAACAAAATGTGCCAACATTTTTGGTCCTACAGCTGTTGAATAACCAAGATCAGTGATAGCCAGGTGTCTGAGAAAAAAGTACATGGGAGTTTGTAGCTCGGAGTCCATCTTGGTGAGGATGATGATGCCCAAGTTGCCCACCGCTGATATCATGTAGATGGTGAGAAACAGCCCGAACAATGGGGCCTGCAGCTCTGGGCGGTTTGTGATTCCCGTCAGAATGAATTTGTTCAGCACTGTTAGATTGTGTTTGTCCATCTAGGTCTATCAGGAAACCTATTCTAAACGGAGAAATCACCATCATCAATAGCTTTTATATAACATCATCTGGTAGATTTATAGTATGCAAACCCAGTATGAAGAGTATAAATCCAAACGTTCCACTTAGGATATTTGAATACATACCCAACTCCTACAAATTTTACACACACAGATACATATTAGATAAATTGATGGATACATGGGTAGATAGATGAAACAAAAATGAATAATATGTTAACCCTTTAGGTGTTAGGTACATGGATATTGATTGTACTCTTCTTAAACCTTGTCTTTTTCACTTTCCTAAAAAAAAAACATGAATACATTTGAACCCTCTCCTTCAAAACATTATCTTATGAAAACTCATGCATATAGATGGTCCAGGATGGAACAATCAACATACTAAACAGGTTTTCAATAGATACATAATTGATCACAGTGGAATTTTTTTGTCTTTATACATGAAAACATCCCTAGAGATATATGTTTCTTGATGCAAACTCTGCTATTCCTTTATTTGTAATGTATACAATGTGGTATTTTGGGCAAATAGCTTAAGATATATGAATCTTTTTATCCCCATCTGAAAAATCATATTCCAACTCTTTTTTGTAGGGTTGTTAGGAAGGCTAAATGAGAGTTAAATTCTTCAAGGTGTCTATGATAGTTGAAAATAACTAAATTAGTATGTGCCTAGTACTATTTATTCTACCTATCTGTTTGTTCATCTTTCTGTCTGTTTATATATCTATCTATCTTTTTTTAATGTTGACAGAAATTACTTGAAATTATCATTTTTTTATTGTTAATTATTTTGATCTTTAAGATATTTATAGGTATATTCTTCTGGACTGTGACTTAAGTTCTTTGTCACCATTTTCATGATGAATAGGTTCATTAGGGATGTTCTGCTTGTAACTGACCCCAGCCCCATAGTCCATAACAACCATTCTATGACTAAAGTGTCTAAAAGTTCCATTCTTTAGATTACTTTCTTTTTTGGTCTACTTAAAATGCTTTCACGTCCAGTTGGGCATTAATACTGGAACTGACACATTCTAAGTTTTTTGTATCAAATCAGGTATATACTTTTTTCTCATGGAGAAACCTAAGAAATATGAGGCAATCTGGACAAATAGTGAAAACTTGTTGCCATAAACTCTCCCTTGTAAACATGTGTCCTGTACTTTTTATGAAAAAGAAAGTTTAAAAAATCTCAATATGATATAGTAGCATAGGCGAAGAAGCAAATGTACTGATGATGACATCTATGGGAATTACCAGAAGTTATTTAAAATCTTTTTGAACACAAAGCATGTTCCATTAAAATTGGGACTTTTATGTGGCATGAGATATCACAGATAAATTAAAGTATAATCTTTAAAAAATGTATCTGAATATACCACAGATGTTTCAAAAATAAAACATAGCTCTACAGGTTAATATAACAAAATTAGAGGTTTAAAACTTTGTGATATCACTGTTTCATAAGTATGTGTGTGTATCTATCCATCCTTCCATCCATCCATCCATACATCCATCCATCAGTCTGTCCATCCATCTGTCCATCCATCTATCCATCTGACTGTCTATCTGCCTGTCTATCATCTATCTGTCTGTCTGTCATCTGTCTATGTATCTATCATCTATCTATCTATCTATCTATCTATCTATCTATCTATCTATCTATCTATCTATCTATCTATCTATCTATCTATCTATCTATCTATCTATCTACCTACGTACCTATCAATCTATCCATCTTCTTATCTAAGTATGTATTTATCTATCTGGCATGTATCTATTCCTGAATACTACGAGCAGAGCAGTCTCTGTGTAAGTTATTAGTCAGCAAATGCAGACATTAAATTTCCTAACATTAAGTTATAAAAGTGAATAAATGAAGTGCACATTTATCTCATATAAAACATATCAAGAATAATGGTGGAAAGCAGATGGAATTGAAACAAAATTCTTAATATTTTTCTGTGGCTTTGATAGCAATTAAAATGTCTCTATAATATTCTAGATATTAGTAATACATGGCAATGTATAAAAAATTCTACATTTTACCTGTAATGAATCTGTTTTGACACCCATGTGCTTCTCAATGTGGCATAGTTGGAACAACTTATAGCACTCTCTCAGCCCTTGAGGCTCTCCCTGAGGAGATACCAAGCAATGTGTTAATTATGTCTGAAGGACCTGAAACCTTAATAAAATGTCTAGGATATTTGTTAGTTTTCTAAACAATTTGTATTCACCTGGAAGTAAGTTTCTTTTAGATACATTTATTCATTTATTCTCAGTTAAATTTCAATTTGTCCATCCAAAGATTTAGAGTAAAATATTTTACTTTTGTGTCAGACCACTCAATATGCCCCCATTGGCATAATGTTCTCAAATGGAATAAAATTAGTACATTTCTTAAATATAATTCACCACATCTTTGTGTTTTTTTTTCTGTATTTTTTTTTTTGCCTTGGGGATGGGTATTACTCACTTTGACACCTCCTATTATTGCAAATTGTCTATTTAAAGCTTGTCTCTTATTTTAATTTATTGGATTAAAATATTCTATTATATTGGTATGAGTCAACATGAGAACCAACAGCTACATACATCCATTAATAGTTTGAACATGGAATGTATGGAATATAAATCTCAGAAAATTGGAAGTTGTAAAAAATGAAATGAAACACATATAGATCAATATCCTAGGCATTAGTGAGCTGAAATGGACTGGTATTATCCATCTTGAATTAGACAGTCACATGGTATACTACACCGGAATGAAAAATTGAAGAGGAATGTCATCATACTTATCCTCAAAAAGAACATTTCAAGACCCCTCATGAAGTGTAATGCTGTCAGTGATAGGACAATATCCAAAAGCCTCCAAAGAACACAAGTTTGCACTACTAGTATTCAAATTTACCCACCAAGTAGTATTGCAGAAAATGAGACATTGAAGACTTTACTAACTTATGAAGTCAGAAATGCATCAAAATTGCAATTGAGATGTATTGATCGTTCATGTTCGATTGGATTGTTAAAGGTGGAAAAAAGAAGAATTGGTATTTGGAAAATAAGGTATTGGTGATAGAAATAACACCAGAGATTACATGTTGGAATATTGCAAGACCAACGAATTCTTCATCACAAGTAACTTTTTTCAAGGACAGAAGCGGAGAGTATACAAGTGAACCTTCCCAAGTGGAATACACAGGAATCAAATTGACTGCATCTGTTGAAAGAGATGATGGAGAAGCTCAATATCATCAGTTAGAACCAAGCCAGGGCCCAATATTGGAATGGACCATTGATTGCTCATATGCAAGTAGAAGTTGAAGCGAAAGAAAATTAGAGCAAGTCCTAGAGATCCAAAATACGACCTTGAATATATCCCACCTGAGTTTAGAGATCATCTCAAGAATGGATTTGACACATTGAACACCAATAACCAAAGATTAGACAAGTTTGGAACAACATCAAGCATCATAGATGAGGAATGCAAAAGGTCATTAAAAAGGAAAGGGAAAACCAAAATGGATGTCAGAAGAGACTCTGAAACTTTCTCTTAAACATAAAAAAAAAAAAAAAAAAAAAATTTGTAGCTAAAAAGAGAATGGAAAAAATAATGAAGTTAAAAATTGAACTGCAGATTTCAAAGGGTGGCTCAAGAAGGCAAAGTAAGGTATGATAATGAAATGGACAAAGGTCTGGAGTTAAAAACCCAAAAGGGAAGAATATGCTTGACATTTTTCAAGCTGAAAAGACTGAAGAAAAAATTCAAGACAAGTGAGCTAATAATATGGCATGTTATTCATATCTTACTAAAAGGTTTTAATAAATAAAAGTAACAGGAAAAAAAGCCAATTTCTCTGACATTCTAGGTAAGAAATAAGAGCTATATCCATGTATAAAGCCCTTTAAAAGATGCAGAACCCATGCTTACTCAAGTAGATGTTAAATGTCTTTATGGTTAGAAAAATCATGGAAATTTAATGACTTTGTGAAAAATAAAGCCTTGGAAACTGTGTCACTCATTTTAAAATAAGTTCAAAATTTCCATAGAATCAATTGGTTGAGATGGACAAAGGAAAGTTCAAGGAAGAGATGAGTTTTAAAAGTGCCAGCATTTTCTATGAGAGAATAAGTATTCAATTTTTATTTTGCCTGATCTAGGTTTGCATGTGAAAGCTGGACAATGAATAAGGAAGACCGAAGAAGAGTTGACGCCTTTGAGTTGTGGTGTTGGCGAAGAATATTGAATATACCATGGACTGCCAAAAGAATGAACAAATCTGTCTTGGAAGTGCGGCCAGAATGCTCCTTAGAGGCAAAGATGGCGAGACTGAGTCTAACATACTTTGGACATGTTGTCAGGAGGGGTAAGTCCCTGGAGAAGGAAACCATGCTTGGCAGAGTACAGGGTCAGCAGAAAAGATGAAGACCCTCAGTGAGGTGGATTGACACGGTGGCTGCAACAACGAGCTCAAGCATAACAACAATTGTGAGGATGGCACAGGACCAGGCAGTGTTTCGTTCTGTTGTGCATAGGGTCACTATGAGTCGGAACTGACTCGACAGCACCTAACAACAACAACAACAACAGGGTTGACTAATTTCTATTGCTTCAAGTAATAAACTAATATTTTAGGCTAAGAATTATGGAAATAAAGAAATAAACCTGATTCAGGAAAGAAGGTTTAATGCAAAAAAAAGTCTAGTAGTGGGACCTGATGGCTCTCATTGATCAGTATCTCAGCAAAATCAAAGTTAATATATTTACAAGTTTCTTGCCCTTATATTGAATTCCAAAAAAAAATTGAAGCTCACCCAGTAAAAACGTCCAGGAAGCAGAAGATGATAGGGAACAAATCGCCTCAGAATTCCCCCCCCTCTTTTTTTATTAACTTTTATTGAGCTTCAAGTGAACGTTTACAAATCAAGTCAAACTGTCACATATAAGTTTATATACACCTTACTCCGTTCTCCCACTTGCTCTTCGCCTAATGAGTCAGCCCTTCCAGTCTCTCCTTTCGTGACAATTTAGCCAGCTTCCAACTCTCTCTATCCTCCCATCCCCCCTCCAGACAGGAGATGCCAACACAGTCTCAAGTGTCCACCTGATATCATTAGCTCACTCTTCATCAGCATCTCTCTCCTACCCACTGTCCAGTCCCTTTCATGTCTGATGAGTTGTCTTTGGGAATGGTTCCTGTCTTGGGCCAACAGAAGGTTTGGGCACCATGACCGCCGGGATTCCTCTAGTCTCAGTCAGACCATTAAGTATGGTCTTTTTGTGAGAATTTGGGGTCTGCATCCCACTGATCTCCTGCTCCCTCAGGGGTTCTCTGTTGTGCTCCCTGTCAGGGCAGTCATCGATTGTGGCCGGCCACCAACTAGTTCTTCTGGTCTCAGGATGATGTAGGTCTCTGGTTCACGTGGCCCTTTCTGTCTCTTGGGATCTTAGTTATCGTGTGACCTTGGTGTTCTTCATTCTCCTTTGATCCAGGTGGGTTGAGACCAATTGATGTATCTTAGACGGCCGCTTGTTAGCATTTAAGACCCCAGACGCCACATTTCATAGTGGGATGCAGAATGTTTTCATAATAGAATTATTTTGCCAATTGACTTAGAAGTCCCCTTAAACCATGGTCCCCAAACCCCCACCCTTGCTCCGCTGACCTTTGAAGCATTCATTTTATCCCGGAAACTTCTTTGCTTTTGGTCCAGTGCAATTGAGCTGACCTTCCATGTATTGAGTATTGTCCTTCCCTTCACCTAAAGCAGTTCTTATCTACTAACTAATCAGTAAAAAACCCTCTCCCCCCCTCCCTCCCTCCCCCCCTCATAACCATAAAAGTATATGTTTTTCTCAGTTTATACTATTTCTCAAGATCTTATAATAGTGGTCTTATACAGTATTTGTCCTTTTGCCTCTGACTGATTTCGCTCAGCATAATGCCTTCCAGGTTCCCCCATGTTATGAAATGTTTCACCAGTTCGTCACTGTTCCTTATCGATACGTAGTATTCCATTGTGTGAGTATACCACAATTAATTTATCCATTCATCCGTTGATGGACACCTTGCTTGCTCCCAGCTTTTTGCTATTGTAAACAGAGCTGCAATAAAAATGGGTGTGCATATATCTGTTTGTGTGAAGGCTCTTATTTCTCTAGGGTATATTCCGAGGAGTGGGATTTCTGGGTTGTATGGTAGTTCTATTTCTAATTGTTTAAGATAATGCCAGATAGATTTCCAAAGTGGTTGTACCATTTTACATTCCCACTAGCAGTGTATGAGAGTTCCAATCTCTCCGCAGCCTCTCCAACATTTATTATTTTGTGTTTTTTGGATTAATGCCAGCCTTGTTGGCGTGAGATGGAATCTCATCGTAGTTTTAATTTGCATTTCTCTAATGGCGAATGATCAAGAGCATTTTCTCATGTATCTGTTAGCTGCCTGAATATCTTCTTTAGTGAAGTGTGGGTTCATATCCTTTGCCCACTTCTTGATTGGGTTGTTTGTCTTTTTGTGGTTGAGTTTGGACAGAATCATATAGATTTTAGAGATCAGGCGCTGGTCGGAGATGTCATAGCCGAAAATTTTTTCCCAGTCTGTAGGTGGTCTTTTGACTCTTTTGGTGAAGTCTTTAGATGAGCATAGGTGTTTGGTTTTTAGGAGCTCCCAGTTATCTGGTTTCTCTTTGTCATTTTTGGTAATGTTTTGTATTCTGTTCATGCCTTGTATTAGGGCTCCTAAGGTTGTCCCTATTTTTTCTTCCATGATCTTTACTGTTTTAGTCTTTATGTTTAGGTCTTTGATGCACTTGGAGTTAGTTTTTGTGCATGGTGTGAGGTATGGGTCCTGTTTCATTTTTTTGCAAATGGATGTCCAGTTATGCCAGCACCATTTGTTAAAAAGACTATCTTTTCCCCAATTAACTGACACTGGGCCTTTGTCAAATATCAGCTGCTCATATGTGGATGGATTTATCTCTGGGTTCTCAATTCTGTTCCACTGGTCTATGTGTCTGTTTTTGTACCAGTACCAGGCTGTTTTGACTACTGTGGCTGTATAATAGGTTCTGAAATCAGGTAGAGTGAGGCCTCCCACTTTCTTCTTCTTTTTCAGTAATGCTTTACTTATCCGAGACTTTTTCCCTTCCATACAAAGGTGGTGATTTGTTTCTCCATCACCTTAAAAAATGACATTGGAATTTGAATCAGAAATGCACTGTATATACAGATGGCTTTTCATAGAATAGACATTTTTACTATGTTAACTGTTCCTATCCATGAGCAAGGTATGTTTTTCCACTTAAGTATGTCCTTTTTAATTTCTTGTAGTAGAGCTTTGTAGTTTTCTTTGTATAGGTCTTTTACATCTTTGGTAAGATTTATTCCTAAGTATTTTTTTTTAATTTTATTTTATCTTTTGGGGGGCTACTATGAATTGTATTGATTTGGTGATTTCCTCTTCGATGTTCTTTTTGTTGATGTAGAGGAATCCAAGTGATTTTTGTGTTTATCTTATAACCTGAGACTCTGCCAAACTCTTCTATTAGTTTCAGTAGTTTTCTGGAGGATTCCTTAGGGTTTTCTGTCTATAAGATCATGTCATCTGCAAATAGAGATAATTTGACTTCCTCTTTGCCAATCCGGATGCCGTTTATTTCTTTGTCTAGCCTAATTGCTCTGGCTAGGACTTCTAGCACAATGTTGAACAAGAGCAGTGATAAAGGGCATCCTTGTCTGGTTCCCGTTCTCAAGGGAAATGCTTTCAGGCTCTCTCCATTTAGAGTGATGTTGGCTGTTGGCTTTGCATAGATGCCCTTTATTATGTTGAGGAATTTTCCTTCAATTCCTATTTTGTGAGAGTTTTTATCATAAATGGGTGTTGGACTTTGTCAAATGCCTTTTCTGCATCAATTGATAAGATCATTTGGTTTTTGTCATTTGTTTTATTTATATGCTTGATTACATTAATGGTTTTTCTAATATTAAACCAGCCCTGCATACCTGGTATAAATCCCACTTGGTCGTGGTGAATTATTTTTTTGATATGTTGTTGAATTCTATTGGCTAGAATTTTGTTGAGGATTTTTGCATCTATGTTTATGAGGAATATAGGTCTGTAATATTCTTTTTTTGTGATGTCTTTACCTGGTTTTGGTATCAGGGAGATGGTGGCTTCATAGAATGAGTTAGGTAGTATTCCGTCATTTTCTATGCTTTGAAATACCTTTAGTAGTAGTGATGTTAACTCTTCTCTGAAAGTTTGGTAGAACTCTGCAGTATAGCCATCCGGGCCAGGAGTTTTTTGATTTTTTTGTTGGGAGTTTTTTGATTACCCTTTCAATCTCTTTTTTTGTTATGGGTCTATTTAGTTGTTCCACTTCTGATTGTGTTAGTTTAGGTAGGTGTTGTTTTTCCAGGAATTCATCCATTTCTTCTAGGTTTTCAAATTTGTTAGAGTACAGTTTTTTGTAATAATCTGATATGATTCTTTTAATTTCATTTGGGTCTGTTGTGATGTGGCCCTTCTCGTTTCTTATTCGGGTTATTTGTTTCCTTTCCTGTATTTCTTTAGTCAGTCTAGCCAATGGTTTAACAATTTAGTTAATTTTTTCGAAGAACCAGCTTTTGGCTTTGTTAATTCTTTCAATTGTTCTTCTGTTCTCTAATTCGTTTAGTTCAGCTCTAATTTTTATTATTTGTTTTCTTCTGGTGCCTGATGGATTCTTTTGTTGCTCACTTTCTATTTTTTCAAGTTGTAGGGACAGTTCTCTGATTTTGGCTCTTTTTTCTTTTTGTATGTGTGCATTTATCAATATAAATTGGCCTCTGAGCACTGCTTTTGCTGTGTCCCAGAGGTTTTGATAGGAAGTATTTTCATTCTCATTGCATTCTATGAATTTCCTTATTCCCTCCTTGATGTCTTCTATAACCCAGTCTTTTTTCAGGAGGGTATTGTTCAGTTTCCAAGTATTTGATTTATTTTCCCTAATTTTTCTGTTATTGATTTCCACTTTTATTGCCTTGTGGTCTGAGAAGATGCTTTGTAATATTTCAATGTTTTGGATTCTAGAATTCCCCCTTTTTTGTGAGTAACATTTTTTTTTTTATTGTAATTTAGATGAAGGTTTCCAGAACAATCTAGTTTCTTAAATACTGCACATATTATTTTAAGAGATTGGTTAACAACCCCACATGTCAACGCTCTCCCTTCTCAACCTTGGTCTCCCTATTACCAGTTTTCCTGTTCCCTCCTGCCTTCTAGTCCTTGTACCTGGGCTGGTATTCCCCTTTAGTCTCATTTTATTTTGTGGGCCTGTCCAATCTTTGGCTAAAGGTTGAACCCAGGAGTTACTTCATTGCTGAGCTAAAAGGGTGTCCAGGGGTCATATCCTCAGGATTTCTCCAGTCTCTGTCAAGCCAGCAAGTCTGGTTTTTCTTTCAGAGTTAGAATTGTGTCCTCCATTTTTCTCTAGCCCTGTCCAGGGCCCTTTATTGTGATCTCTGTCAGAGCAGTCAGTGGTGGTAGCCAGGTACCATCTAGTTGTGCTGGACTCATTCTTGTGGAGGCCATGGTAGATATGGCCCATTAGTCTTTTGGACTAATCCTTCCCTTCTATCTTTAGTTTTCTTCATTTTTGCTTGTTCCCAAAGTGGCAAGATCAATGAAGTATCCTAGATGGCCTCTCATGGGCTTTAAGACTCCAGACACCATTTGCAGAAGTAGAATGTAGAACATTTTCTTTATAAACTCTGTTATCCCAATTGAGCTAAATGTTCCCTAAGGCCATGGTTCCCACAGTGCTCAGGGAAGCAATTCAGTCCTTCAGGTAGTTTGGATGTGTCTATGGAGCCTCCATGACCTTGCTTGTACAAGCTGTGCTGGCTTCCCCAGTGTTGTGTACTATCTTTCCCTTCATCCAAATTACCATTTATCTATTGCCTACTTAGTGTTTTTCCTTCCCCAACCCTCCTCTCCCTTGGAGACACCCCTTTTTAAAGAAGTAACATCAATCTTGACAAGCCCCTGACTGACTTCTACAAATCATTGGCTGCAGTGATTTAGCTTTTTTTGCTTTGTTTTGTTTTGAATTCTACTTCCATCTTAATTTTTAAGCGCTGGCTGAACTCACAAAGGCAGAAAGCCTCAATTTTTTTTTTTTTTTTAAATGGGAACTTCCTTGTTTATTTTTTAGCATCTTCCTTACCAAACCAAAAACCAAACCTTTACCATCGATTCGATTCTGACTCATTTTGACCATATAGGACAGAATAGAACTTCCCCCTAAGGTTTGGAAGGAGTGGCTGGTGGATTTGAACTGCTGCCCTTTTCATTATCAGCTAAGCTCGTAACCACTGTGTCACCAGGGATTCTGTTCCTTACTACTTAATGATAATTCCCGAAATCCCTCACTGCGCATTTATTACAAACCTGCTCAGACTATGTCCTGCATCCACTTTGATATGGTTTTCCATTGTTTGGTTTCAGCTCGTCAAGTATCCAAAATGTCCAAAATGAACCCATTAGGTTGCTGGGTCAATTTATTAATTCATTGTCTTTATTGAATTTCTTTTTTCTCCCAGACATTTTCCTAGTTATTCACTATTTTATGAATCCCATTGTTACTTCTCTTCTTTTAATCTGATACTTTTTGTCATCTCAGAGATGACATCACTAATGCAGAAAATTGACATTAAGAGGTAATTTAGAGTAGTTGTTATGAGCCTGGAACATGGAACTAGACCTTGTTTGAAACTTGGTTCTAATGCTTAAGACCACTGTAACTTGCACAATTTATTTATCCTTCATGAGTTGAACTTAGATAATTTATTTACCCTCTCTGAACCTCCATTCTTGGGGAATCTCACCCATGCAGTAGGGTGTCGGGAAAACAAGTACTTAAGGTTCTCAAATGGCTCATCAGTCCAGTTCTTACAGTACTGATGAATTTGTGGTTTTCTTTACTTCAGTGTGGTGGATTCAACCTTTGAGCCCATTGAGTTGGACAGCTTTTGAGGTAGCCAAGAGGGCTTCACAGGGGCCAGTCCACTTCTGCTGAAGGGAGTTACCTTTCCACGCCTTGAGAAGAACCTAGTCACCAAACTGGAATGGATAGAGGACACCTTTGTCTCAGGCAGGCTCCTCAGGTGAGTGTACCTGTGGAGGGAACACAGAGGCACCTGAAGGACCAGCAAATATTTAGTAATTTGAACATCTCCAACCTCATGGAGGGAAGGAGGTTAGTCATAATTAAGGCAGGCTATGTTGGCTGTATTGGGGTTATCTAATAAAGTGTGCTCATATAATAGCTCAACAAAACTAAGACCTAATTTGCCTCTAGGGATGGATTGAACTCTTAAGAAGGCCAAGGCAGAACATTTTTCCATATCAATTTGGTCTCTTGGCACAGCTTTGCTAGGTGTCTACTCAAAGTCTGGTTAGCACACCATACTTTGCAGCTGGACTGGTATCTCCAGGCTATGTGTAAGTTCCAATTAATGTCCTGGTCTGTTGCCACCAATTGTACCACAAAGTTCACAAAATGGGGCCCGTTGTTGTTGCCAATAAGATGGGAAGCCAAATCAAGAGATGATTTCATTTAGGAGGTGTTTCACAAACTCATTTGCCTTTCCAGGTCTGCAAGAAAAATCTTCAACACAATTAGTGAAGGGGTCAATAAAGACTAGCAGATATTTGTAATTGCCAGGAGCTTGAGACATCTCAGTGAAATCAATCTGCCAGTAGTCTCTAGGCATTGCCCCAGTTCACTGGACTCCTGGGGGCACTTCAGTAGGGTTCTTGGGATTATTCACACAGGAGGGGCAGCTCTTTACCACTTCCAAAATAGTGGTGTTCACCTATGATCCAATTAAATGTCTCTTAACCCAGTCATATAATTGTATCAAAAACCTATTGCTCTGTCCTGCTGCATTCTAAGGGGTCTGTGTCGTTCTCCTCTAGGCTAGGTGTAAAAGCTTGACAATACATCTGAATTTTGGAATCCAGATGTTGCAAAAACCAACCATGCCCAAAAAACCTGGATGCTATCTTCATTTGGTAAGGGCCGCCAGCCTGCAGATAGCATCTTGTCGCACAGGGAGGAATTCTCGCTCTGCCTATCTGATTTTAAAACTCAGATAAATCACCTCCTTTTGGTAGACCTGAGCATTTTGCTTCTGAGGTCTGATACCCTACATTTCCTTAAAAGTTCGAAACCTCTATGGTATTCTGGAGGCAAGCATACTCACTATGGTTAGTGATGAGTAAACATACTGGAGGAGTTTACCATTGGTCAGGGTGAATTCTCTCAATTTCTTAGCTACAGTAGGCCCGAAAGGAGTGGGGCTGTTTTTAAACCCCTAGGGAAAGACTAGTCTACAGAGTTGTTGCTTTTGTCCATTATCCAAGTCTTTTTACTCAAAGGCAAAGACTTCCCTTTTTTTTCCACTCAGATGCAAAAGAATGCATCTTTCAGATCCAGTACAGTGAAACTGGAAAAACTGAGCACTGAGGTAAAAAGCAGGGTGTAGTTTTTTTATGGGTTAGAAACTGCAGGGTGGACCATGACTTTTTACCTGATTGATGGCTCACAGATTCTGAATAAACTGGTATTCTCCATTTTTCTTTTTCACTGGCAAGATGCAGGTGTTGAACTGTGACTGATACGGTCTGAACAGTCTGTATTTCATGTATCTGGTGATGATTTTGCCCATACCTGTCAGGCCTCTGCCCAGATGGAGTATTGCTAAAGTGGAGGGGTAACTATGCCAGGTTGGGGCTCAACTGCCACCAGGGAAACATTTTGGCACATGCTGGCACCTTCTTGGTCCATACCCATAACCACAGGACCAATGCATGCTTGATGTTTGGCCCTACTGATCCATGGTAGTGTCCTTCCATGCTGTAATTGGTGGGTGACTGTGTGGTAGGGGCCATCTACACTCACCATCCATTCTGTGCTTGCAGTTTGCACAAGTTTCTTTTCAGCAATGAAACTGGACAATCAGACATGTAGAGCAAAGAATGTGTTAATGACTTTCCTTGTATAGAGCAGCTTAGAAACTGAAGAAGGGATGGTTCTCCTCTTACCTGAGACTCCCACACTGACACAGTTTGTTTTGTTGGAGCTGTATTTTTCAGGCTCAGGACAAAGTGGTTTGCTCCGGTATCCACTAGAAACTGTACAGTCCCCCCCACCTCACACACACCTTCATTATAATCAGTGGCTTAGGTGGGAGACTTTCCTCCAGTCCTCTTCAATTAGAGTCTTTACCCATTGGCATCATGGCCCATTAGGCAACCCCATGCTCTTTCTTACCTCTGGGTTAGAATTTAGGGCTTCTCTCTTCCAATATCCACTCTCTTTGTACTAGGTTCATTGACCTCCACTTAATGGGGATCAGGGCTTTCCACCTCCCTCTCTCTTCAGGGGCCCTCCACTTGTTGAGCTGCCAAGAAACAGGTCATTTCCCTAGAAGGCATTGTCCAGGAATGTGGCCTTTCTCTTATGATCAGTGATTTTTCTCTTTTCCTCTTCCTGATCCCAATAGGAATATACCCGGCAGACAAGCTTAAAAATACAAGATCCCTAACTCCACATCTTCCTGAAGTTTTGGAGTTTTCTCCATATATCCTGGGCACTCTGATAAAAATCATATTCATGATGTCAGCAATTTTAAGATTCTCAAGGTCTGTTACTGTCTAAATGCCTCATACACACGTGTTACACACTCACACCACTTATCAGTTGCACCAATCTAATAACTGACACCTAGAGCCTTTTATACCCTCAAGAGTCAATTCCTGCCAATTCTCGAGACTCTAACCCCCTAGGAATTACCCTCTTATTTACCAAATAAGCCCAAATATCTAGAGCCTTCAATGCCCTCAATGGTTAATTCTTCCTGCTTCTCAGGACTCATCTACAGTCTAATGTAGGTACTTACCAAATAATCCAGGTATGTTTTGTATCTCCTATGAAATCTTTGTCGAGTCCCAGAAAAATCATCTTTCAGGGCTGTGAGAAGGTCTCTGGGAGAAATCTCCTAGTGGCACCAGGCATCCGACTGGTCTGTTGTCCAATCCACCTCTGGAACTGAGCAGATGACTCCTGGCTGGCTCACCAGAAATGTTGCCGGGTGGAAACTTCAGATTCTGCTCGGCTCAACTCATCTCAGCCAATAAACAATAAACCAAAGTAGAAGAGTAGGAGAGTAGAAACGTACCTTTATTTCACTGTGCAAGGAAGGGAAACAGTTGGGGCTGCTGTTGCCAAGACTGCACAGAGAGGGCGAGGGGAAAGGTTGCTTATAAGAGGTTTACAAGAGGTTTACAAGTAGAAAGGTCATACAAGTTACATCAGCCACATTACTAACCATACTACACAGCTGCAATAAGATTTACATATAACTTCATGCATCACATGTTCAGAATTTGGTGGTTAAACTCCACCTAGAGGCACAGTATTACTATATATGAGAGCTAAAAGGCTGTCCTGGATGTTAACATAGTGCCTAAACTTATTTTTGTCAATTTCATCTACTTTTGGAAAGCAATTAAGGAGAGGAGAAACAGGATTTTAAAGTAAAGCTATGGGGCATGCCAAGCAAAGGAACCAAGATTCTCACGTAAAGCTAGGAGCAGGCCAGTCAAGCTGCTCAAGAAAGTGGAATTTTCCCAAGCCTGGGATGCTGTCTTATCATTACCATCTTCGCTTTCTAACTGCTTCAAACTTTCAAAAATATTAATGCTCACAGGACAATATAACATGCATCTTTTCCTTATATTCCAGTGAACTATTTATATTCAAATTTCATTGGCTACACAGGGGATTTTCATTCATGATCCTTAATGAAGGAAATAATTTAGACTCTAAGAGCTTCAATAGAACTAGAAATTTTGAAAAGAAAAAAAAGTACATGATAAAATTTGAGCAGTAACATGAAGCAATTGTGTCCATAAGGCAAGATAGATGCATGCTTGCCACTTCACATTCCTTACCTTAATTAGAAATGCAGCACAGAGTAAATCGTGGGATTATCTCATTTTGCCTCCATTAATTAGGGTGAACATGAGTCAATGAAAATATAGTGCATAACAAATATTGACCAAAGTTTAGGAAAGCCAAACCTGTGAAACAGAGGTAGGAAACTTAACTCATCATAGAATATCCTGTTACTCAAGGAAATACACAAAAAATAATTGAACAAACATTTTAAAAAGTTTTTCATATAGATAGGAAAAGATAACAACCCGTAAAAAAAAAAAAAAAAACACAAACAAAAAAGATAATTATTAAATAAGAACAACTAGTAAGGAAGGAATTTCAAACCTGGAAGCAACTCTGGAAGACCTCAAGAAATTTGTCTTAATTTGTGTATAGATCAGAATGTATACCAATAAAGATAAATTTCTTAAGGTCTTCCAGAGTTGCCCCCAGGTTTGGAATTCCTTCCCCACTCCTAGATCTAGGCAAAATGGGTTGATTACAACAAATTCAGATGCAGACCTGAACCTGTGGATTACTAAATTGTACATTATGTTAACATATTTACATGTGAATGTAAAGCCATTAATAAGAAAAGACTGGATCTCCAAAGCCTAGGATGGGGACATCTGAGCAAATTTAGATAACTTGATACTTCACATCCTTACACTTCACTGAGACTCCTTGCAATCTGGCCTGAACCTGATACTCCCTTCAGAAACTATGAAGGCTAAAACAAAAGGCAAATGCTTACGCAAACACACGTACATAAATGCAAGAACTGACGCTGCAAAGCTTATTCTAAAAGTTGAAAAAACACCAGGGTCATTGTAGCTCCACTTTTGTACCTAGTACCTAGTAACTTTTTCTACTTCCACTCAGTATATATCCACTCTTTGCCTGGTGGTGCATTGGTTAAGAACTTGGCTGCTAACTAAAAGATGAGCATTTCAACTCCACCAGCTGCTCCTTGGAAATCCTATGGAGCAGTTCTACCCTGTCCATTAAGTTTTCTATGACTGGGTATTGACTCAATGGCAAAGCGTTTTGTTTGATAGCACATTCTCAAAAAAAAAAAAAAAAAAAAAAAATGCACTGCTGTTGAGGAGATTCTGACTCCTAGTGACCCTATAGGACAGAGTAGAACTGGTTCATAGGATTTCCAAGGCTGTAAATCTTTGTGGAAGACAACGGCCACATCTTTCTCCCATGGAGTGGCTAATGGGTTTGAACCACCCACCTTTCAACTAGCAGCATAGCAATTTAACCGCTGCACCACTAGGGCCCCAACACCTTCTCCTACAGTATAAAATTTACTTAATTATTATGTTTGTGATCCATCTCTTCCCTTCAAGGAAGGCAAAGGTTTTTACTCTTTTGTTCATCAATGCATTTAGAAAAGAGACTGACACGTAGAAGGAAATTTATAAATATTTGTGAAATATATTTTTGCTTACTGTACCCTATGGAGGCACACAGACATGGTTTGAAGCCCATGGTGCAATTTATAGGAGGCATGTGATGGAGTAAACTGTGTTTTTTTCCATGTCCTATGTACGGCATATTTTACATCTTTGTTCCTCAAGCTATATTTCAAGGGATTCAACAGTGGAATAACCAGGGTGTAAAATATGGAAGCTAATTTATCAGTTTCAAAGGAATGACTGGACTTGCGTTGCACCTATGTAAAGATTAAAGTCCCATAGAACAAGACCACCACGGTCAGGTGGGATCCACAGATGGAGAAGGCCTTGTGCCTGCCCTCAGCTGAGTTCATCTTGACAATGGCTACAAAAATGATCAGACAAGAAACAAGAACTATTAGAAAGGATGAAATCAAATCAATAGCTGCTGAGGTGAGAATGATCAATTCAATTTCAAGTGCGTTTGAGCAGAGCAGAGACACTAAGGGAGGACGGTCACAGTAGAAAAGGCTGATGACATTGTAGCCACAGAAGGATAAATTAAAAATCTTTATAGTGGCAAGAAGAGAAATAAATGCACTGTAAAGATAGAGGATTGCCACCAGGACCAGTAACACCCTTTGTGACATGATGACTGCGTAGATCAGAGGGTTACAGATGGCCACGTAGCGATCATAAGACATTGCTGACAGAATGAATAATTTACTAATGATGAACAAGAGAAAGGAACCTAGGTGTATAGCACAAAAATAATAGGAGATTTTATTTTCATCCACAACAAATTTACTAATATTTTGGGTCCAAGGGCTATTGGATAACTAAGATCAGTGATAGCCAGGTGTCTGAGAAAAAAGTACATGGATGTTTGTATCCTGGATGATGATGCCCAAGTTGCCCACCACTGAGATCACGTAGATGATGAGGAATAGTCGTAACAATGGCGCCTGCAGCTCTGGGTGGTCTGTGATTCCCGTCAGAATGAACTCATTCAGCACTGTTACATTGTGTTTTTCCATCTTGGTCTACCAGGAAATCTATTCTGGATAGAGACATCAGCATCGTCAATAGGTTTATGTAGTATCATTTGGTGGATTTTTAGTATACAAAGGCAATATGCTAAATGAAGAAGATAAATCCAAACTTTCCATCATAGATATATGAAGGTAAAACCACCTCCCACAAATAAAGCATAGATACCTGGAGACAGAGAGAGATGGAAAGAGAGAGAAAGAAATAAGGAGAGAAAGAGAAAGATAACTTGTTATCAACTGGGGACAATTTGCTCCCCAAAGAACGTTTGTCAATGTCTGGGACATTTTGAATGTCGCAACTAGGAGAAGGGTCCTATAGGTATCTAATGGAGGCCTGGGATG
Source organism: Loxodonta africana (assembly GCF_030014295.1). NCBI lineage: Eukaryota > Metazoa > Chordata > Mammalia > Proboscidea > Elephantidae > Loxodonta > Loxodonta africana. Next base: position 24,370,056 of record NC_087348.1, on the reverse strand, counting down.
TTACTAAACATTCTACTATATACAGCATAACTCCCCACAATAACAAAATTTCTAGGGCACAATGTCACTAGGGGGGAAGATGAGAAATCCTGATATAGATATACATACAGATACAGATATAAATGTAGATGTAGCTATAGATGCAGATAAAGATACAGGTGTAGGTAGGTGTACATGGAGGTGTATGTGTATGTGTACATGTACTTGTAGGCACATGTATACATGTACTTATAGGCACTTGTGTACATGTACTTGTAGGCACATATGTACATGTAGATGCATATATGTACATATACATGCAAACATACATACAGATGCAGATGCACATGCGTGTACATATACATGTATCTGTACCAGTACACATACATATACAGGGACATGTACACATACACATACATACACATACATACACGTACATACACGTACATACACGTACATACACGTACATATATATATATATATACACACAGATGGGATCCCTGGTAGAGCAGTGGTTGGTTAAGAGCTTGGCTGCTAACCAAAAAGCCGGCTTTTCGAATCTACCAGCAAACTGATTGCATGTTCAATCAATTTCAGGCTGCAGAAGTTGGTAAAAATCTTCAATTTCTACATCTTTGGTCTTAGTGGTTGGTTCATAAATTTGAATAATAGTTATATTAACCGGTCTTCCTTGAAGGCAGGTGGATATTATCACTGACAAAGTTGTAGCGCAGGATGGATCTGGAAATGTTCTTTTTGGAGATGAATGCAAAGCCACTCCTCTTCAAGTTGTCATTCTTGGCATAGTAGACGATATGTTTGTCTGATTCAAAATAGCCAATACTAGTCCAATTCAGCTCACTAATGCTTAGGGGTTCTTACTACATGCACTTCACATTTCCATTATTAATGGGTGCTTGCAGCTGTTTCTTCACTTTTTCAGTCCTACCACATCAGCAAATGAAGGTCCCAAAAGCTTGAATCCATCCACTTGATTAAGGTTGACTCTACTTTGAAGAGTCAGCTCCTTCCCAGTCATATTTTGAATGTCTTCTAACCTGAGGGGCTCATTTTCCAGCACTATATCAGACAATGTTCCACTGCTATTCTTACGGTTTTCATTGGTTAATTCTTTTCAGAAGTAGCCTTCCAGGTCCTTCTTCCTAGTCTGTCTTAGTCTAGAAACACAGCTGAAACCTGTCTGCCATGGATGACCCTGCTGGTATTTGAATACCAGTGACATAGCTCCCAGTATCACAGCAACACACAAGCCCCCGCAGTACAACAAATTATACTTATCTTAAAATTTTTGTCTTTTTTGGATACCGGAAAAAAAAAAAAAACGTGCATTTTGAACCCGCTACTTCAAAACATTGTTTTATGAAAACCTATGATTATAGATGGTCCAGGATGGAACAGTCAACATATTAGACAGATTTTGAATAGATACTGTCATGAATTGAATTGTGTCCCCCAAAAAATATCTGTCAACTTGTCTAGGTCATGGTTCCCAGTATTGTATGATTGTCTACAATTTTATCATCTGATGTGATTTATACATGTTGTAAATCCTATCATTATGGTGTAATAAGTTGAATTTAAAAAAAAAAGATTGCTTAGCAGCAGTTATAATGATGAGATTACAAGATTAGATTGTGTCTTAAGCCAATCTCTTCTGAAATATAAAAAGAGAGAAGCTAGCAGAGAGACATGGGGACCTCATACCAACATGAAAGCAGTGCCAGGAGCACAGCAAGTCCTTTGGACCGGAGGTTGTTTTGCTGACATGCTCTCAGGGCAAGGGAGACTGAGGACAAGGACCTTCCTCCAGAGCAGACAGAGAGAGAAAGCCTTCCCCTGGAGCTGGCGCCCTGAATTTGGGCTTTTAGCCTACTAATCTCTGAGAGAATACAATTCTCTTTGTTAAAGCCATTCACTTGTGGTATTTCTGTTATAGCAGCACTAGACGACCAAGACAGATTTATCATTTCATATATATGTATATATCTCTATATAGAGAGAGATAGAGATAAATTGATTACAATGGAGCTTATTTGTCTTTATACATGAAAACATCACCAGAGCTATATTTATATAGATAAAGCCTCTGCTATACCTTCATTCGTAATGCATACAAAGTGGTACTTTGGGCAAATAACATAAGTTATATGAATCTGCTTATCCCCACTTGAAAAATCATATTCCAACATTTTTTTGGCAGCGTTGTCAGGAAGTGTAAATGAGAATTAAAAGCTTGAATGTGTCTATGGTACATGAAAATAACTGTAGTGTGTCCCTAGCATTATTTGTCTATCTACTTACCTACCTACATACCTGCCTGTTAGTGTGTCTCTCATCTATCAATCTATCTATCACCTATCTATCTACCATCTTACCTATCTAGCTGTATATCTATCATGTATTTGTCTATCATCATCTATATTTTTTTGGATGTTGACAGTAATAACTTAAAATAATTTTTTTGTTACTGTTAATTGTTTTGATCTTTAGACTGTGATTTAAGCTCTTTGTGATGATTTTCATGAATAGATTCATTATGACCCTGTCCTTGTAACTGACCCAGCCCCATATTCTGTAACACCAGTTCTATGACTGAAGCTTCCAAAAGTGCCATACTTTACATTACATTTTGTTTGTCTACTTAAATTATTTTCTCCTCCAATTGGACATTTGTATTATAACTGACACATTCTAAGTTTTTTTTTAACAAGCCAGATTCATATTTTTTTTCTTGTTGAGAAACCCAGCATATATATGAAGAAATCTGAACAAATAGTGAAACATTGATCTCATAAACACTTCCTTGTAAAACAAATAAACAAAAAAAAACCTCTGTTTTTTATGAAAAAAAGTTTATAATCTCTCTATATGACACAATAGCATAGGAGAAAGGGAAAACATGCTGATGATGACATACATGTAACTTAATGGAAGTTATTAAAATCTGCCTGAACATGAACCATCTTCCATTAAACATCGGAACTCCTATGTGCCAGGAGATATCACAGATCAATTTAAGTATAATTTTTAAAAACTGCATCTGAATGTACCACAGATTTTTTTTAAAAATGCAATAGCCCTACAGGTTAAGGTAACAGAATGATTGGTTTAAAACTTTGTGAGCCCTGCCTATGTTCGTTCGATAAATCTATCTATCTATCTATCTATCTATCTATCTATCTATCTATCTATCTATCTATCTATCTATCTATCTATCTATCTATCTATCTATCTATCTATCTATCTATCATCTATCTGTCTGTCTGCCTGCCTGCCTGTCTGTCTCTCTCTCTCTATCTCTTTATCTCTCTCTCTCTCTATCCCTCTACCTCTCTATCCTTCTATCCCTCTATACCTCTATCTCTCTACCATCTATCTCTCTATCTCTATCTCTCTATCATCTATCTATCTATCTATCTATCTATCTATCTATCTATCTATCTATCTATCTATCTATCTATCTATCTATCTATCTATCTATCATCTATCTATCTATCTATCTATCTATCTATCTATCTATCTACCTACCTACCTACCTACCTACCTACCTATCTACCTATCTATCTATCTATCTATCTATCTATCTATCTATCTATCTATCTATCTATCTATCTATCTATCTATCTATCATCTATCTATCCATCTATCTATCCATCTATCTATCTATCTATCTATCTATCTATCTATCTATCTATCTATCTATCTATCATCTGTCTATCTATCTATTATCTATCTATCTATCAATCATCTAATCTATCATCTATCTATCTATCTATCATCTATCCATCATCATCTATCATCTAATCTATCTATCATCTATCCAGCATCATCTATCATCTAATCTACCTATCTATCTGGCATATATCAATTCCTGAACACTATGAGCAGAGTAGTCTCTGAGTAAACTATTAGCAAACAAATGCAGAAATTAAATTTCATAGCATTAATTATAAAAATGAATACATGAAGTCCACATTTATCTCATATAAAACATATTAGGAATAATGGTGGAAAGCAGACAGAATTGAATAAAAAATGTGGCCTTGAAAATGTCACTAAAACACTCTCAATGTTAGTAAAACATGTTATTGCAGAAAAATGTTTACCTTTTACCTGTATTTAACCTGTTTGACACCCCATGGGATTCTTAGCATGGCATAGTGGGAACAACTTGAAGCTTTCTCTCAGCATTTAAGGCTCTCCCTGAGGAGACACCAAGCAATGTGTTAATTATGTTTGAAGCACTTGAAAATTTCAGAACATATCTAGTGTGTCTGTTCATTTTCTAAATGATTTGTATTCACCAGTGATTTTCTTTTAGATATATCCATTCATTTATTCTCAGTTAACTTTCAACTTGTGCTGCCCAGGGAGCTGGATTAAAATATTTTACCTTTAGGACAGACCACTCAGTACTCCCCCATTTCCATAATGTTGTCATAAGGAATAAAATTAGCAAATTTCATCTTATGATATATCATTTCTTGGTGCTTTTTCTGTGTTTTCACTTTTTTTATTATTATGCTTTAGGTGAAAGTTTACAGTTCAAGTTAGTTTCTCATACAAAATTTATACATATGTTTTTATGTGACCTTAGTTGCTACAAATATAATGTGAATGCACACTCCCCCTTTCCGCTCTTGATTTCCTGTGTCTGTTCCACCAGCTCTTGCCCCTTTCTGCCTTCTCATCTCGCCTCCAGACAGGAGTTGCCCATTTAGTCTCATGTATGTACACGAACTAAGATGCACTCTCTTCACCAGTATTATTTTATGTTTTATAGTCCCGTCTAATCTTTGTCTGAAGAGTTGGCTTTCGGAGTAGTTTTAGTTCTGGGTTAACAATGAGTCCGGGGCCGTGTCTTCTGGGGTTTCTCTAGTCTCAGTCAGACCATTAAGTCTGAATTTCATGAATTTGAGTTCTGCACCTCATTTTTCCTCTGCTCCTTCAGGAACTCTCAGTTGTGTTCCATGTCAGGGAGGACATTGGTGGTAGCTGGCCACCATCTAGTTCATCTGGTCTCAGGCTGATGGAGTCTGTGGTTTATGTGGCCCATTTTGTCTCTTGGGCTAATATTTTCCTTGTGTCTTTGGTGTTCTTCATTCTCTTTGCTCCCGGTGTATTGGGACTAACTGATGCATCTTAGATGGCTTCTCACAAGTTTTTAAGACCCCAGATGCCACTCACCAAAGTAGGATGCAGAACATTTTCTTAATAAGCTTTGTTTTGTCAATTGACTTAGATATTCCCCAAAACCATGGTCCTCAGACACCTACCCCTGCTATTCTGTCCCTTGAAGTGTTTGCTTGTGTTCAGGAAACTTCTTAGCTTTTGGTTTAATCCGGTTGTGCTGACTTTCCCCGTATTGTATATTGTCCTTCCCTTCACCTTAGATAATTCTTATCTACTATCTGGTGGCTTAGTGCTTAAGTGCTACGGTTACTAACCAAAAGATCAGTGACTCAAATCCACCAGATGCTCCTTGGAAACTCTATGGGGCAGTTCTACTCTGTCCTATAGGGTTGCTATGAGTTGGAATCGACTTGACGGCAGTGGGTTTGATCTAGTTAGTGAATTCCCCATTCCTCCCTCCCCACCCTTGTAACCATCAAAGAATATTTTCTTCTGTGTTTAAACCTTTTCTTGAGTTCTTACAAAAGTGATCTTATACAATATTTGTCCTTTTATGACTGACTGATTTCACATAGCATAACGTCTTCCAGATTCACCCATGTTGTGAGATGTTTTTGGGAATTCATCACTGTTCTTTATTGTTGAGCAGTATTCTGTTGTGTGAATACAGAATAGTTTGTTTATCCATTCATCCATTGATGGGCACCTACACTGTTTCCATCTCTTTGCTATGGTGAACAGTGCTGCAATGAACATAGGTGTGCACATATCTACTTTTCCAATGGCTTTTATTTTTCTAGGATATATTCTAAAGAGTGGAATTGCTGGATTGTATGGTACTTTTATTTCTAGATTTTTTTTAAAAAATTAAGGAGGTGCCAAATCTATTTCCAAGGTGATTGTACCATTTTACATTCCCACCAGCTGTGTATAAGTGTTCCAGTCTCTCAACAACCTCTCCAACATTTATTATTTTGTGTTTTTGGATTAATAATAGTCTTGTTGGGGTGAGATGGTATCTCATTTTAGTGTTGATTTGCATTTCTGTAATGTCTAAAAATGATTGTGAGCATTTCCTCATGTATCTGTTAGCCACCTGAGTGTTTTCTTTGCCAAAGTGCCTGTTCATATCTTTTGCCCATTTTTTAAATTGGGTTACTTCTTTTTTGTTGTTGAAGTTTTGCAGTATCATCTAGGTTTTAGAGATTCGACCCTGTTCAGGTATGTTATACCTCCAAATTTTTTTTTTCCCAGTCTGTAGGCTGTCTTTTTATTCTTTTAGTGAAGTCTTTTGATGAGCATAAATGTTTGATTTTTAGGAGCTCCCAGTTATCTAGTTTCTCTTCTGCTGTTTGTCCATTGTTAGTAATGTTTTAAACACAGTTTATGCCATGTATTAGGGCCACTATCATTGTCCCTAATTTTTCTTCCATGATCTTTACCATTTTAGATTTTATATTTAGGCTTTTGATTCATTTTGAGTTAGTTTTTGTGCATGGTGTGAAGTATGAATCTTGTTTCTTCTTTTGCACGTGGATATCCAGTTATGCCAGTACCATTTGTTAAAGAGGCTGTCTTTTCCCTGTTTATCAGACTTTGAGCCCTTGTGAGATATCAGCTGCTGACAGGTGGATAAACTTATGTCTGGATTCTCAATTCTGTTGCTTTGCACTATGTATCCATTGTTGTACCAGTACTAGGCTGCTCTGAATACAGTGGATGTATAATAGGTTTTAGAACCACTTACAATGTGATTCTTCTCCAGTAGTGCTTTACTTATCTGGGGCCTCTTCCTTTTCCATATGAAGTTGGTGATTTGCTTCTCCATCTCATTAAAAAATGCCATTTGAATTTGGGTTGGGATTGCATTTACTCTGTAGATCGCTTTGGGTGGAATTTATGTTTTCACAATGTTGAGTCTTCCTATCTGTGACAAAGGTAAATTTTCCACTCGGGGAGATCTCTTTTGGTTTCTTGCAACAGTGTCTTGTGGTTTTCTTTGTATAGGTCTTTTACATCTATGGTTAGATTTATTCCTAAAGTATTTTCTCTTCTTGGGGAGCTATTGAAATGGTATTACTTTGGTGACTTCCTCTTCAAAGTTTTATTTGTTGGTGTCAGCAATCCAACTGATTTTTGTACCTTTATCTCATATGTTGACCTTTTGCTGAAATCTTCTATTAGTTTCAGTAGTATTCTTGTGGAGTCCTTGGGGTTTTCTGTGTATAAGATCATATCATCTGCAAATAAGTATACTTTTAATTCATCCTTTCTGATTTTGATGCCCTTTGTTTCTTTTTCTTTCCTAACTGCTCTGGCTAGGACCTCCACTACAATGTTGAATAAGCACAATGTTAAAGTGCTTCCTTGTTTGGTTCCTGTTCTAAAGGGAAATGCTTTCTGACTCTCTCCATTTAGGCTGAAGTTGGCTGTTGGCTTTGCATAAATGCCCTTTATTATGTTGAGGAATATCCTTTTTTTCCCTATTTTGCTGCAAGTTTTTTTTATCAGGAATGGATGTTCGACTTTGTTAAATGCTTTTTCTGCATCAATTGATAGGATCATTTGTTTCTTATCTTTTGTTTTAATTATGTGTTGGATTCCATTGATTGTTTTTCTAATGTTGAACCATCCCTGCATACCTAATATGAATCCCACTTTGTCATTGTGAATAATTTTTTGATATGTTGTTGAATTCTATTGGCTAGAATTTTGTTGAGGGTTTTTGCATCTATGTTCATGAGGGATATAGGTCTGTAATATTCTTTTTTTGTGGTGTCTTTTACCTTGTTTTGGTACCAGATTTATTCTGGCTTCATCAAATGAATTCAAGAGTACTTCATCCTTCTGTATGCTCTGCAATACCTTTAGCAGTAGTGGTGTTAACTCTTCACTGAAAGTTTGGTAGAATTCTCTAATGAATCTGTCAGGGCCAGGGCTTTATTTTTGTAGGGAGTTTTTAAATTACCTCTCCATCTCTTCTTTTGTTATAGGTTTATTTAGTTTTTCTACCTCTGTTTGTGTTAGTTTAGGTAGGTAGTGTGTTTTTAGAAATTTGCCCATTTCCTCTAGATTTTCAATTTTGTTGGAGTAAAATCTTTCATAGTATTCTGTTATGATTCCAAGGTCTATCATGAGGTACAATATTGTCAGTGATATGATAACACTCATGTAGCAAAAAAGAAGACCAGTTAATACTGTTATCACTCAAATTTACTCAACCAGTTCCAAAGATGATTTATCAACATATGATATCTGAATTCATCAAAATTTCATTCAAAAGCCATTGCTAATTACTAGTTATTAGAATGTGAAAGCTGGAAAAAAAGAAGAATCGCTAGAAGGACAATATGGTGATAGAAACGATGCAAGAGATTGCATGTACAAATACAACAAGACCAACAAATTCTTCATTACAAATAGCTTTTTTCAACAAAAGAAATGGAGACATATATGTGGTCTTTGCCAGAAAGAATACACAGGAATCAAACTGAGTACACCTATGGAAAGAGATGATGGAGAGGCTCAATATCATCAGTCAGAACAAAGTCAGGCACCAACCATGGAACTGACAATTGATTGCTCGTATGCAAGTAAAATTTAAAGCTGAAGAAAACTAAAGCAGGTCCACGACAGCCAAAATATAACTTTGAATATATCCTGCCTAAAATTAGAAATAATTCCAAATATTGATTTGTCATTTTGAACACTAACGACTGCAGATTAAAAAGCTTTGGATGTTATCAGGAACATCAGACCTGAAGAAATTGAAACATCATTAAAAGACAAGAAAGAAAGAGGAAACCAAATGGATGTCAAAAGGTACTCTGACACTTGTTTTTAAATGTAGAGTAGCTGAAGCAAAAGAAGAAATAAAGTTGAAGGGCTGAACAGAAGATTTCAAAGGGAGGCTTAAGAAGACAAATTAAAATATTATGATGAAATGTGCTAAGACCTGGACTTAAAAAACCAAAAGGGAAGGACATGTTTGACCTTTCTCAAGTTGAAAGAATGGAAGAAAAAATTCAAGATATGTGAGTAAGTTTTATGGTATGTTATTTGTATCTCAATAAAAGGATTTAAAAATAAAAGTAACAAGAAAAAATCCAATTTATCTGACTTTCTGGATGTGAAATAAAAGATATATCCATGTATAAAGCACTTTAAAAGATACAGAACAGAAACTCACTTGAGTAGGAATTAAATGTCTTTTTTTTTTTATGATTAGAAAAATCATGAAAATTTAATGACTTTGAAAAAATAAAACCTTGAAAAAAATTCTTATGTTTTAATTCTATGTCAATTATTTCATATAAGTTTAGAATTTCCATAGAGTCAATTGCTTGTTATGGTCATAAAAGACCTCCATTAAAAAGTGAGTTTTAAAAATGAAAATATTTCCTATGAGAGAATAAATGTTGAATTTTTATTGTGTCTACTCTAGGGTTGACTGATTTCTATTGCTCCAAGTAATAAACGAATATTTTGAGGTAAGAATTATATAAATAGACAGGCACACCTGATCTTATACTTTCCTGTTATTTCATATATTGTACATTTTGCTGGTATGTAAGTAATAAAAATAAATAATTTTTTTAATATTATATTAAATATTTGTATTCTTCTCATCGAGGAGACTATACAGGTTTGTTATTGTTAGTTTCTGTTGTATACAGGCAAGACTGGCTATAATTATGAGATGAACTTCTTCTAGAACATGACACAGTGGAAACTGGGAGAAACACCACATGTTGCAGTGAAGGGCATGACCCTCACAGTTTTAGGATGTGCTATTCACATATGCTAGAAATTAGAATATCACTCTTCCTGTAACTTGACGCCTGAGACTTCTTCTCCTAAGCATTTGTGTTCACCGTTCCACCAATTTACTCTTTCTCCATGGAATCCCCCAGCATATGTAGTACCAATTTGTCAATTCCCTCAGTCCCCTCTGTTTAGTGGTAATTTTCTGTAATAGAAAAATCATAAGCAGGTACTATTTGACACTTGGTGAGAGGGTTCTGTCCTTGGAGAAGGACATCATGACTGGTATAGTAAAGGGTCAGTTAAAAACAGGAAGACAGTCAACGAGATGGATTGACAGTGACTGCAACAATGGGCTCAAAGATAGCAAAGATGGTGAGGTAGTGCAATACAAGACACTCTTTCGTTCTGTTGTTCTTGGGGTTTCTTTGATCAGTATTAACTCCAGGCACCTAACAGAAACAAGTATTAAGATTATTGGTGGTCATTAAATATTTTAATGAATCACAGAGTATTTCTTACTGTAAATGTAATAACATTTAACTTGTATATCAAGCTCCTCAGTATTTTCCTGTTCTTTCTCTTTCTCTCTCTTATTTTCAGGAGCTCCTTCAAGGAAAAACTGTTTAAGTGGATTAGACAAATTTCTTTTCTTTTCATGGATATCACTGAGTTACATGTTTTTCCTTTTGGTCTCTATGATTACTGTTGTGGGAAGCTCTCCGACCTTTACATTAATCTTGGCAATACCCAATATATTGCACATCTACAGATGGTTCTTTCACATCTTATGCTACATAAAAGGCAAAACATAGAACTCCATGGTGCCCAATTTTCACAATTGCATGTAGTGCTTCTGTCTCTCTTCATTGTATCATCTAGAAATTCTTTTCACAGGCATGTAATGAAACACTCAATAAGTAAATGCATCACTCAAACATTAGCTCAAGAAAAAGGCTTTATTTCATTTAAAAAAAGAAAGAGAAAAAGAAAATGAAAAAAAAAAAAAATCCAGTATTGGGGATTGATGGCTCTCATTTGTTCAAGTAGCTCAGCAAAATCAAAGTTAATGCATCTGGCAATCTTTTGTCCTTAAATTACATTTTCCCCAAATTGAAGTTCACACCGCATCAAAGTACAGGAAGCAGATGATGATAGTGAATAAATCTTCTCACAGACCTCATTTTTTAAGGAAGTAACATCAGTCCTTTCTTTGTATTTAAAAGGTGGCTGAACTTCTCAAGGCAAAAGTCTGCAAATCATTTCTTAAAATGGAAACTTCCTTGTTAATTTATTTATAACATCGTCCTTACTAAACCAAAAAAAACAAACCCATGCAGTCCAGGTGATTCCAACTCCTAGTGACCCTACAGGACAGATTAGAACTGCCCCCTAGGGTTTCCAAAGAGATGCTGGCGGGTTCCAATGGCTGACCCTTGGGTTACCAGATGAGCTGTAACCACTGTGTCACCGTGGCACCTGTTCTTTACTACTTTATGATAATTCCCGATACCTGCCCCTGGGCCTTTATTATAAACCTGCTCAGACTATGTAATGCATCCACATTGTGATGGTGTCCCATTATGTAGTTCGAACAAATCATACATCCAAAGGAATCAGTTGGCTTGCTGTATGAGTGTACTAATTAATTGTCTCTATGGAATTTATTTTCTCTCCCAGACATTGTGCTAGGCATTCACTACTTTTTGAACCTCACTGCTATTTCTCTTCTTTTAATTTGATATGCTCTGTCACCTCAGGGATGACATCATTAAAGCAGAAAATTGACATTAAGAAGTTATTTACACTGGCTGTTCTGAAACTGGAGCTTGGAGCAAGACCATGTTTGAAACTTGATTCTAATGCTTAAGACCACATTGAACTTGGACTATTTATTTACCATTTGTGAGTTGAACTTGGGTAATTTATTTACACTTTCTGAACCTCCCTTTTATCATCAAAAATATCTAAATATTAATAGAACCTGCCTCACAAGGCTGTTGTGAAAATTAATTAAATCTTGAAGAATGACAATGATACACCAGTCAAGAAGTACGAGATATCATTACCTGGATGTGCTCAGCGTTGCTGTGGACCACTTGGCATGACTTGTCTCATCCAATAAACCAGAGACTGAAGCAGGAACGTAGAAAGGCAAATTTATTTCATTGTGCAAGGGAAGAAGCAGTTGGGGTTGATGTTGCCAAGACTGCTCAGTGAGAAAGAGGCAAAAAGATACCTTTATGGGGCTTACAAGTAGGAAGCCTATACAAGTTACAACAGCAACACTATTAATCATAGTACTTAGGTGCAATGTGGTGTAAATGTAACTTCATGCATAGTGTGTTCAGAATATGGTGGTTAAACTCTACCCAGAGATGGAGAATTTACTATGTATGAGGTTTAAAAGGTTATCCTTAATGTCCACATGGCATCTAAGCCAGTTTCTGCCAATTTCCTCTAGTTTGGTCAGCATCTAAAAAAGAGGGGAATGTAAAGTTATAGGGAATATCAAGCAAAGAAAGCAGAATTCTAATGTAAAGCTAAGGGGGGTGCCAAGCAAGCTGCTCGAGGCTGACCTTTCAGTAAGCAGCCAAGCACTTTAATCACTGTGCCACCAGCGCCCCAACACATTCTTATCTACCATAAAATTTACTTAACTATTGTATTTGTGATCCATCTCTTCACTTCAAGGAAGGGAAAAGTTTTTACACTTTTGTGCATCAGTGCATTTAGAAGAGTGACTGACACACAGGATATTTACAAATATATGTGGAATATATTTGTGCTAGCTGGGGAAACTCTGGTGGTGTAGTGGTTAAGTGCTATGGCTGCTAACCAAAGGGTTGGCAGTTCGAAGCCACCAGGCACTCCTTGGAAACTCTATGGGGTGGTTCTACTCTGTCCTATAGGGTCGTTATGAGTCAGAATCGACTAGACAGCACCAGGTTTGGTTTTTTGGCTTATACTCTATGGATGCACACAGACAAGTTTTGAAACCCATCATGTATTTCATAGGAACCATAGGACGCATCAAACTATAGAAAAGATGTTGCATATTTTTTTCCATGCCCTGTGTAGGGCAGATTTTACATCTTTGTTCCTCAAGCTATAAATCAAGGGATTCAACATGGGAATCACCAGGGTGTAAAATATGGAAGCCACTTTATCAGCCGGAAAGGAATGACTGGACTTGGGCTGCATGTATATAAAGATTAAAGTCCCATAGAACACTATCAAGATTGTCAGGTGGGATCCACAAGTGGAGAAGGCCTTGTGCCTGCCCACAGCTGAGTTCATCTTGAGAATGGCTACAAAAATGAGCATGTAAGAAACAAGAACTATTAAAAGGGATGTAATCAAATTAATAGATGCTAAGATGAGAATGACCAATTGAATTTCATGTGTGCTTGAGCACAGCAAATATAATAAGGGGTTAACGTCACAGTAGAAATGACTGATCACATTGTATCCACAGAAGGATAAGTTAAAAATCTTTACGGTGACAAGAAGAGAAACAAACATGCAATAAATATAGAGGATTGCCACCAGCACCTGACACAACCTTTGTGACATGATGACTGTGTAGAGAAGAGGGTTACAGATGGCCACATAGCGGTCGTAGGACATTGCTGACAGGATAAATAGTTCACCATTTATGAACAAGGCAAAGAAAGCTAGCTGTGTAGCACAAAAATAATAGGAGATTGTATTTTCATCCACAAAAAAATTGACTAGCATTTTAGGTCCCACAGTTGTTGAATAACCAAGATCAGCGATAGCCAGGTGTCTGAGAAAAAAGTACATGGGTGTTTGTAGCCTGGAGTCCATCTTGGTGAGGATGATGATGCCCAAATTGCCCACCACTGAGATCATGTAGATGATGAGGAATAGCCCGAACAATGGAGCCTGCAGCTCTGGGTGGTCTGTGATTCCCGTCAGAATGAATTCATTCAGCACTGTTAGATTGTGTTTGTCCATCTTGGTCTATCAGGAAAACTATTGCGCATAGAGACATCAGCATAGTCAATAGGTTTTATGTAGCATCATCTGGTAGATTTTTAGTATACAAATGCAATATGCTAAATGAATAAGATAAATCCAAACTTTCCAATATACTTATTAGACATTAAACTCACCTCCCACAAATAAAGTATAGGCACATGAAGATAGAGAGAGGGGGAAAGAAAGAAAAATTGAACTTGCTATCAGTTGGGTAAAATTTGCTCCCAAAGAACATTTGTCAATGCCTGGGACATTTTGGATGTCACAACCAGGGGAAAGGTTCTACTCGTATCTAATGGAAGCCTGGGATGTTACTAAACATTCTTCTATATACAGGGTAACTCCCACACAATGACAAAATTTCTTGTCCAGAATGTTGATGTGTCAGAAGTTGAGAAACCCTGTGGTAAACTGAGATAGAGACAGACACAGATAAAGACACAGGTGTAAGTGTACGTGAATATGTAGATGTAGACATAATCATACATACACATGCATATATACATATACACAATACATATACATCTACATGTACATAGATGGGATTCCTGGTGGAGCAGTGGTTAAGTGCTTGGCCGATAATCAAAAAATGGGGTTTTTGAATCTATGAGCCTCTCCTTTTAAAACCTATGGAGCAGTTCTATTCTGTCCTCTAGCGTCTCTATGAATCGGAATCAACTTGATGGCAACTTTTTTTTTTTTTTCCATCCTTATAGATATATGAAGCAAAAATAAAAAAGTTAAAATTTTTAATTGGTAAGCATATGGATGATTACTAAACATTCTTTTTTCATTTATATAATGACAATTACATAATGACATTTACAAAATTATTATACAAATATTAATTTCATTATAAAAGTTTCAAAGTGCAAATTCACCAAATGTGTGGAAACATTTAATATGCCTTACTTGAAAACATGGTCCTATACTCAATTACACTTAAGAGGGACATAAGAAGGGCCTAGAGCCAGCTTGTAACTACTGATTTGAAAGGACACCAACTTGGGAGAGTGAATACTATAGCTTCATAATTCTGCTACAGAATTTTTAATACCGCATATACTTCCTTTACTTTCATATTATTTAGACATAAAGATGGTGTTCAAAGATGCTTAGGAGCATTTAGCCTGTGAAACAAAGTGTGAATATTTGAAAAAATAATAATAATGTGAAAAAAAAGGGAGAGAGATCCTAGTCTCAGGCACTATTGAAAAGTAGAATGCTCACAGAACGGACTCAGAAATCTTATTATTTTGCAATGACTTTGCCATTGAATAAAGGTGGGACCCTGCAAGTGTCACCGAAACATTCTGGGTATCGGTAAAATATGGAAATAGTCTATCTTTTTACCTGCAATGAAGCCTCTGTCTTGACTCTCCCAAGTGTTTCTTAACAGGGCAGAGTGCAAAGAATTTATGGATTTTTTTTTTTCACCCTTGGAGACTCTCCCTGAGGAAATGCCAAGGATTGTTCCTGAAGCATTTGAAAGCTTAACAAAATACCTGAGGGTGGTTGGTTAATTGTCCAGGATATTTTGTATTCACCGGTGAACAAATATTTATTCATATAGTGCGTATGCAGGTCTATGTTCATCTATTTCATGTAGTCTTGCATTTTACTCTTTGTTAACTTTCCATTTTTACCACACGGGGATCCGGATTAAAATATTGTATCTGTAAAACAGAACTGTCAATATTCCCATTTCTACAGTGGTCTCTTCAAATGGATGACAAGTGATGAAATGCTTAAACGTTTTCTTATTGCGTTATTTAAAAGACTTAAATGAGATAAAAGTAATGCATTGTGCATGTGTGAAGTATTACTTCCTAGTTTACTGTTATTTTTGTTATTGTTGCTGTTAATGCTATTTTCAAGGTATTTTTTTTTTTCTTTTTGACCTCAGGAACAGAAATGTTTCCCTTGCTTCTCATTTCAAAGTCAATTGGCATCATGTGTTCATGTATTTGCTTGTTTGTTTTATTTTCCATCATATTTCAATATTTTATGTTTTTTTCATTCTGTCCAAACCTCATTCCAAAACTTTTTTCTCACCTTGATACATGTTCTGCTGTGGTTCATATAATGCTCTGCCATATCAACACACCCTCGGAAAGTGTGCTCTTCTGTGTGTAATGTGTCACTATGAATATATATTTACTGTGCTATAAATATTTCTGCTCCATTTTGTTATTGCAAATATTTCTAATGTATCCATTTGTCACTTTTTTTTTTTTTTTTTTTGCTTATTTCTCCTATATAACGGTATGTATGTGGCATAGTGGTTAAGAGTCTGACTGTTAACCAAAAGATCGGCAGTTCAAATCCACCAGGTGCTCCTTGGAAACGCTGTGGGGCCGTTCTACTCTGCCCTATAGGGTCATTATGAGTCAGGATCGACTCGACAGCACTGGACTTTGTTAGGTTATATGTATATATATATATGGCACTGGGTATATATATATATGTATATCTCACTGCTAACTGAAAAGCTGGCTGTTTGAACCAGTAGCCTTTCCGGGGGGAAAACACCTGGACACCTGCACCCCTAAAGATTACAGCCAAGGCAATCCTATGGGACAGTTCTACTTTGCCCTATAGGTCACTATGATTTTCAATGGACTGGATGACACTTAACAAAACAAAAATTCTTGAAGGGTACATATTTTGTTGCCTCCAACAGGACATCATCTGGCTTTCTTGCTTCACACATGTTATCAGGAAAGACCAGTTTCTGCATGAGGACATGATATTTGGTGAAGTAGAGGGCCAAAAAGAACGAAAAAATCTCTCTGTGAGATGAATTGACGCAGTGGCTGCAACAATGCAATTGAACATGCTGATGATTGTGAGGCTAGGACAGGGCCAGGCAGTGTTTTCTTCTGTTTTTCATAAGGTTGCCATGAGTTGAGGTCACTCAATGGCAGGTAACAACAACCACCTTTGGCGAATGACGGCTTTCACTTCCCATGATTCTATTGAGGTCCATCCACACTGCTGTGTTCATCAATACTTTGTTCTTTTTTACTGCCGAGTATTATTTCATGTATGGATTTAGTACAGTTTAAGTATCTTTTTTTTTTTTTTTAAGTATCTAGTCACCCATAGAAGGACATTATGGGTTGTTACTAGTTTTTAGCTATTATAAATAATGTTTCTTTGAACATTCGTGTAAGGGTTTTTATAGGAACATAATTTTTCACATCTGTGGGATAAATGTCCAAGTGTGAGTTGTTTTAATTTTGACGAAGTCTAATGTATCAATTTGTATTTGTCATCCGTATATTTGTATGTACTAGTAATTCAGTAGTTTTTATTACTGAGTGGTATTAACTTGTTGGAAAATATCACAATTTATTCATCCATTCCCAAGTAGATGAACATTTGGGTTGATTCTGGTTTTTGAGTATTACAAATAACGTTGTTATGGACATTTGTTACATGTATTTTTTTTTTATTTATAAGGATAGATGCTGACATTTCACTTGGGTAGATATGAGTAAATTGGTTAAATTTTAGGGTAAAACTATGTTCAGCTTTTTAAGACCCTGATGCTTAAATTATTTTTTTAAGTATTTTCATCATTTTAATTTTCCACTAACAGTTTATGAACATTCCATTTCCCCCACATACTTACCGAACACCTAATATTCTAATAGATGTATAGAATTATGTCATTAATGTTTTAAATTGAAATTCTTTTTATGAAAATGAACATTCTTAATGCTCTTATTTGCCAGGAGAATAGCCCTATGAATAAGTGAGTGTTTGTTTTTGCGATCATTTTTGTGGGCTTTTTTTTTTTTATTGTATTATATTATTATTATTTTTGTGCTTTGGGGCCTATCACTGTGTATATTTTGGAGACCTGCTGGAAAAGTGATAAAGAGCTGTGCGGCTAGCCAAACAAACGTTTGGCAGTTCAAACCCGCCAGCCGCTCCTTAGAAACCCTGTGGGGCAGTTCTACTTTTTCCTATAGGGTCACTATGAGTCAGAATCTAATTGACACCAATGCACCGGGGTGGGGGGGGGGACATATTATGGACACAGGCCATTTATGAGATATATTTTATGAAAATATTATATTCCAGAATATAACTTGTTTTTATACAAGCATTTTGTGAAAAGCAGAGGTTTTAATATTTCAAGTGGTCAAACCTTTTATGGATTTTGCTTTTGGTGTTATATCTATGAAATCTCCAAATGTATCTATAGAATCAATGAAGGCCTACTTAAAATCCAAAAGGCTTTTTTTTTTAAACATACTTACAAGCTGAGAGTCAATTCACCAATAAATGCTAAGTTTTTTTTTAGTTCTATGACTGTATTGTAGGCTGTATTAGATTTTTTACATAAAAAAACATGTCCTCTATCAATAAATTAAGGTTTCCTCCATCTTTTCCAATCTGGATGCTTTCTATTTATCTGTTGATTTAATTTTTTATAGCCTTCTTGTGTTGCCTAGAACAGCCACTAAAATGTGGAATAGATTTGGTGAAAGTAGGTTAACTTATTTTGTGTCTGGTCTTACTGAGAATGTATTTAAACATTCACACCATGTGTGATGATAACTATAGGTTGTTCATGGGCACCCTCTTTAAGTTTGAGAAAGTTCCATTTTAATACTAATTTTGTCGAAGTTTTATCACAATTATTGGTACTTTTAAAGTGCTTCTCTACATCTATTTATACCACATTGTTTGCCATTTTTATTTGAATTGTGGTGAATGTCATTAATTGATTTTTTTAATGTAAAACTAACCATGCATTTCTGGGGCACACTTAATTTGGTGTACTATTACCTTTACACATCGCCAAACTCAATTTCTTAATTTTTTCTTTAGATTTTTCACCTATGTGCTTTGTTGTTTTCTTTTAATGACTTTGTCTGCCTTTGATATCAGGGTGAAGCTATCCTCATACAGGAAATGCAAAATACCCCTCTCTTCAGTGTGGCAGAGGAGTTTGTGTACAATTGGCTCATTCTTTTTCCCTAAATGCTTAACAGAATTTCCCAATCTAGCCATGTGAAATGATTGGGAATGGGGCGTGTTTGAAATTTCCATTTTGATACCCTCTTTCTAAATGATATTTTTCTCAGGTGTTTTCTAGTCTCTACGTACATGGAAATATATCATAACCCACCTCATAGGGTCCTAATCTAAAACCCAGTTTGGATTATTTTTTTAAAAGACCACCTTAGCATATCTAAAATTTATTTTTTTTCTCATTACAAGTTTTTGGAATATTAAAAGAATAAGAATAAGAAAATATACATGGGAAGTTAGGAGGGAATATGGAGGAACTATGTCCAGAAATCATGGCAAATATATAAAATGCTATATATTACACCTCACTCACTAGAAACACAGCATGGCCCAACCATGGGTTACCTCCTTATGCTTCTTCCAAGCAGAGTAATTGAAATGAGGAATTCAAACAGTAGATGCTGATCAAAATAAAATGAACACACATATTTATCAAGTTTAAGAAAATTCAGCCAAACAAAAACAAGGCAAAAATATAACTCATCATACAATAGACCTCTTATGCAAGGGTACATAAGCAATTAGAAAATGACTTCTAAACAAGAGTAATTGTTGTTTTCTAGAGAGATAAGGATACCAAGCTATGAGACAAAAGCATGGAATTAGGAAGTACTTTCAATCCGGGACAGAAAAAATGAAAACACCTGGGAACTTCTGCGGCTGACGTCAACAGATTTATCTTAACAGGTATATGCATTGATACAGGCAAAATGGGTAACTTAGACAAAACCAGATATCGAGCTGAGCCTGCTGAATATGTTCATTTTGTTACTGTTTATATTAATATTACAATATAGTAATAATAAAAATAATAACAAAATATACAGACTCTAAGGGCTCAAATATAAAGTAATGGCACTGACGATGAAAGAGAGGGATTTCAACATTTAGAAAGTGGACATTTGATCAAATTCAGATGACTGAGTACTTCAAATCAACCCACCACACTAAGCCCTCTTTTAATCAGAATTACCCACCCAGGGCAGAGTGTGAGCAATAAAACAGAAAGTGTGTGTGAGTTTGAACGCGTGCGCACACACACACACACACAGACACTTTCTACATTTTTTTTCCTACTAAATAAGGAAAACACCAGGTACTTGGAAATCATTGTGTATCTGCTAGAGTTTCAGTATCCCCCTAAAAATATTCAATTTCCTTTTTTTTTTTAATCTAGCACCCCCAGCACATTCTAATATACTATCAACTTTCTTAAATATTATGCTTATAATGCATCAGTCCTGCTCAAGGAAGGCAAGGCTTTGTACTGTTTCATTTATTAATCTACTTACAGCCTTAGTAGAGCAACTGGTGGAAGGCAATATAGAAATACATGTTATCCGTGCTTGTGGGCTTGCTATCCCCTCTGGAGGCAGAAAGAAAAAAGTGTGAAGCCCAAAATGTAATTTATATGCATCCATGTTACAATGAACGTTGAGAAAATATATTGCATAATCGTCCTAAAGCCCTATCTAAGGCATATTTTACATCTCTATTCCTCAAACTGTAGATCAAGGGATTCAACATGGGGATTACCAGGGTGTAAAATATGGAGGCCACTTTATCAGTGTCAAAGGAATGACTGGAGTTGGGCTGCAGATACATAAAGATTAAAGTCCCATAGAACACTACCACCACACTCAGGTGGGATCCACAGGTGGAGAAGGCCTTGTGCCTGCCCTCAGCTGAGCTCAGTTTGATAATGGATACAATTATGAGTGTGTAAGAAACAAGAACTATTAGAAGGGATGAAGTCAGATCCAAAACAGATAAGACGAGAATGACCAATTTGATTTCATGTGTGTCTGAGCAGAGCAAAGATAACAAGGGGAGAATGTCACAGTAGAAATGCCTGATGACATTGTGGCCACAGAAGGTTAAATTAAAAATCTTTATGCTGACCAGGAGAGAAACAAATGTGCTATAGAGATAGGAGATTGTCACCAGTACCCAACACATCCTTCGTGACATGATGACTGTGTAGCACAGAGGGTTACAGATGGCCACATAGCGGTCGTAGGACATTGCTGACAGAATAAAAAATTCACTAGCTATGAACATAATAAAGAAAGCTAGCTGTGTAGCACAAAAATAGTAGGAGATTGTATTTTCATCCACAACAAAATTTGCCAACATTTTGGGTCCCACGGCTGTTGAATAGCCAAGATCAGTGATAGCCAGGTGTCTGAGAAAAAAGTACATCGGAGTTTGTAGCTTGGAGTCTATCTTGGTGAGGATGATGATGACCAAGTTGCCCACCATTGAGATCATGTAGATGATGAGGAACAGCCCGAACAATGGCGCCTGCAGCTCAGGACGGTCTGTGATTCCCATCAGAATGAACTCATTCAGCACTGATAGATTGTGTTTGCCCATCTAGGTCTATCAGGAAACCTGTTCCGGGTAGAGACATCGGCATCATCAATAGCTTTTATATAATATCATCTGGTAGATTTTTAGTATACAAAATCAGTATGAATAGTATAAATCCAAATATTCCATTTTAGGATATTTGAACATGTACATACCCAACTCCCAACAATTTGACACATGCATATACACATACATATATTAGATAGATTGATGGATACATTGATAGATAGAAGAAACAAAAGTGAATATGTTAAGCCTTTAGGTGTTAGGTACATGGATATTTATTGCACTCTTCTTAAAATTTTTGTTTTTTTCACATACCTAAAAAAAAAATGTGGATACATTTTGAACCCTCTCCTTCAAAATATCATGAAAACTCATATTTATAGATGGTCCAGGGTAGAGCCATCAATATACTAGACAGGTTGTGGATAGATATATAATTGGTCACATTGGAAATTATTTGTCTTTATACATGAAAACATCCCTAGAGATATATGTATATAGATGCAACCTCTGCTATACCTCCATTTGTAATGTATAAAATGCTTTACTTTGAGCAAATAAGATAAGTTATATGCATGTTTTTATTCCCATCTGGAAAATCGTATCCCACCTCTTTTTGCAGGTTTGTTACAAAGAATAAATGAGAGTCAAAGAGTTCAGTGTTTATAATACTTGAAAATAACCCTAAAATACTATGTGCCTAGTACTATTTGTCTACCTGTCTATTTGTCTGTCTTTCTGTTTGTTTGTATATCTATCATCTATCTGTCATCATCTGTTGTTTTTTGATGTTGACAGAAATTACTTGAAATTATATATCTTTTGTTGTTAATTGTTTTGATCTTTAAGATATTTATAGGTATATTCTGGACTGTGACTTAAGTTCTTTGTCACCATTTTCATGATGAATAGGTTCATTAAGATGTTATGCTTGTAACTGACCCCAGCCCCGTAGTCCATAACACCCATTCTATGACTAAAGTTTCTAACAGTGCCATTCTTTACATTACTTCCTTTATTGGTCTAATTAAAATACTTCCTCCTCTAAATGGGCATTCGTATTGTAATTCACACATTCTAAGTTTTTGTAACAAATCAGGTATATTTTTATTTTCTTATGGAGGAACCTGAACTACATGAGGATCTCTGGACAAATAGTGAAAACTTGATGCCATAAACTCCCCCTTGTAAAAAAGTGTCCTCTACCTTTTATGAAAAAGAAAGTTAAAAAAAATTATAACATGACAGTAACATAGGAGAAAAAGAAAATATAATGATGATGACATCTATGTGAGTTACTGGAAGTTTTAAAATCTTTTAGAACACGAAGCATGTTCCATTAAACATCATGAGATACCACAGATAAATTTAAGTATAATCTTTAAAAAATGTAACTGATTGGGCTACAGATGTTTTAAAAATAAAAGAATAGCCCTACAGGTTAATATAACAAAATTGTAGGTTTAAAACTTTGTGATCACTGCTGCTTCATAAATATTTGTGTGTGTCTTTCTACCTACCCACGTATCTATCTATCTACCTATCTACCTACCTATCTATCTATCATCTATCTATTTGTCTATCTATCATCTATCTATCATATCTACCAATCATCCATCCATCTATCTATCTATCTATCTATCTATCTATCTATCTATCTATCTATCTATCTATCTATCTATCTATCATCATCTATCCATCCATCTACGTATCTCCTTATCTATCTGGCATATACCTAATTCTGAATACTATAAGCAGAGGAGTCTCTGGATAAACTATTAGCATACAAATGCAGAAATTAAACCCCAAGCATTAAATTATAAAAGTGAATAAATGAAGTGCACATTTATCTCATATAAAACCGATCAAGAATAATGGAAAGCAGACAAAATTGAATCAAAATTCTTAATATTTTTCTGTGGCTTTGCTATCAATTAAAAATGGGGCTATGAAAATATCATTAAAATCATCTAGATATTAGTAAAGCATGGTACTGCATAAAAAAATTCTACCTTTTACCTGTAATGAATCTTCTTTGACACCCCATGCATTTCTTAACATGGCTTAAGCCGTATACTGGGAAAAAAACTTATAGCTTTCTCTCAGCTTTTGATGCTCTCCCTGAGGAGATATGAACAAATGTGTTAATTACATCTGAAGCATCTGAAAGCTTAACAAAGCGTCTAAACAATTCGTATTCAGCAGAAAGTAAGTTTCTTTTAGATACATTTACTCATTTATTCTCAGTTAAGCTTCAATTTGTCCATCCAAGGATCTAGAGTAAAATATTTTGCCTTTTGGTCAGGCCAGTCAATATTCCCTGTTTGCGTAATGTTCTCAAATGGAAAAAAATGAGTATATTTCATAAATCTAATGCACCATGTCTTTGCGTTTTCTCTATATTTTTGCTATTTTTTTTAACTTGGGGACAGATATTAGTCACTTTGGCACCTCCTATTATTACAAATTGTTTAAGACTTCTCTCATTTTATTTTATTAGATTAACATATTCTATTTTATTGGCATGACCCAACATGAGAAGAAATAGCTAGAAACATCCATTAATAATTGGAACATGTAAGTACGAAGTATGAATACCAGAAAATTCATACCTGTAAAAAATGAAATGAAACACATAAAGATCAATAACCTAGGCATTAGGGAGCTGAAATGGCCTGGTATTGTCCATTTCTACTTTGACAGTCACATGATATACGATGACGGAATGAAAAATTGAAGAGGAATGACATCACACTCATCCTCAAAAAGTACATTTTAAGACCTTTCGTGAAGTGCAATGCTGTCAGTGAAAGGATAATATCCAAAAACCTACAAAGAAGACAAGTTAGTACTACTAGTACTCAAATTTACTCACAAACTACTAATTTCAAAAAAGGGGAAATTGAAGATTTTACCAACTTATGAAGTCTGAAATACATCAAAATTGCAATCGAGATAAATTGATCATTAATGATAATTAGAATGTGAAAGTTGGAAAAAAGAAGAATTGGTAGTTGGAAGATATGGCCTTGGTGATAGAAATGATGGCAGACATAACATGTTGGAATATTGCAAGACCAATAAATTCTTCATCACAAACAACTTTTTTCGAGAACAGAAATGGAGAGTATAGAAGTGAACCTTGCTGACTGGAACACACAGGAATCAAAGCAGCAGTGTCTGTTGAAAGAGGTGATGGGGAAACTCAATATCATAGGTCAGGACCTAGCCGGGGGCCGACAGCAGAACAGACCCCTGAGTGCTCATTCGCAAGGGCAAGTTGAAGCTAAAGAAAATTAGAGCAAGTCCAAGGGAGCCAAAATATGACCCTGAGTATATCCCACGTGAGCTTAGACATCATCTCAAGAATAGATTTGACACACTGAACCTAATGACCAAAGATTACACAAGTTTGGAATAATATCAGGCATCATAGATAAAGAATACGAAAGTCGTTAAAAAGGAAAGAAAGAGAAAAACAAAACGGGTGTCAGAAGAGATTCTGAAACTTGCTCTTGAACATAAAGTAGCTAAAGAGAGCTGAAGAAATGACGAAATTAAAAACACAACTGAAGTTTTCAAAGGGCACCTCAAGAAGACAAAGTAAAGCATTATAAAGAAATGTGACAAATATCTGGAGTTAAAAAACCAAAAGGGGGAGGCGGAGCCAAGATGGCGGACTAGGCAGACGCTACCTCGGATCCCTCTTACAACAAAGACACGGAAAAACAAGTGAATCGATCACATACATAACAATCTACGAACCCTGAACAACAAACACAGATTTAGAGATGGAGAACGAACTAATACGGGGACGCAGCGATTGTTTCCAGAGCCTGGAGCCAGCGTACCAGTCAGGTACAGCACAAGCACAGAAAGCGGCTCCACCCCCCTGAACTAACCCCGGGAGGGGGACCAGCCGGTTCCACGGGCGGTGTGGGAGGCAGCCGGTAGGAGAAGTCCCCGGGAGGCAGTGACTGGTCTTGGAGCAGAAAGAGCAGCGTCCGAGCTGGGGAACCGTCCCGCAGGGATTTGGACTGGACGCAGGTACGGCATAAACACGGAGAGTTGCTCCACCCCCCTGAACTAACCCCGGGAAGGGCACCAGCTGGGTCGTGTGGGCGGCATGGGACGCAGCCGGTAGGAGAAGTCCCTGGGAGGCAGCGACTGGTATTGGAGCGGGGAGAACAGCGTCCCAGCCGGGACACTCGGTCACGGCACAAGCACGGGGAGCTGCTCCAGCCATCTGAACTAACCCCGGGAGGAGGCCCAACTGGTTCTCGGAGGTGGCACGGCCACTCGGCTGGAGGGACGAGAAGTCCCCGGGAGGCAGCGACTGATTTTGGAGTCGAGAGTGCACCGTCCCAGTAGGGGAGCCTTGACGCTGGGCGTGGGGCTGGAAGCGGAGGATCTGACCGTGACTCCAGCGGGCCAGACCCCCGGGGGTAATCTCCACACAGCCAGCACACATAGGCGACGTGCCCCGCGGGAGTCTCAGACATAATAGTCATTCCAAGCAAGACAAGCAACTCTGGCTATATTCTGAGGTGCTACTCTCCCTCCCCCACCCTCCCCAGGCGGCTTCATTAACATCTGAATAGCCTGAGCCAGAGGGAGAACTCTGATAGGGATTTGACAGCATTTTTTTTTAAGCAGATTTTCTGGAAAAACTAGTTTCCCAGTGATGGCTCGGAGACAACAATCCATATCAAACCACTTAAAGAAGCAGACCATGACAGCTTCTCCAACCCCCCAAACAAAAGAATCAAAATCTTTCCCAAATGAAGATACAATCTTGGAATTAGCAGATACAGAATATAAAAAACTAATTTACAGAATGCTTAATGATATCACACATGAAATTAGGATAACTGCAGAAAAAGCCAAGGAACACACTGATAAAACTGTTGAAGAACTCATAAAGATTATTCAAGAACATACTGGAAAAATTAATAAGTTGCAAGAATCCATAGAGAGACAACATGTAGAAATCCAAAAGTTAACAATAAAATAACAGAATTAGACAACACACTAGGAAGTCAGAGGAGCAGACTCGAGCAATTAGAATGCAGACTGGGACATCTGGAGGACCAGGGAATCGACACCAACATAGCTGAAAAAAAATCAGGTAAAAGAATTTAAAAAAATGAAGAAACCCTAAGAATTATGTGGGACTCTATCAAGAAGGATAACCTGCGGGTGATTGGAGTCCCAGAACAGGGAGCGGGGACAGAAAACACAGAGAAAATAGTTGAAGAACTCCTGACAGAAAACTTCCCTGACATTATGAAAGACGAAAGGATATCTATCCAAGATGCTCATCGAACCCCATTTAAGATTGATCCAAAAAGAAAAACACCAAGACATATTATCATCAAACTCACCAAAACCAAAGATAAAGAGAAAATTTTAAAAGCAGCCAGGGAGAAAAGAAAGGTTTCCTTCAAGGGAGAATCAGTAAGAATATGTTCTGACTACTCAGCAGAAACCATGCAGGCAAGAAGGGAATGGGACGACATATACAGAACACTGAAGGAGAAAAACTGCCAGCCAAGGATCATATATCCAGCAAAACTCTATCTGAAATATGAAGGCGAAATTAAGATATTTACAGACAAACACAAGTTTAGAGAATTTGCAAAAACCAAACCAAAGCTACAAGAAATACTAAAGGATATTGTTTGGTCAGAGAACCAATAATATCAGATATCAGCACAACACAAGGTCACAAAACAGAACGTCCTGATATCAACTCAAAAAGGAAAATCACAAAAACAAATTAAGATTAATTAAAAAAAAAATACACATAACAGGGAATCATGGAAGTCAATAGGTAAAAGATCACAATAATCAAAAAGAGGGACTAAATACAGGAGGCATTGAACTGCCATATGGAGAGTGATACAAGGCGATATAGAACAATACAAGTTAGGTTTTTACTTAGAAAAATAGGGGTAAATAATAAGGTAACCACAAAAAGGTATAACAACTCTATAACTCAAGATAAAAACCAAGAAAAACGTAACGACTCAACTAACATAAAGTCAAGCACTATGAAAATGAGGATCTCACAATTTACTAAGAAAAACGCCTCAGCACAAAAAAGTATGTGGAAAAATGAAATTGTCAACAACACACATAAAAAGGCATCAAAATGACAGCACTAAAAACTTATTTATCTATAATTACCCTGAATGCAAATGGACTAAATGCACCAATAAAGAGACAGAGAGTCACGGACTGGATAAAGAAACACGATCCATCTATATGCTGCCTACAAGAGACACACCTTAGACTTAGAGACACAAACAAACTAAAACTCAAAGGATGGAAAAAAGTATACCAAGCAAACAATAAGCAAAAAAGAAGAGGAGTAGCAATATTAATTTCTGACAAAATAGACTTTAGACTTAAATCCACCACAAAGGATAAAGAAGGACACTATATAATGATAAAAGGGACAATTGATCAGGAAGGCATAACCATATTAAATATTTATGCACCCAATGACAGGGCTGCAAGGTACATAAATCAAATTTTAACAGAATTGAAAAGCGAGATAGATACCTCCACAATTATAGTAGGAGACTTAAACACACCACTTTCAGAGAAGGACAGGACATCCAGTAAGAAGCTCAACAGAGACACGGAAGATCTAATTACAACAATCAACCAACTTGACCTCATTGACTTATACAGAACTCTCCATCCAACTGCTGCAAAATATACTTTTTTTTCTAGCGCACATGGAACATTCTCTAGAATAGACCACATATTAGGTCATAAAACAAACCTTTGCAGAGTCCAAAACATCGAAATATTACAAAGCATCTTCTCAGACCACAAGGCAATAAAACTAGAGATCAATAACAGAAAAACTAGGGAAAAGAAATCAAATACTTGGAAAATGAACAACACCCTTCTGAAAAAAGACTAGGTTATAGAAGACATTAAGGAGGGAATAACGAAATTCATAGAAAGCAACGAGAATGAAAATACTTCCTATCAAAACCTCTGGGACACAGCAAAAGCAGTGCTCAGAGGCCAATTTATATCGATAAATGCACACATACAAAAAGAAGAAAGAGCCAAAATCAGAGAACTGTCCCTACAACTTGAACAAATAGAAACTGAGCAACAAAAGAATCCATCAGGCACCAGAAGAAAACAAATAATAAAAATTAGAGCTGAATTAAATGAATTAGAGAACAGAAAAACAATCGAAAGAATTAACAAAGCCAAAAGCTGGTTCTTTGAAAAAATTAACAAAATTGATAAACCATTGGCTAGACTGACTAAAGAAATACAGGAAAGGAAACAAATAACCCGAATAAGAAATGAGAAGGACCACATCACAACAGAACCAAAGGAAATTAAAAGAATCATTTCAGATTATTATGAAAAATTGTACTCTAACAAATTTGCAAACCTAGAAGAAATGGATGAATTCCTGGAAACTAACACATTCAGAAGTAGAACAACTAAATAGACCCATAACAAAAAAAGAGATTGAAACGGTAATCAAAAAACTCCCAACAAAAAAAAGCCCTGGCCCGGACGGCTTCACTGCAGAGTTCTACCAAACTTTCAGAGAAGAGTTAACACCACTACTACTAAAGGTATTCCAAAGCACAGAAACTGAAGGAATACTACCCAACTCATTCTATGAAGCCACCATCTCCCTGATACCAAAACCAGGTAAAGACATTACAAAAAAAGAAAATTATAGACCTATATCCCTCATGAACATTGATGCAAAAATCCTCAACAAAATTCTAGCCAATAGAATCCAACAACACATCAAAAAAATAATTCACCCTGATCAAGTGGGATTTATACCAGGTATGCAAGGCTGGTTTAATATCAGAAAAACCATTAATGTAATCCATCACATAAATAAAACAAAAGACAAAAACCACATGATCTTATCAATTGATGCAGAAAAGGCATTTGACAAAGTCCAACACCCATTTATGATAAAAACTCTTACCAAAATAGGAATTGAAGGAAAATTCCTCAACATAATAAAGGGCATCTATGCAAAGCCAACAGCCAATATCACTCTAAATGGAGAGAACCTGAAAGCATTTCCCTTGAGAACGGGAACCAGACAAGGATGCCCTTTATCACTGCTCTTATTCAACATCGTGTTGGAAGTCTTAGCCAGGGCAATTAGGCTAGACAAAGAAATAAAAGGTATCCGGATTGGCAAGGAAGAAGTAAAGTTATCACTATTTGCAGATGACATGATTATATACACAGAAAACCCTAAGGAATCCTCCAGAAAACTACTGAAACTAATAGAAGAGTTTGGCAGAGTCTCAGGTTATAAGATAAACATACAAAAATCACTTGGATTCCTCTACATCAACAAAAAGAACACCGAAGAGGAAATCACCAAATCAATACCATTCACAGTAGCCCCCAAGAAGATAAGATACTTAGGAATAAATCTTACCAAGGATGTAAAAGACCTATACAAAGAAAACTACAAAGCTCTACTACAAGAAATTCAAAAGGACATACTTAAGTGGAAAAACATACCCTGCTCATGGATAGGAAGACTTATAGTAAAAATGTCTATTCTACCAAAAGCCATCTATACATTTAACGCACTTCCGATCCAAATTCCAATGTCATATTTTAAGGGGGTAGAGAAACAAATCACCAATTTCATATGGAAGGGAAAGAAACCCCGGATAAGCAAAGCACTACTGAAAAAGAAGAAGAAAGTGGGAGGCCTCACCTTACCTGACTTCAGAACCTATTATACAGCCACAGTAGTCAAAACAGCCTGGTATTGGTACAACAACAGACACATAGACCAATGGAACAGAATTGAGAACCCAGACATAGATCCATCCACGTATGAGCAGCTGATATTTGACAAAGGACCAGTGTCAATTAACTGGGGAAAAGATAGCCTTTTTAACAAATGGTGCTGGCATAACTGGATATCCCTTTGCACAAAAATGAAACAGGACCCATACCTCACACCATGCACAAAAACTAACTCCAAGTGGATCAAAGACCTAAACATAAAGACTAAAATGATAAAGATCATGGAAGAAAAAATTGGGACAACCCTAGGAGCCCTAATACAAGGCATAAACAGAATACAAAACATTACCAAAAATGATGAAGAGAAACCCGATAACTGGGAGCTCCTAAAAATCAAACACCTATGCTCATCTAAAGACTTCTCCAAAAGAGTAAAAAGACCACCTACAGACTGGGAAAAAATTTTCAGCTATGACATCTCCGACCAGCGCCTGATCTCTAAAATCTACATGATTCTGTCAAAACTCAACCACAAAAACACAAACAACCCAATCAAGAAGTGGGCAAAAGATGTGAACACACATTTCAGTAAAGAAGATATTCAGGCAGCCAACAGATACATGAGAAAATGCTCTCGATCATTAGCCATTAGAGAAATGCAAATTAAAACTACGATGAGATTCCATCTCACACCAGCAAGGCTGGCATTTATCCAAAAAACACAAAATAATAAATGTTGGAGAGGCTGGGGAGAGATTGGAACTCTCATACACTGCTGGTGGGAATGTAAAATGGTACAACCACTTTGGAAATCTATCTGGCTTTATCTTAAACAGTTAGAAATAGAACTACCATACAACCCAGAAATCCCACTCCTAGGAATATACCCTAGAGATACAAGAGCCTTCATACAAACAGATACATGCACACCCATGTTTATTGCAGCTCTGTTTACAATAGCAAAAAGTTGGAAGCAACCAAGGTGTCCGTCAACTGATGAATGGGTAAATAAATTGTGGTATATTCACACAATGGAATACTACGCATCGATAAAGAACAGTGACGAATCTCTGAAAAATTTCATAACATGGAGGAACCTGGAAGGCATTATGCTGAGTGAAATTAGTCAGAGGCAAAAGGACAAATATTGTATAAGACCACTATTATAAGATCTTGAGAAATAGTAAACCTGAGAAGAACACATACTTTTGTGGTTACGAGGCGGGGAGGGAGGGAGGGTGGGAGAGGGTTTTTTATTGATTAATCAGTAG
This sequence comes from Loxodonta africana, assembly GCF_030014295.1. Lineage (NCBI taxonomy): Eukaryota > Metazoa > Chordata > Mammalia > Proboscidea > Elephantidae > Loxodonta > Loxodonta africana. Next base: position 24,338,674 of record NC_087348.1, on the reverse strand, counting down.
ATAAGAACTGCTTTAGGTGAAGGGAAAGACAACACTCAATACACGGAAGGTCAGATCAACTGGACTGGACCAAAAGCAAAGAAGTTTCCGGGATAAAATGAATGCTTCAAAGGTCAGCGGAGCAAGGGCGGGGGTCTGGGGAACATGGTTTGCGGGGACTTCTAAGTCAATTGGCAAAAGAATTCTATTATGAAATCATTCTGCATCCCACTTTGAAATGTGGCGTCTGGGGTCTTAAATGTTAACAAGCGGCCATCTAAGATGCAGCAATTGGTCTCAACCCACCTGGAGCAAAGGAAAATGAAGAACACCAAGGCCACACGACAACTAAGAGCCCAAGAGACAGAAAGGGCCACATGAACCAGAGACCTACATCATCCTGAGACCAGAAGAACTAGTTGGTGCCCGGCCACAATCGATGACTGCCCTGACAGGGAGCACAGCAGAGGACCCCTGAGGGAGCAGGAGATCAGTGGGATGCAGACCCCAAATTCTCATTAAAAAGACCAAACTTAATGGTCTGACTGAGACTGGAGGAATCCCGGCGGCCATGCTCCCCAGACCTTCAGTTGACACAGGACAGGAACCATCCCCGAAGACAACTCATCAGAAATGAAAGGGACTGGTCAGCGGGTGGGAGAGAGACTCTGATGAAGAGTGAGCTAATTATATTGGGTGGACATTTGAGATTGTGTTGGCAACTCTTGTCTGGAGGGGGGATGGGAGGATAGAGAGAGAGGGAGGCCGGCAAAATTGTCAAGAAAGGAGAGACTGAAAGGGCTGACTCAAGAGGGGGAGAGCAGGTGGGAGTAGGGAGTGAGATGTATGTAAACTTATATGTGACAGACTGATTGGATTTGTAAACGTTCACTTGAAGCTTAATAAAAGTTATTAAAAAAAAAAAAAAAAACCAAAAGGGAAGGATTCGCTCGACATTTCTCAAGCTGAAAGAACTGAAGAAAAAAATCAAGCTGTGTGATCTAATAATATGGCATGTTATTTACTTCTTAATAAAAGGTTTTAATAAATAAAAGTAACAGGCAGAAAATCCAATTTATCTGACTATCTAGATCTGAAATAAAAGATATATCCACGTACAAAACACTTTAAAAGATGCAGAACCCATGCTTACTTGAGTAGATATTGAATGTCTTAATGGTTAGGAAAATTATGAAAATTTAATGACTTTGTAAAAAATAAAGCCTTGAAAAAAAATATTTATATTTTATTTCTGTGTCAGTCATTTTAAAATAAGTTAAAAATTTCCACAGACTCAATTGTTTCAGATGGACAAAAAAAAGTTCAATGAGGAGATGAGCTTTAAAAATGTGAGCATTTTCTAGATAAGAACTACTTTAGGTGAAGGGAAGGACAATACTCAATACACAGAAGGTCAGGTCAACTGGACTGGACCAAAAGCAAAGAAGTTTCCGGGATAAACTGAATGCTTCGAAGGTCAGAGGAGCAAGGGCCGGGGTTTGGGGACTATGGCTTAAGGGGACTTCTAAGTCAATTGGCAAAATAATTCTATTATGAAAACATTTTGCATCCCACTTTGAAGTGTGGCGTCTGGGGTCTTAAATGCTAACAAGTAGCCATTTAAGATGCATCAATTGGTCTCAACCCAACTGGATCAAAGGAGAATGAAGAACACCAAGGTCACAGGATAACTATGAGCCCAAGAGGCAGAAAGGGCCACATGAACCAGAGACTTACATCATCCTGAGATCAGAAGAACTAGATGGTGCCCGGCCACAACTGATGACTGCCCTGACAGGGAGCACAACAGAGAACCCCTGAGGGAGCAGGAGAACAGTGGGATGCAGACCCCAAATTCTCATAAAAAGACCAGACTTAATGGTCTGACTGAGACTAGAAGAATCCCGGCGATCATGGTCCCCAAACCTACTGTTGGCCCAGGACAGGAACCATTCCTGAAGACAGCTCATCAGGCATGGAAGGGACTGGACAATGGGTTGGAGAGAGATGCTCATGAAGAGTGAGCTACTTGTATCAGGTGGACACTTGAGACTGTGTTGGCATCTCCTGTCTGGAGGGGAGACGGGAGGGTAGAGAGGGTTAGAAACTGGCAAAAAGGTCACAAATGGAGAGACTGGAAGAAGGGAGCAGGCTGACTCATTAGGGGGAGAGTAAATGGGAGGATGTAGTAAGGTGTAAAAAAAAAAAAATTTTTTTTTAAGCTTATATGTGACAGACTGACTTGATTTGTAAACCTTCACTTAAAGCACAATAAAAATTATTTTTAAAAAATGTGAGCATTTTCTATTAGAGAATAAGTGTTCAATTTTTATTTTGCCTAATCTAGGGTTGACTAATTTCTATTGCTTCAGGTAATAAACTCATATTTTAGGCTAAGAATTATGTAAATAGAGAAATACATCTGGTCTTATACTTTGCTGTTATTTCATATGTTACATTCTGCATGTTTTCTGGGATTTAAAAACTGTATCATACTAAATATTTTTACTCTTCTCGTCAAGGAGACTATACAGGTTTGTTACTCTTGTTAGGCACTGTTGTATACAGGTAAACCTGGCTATGAATAAAGGGTGAACTTCTGCTAGAATATGAGTGTGGAAATTGGAAGTCACACCCCATGTTGTAGTGAAGTTTGTGCCCCTCACAGTTCTAGGAATGTGTCAGTCACATATGCTGGAAATTAGAGTATCACTTCTCCTGTACCTTGACTTCTGAGTCTTCCCTACCTCAGAGCATTTCTCTTCAGCTCTCCACTGGTTTACTCTTTCTCTAGGGAATGCAGGAATGTAGGTAGTAGAAATTTGTCAATTCCCTCAGCTCCCTCTTTTTCTCCTTCATGCATATCCTGCTGTGCTTGACATATGCTATACCATATTAATATATCCTTGTAAAGAGTGATATTTTGCGTGTAATATTTTAATATGAATATATATTTGTTGTGCTATAAATATTTTTGATGGATTTGTCATTGCAATGTAATGTATCCATTTGTGAATTTTTTTTCTTATCTGTCCTATATAATGGTATACACAAATATAATGTAAGGAATATAGAGTTACTACATCAAAAATAATTCATTAACGTTCAACCTTTTCAGGAAGTAGCATATGATCAGAAACCAGTGTTACTGAAGGAAGAAGTCCAAGCTGTCCAGAAGGCATTGGCAAAAAACAACACTCCAGGAATTGATAGAATACCAGTTGAGATGTTTCAACAAGTGCATGCAGAGCTGGAAGTGCCCAGTGGACTATGCCAAGAAATTAGGAAGACAGCTACCTGGCCAACCAACTGGAAGACATTCATATTTATGCCTATTCCCAAGAAAGCTCATCCAACTGAACGTGCAAATTATTGAACAATATCATTAATACCATATGCAAGTAAAATTTGGGTAAATACCGTTCAAAAGTGGCTGCAGCAAAATATCAACAGGAAATTGCCAATTGTTGAAAACATCCTCATATGCATGCCAAAGCTGGACAATGAGCAAAGAAGACTGGAGAAGAATTGACATCTTTGAATTGTGGTGTTGGGAAGAATATTGAATGTAACACAGGCTGCCATGAGAAAGAACAAATCTGTCTTGGAGGAAGTACAACCAGAATATTCCTTAGAAGCCTGGATGGCAAGACTATTTCTCACATACTTTGGGCATATTATCAGGAGGGATCAGTCCCTGGAGAGGAACATCATGCTTGGTAAAACAGAGGGCCAGGAAAAAAAGAGGAAGATCCTCAACAAGATGAATTGACACAGTGGCTACAAAAATGGCCTCATGCATAACAGTGATTGTGAGAATGACACAGGACCAGGCAGTGTTTTCTTCTGTTGTACACGGGGTCCTTATGAGTCAGAACTGACTCAGTGGCACCTGACAGCAACATATGCATATGTACTTTTTTTCTTTCATTTTTCTATTTTTTAACGGAGGGAGCACGGGTGGTGCAAACACTCATCACTAACTGAACGGTTGGCAGTGTGAACCTCCAGGCCATTCTGGGAAGAAAAGGCATTGCTATCTGCACACACAGAGATTACAGCCTAAGCAACTCTATGGGGCATTTCTACTCTGTCCTATAACCCACTGCTATTGAGTCAATTCTGACTCATAGCGACCTTATAGGACAGAGTAGAGCTGCCCCATAGGGTTTCCAAGGAGCGCCTGTTGGATTGGAACTGCCAACCTTTTGGTTAGCAGCTGTAGCACTTAACCACTATGCCACTAGGTTGTTGTAAGTCAGAATCAACTTGACGGCACCTAAAAAAAACAAAAATAATTTAATGGTAGGTAATTTTTTTTTATTCTGTTGTCTCCAACAGAACATTGTCTGACTTTCTTCTTGGACTTGTCATCAGAAAAGATCAGTTGTCAGAGAAAATCATATTTGGTGAAGTAGAGTGCCAATGAGAATGAGGGGGCCTTCCAAGAGATGGACTAACGCATTGGTTGTGACAATGGACTTGGATATATGAATGGTTTTGAGGATAACACATGGCCAGGAAAGGTTTTGTTCTGTTTTTCATGAGGTCGCCATAAGTTGGAGTCAACTCAATGGCAGAACAACAACCTTTTGAGATGGAATTTTTTCACTTCACATGACTCTATTTAGGTTTATGCAGTGGTATTTGCGGTCCATTAGACCTTTGGACTAATCTTTCTCTTGTGTCTTTGCTCTTCTTCATTCTCCTTTGCTCCAGCCAGGACAGGTTCAGTAGATGTATATTAGATGGTCTCTTACAGGCTTTTAAGACCCTAGTCTCCATTCACCACAGTTGAATGTAGAAAATTTCTTTACAGACTATGTTGTTCCAGTTGAGCTAGATGTCCCGTGAGGTCATGGTGCCTAGCTCTTAGCTCAGTATTTCAGTCTCCCAGAGTGTTTGGATGTGTCTGTGAAGCTTCTATGACTTTACCTTAGTCAAGTGGTGAGAACTTCCCCAGTATTGTGTACTGTCTTGTTGTTGTTGTTCTTAGGTGCCCTCGAGTCCATTCCAACTGATAGCGACCCTATACACAACAGAACGAAACACTGCCCGGCCCTATGCCATCTTCACAATCGTTGTTATGCTTGAGCTCATTGTTGTAGCCACTGTGCCAATCCACCACATTGAGGGTCTTCCTCTTTTCCACTGACCCTGTATTCTGCCAAGCATGATGTCCTCCAGGGACTGATCCCTCCTGCCAACATGTTCAAAGTATGTAAGACGCAGTCTCGTCATCCTTGCCTCTAAGGAGCATTCTGGCTGCACTTCTTCCAAGACGGATTTGTTCGTTCTTTTGGCAGTCCATGGTATATCCAATATTCTTTGACAACACCACAATTCAAAGGCGTCAACTCTTCTTTGGTCTTCCTTATTCATTGTCCAGCTTTCACATGCATATGATGTGATTGAAAATACCATGGCTTGGGTCAGGTGCACCTTAGTCTTCAGGGTGACATCTGTGCTCTTTAACACGTTTAAGAGGTCCTTTGCAGCAGATATGCCCAATGCAATGCATCTTTTGATTTCTTGACTGCTGCTTCCATGGCTGTTGATTGTGGATGCAAGTAAAATGAAATCCTTGACAACTTCAATCTTTTCTCTGTTTATCATGATGTTGCTCATTGGTCCAATTGTGAATACTTCTGTTTTCTTCATGTTGAGGTGGAATCCATACTGAAGGCTGTGGTCTTTGATATTCATTAGTAAGTGCTTCAAGTCTTTTTCACTTTCAGCAAGCAAGGGTATGTCATCTGCATAACGTAGGTTGTCAATGAGCTTTCCTCCAATCCTGATGCCCCATTCTTCTTCATATAGCCCAGCTTCTTGTATTATTTGCTCAGCATACAGATTGAATAGGTATGTTGAAAGAATACAACCCTGGCGCACACCTTTCCTGACTTTAAACCAATCAGTATCCCCTTGCTCTGTCCGAACAACTGCCTCTTGATCCATGTAAAGGTTCCTCATGAGCACAATTAAGTGTTCTGGAATTCCCATTCTTTTCAGTGTTATCCATAGTTTGTTATGAACCACAAAGTCAAATGCCTTTTTATAATCAATAAAACACAGGTAAACATCCTTCTGGTATTCTTTACTTTCAGCCAAGATCCATCTGACCTCAGCAATGATATCCCTGGTTCCACGTCCTGTTCTGAAACCAGCCTGAATTTCTGCTAGCTCCCTGTCAATATACTGCTGCATCTGTTTTTGAATGATCTTCAGCAAAATTTTGCTTGCTTGTGATTTTAATGATATTGTTCTATAATTTCCACATTCGGTTGGATCACCTTTCTTGGGAATAGGCATAAATATGGATCTCTTCCAGTCAGTTGGCCAGGAACCTGTCTTCCGTATTTCTTGGCATAGATGAGTGAGCACCTCCAGCGCTGCATCTGTTTGTTGAAACATCTCAATTGATATTCCATCAAGTCCTGGAGCCTTGTTTTTTGCCAATGCCTTCAGAGCAGCCTGGACTTCTTCCTTCAGTACCATCGATTCCTGATCATATGTCACCTCTTGAAATGGTTGAATATCAACTAATTCTTTTTGGTATAATGACTCCGTGTATTCCTTCCCTCTTCTTTTGATGCTTCCTCTGTTGTTTAATATTTTCCCCATGGAATCCTTCACTATTGCAACTCGAGGCTTGAATTTTTTCTACAGTTCTTTTAGCTTGAGAAACATCGAGCGTGTTCTTCCCTTTGGAGTTTCCGTCTCCAGCTCTTTGCACATGTCATTATAATACTTTACTTTGTCTCCTTGAGAGGCCCTTTGAAATCTTCTGTTCAGTTCTTTTACTTCCTCAGTTCTTCCTTTTGCTTTAGCTGCTCGATGCTCAAGAGCAAGCGTCTGTCAGTCAGTGAACTGTCTTACACTTCACCAAAGTTACCACTTATCTAATAATTTGTGTAAAGGTTATTGTATGAACATAGGTTTCATTTCTCTGGGAGAAATATCTAAGTGTGATTAGTTTTAATTTTGACAAAGTCCAATTTACCAGTTTGTCCTTTTTATTGATATATTTGCATGTATCAGTAATTCAGTATTTTTAAATGTTGAGTGTTATTCATTTTCTTGGTTATACCACAATTTATTTTTCCATCTTCAAGTAGATGAACAGTTTGGGTGATTCTAGTTTTTGAGTGTTAAAAATAAAGTTACATTTGTATACATGGGTTTATAAGGGAAAATGTCATTTCTCTTGGGTAAATATGAGTAAAATGGTGAAATTTTATGGTAAAACTATGTTCAGCTTCTTTAAGACTCTGGTGATTAAAACAAATTATTATTATTTTTTAATAATTTTTATTGTGCTTTAAGTGAAAGTTAAAAATCAAGCCAGTCTCTCATACAAAAATCCATATACACCTTGCTACACACTCCCAGTTACACTCTCCCTAATGACACAGCCCGCTCTCTCCCTCCACTCTCTCTTTTATTGTCCATTTTGCCAGCTTCTAACCTTCTCCACCCTCTCATCTCCCCTCCAGGCAGGAGATGCCAACATAGTCTCAAGTGTCCACCTAATCCAGGAAGCTCACTCCTCACCAGCATCCCTCTCCAACCCACTGTCCAGTCCAATCCATGTCTGAAGAGTTGGCTTCAGGAATGGGTCCTGTCCTGGGGGCAACAGAAGGTCTGGGGGCCATGACCACCGGGGTCTTTCCAGTCTCAGTCAGACCATTAAGTCTGGTCTTATGAGAATTTGGGGTCTGCATCCCACTGCTCTCCTGCTCCCTCAGGGGTTCTCTGTCGTGTTCCCCGTCAGGGCAGTCATTGGTTGTGGTCAGTTGCCATCTAGTTCTTCTGGTCTCAGGATGATGTAGTCACTGGTTCATGTGGCCCTTTCTGTCTCTTGGGCTTATAATGGCCTGTGTCCTTGGTGTTCTTCATTCTCCTTTGATCCAGGTAGGTTGAGACCAATTGATGCATCTTAGATGGCTGCTTGCTACCATTTAAGACCCCAGATGCCACTCTTCAAAGTGGGATGCAGAATGTTTCCTTAATAGCTTTTATTATACCAATTGACTTAGATGTCCCCTGAAACCATGGTTCCCAGACCCCTGCCCCTGCTACGCTGGCCTTTGAAGCATTCTGATTATTCAGGAAACTTCTTTGGTTTAGTCCAATTATGCTGACGTTCCCTGTATTCTGTGCTGTCTTTCCCTTCATCTAAAGTAGTTCTTATCTAGTATTTAATAAGTGAATTCCCCCCTCCCACTCTCCCTCCCTACCCCCTCTCGTAACCATGAAAGAATGTTTTCTTCTCAGTTGGAACTATTTCTGAAGTTCTTATAATAGTGGTCTTATACAATATTTGTCCTTTTGCAACTAATTTCACTCAGCATAATGCCTTCCAGGTTCCACCATGTTATGAAATATTTCACAGATTCCTCACTGTTCTTTATCAATGCGTAATATTGCATTGTGTGAATATACCATAATGTATTTACCCATTCATCCATTAATGGGCACCTTGGTTGCTTTTTGCTATTGTAAACAGGGCTGCAATAAACATGGGTGTGCATATATCTGCTTGTGTAAAGGCTCTTATTTCTCTAGGATGTATTCCAAGGAGTGGGATTGCTGGATCGTATGGTAGTTCTATTTCTAGCTTTTTCAGGAAGCACCAAATCGATTTCCAAAGTGGTTGTACCATTTTACATTCCCACCAGCAGTGTATAAGTGTACCAGTCTCTCCACAGCCTCTCCAACATTTATTCTTTTGTGTTTTTTGTATTAATGCCAGCCTTGTTGGAGTGAGATGAAATCTCATTTTAGTTTTGATCTGCATTTCTCTAATGGCTAATGATGGCGAGCATTTCCTCATGTATATGTTAGCTACCTGAATGTCTTCTTTAGTGAAGTGCCTGTTCATAGCTTTTGCCCATTTTTTAATTGGGTTGTCTTTTTACAGTTGAGTTTTTGCAGTATTATGTAGATTTTAGAGATCAGGCGCTGATCAGAAATGTCATAGCTAAAAACTTTTTCCCAGTCTGTAGGTAACCTTTTTACTCTATTGGTAAAGTCTTTGGATGAGCATAGGTGTTTGATTTTTAGGAGCTCCCAGTTATCTAGTTTTTCTTCTGCATTCTTAATAATGTTTTGTGTACTGTTTATGCCACGTACTAGAGCTCCTAACCTTGTCCCTATTTTTACAACCATGATCTTTATCGTTTTAGATTTTATATTTCAGTCTTTGATCCACTTTGAGTTGGTTTTTGTGCATGGAGTGAGGTATGGGTCTTGTTTCATTTTTTTTGCACATGGATATCCAGTTATGCCAGCACCATTTGTTAAAAAGACTGTCTTTTCCCCATTTAACGGTTTTGGGGTCTTTGTCAAATATCAACTGCTCATATGTGGATGGATTTATGTCTGAATCCTCCATCCTTTTGCATCGATCCATGTATCTGTAGTTGTACCAGTACCAGGCTGTTTTGACTACTGTGGCGACGTAATAGGTTCTAAAATCAGGTAAAGTAAGGCCTCCCACATTGTTCTTCTTTTTCACTAATGCCTTATTTATCAGGGGCCTCTTTCCCTTCCATATGAAATAGGTGATTTGTTTCTCCATCTTATTAAGGAATGTCCTTGGAATTTGGATCAGAATTGCATTAAATGTATAGATTCCTTTTGGTAGAATAGACATTTTTATAATATTAAGTCTTCCTATCCACGAGCAAGGTATGTTCTACTACTTATGTAAGTCTCTTTTGGTTTCTTTCAGAAGTATACTGTGGTTTTCTCTGTATAAGTCTTTTATATCTCTGGTAAGATTTATTCCTAAGTATTTTATCATCTTGGGGGCTACTGTAAATGGCATTGATTTGGTGATTTCCTCCTCAGTGTTCTTTTTGTTGGTGTAGAGGAATCCAACCGATTTTTGTATGTTTATCTTGTATCCCGATACTCTGCTCAACTCTTCTATTAGTTTCAGTAGTTTTCTGGAGGATTCCTTAGGGTTTTCTGTGTATAAGATCATGTCGTCTGCAATAGAGTTACTTTTACTTCTTTCTTCCCAATCTGGACGCCCTCTATTTCTTTATGTAGCCTAATTGCCCTGGCTAGGACTTCCAGCCCAATGTTCAATAAGAGTGGTGATACAAGGCAAACTTATCTGGTTCCCGATCTCAATGGCAATGTTTTCAGGCTCTCTCCATTTAGGGTGATATTGGCTGTTGGCTTTGTATAAATGCCCTTTATTATGTTAAGGAATTTTCCTTTCATTTCTATTTTGTTGAGAGTTTTTATCATGAATGAGTGTTGAACATTGCCAAATGGCTTTTCTGCATCAATTGATAAAATCATGTGTTTTTTTGTCTTTTGTTTTATTTATGTGAGAATGTGAGAGATTACATTAATTGTTTTTCTAATGTTGAACCATCCCTGCATACCTGGTATGAATCCCACTTGGTCATGGTGAATTTTTTTTTGATATGTTGTTGAATTATGTTGGCTAGAATATTGTTGAGGATTTTTGCACCTACATTCATGAGGATATAGGTCTATAATTTTCTTTTCTTGTGGTGCCTTTACCTGGTTTTGGTATCAGGGATATGGTGGCTTCATAGAATGAGTTTGATAGTATTCCATCCTTTTCCATGCTCTGAAATACCTTTAGTAGTAGTGATGTTAACTCTTCTCTGAAAGTTTGGTAGAACTCTGCAGTGAAGCCGTCTGGACCACGGTTTTTTTTTTTGTTGGGAGTTTTTTGATTAGCTTTTCAATCTCTTCTTTTGTTATGGGTCTATTTACTTGTTCTACCTGTGTTTGTGTCAGTTTAGGTTGGTAGTGTGTTTCTAGGAATTCATCCATTTCTTCTAGTTTTCCTATTTGTTTGAGTATGGTTTTTCATAGTAATCTGATACGAGTCTTTTAATGTCAGTTGGGTCTGTCGTAATGTCGCCCCTCTCATTTCTTATTTAGGTTATTTGATTCCTCTCCTGTTTTTCGTTTGTCAGTTTGGCCAGTGGTTTATCAATTTTGTTGATTTTTTCAAAAAACCAGCTTTTGGTCTTGTTAATCCTTTCAATTTTTTTTTTCTGTTTTCTATCTCATTTAGTTCAGCTCTCGTTTTTATTATTTGTTTTCTTCTGGTGCCTGTGGGTTTCATTTGTTGCTCTCTTTCTATTTGTTCAAGTTGTAGTGATAATTCTTTGATTTTGGCCCTTTCTTCTTTTTGGAAGTGTGCATTTATTGATATAAATTTGCCTCTGAGCAACGCTTTTGCTGTGTCCCAAAGGTTCTGATAGGAAGTGTTTTCATTCTCATTGGATTATCTGAATTTCTTTATTCCATCCTTAATGTCTTCTATAATCCAGTCTTTTTTCAGCAGGATATTGTTCGGTTTCCAAGTGTTTGATTTCTTTTCCCTGCTTCTCCTGTTATTGATTTCTACTTTTATGGCCTTATGATCAGAGAAGATGCTTTGTAATATTTCGATATTTTGGATTTTGCTAAGGCTTGTTTTATGACCTAATATGTGATCTATTCTAGAGAATGTTCCATGTGCAATAGAAAAGAAAGTATGCTTGGTTGCTGTTGGGTGGAGTGTTCTGTATATGTGTACGAGGTCCAGTTTGTTGATTGTGGCATTTAGATCTTCCGGGTCTTTATTGAGCTTCCTTCTGGATGTTCTGTCCTTCACCAAAAGTGGTATGTTGAAGTCTCCTACTATTATTGTGGAGCTCTCTATCTCACTTTTCAGTGCTGATAGAGTTTGTTTTATGTATCTTGCAGCCCTGTCATTGGGTGCACAAATATTTAATATGGTTATATCTTCTTGGTGTATTGTCCCTTTAATCATTATATAGTGTCCTTCCTTATCCTTTGTGATGGATTTAACTTTGAAGTCTATTTTGTCAAAAACTAATATTGCCACTCTTGCTCTTTTTTGATTGTTTTTTGCTGGATGTATTTTTTTCCATCTTTTGAGTTTTAGTGTGTTTGTGTCTCTAAGTCTAAGGTGTGTCTCTTGTAGGCAGAATAGCGACTAATCTTGTTTTTTAATCCATTCTGCCACTCTCTGTCTCTTTATTGGTGCATTTAGTCCATTTAAATTCAGGGTAAGTATGGATGGAAATGGATAGGTATGAAATTAGTGCTATCATTTTGATGTATTTTGTGTGTCGATAGTTTCTTTTTCCCACTTGATTTTATGTGCTGAGTAGATTTTCTTTATATATTGTCCTTTCCTCATATTTGTTGTTGTTGATTTTGTTTCTGCTGAGTCTGTATTTTTCCCTTGTACTTTATTTTAATGAGTAGGATAGTTTGTCTCCTTTGCGGTTACCTTATTAAAGCCAAAACCAAACCCAGTGCCATCGAGTTGATTCTGACTCATAGCGACCCTATAGAACAGATTAGAGCTGCCCCATAGAGTTTCCAAGGAGCACTGGCGGATTATTTACCTCTATTTTTCTAAATTTAAAACTAACTTTTATCTTTTTGTATCACCGTATCTTCCTCTCCATATGGAAGGTGTAAGATTACATTTCTTAGTCCCTCTTTATTATTTTAATGTTGTCTTCTTTTATATAATAACATCGCTGTGACCTGCTTTGGGCTTTTTTTTTTTTTTTTTTTTAATAATCATGCCTTTTTTTTTTTTTTTTTTCGGATCTCCCTGTCTCGGTTGACTTCTGGTTGCTCTGCCCAGTGTTCTAGTCTTGTGTTGATACCTGATATTATTGATTTTCTAACCAAAGATCTCCCTTTAGTATTTCTTGTAGTTTGGGCTTGGTTTTTACAAATGCCCTAAACTTGCATTTATCTGGAAATGTCTTAATTTCACCTCATATTTAAGAGACAGTTTTGTTGGATATATGATTCTTGGCAGGCAATTTTTTTCCTTCAATTTTTTAAATTTGTCATCCCATTGCCTTCTTGCTTCATGATTTCTGCATAGTAGTCCGAGTTTATTCTTATTGGCTCTCCTTTGTAGGTGACTTTTCGTATATCTCTCGCTGCTCTTATAATTCTCTCTTTATCTTTGGTTCTGGCAAGTTAGATTATAATACACCTTGGTTACTTTCTTTTAAGATCTATCTTATGTGGAGTTCGATAAACATCTTGAATAGATATCTTCTCACCTTTCGTGTTAACAGGGAATTTTTCTGCCAACAAATCTTCGAAAATTCTCTCTGTATTTTCTGTTATCCCTCCTTGTTCTGGTACTCCAATCACTCGTAGGTTATTTCTCTTGATAGAGTCCCATATGATTCTTAAGGTTTCTTCATTTTTTTAAATTCTTATATCTGATTTTTCTTCAAATGTATTAGTGCCAAGTGATTTATCTTCAAGTTCAGAAATTCTAGCTTCTACTTGCTCAATTCTGCTCCTCTGACTTTCTATTGAGTTGTCTACTTCTGTAATTTTATTGTTAATCTCCTGAATTTCTGATTGCTGTCCATCTATGGATTTTTCCAGCTTGTTAAACTTTTCATTATGTTCCTGAATAATCTTTCTAATTTCTTCAGTTGCTTTATCTGTGTTCCTTTGCTTGTTCTGTGTATTGTCTCATTTCCTTCCTGATGTCTTGAAGGGTTCTGTATATTAAACTTTTGTATCCTGTCTCTGCAAATTCCAGGAATGCACTTTCATGTAGCTGATCCCTAGATTCTTTGTTTTGTGGGCCCGTTGAGGTGATCATGGTCTGTTTCTTTATGTGAATCAATATCGACTGTTGGCTCCGAGCCATCTATAAGCTATTGTATTAATTTATCCTTGCTTACTGTGTTTTTTTTTTTAATTTTTTTTTTTTTTTACTGTGTAGTAGCTGCTCACTTAATTTTGTTTTGGTATACCCGTATGGATTGCTTGAGTGACCTAGATTGATTAATTTCACCTTTGGTGCTCTGGTGTCCTGCCCCAGCTGGCTAGAGCTGTTATCCGGTATATCGGCCTTGGAGTCCATTCAGTTTCTTGTATGAATTCAGCTCAGGTTTCCAGGTAGCTGATCATCAAGTGTGTGGTACAGGTTCTGTCCTACAGTCTTAGAGGGCCAGGGGTGATTGGCATATGTACCCATATCTGATTGCAACAGGGTGTCATGCTCTGAACAAGGCAGGGGGCTGAGAACCGATCCCCAAGTGTCTCTGAGGAAAATGCATCTCTGTTCCTTAGAGCATGCTGGTGGGTGGGTTCTGCAGAGGGACCATGGACACCCAATGTTTTTGATTGTAAGGACTGGGAGGTACCAGTTATCTTTGGACCCCTGTCAGGGGTGGCTGGGTGACGTGAGTGGAGGTACCTGTCCTTAGGTCCCTTATGTGGATAGGTGAGGACCTTGTTTAATAAGCAAAGCAATGTCAAATGTCAAACACCCACCTACCCACCACACAGTGAAATGGTTGGAGTTTGCTAAAAAGGTCCTATTCTCCTGAAATAGGCCCACACAGGTCCATGCAGAAGGGAAAGGTGCTCAAGGTCCACGGGTGGTTTATGCCTGGACAGGAGCTGCTTTTGTCCTGAGCTCCCCCTGTTAATGGAGCTAGCAAATTATCTTTTCCCCAAAATTTCAATTTTTTTCCTTCTCCAAGGCCAGGAGGATGGCTCTAGGTGCTCAACAGTGCCTATCTCAGGCCAACGGATTCAGTCGCTGAAGCTGGCTTGGTGGGGGGGGGTGCGGTGAAATATATGCAAGTACTTAGCTTTTGCTGAGGGCGCCATTCTCCTCAGGTTCCAGAGGTGCGAGTAGACTGTGTGGCTGGCTGCTTCTCCCTGCGGAAACTGCAGCTGAACACTAGTTCCGGCCCGCCACCACCACTGCCGCCACTCCAGAAATGGAGCCTGAGGGCTCCCGATGATTTAGGCCCCGTAACTCTTCTCCACTCCTGAATGGTCTCTTCCTCCCCCTGCCCCTCAGTTCATTGTCTAAGCTTGCCTTTGATGCTCAGGGCTTCCTCCTTGTTTTTTCGGGTCTTTGTTGTAAAGAGGGCTCGCCGAAAAAGTCTGTCTATTCTGCCAAATTGGCTCTGCTTCTGTCCTTGTGGAGTCTGGCAAGTCCCAAACCTGTGGGTTAGGTGTAGGCTTCTTCCTGGCTCTCAATCTCTGCCCAAAGGCACTCAGCTTTCTCACTCCATGGGCTGGGAAACCCACTGCACTGTCTCCTGCTGGTCTTTCCTGCCAGGTCCCTAGTGGAGCTGTTTTTAAACCCCTGAGGAAGGACTAACCGGTAGAGTTGTTGTTTTTCTCCACTGTCTTGGTCTTTTTACTCAAAGGCACAGATTTACTGTTTTTTTTGTTTCTTTGTTTCCTCTCAGGTGCAGAAGAATGCATCTTTCATATTTGGTGCAGTGAACCAGGAAAAACTGGCCAACAAAGTCAATAGCAGGGTATGAGGGTTGGAAACTACACGATAGACTGGGACTGTTACCTAGCTGATGGCTCGCAGATCCTGAATGAGCTGGTATTCTCTGTGATTCTTCTTCACCAGCAGGATGGGGGTGTTGAACTCTGAGTGACATGGTCTGAACAGTCTATGTTTCATGTATCTGAAGATGATTTTGCCCGTGCCTATAAGACTTCCACACAGATGGGGTACTGCTTAAGTCAGATAGAAACTATGCCAGGCTAGAGCTCAACCACCACAAAGGGAATGTTTTTGACACATCCCAACACCTTGTTGGCCCACGCCCGTAGCCACAGGTCCACTGCATATTTGGTGTCTGCCCCTACTGATACTTTGGAGTGGCCTTCCATGCTATAATTGGTAGGTGACTCTGTGGTAACGGCCATCTGCAATTGCCATCTGTCTCTGGCAGTATCTGCATCTGTATGATCTCTTTATCAAAAGAAATTTGTGCTTGCAGTTTGTACAAGACTTTGTATGACAAGGGAATGGGATAGTCGGGCAGGTAGATAAAATAATGTTTTAATGGCTTCCCTTGCATACAGCAGGTTAGAGGCTGGAAGCAGGGAGGGTTGTCCCTCTTACCTGAGACTACTGGGCTGACAAAGTTTTTTTCATCAGAGCTATATTTTTTTGGGTCAGGACAGAATGGATTGCTCTGGAATCCACTAGAAACCATACAGTTACCTCCCCTCCCACCTTCTTTATAACCAGAGGCTCAGGTTGTAGACTGGCCTCAAGTCCTCCTCAATCCAAGTCTTTACCTATTGGCATCATGGGCCACTGGACAACCCCATGGTCTTTGTTACCTCTGGGTAAGAATTTAGGGCACACTCTCTTCTAACCTCCTCTCTCTTTGTACTAGGAGCACTGGTCTCAGATTAATGGGGGTCAGGGCCTCCCACCTTCATCTCTCCTCAGGGACCCCCTCTTGTTGGGTTGCCAAGAGACGTGTCATTTCCCTACAAGGATGTGCCCAGGAATGCAGCCTGTCTGTTCTGATGACTGATTTTTTTTCTTTCTCTCTTCCCTGTGCTGATTGGAATATACCTGGTAGGCAAGCTCAATAAGCCATGGCAGTCCCAACTCCTCACCTCGCTCAAGTTTTTGGAGTTTTCTCCGTATATCCTGGGCACTCTGCCTGATCAAAATCGTATTCACAATGCAAGAGTTTTCAAGACTCTCAGGGTCCATGCCTGTGAACTGTCTAAATGCTTCACACATACACACATTACACACTCACACAACCTAATTCATTGCACCAATCTAATAACAGACACCTAGAGCCTTTTATACCCTCAAGAGTCAATTCCTTCCACTACTTGGGAGTCTTAAGACCTTACCTAGTAATTACCCTGTTATTTACCAAATAACCCCAAATACCTAGAGCCATTAATGCAATCAACTGTTAATTCCTCCCACTTCTTGGGACTCTTCTAAGGTCTTATGCAAGTATTTACCAAATTAACCCAGGTGTGTTTCGTGTCTCCCATGAAGTCACCGTTGAGTCCCAGGACTGCTGTAAGGTCTGCAGAGATGTCTCCTGGTGGCACCAGATGTTGGGGCCAGTCTATAGTCCAATTCACTTTTGGAACGTAACAGATGACTCCTGGCCATTTTAACAGAGATGTTGCTAGGCAGAAACTCCAGTTTCTGCTCGATGGAACTTGTGTCAGCCAATAAAGGATAGACCAAGGTGGGAGAGTAGAAAGGCATCTTCATTTCACTGTACAAGGAAGAGAAACAGTTGGTGCTGCTGCCAAGACTGCTCAGAGGGGATGAGGGGAAACATTACTTATAAGGAGTTTACTAATAGGAAGTTCATAACAAGTTACATCAGCAACATTATTAATCATACTACCCAGCTGTGATGGGGTTTACAAATAACTTTATGCCTTCAGTGTTCAGAATATGGTGGTTAAACTCCACCCAGAGGCACGGTATTACTGTATATGAGAACTAAATGTTGTCTTGAATGTCAGCATGGCGCCTAAACTCATTTCCGCCAATTTCATCTAGTTTTGGGAAGCAGTTAAGGAGATGGGAGCCAAGGTTTTAATGTAAAGCTATGGGCCATGCCAAGCAAAGGAACCAGGATTCTAATGAAAAGCTACAGGGCATGCCAAGCAAGCTACTTGAGGCAGTGGAATTTTTACTAGCCTGGGGAGCTCTGTCTTTTCGTGACCATCTTCATCTACTAACAGCTTCAGACTTTTAAAAATATTTACGTTCACATGACAATATAACATGCACCTTTGTCTTATATTCCAATGAATTATTTTTATTCAAATGTTATTGGCTACACAGGGGTTTTCATTTCATGATCCTGAACCAAGAAAATAATTTATACTCTACTAGCTTCAATAAAACCCAAGAAATTGTGAAAAGAAAATATAAATAAATAAAAATATATGGAAAATTTTGAGGAGTAACATGGAACAACTATATTCATAAGGCAAGATAAATGTATCCTTGCCACATCACAGCCCTTACTTCAATTAGAAGTACAGCACAGTGCAAACCAAAGGATTATCTCATTTTCCCTCTGATAAGTAGGGTGAACAAAAGTTAATGAAAATACAGTGCATAATAAATATTGTCCAAAGTTTAGGAAAGCCAAACCAATGAAACGGAGGTAGCAAGCTTAACTCATCAGAGAATATCCTGTTACCCAAGGAAATACAGAAAAAATAATTGAACAAACATTTAAAAATTGTTCATATAGATAAGAAAACAACCCATGAAACAGAAAAGATAATTATTAAATAAGAAGGACAAGTGGGAAAGGCATTTCAAACCTGGGAGCAACTCTGGATGACCTCAAGAAATTTATCGTAATTGGTATACGTTCTGATCTATACACCAATTAATATCAATTTCTTGGGATGATCCAGAGTTGCTCCCAGGTTTGGAATTCCTTTCCCACTTAGATCTAGGCAAAATGGGTTGATTAAAACAATGTCAGATGCAGAGCTGAACCTGCGGATTGCTAAATTGCAAGGTATGCTGACAGATTGACGTGTGAAAGTAAAGGCCTTAATAGGAAAAGAATAGGAACCCCAAGGTCTGGAATGGGGACATTTGAGCAAATTTAAATAATTAAGTACTTCAAATTATCACACTGCATTGAGACTCCTCATACCCTGGCCTGAACCCAGTACCCCCTCATGAGCTATGAAAAGGCAAGGGCTTACACAACCACAGATACAAAAACCCAAGAACTGGCTCTGCAAAGTTTATTCTAATAGTGAAAAAAAATACCAGAATCATTGTAATTCCTCTTTTGTACCTGGTACTTTTTCCCACTCCCACTCAGCATATCTAACCGCTTTGCCTGATTTTGTAGTTTCCAACACATTCTCCTGGAGCCCTGGTGGTGTACTGGTTAAGAGCTTGGCTGCTGACCAAAAGGTCAGCAGTTCAAATCCACCAGCTGCTCCTTGGAAACCCTATGCAGCAGTTCTACCCTGTCCTATAAGGTTGCTATGACTCAGAATGTACTCAATGGCAAAGGCTTTTGTTTATAGCCAAATACATAACACATTCTTTAAAAAAAAAAACGCACTGCTGTCCAGTAGATTCTGACTCCTAAGGTCCCTAGAATTGCCCCATAAGGTTTCCAAGGCTGTAAATCCTTGTGGAAGCCAACTGCCACAGCTTTCTCCCATAGAAGGGCTGGTGGGTTCGAACTGGTGACCTTTCAGTTAGCAGCCAAACGCTTTAACCACTGTGCCAATAGGACCCCAACACATTCTTCTGTACTATAAAATTTACCTAATTATTTTTTGTGATCCACTTCTTCCCTTCAAGGAAGGAAAACATTTTTACTCTTTTGTTTACTCTTTTCTTCATCAATGCATTTAGAAGAGTGACTGACACATAGAAGGAAATTTATCAATACATGCAGGTTGTATTTGTGATCATTGTAACTTATGAAGGCATACAGACAAGACTTGAAGCCCATGACTTAATTTATATGAACCATATGATGTGTCAAACTGTAGAAAAGATATTGCGTATTTTTTTCCATGTGCTACATAGGGCATATTTCACATCTTTGTTCCTCAAGCTATAAATCAAGGGATTCAACATGGGAATAACCAGGGTGTAAAATATGGAAGCCACTTTATCACCGACAAAGGAATGACTGGACATGGGCTGCACATACATAAAGATTAAAGTCCCATAGAACACGACCACCATGGTCAGGTGGGATCCACAAGTGGAGAAGGCCTTTTGCCTGCCCTCAGCTGAGTTTATCCTGAGAATGGCTACAAAAAGAATCAGATAAGAAACAAGAACTATTAGAAGGGATGAAATCAAATCAATAGCTGCTGAGATGAGAATGATCAATTCAATTTCATGTGTGTTTGAGCAGAGCAAAGATACTAAGGGGAGACAGTCACAGTAGAAAAGACTGATGACATTGTAGCCACAGAAGGATAAATTAAAAATCTTTAGAGTGACCAGAAGAGAAACAAATGTGTTGTACAGATAGGGAATTGCCACCAGCACCCAACACATCCTTTGTGACATGATGACTGTGTAGAGCAGAGGGTGACAGATGGCCACATAGCGATCATAAGACATTGCTGACAGAATGAAAAATTCACTAACGATGAACATGAGAAAGGAAGCTAGCTGTATAGCACAAAAATAATAGGAGGTTTTATTTTCATCCACAACAAAATTGACTAGCATTTTGGGTCCCACAGCTGTTGAATAACCAAGATCAGTGATAGCCAGGTGTCTGAGAAAAAAGTACATGGGAGTTTGTAGCTTGGAGTCCATCTTGGTGAGGATGCTGATGCCCAAGTTGCCCACCACTGAGATCGTATAGATGATGAGGAACAGCCCGAACGATGGAGCCTGCAGCTCTGGGCGGTCTGTGATTCCCGTCAGAATGAACTCTTTCAGCACTGTTAGATTGTGTTTGTCCATCTAGGTCTATCAGGAAACCTATTCTGGAGAGACATCAGCGTAGTCATTAGGCTTTATGTGGTACCATCTGGTAGATTTTTAGTATACAAAGGCAATATGCTAAATGGATAAGGTAAATACAAACTTTCCAAAGCAAACCCACCTCCCACAAATAAAGCATAGGTACGTAAAGACAGAGAGGCACAGGGAGACAGAAAGGGAGAGAATAGGGAGAGAAAGAGAAAGCTAACTTAGTATCAGTTGGGGAATATCTGCTCCTGAAAGAACATTTGTCAATGCCTGGGACACTTTGGATGTCACAAGTAGGAGATGGGTACTACTGGTATCTAATGGAAACCTGGGATGTTACTCAACATTCTACTATATACAGGGTAACTCCACACAATGATAAAATTTCTAGCTCAAAATATCAGTAAGGAAGAAGTTGAGAACCCCTGATATAGATATACATATAGATATAGATGTAAATGTAGATGTAGGTATAGATATAGAAAAAGACATAGGTGTAGGTGTAGGCATATGTCTATGTGGGCAGGGGGGTGGGCAGGGGTATTGCAGCCTGTTCTTGGGAATCCAGTGCTGTTGGCTGGAGAGTCTAGGAGGCACCACTTCTTTTCATATGCCTGTCATGGGTGGCTAGATGGAGTGGGTGGAGAAGCCAGCCCTCAGACCCCTTGTGTGGGTGAGTGAGGCCCATGCTTAAGAGGCAGAATGGTGTCAAATATGACAAATCTGCAGCTCCCCCTTGGCTCCTGCAGTTGACATTTGGCTTCAGGAATATGTCCTGCTTTTTATGCTAATAAGGGCATGTGGTATTGAATTGGCCCACACAGGTCTAGGCAGGATGAAGGGCGCTGCAAGTCACTGAACCCCTCAGGCCAGTGGCTGGACAAAGGGGCAGGTCCACAGGATCTGTGAGCTCCTGCCTTGAGAAGTTCAGCTACCTTTTCTAAAAAATAAATATAGGATTGATGTTACTTCCTTAAAAAAGGAGGGCTGTGAGGAGAAAATTTATTCCCCATTGTCTCCTGCTTCCTGAACTTTGTTGATGTGTGTGCTTCAGTTTGGGGGGAATTTAATTTAAGGTCAAGGAATTGGCAAATATATTAACTTTGATTTTGCTGAGCTACTGAATCGATGAGAGCCATCAGTCCCCACTACTGGACTTTTTCTTTTCTTTTTTTTTTTTCCCCCTTCTTTTTTTAAAATAAATTAAAACCTCTTTCTTAAGCTAACATTTGAGTGATGTATTTATTTATTGAGTGCTTCATTACATGCCTGGGAAAAACATTCCAAGATGATACAATGGAGAGAGGCAGAAGTACCACATGCAGTTGCAAAGGTTGAACACCATGGAATTGTAGGTTGTGGCATTCACACAGACTAAGATGAAAATATGCAGTTGAAAATATGCAATATATTAGGTGTTGTTATGGTTAATGTAAACTTCCAAGAGCTTCCCACTATAGCAATCATACACACCAAAAGGAACACCACACAACTCAGTGATACCTATCTCTCCCAAAGAAAATAAATTTGTCAAATCCACTTAGATGGGTTTTCCTTGAAGGGGCTCCTGAAAATGAGAGAGAGAGAGAAAGAGAGAGAATACTAACTGAACAGGTTGATATACAAGTTAAATATTATTGCAGTTATTATTTGAAGTAATCTGTGATTCATTAAAATATTTAATGATCCCCAGTAATCTTAATAGCTGTTGTTGTCAAGTGCCATGGAGTCGGTACTGATCACAGACCGAAGAAAACAGGGTTCACTCAGAGATGCCTTGGAAGAAAGAAAGATCTAGTTCTGAAAGGCCGCGGCCATTGAAAACTCTGTGGGGCCCAGTTCTCTGACACACGTGGGCCAGTATGGGCCAGAACTGATTCCGACTGGTTTCCTTGTCTGTTGTCTTTTATTCATATAATTACTTATATAGAGTAAAAATATTATTTAGCCACATAATAATAATATTTCAAAGATGCTTATAAGCATATAACCTCTGAAACAAATTGAGAATATTTGAAAAATAATATGAAGAAAAAGAGGAGGGAGAGACCCTAGTTTCAAGAACTAATGAAGAGTAGAATGCGCAGAGAACTGAATCAGAAATCCTATTATTTTGCATTCACTTGGCCGTTGAATGGAAAGCCTGGTGGCTTAGTAGTTAAAATCTATGGCTGCTAACCAAAAGGTCAGCCGTTCAAATCCACAAAGTGCTCTTTGGAAACCCTATGAGACAGTTCTATTCTGTCCTATAGGGTCACAATGAGTCTGTATCAACTTGGTGGCATTGGGTTTGGTTGCCATTGAATAAAGGTGGGATCCTGCAAATGTCACTGAAACATTCTGGTTATTGGTAAACCTTGGAAACAGTCTTATCTTTTTACCTGTAATGAAGCCTCTGTCTTGACCCCCACATGTGTTGCTTAACACGGCATAGTGAGAAGCATTTATGGATTGCTTTTCATCCTTGGTGATATTCCCTGAGGAGATGCCAAGCAATTTGTTGATTGTCCCTGAAGCATTTGAAAGCTTAACAAAATACCTGGGAGTTGTCTGTTAAATGTCCAGGATGACTGGTTTTCACCAGTGAGCAAGTTTTTTTTTCATACAGTGTTTATGCATATTTCTATTTATCTACTTCATACATTCTTACATTTTTCTTTTTGCTAACGTACTATTTTAACCACACAGGGATTTGGAATAAAATATTGTATCTATAAATCAGGGCTATCTATATTTCCCATTTCCTCAGTGGTCTCTTCAAATGGATGACAAAATGAAGAGCTTATATGTTTTTTTTATTACATTATTTAAAATACTTAGATAGAATAAAATAATGCACTGTGCATATGTGAGGTATCACTTCCTGTTTGCAGTTGTTATTGTTGCTGTTACTGCTATTGTTCAGGGTTTTTTGTTTCTTTCTTTGTTTTGTTTTGCTTTCTTGTTGACCTCAGGAAAAGAAATGTTACCCTTGCTTCTCATTTTATACTCAATTGACATCACCTGTCAGTTTAGGTTTTTTGCTTGTTTGTTTTATTTTCCTTTATTATATTTCTCTTTCTCTCTCTCTCTATACATATATGGAAACCCTGGTGGCGTAGTGGTTAAGTGCTACGGCTGCTAACCAAAAGGTCGGCAGTTCAAATCCACCAGGCGCTCCTTGGAAACTCTATGGGGCAGTTCTACTCTCTCCTATAGGGTCACTGTGAGTCAACATCGACTGGTCGGCAACAAGTTTAGTTATGGTTTATATACACATATATATTTCACTTGTCTTTTCTTTAATGGAATGTGATTTTTTGGTGCAATGTACAAATACCCACAGTTAGCTGAAAAGTTGGCAGTGTGAACCATCAAGCCATTACGAGCAAAAAAGACCTGGCTATCTGCACCCATAAAGATTACAGGCTAGACAACGCTGTAGGGCAGTTCTTCTCTGTCTTATAGGTTGCGATGTGTTGCAATTGACTCAAAGGCACCTAACAAAACCAAAATTCTTTAATGGTAGATATTTTGTTGTCTCCAAGACAACGTTGTCCACTTTCTTGCTTTGAACATGTTATCCGGAAACATCAGTTGCTGGAAGAGAACATCATATTTGGTGACGAAAATGGCCAACAAGAATGAGGGAAGCCCTCCATGAGATGGATTGACACAGTCACCACAGAAATGGACTCAAACATACCAATGATCGTGAGGACAGCGTAGGGCTAGGCAACATTTTGTTTTGTTTTCCATGAGGTCACCATGTGTTGGAGTCTACGCAGTGGCAGCTAACAACAATCTTTTGTAACGGGCTTTTTTCACCTCAAATCATTCTACTGAGGCCCATTCACACTTTTGTGTAAATCAGTAATGTGTTCTTTTTTATTGCTGAGTATTGTTTCATGTATGGATTTACTACAGTTTTATTAGAACTCTTATATAAGGAAGGGTGCATAAACAATTAGAGAATGTCTTCTATACAAAAATATTGTTTTCTAGAGAGAGAAGGATAACAATCTACCTGACAAAAACATGAAATTCAGAACCAATATCAATGTGGTAGAGAAAAAAAAAAAGGTAAAAACCTGGAAACTTCTGTGGCTGACCTCAATAAATTTATCTTAACTAGTATATACACTGATACAGACAAAAATGGCTGATTTGGAGAAAACAGATACCAAGCTGTTCCTGTTTAATAACTTTGTTTAGTAATTGTTTATATTCCTATTACAATAAAATAATGATAAAAATAATAACAAAGTAAACAGACTCTAAGGGCTCATATATGAAAGTAAAGGCACTGATAAAAAAAAAAAAATGAGAGAGGGATTTCAAGGTTTAGAAAGTGGACATTTGAGCAAATTCAGATGACCAAGTACTTCAAATCATCCCACCCCACTAAGCCTTCTTCCAATCAGAATTACCCACCCCAGGGCAGAGAATGAGCTCAAAACAGATGTGCTGGCACACACACACACACACACACACATACACACACACACATACACCCTTTCTACAGTTTTTTTTTTTTTTTTTTTTTCCCTACTGGGCTAGGAAAACACCAGATAGTTGGAACTCTACCTGTATCTACTGGTTTCCCTGTCCCGCTCAGCATATTCCTTTTCATTTTCTTAAAATCTATCACCCCCAGCACATTCTAATATACTGTAAAATTTCTTACTTATTATGCTTATAATTCATCTCTCTGCTGAAGAACGGCAGCATTTCTCATTGTTTTAGTTATTATCTATTTAGAGCTCTTAGTAAAGTGACGTAGAAATATATGTTGAACTTATCTTTGCTTTTGTGCTGGCTGTCCGGTCTGGAGGCACTCAGAATAAAGTTTGAAAGCCCATCAAGTAACTTATATGAATGATATGGAGGCACGCAGACAAGGTTTGAAGTTCACGATGTAGTTTATAGGAACCATATGTTATACACGGCTGTAGAAAATACGCTGCACATTTTTTTCCATGCCGTATGTAAAGCAGAGTAGATTTTTTGTAGACAAAAACAGTCTATGAGACAAAATCAGCAGTTAAAAAATGTAAACATCTGGGCATACCTATGGTTGAGGTCAATGAATTTATCTTAACTGGTGTATCCACTGACAGAGACAAAATGAGTTGATTTAGATAAAACCAGATACTGAGCTGATCCTGTTGAATATGCTAACTGTATTTTGTTACTGCTCTATTATTATTACAATATAATAATAATACTAACAAAGTAAACAGACTCTGAGTACTCAAATACGAAAGTAAAGGCACTGATGATGAAAGAGGGATTTCAAGGTTTAGAACGCAGACATTTGAGCAAATTCAGATGACTGAGTGCTTCGCATCATCCTGCAGCACTGAGCTTTCTTGCAGTTAGAATTAGACACACCAGGGCAGGGCATGGTATGACCACTACAACAGAAGGTTTGCACACACTTGTGCAAACAGGCCATGTGCACGCATACATACACACTTGCACGGACACACCCATACTTTCTACACATTTTTTTCTACTGCATGAAGAAAATACCTGAAACTTCAAACTCTTCATGTATCTACTACTCTTTCCCTATCCCAATCAGCTTATTCACTCTTCATCTTTAATTCTTTTTAAATCTATTACCTCCTACACATTCTAATATACTGTAAAATTTCTGAATTATTATGCTTATAATGCATCACTCCTGCTCAAGGAAGGCAACACATTTATTAATCTTCTTACAGCTCTCAGTAGAGTGAGTGATAGAAAGCAATATAGAAATATATGTTATCTGTGCTTTTGTGCTTGCTATCCCCTCTGGAGGCACACAGAAGAAAGTTTAAAGCCCATAATGTAATTTGTATAAATGATACGGTATAGTGAGCTTTGAGAAAATATATTGCATAATTGTCCCAAAGTCCTATGTAAGGCATATTTCACATCATTATTCCTCAAACCATAGATCAAGGGATTCAACATGGGGATCACCAGGGTGTAAAATATGGAAGCCACTTTGTCAGTGTCAAAGGAATGACTGGACTTGGGCTGCAGATACATAAAGATTAAAGTCCCATAGAACACTACCACCACAGTCAGGTGGGATCCACAGGTGGAGAAGGCCTTGTGCCTGCCCTCGGCTGAGTTCAGTCTGAGAATGGATACAATTATGAGTATGTAAGAAACAAGAACTATTAGGAGTGGTGAAATAAAATCAAAAGCTGCTAAAATAAGAATGATCAATTCAATTTCATGTGTGTTTGAGCAGAGCAAAGATAACAAGGGGAGAGTGTCACAGTAGAAATGCCTGATGACATTGTGGCCACAGAAGGATAAATTAAAAATCTTTATGGTGACTAGAAGAGAAACAAATGTGCTGTGGAGGTAGACAATTGCCATCAGCACCCAACATGTCCTTTGTGACATGATAACTGTGTAGAGCAGAGGGTTACAGATGGCCACATAGCGGTCATAGGACATTGCTGACAGAATAAAAATTTCACCATTTACGAACAAAATAAAAAAAGCTAGCTGTGTAGCACAAAAATAATAAGAGATTGTATTTTCATCAACAACAAAATTTACCAACATTTTGGGTCCCACGGCTGTTGAATAAACAAGATCAGTGATAGCCAGGTGTCTGAGAAAAAAGTACATGGGAGTTTGTAGCCTGGAGTCCATCTTGGTGAGGATGATGATGCCCAAGTTGCCCACCACTGAGATCATGTAGATGATGAGGAACAGCCCGAACAATGGAGCCTGCAGCTCAGGGCGGTCTGTGATTCCCATCAGAGTGAATTCACTCAGCACTGTTAGATTGTGCTTGTCCATCTAGTTCTACCAGAAGACCTGTTCTGGGTAGAAACATCAGCATTGTCAATAGCTTTTATGTAGTATCATCTGGTAGATTTTAAGCAATCAAAGCCACTATGAATAATATGAATCAAAACTTTTCAATTATGATGACAGTAAGTTACCTAAAAGAAATTTTCTTTACACATGTATATGTAAATTCTTCTAGTGTGACTTACTTTATATGACAGGGATATGATGATGAATACTTTGAGTAGCGTGTTATCCATTTAACTGACCCCAGCCCTTTCCTACCCCATCTTTGACTCCATGACAAAAATTGGACCATCAGCGTATCAGTCTTTTAGATTATATATCTACTAATTTTCTTAAAACACATTAATATATCTTTAATTTAAGTTCACTTAAAATATGTCCATACCTAGGGGCATTTTCAGTAAGTTGTTTGTAACAAATCAGATATATTTTCTCATGAAAATACCTAAAACAGTGAGATGAAATTTGAGCAAATTGGGAGAAAGCAAGGTCACTGTCATTGGTTTGATATAATGAAGTTTCATTTAAAAATTCCATTTGGATAAAGAGATCCTGTACTTTAAAGGAATATCAGTAAAAATCACTGTATTACTCAAGAGAATAGAGAAAAATTACACTGATGAGATATACACAGATTCTTGAATTTGCTTTTATATCCTTCCGTACATTAAGGACCTGAGGTACTTCTGCGTACTACCGTACAGCTCATAATGAGGATGGCAGTTTAACGTAAAAGCGTTAGTGGTTTGACATGATACTACAGACAATGAAAATAGCAGTACCAGCATTCACTGAGTCAGGAATAATCCAACAAACAGAAAAATACAATCATATCTTATCAAATTATAAAATGGCTCTAGGGGAAATACATTATCTCATATAAGACATTGCTTATGATGTTGTGTCCTTCTGATACCCTGCCTTGTCCCTATATACACACATTGCCTATGTCTGAAAATACTGAATTGGGTATCAGTAAATATTACAATTTGGAAATCAACTCTCTTCACTGAATGCAATATAAATCTTGTTTATTTGCAATAATGAAAGGTGGAAGAAAACAAGTACTCACTTTGATACATACTGATTTTCCTATGAGGCCAGGGAAGATAAAAGGACTTCTCCTCAGTTTTGGAGTTCTCTGGAGAGCACCGGATTATTGTTCATAGGTTACTATTTTTGTTGATTATCTACTTCTCGTTATACAAAGCCATACTCTCTGAAAAACTTACATCTTCTTTCTGCCAGATTCCACTGGATATTGAAGAACTTGGTATGAAGAACATGAGGTGTGAGGTGGAAATGTATTTGCTTCCTCATCAAGAGATTAGTAAAAATGCACATTTATGCAGTTATTTTAATATGCATTAAACATTCAATCATATCTGAGAGGGACATAAGAGTGCCTAGAGTCACTATATAATTAAGGATTTTAAAAGACATTAATGTTGGAGACTGAATATCTACAGCTGTGTAATTCTGCTACGGTATTTTTTAATACTGTATATGCTTCCTTTACTTTCATATTTCAGCTCTGTTATTCACATAATTAGGCCAACTGGGTGGTGCAAACAATGAAGCACTCAGCTACTACCTGAAAGGTTGGTGGGTCAAGCCCACTCAGAGGCACATTGGAAGAAAGAAAGCCTAATTCTGAAAGGTCACAGTCATTGAACACCCTACGGAACACAGTTCTCTGACCTGCGTGGAGTCAGAACTGACACCAGGACAACTGGTTTGGTTTTTGTTTTGTTTCATTTTATTTTTTATTCATATAATTATAAAAAGAAAAAAATTATTTAGTTATACAGTGATGTCTCAAAGATGCTCGTGAGCGTTTAGCTTCTGAAACAAAGTGAGAATATTTGAAAAAAACAATATGAAGAAAAAAGGGGAGAGATCCTAGTCTCAGGCACTACTGGAAAGTAGAATGCACCCAGAACTGAGTCTGAAATCCTGATATTTTGCAATGACTTTGCTGTTGAATAAAGGTGGGACCATGCAAGTGTCCTTGAAACCTTCTGGATATTGATCAAATATGAAAATTGCCTACCTTTTTACCTGTAAAGAAGCCTCTGTATTCTCAATGTGTTTCTTAACATGGCATGATGAGAACAATTTAAAGATTTTTTTTGCCCTTGGAGATTCTCCCTGAGGAGATGCCAAGCAATTTGATGATTGTCCCTGAAGCATTTGAAAGCTCAACAAAATACCTGGGGGTTGTCTGTTAATTGTCCAGGACCATTTGCATTCACCTATGAGAGAGTTTTTCTGCATATAGTGTGTATGCTCGTCTGTATTTATCTATTTCATATATTCTGCTTTTTACTCTGTGAAGTTTCCACTTTTATCACTCAGGGGTCTGGATTAAAGTGCTGTATCTGTAAACCAGAAATATCAATATTTCCCAGTTTTATAGTGGTATCTTCAAATGGATGACAAAATGAAGTAGAGATTAAACACTTACTTATTACATTATTTAAAAACTTAAGTGGAATAAAAATAATGCATTGCGCGTATATGAGGTATCACTTCCTTGCTTGCTGTTGCTGTTGTTGCCGTTATTGCTATTGTTCCGGTTTTTGTTTCTGTTTTTATTTTGTTTTGCTTTCTTGTTGACCTCAGGAACAGAAATGTTACCCTTCTCATTTCACACTCAATCACATCATCTGTCTGTTTCGGTTTTTTGCTTGTTTATTTTATTTTCCTTTATTATATTTCAATATTGTATGTTTTTCCATTCTGTCCAATCCTCATTCCAAAATATCGTTCTCACCTTTATAAATGTTCTGCTGTTCCTGACATAAGCTCTACTATATAAATATATCCTTGCAATGTGTGATATTTTGTGTGTAATTCTTTACTATGATTATATATTTATTGTGCTATAAAATTTTTTGCTATTTGTCACTGTAAATATTTCCGATGTATCCATTTGTGATTTTTTTCCTTATTTGCCTATGTAATTGTATGTGTATATATATATGTATATACACATATATATATTTTTTTTTCACTTGTGCTTTCATTAGTGGAAGGATCCCTGTTGGTGCAATGTTCAAAACACTCTCTGCTAACTGAAAAGTTGGCTGTTTGAGTCCCCAAGCCATTCTGGGACGAAAAGACCTGGCCATCAACACCCACAAAGATTACAACATAGACAACCATATGAGAGATTTCTACTCTATTGTATAGGTAGCTGTAAGTCAGAATTGAAGCGACAGTACCTAACAGAGCAAAAAAGGTTTATTTATTTTAATTTTATTGTGGTTTAACTGAAAGTTTACAAATGAAGTCAGTCTCTCAGGCAAAAAATTATATACACCTTGCTATGTACTCCTAGTTGCTCTCCCGCTGATGAAACAGCACACTCCTTCTCTCCGTCCTGTATTCCCCATGTCCATTCAGCCAGCTTCTGTCCCCCTCTGCCTTCTCATCTGCCTTCCAGACAGGAGCTGCCCACATAGTCTCATGTGTCTATTTGAGCCAAGAAGCTCACTCCTCACCAGTATCATTTTCTATCTTATATTACAGTCCAGACCAATCCTTGTCTGAAGAGTTGGCTTTGGGAATGGCTCAAGTCTTGGGATAACAGAAGATCTGGAGACCATGACCTCTGGGCTCCTTCTAGTCTCAGTCAGACCATTGAGTCTGGTCTTTTTATGAAAATGTGAGGCCTGCATCCCACTGCTCTCCTGCTCCATCAGGGATTCTCTGCTGATGTCCCTGTCAGGGCAGTCATCAGTTGTAGCTGGGCACCATTTAGTTCTTCTGCTCTCAGGTTGATGAAGCCTCTGATTTATGTGGCCCTTTATGTCTCTTGGGCTCATAATTACCTTGTGTCTTTGGTGATCTTCATTTTCTTTTGCTTCAGGTGGGTTGAGACCAATGATGCATATTAGATGGCCACTTGCTAGCGTTTAAGACCCCAGAGTCCACTCACCAAAGTGAGATGCAGAATGTTTTCTTAAAAGATTTTATTATGGCAGTTGACCTAGATGTCCCCTGAAACCATGGTCCCCAGGCCCCACCCCTGCTACTCTGGCCCTCAGAGCATTCGGTTTATTCAGGAAACTTCTTTGCTTTTCATTTAGTCCAGTTGTGATGACCTCCCCTGTATTTTGTGCTGTCTTTCCCTTCACCTAAAATAGTTCTTGTCTACTATCTGATTAATGAATGCCACTTTTCCTCCCTCACTCTTCACCCTTGTAACAATCAAAGAATATATCCCTCTGTGTTCAGACTATTTGAGTATTTATAACAGTGGTCTCATAAAATATTTGTCCTTTTGCAACTAATTTCACTCAGCATAATGCCTTCCAGGTTTCTCCATGTTATGAGATGTTTCACAGATTCCTCACTGTTCTTTATCAATGCATAGTATTCGATCATATAACATAATTTATTTATTCATTCATCCGTTGATGGGCACCTTGGTTGTTTCCATCTTTTTGCTATTGTAAACAGTGCTGCAATGAACATAGGTGTACATGTATCTGTTTGTGTAAATGTTCTTATTTCTCTAGGATATATTCCAAGGAGTGGGATTGCTGGATCGTATGGTAGTTCTATTTCTAGCTTTTTAAGGAAGCGCCAAATCGATTTCCAAAGTGGTTGTACCATTTTCATTCCCACCAGCAATGTATAAGTGTTCCAGTCTCTCCACAGCCTCTCCAACATTTATTATTTTATATTTTTTGGATCAATGACAGCCTTGTTGGGGTGAGATGGTATCTCATTGTAATTTGTATTTGCATTTCTCTAAGGCTAAAGGTGGTGAGCATTTCCTCAAGTATCTGTTAGCTGCCTGAATGTCTTCTTTGGTGAATTGCCCATTCATATCCTTTTCCCAGTTTTTAATTCGATTATTTGTCTATTTGTAGTTGAGTTTTTGCAGTGTCACGTAGATTTTAGAGATCAGATGCTGATTGGAAATGTCATAGCTAAAAACTTTTTCCCAGTCTGTAGGTAACCTTTTTACTCTTTTGGTGAAGTCTTTGGATGAGCATAGGTGTTTGATTTTTAGGAGCTCCCAGTTATCTACTTTCTCTTCTGCATTGTTAGTAATGTTTTGTATACTGTTCATGCCATGTATTAAGGTTTCTAGCATTGTCCCTATTTTTTCTTCCATGATCTTTATGGTTTTAGATTTTATATTTAGGTCTTTGACCCATTTTGAGTTAGTTTTTGTACATGGTGTGAGGTATGGGTCTTGTTTCATTTTTTTGCAGATGGGTATCCAGTTATGCCAGCACCATTTGTTAAAAAGGCTGTCTTTTCCCCCATTTGACTTTTTTGGGGTCTTTATCAAATATCAACTGCTCATATGTGGATGGATTTATGTCTGCATTCTCCATTCTGTTCCATTGGCCCTGGTACCAGTACCAGGCTGTTTTGACTACTGTGGCGGTGTAATAGCTTCTAAAATCAGGTAAAGTAAGGCCTCCCACTTTATTCTTCTTTTTCAGTAACGCCTTATTTAACCGGGGCCTCTTTCCCTTCCATATGAAGTTGGTGATTTGTTTCTCCATCTTTTCAAAAATGTCGTTGGGTTTTGGATCAGAATTGCATTGTATCTATAGATTGCTTTTGGTAGAACAGACATTTTTACAACGTTGTGTCTTCCTATCCACTAGCAAAGTGTGTTTTTCCTCTTATGTAGGTCTCTTTTGGTTTTTTGCAGTAGTGTTTTGTAGTTTTCTTTGTATAAGTGTTTTATGGCTCTGGTTAAATTTTTTTCCTAAGTATTTTTCTTCTTGGGGGCTACTGTAAATGGTATTGATTTGGTGATTTCCTCTTTAATGTTCTTTTTGTTGCTGTAGAGGAATCCAACTGATTTTTGTATGTTTATTTTGTATCCTGATACTCTGCTGAACTCTTCTATTAGTTTCACTAGTTTTCTTGAGGACTCTTTAGGGTTTTCCATGTATAAGATCATGTCACGTGCAAAGAGAGATATTTTGACTTCTTCATTACTAATCTGGATGTTCTTTATTTCTTTATCTAGCCTAATTGCTCTGGCTAAGTCCTCCAGCACAACGTTGAATACTAGTGGTGATAAACGGCATCCTTGTCTGGTTCCCAGTGTCAAGGGGAACGCTTTCAGACTCTATTTAGGATAATGTTGGCTGTTGGCTTTGTATAAATGCCCTTTATTATGTTGAGGAATTTCCTTCTAATTTTGCTGAGAGTTTTTAACATGAATGGGTGTTGGACTTTGTTAAATGCCTTTGCTGTTTCAATTGAGAAGATCATGTACTTTTTGTCTTTTGTTTTATTTATATGATGGATTACATTGATTGTTTTTCTAATGTAAAACCATCCCTGCAATTCTAGTATGAATCCCATTTCATCATGGTGAAGTTTTTTTTTTTTTTTTTTTTTTTTTTAATATGTTGTTAAATTCTTTTGGGTAGAATTTTGTTAAGGATTTTTGCATCTAAGTTCATGAGGGATATACGTGTGTAATTTTCTTTTTCTGTGGTGTCTGTACCTGTTTTTCGTATCAGGGGTACACTGGCTTCATAGAATGAGTTTGGGAGTATTCCATCCATTTTTATGCTCTGAAATACATTTAGTAGTAGTGGTGTTAACTCTTCACTGAAAGTTTGGTAAAACTCTCCAGTGAAGCCGTTAGGGTCAAGTCTTTTTTGTTGTTGTTGTGAGTTTTTTAATTACCTTTTCAATCTCTTCTTTTGTCATGGTTTTATTCAGTTGTTCTACCTCTGTTTGTGTTAGTTTAGGTAGGTAGTGTGTTTCTAGAAATTCATCCATTTCTTCTTGGTTTTCAAATTTGTTAGAGTACAATTTTTCTTAGTAAACTGATATGATTCTTTTAATTTCAGTTGGGTCTGTTGTGATATCAGCCATCTAATTTCTTATTCAGGTTATTTGTTTCTGCTCCTGTTTTTCATTTGTCAGTTTGGCCAATGGTTTATCAATTTTGTTAATTTTTTTTTTTAAATCAGCTTTTAGTCTTGTTAACTCTCAATTGTTTTCTGTTCTCTATTTTATTTAATTCTGCTCTAATTTTTATTATTTGTTTTCTTTTGGTTTCTGAGGGTTTCTTTTGTTGCTCTCTTTCTATTTGTTCAAGTTGTAGGGATAATTCTTCGATTTTGGCCCTTTCTTCTTTTTGGATGTGTGCATTTATTGCTATAAATTGACCTCTGAGCACTGCTTTAGCTGTGTCCCAAAGGTTTTGATAGGAAATGTTTTGTTCTCATTGAATTCTGTGGATTTCTTTATTCCATCCTTAATTTCTTGTATAAGCCATTCATTTTTGAGCATGGTGTTCAGTTTCCAAGTGTTTGATTTCTTTTCCCTGCTTTTCCTGTTATTGATTTCTACTTTTATGCCTTATGATCCATAAAGAAGATGCTTTGTAATATTTCAATTTTTGTATTCTGTTAAAGTTTGACAAAGCAAAAATTTTTAATGGGAGATCTTTTTTTGTCTCCAACAGAACACTGTTCAAATTTCATGCTTTGGGCATATCATCAGGAGAGACTAGTTGCTGGAGGAGAACAACGTATTTGATAAAATATAAGGCCAATGAGAATGAGGAAAGCCCTCTGTGAGATGGATTAACACAGTTGCTACAGCAGTGGACTCAAACATACCAATGATTGAGAGGATAGCACAAGGCCAGGCAATGTTTTTTTTTCTGGTTTACATAATGTCATCATGAGTTGGAGTCACTCAAAGACAGCTACAACAAGAAGAACCTTTTCAGATGAACTTTTTCACTTCACAGAATTCTACTGAGATCCATTCACACTGTTGTGTGCATCAATAACTTGTTCCTTTTTACTGCTGAGTATTTTTTTATGTATGGGTTTACTACAGTTTGATTAATCACTCATGCATAAAAGGACATTGTGGCTTGTTACCAGTTTCTAGCTATCGTAAATAATGTCTCTATGAACATCTGTTTAAGGGTTATTTATGAACATAAGTTTTCATTTCTCTGGTATAAATATCTAAGTGTGAGTTGTTTTAATTTTAACAAAGTCCAATCTATCAGTTTATTGTTTTCATATATTTGCATGTACCAATAATTTAGTAGTTTTTATTATTGAGTGATATTCACTTGCTTAGATATACTACAGTTTATTGATTTATTCTTAAGTAAATGAACATTGGGGTGAATTTATTTTTTTAGTATTACAAATAAAGTTGTTATGGAAACTTGTATACATGGATTTATAAGGAAAAATGCTGTCATTTCTCTTGCATAAATATGAGCAAATTGGCTAAATTTTATATTAAAGCTGTGTTAAGCTTTTTAAGACCCTGATGCTTAAAACAAATTATTTTTTAAAGTATTTACACCTTTTTAACTTTCCACTAGCAGTTTATGAAGGCTCTGGTTCTTCCACATAGTTACCAAATACCTGATATTCTAATAGATGTATAGAGTTATATCATTAATGTTTTAACTTGAAATTCATTAATAATGATGCTGAGCATTTTTATGCACTTATTTGCCAGCTGAATATGTTCATTGGAAACATTATTTTTGGGATTTTGTTTGTTTGTTTTGACCATATTTGTGGATTGTTTCTTTTCTTTTCTTTTGTGTTTTGAGTTTTGCCGTGGGTCGGTTGGGTGGGATGTATATTATGACTATATATCATTTATGAGATATGTTATTTGAAAATATTTTCTCCCAGAAGATAACTTGTTTTTATACAAGTGTCTTGCAATGAGTAGAAGCTTTAAAATTTCCAAGTGTATCTATATAGTCAATGCAAGCCCACTTAAAATCCAAACAGGCTTCTTTTTTTAAATAAGCAAGGTGAATGTAAATTTACAAATAAACACTGTTAACTTTTTAATTCTCTAGTTCTATCATATTTTCTATTAGATTTATTATATAAAAATCCTGTCATCTAGCATAAAAAAAAAGTTTCCCTTCTTCCTTTCCAATCTGGATACATTTCATTTACTTATTTATTGCCTTATCGTGTTGGCTAGAATGTCCACTAAAATGTCAAGTAGATTTGGTAAGAGTAGATTTACTTGTTCTGTTCCTGGTCTTACTGAGAACGTATGCAGTCCTTCATATCAGTGTGGTGGTAACTGTAGGTTGTTCATGGGTGCCCTCTATCACTTTGAGGAAGTTCCACCTTAATATTAGTTTGCTTAAAGTTTTATCACAATTATTGGGACTTTTAAAATGTTTCTGTCCTATTTATATGGCATTATTTGTCATTCCTAATTTCTTATTATGGTGTATGTCATTAATTGATTTTTTAATATAAAACTATTCATGCATTCTTGGGATACACCTAATTTGGTGGACCTTTGTCTTTACATATTGCCAGACTCAATTTCTTAAATTTTTATTTAGATTTTTCACATATGTTCCTGTTGTTTTCTTTTAATGCCTTTGTCTGTGTTTGATATCAGGGTAAAGCTATTCTCATGTTGAAAATGGGAATATATGCTCCTCTTCAGTTTTGTGGAAGAGTTTGTGTAGAATAGGCTAATTCTTTTTCCCTAAACACTTAATACAATATTCGAATCAAGCCGTTGGACCTGACTGGGAATGGGGAGTACTTTAAATTTAAATTTCCATTTGTTATTGTCTTTACTAATTTTTTTTTTCTTATGTGTTTTCTAGTCTCTATATACATGGAACTATATCATACCCCTCCTTGTATGGTCCTACTCTAAAACTCAGATTACATTTCTTCTTTATAGACAACCTTAGTGTATATAAAAATTACTTTGTTTTTTATCATTGCTAATTTTTTGAAAAAGACTAAAAATAAGAAAATATGCATGGAAAATTAGGAGGGAAAATAGAAAAACTAAGTCCAGAAATCATGGCAAATATATAAAATGACATATATTGCACCTCGTTCACCAGAAACACAGCATAGTCCAAACTATGGGATGAACTCCTTTTCCTTCTCCAAGTAGAATAATCAAAATTCAAGCAATAGATCCTGGCCAAAGTATAGTGCACACTCATATCACCCAATTTTGAGAAAATTTAGCTAAATAAAGCACAAGGCACACAACCTATCATGTAACAGATCTCTTATGCAAGGACACATAAACAATTAGGAAATCACTTCTAAAGAGTAAATACTGTTTTATAGAGAGATAAGGAAAAGGACCTATGAGATAAAAGTGTGCAATTAATAAGTAGTATCAATCCAGTAAAGAAAGAAAGAAAAACCTGGAAATTTCCATGACTGACCTCAATATATTTATTTTAACTGGCATATCCACTGATACAGACAAAATGGTCTGATGTAGACAAAACCAGATACAGAGCTGGTCCTGTTGAATATAATAACTTTATTTTGTTACTGTTTCTATTACTATTAAAATATAATAACAATAATAATAAATAACAAAGTAAACAGTCTCTAAGGGCCCATGTATGAAAGTAAAAGGACTGAAGATGAAGAGAGGCATTTCCAGGTTCAGAAAGTGAACATTAGAGCAAATTCAAATACTGAGTACTTCAAATCATTTCATTGCACTGAGCCTTCTTTCAGTCAGAATTAGCCACCACAGGGCAGAGAAGGAGCACAAAACAAAAGGTATATGGACTTGCACACACACACATGCACACACACTCATATGCACACACACAGGGAAATGTACACACATATTCACACATACACACATACTTTTTTACAATTTTTTATTCCTACTGGGTAAAGAAAATACCAGATAATTGGAATTCTTTCTGTACCTACTACTGTTTCCATATCCCAATCAGCATATTTACTCTTTTTTCTTTTTTAATCTATCACTACCTAACCACCTTCTAATAGCCTATATAATTTCTTAATTATTATGCTTTAAGGTATCTTTCCTGCTGAAGAAAGATAATAAATTTTACTGTTTTATTTACTAATCTATTTACAGCTCTTAGTAGAGTGACTGGTAGCAGGCCATATAGAAATACATACTGAACTTATCAGTGCTTTTGTGCTTGCTATCTTCTTTGGAGGCACACAGAAAAAAAAGTTTAAAGCCCATAATGTAATTTATATGAATGATATGGTATAGTGAACTTTGAGAAAGTATATTGCATACTTGGCCCAAATTCCTATGTACGGCATATTTCACCTCTTTAACCCCCATACTATAGTTCAAGGGATTCACTGTGGGGATAACCAGGGTGTAAAATATGGAAGCCACTTGATCAGTGTCAAAGGAATGACTGGACTTGTGCCTGCCTTCACCTGACTAGTTCCTGAGAATAGCTACAATAATGAGTAAGTAAGAAACAAGAACTATCAGTGGGATGAAATCAAATCAAAAGTTGCTAAGATGAGAATGATCAATCTGATTTCATGTGTGTTTGAGCAGAACAAAGACAACAAAAATAGACCATCACAATAGAAACGGCTGGTGACATTATAGCCACAGACAGATAAATTAAATTTTTTTTATGCTGACCAGAAGAGAAACAAACGTGCAGTTTAGATAGGAGATTGCCATCAGCACCCAATTTGAACTTCATGACATGATGACTATATAGAGCAGAGGGTTACAGATGGCCACATAGTGATCATAGGACATTGCTGATGCAATGAAAACTTCAATAATTATGAACATGATATAGAGAACTAGCTGTGCAGCAGAAAAATAATGGGAGATTGTATTTTCATCCGCAACAAAAGTTACTAACATTTTGGTTCCACAGCTGTTGAACAGCCAAGATCAGTGATAGCTAGGTGTCTGTAAAAATAGTGCATGGGCATTTGTAGGCTAGAATTTATCTTGGTGAGGATAAGGATTCCCAAGTTGCTGACCATGGAGATCATGTAGATGGTAAGGAACAGCCCCAACACTGGAGCCTGCAGCTCAGGGTGGTGTGTGAGTCCCAACAGAATGAATTCATTCAGCACTGTTAGATAGATTGTGTTTGTCCTTCGAGGTCTATCAAGAAACCTGTTCAGGATAGAGACATCAACATCACCAATAGTTTTGATGTAGTATCATGGGGTAGATTTTTAGTATATAAAGCCAGTGTGAATAATACAAATCCAAACCTTCCAATTTAGAGTATTGAATATATACTTACCTCCCACAAATTTTACACACATATGCACCTACACATATTAGATTCATGGATAAATTGATAGAAGAAACAAAAATTAATAAAATAAACCTTTAGGTGTTAGGTACATGGGTGATTACTGTACTCTTCTTAAAACTTTTGTCTTTTTAATATTCCTAAAATAATATGTGGATTCATTTTGAATCTTCTACCTCAAAATATTATCTTATGAAAACTCATAAGCCAATATACTTGACAAGAACTGGATAGATATGTAATTGATCACAACGAGAACTATTTGTCTTTATACATGAAAACATCCCTAGATATACACATGTAAAGATATTGTTGTTGTTACATGCCATCGAGTCAGTTCCAACTCATAGCGACCCTATGCACCACAGAACGAAACACTGTCCGGTCCTGTGTCATCTTACAATCCTTGTTATGTGTAAGCCCATTGTTGCAGCTGCTGTGTGAACCCATCTGTTTGAGGGTCTTCCTCTTTTCCGCTGACCCTCTACTTTACCAAGCATGATGTCCTTCTCCAGGGACTGATCCCTCCCGACATCATGTCCAAAGGATGTAGGGCCCAGTCTCACCATCTTTGCTCCTAATGAACATTCTGACTGTACTTCTTCCAAGACGGACTTGTTCATTCTTCTGGTAGTCCATGGCGTATTCAATATTCTTCACCAAAGCCATATTTCAAAGGTACCAATTCTTCTTTGGTCTTCCTTCTTCATTTTCCAGCTTTCATATGCAGTTAAAAACACCATGGCTTGGGTAAGGCTCACCTTAGTCCCTAAAGTGACATCTTTGCTTTTTAACATGTTCAACCCATACAGAAGGCTATGGTCTTTGATCTTCATCAGTAAGTGATTCAAATCCTCGTTACTTACCCTGATGCACACTTTTCTTGACTTTACTCCTGGCACTATTCCCTTGCTGTGTTTGAACAACTGTCTCTTGGTCTATGTACAGGTTCCAAATGAGCACAAATAAATGCTCTGGAACCCTCTTTCTTCTCAGTGTTATCCATGGTTTGTTGTGATCCACACAGTCAGATGACTTTACACAGTCAATAAGACACATGTGAACATCTTTCTAGTATTCTCTGTTTTCAGCCAAGATCCACTTAACAACAGCAATGATATCACGCCTTCCATGTCCTCTTCTGAATCCAGCTTGAATTTCTGTCAGTTCGCTGTTGTATATGCTGCAACTGGTTTTGAATGCTCTCCAGCCAAATTTTGCTTGTGTGTGATATTAATGATATTGTTTGATAATTTCTGCATCCTGTTGCATCACCTTTCTTTGAAATGTGCAAAAATACGGATCTCTTCCCGTCAGTTGGCTAGGCAGCTTTCTTCCAATATTCTTGGCATAAAAAAGTGCCTTTATTTTGTTGAAACATTTCAGCCCGTATTTCTTCAATTCCTGGAGCCTTGTTTTTGGCCAGTGTCTTTAGTGCAACTTTGACTTCTTCCTTCAATACCATCTATTCTTGATCACGTGCTACCTCTTGAAATGTCTGAATGTTGATGGATTCTTTTTAGGACAGTGACTGTGTATTTTTTCCTTTTTTTTTTTTTTTGATGTTTTCTGCATAGTTCAGTATTTTGCTCATAAAAAAAAATAGAAACCTTCAAAATTGCAACTCGATGCTTGATTTTTTTATTGTTTTTTCAGCTTGAGAAAAGCCGAGCATGATCTTCCTTTTTGGTTTTTGAACTCCAAGTCTTTGCACATTTCATTTTTATACTTTACTTTGTCCTCCTGAGCTGCCCTTTGAAATCTTTTGTTCATGTCTTCTACTTCATCATTTCTTCCATTTGCTTTAGCTACCTGACCTTCAAGAGTAACTTTCAGTCTCTCTTAACATTCATTTTGGTCTTTTCTTTCTTTCTCATCTTTTTAATGACCTTTTGTTTTCCTCAAGTATAATGTCCTTGATTCATCCCAAATCTTGCCTGGTCTCAGTCTTTAGTGTTCAGTTAGTCAAATCTGTTCTTAAGGTGGTCTCTCAATTCAGCTGGGATATACTCAAAGTCATACTTTGGCTTTCATGGACTGTTCTAATTTTTTTCAGCTTTCACTTGAACCCACCTATGAGCAATTGATGGTCTGTTCCAAAGTCGGCCTCCAACCTAGTTTTGATTGATGTCATTGAGCTTCTTCTTTGTCCCTTTCCACAGATGTATTTTATTTGATTCCTGTATTTTCCATCTGTCAAGGTCTACACGTGTAGTCACCATTCATGTTGTAAAACAAATGTTATTTGCAATGAACAAGTCTTTGGTCTCGGAAAATTTTATCATACAATCTCCCAAGTTGTTTCTATCACCAAGGGCAAATTTTCCAACTACTGTTCCTTCCTCCTTGCTTCCAACTACCACATTTCGATCACTAGTAGCTATCAATGCATCTAGACCGCATGTTTAATCAATTTCAGACAGCAGAAGTTGGTAAAAACTTTCTTTTTCTTCATCTTTGGCCTTATTTGTTGGTGGGTATTAGTAATTCATAATGGAAATGCACATACAGAATAAAGAACTTCAGACTTTGATAAAAACAATAAAATACATTATTATCTGTGACCCTCACAAATATTATGTTCTTAGGTACGGCAAGAATTAATGTATGAAACTGAACACTCAGTCAGTAATATATCAATTTTCTCAATCTCTTTTGAAGTCTTGGATTATATTTCTACTTCTGTGACTATTTTAGCTTTGGTAATTATTTTTTATGTTTTTAATAGTTAGCTTCCACTTTACTCTTTTTTACCCAATAATAATAAGAAATATAATGTGTATGTCTTTAAGTCTTCCAAAATTTTTTTTTTGCAAATTGTTTGAGCTATTCTAGTTTCTTTTCCCTTCAGTTAAGTTTTGGTATCAGTTTATTTATTTCTTCTGCTGGGATTTCTTCAAAATTTTGCTCAATCTCTAGATCAGTTTCACGTCTTCAAAATATTGTACGTTCCGTTTCATAAGCAGGATATATCTCCCCATACGTTTATCATTGATTTCTTTAATCAGTGTTTTGTAGCTTCTATCATGCCAATCTTGAATGTTTGTTTAATTAATATCTAAATATTGCATGTTTTTTGATTTATTGTAAATTATACTTTTATTTAAGCTTGCAATTGTTGATTGGTAGTATGCAGAATACATTTTGATTATGAATGTTGACTTTGCAGATTATGACACTGGTATCATAAATTATTAGTTCTAATAACTTTCACAGATTCTTTTCTTACAGAAACAATCATGTCACTTTCAGACAGACGTGATTGTATTCCTTTGTTTCAAATAAGTCTTTTTATTTATTTTTCTTACCTTATTGCCCAGAGTGGGACCTCCATTATGCTGTCAAATAGATGTGGTAAGAGCAAACATCCTAGCCTTGTTTTTTTTTTTTCTTGTGGGGTAATATATTTAATCTTTTCAAGGTTAAGTATGATGTCAGCTCTAGGTTTTTATAGACACCTGTTATCATTTTTTAATAAAATTCCCTTGTATTCTCAGTTTCCTGAGCATTTACTTTTGTTTCATGAATGGATAGGAAGTTTTGTCAACTATATTGTGCATGAAGTAGATGATCATTTATTTTTTCCTCCTTTATTTTGTTGATATAGCAAATTGGATTTATTGATCTTTAAATGTTAAACTTGCCTTGCATTCTCAAAATAAATCTCCTTTGGTCATGATGCATAATCCTTATTATGTTTGTAGTATTAGTTTTGTTAATTTTTTCAGGGAATAAGGCATAAATTGCCTTAAACATTGTAGAAAATAGTTATTATGACAATAAAAAGGAGGAAAACGAGTAAAACTATTAAAAAAAAATTTTGTGGGCTGATCCATAATTAATTTTCTCCTTTGTATTGTATTAGCAAAACAAACAAATCTGAAGTTATTGGGACATCTAACACGGACTGCCAAAAGAAGAAACAAACCTGTCCTGGAAGAATTGCAACCAGAATGCTCCTTAGAAGCAAGGATGGTGAGACTGTGTCTTACATACTTTGGACAATTTGTCAGGAGGGATCAGTTCCTAGAGAAGGACATCATACTTGGCAAAGTACAGGTTCAGCAGAAAAAAGGAAGACCTCAGTGAGGGGTATTGACACAGTGGCTACAACAATGAGCTCAGGCGTGGCAACGGTTGTAAGGATGGCGTAGGACCGGGCAGTGTTTTGTTCTGTTGTGCACAGGGTCGCTATGAGTCAGAACCAACTTGATGGCACCTAGCAACAACACAACAATATCTTGGTAGAGTTAAACAAAAAGGTTTTTTTTTTTTTTTTTTTTTTAATGCTCATAATACCTTGGTGTATTTCTTGTGTCAAAAACTTAGTGTTATTTGTAACCAAGTGGAAGGGGTAATTGTGGTGGTCATGGTCAGAGATGCAGAATGAGAAGTCATAGGGAAAAGCTGGAGCTGAGGAAGTCAAGGAAAGGACTTGGGAATGGGAGCTCCTCTTCTCAGAATGGGAGCTCCTCTTCTCAGGAGGTGAAGGGTTGGATTAACAAGAGGCACTTGCCTTCTAGGGAAAAGTCATTGTCGTTAATTGCCATCGATTCTGCTCTGACTCACTGTGACCTTATGTACAGCAGAAGGAACTGTTGCCTGGTCCTGTGCCACCTTCATGATCATTGGTATGTTTGAGTCCATCATTCAGTTATTGTATCAATCTATCTTACTGAGAATTTCCCTTATTTTTGCTGACCCTCCACTTTACCAAGCATGATGTCGTTTTCTAGCCATTGATCTTTCCTGATAATGTGTCCAAATTAAGTGAGCTCGATCTTGCCATTCTCACTTCTAAAGAGTATTCTGGTTGCATTTTTTCAAAGACTGGTTAGTTTGTTCTTCTGGCAGTCCATGGGAGATACAATAGTCGTTGCCAGTACCACAATTCATATGTATCAATTCTTCTCTTCCGTTTTATATTGTCCATCTTTCTCATATACATGAGGTGACTGAAAAGACATTCATTTTGGTCTTTACTTTCTTTCCTGTTTTTTAATGACCTTTTGCTTTCTTCATGTATGATGTCCTTGATATCTTCCCACAACTCATCTGGTCTTTGATTATTAGTGCTCAATGAGTCAAATCTCTTCTGGAGATGGTCTCCAAATTCAGGTAGGCTATAATGAAGACCATATTTTGGCTTTTGTGAACTGCTTCTTGGTAACTTTCTCTAGTTTAAATTATATATTAGACACACACACATAATATATAATATATATATTACACACATAATATATATATAAATATATATATTATTTATTTTTGATTTGCTGAGTATCCTTGTGCAGTATGTTCCCTTTTTGATCTGTATAATTTTTATGGTGGAGAGCTCTTGATGTTTACATTAATCATTGCATTGCACAACATATTGCATATTTTCCCATCTTAATCTATATCAATGGCACAACATAAAATTCCATGGTCCCCAACCTTTGCAATTGAATGTGGTGCTTCTGCTTCTCCCCATTGTATCATCTAGTAATGTTTTACCCATGCATACAATGAAACACTCAACAAACAAATGGATCACTCAAAC
Organism: Loxodonta africana; assembly: GCF_030014295.1. Lineage (NCBI taxonomy): Eukaryota > Metazoa > Chordata > Mammalia > Proboscidea > Elephantidae > Loxodonta > Loxodonta africana. The sequence continues at coordinate 24,293,962 of NC_087348.1, read as the reverse complement.
ATTATCTCAAAGAAGAGAGTTTAATTTCTATTAAAAAAAAAAAAAGAACAAGTTCAGTAGTGGGGCCCGATGGCTCTCACTGGTTCAGTAGCTCAGCAAAGTCAAAGTCAATATATTTGCCAATCTCTTGTCCTTAAATTAAATTCCCCCAAAATTGAGCTTACACAGCAACAAAATCCAAAAAGCAGAAGATGATGGGGAATAAATCTCACAGACCTCCATTTATAAGGAAGTAACATCGATCTTGACAAGCCTCTTAATTCTACTTCTGTCTTTACTTTTTAAAAAGCGGCTGAACTTCCTGACATTCCCCATTGCATATTTATTATAAACCTGCCCAGACTATGTCCTGGATCCATTTCATGATGGCTCTCCATTATTTGGTTTGAGCAAGTCACAGATCCAAAATGAATGGGTTAGCTTGCTGAATGAATTTATTAATTCATTGTCTTTATTGAATTATTTTCTCTCCCAGTCACTGTCCTAGGTATTCACTATTTTATAAACTCCACTACTATTTCTCTTCTTTTAATCTGATACCTATCACAGTGAAGTTTTATTATTTTTCATCTCAGGAATGACATCAGAAGCAGAAAACTGACATTAAGAGATAATTTAGAGTAGCTGTCACGAGCATGGAAACCCTGGTGGCGCAGTGGTTAAGTGCTACAGCTGCTAACCAAGAGGTCAGCAGTTCAAATCTGCCAGGCACTCCTTGGAAACTCTATGAGGCAGTTCTACTCTGTCCAGTAGGGTCGCTATGAGTCAGAATAGACTTGACGGCAGTAGGCTTGGTTTTTTTTTTTGGGGGGGAGGTAGGTTATGAGCATGGAAACTGGAGCTAGTGCATGGTTGAAACTTGTTTGTAATGCTTAAGTCCTCTGTGAACATGGACACTTATTTATCCTTGATGAGTTGAACTTGGATAATTTATGTACCCTCTCTGAAACCCCATTTTATCTTCTAAAAAGGTAAATATTAATAGAACTCACCTCACAGAGCTGTTCTGATGATTAAATTAATTAAAACCTGAAGAATGACTATAATATAGCATTCAATAAATGTCAAATATTATTACCTGGTAGTGCTCATGACCATCTTAACCTTCAAATTACTTCACCCTTTAAAAATATTTATGTTCACTTGACAATATAACATGCACCTTTTTCTCAGATTCTAATTAACTATTTTTATTTAAATTTCATTGGCTTCAAAGTGGATTTTATTTCATGACTGTGAATCAAGAAAATAATTTAGACTCTAGTGGCTTCAATAAAATCCTAGAAATTTTAAAGGAAAAAAAATACATGGAAAAATTTGAGGAATAACATGCAGCTACTGTCCATAAGGCAAGATAACTATATCCTTGCTACTTAACAGATCTTACTTAAATTGAAAATACAGCATGTTGCAAACTATGGGATTAACTCTCTCTTTTCTTCTCACAACAGGGTGAATAAAAATATAGTGCATAATCAACATTGACCAAAGTTTAGGAATACCAAACCTGTGAAAAAAGGCAGCAAATTTAATTTGCCATAGAATATCTTGTTGTCCAAGGAAACAGCAAAAAATAATTGAATAAACATTTAAATTTTTTTTGTCATATAGATAAGGAACTATAACAACTCATGAAGGAAAAAATATGATTATTTAATAGGAACAACCTGTGAAGAAAGAATTGTAAAACCAGGAAACTCTAGGGTGGCCTTCAAGAAATTTATCTTAATTGATGTATATTCTGATATAGGCAAAATGGGTTGATTAAAACAAAGTCAGATGCAGAGCTGACCCTGTGGATTGCTAAGTTGCAAGGTATGTTGAGTTAACAGATGTCCATGTAAAAGTAAAGGCTTTAACCAGTAAAGAGTGGATCTCCAAGGTCTGGAATGGAACATTTGAGTAAATTCAGATAATTGAGTACTTTAAATCGTCACATACACTGAGACTCCTTGTAACTTGGTCCAGATCTAATACACCCCTCAGAAGAATAGGAAGAATAAAAAGGAAGACAAGGGCTTACACGAACATACACACAAACACAAAAACACATGCTGACATTGCAAAGTTTATTAAAGACTTGAAAAAAATACCAGAATCTTTGTAACTCTACTTTTGTACTTAGTAATTTTTCCCACTCCCAGTCAGCATATCCACTCTCTTTGCCTGACTTCATGGTTTCTAACATATTCTGATAAAAGCTAAACCTACTGCCATCAAGTAGATTCCATCTCATAGCAACCCTATAGGACTGAGTAGGACTGTCTCATAGGGTTTCCAAGGAAGTAAATTTTTATGGAAGCCGACTGCCACTTCTTTCTCCCATGGAGTGACTGGTGGCTTTGAATCATTGACCTTTTGGTTAGCATCCAAATACTTTAACCACTGTTCCATAGGACCCCAAGATATTCTTCTATGCTATAAATTTTACCTAATTATTATGTTTGTGACCCATCTCTCCCCTTCAAGGAAGGCAAATATTCTGTTTTGTTTACATTTACAGCACTTGGAAGAGTAACTGGCACATAGAAGGCAATTTATGAATATATGTTGAATATATTTGCGCTCACTATTTCCATTGGAAAAAACACAGACAAGGTTTGAAGTCCATAATGTAATTTGTAAGAACCATATGTTACATCAAACTTTAGAAAATACATTGCTTATTTTTTCCCATGTCTTAAGTATGGCATCTTTTACATCTTTGTTCCTCAAGCTATAACTCAAGGGATTCAACATTGGAATAACCAGAGTATAAATATTGAAGTCACTGTATCAGTGTCAAAAGAGTGATTGGACTTGGGCTGAATGTATGTAAAGAATAAAGTCCCGTAGAACACTACCAGCACTGTCAGGTGGGATCCACAGGTAGAGAAGGCCTTGTACCTGCCCTCAGCTGAGTTCATTCTGATAATGGCTACAAGAACCAGCAGGTAAGAAACAACAACTATTAGGAGAGACGAAATCAAATCAAAAGCTACTAAGACCAGAAGGATTAATTCAATTTCATGTGTGTTTGAGCAGAGCAAAGAGAACAAGGGGGGAATGTCACAGTAGAAATGACTGATGACGTTATAACCACAGAAGGATAAATTAAATATCTTTATGGTGATGAGAAGAGAAACAAATGTGCTATAGAGATAGGTGATTACAACCAGCACCTGGCAAACCCTTTGTGACATGATGACTGTGTAGAGCAGAGGGTTACAAATGGCCACATAGCGGTCATAAGACATTGCTGACAGAGTGAATAGTTCACTAGTTATGAACACAATAAAGAAAGCTAGCTGTGTAGCACAAAAATAAAAGGAGATTGTGTTCTCATCCACAACAAAATTTACCAACATTTTGGGTCCCACAGATGTTGAATAACCAAGATCAGTGATAGCAAGGTGTCTGAGAAAAAAAATACATGGGTGTTTCAAGTTTGAAGTCTATCTTGGTGAAGATGATGATGTCCAAGTTGCCCACTACTGAGATCACGTAGATGATGAGGAACAGCCCGAACGATGGAGCCTGCAGCTCAGTGCGGTCTGTGATTCCCATCAGAATGAATTCATTCAGCACAGTTAGATTGTCTTTGTCCATCTTGGTCCGTCAGGAAACCTATTCTGGACAGAGACAACAGCATAGTCAAATATTCGTTTGCAGTATTATCTGGTAGATTTTCAGTATACAAAGCCAGCATACTAAATAAGAAAAATCCAAATTTCCAATGTAAGTATTTAAAGGTAAACCAATCTCCCACAACTGACTCCCCAGCTCCTAACAACAACACATAGAGATAGAGGTGGAGGAAGAAGGATAGGGAGAGATGAAAGAGGGAGAGAAAGAGAGAGCTAATTGGTTATAAACTGGGAAAAATTTGCTCCCAAAGAACATTTGTCAATGTCTGGGACATTTTGGATGTCACAACTAGGAGAAGGGTACTATTACTATCTCATAGAGGCCTGGGATGTTGCTAAACATTCTAGTATGTGCTGGGCAACTCCCCACAATGACAAAATTTCCAGCCCAAAATGTCAATAGGGCTGAAGTTGAGAAACTCTGATATAGATACATACATACTTATACATAAACATTTAAATATAAAAACCTGTTGCCATTGAGTGGATTCCAACTTATAGCGACCCTACAGAACGGAGTAGAACTGCACCACAGGGCTTCCAAGGAGCAACTGTTAGATTCAAACTGCTGACCTTTTGGTTAGCAGCCATAGAGCTCTTAACCACTGTGCCGCCAGGGCTCCAAATTTAGATATGCATAAAGATATATATATATATATACACACACACACACATATACAAGTATATAGATGAATTAAAAATAAAGAAATTTAAAAATTTTAGGTGTTCCATATATGAATGGTTACTAATGTCATTTATATAATGACAACTACATAATGAGATAAAAAATCATAATACACATGTTAATTACATTATAGAAATGCTAAAGTGAAAATTCCCAAAATATAGGGAAATGTTTAATATGCCTTACTTCAACACATAGTCCTATGAAAGCCCTTGCGCCACAGGAGATAGAGTGAAACAGTACACTTGACAGGTATTGAACACAAGGAAAATCTACTAGATCCTGGTGGGGATTTTTTGCCTTTATACAGGGAAATATCCCCGGTGATAGACACATGCAGGTATGTTGTTGTTGTTGTTAGGTGCCGTCAAGTCGGTTCGGACTCATAGAGACCCTATGTACCACAAAATGAAACACTGCCTGGTCCTGAGCCGTCCTTACAATTCTTGTTATGCTTGAGCCCATTGTTACAGTCGCTTTGTCAATCCATCTCATTAAGGGCCTTCCTCTTATCTGCTGACCCTCTACTTCAGCAAGCATGATGTCCTTCTCCAGGGACTGATCCCTTCTGACAACATGTCCAAAGTATGTAAGATGCAGTCTCACCATCCTTGCTTCTAAGGAACATTCTGGTTGTACTTCCTCCAAGACAGATTTGTTCATTCTTTTGACAGACCGTGGCATATTCAATATTCTTTGCCAACACCACAATTCAAAGGTGTCAATTATTGTCCAGCTTTCACATGCGTATGGTGCAACTGAAAATACCATGGCTAGTGTCAGGCATACCGTAGTCTTCAAGGTGACATCTTTGCTCTTCCACACTTTAAAGAGGTCCTTCGCGGAAGATTTACCCAATGCAATGCATCTTTTGATTTCTTGACTGCTGCTTCTATGGCTGTTGATTGTGGATCCAAGTAATATGAAATCCTTGACAACTTTAATCTTTTCTCCATTTATCATGATGTGGCTTATTGGTCCAGTTGTGAGGAGTTTTGTTTTCTTTATGCTGAGGTGCAATCCATACTGATGGCTGTGGTCTTTGATCTTCATTCCTAAGTGCTTCAAGTTCTCTTCATTTTCAGCAAGCAAGGTTGTGTCATCTGCATAATGCAGGTTGTTAATGAGTCTTCCTCCAATCCTGATGCCCTGTTCTTTTTCATATAGTTCGGCTTCTCAGATTATTTGCTCAGCATACAGTTTGAATAGGTATGGTAAAAGGATACAGCCCTGACACACACTTTCCTGACTTTAAACCAGTCACTATCCCCTTGTTCTGTCCAAACAACTGCCTCTTAATCTATGTACAGGTTTCTCACGAGCACAATGAAGTGTTCTGGAATTCCCATTCTTCGCAATGTTATCCATACTTTAATATGATCCACACAGTCGAATGCCTTTGCATTGTCAATTAAACACAGGTAAACATCCTTCTGGTATTCTCTGCTTTCAACCAGACATCAGCAATGATATCCTTGGTTCCACATCCTCTTCTGAATCCAGTCTGAATTTCTGGCAGTTCAGCCATTTTTGAATGATCTTCAGCAAAATTTTGCTTGCATATGATAGTAATGATATTGTTTTGTAATTTCCACATTCGGTTGGATCACCTTTCTTGGCAATAGCCATAAATACAAATCTCTTCTAGTTGGTTGGTGAGGTAGCTGTCTTCCAAATTTCTTGGTATAGTCAAGTGAGCACTTCTGGGGCTGCCTCCGTTTGTTGAAACATCTCAATCGATATTCGTCAATTCCTGGAGCCTTGTTTTTTCCAATGCCTTGAGTGCAGCTTAGACTTCTTCATTCAGTACTATCAGTTCCTGATTATATGCTACCTCCTGAAATGTTTGAACACTGACTAATTCTATAGGCTTTGTTATACCTCCACTGTAGGTTATCAAATAAGATATTTAATCTCTTTATCCACATCTTCAAAATGACCACTTCCTTTTAGGATTGTTGAATAGATAAATTAGAAATAAATATTTTGATGTGTTCATGTTGCTGGGAAATAGCTCTCAAATATCAAGTATATAGTGTTTTGTTGAGCCATATAATGACAATGTTTCAAAGATGCTTACGAGCACTTAGTCTCTGAAACAAAGTGAGAATATTTGAAGAAAAAAGGAGGGGAGAATGCACATAGAACTGAATCTGAAATCCTGATATTTTGTGATGAATTTGCCATTGAATAAAGGTAGGACCCTGTAAGTGTCACTGAAACCTTCTGGATTTGGGTAAAATATGGAAACAGTCTATCTTTTTACCTGTAATGAAGCCTTTGTCTTGACTCTCTCATGCGATTCTTAACACGGCATGGTGAGAACAATTTAAAGCCTTTTGTTTCAGCCTTGGAGATTCTCCCTGAGGAGATGGCAAGCAATTTGTTGTTGGTTCCTGAAGCATTTGAAAGCTTGACAAAATACCTGGGGGTTGTCTGTTAATTGTCCAGGAAAATTTATATTCACCAGTGAGCAAGTTTTTCTTCCTGAAGTGTGTATGCACACCTGTGTTTATCTATTTCATGTATTCTTACATTTTATTCCTTGCTAACTTTCCATTTTTACCACCAAAGGACCGGGATTAATACATTGTATCTATAAAACAAAACTATCAATATTCCCCATTTCTGCAGTGGTCTCTTCAAATGGATGACAATGTGAAGTAGTACTTAAACACTTCCTTATTGCATTATTTAAAATATTTAAACTCAATAAAATTAATGCATTGTGCATATGTGAGGTGTCACTTGTTTGCTGTTGCTATTGTTGCTGTTATTGCTAATTTGTTCAGGGTTTTTTTTTTTTTTTTTGACCTCAGTAACAGAAATGTTAGCCTTCTTTCTCATTTCATAATTAATTTCCATTATCTGTCTACTGAGGTTTTTTTTTTCCTGTTTGTTTTATTTTCCATCATATTTCACTATTTTATGTTTCTCATAGTTTCCAATCCTCATTCCAAAACATCTTTCTCACCCTGATACATGTTCTGCTGTGCTTGACATAATGTTCTACCATATCAACACACTCTGCTCAAGTGTGATATTTTGTGTGTAATATTTCACCATGAATACGTATTTACTGTGCTATAAATCTTTTTGCCACATTTTGTCATTGCAAATATTTGTAATACAGCCTTTTTTTTTTTTTTGCCTATTCTTTAATAGGGAAACCTTGGTGGCCTAATGGTTAAGTGCTACAGCTGCTAACCGAAGGGTTGGCAGTTCAAATCCACCAGGCGCCTCTGGGAAACTCTATGGGGCAGTTCTACCCTGCCCTATAGGGTTGCTATGAGTCGGAATCCACTCTAGGGCAACGGTTGGTTTTTTTTTTTTTTTTGGGAGGGGGGTTATTCTTTAATGGGAGGCTCTTTTGTGGTAGAATGTTCAAACATTCACTGCTAACTGAAAGGTTGCCTGTTTGAGCCCAGAAGCCATTTCGGGGAGAAAAGACCTGGCCATCTGCACTCATAAAGATTACAGCCTAGGCAACTCTATGGGGCATTTATACTCTGTACTATAGGCCGCTATGAGTCACAGACGACTCGAAGACACCTAATAAAACAAAAATTCTTTAGTGGTATATATTTTGTTACCTCCAACAGAACATTGTCTGACTTTCTTTCTTCAGGCATGTCATCAGGAAAGACCAGTTTTTGGAGAAGAACATCATATTCAGTGAAGTAGAGGGCCAGCGAGCACAAGGGAAGCACTTCATGAGACGGATTGACATAGTGGCTGCGACAATGGATTCACACATTCCAGTGATAGTGAAACTCTGTGGGGCAGTTCTACTCTGTCCTACAGGGTGAGGACAGCACAGATCCAGGCAACGTTTTGTTCTGTTTTACATTAGGTCGCCATGAGTTGGGGTCACTCAGTGGCAGATAACAACACCAACCTTTTGTGATGGACTTTTTTAACTTCATGTGATTCCATTGAGGTCCATCCGCGCTGTTGTGTGCATCAATAATTTGTTCTTTTTTACTGCTGAGTGTTATTTCATGAATGGATTTGGTAAAGTTGGATTCATTCATTCACCCACAGAAGGACATTTTGAGTTGTTACCAGTTTTTAGCTATTATGAATAATCTTTCTGGGAACATTTGTGTAAGGGTTTTTGCATGAACATAAGTTTTCGTTCCTCTGGGATAAACGTCTAAGTGTAGGTTGTTTTAATTTTGACAAAGTCCAATCTATCAATTTGTGCTTTTCATCCATATGTTTGCGTGTAACAATATTTCAGCGGTTTATTACCGAGTGGTGTTAACTCCCGGGAATAGACCGCGGTTTATCCGTCCTCAGGGAGACGGGCATTCGGTTTGATTCCAGTTTTTGATTATTACAGATACAGTTGTTAGGGACATTTGTGTACATTTCCTTATAAGGAAAAGTGTGTCACTTCTCTTGGGTAGATATGAGTAAACTGGCTAAATTTTATGGTAATACTGTATTCATCTTTTTAAGACGCTGATGCTTCAAATTATTTGTTAAAGTATTTGCACCGTTTTAATTTTCCACTAACAGTTTATGAATGCTCCATTTCCTCCACACATTTACCAAACAGCTGATATTCTAATAGATGTATAGAGACATGTCATTAGGGTTTTAACTTGAAATTCACTGAAGAATAATGAACTGAACATTTTTATGTGCTTAATTTACCAACTGTATGTGTCCTTTGGATAAGTGAATGTTCATTTTTATGGTAATTTTTGTGGGCTGTTTCTTTTCTTTTTGTTTTTGAGTTGTGAGACCTCTCTCTGTATATATTATGAAGTCCTGGTACATAGTGGTTAAAGAACTGGTGGCTAACCAAATGGTTGGCAGTTCAAGTCCACCAGCTGCTCCTTAAAAACCCTGTGGGGCAGTTCTTCTCTTTGAAACTGGGTTGCTATGAGTAGGAATCAACTTGATGGCAACGGGCCGGTGGGGGCGGGGGAGAGAGTATATATTATGGACACAGGCCTTTTATGAGTTGTATTATCTGAAAATGTTATATCCCAGAATATAACTTGTTTTTATACTAATGTCTTTTAAAGAGGAGTTTTAATATTTCATGTGGTCAAACTTCTTACGGATTTTGCATTTGGTATTATATTGATGAAATTCTTAAATGTATCTATAGAGTCATTGAAAACCCACTTAAAATCCAAACAGCCTTTAAAAAAAAAAAAAAACTAATAAGCTGAAAGTAAATTTATCAATAAATGTTAACCTTTTAGTCCTGTAAATGTATTGTAGAGTCTGATTTTTTTACATTAAAAAAGTCATCTATTAATAAAGTTTCTCCTTTTTCAACCTAGATCCTTTCTATTTATTTATTTATGTTTTTATTGACATACTGTATTTCCTAGAACTTCCACTAAAATGTGGAATAGATTTGGAAAGACTAAATTTACTTGTTTTGGTCCTGGTTTTACTAAGAATGTATTCAGTCTTTCAAACCATGTATGATCGTAGCTGTAGGTTGTTCATGGGTGCCCTCTCACAGTCTGAGGAAGCTCCCTTTTAATACTAATTTGGTCAAAGTTTTATCACAATTATTGGGATTTTTAAAACTATTTTCTCTACATCTATTTATATGACATTGTTTGCCATTTCTAATTTGTAATTATGGTGAATGTTATTAATTGATATTTTAATGTAAAACTAACAATGCATTCCTGGGGCACACCTAATTTGGTGCACTATTACCTTTACATATGGCCAGGCTCAATTTCTTAAAATTTCCCTTAGATTTTTCACACATGTGTTCTGTTGTTTTCTTTTAATGCCTTTGTCTGAGTTAGGTATCAGGGTAAAGCTATTCTCATATAAAAATGCAGATATACCCTTCTCTTAGGTTTTGTGGAAAGTTTGTGTAGAAATAGCTAATTTTTTTTCCCCTAAACACTTAAAATAATTTCTCAATCAAACCACTTGGAGTGGTTGGGAAGGGGGTGAATTTTAAATTTAAATTTCCATTTTGTTACCTCTTCATAAAATATATTTTTCCTGTGTGTTTTCTAGTCTCTACATACATGGAAATATATCATATCCCTCCTTGTATGGACCTCTTATGCAAGGATATATAATTAGAAAATGACTTCTAAACAACGGTAATTATTGTTTTCTGGAGAGATAAGGCTAGCAATTTATGAGACAAAACACACAATCAGGAAGCAATATCAATCCAAGACAATAAAAAAATGAAAACATCTGGAAGTTTCTATGGCTGGCCTCAGTAAATTTATCTTAACTGATATAGCCACTGACAGAGAAAAAATGGGCTGCTTTGGACTGAGATGATCCTCTTGAACATAATAACTTTATTTTGTTACTATTACAATACAATAATAACAAATAGTAACAAAGTAATCATGTTCTAAGGGTTCACATATGAAAGTAAAGGCACCGATGATGAAAGAGAGGAATTTCAAGGTTGAGAGAACAGACATTTGAGCAAATTCAGATGGCTGAGTATTTCATATCATCCCACTGCCCTGAGCTTTCTTCCAATCAGAATTAGCCACCCCAGGGCAGAGAATGAGAAATAAAACAGAAGGTGTGCATGTGCAGTCATATACACAAACACGCAAACACATACTTTATACGTTTTTTTTCCTACTAGATGAGGAAAACACCAGATACTTGAAACTCTTCCTGTATCTACTACAATTTCACTGTCCTACACAATAGATTCACTAATCTTCTTTTATTTTTTAAAAATCTATCACCCCCTAGCACATTCTAAGATGCTATAAAATTTCTTAATTATTACACTTATACTGCATCATTCCTGCTCAAGGAAGGCAATACTTTTTGCTGTTCTGTTTATTAATCTACTTATAGCTCTTAGTAGAGTGGTAGAAGGCAAGGTAGAAATATATGTTTAGCTAATCTGTGCATTTGTGCTTGCTATTCCCTTTGGAGGCACACAGAAAAACGTTTAAAGCCCATGACATAAATTATGAATCATAGTATAGTAACCTTTGAGAAAATAAATTGCATAATTGTCCTAAAGTCCTATGTAAGGCATATTTTACATCTTTATTCCTCAAACTATAGATCAAGGGATTCAACATGGGAATAACCAAGGTGTAAAATATGGAAGCCACTTTATCAGTGTGAAAGGAATGACTGGATTTGGGCTGCACGTACATGAAGATTAAAGTCCCATAGAACATTACCACCACAGTCAGGTGGGATCCACAGGTGGAGAAAGGCTTGTGCCTGCCCTCAGCTGAGTTCATCCTGAGAATGGCTACAATGATCAGTATGTAAGAAACAAGAACTATTAGGAGGGATGAAATCAAATCAAAAGCTGCTAAGGCAAGAATGATCAACTTGATTTCAAGTGTGTTTGAGCAGAGCAAAGATACCAAGGGGAGACCGTCACAGTAGAAATACCTGATGACACTGTAGCCACAGAAGGATAAATTAAAAATCTTCATGGTGATCAGAAGAGAAACAAATGTGCTGTAGAGATAGGTGATTGAAACCAACACCCAACACCTCCTCTGTGACATGATGACTGTGTAGAGCAGAGGGTTACAGATGGCCACATAGCGGTCATAGGACATTGCTGACAGGATAAAAAATTCACTATTTAGAAACATAATAAAGAAAGCTAGCTGTATAGCACAAAAATAATAGGAGATTGTGTTTTCATTGACCACAAAATTGACTAGCATTTTGGGTCCCACAGTTGTTGAATCACCAAGATCAGTGATAGACAGGTGTCTGAGAAAAAAGTACATGGGGCTTTGTAGCTTGGAGTCCATCTTGGTGAGGATGATGATGCCCAAGTTGCCCACCACTGAGATCACGTAGATGATGAGGAACAGTCCGAACAATGGAGCTTGCAACTCTGGACGGTCTGCGATTCCCTTCAGAATGAATTCATTCAGCACTGTTAGATTATGCTTGTCCATCTAGAAACCTACTGTAAAAAGAGACTTGAGCATCATCAATAGCTTTTATGTAGTATCATCCGGTAGGTTTTTAGTATACAAAGCCAGTATGTCTACTGTAAATTCAAAGTTTTCATTTTAGGATATTTGAATACATACACAACTTTCACAAATTTTGCACACACGTATACACATATACGTGTTAAATAGATTGGTTGATACATTGATAGATGAAACAAAAATGAATAATATGTTAAATATTTACATGTAAGGTACATGGATATTTCCTGTACTCTTCTTAAAACTTTTGTCTTTTTCATATACCTAAAAAAATGCATCTAAACATTTTGCATTCTCTATTTCAAAACATTACATTATGAAAACTCATGACTGTAGATGGTCCAGGTTGGAACAGTCAACGTACTAGACAGATTTTGGGTATATATATGTATATACATGTATATAAACACACATATATATGATTGCTGACAATTGGGATTATTTGTCTTTATACATGAAAACATTCCTAGAGATTTATGTATATAGATGCAACCTCTGCTATACCTCCATTTGTAGTATATACAAAGAGATACTTTGGGCTAATAACACGTGTTATATGAACCTATTTATTCCCACCTGAAAAAAATCATATTCCAACACTTTCTTGCAGGGTTGTTAGGAAGGATGAATGAGAATTAAGTTCTTCAATGTGTCTACGATACTTGAAAATAAAATAGTGTGTGCCTGGGACTATTTGTCTATCTGTCTGTCTTTCTGTCTATCTATCTATCTATCATCATCATCTATCTTTTTTGGATGTAGACAGTAATTAGTTGAAATTTTTTTATTGTTGTTAACTGTTTTGATTTTTAAGGTATTTATATGTAAATTCTTCTGAACTGTGCTTTAAGTTCTTTGTTACCATATTCATGACAAATAGGTTCATTAAGATGTTATCCTTGTAACTGACCCCAGCTCCATAGTCCATAATACCCGTTCTATGACTAAAGTGTCTAACAGCGTCATTCTTTAGTTTCTTTTTTGGTCTACTTAAAATGCTTTCTCCTGCAATTGGGCATTTGTATTGTAACTGACACATTCTAAGCTTTTTCTAACAAATCAGATATATATTTTTTTCTCACAAGGAAACCTAGGCTATATGAGGAAATCTGAACAAATAATGAAAAATTGACGTCATAAACTCCCTCTTATAAAAAAAGAATCCTTTACTTTTTATGAAAAAAAGTTTAAAAAATCACTATATAACACAATAGCATAGGAGAAAAAGGAAATATACTGGTTATGACATATATGTGAATTATTGCAAGGTACTTAGGATCTTTTTGAACATGAACTATGTCCCATTAAACATTGGAATTCCTATGTGCCATGTGATATCACAGAAAAATTTCCGTATAATCTTTAAAAAATGTATCTGAGTATACCAGAGATGTTTTAAAATACAAGAATAGCCTTACTGGTTGATATAACAGAACTGTAGCTTTAAAACATCATGATCATCACTACTTCATAAGTATGTATGTGCATCTGCCTACCTACCAATCAATCAATCAATCTATACATCATCTATCGATCTACTTTTCTATTTATCGATCTACATATCTATTTATCTATCCATCCTATATCTATTACCAATACCATGAGCAGAACAGTCTCTGTGTAGGCTATTAGCAGACAAATGCAGAAATTAAATTTCATAGCGTTAAATTATATTATAAAAGTGAGTACATGAAATCCACATTCATCTCACACAAAACGTATCAAGAACTCAATCAAATTTCTTAATATTTTCCCACCTATGGAATCGACTCAACGGCACTGGGTTACTGGGTATGAAAAGTGGAGCCTCAAAAATGTCACTAAAGCATTCCAGTTATTAGTAAAACATGGAACTACAAAAAAAAAAATCTACCTTTTTCCTGTAAAGAATCTGTTTTAACACCCCATGCACTTCTTAACATGGCATAGTGGGAAGGATTTATAGCATTCTCTCGGCCTTTAAGCCTCTCCCTGAGGAGATACCAAGCAATGTTTTAATCATGTCTGAAGCACTTGAAAGCTTAACAAAACATCTACAGTGTCTGTTAATTTTCTAAACAATTTGAATTCACCAGGGAGTTAGTTTCTTTTAGATATGTTTATTCATTTATTCTCAGTCAGCTTTCAATTTGTCCCATCAAGGGATCTGGATTAAAATATTTTACTTTTAGGACAGACCACTTGATATTCCCCCATTTCAGTAATGTTTTTACATGGAATAAAATTAATACATTTCATATATATGATATACTGTTTCTTTGTGTTTTATTCTCTCTCTCTATATATGTATTTACTTCAGGGACAGATATTAGTCAATCCAACTCCTCCTTTTTTTGGAAATTGCCTCTTTAAGACTTCTCTTTATTTTATTTTATTAGATTAATATGTTCTATTTTATTGGCATGACTCAAAAAGAGAAGTAACAACTGCAAACATCTAATAATAATCAGAACATGGAATGTACAAAGTTTGAACATTAGAAATCAGAAATCTTAAAAAATGAAATGGTCTAAGTGAGCTGAACTGGACTGATATTGTCTGTTTTGAACCGGACAATCATATGGCATACTATGCCAGGAATGACAAGTTGAAGAGGAATGGCTTTGCACTCATCGTCAAAAAAAAAAAAAAATTTCAAGATCTATCCTGAAGTACAATGATGTCAATGATAGGGTAATATCCATATGCCTACAGGGAATACCAGTTAATACTACTATTATTAAAATTTACACACCCAATACTAACTCAAAGATGAGGAAATTGAAGATTTCACCAACTTATGAAGTCTGAATCTCATCAAAATGACAGTTGATATGCAATAATAACTGTTGTTGTTGTTAGGTGCCATGGATTCGGTTCTGACTCATAGCAACCCTGTGTACAACAGAAGTAAACACTGCCAGCTCCTGTGCCATCCTCACAATTGTTGCTATGCTTGAGCCCATTGTTCCAGCCACTGTGTCAATCCCTTTCGTTGAGAGTCTTCCTCTTTTTCACTGACCCTCTTCTTTACCAAGCATGATGTCCTTCTCCAGGGACTGCTCCCTCCTGATACAATGTCCAAATTTGTGAGTTAAAAGTCTTGCCATTGTTGCTTCTAGTAAGCATTTTGGTTGTACCTCTTCCAAGATAGATTTTTTTCCTTTCTTCTGGCAGTCCATTGCATATTCAGTATTCTTCATCAACACCATTATTCAAAGGCATCAGCTCTTCTTGGGCCTTCTTTTTATATATATATAATTTTTATTGTGTCACAATTTTTAAGTGAAAGTTTACAAATCAAGTCAGTCTCTCACACAAAAACTTATATACACTTTGCTACATACTCCCAATTACTCTCCCCCTAATGAGACAGCCCGCTCTCTCCCTCCACTCTCTCTTTTCGTGTCCATTTCACCAGCTTCTAACTCCCTCTACCCTCTCATCTCCCCTCCAGACAGGAGATGCCAACCTAGTCTTAAGTGTCCACCTGATCCAAGAAGCTCACTCTTTACCAGCATCCCTCTCCAACCCATTGTCCAGTCCAATCCATGTTTGAGGGCCTTCTTTATTCACTGTCCACCTTTAGCATTCATATGGGCCAAGTAAAAACACTATGGCTTGGGCCAGGCACACCTTAGTCCTTAAAGTGACCTATTTGCTTTTTAACACTTTAAAAAGATCTTTTGCAGCAGATTTTCCCGTTGGAAACTGTCATTTGATTCCTTTACTACTGTTTCCATGGGCTTTCATTTTGGATTCAAGTAAAATGAAATCCTTGATGGCTTCAACCTTTTTGTTTCCTTTTTGTTGAAGTTTAATGCATACTGAACTCTGTGGTCTTTGATCTTCATCAGTAAGTACTTCAAGTCCTCTTTACTTTCAGCAAACAAAATTGTGTCATCTGCATTTTGCATTTGTTAATGAGTCTTCCTGCAATCTTGATGCCTTGTTCTTTTTTATGTAGTCCAGCTTCTTAGACTATTTCTCGGCATACAGATTGAATAAATATGGTGAAAAGATACAACCCTAGCACACGCCTTGCTTGACTTTAAACCACGCAGTATCCCATTGTTCTGTTTAAATGACTGCCTCTTGGTCTAAGTAAAAGTTCCTCATGAGCACAATAATTAAGTGTTCTAGAATTCCCACTTTTTGCAGTGTTATCCATAATTCATTATGATCCACACAGTCGAATGCCTTTGCATAGTCAATAAAATGCAGGTAAACATCTTTCTGGTATTCTCTGCTTTCAGCCATGATCCATCTAATATCAGCAATGATATCCCTTTTTCCACGTCCTCTTCTGAATATGGCTTGAATTTCTGGCAGTTTCCTGTTAATGTACTGTGGCAACTGCTTTTGAATGATCTGCAAAGTCTTCCTTGTGTGTGACAATAGTGATATTGTATGATAATTTCCACTTTCTGTAAATATTATCTTTAGTGTTAGTTTGGTCAAAATTTTATCACAATACGGGGCTTTAAATTTTTTTCTACATGTGTTTATGTGGCATTACTTTTCCATTCTAATTTGTTATTATGGTGAATGCCAGTAACTGCTATTTAAAAAACAATCATACATTCTTGGGTAACACCTAATTGGGTATATTAGTGTCTTTACCTATTGCAAGACTCAATTTCTCCATTTTATTCTTTAGGTTTTTCACATATATGCTCTGTTATTTTCTTTTCTTTTAATGTTTTCAACTGTATTTGATATCAGGGTAAAGCTATCCTCATATAGAAAATGGCAATATACCCTACCCTCCTCTTCAGTTTTCTGGAATAATTTGTATAGTATTGGATTTTTTGTTTTCCCTAAATGTTTAATAGAATTACTCAATCAAGCTACTTGGAATTGATCTTGGGATGGATGGAGACTATTTTAAATTTCCATTTTTTATCCTCTTTAGCAGCGATTTTTTTTTTCTCGTGTAATTTATCTAGTCTCTACATAGGTGGAAATTTATCATATGCCCTCCTCATATGATCCTAACCTAAAACTCAGATTGAATTTTTTTTAATAATAAAACCAAAACCCAGTGCCGTGGAGTCTATTCCTACTCATAGCGACCCTATAGGACAGAGTAGAACTGCCCCATAGGGTTTCCAAGGAGCACCTGGTGGATTCAAACTGACGACCCTTTGGTTAGCAGCTGTAGCACTTAACCACTAAGCCACCAGGGTTTCCTTTTTTTTTTAATAGACAATCTTAATGTATCTAAAATCTACTTAATTTTTTCTGATTAAGAAATTTTGGAAGGTTTAAAGAATAAAGATAAGAAAATGTGGATGGAAAATTCATAGGGAATATAGAGTAACTATGTCCGGAAACCCTGGCAAATATGTAAAAAGCTACATATCGCACCTCACTCACCAGAAACACAGCATAGTCCAAACCTTGGGATTATCTCCTTTTGCTTCTTCCAAACGGAATAATCAAAATGATGAATTCAAACAATAGATCCTGATCAAAATATAGTGCCCACTCATATTAACCAAATTTGAGGAAATTCGGCCAGACAAAAACAAGACAAGGAACCCATCTCATCATAAAATAAACTTCTTATGCAAGGATGCTTAAACAATTAGAAAATACCCTTTAAACAAGAGTCCCAGACAAAAAAGACCCAGTGCCGTCGAGTCGATTCCGACTCACAGCGACCCTATAGGACAGAGTAGAGCTGCCCCACAGAGTTTCCAAGGAGCGCCTGGAGGATTTGAACTGCCGACCCTTTGGTTGGCAGCCGTAGCACTTAACCACTATGCCACCAGGGTTGTTTTCTAAAGAGATAAGGATAACAATTTAGGAATCAATACCAATCTGGTAGAGAAAAAAAAAAAAAAAAAAAAACGTAAAAACCTGGAAACTTCTGTGGCTTACATCAATAAATTTATCTTAACTGGTATATCCACTGATGTAGACAAAATGGGTTGATTTAGACAAAAGCAGATGCTGAGCTGATCCTTTTGAACATAATAACTTTATTTTGTACTCTTTTTATTAGTATTATAAAAATAATAACAAAGTAAACAGCCTCTAAGGGCTCGAATATGAAAGTAAAGGCATTGATGATGAAAGAGAGGGATTTCAGGATTTAGGAAATGGATGTTTTAGAAAATTCAGATGAATGAGTAGTTCTTCAAATCATCCCACCACACTGTTGAGCCTTCTTCAAATTAGCATTAGCCACCTCGGGGCAGAGTACGAGCACTAAAACAGAAGGTGTGCATGTCTGCACACATACACACACTCACTGTTCTTCTTTTTCTTTTGAAATCTATTGGCCCCTAACACATTCACTGTACTATACAATTACTTAATTATGCATGTAATACATCTCTCCTGCATAAGGAAGACAACAATTTTTATTGGCTTATTTATTACTGTATTTACAGCTCTTAGAAGACTGGTAGACAGCAATATAGAAACATAGATTGAGCTTATCTGTGTTTTTGTGCTTGGTATCCCCACCGGAGGCACACAGACAAATATTTAAAGCCCATAGCATAATGTACATGAAAGACATGGTATAGTGAACTTTGAGAAAATATATTACATAACACTCCTAATATCCTATGTAAAGCATATTTTACATCTTTATTTCTCAAACTGTAGATCAAGGGATTCAACATGGGGATAACCAGGGTGTAAAATATGGAAGCCATTTTACCTGTATCAAAGGAATGACTCGACTTGGGCTGTACATACATAAAGCTTAAAGTCCCATAGAACACTACCACCACAGTCAGGTGGGATCCACAGGTGGAGAAGGCCTTGTGCCTGCCCTCAGCTGAGTTTATTCTGAGAATGGCTGCAAGAACGAGGAGGTTGGAAACCAGAACAATTAGGAGGGATGAAATAAAATCAAAAGCTGCTAAAATAAGAATGATCAATTCGATTTCATGTGAGTTTGAGCAGAGCAAGGATAACAAGGGGAGACCGTCACAGTAGAAATGCCTGATGACACTGTAGCCACAGAAGGATAAATTAAAAATCTTTATGGTGATGAGAAGAGAAACAATTGTGCTTCAGAGATAGAGGATTGCCACCAGCACCCAACATATCCTTTGTGACATGATGACTGTGTAGGGCAGAGGGTTACAGATGGCCACATAGCGGTCATAGGACATTGCTGACAGAATAAAAAGTTCACTAGTTATGAACACAGTAAAGAAACCTAGCTTTGTAGCACAAAAATAATAGGAGATTGTGTTTTCATCCATAACAAAATTTACCAACATTTTGGATCCCACAGCTGTTGAATCACCAAGAGCAGTGATAGCCAGGTACCTGAGAAAAAAGTACATGGGAGTTTGTAGCCTGGAGTCCATCTTAGTGAGGATGATGATGCCCAAGTTGCCCACCACTGAGATCATGTAGATGATGAGGAACAGCCCGAACAATGGAGCCTGCAGCTCTGGGCGGTCTGTGATTCCCATCAGAATGAATTCATTCAGGACTGTTAGATTGTGTTTGTCCATCTTGGTCTATCAGGAAACCTATTCTGGATAGAGACATCAGCATTGTCAATAGCTTTTATGCAGGACCATCTGGTAGATTTTTTAGTTTACAAAGCCAGTATGAATAAAATAAATCCAAATTTTCCATTTTAGGATATTTCAATGCATACCCACCTCCCACTAATTTTATACACATACACACACATATATATATTAGATTGATGGCTACATTGATAGAGAGATGAAACAATAATGAATAAAATGTTAAACTTCTAGGTGTTAGGTACATGGATGATTACTGAACTCATCTGAAAACCTTTGTTTTTTCATATACCTAAAAAACTTATGGATATATTTTGGACGTTCTACTTCAAAATGTTATCTTTTGAAAGCTTATTATTATAGATGGTTCAAGATGGAACACTCAACACACTGGACAGGTTTTGGATAGATACATAATTGACCACAAGGGGATTATTTGTCTTTATACATGAAAACATCCCTAGAGTTATATGTATATAGATATATACATCCATTTGTAATATATATAAAGTGGTACTTTGGGCCAATAACATAAGTTTTAGGAATCTGTTTATCCCCACCTGAAAAATCATATTTCAATACTTCCTTGCAGGGTTGTTAGGAAGTATCAATGAGAATTAAAGGCTTCAATGTGTCTAGGATACCTGAAAACATCTCTAAAAGTGTGTATGCGTAGTACAATTTCTTTACCCATCTGTCTATTTATCTATCTATTTATCTATCTGTCTGTCTGCCTATCATCATCATCATAGCATCTATCTTTTTTTGGATGTTGATAGTAATTGCTTGAAATAATTTTTTTTGTTGTTGCAGTTAATTGTTTTGATCTTTAAGATATTTATAGGTAAATTCTTCTGGACTGTGACTTAAGCTTTGTCACAATTTCTGTGATGCTATCCTTGCAACTTATCCGAGTCCCACATTCCATAACACCAGTTCTATGAGTAAAGTGTCCAAAAGTGCTGTTCTTTAGATTACTTTTTTGTTGGTCTACTTAAAATACTTTCTCCTCCAATTGGGCATTGGTATTATAACTGACACATTCTAAATTTTTTGTATCAAATCATATGTTTTTTTTTTTTTCCTCGTGGAGAAACCTAGGGTATATGAGGAACTCTGAACAAATAGTGAAAAACTGATATCACAAACTCTCCCAATGTAAAAAAGTACCCTCTACTTTTAATGAAAAAAAATTTTTTTAAATCACCGTATGACACAATAACATTAGAGAAGAAGACAATATACTGATGTTGACATATATGTTAATTACTGAAAGTTATTTAAAATCTTCCTGAACATGAAACACATCCCATTAAACATTGGAACTCTATGTGACGTGAGGTATCACAGATAACTTTAAGTATAATCTTTAAAAAAAGTATCTGAATATATCACAGATGTTTTTAAAAATTTGAGAATATTCCTATGGGTTAAGATAACAGAATTATTGGTTTAAAACTTTGTGAGCATCACTCCTTCAAAAGTATTATGTCTATCTCTACTATCTATCATCTATCTATCTATATATATATCTTTCTATCTAACTTGCATATATCTATTCCTGAATACTATGAGCAGAGCAGTCTCTGAGTAAACTATTAGCAAACCAATGCAGAAATTAAATTTCAAAGCAATAAATTATTAAAGTGAATACATGAGATCCACATTTATCTCATAAAAACTTACCAGGAATAATGGTGGAAAGCAGACAGAATTGACTCAATATTCTTAATAATTTGCTGTGACTTTGAAATCAATTGAAACGGTGCCTTGAAAATGTTACTATAACATTCTAGATGTTAGTAAAACATGGCACTACTTAAAAAATTCTACCTCTTACCTGTAATCGATCTGTTTTTAACACCCCATGGACTTCTTAACATGGCATAGTGGGAACAATGCAGCTTTCTCTCAGCCTTTGAGGTTCTTCCTGAGGAGATACCAAACAATGTGTTAATTATGTATGAAACTCTTGAAGGCCTAACAAAATGTCTAGGGTGTCTGTTAATTTTCTAAACTATTCATATTCACCAGGGAAAGTAAGTTTCTTTTAGATACATTTATTCGTTTTTTCTTAGTTAACTTCAAATTTGTTCCATTCAGGGATCTGGATTAAAGTCTTTTTAGGACAGACCACCCAATTTCCCCCCATTTCCATAATGTTCTCAAATAGAATGAGATTAGTACATTTCATACATATGATATGCCATTTCTTTGTTTTTTCTATATTGTCTTTTCTTTTTGACTTCGGGACAGATATTAGTTACTCCAATTTTTTTTTTTTGCAAATTGCCTGTTTAAGACTTCTCTCATTTTATTTTATTAGATTAAGATATCATATTTTATTTTTCCCATTCTGGCCAATTCCCATTCCAATTATTCTTTCCCACCTGGATACATACTCTACTGTGTTTTATGTCTGACATACAACATCAATGTATCCTTATAAAAATGTAGTATTTTGTGTATATGTGTTTTACTCTGCACATTTAATTTGTGCTGTCTTAATGTTGCATTTTCCAGTCATTTTAGTGATTGGCAATCTATCCATGTTGTGACATATACACACAAGTATTTCTCTGCTTCTTGCTACGTAATAATACATGAGTCGGAATCAACTCAACATCAACTAACCACAAAAACAGCATATATGTAACATCGTACTTTTCTAGTTTCCAAATGGTATATATTTTATTTATCTTCACCTCCCAGCTATCCTCAACATCACTACCACATGCAGCCTTGAGCATTTCCCTTTCCACTGCTCTTAAAAAATTGTCTTCGTGATATATGTCGTGTATGTATAGTATATTCATGCACACACACATGCGCACACACACGCACATCAGTGAAATGTCTTTGTAAAATGAAGCATAACGTCCCTGTTAATTTTACTGAACAATTAAAATTTGTTGTAGAAATATGTACTTTCTCCATTAAATGCTTGCTGTTTCCTGGATTCTCATATCCTTGATTATGTCATTGTTAATTGGACATTAATTGCAAGCAATATAGATTTCATCTCTTATACCATTGTCTCTTTTCCTATTCCAGTTGTCCACGGTTAATAATTCATATGTGTATTACCTGCGAGTTAATTTCTGCTCTTGCTTTTTTCCCTTGCTTTTGGTCATTCGGATCAATTTCTTGGCAAGTATGGTGATCATTTTATTGGTTTTAGTGGAGTATAATAAACAACAATATATATATTTAACATATACAATTTAATGTTTTAACATATGTATGTACTTGAAAAACTATTACAGTAGTAAAGATAATGGACATATCCAACACCCCAAAAGTTTTCTAATGTCCCTATTTAATCCCTTTCTCCTGACCCTCTCTGGCCCACTTCCAGCCCTGTTCAGCTATTGATGTGCTTTCTATCATGATCTATTTGTTTGCATTTTTAAAAAATGTTATATAAACAAATTTTATCTCATATACTTTTTTTGAATCTGGCTTATTTCACTCACCATACTTACTTTGATATTCATCCGTGGTGTTTCATATGCTAACAGTTCATTTCTTCTTTGTGCTTTGTTTTTGTTGTTCAGGTGGACTCAGTTGTATGGATATACCGCAATTTGTTTATTTATTCTCCCCTGAATGAGCATTTGCATTTCTTTCATGTTTCAGCTATCATTACTAAAGGCCCTGTGAACATTTGTGTACAAGTCTTTCTAAGGTTGTATGCTTTCATTTCTCTTAGGTAAATACATAGAAGTGAGATGCCAGGATTGTATGGTAGAGGTAAGTTTAACTTTTTAAGAAAATTCAACACTGCTTTCCAAATTAGTTCTTCTATTTTACAATGAGGTGGATTGACAGAGAGGCTGCAACAATGGGCTCAAGTATCAAAGTGATTGTAAGGATGGTGCAGGACAGAACAGTGTTTCATTCTGTTGTGCATAGGGTCGGAGCCAACTCCAGGCACCTAACAACAACATTTTACTTTCGCAGTGGTTAAATGTTCAGCTGCTAACCCAAAGGTTAGCTGTTCAAACCCACCCAGAGGCTCTGAGGGAGAAAAGATCTAGTGATCTACTCTCATAAAGATTACAGCCTTGAAAACCCTATGAGACGGTTCTACCCTGTCCTATAAGGGCTCAATGAGTCAGAAACAACTCGGTGGGAATGGCATTTGGTTTTGGTATCACTTATTTCTGTTTCAGTTTCCTCCACATGCCTATAAATTAGCCATTCTAATATGCATGTGCTGATAACTCTTTGAGGTATAAATTAAATTTGAGGTGATTTATTTCATCAAGATTTATTTTCATAAGCTTATTTGCTATACTTACATATTCTTCTTTGAAGTGTTTGTTCAAATCTTTTCCCCCTTTTTTGATATTGTTTTCTTATTATTGAGTTTGAGATTGCTTTATACAATGTGGATATTTACGCTATAACCATTGTGGCACAATGGTTAAGAGCTCGGCTGCTAACTGAAAGGTCAGTGATTCTAACCCACATGTGGCTCCACAGGAGGAAAATACCTAGAGAGCTGCTCCCATAATGATTTCAGCCTAGGAAGCCTTATTACTCAGTTCTGCTATGTTCTATAAGGTCAGTGTGAGTCGAAACAGTCTCAACAGCATACAGTAACAACATCCTGTTACAGATATAACATTTGAAATATTTTCTCCCAGTCTATGGCTTGTCTTCCAGTTTTTTAATAATTTATTTTAAAGAGCAGTAGTTTTAAATTTTGATGTAACTGAATACAATAAATACTTATTTTATGGATTTTGCTTCAGTGTTATGTATAGGAATATTTTTCTAACCCAAGGTAAAAATTTTCTGCTGTTTTATTTTCCTTTCTAAAAGCTTTAAAATTTGATGATTTACATTTAAACTGTCATGCACTTTGAGTTAATTCTTGCATATGTGTAAGTTATAGATCCACATTCTTTAATTTGTATGTAATATCTAATTGTTCTACCACCATTTGTTGAATGGCTATCCTTTCTCCACTGATTTTTCTTTGAATCTTTATGAAAAAATTAGTAGTTCAAATATGTGTGGGTGTGTTTTTTAACTCTTACTAATATGTCTTTGACCTATTTGCTAATTTTTTTGCCAATCACACTTTGTCTTGATTATCATAGTTTATAATAAGTCTTGGAATCAGTTCTTTTTTGTCATCTGTCTTTGGTCTCTTTTTTCAAAGTTGATTCAGCTATACTAGGTCCTTTGCATTCCATTATAGATTTTAGTTTTCTTGTCAATTTCGACACAGACCAAAAAAAAAGTCAGTTGAATTTTCGTTAGAATTTCATTGACTCTATAAATACAGTTGGGGAAACTTGACATCTTAACAATATCGAGTCTTCTGACTTATAAGCATAGCTTATCTCTCCATTTATTTAAGTCTTTATTTCACAATATTTTCTAGTTTTCAATGTAAAGGCCAAATCACTCAACTTATCAAGTGTTTGATTAAAAGTCATCTCCTCATAGGGTTCCCCTAAAGATCTTCATTAAAATTTTAACGCTCATCTGCCTACTGGCCCTATTTCATTTTCATATAACTCAATACCTTCTATCATATGATATAATCCACTTATCATTATGTATTTTCTTCACTCTTCTACAGAAATGTAAGCCTTATGAAGTGAGGGGTATTCATTGTTTGATTTAAAATATTTCTTTATTAAATATAATGAGTCCATTAACATAATATTCACCAGGTATCTTTTTTGTGCCTTTTACTGTGCCAAGTACAACAGATTAAGTAGTGAGTGGAATACACAAAGTCCCTGGCTTCATAAAGGTAGATGTTCAGTGAAAGGAACATATAAACAGGCTATGTTTTTTTATATGTGAGAATATGTAGGAATGTACCTTGTAGGGATATATCTAACCTAGGCTTGAAACCAAGTATAAGTTGATACTTGAAGTATAAGTAGGAGTTAGCCATCTCTGGGTGATTAACTCTGGCTAAAACATAAGGAAGAAATTTCTATGTATCTACACTTATCACTAATTTATTCTATTCTTTCCATGGAGACAAACAGTACACGGCTAAAGGAAAATTGGATATAGGATATATTGCCTATTAAATAATTATTCTTATCTTATCTTACAGTTCATTTTAAGTAGAATATTTAAACACAGTCTCCAGGTTCTGTGTACAGCATTTTTCACCTCTTTGTTCCTCAAACTATAGATGATGGGATTTAACATAGGTATTACCAGAGTATAAAAGACAGAGGCCATTTTATCAGTATCAAAGGAATGGCTGGATTTGGGATGCACATATGTAAAGAATAGAGTCCCATAGAAAACGACTACCACTGTCAAGTGAGATCCACATGTGGAGAAGGCCTTGTGCCTGCCCTCTGCAGAGTTCATCCTGATGATGGCAATGAGTATCAGCGTGTAGGACACAAGGACTATTAGAAGGGATAAAACCAAATTAAAAGCCGAAAAGATCAGTATTATTAATTTAATTTCATGTGTGTTTGAGCAGATCAAAGAAATCAAGGGCAAACTACCACAGTAGAAATGCCTGATAACATGGCCACAAAACGATGCAACGAAAATTTTTATGATTGTCAGCAAAGACAAAAAGAGACTGTAGAGATAAGGTATGACCACCAGCACCTGGCATACTTTTGGTGACATGATGACTGTGTAAAGCAGAGGGTTACAGATGGCCACATAGCGGTCATAGGCCATTGCTGACAGAATGAAAATCTCACTACTTATGAAAATACTGAAGACAGAGAGTTGCATAACACACCAATTATATGAGATTGTAGGTTGATCTACAATAAAATTCACTAGCAGTTTGGGTCCAATTGCTGTTGAATATCCAAGATCAGTGAAAGACAAATGTCTGAGGAAAAAGTACATGGGTGTATGTAGCCTAGAGTCAACCTTGGTGAGGATGATCAAGCCCAAGTTACCCACTACAGAGACCATGTAAACAATGAGGAGGATCCCAAATAATGGAGCCTTCAGGTCAGGGCGATCTGTGATCCCCAGTAGAATAAATTCATTCAGCACCGTTAGATTGTATTTGTCCATCCAAGCCACTTAGGAAACTTCAATGAGGAAAAAGTACAAAAATTATCATTAACTTTCATGAGCTATTACTGAAATATATACATACATAACATATATATATGCATAAGATCAATCCATATTCTAATTTCAGAGTTTTGATATAAATCTTCCCTTTAATCTTGAAGGTTGGAAAACCCGGTAGTCTACTGGTTAAGAGCTACGTCTGCTAATCAAGTTGTCAGCAGTTTGAATCCATCAGGCATTCCTTGGAAACTCTAAGAGGCAGTTTTACTCTGTTCTACAGGTCATTTTAAGTCAGAATCAACTCGACGGCTATGCTTTTTTTTGGTTAATCTTGAAGGTAGAGAAAATGAAGCTATCTTTTTGTGTAAGTTGTAAACATCAACACACAGAGTAAACTAGGTCATGTAAGTAAAGAATATCAATAAAGAGGTAGAAATTGTAGAAAAGCAGAAGAGTAGATGGGAAGCGACTACTTAATGGGTATTAGCTCCCTTTTGGGGTGAAGAAAATGTTCTGGAACTAGATAATAGTGATGGTTTCACAATATTTTGATGGTATTTAATGTCACTGAATTGTACATTTTAAAATATTTGGCATGGTGAATCCTCTGTAATGTGTATTTTACCATATATTTAAAAAAAAAACTCTTTTACAACCTCATTTCCACAGGACTGTATTTGTCATGCTTACATTTACTTTTATGTTATCAAGCTTTACAGCATATATTCTATCAAATTACTAAACCTAACTAGATTTTGTATGCTTTGTCTGTATTGTAATTTAATTTATGAAAATCAATGGGTAATATTTGTAGTATTATAATAATGTAATACTTTTCTCCACTTATCGAAGTAATACAAAATTAAAGTGTTTTATCTCTTGTACAGATCATTTATTTTGCTTTCACTTAATAAAACAGAAGCACTCATTGCCATTTTAAAATTATAACATGGCCAGTGATCTCAGCAATTTGACAGATCTCCAGTGTTTAAAAATATAAAGTTCTATGCCAAACCTATGGAAATAATAGTCAGGGCCTGCCAATTATCTCACATCATGAATGTCTTACAAATTCATGGCCATCTGGTATACTTTCCTGGCCCCTATATATGACTTGCATACTTGTATACTGAAATAATTCTCAAGGGACAATGTATTTAGGGACCTATAATAAGAAGAAGTATAACTCTTGTATGTCTGAATTAATAAGATATTATAAAAACTATCGTTTTCAAAACCCATGTTGTTGTTGTTAGGTGTCATTCAGTGGATTCTGACTCAAAGTGACCCTATACACAAGAGAAGGAAACACTATCCAGACCTGTGCCATCCTCACAATTGTTGCTAGCTTAAGCACGTTGTTGCAGCCACTGTATAAATCCATCTAGTCCAGGGTCTTCCTCTTTTTCTCTGACCCTCTACTTTACCAAACATGATGTCCTTCTCCAGGGACTGATCCTTCTTGATAACATGTCCAAAGTATGTGAGACAAAAATCTCATGATCCTTGCTTCTAAGGAACATTTTGGTTGTACTTCGTCCGAGACAGATTTGTTCATCTTTTTTGGCAGTCCCTGATGTATTCAATATTCTTCACAAACACCACAATTCGAAGGCATTAATTCTTCTTGGGTCTTCCTTATTCAGTGTCCAGATTTTGCATGCATACAAGGTGATCCAAAATGCCATGACTTGGATCTGGTGCATCTTAGTCTTCAAGGTGACATCCTTGCTTTTAACACTGTAAAGGGATCTCTTGCAGTCAATTTGCCCAATGCAAAGCTTCTTTGGATTTCTTGACTGTTGCTTCCATGGGTGTTAGTTGTGGATCCAGGTAAGATGAAATCCTTGACAATCTCAATGTTTTCTCCATGTCATGATGCTGCTTATTGGTCCAGTTGTAAGGAGTTTTGTTTTCTTTACATTGAGCTGTGAGCCATACTGAAGGCTGTGGTCTTTGATCTTCATCAGTAAATGCTTCAAGTCTTTTTCACTTTCAGCAAGCAAGGTTGTGTCATCTGCATAATGCAGGCTGTTAATAAGTCTTCCTCCAATCCTAATGCCCCATTCTTCTTCATGTAGTCCAGCCTCTCAGATTATTTGCTGAACATATGGGTTGAATAGGTATGGTGAAAGGATACAACCCCGACACACACCTTTCCTGACTTTAAACCATGCAGTATCCCCTTGTTCTGTTCAAAGGACTGCCTCTTGATCCAGGTGCAGATTTCTCATGAGCACAATTAAGTGTTCTGGAATTCCCATTCTCTGCAATATTATCCATGAAGTGTTATGAGCCACACAGTTGAACACAGGTAAACATCCTTCTGGTATTTTCTGTTTTCAGCCAGGATCCATCTGGCCTCAGCAAAGATATCCCTGGTTCCATGTCCTTTTCTAAATTCAGCTTGAATTTCTGGCAGTTCTCTGTTGAGATACTGCTGCAGGTGCGTTTGAACTATCTTCAGCAAAATTTTGCTTGCCTGTGATATTAATAATATCATTCCATAATTTCTGATTCAGTTGGATCACCTTTCTTGGAAATAGGCATAAATATGGATCTCTTCCAGTTGATTAGCCAGGTAGCTGTCTTCCAAATTTCTTAGCATAGGTGAGTGAGCACCTCCAGTGCTGCATCCGTTTCTTGAAACATCTGAAGTGGTATTCCATCAATTCCCGGAGCCTTGTTTTTGCCAATGCCTTCCGTGCAGCTTGGACTTCTTTCTTTAGTACCGTCAGTTCCTGATCCTATGTTACCTCATAAAATGGTTGAACACTGACCAGTTCTTTTTGGTACAGTGACTCTGTGTATTCCTTCCATTTTCTTTTGGTGCTTCTTGTGTCTTTTAATATTTTCCCTGTAGAATCCTTCAGTATTGAAATTCAAGGCTTAAATTTTTTCTTCAGTTCTTTCATCTTGAGAAATGCTGAGCATGTTCTTCCGTTTTGGTTTTCCATCTCCAGGTCTTTGCAAATGTCACCGTAATACTTTACTTGTTTTCTTGAGCCACCCTTTGAAGTCTACTGCTTGGCTCTTTTACTTCATCATTTTTTCCTTTTGCTTTACCTACTGGATATTCAAGAGAAGTTTCAGAGTCTCTTTTGACATCCATTTTGGTCTTTTCTTTCTCTCCTGTCTTTTTAATGATCTTTTGCTTTCTTCAAGTATGATGTCCTTGATGTCATTTCACAATTCGTCTGGTCATCAGTCATTAGTATTCAACATGTCATATCTGTTCTTGAGATGCACTCTAAATTCAGGTGGGATATACTCAAAGTTATACTTCGGCTTCTGTGGACTTGTATCTAATTTTCTTCAGTTTCAATTGCGTATGAGTAATTGATGGTCTGATCCACAGTTGGCTTCTGGACTTGTTTGACTTATGATATTGAGCTTTTCCATTGTCTCTTTCCACACATGCACATGCAGTCGATTTGATTCCTGTGTATTCCATCTGGCAGGTCCATGTTTATAGTTATTGTTTATGTTGTTGAAAAAAGGTATTTTCAATGAAGAAGTCGTTGGTCTTGCAAAATTCAGTCATGTGATCTCCAGCATTGTTTCTATCACCAAGGCCATATTTTCCAGCTACTGATCCTTCTTCTTTGTTTCCAATTTTTCTATTCCAATCACCAGTAATTATCAATGCATCCTGATTGCATATTCAATCAATTTCATACTGCAGAACTTTGTAAAAGTCTCTAATTTCTTCATCTTTGGCTTAGTGGTTGGTGTGTAAATTTGAATAATAATTGTATTAACTGTTTTTCCTTGTAGGCTAATGGATATTATGCTATCACTGACAGCATTGTACTTCAGGATAGATCTTGAAATGTTCTTTTTGACGAGTAATGCAACACCATTCCTCTTCAAGTTGTCATTCCCAGCATAGTAGACTGTATGATTTGCTGATTCAAAATGGCCAATACCAGTCCATTTCAGCTGACTAATATAGATGTTTATGTGTTCCATTTCATTTTGCATGATTTCCCATTTTCCTAGATTCATACTTCGTACATTCCAGGTTCTGATTATTAATGGATGTTTCCAGCTGTTTCTTCTCATTTTGAGTCATGCCACATCAGCAAATGAAGGTCTGGAAATCTTGACTCTATCTATGTCGTTAAGGTTGACTTTGAGGACGCAGCTCTTCCTCTGTCATATTTTGAATGCCTTTCAACCTGAGGGGCTCATCTTCAGGCAGTATATCAGAGAATATTCCACTGCTATTCATAAGGTTT
Source organism: Loxodonta africana (assembly GCF_030014295.1). Taxonomy (NCBI): domain Eukaryota; kingdom Metazoa; phylum Chordata; class Mammalia; order Proboscidea; family Elephantidae; genus Loxodonta; species Loxodonta africana. The sequence continues at coordinate 24,262,933 of NC_087348.1, read as the reverse complement.
TCACGGGCCAATTCTTTTCAGAAGTAGACTGCTGGCACCTCCTTCCTAGTCTGTCTTAGCCTGGATGCTCAGCTGAAACCTGTCCTCTGTGGGTGACCCTGCTGGTATTTGAATACCAGTGGCATAGCTTCCAGCATCACAGCAACACACAAGCCTCCACAGTACTACAAACTGAGGGATGACTGGGGGAAAATCCGTGTTAATAAATACAAATTTCTCTATAAACGAGAAAAGATATATGGCATTTCTCTCAAAGAATTGAAAATACATCCCATACGGACAGCTTAGAATTGCACTTTCATTATTAGATCAGACCTCTTTAAGAGACTGGAAAAGCTGAACCATTCTGCAGTATTCCCTACCCCCTTCAAATGCAGCTTTCAACATTAAGATCCAGTAAACCAGTCATCATCCAGTTAACTGCAGCTAATGGTGACCCCATGTGTCACAGTAGAACAGTGCTCTATATGGTTTTCAATGGCTGAATTTTCAGAAGTGGATCTCCAGGACTTTATTCTGAGGTCCCTCTGAGTGGACTGGAACCTCTAACATTTCAGTTATCAGCCTAGCACATTAACCATTTTCACCACACAGGAACTTCCAACACTTAAAAAAAAAAAAAATTAGATACCAAAAAACCAAACCCTTTGCCATCAGTCAATTCTGACTCACAGTGACCGTATAGGACAGAGCAAAACAACCCAATAGGGTCTCCAAGGAGCAGCTGGTGGATTTGAACTGCCTTACCTTTTTATTATCAGGTAAGCTCTTAATCAATGCATCATCCAGACTCCATATAATACTAAGATAGGTGATCATAAATGCATTTGCACCATGAGGTATCAAGAAAAATATAGATTTCTTGGGTGATGCCTGTCTACCATTACTGAAAGTTTAGACCAAGGACCCAATAAATGAATATTGATCAAACAGAGGAAAAACATGGAACAGAACTTCAAACTTTTACAGAAACGAGACTTAAAGAATCCGTTGAGACTGAGGGAACCCTTGAATCTAATGCCTGGAAATAGTCTCAAAAACTTGAACTGAAACTATCCCATGAAGCTGTAGTTAAACTAAATATCAATTTGATACAATAATAAAAACTGTTTACATAATGCTCTTATAAAAAAATTATCTGCATGAGTGTAAACTTACAGCAGTTAATCTAAATCACAAATGAGAACTTTAAGTGGCAGAAAGCTTAAATTAATGGTGATATGGGTAGAGATAGAATGATGACATACTGTGAAGTATGTAACCAATGTCATTGAACTGTTCATATAAAAATGGTTAATGGATATATGTTTGGTGTGTACTTTTCCAAAAAAAAAAAAGACTTTAAAAAAGAAAAAATAGATATTTCAATACAGTTATTTAAATATGCCAGTAATTTTTGTGTGAGAGCTAACAGAAAGAAGATCTGGGGCCACTATAAATGAGAGGAAAACACATCTCAATTTAAAGCTTGATAGATAATGCTGCTTTTTAATTTTGCAAGGTTTGTTACTTTGTTAACTTGATCAAAATGGGTAAATGTGGAAGAGAATTTAAATTTTTTAACGGAATCCAGACTTCCTGGGGTGAATAAGGCTGGATGAATCTCTGAAACTATTGCCCTGAGATAATCTTTCAACTTTAAATCTTAAACCAAAACTATCCCCTGAAGTCTTCTTTGAACTCCTAACAATAATTTAGCTTAATTAGTAAAGTACGTCTGCCTTGAGGATTGTGCTCCTTCAAAGAATTACCTAGGCAAAATCACATGGACAACAGGAATTCTAAAGTTTAGATGAGAAGCTTAGGGGCAGTGAATTTATGTTAACACTGATTGAATTGTCTGGAAAAGGATAACGAGAATGGTTTGTACAGCTTGAAGAATATAGTCAATGTCACTAAATTTTGTGTGTTGAAATTATGTATCTTTTGCAGTGCAGATTTTCAAAAAAAACAAAATAAATCCTACCTGTTCTACCAAGATCCTGGCTTTTTCTTGTGTAGAGTGCGTCTGTTTTTCTCTCATGTTCAATAGATGAAGTTAACTGAAGTCAGTTACTCTTCACGTGTAATGCAACTGATTCTTTTAGGGTTCAACTATGGAAAAGAACACAATCATTTTTTTTCTTGTAGAAAACAACAAAATAGTCAATAAAAACCCATTGCAATCGAGTCGATTCTGACTCATAGTGACCCTATAGGACAGAGTAGAACTGCCTCATAGAGTTTCCAAGGAGCGCCTGGTGGATTCGAACTGCTGACCTTTTGGTTAGCAGCCATAGCACTTAACCACTACACCACCAGGGTTTCCAAAGTCACTAGAGTAGGCAAAACTCTTTATCATCTCAAAGGCACATCTTCAATATTCTTATCCTTGGACTGCTTTCACACTAGCCACAGTGGAAATAACCAGAGAAGTGCAGAATTTTTCTCATTAGACATCAGGCCCTGTTGCTTAAACATCTCTTCCTTTTTTTCTCATTGGGTTTCTAAACATACCACTAAAGGTATCTGAAAAGTTCACATCTAGCCTCTTACAAAGGCAGCTGTACTTAGGGTGTTGGTGTATTAGCCAGTGGGGTCTGGCAGACTAGGAGACACCTGGCCAATGACGTGAAGTTGCATCCTGAAGCGAGATTTTAGTTCATTGCCTAAGTGAAATGCACTTCTGAAGAGGCACGAAGGATTCTCTAGCACACATGCCCTTTCTGAGTTGACACAATATTTTCAACACTTTGAGAAATTCATTGCAGATTTTCAGTATATAAGTTCTTGCTCTTGAAAAACCTATATTTTAGGCAGGGAACTTACCCACATGTCTAAAATGTTACACTTCATTAGAATAAACTCAGTCCAAACCAGCTGTTTTGTGTCTAACTTTATAATATTAACTGATTTGTTTTTGGGGGTGTGTGTGTGTATATGTATATATATAACCAAAACCAAAAACCAAACCCAATGCCTTCGAGTCAATTCCGACTCATACCGACCCTGTAGGACAGAGTAGAACTGCCCCATAGAGTTTCCAAGGAGCGCCTGGCAGATTCGAACTGCCGACCCTTTGGTTAGCAACAGTAGCACTTAACCAGTACGCTGCCAGGGTTTGTATACATATATATACATACATATATATAACATTTAATATATATATCTTATACTTGAATGTATGTTATATATATCGTCTTTATTCTGTTTATCAAATACCTTTTCATCTAGTGTCAGTGTGATATTTGCCCATAACATAAAAATTTATGATACAATTTTGACAACTACTTTTCTACATCTAAAGGTAGACTACATATACAGTGAAACTTGCAAAAGCTCAAACTAAATAAGGTGGAAATCTGTCAGAGAAGGAAAACTCAAATATTTTTCCACTAATGAGGAAATAGAGAGCAATAGAGAAGTAGTAAGCTATACCCTGACAAAGGCAGAAAACTTGTGGCTCTCACAATTGTCACTGTATATGTGTGTGTATATATATATATATATATATATAGGGCAATTCTACTCTGCCTTATAGGGTCACTCTGAGTCGGATTTGACTAGGTTGAGATGGATTTGGGGGGTTTTATATGATACATAGCATATAAAACAGGAGCCCCTGGGTGGCACAAGTGGTTAACTGCTCAACCACTAACCAACTTCGGCAGCGCAATCACACCCAGAGGCTCCTCGGAAGACAGGTCTGCTGATCTGCTTCTGAAAGGTCACAGCCTTGAAAATTCTGTGGAGCAGTCCTATTCTGCAAGAAATGGGGCTTCCATGAGTTGGAATGGACTCAACTTTAACTAACAACAACAGCAGCAATATATATAAACACATACATATTATTTCAGGAAACATTTTAGTTGAAAAGATTACCTTTATCACAATTAACATACCAAAATTTATACTGGACCTGAAAGAGTATAATTCTGAGCTTTTGAAGTTTTACTTTAGACAGTAGGTTTTTACAGAACTGTCTTATAGATCCATTGACTTCTACAAACTCCCGAGGAGCACAACTGAAGCCTTGCTGGCTTATAAACACTCTAAGGAGAGTTTGGCAAAGAGTCGTACAGAATATTTGGAGCTGCTATTTTGTTTTACAGCAAAATGTTTCAACTCTATTAAGAAGATTGAAGCTGTATTATGGATGATTTAATATTCAGCATTTTGTCTTACCAACATTTCTTTTTTAATTTATATATTAAAGGATGTGCAATTGGTATAAAATTAGAGAATTTAATTTCTATAGGGCTGCTATGAGTTGAAATTGACTGCACAGCAAAGGGTTGGGTTTTATTTATTTCTATTTAGGAACAGAAAGATATATTTTCTGGAAAAAAAAAATTCACTGGCATTAACCTGATAATCATGAAGATAGGTACCATCTACTCACCTAAGATGAGGAATCAGTTTTCGCTCCCCAAGTGATTACTAATCTGGCTGCAATCAGAAGGAGAATTTATGAGTGTCTCTCCCCTTTGAGACATTCCCCAGGGAGCTGGAAGGCAAATTTCTTCATTATTCCCAAAGTGTCTGAGAACAGGAAACAATGCCATTGGGTTTTTGATAATTATTCAAGACACCTTTGATTTCCCTATTGACCCAATATTGTTTTATATACAATTCCCCTGCTTTCTTTGTTATTTTTATTGTTCCCAGTCTAAGATCTGGATTTAGGTATACAACTTGCTGAGTACCTGCTTTAATCTCCTAAAAATTACTTCAATATTCAGCATTTTCTACCGTGGTTTCCTCCAAGTTTTATGTGCAATGGCAAAGGCAGAACTCTTAGATTGTTTTTTAAGATTCAGAAGACATACAAATTATGAATATGTACGTAACTCCAAAGAAAACGTGTCGGCCTTTTTATGAGTTAACAGGACTCCTTAACAACTACATACATATTCATAATTTGCATTCCTCCTGAATGTTTAAAAAACATCCTACGACTTCAAATACAAATAATGAACAAGTTTGTAACTCAATAAGCTAGAAATAGATGGGAAATGCCTCAATATGTTGAAGGGGAAAAATAGTAAGTAATATATTCGATGGCAAAAACAAACTAAAAGGACTAACACTTCCCAATTTCAAAACTTACCACACTTCTACAGTCCTCAAAACATTATGGTCCTTTCATAGGATAGATATATAGATCAATAGATCAGAATTAGATTCTAGAAATAAACCCACACTTCTACAGTCAATGGATTTTTGACAAGGTGCCAAGGCTATTTAATGGGTAAAAAATACTCTCTTCAAGAAATGGTGCTGAGACAAATGAACACCTGGTCACAAAATAACAGATTCGTGTCCTTACCTTACATCATATACCAAATTTAACTTGAAATGAATCAAAGACCTAAATATAAGAGCCAAAATCATAAAATTCTTAAAAGAAAATGTATGGATAAAAGTTTGTGACCTTGGATTTAGCAATGGTTTCTTAGCTACAAAACCAAAATACCAAGCAGCGAAAGAAAAAAAACAGTAAATTGAACTTCACCTAAATTAAAAGCTTTTGTGCATGACAGGACACTATCTGACAATGAACAGATAACCACGGAATGGAAGAAAAGATTTGCAAATCATATGTCCAGAATATATGAAGAGCTCTTACCGCTTAACAACAAAAAGACAAGCAATCCAATTAAAAATGAAAAAAGGATTTGAATAAATATTTCTCCAAGAAGCTCCGTAAATGTCCAAAAAGCAAATGAAAAGATGTTCAATATCATTAGTCATTAAATAATCTAGTCATTAGTGACATGCAAATTAAAACCACAACGTGATGTCAATTCACAGCCAGCACGATGGTATAACAAACAAAAATAAACAAACAACAACAAGAAAAATAACAAGTGCTGCCCAGGATGTGGAGAAATTGGAAACTTTGTGAATGCTGTTGGGAATATAAAATGGTACCGCCTCTGTGGAAAACATTTTGAGTGTTCTTCAATATGTTAAACATAGAATTACAACATGATCCAACAATTTAGCTCCTAGATATATACCCAATACATTTGAAAACAGATGTCTATCAAATACATATACACAAAAGCCTAAAATGATAAAGATCATGAAAGAAAAAAATAGAGACAGCACTAGGGGCCCAATACATGGCATAAAGAGAATACAAATCATAATGAACAAGGCACAAACACCAGCAGATAAACTAGATAACTGGGAGCTCCTAAAAATTAAGCACTGATGCTCATAAAAAGGATTCACAAAAAGAGTAAAAACAGAACCTGCAGACTGGGAGAAAAAGAAAAATTTGGCTACAACGTGTCTGACAAGGGTTTAATCTCTAAAATCTATAGAATACTTTAACACCTCAACAGCAAAAAATAAAAATAATCCAATTAAAAAATGAGCAAAAAATATGAGCAGACACAGGAGGAAATGCTCCCAATCATTAGCCATTAGAAAATGCAAATCAAAAATACCATGAGGTAACAGCTCACTCCATTACTGCCACTAGTTAAAAAAAGAAAAAAAAAAAAACAGAAAATAACAAAAGTTGGAGAGTTTGCAGGGAGATTGAAACTCTTAGGCACTGCTGGTGGAAACGTAAAATGGTGCAACCACTGTGGAAAATGATATAATGTCTCCTAACAATTTAGAAATTGAATACCCTATGATCCTGTAATCCCACTCCTAGGAATATATCCTAGAGGCATAAAAGCCAGCATACAAATTGACATCTGCACATCCATGTTCATTGAAGCGTTAAGCAAAAAAACAATAGCAAAAAGATGGAAACAACCTAAGTGCCCACCAACAGAGGAATGGATAAACAAATTATGGTACATACACACAATGGAATATTACATGATGATAAAGAACAATGAGATGAATCTGAGTAACATCGCACAACATGGATGAATCCAGAGGCCATTATGCTGAGTGAAGTCAGTCAATCACAAAAGGATAAATATTGTATGAGACCAATGCTATAAAAAACAAAAGGTTTACACACAGAAAGTAACAATCTTTGATGCTAATGAAAGAGGGGAAAGGTAGTGAGGAGAGGGGAAATCACTAACTAGATAATAGACAAGTTTGGTGAAGGGAAAGACAACACACAATATATGAGATGGGAGCACAACTTGACCAAGGCAATGTCATAGAAGCTTCCTAGACACATCCAAACACCTTGAGGGACCGAGTTACTGGGGATGAGGGCTGGAAAGCATGGTCTTGGGGGACATCTAGGTAAACTGGCATAACGTAGTTCATAAAGAAAATGTCATACATTTCTACTTTGTTGAGGGGCATATGGAGTCTTAAAAGCAGTGAGCAGCAGCCTAAGACATTTCTATTAGTCCCATCATGTTCGGAGCAAAGGAGAATGAAGAAAACCAAAGGCACAAGGAAAAGATTAGTCCAAAGGACTAATGGACCGTATGAACCACAGCCTCTACCAGCCAGATTCCATAAGAACCAGATGGTGTCCAGCTACCACCACCAACTGCTCTGACAGGGATCACAACAGAGGATCCCAGACAAAATGGGAGAAAAATGTAGGACAAAATTCAAATTCACAAAAAAAGACCAGAATTACTGGTGTGCCAGAGACTGGAGGATGCCCTGAAACTGACCCTCGGACACCCATTTAACTCTTAAGTGAAGCCACTCTGGAAGTCCACCTTTCAACCAAAGATTACATAGGCCTATATAAAACAAACAATAACACACATGAGGAACATGTGTCTTATTTCAACCAAGTACAGGAGACCAAATGGGCAACACCTGCCCAAAAGCAAAGATGAGAAGGCTGGAAGGGACAGGAAAACTGGATGAATGGACATGGAGAGCCCAGAGTGGAAGTGGAAAAAGGGAGGATGTTGACCCATTGTTAGGGCAGCAATGAGTGTCACAAGACAATTCGTGTATAAATTTTTTAGTAAAAAACTAACTTTCACTTTATACTTTCACTTAAAGCACAATAAAATAAAATAAAAAGAAATTTGTTCACAATAGCCAAAAGATGTAAACAACACAAATGTCCGTCAATGAACAGATAAACAAATTGTGCTACCTATAATGGAATATTTTTCAGCCATAAAAAAATGAAGCACTGATACATGCTAAGGCAAAGATGAATCTTGAAAACATAATACTAAATCACAGAAGTCAGCCACAAAAGGCCACACGCTTGTATGATTCCATTTATATGAGATATCCAAAACAGACAAATCCGTAGAGAGAGAAAGACAGTTGAAGAATAAGGAGGGTTGATGTTATGACATAAAACTCTGCTTTGCTTTCTTCCAGACGCATGGACAATTTTTGGTGAACTTTATTTCCTTCCTGGATTTATTCGAAAAAATTTTTTTTTTTTTTTTTTTTTGTGAAGGTGCCTTGTGGAACAAAACACTTTGGGAAGCAGACAGAACAGAAAGGCCTATGACAAACCAGATGTCTGCAAAAAGGTCTGTGACCTTTCAGAGACAAGGATATACTGCTTAATCCAAGCTTACCTAGACATTCTTTTTGTTTTCAGGTGCCGTCTAGATGGTTCCGACTCATAGTGACCCTGTGTACAACAGAACGGAACACTGCCCTACCTTGCCCCATTCTCACAATCATTGCTATCTTTGAGCCCATTGTTGCAGCCACTGTGTCAATCCATCTCATTGAGGGTCTTCCTCTTTTTTGTTGACCCTATACGTTACAAAGCATGATGTCTTTCACCAGGGACTGGTCCTCCTGATAACATGTCCAAAGCATGTCAGACAAGTCTCACCATCCTTGCTTCTAAGAAGCACTCTGGCTGTACTTCTTCCAGGACGGATTTGCTTGTTCTTCTAGTAGTCTGTGATACATTCAATATTCTTCACAGCATCATAATTCAAAGACATCTATTCTTCTTTTGTCTTTTCTACTTAGTGTCCAGCTTTCACATGCACGGCTTGGGTCAGGTGCACCTTACTCCTCAAAGTGAAATCTTTGCTTTTCAACATTTCAAATGATCTTTTGCAGATTTGCCTAATGTAATACTTCTAGACCTTAGGAAAAAGAAAAATTTTTTTTTTTTTTAGGGACAAGAAAATCTCCATTTTGTTCTGGGTAGAAATTATGAGATCTTAAAATTCCTTAATCTTGCTTTCAAATTAAAATAATCTTGAGCTTGAGTCATGGTAATTGGTATCTTCCTCTCTTTAGTTTTTGATGCAGCAGGAGAGTCCTTAAAATCAGAGAATTGGGATGTATGTAAAATATTGAGATTCATGATTACAGTCCTTCAAGATAAAATGAGTTTCTCAGTGAATCGTTAGTGAATCCACGGACTTTCAATAAGATGAATTCGGAGTATAACTTCGTGTAGTGACACTAGTCTTCTGAATCTGGGAAGTTTATTGACTTCCTATTCTCTGAAGCATATGAACCTCTAACAAAATGCCTAGTGTATCTGTACATTTTGTATTCACCAGTGAGTAAGTTCCTTTTAGACACATTTTTTCCTTTATTTTAAATTACTTTTCTATTTGTCCCACCCAGGGTTAAGATATCTTACCTTTAGGACAGACACATGTATTATTCTATTGCCTCTTCCCTTCGCTGTTGATATCATACACACACACACACGTTTTTCTGCGTCTTGCTACATAGCAATATATATTACATCTAATGCATTTCACATGTCTTTTTTTATTCTCCAAATGGTGTATATTATGTTTTTCTCCAACTCCCAGCTATTCTCAATGGCACTGCAATGAACCGTCTTGTGATTATCTCTTTAAACTGCTGTTAAAAAATGTCTATACAACATGTGTTGAGTTTATGTGTGTACATATATACACACACACAGACACATACAGAGTGGTGAAAATTCTTTTAAGATGAAATATAATAGCCCAATTAATTTTGCTAAGCAGCTCAATTTTCTTGTGGAAGTATGTACTTTCTTCATTAAATGCATGCTATTTCCTGGATCCTTATATCCTTGGTACAAAAAAAAAAAAATTGCCTTTGAGTTGCTTTCAACTCATAGTGACCCTGTAGGACACAGTAGAACTGCCCCATAGGGCTTTCAAGAAGCAGCTGGTGGATTCGTACTGCCGACCTTTTGGTTAGCAGCCAGTTAGCATTGTTATTGGGTATTAATTGTATGAAATATAGCTTTCAACTATTATACTATTGCCTTTTCCATTTCCTGTTTGTGTTCTGCAATGAATGGCTCATAATTTATATATGTGCTATCTGTGAGTTGATATCCATCTCTGCTTTTTACTCTTGCTTTTGATTGCTGGGTTTGATATCTTGGCACAGATGGGAATCTTCCTATCAACACTATTGAGCTATAATGGACAACGATAAACTCCACATATTTAAAGGGTACCATTTGATAAGTTTTAACATATATATGTGCTTGAGAAACTATTACAGCATTAAAGATAATGAACCTATTACCCTAAAAGTTTTCTAATGCCCCCGTTAGATCCCTCTTTCCTGACCCTCCCATGAGTTATAGATCAACATTTATTAATTTGTATATAATATATAATTGTTCTACCACAATTTGTTGAAAGGCTCTCCTTTCACCACTGAATAATCTTTGCACCTTTGTAAAAAGACTGTTGTTCTCTTATCCTTGGGTCTATATTTGGACTTTTGATACTGTTTCATTGGCCTATTTGGTAATTTTTATGCCAATAACACTCTGTCTTCACTATGATAGTTTATAACATCTTGAAATCAGTTATTGTTTGTCTTCTAACTTTGGTATCCTTTTTCAAAGTTAATTCCACTATTCTAGGTTCTTTGCACTCAGTTAAGGATTTTAGTTTGTCAATTTATGAAAAAAGAAAAATGCCAGATGAATTTTCATGTGATTGCATTGAATCTACAAATACACTTGGAGAAATTTGACATCCTATGAGTTGGAATTGACTCGACGGCAATGGGCTATGGGTTTGACAATACTGGGTCTTCTGACTCATAAACATGGCTTATCTTTCATTTATTTAGGTCTTTAATTTATTTCGTGATGTTTTCTAGTTTTCAATGTAAAAGCCTTGGGAGAGTCTTCCCATAGATAACCACATAGCTCAAATCACTCAACATCTCAAGTGTTTCATTAAAAGTCAACTCCTCATAGAGTTTTCTTGAAAACCTTCATTAAATTTTAATCTCCATGCTGCGTACTTGTACTAATTCATTTTCATATTGCTTAATACTTTCTATCATATGATATAGGAAGAAGGACCAGGCAGTCTACTTCTGAAAAACATTAGCCAGTGAAAACCTTATGAATAGCAGCAGGACATTGTCTGATATAGTGCTGGAAGATGAGCCCGCCAGGTTGGAAGACACTCAAAAGATGACTGGGAAAGAGCTGCCTCCTCAAAGTAGAAAAAAAAAAAATTTGTAGAGTCAACCTTAATGACGTGGATGGAGTAAAGCTTTCGGGACCTTCATTTGCTGATGTGGGACAACTCAAAAAGTGAAGAAACAGCTACAAACATCCATTAATAATTGGAACCTGGAATGTAAGAAGTACATATAGGAAATGGTCAAAAATGAAATGGAACGCATAAACATTGATATCCTAGGCATTAGTAAGCTGAAATGGACTGGTATTGGCCATTTTGACTTGAACAATCATATAGTCTACTATGCTGGGAATGACAACTCGAAGAGGAATGGTGTTGCATTCATTGTCAAAAAGAACATTTCAAGATCTATCCTGAAGTACAATGCTGTCAGTGACAGAATAATAGCGACTATTATTACGACTATTATTCAAATTTACCCACCAAACCATAGGCCATAGATGAAGAAATAGAAAATTTTTATCAGCTTCTGTAGTCTGAAATTGATCAAACATGCAATCAAGATGCATTGATAATTACTGGTGATTGGAATGCAAAAGTTGGAAACAAAGAAGGAGGATCAGTAGTTGGAAAATATGGCCTTGGTGATAGAAACAATGCCGGAGATCAAATGATAGAATTTTGCAAGACCAACAACTTCTTCATTGCAAATATCTTCTTTCACCAACATAAATGGTGACTATACACATGGACCTCACCAGATGGAACACACAGAAATCAAATTGACTACATCTGTCAAAGGAGACGATGGAAAAGCTCAATATTATCAGTCAGAACAAGGCCAGGGGCGGACTGTGGAACAGACCATCAATTTCTCATATGCAAGTTCAAGGTGAAACTGAAGAAAATCAGAGCAAGTCCACAAGATCCAAAATATGACCTTGAGTATATCCCACCTGAATTTAGAGATCATCTCAAGACTAGATTTGATGCATTGAACACTAGTGACCAAAGACCAGACGAGTTGTGGAATGACATTAAGGACATCATCCATGAAGAAAGCAAGAGGTCACTGAAAAGGCAGGAAACAAAGACCAAGGTGGATGTCAGAGCAGACTCTGAAACTTGCTTTTGAGCTTCGAGCAGCTAAAGCAAAGGAAGAATTCCTGAAGTAAAAGAACTGAAAAGAAGATTTCAAAGGGCCTCTTGAGATGACAAAAAAAAAAAAAATATTATAATGACATGTGCAAAGACCTGGAGACGGAAAACCAAAAGGGAAGAACACACTCTGCGTTTCTCAAGCTGAAAGAACTGAAGAAAAAATTTATGCCTCGAGTTGCAATACTGAAGGATTCCATGGGAAAAAATATTAAATGATGCAGGAAGCATCAAAAGAAGATGGAAGGAATACACAGAGTCATTATACCAAAAAGAATTAGTCGATATTCAAACTTTCCAAGAGGTGGCATATGATCAGGAACCAATGGTACTGAAGGAAGAAGTCCAAGCCACTCTGAAGGCTTTGGTGAAAAACAAGGCTCCAGGAATTGATGGAATATCAATTGAAATTTTTCAACAAACAGATGCAGCACTGTAGGTGCTCACTCGTCTATGCCAAGAAATATGGAACACAACTTCCTGGCCAACTGACTGGAAGAGATCCATATTTATGCCTATTCTCAAGAAAGGTGATCCAACCGAATGTGGAAATTATACAACAATATCATTAATATCACACACAAGCAAATTCTGCTGAAGCTCATTCAAAAATGGCTGCAGCAGTATATCAACAAGGAACTGCCAGAAATTCAGGCCGGTTTCAGAAGAGGATGTGGAACCAGGAATATCATTGCTGATGTCAGATGGATCCTGGCTGAAAGCAGAGAATAACAGAAGGATGTTTACATGTGTTTTATTGACTCTGCAAAGGCATTTGACTGTGTGGATCATAACAAACTATGGATAACACTGCAAAGAATGGGAATTCCAGAACACTTAATTGTGCTCATGAGAAACCTTTACATAGATCAAGAGGCAGTTTTTCGGACAGAACAAGGGGATACTGATTGTTTTAAAGTCAGGAAAGGTGTGTGTCAGGGTTGTATTCTTTCACCATACCTATTTAATCTGTATGCTGAATATATAATATGAGAAGCTGGACTATATGAAGAAGAACGGTGCGTCAAGATTGGAGGAAGACTCGTTAATAACCTGTGTTATACAGATGACAAAACCTTGCTTGCTGAAAGTGAAGAGGACTTGAAGCACTTACTAATGAAGATCAAAGACCACAGCCTTCAATATGGATTACACCTCTGCATAAAGAAAATAAAAACCCTCACAACTGGACCAATGAGCAATATCATAATAAACGGAGAAAAGATTGAAGTTGTCAAGGATTTCATATTACTTGGATCCACAATCAACAGCCATGGAAACAGCAGTCAAGAAGTCAGAAAACGCATTGCATTGGGCAAATATGCCACAAAGGACCTCTTCAAAGTGTTGAAGAGCAAAGATGTCACCCTGAAGACTAAGGTGCACCTGACCCAAGCCATGGTATTTTCAATCGCATCATATGCATGTGAAAGCTGGACAATGAATAAGGAAGACCGAAGATTTGACGCCTTTGAATTGTGGTGTTGGTGAAGAATATGGAATATACCATGGACTGCCAAAACAACGAACAAATCTGTGTTAGAAGAAGTACAACCAGAATGCTCCTTAGAAGCAAGGAAGGTGGGACTGCGTCTTACATGCTTTGTCAGGAGGGATCAATCCCTGGAGAAGGACATAATGCTTGGCAGAGTACAGGGTCAGCGGAAAAGAGGTGGATTGACACAGTGGCTGCAACAATGAGCTCAAGCATAACAAAGATTGTAAGGATGGTGCAGGACCGGGCAGTGTTTCGTTCTGTTGTTCACAGGGTTGCTATGAGTCGGAACTGACTCGATGGCACCTAACAACAACAACATATGATAAAACTTACTTCTTCATTATGTCCACCGTCTTCATTCTCCTATAGGAATGTGGGCCTTATGAAGTCAGAGATATTAAATGTTCGATTTAAATATTTCTTTATTAAATATAACGAGCCTATTAACATAACATTCACCAGTCATCTTTTTCTCATGGGGCCTTTTACTGTGCTAAGTACAACAGATTAAAGAGTGAACAGAATATAGAGAGTCCCTGGCATCCTAAAGATACATGTTCAGTGAAAGAAACATGTGACCAAGCATGTAGGGATGTACACAATCTAAACTTAAAACCAAATATAAGTTGATATCTGAAGTATAAGCAGGAGTTAGAGATCTCTAAGTAATAAAATCTAGCTGTAAAATAAGGAAAATTTTGTATTTCTATACTTATCACTAATTGATTTTTGACTTGCCATGGAGACAAAAACAGTACAAGGCAAAAAGAAGGTCTGATGTAGTATATATTGCCTATTATATAATTTATTTATTTTTTTTTATAACCTACAGTTAATTTTAAGTAAAATATTTGAACACACTTTCCAGGTTCTACCTACAGCATTTTTTACCTCTTTGTTCCTCAAACTGTAAATTGTGGGGTTTAGCATAGGTATCACCATAGTGTAAAATACAGAGGCCATTTTATCGGTATCAAAGGAATGGCTGGATTTGGGATTCACATACATAAAGAATAGAGTTCCATAGAATACAACTACCACTGTCAAATGAGATCCACAGGTAGAGAAAGCCTTGAGCCTACCCTCTGCAGAGTTCATCTTGAGGATGGCCACAAGGATCATCATGTAAGACACAAGGATTGTCAGAAGGGATAAAACTAAATTGAATCCTGAAAAAGCCAGTATTATCAATTTAATATCATATGTGTTTGAACAGATCAAAGATATCAAGGGCAGACTATCACAGTAGAAATGCCTTATGACATTATAGCCACAAAATGATGAAATAAAAATTTTTATGGTCATCAGAAGAGACAAAAAGACACTGTAGACGTAAGGTATGACCACCAGCATCTGGCATACTCTTGATGACATGATGACCGTGTAAAGCAGAGGGTTACAGATGGCCACATAGCAGTCATAGGCCATTGTTGAAAGAATGAAAATTTCACTAACTATAAATATACAAAAGAAAGCTAGCTGTGAAGCACACCAATTATAAGAAATTGTATGTTGACCTACAATAAAATTTGTTAGCATTTTGGGTCCAACAGCTGTTGAATAACCAAGATCAGTGAAAGCCAAATGTCTGAGGAAAAAGTACATGGGTGTATGTAGCCTAGAGTCTATCATGGTGAGGATGATCAAGCCCAGGTTACCCATCACTGAGACCACGTAAACAATGAGGAAGAATCCAAATAGCGGAGCCTGCAGCTCAGGGCGATCTGTGATTCCCATTAGAATAAACTCATTCAGCACCGTTAGATTGTGTTTGTTCATCAGGTCACTCAGGAAACCTACAGATGAAAAAGTATAAAAATAATCACTAACTTTCAGGAGATATTACTGAATATACATATTTATATAAGGTCGATCTATATTTCTAGCTCCAGAGTTTGACATAAATTTCCCCTCTAACCTTTATATTTTTTAATCTTGAAGGTAGAGAAAATGAAACCATCTTTTTGTAAATTGAAAACATCAACACACAGAGTAAACTAGAAAATTATGTCACACTAATAAATAGTAAATATCAATATAGAGATGTAAATTATAAAAAAGGAATGAAAAGAAATTCAAAGGCATAAGTGTACAATAATTGGAATAAAAACTAAAAGCTTTCAACAGATTTGAGCAGGAAGGAGAAGGAATCAGTGAACAAGAAAACAGGTCAATTGAGATCATCTAGTCTAACAGGCAGATAATAATTAAATAAAATGAACAAAGCCTAAATGTACTAACGTAAGCAAATAGAAGTTCTAGAAGGAAGGAGAGAGAGAAAGCGGCAGACAGATTATTAGAAGAAATACAGTCATGCATTGTTATTATCCAGGACACATTCTGTGTAATAGGATGTCATGTGACTTGGACTTTGCACCATGCCGTATCATATACAGGCAATCACACCATATTATGTACACTCAGTCACTGAATTATGAACAAGTTCATTTGCTAAGTCTCCCTTTAAGTCGAATTTGTAAGTCGAAACAGTTAGATATGGTTCATATCTAACATCAGTCAAATTTCCATCTTAGTATAGAGTATATAGTGTGCCTTTCTATACAGAAAAACATTAAAGAAACACTTCCATAGATACTACTTTAGCATAATAATACAGTAGTAATAATAATAATGCTTTGATGTGCCTCACAAAGAAGCACCCTTTTGTTATGAACCATTGTATTTTTCTAGAATTTTTAACATAATAGGCTTTAAGGGGATTGATTTGTAACTACAGGTTATATGTAAGCCAGACATTTGAACCTGGGGACAGTAAAAAGTACTGCATAGTACAGTACATAAGCCAGTAACATGGGTGTTTATTGTGATTATTAAGACATATGTATTATAGGTTATATACATACTGTACAATTATACACCTGACAGTGCAATCACTTTGGATACAAGAGTCATGAAACACATGAGTAGCATGCAGGAAGCTATTGTATTCACTACATCTGGTTATATCCTCTACATCCTGTTCTCCAATCAGGAGTTTTGAACCCTATTATAACCTTGTGGGACCATGGACATATAGGATGATCAGATGTTGCCTGAAGGGATATTATGTGACTCATGATTGTAATGGCTCAAAAAGTCACAATTTTGATGAAAGACATGAATATAAATATTCTAGAAACTCCGAGTAAACTAAAAGACATACACTCCAAGGCATATTGTAATCATACTGCTGAAAGGCAGACTCTTGAAAGAAGAAAGAAAGAATTGAGAGAAGTGACTTATCACAAACAAGAGATCCTCAATAAGATTAACAGATAATTTCTCATCAGAGAGCACGGAAGCCAGGAGAGAGTGAGAAGATATACTGAAAAAGCTGATCAAAAAAAAAAAAAAAAAAAGTAACCAAGATTAGTGTATCAGGCAAAACTATCCTGCAAAACTCACCATGCATCTACAGCCCTCAAAATATTATGGTCCAGGGTGTTTTTTTTTTTTTTTTTTGTCATAGGATAGACATATAGATTAATGTGTTAGATTTAGATTCTAGAAACAAATCCATACTTCTACAGTCAATGGATCTTTGACAAGGACACCAAAACCGTTAAATGGATAAAAATGAATCTCTTTAAGAAATGATGCTGAGACAAGTGGACACCTGAGTACAAAAGAATAAAATTGTGCCTTTACCTCACATCATATACCACATTTAACTCAAAATGTACCAAAAGCCTAAATACAAAAGCCCAAACCATAAAAATCTTAAAAAGAAAACTTATAGGTAAATGTTTATGACCTTCGATTTGTGAATAGTTTCTTAGATTTAAAGCCAGAAGACCAAGCAACAAAAGAAAAAAACAGTAAATTGAACTGCATCTAAATTAAAAGCTTTTTTTGCATGATGCGACACTATCAAGACAGTAAAAAAATAAATAAATAAATCACCACAGATTGGAAGAAAGTATCTGCAAATCATATATATGACAAGAGTCTAATGTCCAGAATGCACAAAGGACTATTATAGCTCAACAACAAAGAGACTAGCACCCCAATTAAAAAAAAAAAAAAGAACAAAGGATTTGAACAAGTATTTCTCCATGAAGCTCTATAAATGACCAACAGCAAGTGAAAGAAATTTCAACATCATCAGTCATTACTGTTGTTGTCGCCAGGTCCGGTCACGGCCTCTACAGAGGGACAATAGGTTGGTAGCTGTGCATGAGGTGCATTGGGTAGGAACTGAAACCAGATCAGTCACATGAAAGTCCAACATTCCACCAGTGAACAACCACTTCTCCATTTACAGAGGCTTTTGATGACCAAGCAGTTGCTGTTGAGTAGGCTAGCATTCATGGAGACACCAAGTGGGTCATAATACAGCTGTGCTACATAGGAGAAAAAATTGAAGTAATCAATGATTTCATTTTACTTGGATCCACAATCAACACCCATAGAAGCAGCAGTCAAGAAATCAAAGATGCAATGCATTGGGCAAATCTGCTGCAAAGGGCCTCTTTAAAGTGTTGAAAAGCAAGGATGTCACCTGAAGACTAAAGTGTGTCTGACCCAAGCCATGGTATTTTCAATTGCATCATATGCATGCAAAAGCAGGACAATGAAAAAGGAAGACTGAGGAAGAATTGATGTCTTTGAATTGTGGTATCAGGGAAGAATATTGAATATACCATGGACTGGCAAAAGAAGGAAAAAATTCATCTTGGAAGAAGTACAATCAGAATGCTCCTTAGATGTAAGCATGGTGAGGCTGCGTCTTACATACTTTGGCCATGTTGTCAGCAGGGATCAGTCCTTGGAGAAGGACATCATTCTTGGTAAAGTCCCAGGGTCGGAGGAAAAGAGGAAGACCCTCAAGGAGATGGATTGACACAGTGGCTGCAACGATGTGGTCAAGTATAACAATGATTGTCAGGACTGTGCAGGCCCAGGCAGTGTTTCATTCTGTTGTACATAAGGTTGCTAACAACAACAACAACACATAGGATTTTCAATGACTAATTTCTCTGCACCACCCGAAGACTCCCAACACTAAGTTAGGTGATAACAAATGTATTTCTGCAATGAGATATCAAGAAAAATATGCATTTAATTATACCCACTTAAATATGCAAGTGATTTCTGAGGGGGAAATAAGAGAACTAAGACCAAGAGCTACTAATAAAAAAAAAAAAAATGAAATAAAAAGATACCTTGATTTAAAGCATAACATATTTTGCTGATCTTTAATTTTGCAAGGTATATTATTTTCTTAAACCTATAGTTGTGCAGTTTAATCTTATTTCTGATCTGCATTAGGTGTGTATTTACTCATTCAAAGAGTAATTTAATGACATTTCAAAGACTCCATCCAGCTTTTGGAGGATAAGGGGTGGGGCAGCCCTCCTACTGATTAAACACGATGTGAGGGAGGCATGATGTAGTAAAACAGATACTTTAATATTTTGCTTTGGCCATGCCTCCAACTAAAACTTTGTATATTGCACGTGACTTTGATCCCTTAGTGATATTGGTAAATTCAGGAAATATATGAAATAAGCAAATGTTAGGATTATAGAAAATATTAGTTTTTTTTTTTTTTTTAAGTTACATGAAACCCGAAAACACTATGGGAATCTATTATGAATTGAGGTGACAAATTGTGAAATAGATCTGTTTACCTACCAATGACAATATCATATTTGACATTTAGTTGAGGGCTAAAATGTTAGAAAAACCCACTGCCATCGAGTTGACTCTAATAGTGACCCCATAGGGTTTCCAAGGCTGTAAAGCTCTACAGAAGCGGACTGCCACATCTTCCTCTCATGGATCCTCTAGTGGTTTCGACCCTCCAACCTTTCGGTTAGCAGTCAAGCCCTTTAACCACTATGCCAAAAAGATCATAAAAACCTTAAGGATTTCAATGGGACATTTCCTAACAGCATTAACTGCATTTGTTTTACTATCTAAAGAATATCAACTAACCATAAAGGTAATGGAATTATGTTTAATTTTCCTCAAAGACTGTAAAAGTGGCTGCAATATCGAACTACCTCAGAAATTGTGATTATCAAAGAAGATCATTAATTCCTGTGGTTAAGTCCTCTAGTGTGGGTATTAGGTTAAACGGCAGTTGGGGTCATAAAAAAACACTGGAACTCTGAGGGGTGGTCACAGGAAAATGTGTCACCTACTCACCACTAATGAAGAATCTGTGTGTGCTTCCCTTGCCTCCCTAACATAACCCAAAAGGAGAATTTATGGGCTTCTTTCTTCCTTGAAGACTATCCCTGAGGAGAAGGAATGCAATTTGTTAATTATGCCCAAAGCATTTGAAAGTTTCAAACAAAGCCAATGGGATATCTGCTAATTATACAAAATACCTTTATTTTAAATAACTTTTCACAACTTCTCTGGGTTAAGCCTACTCTGCTACCATCTAGCAATTGAAAATCAAAATATTGTACCTGTGAGGACACAATGGAGACATGTATAAATTCTACCCACTGCATAATTGTAAAAATTTCACAAGGAAAAATTATAGATCTGTATGTGTAGCTGTTTTCTCCATTTTCGTGGTGTTTTGAGGGAGTCCCTGGGTGGGGCAAACCATTAAGCACTGGGCTATTAACAGATAGGCTAGCGGTTCAAACCTATCCAGAGACACTTCAGAAGTAAGGCCTGGTGATCTGCTCCTGAAAGGCGACAGCCATTGAAAACCCTGTGAAATGAGTGTCTTCTTCGAAACACATGAGATCTCCCTGAGTCGGAACTGACTTGATGAGAATTGGTTTGTTTTTATTTTTAGTATGGTGGTATTAATTTATTATTGAAATATAACATACATGTAAAGATGCACTCAATATAAATATATTTAAAAAAACTTAATACATCTTTTTAACCAGAATCCACAATTAACAACAGCAAAAAAAACATTAGCAAGATCCCAGAAACATAACCACCGAGCTGACATGTTGTTGTTGTTAGGTGCCATCAAGTCAGTTCTGACTCATAGTGACCCTATGTACGACAGAAGGTAAATTTGGGTAATAGTCGTTTTAATTTGTTGTCCTTGTAGGCAACGGATATTATCCTATCACTGACAGCATTGTACTTAAGGATTCATCTTGAAATGTTCTTTTTGACAATGAATGGGACAACATGCCTCTTCAATGTTTCATTCCTGGTATAAAAGACTGTATGATTGTTTGATTCAAAATGGCCAGTACCAGTCCATTTTAGCTCTCTAATGCCTCAGATATCAATGTTCACGTGTTCCATTTCATTTTGATGACTTCCAATTTTTCTAGATTTATACTTTGTACATTCCACACTCTGATGATTAATGAATATTTGCAATTATTTCTACTTATTTTGAGTCATGCCACATCAGCAAATAAAGGGCCCCAAAAACTTGACTCCATCCACATCATTAAGGTCGACTAAACTTTGAGGACGCAGCTCTTCCCCAGTCATCTTTACTGTGTCTTCCAAGCTGACGGGCTCATCTTCTAGCACCGTACCAGTCAATGTTCCACTGCTATTCATAAGATAAAACCCTATGTGGCTAATTTTCTCAGAAGTATACTGCAAGGTCCTTCTTTCTAGTCTGTCTTAGTCTGGAAGCTCCACTGAAACTAGTTCTCCATGGATGACATTGCTGGTGTTTGATATACCAGTGGCAAACCTTCCCGTGTCACAGCAACATGCAAGCTGCCACAATACAACAAACTGACAGACATGTGGAGGAACAGCATTGATAAGTTTTGCCACTTTTTATTGCTGTCGTGGTAATGTACCATCAAGTCAGTTCTGACTCATAGTGACCTTATGTATAACAGAAGGAAACACTGCCTGGTCCTGCTTCATCCTCACAATCGTTATGTGTGAGCTCATTGTTGCAGTCACTGTGTCATTCCATCTCCTTGAGGGTCTTCCTCTTTTTTCCTTACTCTCTACTTTACCAAGCATGATGTCCTTCTCCAGGGGCTGATCCCTCCTGACAGCATGTTCAAAGTATGTGAGAAGCACTCTTTCCTTTCTTGCTTTGAGGAAAATTCTGGTTGTACTTCTTCGAAGGCAGATGTGTTCATTCTTTTGCCAGCCCATGGCACACCCAATATTCTTCACCACCACCACAATTCAAAGCCATCAATTCTTCTTTGGTATTCCTTATCCATCATCCAAACTTCACATGCGTATGAGGCAATTGAAAAATCGTGGCTTGGGTAAGGTTCACCTTAGTCTTCAAGGTGACATCTTTGCTTTCTGACATTGTAAAGAGATCTTTCAAAACAAATTTGCCCAATTCAATGCATCTTTTTATTTACTGACTGCTACTTCCACTTCCATGGGCATTCGTTGCAAATCCAAGTAAAATTAAATTCCTGAAAACGTCAATCTTTTCTCTGCTTATCATGGTGTTGCTTATTGGTCTAGCTGTGAGGATTTTTCTTTTCTTTATGTTTCCATACTGAAAGCTGTAGTCTTTTATCTTCATCACTAAGTGCTTCAAGTCCTCTTCAGTTACAACAACGAAGGCTGTGTCATCTGCGTAGCGTATGTTGTTAATGAATCTTCCTCAAATCTCGATGCCCCATTCTTCTTCATATAGTCCATATTCTCAGAATATTTGCTCAAAGTGCAGATTGAATAACTATGGCGAAAAGACACAACCCTGATACACATCTTTCTCGGCTTTAAACCATGCAATATCATCCCCTTTTTCTGTACAAATGACTGCCTCTTGGTGTCTTCACAGTTTCTTCATGAGCACAATTAAGTGTTCTAGAATCCCTGTTCTTCACAATAGTATCCATAATTTGTTATGATCCACACAATAGAATGATTTTGCAGAGTCAATGAAACACAGGTGAACATCTTTTTGGTATTCTCTACTTTCAGCCAGACTATATCTCATATCAGCAGTGATATACCTAGTTCCATGTCCTCGCCTGTATCCAGCTTCAATTTCAGACAGTTCCCTGTTGATAATTGCTGCATTTTTGAATGATCTTCAGCAAAATTTTACTTGTGTGTGATATTTACAATATTGCTTGATAATTTCTCTATTTGGTTGGACCATCTTTCTTGGGAATAGGCATAAATATGTATCTCTTCCAGTCAATTGGCCAGGTAGTTGTCTTCCAAATTTCTTGACATACATGAATGAGCAATTCTAGCGCTACATCTGTTTGTTGAGACATCTCAGTTGGTGTCTTGTCAGTCCTGGAACCTTGTTTTTCACCAGTCCCTTCAGTGCAGCTTGGACTTCTTCCTTCATTACCATCAGTCCCTGATCAAATGCTACCTCCTGAAATGATTGAACACCCACCAGTTATTTTTGATACAGTGACTCTGTGTATTCCTTCCATCTTCTTTGTATGTTTCCTGTTGTTTAATATTTTTCCCATAGAATTCTTCAATATTGTAACTCGAGGCTTGAATTTTTTCTTCATTTCTTTCAGCTTGAGAAAGGCCAGGCATGTTCTTCCTTTTTGGTTTTCGAACTCCAGGTCTTTGTACATGTAGATATATATATGTATATATATATACACACACAAAAACATACACATATACTGGAATTTGTATTGTAATTGCATTAATTTTATGGGGTAATTTAAGAAGACTTGACATCTTCATGGCATTTATTGCTTTCCACCCATGGACATAGTATTTCTCTAACTTTATGTCATCTTTAAGAACAAAGTAACATTTTGTAGTTTGTAGCCTTCATGTCTTCTAAATCTTACATTAGATAATTTCTTATGCTCTTTTTTATTTTTGTGCTATTGCAAATACTACTTTTAAATTTGTTTCCACATGTTACTAGTACATAGCAAAACAATTGATTTTTTCTAATACATTAATCTCTTATCCATCAACCTTTAAAAGTTATTTCTTTCTCTTCAGTTGATACATTATTCTGGATTTTTTTATGTAGAGTCATGTCACTTGAAAACATTTACAACTCTATTTCTGATTTATCGAACATATACCTTTTATTTCAACAGAAATCTCAGGTATTACCCACTATAAAGGGAGACAGATTTGAAGTGTGAAAAAGACATTTTTCAAATATTTCTCGTCGCTATATATAAGCATGGTGCAAACACTGTGTTTAAATGACATGTAAGACACAAAGAAAATGTATTTTTTTAGTTTAATATTTAAATTTTAGGAAAGATTGTTTACTAAGAGATGCATACAAAAGGATTCTCTTTAATGGTAACATATATTTGCGGCAATGCAAGAACAGCGATGTGGAATTCAGGCACTTGTTCTGAATTTAAGTCCAAACCAACATTGATACCAGAAGAATAATCAGTACTTGAACATCTATGTTAGATGTTTTGATTGAAAACAAGGAAAATTACTCTACTTTACCATGCCTTTTCTACATTTTATTTCTAAAAACCTAGAACCTTAAATAAACAACTGTCAATAACTAATTTGTTGAATACGCACTCTATACTGAACTTTAAATAGAACTTTTGGACAAATTTTTCCATATCCTATACAAGGCACCTTTTACTTCTTTGTTTCTCAAACTATATATTAAGGGATTCAGCATAGGTATTATCACAGTGTAAAATACAGAGGCCATCTTATCGGTATCAAAGGAATGGCTGGATTTGGGTTTCACATACGTAAAGAACAGAGTCCCATATAACACAAATACTACTGTCAGGTGAGATCCACACGTGGAGAAGACCTTGTACCTCCCCTCTGCAGAGTTCATCCTAAGGATGGCTGCAAGGATCAACATGTAGGACACAAGAACTATCAGAAGGGATGAAACTAAATTAAATGCTGAACTGATCAGTATCATCAGTTCAACATCATGTGTGCTTGAACACAGCAATGTTAATAATGGAAGACTGTCACAGTAGAAATGACTGACAACATTATAACCACAGAAAGAAGAAATAAAAATCTTTATTGTGGTCAGAAGAGAGAGAAAGGCACTGTAGAGATAGGGAACTACCACCAGGCCCCAGCATACTCTTTGAGACATGATAATTTTGTAGAGCAGAGGGTTACAGATGGCCACATAGCGGTCATAGGCCATTGCAGACAGAACAAAAAGTTCACTAATGATGAACATTATGAAGAAAGCTAGCTGTATAGCACACCAATGATAGGGGATTATATTTTGATTCACTACAAAATTTGCCAACATTTTGGGCCCCACAGCAGTTGAATATCCAAGATCAATAAAAGCCAGATGTCTGAGAAAAAAGTACATGGGTGTTTTTAGCCTGGAGTCCATCTTGGTGACGATGATCATGCCCAAGTTGCTCACCACTGAGATCACGTAGATGATGAGGAACAACCCGAAGAATGGAGCCTGGAGCTCAGGGCGGTCTGTGATCCCCATTAGTATGAATTCGTTTAACATTGTTAGGTTTTGCTTATCCATCCATGCCATTAAGGAAACGTACTGTGGCAAGAACCATCAGAATAGTTATTAAGTTTCTGAAGTTATCACCAGGTAAAACTTTAGTACACAAAGCCATTATGCGTGAGATAAATTGATTTTTTCAGATGAAGTAATTCAAACAAAACCCATCTTTGTCATCAAACCTAGAACCAAATTTAGAAAACCGTTACAGCATAAAGAATACCATTGCTGTAGAGTCGATTCCAACTCATAGTGACCCTACCAGATATAAATAAATCAATAGTGCTATATCTACCCTACCAGATAGAGTAGAACTACCCCATAGGGTTTACGAGGAGTGTCGACATGTAAAAAAATTTATTTTTTGAGTAATATACTGGTTATCATTGCAAGGTATACAGTTCTTTTGGCAATAGGACATAAGATATGTTTGACCTAGATTGGAAAAGCTAATAATCTATTTTTTCTTTTAATTTTAAAATACACATAATTAGTAAAAACATCAAATTTTAGAAGGAATTATAATAAAAAGGTATAGGCCTCTGCTTCTTGCTCCTGCATCTTCAGCCCCATTACCAAGAGAAAACCATTATTGATTCATTTAGTAGACTTTGATTTTCTTTTCCTTGTGATCAACAATATTTCTTAATGATATTCTTATCCGGTAAATGTTTGGTTTTTAAAAAGTGTATCCTTGGAGACAACATGATGCTCTAGACAGAAGCACCACATCATCCCTTAACAGCAAAAACCCAAAAAAAATTAAGTAAAACAGAGACAAACATCAATCTGGAGCCTTATGCATCAAATGAAGAGACAAAGAACTCAACAAAGCACCAGGTGTAATAAGAAACTCCAGATAACAGCAAGGAGAGATATAAAATGGAGATCTGCTTTCAGCTAACACAGCACAGATTCTCTATCTTGGACATCTTTTTGAGATCAGTGGACAGGGAGTACAGGAGAACAGCTTTATGGAGCTCCCAGCAGAAGACATAGTATCACAGCTGCACAACAGCTGAGTGACTAGCCCTGCCCACTGGACAACATGGTAAGAAATATTGTGCCCCTCAGATAGGCAAACAACAAAGAAGGACAGCCTACATGCTTAGGTATAACTAAATAAAATGAGAAAGCAGAACAAAACAAACAAATCTACAATCATTAAAGAAAGAAAAAAATAACAGGTGAAGAAAACAGAAAACCCAGAGAGGATCATTGAAGAATTGCTGACAGAAACTTCCCTAATATCATGAAAGATGAAAAGCTGACCATTCAGGAAGCTCAACAAACCCCATATAGGACAGAGCCAAAAAGAAAATCACCAAGGCATATCATAATCACACTCATTAAAATGAAAGACAAATGAAGAATCCTGAGAGCAGTTCAAGATAACTGAAAAGTCACACTGTGGAAACAATAAGATTAAGCTCTCTTTACTTGGCAGAAACTATGCAAGGAAGAAGGAAACTTGATGATATACATAAATTCTTGAAAGAAAAAATAAATGCCAACAAGAATAATACATTCTGCCAAACTCTCATTCAGATATGATGTTGAAATTAGGACATTTCCAGATAAACAGGAATTAAGGGAATATGTAAAAAACAAATTAAAGTACAAGAATTATTAAAGGGAATCCTTCAGTTTGAGGACAAACAACATCAGAAGACAGCATGAATCTAGGACTCAAGACCTCACTGCCAGATACCAACCTAGGAAATGAACACTTGAAGATTAATCAAGTCTAAAAGATTAATAAGAGAGAAAAAGAGACAATGACAAAAACTTCAGAGCAATGAAAGTGGGAATAAACGGTGTAGGTATAGAACTTTTTAATGGAGAAGAAGGCAAAGCAATACCAAGTTATTAAAGACTGGTTCAATCTTAGGAAGATAAGGGTAAATTTCAAGGTAATCACAAAGAAAATTAACAAGCCTATTGATCAAAAAAAGAAGAAAAACATAAAGTTTCAATAAACACAAAATCTACAAAAACAAAAGAAAAAAAATGCACACAAAAAAAGGAATTCAGCACAGGAAAGAAAGAGGAACAAAGAAAACATCAGCACCACCAAAAAAAGCTACAAAATGACAGCAATAAACTCACATCTATCAAACTTATAATGAACGTAGATGGCTTAAATGCACCCATAAAGAGACAGAAAGCCTGGATTAAAAAAAAAAAAAAAGAACAATATGCTGTGTAAAAGAGACCTAACTTAGAAACAAAGACATAAATTTATTAAAAATCAAAGAACTGAAAAAAATACATTAAGCAGTTAACCCCACCCCCTGGAAAAAATTAAAAAAAAAAAAAACTGGAGTGGCAATACTATTCTCAGATAAAACAGGCTTTAAAACAAATCCACCATAAAAGAAAGAATGGCACTATGTAATGATTAAAGGAACAATCTGTCATGAAGACATAACCATAACAAATATCTATGCACCCAATGACAGGGCTCCAAAATACATAAAACAAACTCTAACAGAGCTGAAATGAGAAACTGACAGTTCCACAATAATAGTTATACATTTCAACACACCACTCTCAGTAAAGGACAGAGCATCTAGGAAAAAACTCAACAAAGACAGGAGATCTAAAGGACACAATCAGCCAACTTGACCATGTAGACATATATAGAACACTCCACCCAACAGCTGCAAAATACACCTTCTTTTCAAACACACATGGAACGTTCTTCAGAATAGGCCACATCTTAGGGCACAACGTAACACTCAACAAATTCCAAAAAACTGAGATAATACAAAGTATCTTCTCTGATCACAATGCCATCAAAGTAGAAATTAAAAACAGTAAGAGGAAGGAAAAAAAAAATCAATTACATGGAAAAGGAATAACATCCTGAACAACAACCTGCTTAAAAACCACTGAGTTATAGAAGAAAGCAAAGATGGGAACTAAAATTTATAGACTCAAATAAGAATGAAAACACATCATACCAAAACTTTGGGGATACTGCGAAGGCAGTGTTCAGAGGTCAATGTACAGCAATAGATGTAAACATCAAAAAAAGAAGAAAGGGACAAAATCAAAATATCAGCTATACAACTGAAAAAATAGAAAGAGAACAGCAAAAAAAAAAAAAAAAAGAGCCCACAGCCACCAGAAGAACGGACATAATAAAGATCATAGCAGAAATAAATTGAGATAAAGAATAGAAAGAATCAGCAAAACCAAAGGGTGGTTCTTTGAAAGGGTCGAAAAGATTGACAAACCACTGACCAAACCGGAAAAAGAAAAACCGGAGAGGACTCAAATAACCCAAATAAGAAATGAAAGGGGGACAATACAACAGATCCGACTGAAATAAAAAGGATTATAGCAGTGTTTTTTTTTTTTTTTTTTACACAGTGTACTGTGAAAAACTATACTCTTAACAAATTTGAAAACCTAGAGTAAATGGACAAATTTCTAGAAACACAATACCTATCCAAACTAATGCAAAATGATGATGAAAATCTCAACAGACCCATAACAAGAGAAGAGATTGAAAAGGTAAAAAAAAAAACTCTCAACCAGAAAAGCCCTGGCCCAGATGGCTGCAATGGAGAATTCTACCAAACATTCAGAGATGAGCTTACACCAGTATTACTATTTCAGAACATAGAAAAGGAAGGGATACTTCCAAATTCATTTTATGAAACCAGGATAACCCTGGCACCAAAACCAAGCAAAGACATCACAAAAAAAGCAAATTGCAAACCAACATCTCACATATACATGCAAAAATTCTCAACAAAATTCTAGCCAATAGAATTCAGCATCATATCAAAAAAAAAAAAAAAAAAATACACCATGACCAAGTGGAATTTCCCACAGTCTGGGAAAATATTTTTGATTATTATGAATACAACAAAGGTCTAATCTCTAAAAGCTACAGGAAAATCCAACAGCTCTACAACAAAAAGACAAATCGTTTAATTAAAAAATGGGCAAAGGAATTGAATAGAGGTTTCACTCAAGAAGACATTCAAGCAGCTAACAGACATATGAGGAAATGCTTGAGATCACTAGACATTAGAGAAATGTAAATTGAAACCACAGTGAAATACCATCTCACCCTGACATTACTGGCAAGAATCAAAAAACCAGAAAATAACAAGCTGAGGAGAGATTGCAACTCTTATGCACTGCTAGCGGGAATGCAAAATGGTACAACCATTTTGGAAAATGATATAATGCTTCCTTACAAAGATAGAAATAGAAATACCACGTGGCCCAGCAATCCCACTCCTAGGAATATATCTAGAGAAATAAGAGCAGTCATATGAATAGACACATGCACAGCCATGTTCATTGCAACATTGTTCACAATAGCAAAAAGATGGAAACAACCCACATGCCCATCGACAGATGAATAAATAAAGTACATTAAATACACACAATGGAGTACTATGCAATGATAAGAAACAATGATGAATCTGCAAAGGATCTCACAACATGCATGAATCTGGAGGACTTTATGCTGAGTGAAATAAGTCAATTACAAAAGGACAAATATTGTATGAGACCACTAGTATAAAAACTCATGAAAAGCTTTACACACAAAAAGAAACAATCCTTGATGGTTACAAGCGGTGGGGATGGAAAAACACTAAATGGAAAATAGCTAAGTGGTAAATTTGGCGAAGAGTAAGACAGTACACAATACTGGGGAAGCCAGCACAACTTGTACAAGGCAAGGTCATGGAAGCTCCATAGGCACATTCAAATTCCCTGAGGGATCCAATTACTGGGCTGAGGGCTGTGGGGACCGTGGTCTGGGGAACATCTAGCTCAATTGTCATGACATACTTTATAAAGAAAATGTTCTACATTCTACTTTGGTGAGTAGTGTCCGGGGATCTGAAAAGCTTGTGAGAGGCCGTCTAAGGTACTATGCTGGTCCACCACATCGGGAGCAAGGGAGAGGAAGAAAACTAAAGACACAAGAGGAAGATTAGTCCAAAGGACTAATGAACCACAACTACCACAACCTCTACCAGACTGAGTCCAGTCCAACTAGGTGGTGCCCAGCTACCACCACTGACTGCTCTGACAGGGATCACAATAAAGGGTCCCAGACAGAGCTGGAGAAAAACGTAGAACAAAATTCTAACTCACAAAAAAAAGAACAGACTTACTAGCCTGGCAGAGATTGGAGAAACAATTTAGGGTATGGCCTCTGGACACAATTTTAGCTCAGTGATGAAGTCACTCCTGAAGTTCACCCTTTAGCAAATGATTAGACAGACTCATAACACAAAAGGAGACTAAAGGGGCATGCTAGCCCAGAGGCAAGGACTACAAGGCAGAAGAAGACAGGAAAGCTGGTGATAGGGAACACAAGGCCTAGAAGAGAGAGTGTTGACTTATCTTGGGTTTGGTAACCAATATCACAAAACAATATGTGTGCTTACCCTTTAGTGAGAAGCTAACTTGTTCTTTAAAAATAAAATAAAATAAAAAATAAAATAAAATAAAATAAAATAAAATATTACTGCTCCTCTAAGCTTCTATAAGTTTTAAACTTTTTTTTTTTCCTTATATCTATAATGATAGATAAGAAGTTTGCTAGCTTGCAGGAGTCTCCAGCATGCCTACTCTAATGCACTTAAACCACTTTTTTTCGTTTTTCTTTTCCTCTAGAGCAGCGGATCCCACACTTCAGGAAATGAGTACCACCTTTCTGGTTTTCACTATGTTGAATATCATCTCAGTGCTGCATGAGTAATGTATTCAGTCTGAAAAAGAAAGATTAGCAGACATTCTCACATTTGCTTTGATCTAAATATTAACATCTCTAGTTAGAATTTTCTAACACGAATATACCTTCATAAAATGTATTTGTTAATGCAACAGCTAAAATTATCTAGTAAACTGCTATATATATTCCACAAAGTGAAAACAAGGTTCTAAAGCTGGCACTGCTATCTGAAATGCTTCAGGGATTGGGACATAGCACTGTATGTGGTTTCCTGGTGCGAAGTAAAGAAAGCTGCAAGGAAGCAAGGGAACTGAATATTGTCTGCCTCATCTAGAATGCCCAAGGTTTACTCATTGAAATGTACATGGATGAGATGCATAATTTATTTTTACCAGATAATGCTGAAAGGAGTAGAGTAGTTTGTTATAATTTAATTTTGGATACTAGGTTTATATCTTTATATCCTCTTCTATTAACTATACATCAAATATTTTGAATTAATAAATTTTAGTTTGAGGATTGTGTTTCCTTGACCTTTATTTTCCCAACTTCTATTTCAGATTGTTTTAAAGACAGGTACTTCTGTATTTTTAAGGAAGAGATCTATCCAAATTTGGTAGAAACTCCTACAGATTACAAAAACAAATACTACTCTGAAACTCATGTTAAAAGGTCATTATAACACTGAATAAAATTAAATATATAATCAAAAATATTTAAAGGCCTACAATTTCAATTATGTAGGTGCAAAAATCTTATACAATATTACAGACTTTACAGTGTGGAAGAATGTAACTCTCTATGAGCAAATTAAAGAGCCCCTGTGGTACAGTGTTGGAACTCACCAGCTGCTCTGTGGGAGACAGACATGGCCGTCTGCTCCTGTATAGATTTACAGCCTGGGAAACCTTACGGGGCAGTCTGACTCTGTCCTATAGGGTCACTATGAGCTGGAATTGACTCAGTGGCAAGGAGTCTGGGTTTTGGCTTATGACCAAGCTGAATGATCCCAGGTTGATCTGGATGGTTTAATTCTGGAAAATTCATAAATATAATTGACCGTATTAACTAACTAAAATAAAAACAAAAAATTTTTGGCATTAGAATAGACAAAAAACACTGCATAATAACCAACATTCCTTTAGAATGGACAAAAACTTCACAAATTTGAAATAGAAGGAAAATTTCACAACTTGGTAGAATGATTTTGAAAAATGCCCAAATAAACCAACTCTAAAAATGAGATAAATTAAAACTTTACCAAGAGAAATTACAGAAATCTTAAATGAGCTGATGGAAATTCTCGTTCCTGAATTACACAACTCTATGTCGTAATCATGTCATTTCTGCCCAAATTGATCTATTTTTCCAATGTCAATACAATCAAAGTCTTACCAGGGGATTTTGTGGAATTTGACACTGTCTCTGAAATGTGTGGGAACCCTGGGGGAATAGTGGTTAAATGCTCTGGCTCCTAACCAAAAAGGTCGTCAAGTTGTATTCACCGGGTGCTCCTTGGAAATTATGGGGCACTACTATTCTGTCCTATAGGGCCGCTACAGGTTGAAATAGACTTGACTGCAAAGGACCTGGGCTTGGGCTCTAAAATAGGTATAGAAAATGCAAATGGTAAAGGGAAAGCAAGACACTCTTAAAGATAACCTGTTTTATCAGATATCAAGACTTACAGAACTACAGTTATTGATACAATGTGGCAATGGCAAAAGAAAAAGCAAGTGTATCAATGTAACAGAATAGAGAACCCAGAAAGAAACCAACATACTTATGGAGCTGTGCTGCATACCAGAAGTGGCATGTTAAGACAGTGAGATGAAATGAGTCTATTCAATAAATGGAGCTGGATAACATAATTATTTCTAAAGAAAGGTTAAAATGGATGTTTTTTTCCACAGATAAATAAATCAATTTTAGTTTTTCAAAGCACTTATTGTCAAAACAAAATATTCAAACCCTAAAGAGCATAGATGTCAATATCTTTTAGATCTTGAGATAAACATTTTTAAGACAGACTCCCAAAAATTAACAAAAAAAAAATTAATAGAGCTAGCCATATTTAACTTAAGCACTCTCGTTTATTTAAAAAGAAAAAGAAAGAGAAAATGCAACTACTTTAGTTACTAGGCCTCTGGATTTCCCTAAACAAAACATTCCGGAAAATCAGAATAAAAATTCTAGGTTAACTGGCAGAATATCCCTACCTTGTAAAGTCCACTCTATTTAAAGATCTACATAAAAGTAACAAAACATGTAGATAAAGTTAAAAAAAAAAAAAAAATTACCTAGCAGCAACTCAGGAAGTAAAATGGCAAAGCCTAATGCTTTAAGCTATAAAAAATGATATCTAAAAATAGAAATAATCCACAAAATTTGTACAGTTCGGCAAGCCTCTTCACCTCAAGATCCATTCTATTAAAATTTTACAAATTTCTGGGGTTCTGAAACCTTCCATGTGGTAAAAGAAACAATCTAGGGTTGATTTTATATGGTATGAATTAACTATTGCTTTTTGTCCTCCTTTATAGGGTAATCATATTGTCCAGCTCCCTTCACTGCCCTGTTGTAACATGGAGCTCTGTCATATACACAGGTCTATGGCCCTCTTTTTGAGTTGATGTCCTTGTTTTTCCTCCCTGGTTATGATTGGAAGAAATGGAGAAACTGAGTAGCAGGCCTGACTCTGATTTCATGGCAGCACAAATTCCAGGGCAGTATTGGGAATTGGGGAATGGACCTGAAGCCCCAGGACATCATCTTAAGCAAATGGAACCTCCAATTTCAACTAAGTTTTCTATAAAACGTAGAAACTAGTCTCAACTAAGGTAAATGTGTCTGTGAAATTGAGGGCATTCTGCTCTCATCCAAAGGAGGGAGGGAAGGAAAGAAAGAGAGGAAGGAAGGGAGAATTTTGAGTGGCCCTAAAAATACATGGGGTCCTGCTGTCTTTGCGTGAGTTAATAAGACAAAGACATGTACACATACTAATTATTTAAAACAATAAAGCAAAAGGGACAAATACTCATATTCCTCTCATTCAACACAATTAACAGGGACATGAGCCCTTGTTTATGTTCCCACACTTTACTAAGTAAAATATCCTGCACCATCTCGATAGGGGAATACTAATTCTGAAATAGAGGGATACCCATGAATGAAATAAAATCAACGTAAACCTTTTCTCATTAATGCTTTGAAATCAGGCAGAATGAGCACTTGAAGAGTCCTACTTAGCAAATATCAATTCTTCGTAACTTAAGAAAAGATACTCACCAATTTGATGTTCAATGTTAATCCCCAAACCTCTATTATGTGGCTTGTTATGATCTTTGAATTTTTTTTTTTAACTGTACTTCTTGAATATAATTTTATCCCATTGCGTCAGAGAATCAAATACATGGAAAAAACCTTATGGACTGATAGATTCATGCTTTGCATTATACCTGTGC
Source organism: Loxodonta africana (assembly GCF_030014295.1). Classification (NCBI taxonomy): domain Eukaryota; kingdom Metazoa; phylum Chordata; class Mammalia; order Proboscidea; family Elephantidae; genus Loxodonta; species Loxodonta africana. The sequence continues at coordinate 24,228,471 of NC_087348.1, read as the reverse complement.
ATTATAACTGGCACTAATGTGAGGTATAAGAAGGTCTCTTACCCTCCTGTTTCCATCCTTGGGAAATAGTTTTCCCAATTCACCTTTGAGATGAGAACAGATCAGGATGAAAGCTTCCCTCAGTGAATGAGAGGAGAAAAGTAATCCCCAAGCCTGGAGTTAGGGAGTGTTGGAAGTTCAACAGCACTGAAAGTAGAACCCATATACTTGATTTACAAGGGTTCCAAGGATTGACAGCCCCTGAACTTTGAATTGTGCTGATTTTAAACTCAGTCTTGCCTTCACTAAAAATATACTTGGAGATGCTTCTAAGCCTTGAGGCTTACTACTCTATGGAAACATGTAATACAAAGATTGTAGGGGCCAGGCGTGCTATTATTGCAGTGAGATGGGTATATTATCTTAAGGCAAGATGCCTAATATTTTATTTTGGCTTTGTCATCAACTATCTACTTCAAAAATCACTGCAGAGAACATCTGTTTCCCCATCTGGAATCACCTTGGACTACCTCTGATGGTAGTCCTGGTAGACTTTTTCTGGCATGTTAGCAGCTTCCTGTCTCAAGTGTTTCTTCTTCTTTGCATTTCGAAACATACAGTTCTGTAACAAATTTGTTGAGCTAATAGGTGGCAACCAATTATCTCACATCGAGACTGGTTACAAGACCATGACCTTCTGATACACTTTCCTGACCTTTATGGGATTCCTGGGTGGTGCAAGTGGTTTGAGATGGACTACTCACCTAAAGTTTGCCTCTTTGAACCACCCAGGGGCACCACATGACAAGGTCAAGCAATCTGCTTCTGTAAAGATTACAGGCAAGAAAACCCTATGAAGCAATTCTACTCTGTAATACACGAGGGTGCCATGAGTCGGAATCGACTCAATGGTAACAGGTTTGGGTTTTATATATAATAAATATATATACTTCTGTTTATATATAAATATATATCTTTCTATTTATATATATAATGCTTCATGGCTTATATCCAAAAATGAAAACAAACGAACAAACAAAAAAAACAGAGGCTGTCAATTCTGTCTCATAGGAAACCTACAGGATAGAGTAGAACCGCCCCACAGGGTTTCCGAGGAGCGACTGGTGGATGTGAACTGCCGACCTTTTAGTTAGCAGCTGACTTCTTAACCACTGAACCACCAAGACTCCTGGCTTGTTTCAGTAACACCAAAATAATTCTCAAGGGACAATGCATTTAGGACATTACCCTAATGAGTATAATAAAAAAGCAGTATAACTTTTATCTGGAACAATCAATGACATACTGAAAAAGTTATTTTTTTCCCCAAATCTGTGCTAGTGTACACATTTTCCTATAAGTGAGAAAAGACACATGACATTTCTGTCACATCTCTCGAGTTCTATGTAAAGCACTGAAATCTTTTTTACATGATTTTATATGACTATTTACATTATTTTATATGGTTATTGAGGATAACGTGGTTCTAACATTTTAAGCTGTATTATTATTATTATCATCATTATTTAATATATCTTCATTTTGCCAGACTCTCAAAACATGGAAGAACATCTCACGGACAGTGCTTAGACTTGTACTGTTATGAGAAAACCAGGCTGTGTGGAGATTTTGCTGCTGTTGTTTGCTGCTGTGGAGTCAGCCTCAACTCCAAGCACAAATGAAGGAAAGGCTGCCTTCCCTGCGCCGTTGTGGATCAGACCGCTGTGATCTACCGGGTTTCTACAGGCTGATTTTCAGAAGTAAACTGCTAGGCCTCTCTTCCTAGTCGTTCTTAGTCTGGAAGCTCTGCTGAAAAATGTTCGGTACCATGACAACCTGCAAGCCTCCACCGAGGGACAGTTGGTGGCTCTGCGTGAGGTATATTGGCCAGGAATTGAACCCAGGTCACTTGCAAGGAAGTAAAGAATTCTACCACTAAACCACCACTTCTCCTTTACAGGGTGTTTTGATGACCAGCCATTTGCTGTGGAGTAGACCGTCGCTCAGGGAGACCCCATGGGTGTCACGATAGAGCTGTACCACATAGGGTTTTCAATGACTAATTCCTTTGCACCATCTGAGGGCTCCCAACACTAAGTTAGGTGAAAATGAATTTTTTTCCACAATGCGAGTATCAAGGAAAATATGCATTGAAATATATTTACTTAAATACGCAAGTGATTTTTGAGGGAGAAAAAAGACCCAGAGCTACTAATAAATGAGAGAAAAAGATGCCTCGATTTGAAGCATAATACATTTTGCTGATTTTAACTTTGCAAGGTCTCTTATTTTCTTAAACCTATAGTGGTGCAGAGTTTGATCTTATTTCTCATCTGCATTAGATATATATTTACTTACTCATTTAAGGAATAATTTGATGACATTTCAAAGACTCCATCCAGCCTTTGAAGGATGGGGGAGGGGCAGTCCTCTCACTGATCAGACGTGGCGTGAGAGACCCATGATGTAGTAAAACGGACACTTAAATATTTTGCTTTGGCCATGCCTCCAACTGAAATGGTGTCTTTGATCCCTTGGTGGTATTGGTGAATTCAGGAAATACATGCAATATCATGATAAATTTGAAAAACAGCAAATGCTAGGATCATCAAAATATTACTAGTTTTTTTTTTAATTTAAATAAAACCAGAAAACAATATGGTAATCTGTTATTAATTGAGGTTAACAATTGTAAAACAAATCCGATTACCTACAAATGACAGTGCCACATCTGACATCTTAATTGAGGGCCTGAAAAAGCAAAATCCACTGCCGCTCAGTTGACTCTGACTTGAAGTGACTCCATAGCATTTCCAAGGCTGTAAATCTCTACAGAAGCAGACTGCCACGTCTTTCTCCCTTGGAGCCTCTGGTGGGGTGGAACTGCCATCCGTTCCGTTAGCAGTGGACTCCTTTAACCACTACACCAAAAGGATCACGAAAATCTTAGGGATTTGGAAGGGGAGTTAACAATATTAACTGCACCTTCTGAGCCGGTATTTTTTTACAATCTGAAGAATATCAACTAAATGTGGAAGAAATGGAATTATATGTCTAACTTTTCTCAAGGACTGTAAAGGTGGTTGCAACATCATACTACCTCAGAAAGTATGGTTATCAAAGAGAATTGTTAATTCCTGTGACTAAGTCCTCTAGTGTGGGTTTGAGGTTAAATGGCAGTTGGGGTCATGAAAAAACGCTGGAACTCTGAGGGGTAGTCACAGGAATATGTGCCGCCTACCTTACTCACCACTAATGAAGAATCCCTGTGTGCTTCCCTTGCATAGCTAACATAGCCCAATAAGGAGAATTTATGGGCTTCTTTCTTCCTTTGAGGGTTTCCCTGAGGGGAAGGAATACAGTTTGTTAATTACTCCTAAAGCATTTGAAAGGTTCAAAGAAAGCCAATGAGATATCTGCTAATTATACAAAATACCTTTATATTCCCATAGGAGGGGGATTATATTAGGTAACTTTTCACAACTTCTCTGGGTTAAGCCTACTCTGCTGCCATCTAGGAATCTAAAATCAAAATATTGTACCTGTGAAGACACAACAGAGACATGTATAAATTCTACCTAGTACATAATTTTAAAAAAATTCACAAGGGAAAATTGTGTTTTCTCCATTTTCATGGTGTTTTGAGGGAGTCCCTGGGTGGGGCAAACCATTAAGCACTGGGCTATTAACTGATAGGTTGGTGGTTCAAACCTATCCAGAGATACTTCAGAGGTAAGGCCTGGTGATCGGCTTCTGAAAGGCGACAGCCAATGAAAACCCTGTGAAACGCATGTCTACTTGGAAACACATGGATCTCCCTGGTTCGGAATTGACTTGATGAGAACTGGTTTGATTTTGTTTTTGGTATGGTGCTATTAATTTATTATTGAAGTATGTACACAGTATAAATATGTTTTTAAATACTTAATACATCTTTTTAACCAGAATCCGCATTTAATAATAGCAACAAATATCATTAGCAGCAACCCAGAAATATAACCACTATGCTGACTTCTAACAGAACAGGTCGTTGTTGTTGTCAGGTGCCATCAAGTCAGTTCTGACTCGTAGTGACCCCATGTGAAACAGGAGGTAAATTTGAATAATAGTGGTCTTAACTGGTTGTCCTTGTAGGTATACGCATATTATCCTATCACTGACAGCATTGTGCTTCAGGATTCATCTTGAAATGTCTTTTTTGACAATGAATGGGACAATATGTGTCTTCAATGTTTCCCTCCTGATATAACAGACCTTATTATTTTCTGATTCAAAATGGCCAGTACTGGTCCATTTCAGCTCACTAATGCCTCAGAAATCCATGTTCATGCATTCAATTTCATTTTTGATGACTTCCAATTTGTCTAGATTCATACTTCGTACATTCTACACTCTGATTATTAGTGAATATTTATAGTTATTTCTACTCATTTTGAGTCATGCCACATCAGCAAATGAAGGGCCCCCAAAACTTGACTCCATCCACATCATTAAGGTTGACTCTACTTTGAGGAGGAAGCTCTTCCCCAGTCATCGTTTGTGTCTCTTCCAACCTGAGGGGCTCATCTTCTAGTACTATATCAATGTTCCACTGCTATTCATAAGATAAAACCCTATGTGGCTAATTTTCTCAGAAGTACACTGCAAGGTCCTTCTTTCCAGTCTGTTTTAGTCTGGAAGCTCCACTGAAACTAGTTCGCCATGGATGACATTGCTGGTGTTTGATATACCAGTGGCAAACCTTCCCGTATCACAGCAACATGCAAGCCGCCACAATACAACAAACTGACAGACATGTGGTGGAACAGCATTGATAAGTTTTGCCAATTTTTATTGCTGTTGTGGTTATGGACCATCAAGTCTGTTCTGACTCATAGCGGCCTTATGTACAACAGAAGGAAACACTGCCTGGTCCTGCTTCATCCTCACAATCGTTATGCATGAGCTCGTTGTTGCAGCCACTGTGTCATTCCATCTCCTTGAGCTTCTTCCTCTTTTTTGCCGATGCTCTACGCCATCTTTGCTTCTAAGGAACATTCTGGTTTTACTTCTTCCAAGGCAGATATGTTCATTCTCTTGGCAGTCCATGGTATATCCAATATTCTTCACCAACATCACAATTCAAAGGTGTCAGTCTTCTGTATTCCTTATTAATCGTCCAATTTTCACATGCACATGAGGCAATTGAAAATTGATGGCTTGAGTAAGGTTCACCTTAGTCTTCCAGGTGACATCTTTGCTTTTCAACACTTTAAAGAGACCTTTTTCAACAGATTTGCCCAGTTCAATGCATCTTTTGATTTCTTGACTGTGACTTCCATGGGCATTGGTTGTGGATCCAAGTAAAATGAAATTCTTAAAAACTTCAATCTTTCTCCGCTTATCATGATGTTGCTTATAGGTCTAGCTGTGAGGATTTTTCTTTTCTTTATGTTGGCATGTAATCCATCCTGAAAGCTATAGTCTTTTATCTTCATCAGTAAGAGCTTCAAGTCCTCTTCACTTACAACAAGCAAGGCAGTGTCATCTGTGTAGCCTATGTTGTTAATGAGTCTTCCTCCAAACTTGATGCCCCATTCTTCTTCATATAGCCCAGCTTCTAAGATTATTTCTTCAACATATAGGCTTAATAGGTATGGTGAAAAGATACAACCCTGCCACACACCTTTCCTGACTGTAAACCGTGCAATATCATCCCCTTGTTCTGTTCTAATGACTGCCTCTTGGTGTATGCACAGATTCCTCATGAGCACAATTAAGAGTTCTGGAATTCCCATTCTTCACAATGTTATCCATAATTTCTTATGATCCACAGAGTCAAATGCTTTTTCAGAGTAAATGAAACACAGGTAAACAGCTTTTGGTATTCTCTGATTTCAGCCAGGATCACATCAGCAATGATACACCTGGTTCCACATCCTCTTTCGAATCCAGCTTCAATTTCAGGCACTTCCCTGTTGATAACTGCTGTGGTCATTTTTGAAAGATGTTTGAAAAATTTTACTTGTGTGTGATACTAATGATATTGCTTGATAATTTCTCTATTTGGTTGGATTACCTCGCCTGGGAATAGGTATAAATACTGATCTCTTCCAGTCAATTGGCCAGGTTGTTGTCTTCCAAATTTCTTGGCATGGATAAGTAAGCAATTCTAGCTCTGCATCTGTTTGTTGAGACATCTCAATCTGTGTTTTGTCAGTCCTGGAACCTTGTTTTTCACCAGTGCCTTCAGTGCAGCTTGGACTTCTTCCTTCAGTACCATCAGTTCCTGATCAAATGCTACCTCCTAAAATGGTTGAACATCCACCAATTATTTTTGATACAGTGACTCTGTGTATTCCTTTCATCTTCTTTCGATGTGTCCTGTTGTTTAATATTTTCCCATAAAATTCTTCAATATTGCAAGTTGAGCCTTGAATTTTTTCTTCATTTCTTTCAGCTTCAGAAAGGCCAAGTATATTTTTCCTTTATGGTTTTCTAACTGCAGGTCTTTGCACGTCATTATAGTACTTTGCTTTAACTTCTTGCGTCTTTAATTCATTATGAGTTGGAACTGAATTGACAACACCTAACAATTTTAACAATGACATACATGTATATATATATATACATATTTATATATATGTAAATATATATACTCACACACTCAAACATACACATATATTGGAATTTGTATTCTAATTGCATTAATTTATGGGGTAAGTTAAGAAGACTTGACATTTTCATAATATTTATTTCTTTCAACCCATGGACATGGTATGTCTCTGCCTTTATATCTTCTTTAAAAACTCAGTAACATTTTGCAGTTTCTAGCCTTGATGTCTTCAAATCTTACATTAGATGATTTCTTATTTTTTTTATTTTTGTGCTGTTGCAAATCATACTTTTAAATTCTTTTCCACATGTTACTAGTGCATAGCAAAACAATCTATTTTTTGTAATATATTAATCTCATATCTGTCAACCTTGAAAAGTTATTTCTTTCTCTTTAGCTGATACATTATTCTAGGTTTTTTAGGTACACAGTCATGTCACTTGAAAACAGTTACACTTCTGTTTCTGCTTAGTAACATATTTAACTTTTATTTCAACAGAAATCTGAGGTGTCATCTATTATAAGGGATACAGAGCTGAAGTGTTGTGAAGAAAGATGTTTTTAAAATATTTGCTATATATAAGCAAGGTACAAATACTGTGGTTTAAATGATATGTAAGACACAAAGAAAATATATATTTTTTTTAATTTATTATTTAATTTTTTAGAAAAGATTATTACTGAGAGATGGATACAAAAGGCTTCACTTTAATGGTAACATACATATTTGGCAATGTGACAACAGTGATGTCAAATTCAGGCACATGTGCTGAACTTGAGCCCAAACCAACATTGATATCAGAAGGAAAATCAGTACATCAACATCTATAAGGTATACATTTTAATTGAAGACATGGGAAATTTTTCTAGTATCCCATGCCTTTTACACATTTTATTTCTAAAAACCTAGAACCTTTAATAAACAACTGTCTATAAATTAATTTGTTGAATATGCAGTCTACATTCAACATTAAATAGGAATTTTGCATAAATTTTTCAATATCTTATGCAAGGCACCTTTTACCTCTTTGTTTCTCAAACTATATATTAAGGGATTTAGCATAGGTATTATCACAGTGTAAAATACAGAGGCCATCTTATCAGTGTCAAAGGAATGGCTGAATTTGGGTTGAACATACATAAAGAATATAGAGTCCCATATAACAGAAATACTACTATCAGGTTAGATCTGTATGTGGAGAAGGCCTTGTACCTCCCCTCTGCAGAGTTCATCCTGAGGATAGTTGCCAGGATCGACATGTAGGACACAAGAACTATCAAAAAGGATGAAATTAAATTAAATGCTGAACAGATTAGTATTATCAGTTCAACATCAAGTGTGCTTGAGCACAGCAATGTTAATAATGGAAGACTGTCACAGTAGAAATGATTAATGACATTATAGCCACAGAAGGAAGAAATAAAAATCTTTACTGTGGTCAGAAGAGAGAGAAAGGCACTGTAGAGATAGGGAACTATCACCAGACCCCAGCATACTCTTTGAGACATAATGACTTTGTAGAGCAGAGGGTTACAGATGGCCACATAGCGGTCATAGGCCATTGCAGACAGAATGAAAAGTTCACTAACAACAAACATTATGAAGAAGGCTAGCTGTATAGCACGCCAATTATAGGGGATTGTATTTTGATTCACTACAAAATTTACCAACATTTTGGGTCCCACAGAAGTTGAATGTCCAAGATCAATAAAAGCCAGATGCCAGAGAAAAAAGTACATGGGTGTTTTTAGCCTGGAGTCCATCTTGGTGAGGATGATCATGCCCAAGTTGCCCACCACTGAGATCATGTAGATGATGAGGAACAACCCGAAGAATGGAGCCTGGAGCTCAGGGCGGTCTGTGATCCCCATTAGTATGAATTCCTTTATCACTGTTAGGTTTTGCTTATCCATCCATGCCATTAAGGAAACATACTGTGGGAAGAACCACCAGAATAGTTATTACATTCCAGAAGTTATCACCAGGTAAAACTTTAGTATACAAAACCATTATGTGTGAGATAAATTGATTTTTTCAGATGAAGTAATTCAAACAAAACCCATCTTTGTCATTGAACCTAGAACCAAATTTAGAAACCATTACAACATAAAGAGAACTGTTGCTCTCAAGTCAATTCCAACTCATAGTGACCCCACCAGATAAAATAGAACTATCCCATAGGGTTTGCAAGAAGTGGCTGATATATTACAATAATTCTATTTTTGTGTTATATACTGGTTATCATTGCAAGGTATACAATTCTTTCAGCAATAGAACATAAAATATGTTTGAACTAGATTGGAAAAGATAACATTCTATTATTTTCTTAATTTTAAAATACATACAATTAGCAAAAACATCAAAGTTTAGGAGAAATTATAATAAAAAGGTATAGGCCTCTTCTCCTTGCTCCTGCATCTTCAGCCCCAATACCCAGAGAAAACCATTATCAACACATTTAACACACTTTGATTTTCTTTTCCTTGTCAATAACAGTATTTCTAAATGATATTCTTATCCAGTAAGCATTTGATTTTTAAAAAGTGTATTCTTGGAGGCAGAGCCAACATGGTGCTATAGACAGAAGCCCCATACCATCCCTCAACAGCAACAACCCAAAAAACTAAGTAAAACAGAGACAAACATCAATCCTGGAACCCTAAACTTTAAATGAAGAGACAGAGAACTCAATGAAGCACCAAACGGAATAAGAGAAAAGAGAGGAAGGAGAGATATGGAGTGGAGGGCCCCTACCAGCTAATGCAGCACAGATTCAACAACTTGGACAACAGTTTGAGAATGGCAGACAGGGAGTACAGGAAAGCAGCTCACAGAGCTCCCAGTAGGAGACAGGGAACCCGCTAGAATTGCTCTGCTGCACCATAGAAGAGTGACTGGCCCTGTCCATTGGACAAGGTGATGAGAAGTATTGTGCCCACAGACTAGCAAACAACACACAATGACATCCAGCTTGCTCAGACTTAACCAAATAAAACAAAAAGCAGGATGAAACAAACAGATCTACAATCAATAAAGAAAGAAAATAACTACTGAAAGTCCCAAAGACAGCAGACATTGTCAAAACATATAAAAAAATAGGAAAGAATGGTTCCAGTTGGTGTCCAAAATAATACACCAGATGACCTTCCAGCAGAAGAAAAGGCATTGGAATTACCTGATAGGGAATTCAAATCTCTACTATTCAGGACTATTCAAGAGTTGAAGGGAAAAGCAGAGAAAAATGAGGAAAAAATAGACAAAATCATGGAAAAAAGTAGACAAAACAATGGAAGAAGTCAGAAAAATAATACAGGAACAAAATGCCAAAATAAATTCCCAACTGGAAATCATACAAAAATAACCATCAGCAATCCAAAAGATAAACAACAATATTTCAAAAATGGACAGTGTCATACAGGGTCTGAGGAGCAGGTTTGAAACAATGGAAGATATGATCAGCAAAATTGAAGAGAAATACTTGGATACCACTGTGTTTGATGAAAAATCAGAAAAAAAAAATGAAGAAACCCTGAAAATGATGTGGGATACAACCAAAAGCCAAAATTTGCAAGTGATCAGGATTCCAGAACAGGGGGAGAAAATGGAAAACACAGAGAAGACCATTGAATAATTACTGACAGAAACTTCCCTAATATCATGAAAGTTAAAAAGTTGACCATGCAAGAAGCTCAACAAACCCCATATATGATAGTACCAGAAAGCAAATCACCAAGGCATATCATAATCACACTCGCTAAAACCAAAGAAAGAATCCTGAGAGCACCTCAAGGAAACCCGAAAGTCACACACAGAATGGAAACAATAAGACTGAGCAGGCAAGAAGGCAATTGGATGATATACATAAAACCATGAAAGAAAAAAAAAAAAAAAAAGCCAACCAAGAATAATATGTTCTGCAAAACTCTCATGCAGATATGACGGTGAAATTAGGACATTTCCAGACAAACAGAAATTAAGGGAATATATAAAAACCAAACCAAATTACAAGAATTATTAAAGGGAGTCCTTTGTTTTGAGACCCAACAACCTCAGAAGACAGAGTGAATCTGGGACTCAAGGCCACGCCAGCCAGATACCAACCTAGGAAATGAACACTTGAGGATTAATCAAACTTAAAAGATTTACAACAGGGAAAAGAGAGGTTAATCTGTAAATGACAACAACTTCAAAACAATGAAACAGGGAGTAAACGGTTTAGGTATAGAACTTTCTAACGGAGAAGAAAGCAAGAAAATGCCAAGCAATAAAAGACTGGTTTAAACTTAGGAAGATAAGTATAAATTTCAAGGTAACCATAAAGAAAGTTGACAATCCTACTCAACAAAATAGAGAGACATAAAGCATCAGCAAACACATAATCTACAAAAACTAGAGAAAAACAAATACAAAAACACCCACAAACAAAAGGAATTCAGCATGGGAGAGCAAGAAGAACAAAGAAAACATCAGCACCACAAATTCATGGATGAGTGAATAAATAAATAAACAAACTACAAAATGACAGCAATAAACTCACATTTATCAATACTTGCACTGACATAAATGGCCTAAATGCACCCATAAAGAAAGGGAGTGAAAGAATGGATTTAAAAATCGATCAATCAATCAAATAAATAAAAACAGGATTCATCAATATGCTGTCTACAACAGACACACCTTAAAAACAAAGACATTAATGTATTAAAAATCAAAGGATGGAAAAAATATATGTATATTAAGCAAATACCCCTCCCCCAAAAAAGCAGAAGTGGCAATACTAATCTCAGATAAAATAGACTTTAAAACAAAATCTACATTAAAAGACAAAGAATGGCATTATATGATTAAAAGGACAATCCATCATGAAGACATACTTACCCATAATAAATATCTATGCCGCCAATGACAGGGCTCCAAAATACATAAAACAAATTCTAACAGCACTGAAAAGAGAAATCAACAGTTCTATAATAATAGTAGGAGACTTTAACACACCACTCCCAGTAAAGGCCAGAACATCTAGAAAGAAACTCAGCAAAGATACAGAGGATTGAAAGGACAAAAACAGCCAACTTTACCTCTGAGGCATATATAGAACACTCCAAACAACAGCTGTAAAGTACACATTCTTTTCCAAAGCACATGGAACCTTCCCCAGAATAGAACACTTCTTATAGCACGAAGTAACAGTCAGCAAAATCCCCAAAACTGAGATAATACAAAGTATCTTCCCTGATTAAAATACCATCAAAATACAAATTAACAACAGGAAGAGGGAGGAAAAAAAATTCATTACACAGAAACTGAATAACATCCTGCTTAAAAACCACTGGGTAATAGAAGAAATCAAAGATGGAATAAAAAATTCCTAGAATCAAATGAGACTGAAAACACATCATATCAAAGCCTTTGGGACACTGCAAAGGCAGTGCTCAGAGGTCGATTTATAGCAACAGATGCAAACATCAACAAAGAAGAAAGGGATAAAAATAAAATATTACCTACACAACTCAAACAGATAGAAAAAGAACAGCAAAAGGAGCCCACAGCCACCAGAAGAAAGGAAATAAAGATCAGAGCAGAATGAAATGAAATAGAGAATAGAAAAACAATAGAATCAACAAAACCAAAAGTTAGTTCTTTGAAAGGGTCAATGAAATCGACAAACCACTGGCCGAACTGATGAAAGAAAACCAGGAGAGGACCCAAATAACCGAAATCAATGAAATGGGGGGCATTAGAACAGACTCAACTGAAGTAAAAAAGATCATAAGAGAGTATTAGGAAAAACTATACTCCAAAAAATATGAAAACCTAGAGGAAATGGACAAATTTCTGGAAACACACTACCTACACAAACTAACACAAAATGATGTGGAAAATCTGAACAGACCCATAACAAGAGAAGAGATTAAAAAAAAAAAAAAATCCCAGCAACGAAAAAAGTTGTGGCCCAAATGGCTTTACTGGAGAATTCTACCAAACATTCAGAGATGAGCTTACACCAGTACTACTATTTCAGAGCACAGAAAAGGAATGGATACTTCCAAATTCATTCTATGAAGCCAGAATAACCCTGACACCAAAGCCAAGTGAGACACCACAAAAAAAGAAAATAACAAACCTATTACAGCACTGGGTTTTCTGGGTATATCTCCCATAAACATAAATGCAAAAACTCTCAACAAAATTCTAGCCAATAGAATTCAGCATCATATATTAAAAAAAAAAAAATACACCATGACCAATTGGGATTCATACCAGTTATGCAAGAATGATTCAACATTAGAAGACCCATCAACATAATCCACTGCTTAAATAACATAAAAAAATCACATGATCATCTCAGTCGATGCAGAAAGACATTCAACAAAGTCCAACAACTATTGCTGATAAAAACTCTCAGTAAAATAGGTATAAAAGGGAAATTCCTCAACATAATAAAGGGCATCTATACAAAACCATCAGCCTACATCATTCTTAAGGGGAAGGGGCTGAAAACATTTCTCTTGAAAACAGGAACAAGACAAGGACGGCTTTTACCACCACTCTTATTTAAACTTGAGCTGGAAGCTCTAGCAAGAGCAGTAAGGAAAGAAAAGGAAATAAAGGGCATTCAAACTAGTAATGAAGAAGTAAAAGTGTCTCTTTTTGCATATGATAAAATACTATACAAAGAAAACCCAAAAGACTCCACTAGAAAAATACTGGAACTAATAGAAAGATTCAATAGAGTAGCAGGATATGTGATATACAAAAATCAGTTGAATTCTTATACACCAATAAAGAGAACGATGAAAAAGAAATCAGGAAAAAATACAATTTACAACAAAACACCAAAAACCAAACCCAGTGCCGTTGAGTCGATTCAGACTCATAGCAACCCTATAGGACAGAGTACAACTGCCCCACAGGGTTTCCAAGGAGTGCCTGGTGGATTCAAACTATCGACCCTTTGGTTAGCATCCGTAGCACTTAACCACTACACCACCAGGGTTTCCCAATTTGTAACAGCCCCTAAAAAAATAAATAACTTAGGAATAAATCTAACCAGGGGTATAAAAGATATATACAAAGAAAGTTACAAAACACTACTGCAACAAACCTAAAGAGATCTACATACATGCAAAAACGTTCTATGCTCATAGACGGGTAGACTCAACATTGTGAAAATGACAATTCTACCCAGAGCAATTTACAAACACAGTGCAATCTGGATCCAAACACCAACAACATTCTTTAAAGAGATGGAAAAACTAATTATTAAATTTACGTGGAAAGGAAAGAGGACCTGGATATGTAAAACACTATTGAAAAAGAAAAATAAAGTAGGAGGGGTCTGGTAGTCAGAACACTCTGGTACTGGTACAACAACAGTTACGTTGACCGGTGGAACAGAATTGAGAACCAGATGTAAATCCATCCATCTATGGTCACCTGATCTTTGAGAAGAGTCCAAAGTCCAACAAATGTGGAAAAGTCAGTCTTTTTAACAAATGGTGCTAGCAAAACTAGATGTCCGTCATCAGAGAAATAAAACAGGACACATATCTCACACCATACACAAAAGTTAATTCAAAATGGATCAAAGACGTAAATAAATATAAAACTAGAAATTAGTGAAATGCAAATCAAAACCAGAATGAAATACCGTCTCGCCCTGGCATTACTAGCAGGAATTAAAAAAAAGAAAATAATAAATGTTGGGTAAACTGTGGAGAGATGGGAACTCTTATGCACTGCTGGGTGGGAATTTGAAATGGTACAACCATTTTGGAAAACGATACGGTGCTTCCTTCCAAAGCCAGAAATAGAAATACCGTATAATCCAGCATTCACACTCCTAGGAATATAAAAAAAAGAGCAGCCACAAGAATAGACACATGAACACCCAAGTTCATTGCAGCATTGTTCACAATAGCAAAAAGATGGAAACAACTTAGATGCTCATCAACAGATGAATGGATAAATAAACTATAGCACAGTGGAGTATTATGCAATGATAAGGACCAACGATGAATCTGTGAAGCATCTCACAGCGTGCATGAATTTGGAGGACTTTATGCTGAGTGAAATAAGTCAATTATGGAAGGACAAATATTGTATGAGGCCACTACTATAAAAAAAGTCATGAAAAGGTTTATACGCAAAAAGAAACAATCCTTGGTGTTTACAAGTGGTGAGGATAGAAAAACACTAAATAGAAAATAAATAAGTGGTAACTTCGATGAAGTGTGAGACAGACAGTACACAATACTGGGGAAACCAGCACAACTTGCACAAGGCAAGATCATGGAAGTTCCACAGGCACATCCAAACTCCCTGAGGGACCGAATTACTGGGCTGAGGGATGTGGGGACCATGGTCTCGGGGAACATCTAGCTCAGTTGTCATACATAGTTTATAAAGAAAATGTTCTACGTTCTATTTGGTGAGTAGCGTCTGGGAATCTTAAAAGCTTGTAAGCTGCCATCTAAGGTACTGCACTGGTCTCCCCCTTTGGGAGCAAGAGAGAATGAAGAAAACTAAAGACACAAGGGGAAGATTAGTTCAAACAACTAATGGACAACATCTACCACGGCCTCCACTAGACTGAAACCAGTACAACTAGATGGTGCCCGGCTACCACCACTGACTGCTCTGACAGGGATAACAACAGAGGGTCTGGGACAGAGCTGGAGAAAAATGTAGAACAAAATTCTAACTCACACAAAAAAAGACTAGGCTTACCATCCTGGCAAAGACTGGAGAAAGACACTCTGAGAATATGGATCCGAACACCCTTTTACCTCAGTCATGAAGTCACTCCTGAGGTTCACCCCTCAGGCAAAGATTAGACAGGCCCATGAAACAAAACGAGACTAAAGGGTCCCACGCCAGCCCAGGGACAAGGACTAGAAGGCAGGAGTGGACAGGATAGCTGGTAATAGGGAACCCAAGGCTGAGAAGGGAGAGAGTTGACATGTGGTACGGTAGGTAACCAATGTCACAAAGCCATATGTGTACTAATCCTTTAGGGAGAAGCTAGTTTGTTTTGTAAAAAAAGAAAGGAAGAGAAGAAAAAAATGAAGAAAGGGAGGAAGGGAGAAAGAAAGGAAGGGAGGAAGGGAGGAAGGAAGGAAGGAGGGAAAAAATGTGTATTCTTACTCCTCTACGCTTCTGTAAGTTTTAAACATTTTTTAATTCTTTCTGTAATGATAGATAAGAACATTGCTACCTTGCAGGAGCCTCCAACATCCCTACTCTAATGCACTTAAACTACTTTTTCCGTTTCCTCTAGAGCAGTGTGTCCGACACTTCTGCACATGAGTGCAACCTGTCTGCTTTTTGCTATGTTGAATATCAAGGCAGTGCTGCGTGAGTAATATATTCAGTCTGAAAAAGAAAGATTAACATTCTCACATTTGTTTATTAGCATCTCTGAACTGATGGGTTTAATGTTCTAGTTAGAATTTTCTAACACAAATACATTATAAAATGTGTTTGTTAATGAAATACCTAAAATTACCTAGTAAACTGCTATAAATATACCACAAAGTGAAAACCAGCTTCTAAAGCTGGCAATGTTATCTGAAATGCTTCAGGGATTGGGACAAAGTATTGTACTAAGTATCCTGGAATGAAGTAAAGAGAGCAACAAGGAAGCAGGGGAGCTGAGTATTGCATGACTCATCTAAAATACCCAAAGTTAATTTATTTAAATGTACAGGGGCCAGATGAATCATTTATTTTTACCAGACAACACTGAAAGGAGTGGAGTAGTTTGCTATAGTTTAATTTTGAATAGTGTTTTTATATCTTTATGTCCTCTTCTATGAAGTATACATCAAATATTTTGAATTAATAAATGTTAGTTTGAGGATTGTGTTTTCTCTACCTTTATTTTACCCAACTTCTCTCTGTTCCAGATCGTCTTAAAGGTTGGTGTTTCCACACTTCTAAGGAAGAGATATATCCAAATTTGGTACAAACTCTTACAGATTACAAAAAATGAATACTACCCTGAAACTCATCTTAGAAGGTCATTATAACACTGAATAAAATTAAATATATAATTAAAAAAATATTTAAAGACCCACAATTTCACTTATGTAGATGCAAAAATCTTAAATGATATATCTTACAATGTGGACGAGTGTAACTCCCTTTGACCGAATTGAAGAGCCCTGGTGGTACGATGGTTAAAGTGCTTGAACACTAATGGAAAGATTGGTCAAACTCACCAGCTGCTCTGTGTGGGAGAGACATGGCAGTCTGCTTCTGCATAGATTTACAGCTTGGGAAACCGCATGGAGCAGTTTGACTCTGTCCTATAGGGTCACTACGAATTGGAATTGACTCAATGGCAAAGAGTTTGGGTTTTGGTTTATGACCATACTGAATGATCCCAGGTTGACCTGGATGGTTTAGTTCTGGAAAATTCATAGATATAATTGACCATATTAACAAATTAAAATAAAAACACAATATTATGAGCGTTTGAATAGACAAAGAAATAACACTGGATAATAACCAACACTCATTTAGAATGGACAAAGACTTCACAAATTTGGAATGGAAGGAAAATTCCACAACTTGGTAAAATGATGTTGAAAAATACCCCAATAAACTGACTCTAAACATGAGATAAGTTAAAACTTTACCAAGAGAAATTACAGAAATCTTAAATAAACTTTTAGAAACTCTCGTTTAAACATGAGATAAGTTAAGACTTTACCAAGAGAAATTACAGAAATCTTAAATAAACTTTTAGAAACTCTCGTTCCTGAATTACACAACTCAATGTCATAATCATGTCAATTCTCCCCAAATTGATCTATTCTTCCAATGTCAATACAATCAAAGTCTTACCAGGGAATTTTGTGGAATTTGATACTGCCTCTAAAATGTGTGGAAACCCTGGGGGAGTAGTGATTAAATGCTCCTGCTCCTAACCAAAATGTTGGCAGTTTGAATTCTCCAGGTGCTCCTTGGAAACTATGGGGCAATTCTATTGCATCCTATGGGGACGCTAGGAGTCAAAAGGGACTTGACCGCAAGGGGCCTGGGCTTGGGCTCCAAAATGTGTACAGAAAATGCACGTGGTAAAGGAAAAGCAAGACACTCTTAAAGATAACCTGTGTTATCAGATATCAAGACTTATAGAACTACAGTTATTGATACAACGTGGCAATGGCATGAGAAAAGGCAAATGTATCAATGTAACAGAATAGAGGACCTAGAAAGAAACCAATATACTTGTGGAACTGTGCTGCATACCAGAAGTGGCCTGTTAAGACAGTGAGATGAAACTTGTCTATTCAATAAATGGAGCTGGGTAATATAATCATCCCTATAAAACAAAACAAAAACAAACCTGCTGCCATTGAGTCGATTCCGACTCAGAGCGATCCTATGGGGCAGAGGAGAACTGCCCCACAGTTTCCAAAGAGCGCCTGGCAGATTTGAATTGCTGACCTCTTGGTAAGAAGCGGTAGCACTTAACCACTATGCCACCAGAGTTCCCGTTATTCCTATACCCAAACCAAACCCACTGCCGTCGAGTCGATTCAGACTCATAGCGACCCTATAGGACAGGGTGGAACTGCCCCATAGAGTTTTCAAGGAGACCCTGGCAGATTTGAACTGCCGACCTCTTGGTTAGCAGCTGTAGCACTTAACCACTATGCCACCAAGGCATTTTTTTCCCATAGATAAATAAATTAATTTTAGTTTTTCAAAGCACTTACTGTCAAAATATTCAAACTCTAAAGAGCATAGATGTCAATGTCTTTTAGATCTTGAGATAAACATTTTTGAAACAGACCCCCAAAATTTAACAATAAAAAATTAATGCAGCTAACCATATTTAAGTACTCTTGTTTATTTAAAAAAAAAAAAAAAAAGCAACTACTTTAGTAACTAGACCTCTGGATTTCCCTTAACAGAAAATCAGAATAAAAAATCTAGGTTAATTGGCAGAATAAACCTACCTTATAAAATCCACTCTGTTTAAAGATCTACTCATAAAATTAGAAAAAAAATATATATGTAGAAAAAGTAAAAAGAAACATTTACCTTGCAGCAACACAGCAAGGAAAATGGCGAAGTCTAACGCTTTAAGCTACAAAAAGTTATATCTAAAAATAGAAATAATCCACAAAATTTGTACTGTTCGGCAAGCCTCTTCACCTCAAGATCCATTCTATTGAAATTTTACAAGTTTCTGGAGTTCCGAAACCTTCCATGTGGTAAAAGAAACAATCTAGGATTGATTTTATATGGTATGAAATAACTATCTCTTTTCACCCTCTTTTATGGGGACAACCATAATTTCAGCTCCCTTCACTGTCCTGTTGTAACATGGAGCTCTGTCATACACACAGGTCTGTGGATGTCTTTCTGAGTTGTTGAGGTCCTTATTTTTCCACCCTGGTTATGATTGGAAAAAATGGAGAAACCGAGCAGCCGGCCTGACCCTGATCTCATGGCAGCACAAATTCCAGGGCAGCACTGGGAATTGGAGAATGGACCTGAAGCCCAAGGACATCATCTTAAGCAAATGGAACCTCCAATTTCAACTAAGTTTTCTATAAAATGTAGAAAATAGTCTCAACTAAGGTAAATGAGTCTGTGAAATTGAGATTATTATGCTCCCATCCAAGCAATAAAGCAAAAGAGGCAAATACTCGTATTCCTCTCATCCAACACAGTGAACAGGGACATGAACCTTTATTTATGTTTCCACACTTCACTGCGTGAAATATAATGCACCAGCTCAATGGGGAAATACTAATTCTGCAATACAGGGTAATCAGTGAATGATGTAAAATCAACATACACTTTTTCCCATTACAACTTGAAACTGGACAAAATGAGCCCTTGATGAATCCTACTCAGCAAATACCAATTTTTGGTAACTTAAGAAAAGATACTTAGTATTATACTCACCGGCTTTGGTATTTATTGCCCATCCTCAAACCTCTATCATGTGGCTTGTTATGATCCTTGAAGATTTTTTTTTTTAACTGTGCTTATTGAATATAATTATATCTCATTGTGTTAGAGACTCAAATACATGGAAAAAAAAATTATGGACTGAGGAGATTCATGCTTTGCATTATACCTGGGCCATTATAACTGGCGCTTATGGGAGGTATGAGAAGGTCTCTTACCCCCTGTTCCCATCCTTCAAAATTAATCTCCTAATTCACCTTTGATATGAGAAATTTATGGCATGGAGAAGAGATTAGGGTGAAAACTTCGTCAATGAATGAGAGGAGAGAAGAAATACCCAAGTCTGGAGCTATGGGGTGTTGGAAGCTCCACAGTGCTGAAAGTAGAATGTATACACTTGATTCATAATTCTTCTGTGGGTTGACAAGCCCTGAACTTTTACTTGTACTGGTTTAAAACTCAGTCTTGCCTTCATTAAAAATATATTTGGAGATGTTTCTAAGCATTGAGGCTCACTGCCCTATGGAAACACCTGGAAATGTAATAAAAAGATAGTAGGGTCCAGGCAAGCTATTCTTGCAGTTAGATGAGTATATGATCTTAAATCAAGATGCCTAATATTTTATTTTGTCTTTGTCATCAACTTTGTACTGCAAATGTCACTACAAAGAGAACATATGTTTTCCCACCTGTAATCTTCTTGGACTACCTCTGATTGTAGACCTGGTAGACTTTTTCTGGCATGCTGGCTGGTACCATCCCTAGTGTTTTTCCTTCTTTGCTTGAAGAGCTTTTGCCAGTTCCTTGAGAGTTACTCAAATCATATACGCAAGGTAGTTTCAAAGTTCTAAGCATTTATTATGTCAGTGAGCGATTCTTAACCAATGAGTGACAAGAATCAGTGAATAAATACCTCAGGTCCCTGGATTTCCTTTCTTAGGACAATTCCAAGAAGAGTTTTGCAGGACCCCTCGAAACATCTCAAGTAATTCAGCCACAGTTGCTTACAACAGTAACCTGCTCTTTACACCATTACATTTTCCCCATTTTCTCATTTATGCTTATAAGAATCAACTACCAAATAAATAACCAAGTCTTTGACCCAGGTTCTGCTCATGGGGGAGTTTAAACTCTGAAATACCAGCTGCTTGTATGAAATTGTTGCATGGAATCACAAATAAAATACCCTGGGAACAAATAAAATTCTACAAATGCATGAAAATAAGATGTGATGATATTATCACATCACTGAATAACAGGAAGTCATATCAGACAACTATTAGTATTTGAGACATAAACACTCACTTAGCATCATTAGCCCTTGCCTGATCATCAGTATCTTGGTTTAGACAACATTCTAGGCAAAGCTTTCAAATAATGCTCACTTCTCTTTAGCATATTCATTATTTAGAATCCCAGAATCAATATCAAAATCATATCAAATAGAAGTGAAGTTTCTTATTTTCCTCAAAGAGTGTAATAATGATGATAAAAATACATGATTACTCCAGAAAACCTAGTTAAATAAAGAGATTACTAGAATGCATGATATAGTGTCTTGAGTCTGGCTTTGGTGAGTATACTCATAACTATAATGTAAATTGAAGCCAGAGGTCAAGATTAGTCACTGGAGCTCATTGATAATTATGAAGATCAGTGCCATTTACTCACCTAAGGTGATGAATAAGTTCTTGTTCCCCCATGTGATTTCTAATCTGACTGCAATCAGAAGAAGAATTTATGAGTGTCTGGCCCCTTTCCGATACTCCCCTGGGAATTTGAACACACATTTCCTCATTAATCCCAAAGTGTTTGAGAACAGGAAGCAATGCCATTGGGTCTTTGTTAATCATCCATGATACCTTTGATTTCCCTATTGAGGAACATTCTTTAATATGCAATCTCCCTCCTTTCTTTGTAATTTTTTTTTTTTTTAACTGCCACCACATGAAGACCTGGATTTGGGTATACTGTTTTTTGAAAACATAATTCAATTTCCCCCAAATTAATATTCAGAATCTTCCACAGTAGCTTCACGAGGTATTATATCTGATAACAAAGGCAGAACTCTTCAAACACGTTCTACAGTGTTTTTTTTTAAAGATGCAGAGGGAATACAAACTATGAATATGTAACTCATTTTTGTTTATACATTTTTTTTAATCTCAGGGACTAAATTGAGATCATCCCACTCTAATAGTATATCCCCATTACTATCACCTATCCAAACCAAAAACCAAACCCACTGCCTCTCTATGAGTTGATTCTGACTCATAGAGACCCAATAGGACAGAGTAGAACTGCACCATAGAGTTTCCAAGGAGAGCCTGGCAGATTCAAACTGCTGACCTCTTGGTTAGCAGCTGTAGCACTTAACCACTATGCCACCAGGGTTTCCATCACCTGTCCACATGCCCCATATTCACTGCAATTCCCCTTCCCTACATACCTTGGTCTTTTAACAAAGTTGATATATGTTC
Source organism: Loxodonta africana (assembly GCF_030014295.1). NCBI lineage: Eukaryota > Metazoa > Chordata > Mammalia > Proboscidea > Elephantidae > Loxodonta > Loxodonta africana. Next base: position 24,206,480 of record NC_087348.1, on the reverse strand, counting down.
TTAAAGAAGCATACGTCCTTATAAAGTAAATACGGCATATGTTTTATTTTGCATGTAGATGTTGTTATATATGCCATTGTGATTACCATGATTCTCACTCAACTATGTTTTTGAGATGTATTCACTTTACTAGTGCCAAATAAAATAAATCAAATCAAGACTTTGTAACTACAGACTTATTTGGAAAAATATTGTAAGGAATGGGGGAAGAAGGAAGGGACTATTGCCATAGGGAGAATACTCTCAACATACGGCCTGCAAAGATCTCAAGTGTTCAGGCCATAACTTCACTTTGTAAAGATTAAACAAGACTAGAAATAATGAGATGTGGGGAAGTAGGATCAAAGGGTGGTGAGATAGAATCAGAGCATCTTTTACCTTGAGGCCAATCACTCTCCCGGAAAAGCCCTTAAGAAGTGGCTGCATGAAGGCCCCGTAGGTGGTGTAAATGGTTTGCCCTGGACTACTAACCTAAAGGTTGACGGTTCAAACATACCCAGAGAGACCTTGGAAGAAAAGTCTTGCAATGTGCTTCCATTTAGATTATAGCCAACAGTCAGTTTCACAAAAGGAGTTTGGGTTTAGTTTTGTATGCTGACTCAGGCTGAGGGTGGACCCAAAGTTCAGGGACCTAGAGGGAGGAGAGAATCTTAACCACAGTTTGGTTGACAAGCATCTTGTTCTGATTTATCAGTGGGGGGCAAGCAGCTCTGTGAATCACTTATGAGGCAAAGAATGGGAATCTGGGGAGTCTGTGTCTGGCCTTGTCACAGGTAAACAAGGGAAGCATCCCTGGTTCTTATATAAGCCATGTGGTGATGGATGTTTCTTGGCAGTAAGCTGTCTCTCTGAACAGGAAAGAGTTGGAGGATTTCTTAACCTTTGCTGGTTTTCAGAATCACAAAATTCAGATAAATTTGAGCATTGTCAGTACATATGCTCTAATTCTTTACTGCCTTCTCTTGAATGATATTAAGATAATCTGTTTTTTAAAATATTTCTATAATAGACATTTAGCTAGTTCATAACCCCTGACTTCTACAGGCATCACCACAAATAATCTTGCATGTATCTTTCTACAGATCACTGAGTGCAGGTCTCTGAAATATGCCCTGGAGTAGGTCCAGGTTCAGGACAAATAAGCAAATTAATTTTCTTATTTACATAATGATGCATCTATTTCAAGATTACATTTATCAATATGCTTGGCTGATAATGAAAAGGTCAGTGGTTTGAACCAACCAGCCACTCCACAGGAGAAAGAAGTGGCAGTCTGCTTCTGTAAATATTTATAGACTTGGAAAACCTATGGGTCACTATGAGTTGGAATCAATTCCATGGCAGTGGGCTGGGGTTTATTAACATGTATTCCAGCATTGGAACATAAGAATTAAGGCACCTGACATCAACTTATGAATTTATACTGCTTACCACATACTACCCCCATGTGTTTGTCAGTTTCTCGAACTGTGGGGGATTGTGTGTTGCTGTGATGCTGGAAGCTATGCCACCAGTATTCAGATACCAGCAGGGTCACCCATGGAGGACAGGTTTCAGCTAAGCTTCCAGACTAAGACAGACTAGGAAGAAGGATCCGGCAGTCTACTTCTGAAAAGCATTAGCCAGTGAAAACCTTATGAATAGCAGTGCAACTTTGTCTGATATAGTGCTGGAAGATGAGCCCCCCACGTTGGAAGACACTCAAAAGATGACTGGGGAGGAACTGCCTCCTCAAAGTAGAGTTGACCTTAATGATGTGGATGGAGTAAAGCTTTCGGGACCTTAATTCACTGATGTGGCAAGGCTCAAAATGACAAGAAACAGCTGCAAAACAGACATTAATAATCGGAACCTGGAATGTACGAAGTAGGAACCGAGGAAAATTGGAAATCATCAAAAAAGAAATGGAACGAATAAACATCGATATCCTAGGCATTAGTGAGCTGAAATGGACTGGTATTGGCCATTTTGAACTGGACAATCATATAGCCTACTTTGCTGGGAATGACAACTCAAAGAGGAATGGTGTTGCATTCATCGTCAAAAAGAATGATTCAAGATCTATCCTCAAGTACAACGCTGTCAGTGATAGGATAACATCCATACGCCTACAAGGAAGATCAGTTAATACGACTATTTTTCAAATTTACGCACCAACCACTAGGGCCAGAGATGAAGAAATGGAAGATTTTTATGAGCTCCTGCAGTCTGAAATTGATTGAACATACAATCAAGATGCATTGATAATTACTGGTGATTGGAATGCGACAGTTGTAAACAAAGAAGAAGAATCAGTAGTTGGAAAATATGGCCTTGGTGATAGAAACGATGTCGGAGGTCGAGTGATAGAATTTTGCATGACCAACGACTTCTTCATTGTAAATACCTTTTTTCACCAACATAAAAGGGGACTATACGTGTGGACCTCACCAGATGGAACAAACAGAAACCAAATTGACCACATCTGTGGAAAGACACAATGGAAAAGCTCAGTATCATCAGTCAAAACAAGACCAGGGGCCGACAGTGGAAAGGGTCATCAATTGCTCATATGCAAGTTCAAGATGAAACTGAAGAAAATCAGAGCAAGTCCATGAGAGCCAAAATATGACCTTGAGTATATCCAACCTGAATTTAGAGGCCATCTGAAGAACAGATTTGACGCATTGAACACTAGTGACCAAAGACCAGATGAATTGTGCAATGACATTAAGGACATCATCCATGAAGAAAGCAAGAGGTCCCTGAAAAGACAGGAAAGAAAGGAAAGTCCAAGATGGATGTCAGGGGAGACTCTGAAACTTGCTCTTTAGCGTCGAGCAGCTAAAGCAAAAGGAAGAATTGATGAAGTAAAAGAACTGAACAGAAGATTTCATAGGGCCTCTCGAGAAGACAAAGTATTATAATGACATGTGCAAAGAGCTGGAGATGGAAAACCAAAGCAGAAGAACACGCTCGGCATTTCTCAAGCTGAAAGAACTGAAGAAAAAATTCAAGCCTCGAGTTGCAATAGCGAAGGATTCCACGGGGAAAATATTAAATGACGCAGGAAGCATCAAAAGAAGATGGAAGGAATACACAGAGCCATTATACCAAAAAGAATTAGTCGATATTCAACCACTTCAAGAGGTTGCATATGATTAGGAACCAATGGTACTGAAGGAAGCAGTCCAAGCCACTCTAAAGGCATTGGGAAAAACAAGGCTCCAGGAATTGATGGAATATCAATTGAGATGTTTCAACAAACAGATGCAGTACAGGAGGTGCTCACTCGCCTATGTCAAGAAATATGGGAGACAGCTTCCTGGTCAACTGACTAGAAGAGATCCATATTTATGCCTATTCCCAAGAAAGGTGATCCAACCAAATGTGGGTATCATTAATATCACACACAAGCAAAATTTTGCTGAAGATCATTCAAAAACTGCTGCAGCAGTATATCGACAGGGAACTGCCAGAAATTCAAGCCAGTTTCAGAACAGGACATGGAACCAGGGATGTCATTGCTGATGTCAGATGGATCCTGGCTGAAAGCAAAGCATACCAGAAGGATGTTTAACTGTGTTTTATTGACTCTGCAAAGGCATTCGACTGTGTGAATTATAACAAAGTATGGATAACACTGAGAAGAATGAGAATTCCAGAACACTTAATTGTGCTCATGAGGAAACTTTTCATAGATCAAGAGACAGTTGTTCGGACAGAACAAGGGGATACTGATTGGTTTAAAGTCAGGAAAGGTGTGTGTCAGGGTTGTATTCTTTCACCATACGTTTTTAATCTGTATGCTGAAAAAATAATCCAAGAAGCTGGACTATATGAAGAAGAAGGGGGCATCAGGATTGGAGGAAGACTCATTAACAACGCCTTATGCAGATGACACAACCTTGCTTGCTGAAAGTGAGGAGGACCTGAAGCACTTACTAATGAAGATCAAAGACCACAGCCTTCAGTATGGATTACACCTCAACATAAAGAAAACAAAAATCCTCACAACTGGACCAATGAGCAACATCATGATAAACGGAGAAAAGTTTGAAGTTGTCCAGAATTTCATTTTACTTGGATCCCCAATCAACATCCATGGAAGTAGCAGTCAAGAAATCAAAAGATGCATTGCATTGGGCAAATCTGCTACAAAGGACCTCTTCAAAGTGTTGAAGAGCAATGATGTTACCCTGAAGACTAAGGTGCACCTGACCCAAGCCATGGTATTCTCAATCACATCCTATGCATGTGAAAGCTGGACAATGAATAAGGAAGACCGAAGAAGAGTTGACGCCTTTGAATTGTGGTGCTGGTGAAGAATATTGAATATACCATGGAGTGCCAGAAGAATGAACAAATCTATCTTGGAAGAAGTGCGGCCAGAATGCTCCTCAGCGGCAAAGATGGCGAAACTGCGTCTTACATACTTTGGACATGTTGTCAGGAGGGCTCTGCCTCTGGAGAAGGAAATCATGTTTGGCAGAGTACAGGGTCAGCGGAAAAGAGGAATACCCTCAACGAGGTGGATTGACACAGTGGCTGCAACAATGAGCTCAAGCATAACAATGATTGTAAGGATGGCGCAGGACTGGGCAGTGTTTCGTTCTGTTGCGCAGAGGGTTGTTATGAGTCGGAACTGACTCGACGGCATCTAAGAACAGCAACCATCACATACTAATTTATATGGTAGGAATTGAAATAAAAAAATAAATTATATTTAACAGCATGGAATTACAATTATTTTTATTTGCTTTGATATGTATACGTACATATCAAAACAAGTAAAATAATTATAATTATATATAACTTTAGATACTATAGGATAAATATTATTTTAAAAATATTCTAAATACTGGTCTGATTTTAAATACAAAAATGCATTAAGAACAATCAAGTAAATAATAAAAAAAAGAGATTGTAATAGAGACATAAACATAATTTTTTAAAAAAATTTTATTGCACTTTAAGTGAAAATTTACAAATCAAGTCAGCCTCTCACATAAAAACTTGTATACACCTTGCTACACACTCCCAGTTACTCTCCCCCTAATGAGACAGCCCACTCTCTCCCTCCACTCTCTCTTTTCGTGACCATTTTGGGAGCTTCTAACCCCCTCTACCCTCTCATCTACCCTCCAGGAAGGAGATGCCAACAAAGTCTCAAGTGTCCACCTGATCCAAGAAGCTCACTCCTCTCCAGCATCCCTCTCCAATCCATTGTCCAGTCCAATCCATGTCTGAAGAGTTGGCTTCAGGAATGGTTCCTGTCCTCGCCAGCAGAAGGCCTAGGGGCCATGACCACCGGGGTCCTTTCAGTCTCAGTCACACCATTAAGTCTGGTATTTTTATGAGAACATCCCACTGTTCTCCTGCTCCCTCAGGGGTTCTCTGTTGTGTTCCCTGTCAGGGCAGTCATCAGTTGTAGCCAGGTACCATCTAGTTCTTCTGGTCTCAGGATGATGTAGTCTCTGGTTCATGTGGCCCTTTCTGTCTCTTGGGCTTGTAATTACCTTGTGTCCTTGGTGTTCTTCATTCTTCCTTGATCCAGGTGGGTTGAGAACAATTGATGCATATTAGATGGCTGCTTGCTATCATTTAAGAGCCCAGATGCCACTCTTCAAAGTGGGATGCAGAATGTTTTCTTAACAGATTTTATTATGCCAATTGACTCAGATGTCCCCTGAAATCATGGTCCCCAAACTGCTGCCCCTGCTACACTGGCCTTCAAAGCATTCAGTTTATTCAGGAAACTTCTTTGCTTTTGGTTTAGTCCAGTTGTGCTGACCTCCCCTGTATTGTGTGTTCTTTCCCTTTACCTAAAGTAGTTCTTACCTACCATCTAATTAGTGAATACCCCTCTCCCACCCTTTTTCCCTCCCTCCTCTTGTAACCACAAAAGAATGTTTTCTTCTCAGTTTAAACTATTTCTCAAGCTCTTATAATAGTGGTCTTATACAATATTTGTCCTTTGTAACTGAGTAATTTCACTCAGCATAATGCCTTCCAGGTTCCTCCATAAACATGTAATTTTAATATAGTTTTAATATTTCAGTGTCTTTAATAGTGATAATTTTAGGGTAATTTTTATAAAGTAGACATCGAAATGAAAAAAAAAAAACTGAAACATGCCCTATAGCAGACTGGCTGGGTGATTACCAAATTTTTTTCTTTTTTTTCCTGGGGACTTGGCTGGACTAATTCTCACCCTTCCTTGTAGTTAGCTGTGGTGAAGTGACAGAGTTCTGAACTAACTCATCTGTGGTATCATAGGATCAAACTCACAGTATGCCATAACTGTGTGCTTGTCCTGAACGGCTTTCCATAGTGCTTTTCTGCTTTACTTCTACTCTAATACTATATCCCAAGACCATAAGCAGACCTCATGCCCATCTACTTTTTAATTCCCCTTCCCTACATATGTAGCTTTTCTAGAAAGGTTAATATATGTCCTGAAAAAGGCATGCATCCCTGAAGCCTTAAAAGCTTTCTAGTGACCGTCTAAGATACAGCTATTGCTCTCTACTCATCTGAAGTAAAACAGAATGAAGGGAATCAAAGACTCAAAGAAGAAAGTGGTCCACAGGACTAATAACCCACAGGAAACATGGTCTCTTCTAGCCTGAGAGAAGAAGAACTAGATGGAGTCTGGCTACAACTACTGGCTGTTCTGACGAGGGACACAACAGATGGTCATGGACAGAATGGGAGAAAAACGTAGAATAAAATTCAAATTCTTGAAAAATATCAGAATTAGTGGACCAGTAAAGACTAGAGTAACCAGTGAGACTACCACCCCTAAGATATCCTTTTAAATTGGAACTGAAGCCACTAATGAAGGTCATGTTTCAGATAAATAATAAATTAGCTTATCATAAAAAAAAAAATCATGAGTAATGTGCTCCATCCTCCACAAGTCTATCAGTTTGTCACACTGTGAGGGCTTGCATTTTGCTGTGATGATGGAAGCTACGCCACCGGTGTTCAAGTGTTGCCAGCAGGGTCATCCGTGGCAGACAGGTTTCAGCTGAGCTTCCAGACTAAGACTAGAAAGAAGGACCTGGAAGTCTACTTCCGAAAAGAAATAGCCAGTGAAAATCCTACGATCAGCAGGGGAACACTGTCTGATATTGTGCCTGAAGATAGGCCCCTGGGGTTGGGAGACACTCAAAATATGACTGGGGAAGGGCTTCCTCCTCAAAGTAGAGTCAACCTTAATGACTTGAATGGAGCTAAGCTTTCGGGCCTTAATCTGCTGAAGTGGCACTACTCAAACTGAGAAGAAACTGCTCCAGATATTCTTTAATAATTGGAATGTGGAATGTACAAAGTATGAGTCTAGGAAAATTGGAAAATATCAAAAATGAAATAGAACGCATAAGATCAACATCCTACATATTAGTGAGCTGAAATGGACTGGTATTGGTCATCTTAAATTGGACAATCATGTGATCTACTATGACAGGAATGACAACTTGAAAAGGAATGACATTGCATTCATCCTCAAAAAGAACATTTCAAGATCTATCCTGAAGTACAACACTGTCAATGATAGAAAAATATTCATATCCCTGCAAGAAAGGACACTTAATATGACTATTATTCAAATTTACACAACAACCACTAAGGCTAAACATGAAGAATTTGAAGATTTTTTACCAACTTCTGCAGTCTGAAATTCATCAAACGTGCAATCAGGATGCATTAGCAATTACTGGTGACTGGAATGTGAAAGCTCGAAAGAAAGAAGGAAGAAGGATCAGTAGTTGGAAAATATGGCCTTGGTGCTAGAAATGATGCCAGAGATTACATGATTGAATTTTGCAAGACCAACAACTTCTTCATTGCAAATACCTTTTCTTCAACAACAAATATGGTGACTCTACACATGGACCTCTCCAGATGGAATACACAAGGATCAAATCTACTACATCCGTGGGAAGAGATAAGGGATGAGGAAACCTTTGATGTGCAATTCCTCAGCTTCCATTGTAATTTTTTTATTGCCTACACTCAAAAACCTGGATTGAGGTGCACTATTTGTTGAGTACATGCTTCAAGTTTTCCATAAATTACTGTAATATTCAGAATTTCCTACAGCAGCTTAATCCAAGTTTTATATCTGATGATGAAGGCAGAACTCTTTAAACATGTCTTATAATGTTTTTTTTTAAAGATGCAGAAGGAATACAAATTATGAATATGTATGGCTAAAGTTACAAATTGATTTACTTATGTAAGCCTCAGAGTTCCTGGTTTTGAATTATGTCTGACTTTCCTGAAAATGTCATAGCTTTATTCCCAGACCCTGTCTTTACCTCATGTGTCTTACCCACTATGCCTCACTCCACCACATCCTAGTAGCATTGTACATATATAGATATGACTCCTATGAGTTTCAATTTTTTTGCTATAGGTTTCCCGAGAATTGTTACCTTTTAAGAGATGACATTTTTGATCTAATAATATTTTCACCCAAAACACACTAAATGAAATGTGCTAGGAAGTTGTGTTTAATGTTATGGTTTATTACAAAGATAACAAAGTCTACACAATAGTTTTTAGTATGAGAATATCGTATGGAAAACTTTGAATTTTGTCATGATTAGCTGAACATATATTTTTGCTTTGTGTACGGGTGTTGAGAGAGAGGAGGAAAAAGGTAGAATGCTTTTATGTTTATTTCAGTCTGCTGTGGCACGTGTGGCCTTTCAAAGCACCCTAGGCTTAATGCCTGTTTACTTCTCTGGGTTATAAATTTATTTTAAGAGCAAGACAACAATGGAGGAACAAAAAATGTGATAGATGGAGAAAATGGTGCCAAAGTTATATGAATGGAGAATATGGTATTAAAAAAAAAAAAAAAGCAAATTTATAATAAAATGTCTAGCCTTGGACAAAAGGTGGGTGTACCAAGGAGAATGATCAGGCTTTCTATCATCTTGCAAGCAATGGTTCTTATATATTTCCACCACCCTTTTTCAGGCTTTCTCTTCCTTGTTTAGAGACTATGATGTTGTTGTTAATTGACGTCAAGTCAGTTCTAACTCTTGACAACCCCATGTGTGAATAGTAGAACTTTTTCATGTGGTTTTAATGGCTGTAATCTTAAAGGAAAAAAATCAGCAGGCATTTTCTTCCTTGGTACCACAGGGGGTTCAATGTACAAAGCTTTAGATTAGGGCAAATGTTTTGTACCATCTAGCTATCTTATTTAGGCAGAATAAGAAACAGATCTTTTAATAACTTGTATTCTATTTATAATACATTTTTTTACCTTCAAATTGTTGTTTATTACAAATGCAAGTTTTTAAAATTTTTTTTATTGTGCTTTAAGTGAAAGTTTACAAATCAAAAAAATATGGAACAACTCACAAATTTGAGTGTCATCCTTGTCCAGGGGCCATGCTAATATTCTCTCTATTGTTCCATTTTTAGTGTATGTGTTGCCTAAGTGGGCACTTTTTTTTTTTTTCATTGCATTATTGAAGTATTTTCTATCTATGAATAGTGGGTATTTTGAATTGGGATAAAAATGCATCAATATTTTCCCCTTTGAAATTAACAGGTTTTTTTTTTTTTAAGCTATTTAATGCCTCTTCACTTAACAGCAGATTTTTCAGCAGCAAATTAAGACTTTAAAAGAAGACAGTTGTAGTTATATATTTACATTAGTTTGAGTGATTTGCATGGGTTATTAAGGAATCTCTTCAGTGCGTTCTTCACATCCTTGTTCCTTAGGCTGTAAATGAGAGGATTCAGCATTGGTATCACTAGGGTGTAAAAGACTGAGTCCGTTTTATCAGTACCTAATGAGTGGTTGGTCCTGGGTTGCAAATACATGAAAAGAAGAGTCCCATAGAACACAGTGACCACTATCATGTGAGAAGCACAGGTGGAAAAAGCTTTTTGTCTCCCCTTTGAGGACTGTATTCTCAAAATGGCAAGGATAATGTTAAAGTAGGATATTAGAACAATGATCATGGAGAAAAACAAATTGATGCCTGAAAAGGTAAGTGCTGCTATTTCTGGACCGTAAGTGTCAGAACCGGGCAAGGCTAGCAAAGGGACATTATCACAGTAAAAATGCTTGATTACATTGGAAGAACAGTATGAAACAGAAAACACACAGGAAGAGACAGTCAGTGCTATGGTCAGACTGTAGAGGTATATGAGAGATATTAGTAGAAGGCAGATTTGCCGAGATACCACCACCATGTAGAGAAGGGGGTTGCATATGGTCACATAGCGGTCATAGGCCATTGTGACCAGTATGAAAATCTCTGCCACGATAAAAACTACAAATCCATCAAGTTGAGCTGCACGACAGTAGTAAGAGATAGTTTTCTTCTTAAACAAGAAGTTGACCAGCATTTTGGGGACAATGACAGTAGAATTGTTGAGATTGATAATAGCCAAGTGTTGGAGGAAAAAGTACATGGGGGTTTAAGTCGAGAGTCGACACTGGTGAGGGTGATGATGCATAGGTTCCCTGCCACAGTCAGCCCATAGATGACCAGAAAGACAAAGAAAAGGAGGACCTGGAGCTCAGGATGGTCTTAGAGTCCCAGGAGAATGAACTCAGTCACCCTTGTGAGATTTCCTGGAGCCATGTATTGTGTTGATTTTGTCTTTAAATGGGAAAAATGGAAAGAGATTAATGGATTGCAAAAAAAATGTTGCTCTTAGAAGGGTTATTCCTTGTCAAAGTTTTATTTACAGTCATTTTACTTCCATTCAAAAACAGTTAAGAGTTCCAGATCTTAGTTTTCCCCCTGTCTTTTCACAAATTTCAGAAATACAAAGTCACCAGAGAACAACTGAGGACTGAGGTTGTTTCTTTGAATTGTTTGCCTAAACTATTTATTTATTCACTGTTAAACATAATTTCAATATTAGATTTTACATGTGTTTACATATATATTTAATTTTGAAAAGTTATCACTGTGTTATCAATCGGCATCATATTCACTGCTTTAGATTGCAAATAAGAATCAAGTTTATGATTTTTTTCTATATCATATCATCATATTTCCCTGGCTTTCATTCACAATGGGAAAAATCAGCACACATAATTACTTCCATTCTTTGTATCCCTAACTGCTAATAATTAGAAGTGTAAGACCGTGGCTAATGTAGGGTATCAATAACTAGAATTTCAAAAATGCTCAAGAACTTCTTCAACTTAGACATCTGCATAGAGAAAATGTGAAATTCTCAATTTATTGTTAATCTCACTGGAAGATGATAAGGTTTAGAATCTTTACATTTTTGTGCTCCAAATGCTTCATGACCCTGTCACAACTCACTACAGCAGATACTTTTAGCAGTAACTCTACCTGGGTTAAGACTATCTGGTAAATATTTGCTTCCCTAAAAATATCAAATTCATCATATGTAAAAAGCTATATGCTAAATCTTCTCCATTCTCTTAGATAATCAACACTGACCATTGATTTGGTTATTTTTTTTCACATCTTCTTTAACAATGCTCAGTCTCATTTTTCAGTAGTCATTAAGACTGTTATTAATTTATTAAGACATTTACTTAAGTCCTTAAAGACAGTTACTTCAGTCATTACACACCAATCACTTCCACTTAGCTATCAGTGGGCAAGGATTGCAGTCACTTGGAAAAGACCAAAAACCAAACCAAACCAAACCCACTGCCATTGAGGCAATTCCAACTCATAGTGACCCTATAGGACAGAGTAGAACTGCCCCAAAGAGTTTCCAAGGAGCATCTGGTGGATTTGAACTGCTGACCTCTCGGTTAATTACTGTAGCACTTAACCACTAGGCAACCAGGGTTTCCACTTGGAAAAGAGACAGAAGAAACCATTTCAGTTCTGAGTTTGGTTTGAATTGATAGAGCTTTTAAGATCCTTAGTCCTCACATCTAGACCTAGTAATAGGGAAACATTTAGTTTAACCGACCTGTGCATAAAGATCTGCCGAGATCCACTTCTAAGTTTATTCCATGAAGTATGCTGGAGAGTTTCACAAAGATCTGAAGTTCCTGAAGACCCTAACACTAATGTATGTTTGTGTCTAGGCCCCAGTCCCTGAACATGAGGACTAGAATTCCCGGATAAAGGTCTGATTCCCCAGGGAAAGAAAGACAAATCGAAAGCTCATTGAGCAAAGCTCCACTCAAAATGTCACCCAATGAGAATGTGGAGATAGCCTAGGGACTTGTTTAAATGAGTACATTGAATAAGAAACACATGCAGCGTTTCTGTATTATTATTATTATTTTTAATACACCCTTCAATACTCTGGCCAGTGCTCCTGGGTTATGGATGAAGAAAATCCAGCAGTTGGAAAATACAGAATTCTACCCCAATGGATAAATTTAATGTGAATATTGAGGATAACACAAAACCTCCCTTCCAATATCAAACTCTGGTATATTTGCTGTAAAAACCAGATGATATACACCAAATTCAAAATGTGAAGTTTGTAAAGAGGCCAAATATCAACTTTTTATTAAAATTGTTAAAGTATAAATCATATCTGGTATCATTTGCAGTTTTTATATCCAATTAATTTGAGTAAAAACATATTTTTTCACATCAGTGTACAATCTTCTTTCAAATAATGAGTAAATATTGCAATTTAATGTCATCACCAATTCTTTCCTACTTTCTTGGGGCATTTTCGAGCCTATAACCTTTATAAGAGGAAAGGATATGTCTGATTAGTTTTCCTTTTTACTACCATCTTCTAAAATAATACCCAGGATATGTAGATATCCAAAACACACTTGCTAACCAATTCACTGACTGATGGAATGAATGAATAAATGAATGAATGAATGAAATACCCATCCTGAAATGTGAAATTAAACATCAGGATTTTGTATCCCGTGCTGTAACCAATCCGTAATATTATTTTAACTTTGACAAAGAAACCATGACAAGTTGTGTCTTATTCTCTAAGATATTGACTACTATAGTGCAGGATACAACTCTTCCTTCTTGATTTTGGTATTTCTAATACCTAATACCAGTTTCCCTCCAGCCAGTTTTGACTCATGGTGGTCCCATATGTGTCAGAGTAGAACTGTGCTCCATACCATTTTCAACGGCTATAAAGTTTCAGTAGATCTTTCGAGGTGCCTCTGCTTGGATTCAAGCCACCAGCTTTTATCATTATCTACCCAGAGTCTCCTTACCCAGAGGTAAACCTTATCCACAAATTTTAATGATATTCTTGTTATTAATTAACTATATGTTTATGTACCCATCAAAACATAAAACTGAAGATATCTTTATTTTACATAGTACTGAGTGTCTTGTTTTGCAATTTTTTACTCTCTCAAATGTATGTTTGTGGATTTATCCATGTTGATTTCTTTAGCTATATGTTGTCCACTGATTTTGCTGCATGTAAAAAAAAATCATTAGAAAAAGGAAACAAGTTCTGCTCAAACAACTCCTGAATCATTTTTCTAAAATTTATTGAAACTTTACATCTAAATTTTTGTTTTTTAATTTACACCACACTAAACAAATTCGTTTTACTATTTTTTCATTTCCAAGTATATAAGTATAAGCAAGAGAACATAAATACACAATATCCTATGTAAAGATCATATACCTATATGTCTTCATGTGTAAGTATGTGTATATTAGAGCCATTGTGTATATGTGTGTATATATACATACATTAAAAATATGCATAAATACACATATACATATCTCAGTATGAACATGTTGTTGCTGTTATTAGGTGCCATGGAGTCATAGTGACCCTATGGACAACAGAACAAAACACTGCCCGGTCCTGCACTATACTTACAGCAGTTGTTTGTGTGAACCCATTGTTGCAGCCACTGTGTCAGCCCACCTCATTGAGGGTCTTCCTCTTTTTCACTGACCTGTACTTTGCCAAGCATGATGTCCTTCTCCAGGGACTGATCCCTCCTGACAACATGTCCAAAGTATGTAAGACACAGTCTCACCATCTTGCTTCTGAGGAACATTCTAGTTGTACTTCTTCCAAGACAGATTTGTTCATTGTTTTGGCAGTCCATGGTATATTCAATGTTCTTCACCAACACTACAGTTCAAAGGCATCAATTCTTCCTCAGTCTTCCTTATTCTTCACCCAGCTTTCACATGCACATGATGCCACTGAAAATACCATGGCTTGGGTCAGGTGCACCTTGGTCTTCAAGGTGACATCTTTGCTTTTCAACACTTTAAAGAGGTCCTTTGCAGAAGATTTACCCAATGCAATGTGTCTTTTGATTTCTTGACTGCTGCTTCCACGGCTGTTGATTGTGGATCCAAGTAAAATGAAATCCTTGACAACTTCAATCTTATCTCCTTTTATCATGATGTTGCTCATTGGTCCAGTTGTGAGGATTTTTATTTTATGTTGAGGTGCAATCCATATTGAAGGCTGTGATCTTTGATCTTCATTAGTAAGTGCTTCAAGTCCTCTTCACTTTCAGCAAGCAAGGTTGTGTCATCTGCTTAATGCAGATTGTTGATGAGTCTTCCCCCAATCCTGATGCCCCATTCTTCTCATATAGTCTGACTGCTCTGATTATTTGCTCAGCATGCAGATAGAATAGGAATGGTGAAAGGCTACAATCCTGATGCACACCTTTCCTGACTTTAAACCAACCAGTGTCCTCTTGTTTTGTTGAAAAAACTGCCACTTGATCTATACAAAGGTTCCTCATGAACGCAATTAAGTGTTCTGGCATTCCCATTTTTTGCAGCGTTGTCCATAATTTGTTATGATCCACAGAGTCGAATGCCTTTGGATAGCCAATAAAATACAGGTAAACATCCTTCTAGTATTCTCTGCTTTCAGTCAAGATCCATCTGACATCAGCAATGATATCCCTGGTTCCTCTTCTGAAACCAGCCTAAGTTTCTGGCAGTTCCCTGTTGATATGCTACTGCAGCTGTTTTTGAATGATCTTCAGAAAAATTTTGCTTGTGTGTAATGTTAATGACATTTTTCTATATTTTCCCCATTCGGTTCAATCACCTTTCTTGGGAATAGGCATAAATATGGATCTCTTCCAGTCAGTTGGCCAGGAAGCTGTCTTCCATATATCTTGGCATAGGCTAATGAGCACCTTCACCTCTGCATCCATTTGTTGAAACATCTCGATTGATATTCCATCAATTCCTGGAGCCTTATTTTTTGTCAATGCCTTCAGAGCAGCTTGGACTTCTTCCTTCAGAACCACCTGAATTTAGAGTCCATTTCAGGAAAAGATTTCATGTGTTGAACACTAGTGACTGAGGGCCAGGCAAGTTGTGGAATGACATCAAGGACATCATACATGAAGAAAGCAAGAGGTCATTGAAAAGAAAGAAAAGAGCAAGATGGATGTCAGGGGAGACTCTGAAACTTGCTCTTGAATGTTGAGCAGCTAAAGAAAAGGAAGGAATGATGAAGTAAAAGAACTGAAGATTTCAAAGGGCCACTGGAGAAGACATAATAAAGTATTATAATGACGTGCAAAGAGCTGGAGACAGAAAAACTAAAAGGAAGAACATACTCGGTGTTTCTCAAGCTGAAAGAACTGAAGAAAAAATTCAAGCCTCAAGTTGCTATAGTAAAGAATTCTATGGGGAAAATATTAAACGATCCAGGAAGCATCAAAAGAAGATGGAAGGAATACACAGAGTCATTATAAGAAAAAGAATTAGTCGATGTTCAACCATTTCATGAGGTAGTATGAACATAGTAAGAAGCAAATTCATGGCATAGTTTTTCTGCACATGTTTTAAAATAGCGTACATGTAAGAGTTATCTCATCTTTATTTCAAATGTTCAGAAAGAATAGAAAGACACTAAGAAACTAAAACAAAAATTTCTTTTTTGTATATCTTTTTCATATTGAGACATAGATCTTGACTCTTGATTTTTTAAATTGTTATTGCCAAAAATATGCTTTATTGTATATTTCACACTAACACATTTTTTATTGTTTCTTTTACATCTTCTTTCCTCAAACTGCAGGTAATGGCATTCAGCATGGCTGTCACAACAGTGCCAAATACTGACACTATCCTGCCATGACCCAAAGTGTAGCTGGAACTTGGTCTCACATACATGAAGAGGATTGTTCATGTTAAACTGACACTCCAGTTAGGTGAGAGCCACAAATGGAAAACACTTTTCACCTCCTATCAGCAGAAGGAATCTTCAGAATGGCCAAGAAAATGAAACCATAGGGTATCAGGGCAATCAGGGTGGTGAATATCCCTATAGAACCCACAACAGAGAAGAGTAGAAGGTGGTCGATGTAAGTGTCAGAACACAACATAGCAAAGAGTAGAGGGATATTACACAAAGTATGTCTAATTTCGTTGATTGCACAAGACAGGTTAAAAGTTCCTACTGTGTGTTAAGTAAAAAAAAAAAAAAATTTTTTTTGTGTTAAGTAGCAGAGCAAAATATGACCAACGTAGAAAGCAATGATGGGTGGATCATAGAGTCTGGGTGTCATGTTAACTGATAATATAATTGGAACTATAGATGAGGTTGAAATAGATGCTTATTCCGTATCATATAAAAAACATTTTTTGTTTGATCAAGCACTTAGTGTTAAAACAAAATCAACGTCTTATTTTTTTATTCTCAGGCTCTTGGAGGGATTCAGTATGTGCTCCACTCAGGAGTTACAAACTTGCCATGCTCTCTGACCAGACAGCCCTACCTTATGGAGTTGGGTGAGAGCTCTAGCCTCTCCTGCAGTACAGCCTGTGGGCTCCTATGGCAGCTGTTTGAAGCCTTTCCTACCTTTCACACTTCTGCCCAGGTGGTGACTTGCTTCAAAACTTCCATGCACCCCATCTTGCCTGATCCCCTCAGTGGTTTTACTATACCTGTTCAGGCACAAGATGCCAGAGAACCACCCTGGCACCCGGATAGGCATAACCTGGAAGTTTGGAGGTGTTAATGTCCCCACGGGGTAAACTTTGAGAGTAGAAGACTGGAGTTGAGAGATGAATTGTTTTTCATATCTTACTTCACTAAAAATATATGCTTGACCAATATGCCTGGTTGGTTAGTTTGCCTGATTCAGAATTTCTCACTAGAAGTGTAACAAATGATATGTGAGTGTGTGTTTATCTGGGTACACACTTTCTGTAATCTTCGAGCCAAATATTTTGTTGTTGGTGTTCATTCTTAATCCAAGGAAGTCTCAGTGTATAGTTTGTATAGAACAAATTTTGTATCTAAGCAATATAAAACAGATATATATTGTGTACTTTTTAGTGGGATTACTTTATTGAGCTCTTGTACATGAGACAGGTGCAAGATTTTATGTTGTCTAATTTCACAAAATATTCCAATGTGATGTAGAACACAGTTTCACGAACCCTCAAAGATGTCCAAATCCTAATTCCCAGAAACTGTGAATATATTACATGACAAAAGGGACTTTACTGATATAATGTGTTCCAAGGTTGTCCAGGTGGGCCCGATATAATCAAAAGAGTTCTTAGAAGACGAAATGTATGCAGGAGAACCCGAGAAGGTAATGGAAGCAGAAGTGAGAGTGATAGGATTGATAACTGGAAGGGGTCACTATCCCAGGAATATTTGCTGCCTCTACTAGGTGAAAAAGGCAGGAAACATTCTCCTCTAGGGCATCCAAGAAAGAATACAATTAGCGAACACCTTGCTTTTAGTGCAATTAGGCTCATTATGGACTTCTTACTGTCAAAACTGTGAGATAATACATTTGTGTCGTTTTTAGGCATTAAATTTGAGGTAATTTGTTATAGCAGTAAGAAAGTAATAGAAAAACAGCATAATTATTTTTAGGAAATGCATACATGTGAACCAAATTATAAGGTAGAAAACAGTGAACTTCCCATTTTTGATCTTTATTCTTTTAGCAAAATGTTTAGCAATCAACCAAACTGTATTTCAGTGTATTGCATTGGATAGAGTCCCTGGATGTTGTATATTTGTTAAGTACTTGACTGCTAACTGAAAATTTGGTGGTTTGAATCCACCCAGAGGTGTCTTAGAAGAAAGACTTGGCGATCTACTTCTGAAAGGTCATTGAAAACCTTCCGGGAATGCTCGACTGTGATACACATGGGGTTGCAATGTGTAGGAGTCACTCTAAGACAACAGGTTTATTTATTTATTCATTCATTTATTTTAAACAGCATTGGAAATGTTGTAATGTGAGTTTAGCCTTTTGCTCTAATTCTATACATGGAGCCATACCCAAAGAAAATAGGTTTCTAATGGGAAACACTTCTGTAATTGTAAGCTGCTGAAGCCAAACACACTCTGAATAAAGTAAAAGCAAAGAAACACATTAGCAATTAACGTGACAAGTTTACAGACTAATGGGATTAAATTATAGCTGATTTTGTCTTTGAGGTCAGAAATGTCCATCACATATTTTATCTTGCCTGCCTTCAGCTATTCTGTTTATTTATAACCAAAGTTAGAAATGGACTCATTTCTGTGAGTCTCAGAGTTCCTGGTTGTGCCTCATTCCTGGTTGTGTCTCATGTCTGACCTTCCTGAAATTGTCATAAGCTTATTTTATATCCAGAGACTGTCCTTACATCATATGCCACACCTACTCTCCCTCACGCCATTGCATGTTAGTAGCATTGCACATACACAGCAATAACTCACATGACTATCAACTTTTTTTTCTTTTTTGTAGTAAGTTTTTTGATAATTGTTACCACATTTAAGAGATGACATTTTTGGTCTAATAACACTTTCACCGCACTAAATACAAATCTGAGAAGAATTGATTTTTAATGTTGACAGTTTCATATTAAAGATAATAAAGTATACAACAGATTTTAGTATGAAAATATCATTGAGAAATAATTTAATTATAAATCATGACTAGCTCAACATAATTTTTTTACTTTGTGCACATGTCTATGAGAGAGGAGGAAAAATGCAGAACGCTTTTATATTTATTTCAGTCTGCTATGGCACAGGTTGTGTTTCAAAGCACTCTTGGGCTTAGTTTTTATTTTCCCCTACATGTTTACTTTCATGTGTTATAAGTTTATTTTAAGTGTAAGACAACAATGGGTTCACAAATGTGATAGATGCAGAAAAAGGTGCAAAAGTTTATTAATGAAGGATATGGTATTAAAAAAATGTAAAATTATAATAAAATGTTTAGTCCTTGGGCAAAGGTGAGAGTATCAAGTAGAATGATCTGACTTTCCATCATCTTTCAAGCAATGACTCTCATATACTTCCATCACCCATTATCAGGCTTTCTCTTCCTTGTTTACAGACTACATTGTCGGTGTTAGTTGCCAGCAAATCAATTTCAATTCATGAAGACACCAAGTGTTGCAAGGTAGAAACTCTCCAAAGTGTTTTCTTGGCTGTAATCTTAAAGGAAGAGAATCACAAGGCCTTTTCTTACCGCTGGGTGAGTTTGATTCTCCAAAATTTAGATTACTGAAAACAGTTTTTACCACCTAGATACCTTTTGTTTGCAGCTATGCCTTCTCATTTGCAACCAAATATGGCACCTAGGTTGAAGACCCTCAAGGAGATGGATTGACACAGTGGCTGCAACGAAGGGGTCAAGCATAACTCTTGATCATGAGGATGGCTCAGAACCAGGCAGTGTTTCCTTCTGTTGTACATAATGTCAATATGAGTACGAATCAACTTTATGGCACATAACAACAACAACAGATACCATATTTAGAGGGTATAAGACACAAACCTTTTAACAAATTGTAATTTATTTATAGTATGTATTTGTTTATTTTCAAGTTGTTGTTTATTACACATGTAAGTTTGTTTTCACCGTATAATTGAAACTTTATCCCTCTAGGGAGACTGATATTTTGAATTGGGAAAAAATGCATCAGTAGTTTTCCCACTGAAATTTATAGGTTTTTTTTTTTTTTTTTTAAACCATTTAGAATACTTCTTCACTTAAAAGCAGCTTTGTCAGGAGCAAAATAAGACTCTTAAAAGAAGACAGTTGTAGTTATATATTTACATTAGTTTGAGAGATTTGCATGGGTTATTAAGGAATCTCTTCAGTGCATCCTTCACGTCCTTGTTCCTTAGGCTGTAAAGGAGGGGATTCAGCATTGGTATCATTAGGGTGTAAAAGACTGAGGCCATTTTATCAGTGTCTAATGAGTGGTTTGGTCCTTGGTTGCAAATACGTGAAAAGGAGGGTCCCGTAGAATACAGTGACCGCCATCATGTGAGAAGTACAGGTGGAAAAAGCTTTTTGTCTCCCTTCTGAGGACTGTATCCTCAAAATGGTGAGAACAATGTTTAAGTACGATATTAGAACAATGATCAAGGAGAAAAACAGATTGATACCCGAAAATGTAAACACTGCTGTTTCTGGAATGTAAGTATCAGAATAGGACAATGCTAGCAAAGGGATGTTATCACAGTAAAAATGGTTGATTACATTGGAAGAACAGTATGACACAGAACACAAAGGAAGAGACAGTCAGTGCTGTGGTCAGACTGAAGAGGTATGTGAGGGATACGAGCAGACAGCAGATCTGCCGAGATACCACCACCATGTGTTGCAAATGGCCACATAGCAGTCTTGGCCACTGAGGCCAGTATGAAAATTTCAGCCACCATGAAAACTAAGAATCCACCTAGTTGAGCCGCACAACAGTAGTATGAGATGGTTTTCTTCTTAGCCAAGAAGTTGACCAACATTTTAGGGGCAATGGTGGTAGAATTGCCAAGATTAGTGATAGCCAAATGTTGAAGGAAAAAGTACATAGGGGTTTGAAGTCTGGAGTCGACACTGGTGAGGATGATGGTGCCCAAGTTCCCTACCACAGCCAGCCCATAGATCACCAGGAAGACAAAGAAAAGGGGGACCTGGAGCTCAGGAAGGTCTGTGATTCCCATGAGAATGAACTCAGTCACCCATGTGAGATTCCCTGGAGCCATTTATTGTGTTGTTCTGCCTTTAAATAGGGAAAGTGGAAAGAAATTAATAAAAGGTAAAATTAATTTTGCTGTTAGAGGATTATTCTTTGTTACGGTTTCATTTAAAATCTGATTACTTTTGTTCATTCTTAGGAGTTTCAGATCCTGTTTCTCCCACATTTTCAGAAGCTTCAAAAAAAAAAAAAAAAACCTCATCAGAAAACAACCAAAGTTTGTTTTACTGTTGGAAATATTTATTTTACTCTTGGAAATAGTTCAGATATTGAATTGTATGTATGTATATAGAGAGAGAGTACATAAAATGAAACAAACCAAGAAAAACAAACCCATTGACCTCGAGTTGATTCCAACTCATAGGACCCTATAGGATAGAGTAGAACTGACCCATAAGATTTCCAAGGAGTGCCTGGTGAATTTGAACTGCCAAAATTTTGGTTAGCAACCGTACCTCTTAACCACTACACAACCAGGTTTTTCTATATTGTATGTAGAAGGATAAATATTGAATTATATATAATGAATTTCATATACATATTTATATATATGTTGTACACAGGGTTGCTATGATTCCAAACCGACTCAATGGCACCTAACAACAGAATAGAATTTTATATATATATATGGAAACCCTGGTGGCGTAGCGGTTAAGTGCTATGACTGGTAACCGAAGGGTCAGCAGTTCAAATCCACCAGGCACTCCTTGAAAACTCTATGGGGCAGTTCTACTGTGTCCTATAGGGTCACTCTGAGTCAGCATCGACTCGATGGCACTGGATTTGCTTTGAAGATATATATATATATATATCATAATACATATGCATGAATATTTTTCATTGATATTAGATGAGATGTACATATTTTCTTTACCACTGTTTTTTTAAGTGATGAAAAAGAACTGCCTTTACAGAGTTGTAGTAGATGAGCCAGAGTGATCTCTAGTTATCTTTCAGCTTAACTGCCACAGGCCTCCTCTCCAGCCCATGCTGCTTCATCTCCTTGGATATTTTACAAATTTCAGGATCTCTGTGGGAAACACATCCAGAACTGTGGCTTTTTCCCTAACAATTTTTACCACATCCCTCTGCTTCCGCTACGCACAGATAGACCTGCATCTAATACTCTCCCTTCTGTAGGTGCCGGAAGACTGCATCCTTCTTTCTTAATCGCATTTTCTTTTTTCTGCCAAATATACCGGAACTGTCACTGGATTTGTTTTCTAGATTACTTTCTATTATTACTTTTTAGCAGCCTTCCCTTCCTTTTCCAGTTTAGCCTCCTTTTCCTTAAACTGTTTGAAGCCTGTTTTGTCATTGTTTTTATCGTTAAGTTTTATTACTTATGGTTTTGATTTTTAAAGTTCAATCATTTTACTCTACTTCTGCAGAGAAATGAGTGGGACAGAATGCTGACTTTTATGTCGTGTTCACTATGTGCTTCTCGTTCCTGTTGTTGGTTGACATCTAACAGATTCCGACTCATGGTGACCCCACGTGTGCAGATCAGAACTATTTCACGGGCCTAACGAGACCATGACCTTCCTGAAGCCAGTCACCCAGCCTGTGTCCCTTGGGTGGGTTTGAGCCGCCATCACTTCTGCTGGCATCCAAGTGCTTAACCTTTTGTGCCACCCGGGGCCTCTCATTATGTGCCTGGAACTAAGTAAAATGTTTTGAAATAATTATCTCTTATTCTGCCTTGGAGCTTTAGGGGATACATGTGAATGTTTTCATACCTGATGAGATACCTGAGGCTCAGTGAAGTGCAGTTACTCACAGGCCACACAGGATATTGACTAGATAAAGGCATGAACTAAAGTAAAAAAACTTAGGGTTTATTCTTTTTTTTTTTAATTTAGTTTGCCCTTGTTGATATTGTTTTATTCCACCAAACACTAGCTCTTTGCTTTTGCTCAAATATTCATATTTTGTGTAGTGCAAATTAACTAGCATAATGCACATATATGGGTTAGTAAGCACAAAGCTTGGCACTTAATGATTTCAAAATAGGTGTTACCTGTAGTTATTACTATAATTATTAGCTTATTATGAGTGATGTTAATAATTTTTCTCTTTTTTTTTAATTTTAAGATCAGTGTCACATTCTACCTGATTGAAGAGTCTTATAGTTGAAAAAGAAATAGCAATAAAATTATAATTTTCTATATGCAAAATAAGTGCTCCTGGTGGCACAGTGGTGAAGTTCTCCACCGCTGACTGAAATATTGGCTGTTCAAAGCCACCAGCTGCTCTGTGGAAGACAGATGTGGCAGCCTGCTTCCCTAAAGATTTACAACCTCGGAAACCCTATGAGGTAGTTCCACTGTCCTTTAGGGTCCCTAGGAGTCAGGATCGACTCAACTGCAATGGGTTCGTTTTTTTGGTTTTGGTTTATGCAGACATTGGGCCACCTGATACTCAGCTATGTCTCTCACAAAACAAAACATGCTCTTCCACACACAACTCTTCCAAGTTTTTTTTTTTTTTTTCATTTAAAGGTACGTCAAATATGTATCTGATAAGCTGATCGGATTTTGTTGCACCAACTATCCCATATCTCTTGTCTCCTGCCATGAAACCAAAAAGAATGCCAAGTTTTATAACAAGGAACGTTTACCCTGGAAATCCTCAGAGCAACATTCAATTTGATCAAAATATTTCCTGTCAGGTTGCTATACATAACGCTATTCAGTACACTGTTCACTCTGAAATTTAGTTTATAAATACATCCTTACTTTAACAAGAGCGAGATTATCAGCAACAAGAATACCAATTACTGATTATCTACTGTGCATTAGTGCAATTAGCTTTGAGGAGGGAGAGGGTTTGTATATATCCTTATTGTTAATTCCCTACTCTATTGAAATACAATTGATGAACAAGGAGAGTTTTTCAAAGAGTACATGTCAGAAAAATAAAGTTTCTGTACAATAACCCCCTATTTCTCCTGTTTTTTCCCCCTGCACCTTGTCTGATTTAACATTTATCCCTGAAAAGAGTTATTTTAATTTTCTACCTAATAATCTTGATTTTAAATCATTTTTGAATACATATATTTTATAGATCTACTCACATAATGAAAAAACAACAACAACAACAAAAAACATGGCCCTTGAGTCGTTTCCGACTCATAGTGACCCTGAAGGACAGAGTAGAACTGTCCCATAGGGCTTCCAAGGAGTGCCTGGTGGATTCAAATTGCCAGCCTTTTGGTAAGCAGCCTTAGCTGTTAACCACTAGCCACCACGGTTTCCACTCACTTCTTGGAAACCTATGGGGCAGCTTTACTCTGTCCTATATGGTCTGTACGAGTCAGAATTGACTCTACAGCAATTTTTATTTGGAGGTGTGTTGCATTAAGTACAAAAATTACTTCTTAGTATGATATCTCTGTGGCCACCAGGACAAATAGACTAACTGTTGGCACCAGGAAATCTTTTCATCCTACAGTTTATCACCCTGGGCAAAGCGAAAATCAAGAGGGGGAAAAATCTCTGGCTAAGTACTATTGTAGCTGTTTCTCAGAAATGTAGACTTCTAAATTTCAGGAGCACTGAAGTATTTTCCTGTTTGGTATAGACTAGAAATTAAACCAAAACCATTGCCGTTGAGTCAATTTTGAACCACAGACCATATGGGACAGAGTAGAAATGTCTCACACGGTTTCCAAGGCTGTGACCTTTATGGAAGGAGACTGCTACATCTTTCTTCTGCAGAGTGGTTGGTGGGTTCAAACTGTTGACCTTTCGGTTAGCAGCCGAGAACTTAACCACTGTGTCACTTATGTGATATAGAGTGCCTCCTAAAACATCCATCAGTTCTGCCAGTTCTAAAGCAGAAAGCATTTCTATTCATACTAAGGCAACATGTACTCCTTGGAATGAGGGTTCATTATATTGTTCTGGGCCTTGGATCCTCAAACTTACAATATTTAGATAATGCCTTTACATTTTCTGCCATATTTTTTATGTTCATAGTACTATCATTTTCTTATTTCTTCTTTAATTTCCTTAATTTGAACTACTTTTATATGAAAGATATATTTTAACGGGCAATATTTCATTACTATTTAAATAAAATTCCTACATGCTATTCTGTAAGATATAAAGATGTGTGTAGATTTAAACATTTATATATACATACACACATATCTGTGTGTGAATACATATACATATGTATATATATATTTAATTTCAAGAAGTCATTGCTGTGTTATCTAATATTATATTCACTTCTTTAGATTGTGAATAAAATCAATCTATGCTTCTTTTGTCCCATATCATTGCATCTCCATGGTTTTGTTCACAATGGAAGAAATTAGGGCACATAATTACTTCCATTCTTGTACACCAAACTAATAATATAAGAATGTGCCAAACAGGGTATAATAAGACTAAGATTTCAAAATGCTCAAGAAGATTTTCAACATTGACATCTGCATGGAGACAATATGAAATTCTCCAGTTATCATTAATCTCATTGGTAAAGGATGAGGTTTAATATCTTTCAATTTTTTTGTTCCACATGCTACAGGATAGTATCACAAATCATTACAGCTGATATTTTTTTAGCAGTAACTCTGCCTGGATTAAGGCTATCTGCTAAATACTTGCTTCTACAAAAATAGCAAATTATCATACATCAAAAGCAATATGCTAAATCTTCATTCTTTTAGATACTCAGAGCTGATCATTAATTTTCACATCTTTATTTCGAACTTCTGTAAAAATGCTGAGTCTCATTTATCAGTTGGAATGTTTGACTGTTATTTATGGCATTACATGGCTGTCACTACCACTTAGCAATCAGTGGGCAAGGATTGGAGTCACTTGGAAAAGAGGACAGAGAAGGAATCATCTCAGTTCTGAGTGTGATTTGAATTACTAGAGCTTTCAAGATACTTAGTTCTCACAACTAGACCTGGTAATAGGTAAAACATTTGGTTTAGCTTACCTGCGCAGAGAGATCTGCTGAAATCCAAGCCTAAGTTTACTCCAGGAAGCATGCTAGAGTTTTACAAAGGTCTGAAGTCCCTGCAGACCTTCTCTCTAAAATATGTTTGTTTCTAGGAGCCAAAATCTGAACATGAGAACTAGGGTTCCTAGGTAAAAGTCTGATTCCCCTGGGAAAGAAAGACAAATAGAATGCTCCTTGGGCAAGTCTCCACTAGGAATTTCACTCAAAGATTAAAAATGTGGAGATAGCCTAGGGACTTGCTTAAATGATCACACCAAATAACAAATACATCGAATGATTCACTCATATTTTTTCTTTTAATGTACCTTTATATGATCTGGGTAGTGCCCTGGCAATTGGATTAAGAAAATCGTACAGTTGGAAAGCACAGGATTCTGGCCCAATGAAAATTTTTAATGTGAATACTTAGGATAAAGCTTAACACAAATCCTCTCTTGTAGAATGAAGAATAAGCCCTGGTGTGTTTACTGTAAAAAACAGGTGATATACACCAAATTGAAAATGTGAAGCTTGTGAAGAGACTGAATATCATCTTTTTATTATAATTATCAAATTACAGATCACACCTTGTATCATTTCTAGCTTTTTTATTCAACTGATTTGAGTGGAAATGTATTTTTTCACATCAGCCTGCAATACTTTTTCAAATAATGTACAAGTCTTGAAATTAAATATCAATAACAATCTCTTCTTATTCTCTCTATGACGTTTTCTAGCCTATAGCCTTTGTAAGAGGAAGAGATATGTCCAAATATCTTACCTTTTTATTACAAGCTTCTAAAATAGTATAAAGGGTAGAGTACATGTCCACAAAATATTTGGTAACCAACTCACTGACTGATGGGATGAATGAATGAATGCAATATCCATCCTAAAATCTGAAATCAAAGATCGGAGTTTTATTTCCAGTGTTGCAATCAATGTTTATGTTGTTTTAACTTTGACAAAGAAACCATGACAACTTTCTTCTCATTCTCTAAAATTTCCACTGCTTTAGGGCAGGACACAACTATCCTTTTGTTTTTTGGTAATATCTAATACAAGTCTCCATCCAGCCAATTCTGACTAATGGTGGCCCCTATGTGTGTGAGAGTAGAAATGCCCTCCATGTGATTTTCTATGCTTGTCGTCATTCAGAATATCTTCAGAGGGCCATCTGGGTGAATTCAAGCCACCAGCCTTTTACCATTATGCACCCAGTGTCTTCTTAACCAGAGGTAACACTAATCCACAATTTTTCATTGACATGCTTTGTGGTATAAGTTAACTATATTTTCACTCATTCATTATCAAAATATATTATAACTTTGATGATGTCTTTAATAATACTGTGTCTCATTCTGCAATTTTTTTTCACTCAGATAAATGTTTGTAGAATTATCCAAGTTGATTCATTTAGCTATACATTGTTCACTGATATTGCTGGATATATACAATTCATTAGAAAAAGGAAAATGTGCTGTTTAATCTGCTCCAGATTCATATTTTAAAAATAATTAATACTAATTCTCAAATTTTCTAATGTCTGAAACTACACTGTACTAAATAATTGCTTTATTATTTTTTCATTTCCCAAAATACAAGCAAGAGATAAATAATATGAAAATATAATATAAAAATGAAATATAATATAAAATAAAGTATAAGAACAGATTGTACTTTTTATAATATAAAAAATACTGATTGTATACATATATATGTGCACATGTATATATAACAGAACCATTGTACATATGTGTATACATATGTATGTATATATACCCATACACACCTGCACATATATACATATACCAGCATGAACAAAGTAAGAAGCAAATTTATGGCATGGTTTTTCTGTACGTGTTAACATAGCAGAGGTTATAGGTTGACTATTTCAAAATATTCAAGAAGAACGGAAAGACACTAATAAACTAAAATTGAATTTTTCAATTTTTCATATCTTTATATTGAGACACAGGCTATGACTCTTGATTTTTTTTAATTTAATTTTTAGTGTTAAAAATATACTTTATTGATAAACCAATTTCTCCCAAACACTTTTTTTATTGCTTCTTTTACATCTTTGTTCCTCAAACTGTAGATAATGGGATTCACCATGGGAATCACAATAGTGTAGAATATAGACACTATCATGTCATGATCCAAAGCATAGCTGGAACTTGGTCTCATATACATGAAGAGGATTGTTCCATGGTAAACTGACACTCCAGTTAGGTGAGAGCCACAAGTGGAAAACACTTTTTGCCTTCCTTCAGCAGAATGCATCTTCAGAATGGCCAACAAAATTAAACCATAGGAGATTAGGACAATCAGGATGGCGAATATCTCCATAGAACCCACGGCGTAGAAGAGTAGAATCTGGTTAATGTGAGTGTCAGAACAGGAGATAGCAAGAAGTGGAGGAATATCACAAAAGACATGTCTAATTTCATTGGATGCACAGAAGGAGAGGCTAAAAGTTGCTACTGTGTGTAACGTAGCATGTGAAATACCAGAAACATATGAAGCAATGATGAGCAGCACATAGACTCTGGGTGACATGTTAACTGAATAGAGAAGTGGGTTGTAGATGGCTACGTAGCGATCATAAGCCATGGCTGCCAAAAGAAAGCATTCTGTGGTCCCAAAAGTTATATCCAGAAACATTTGTGTTGCACATCCAAGGAATGAAATGGCTTTATTCTTTGACATAAAATCTACTAACATATTTGGGGTAACAGATGATGAATAGCAAGTGTCCAAGAATGATAACACACTGAGAAAATAGTACATGGGGTTGTGGAGCCTGGAATCCCCAATGACCAATACAACCAGTCCTAAATTTCCAATCAGAGTAAAGAGGTAGATTGCTAGAAATAGAAAAAATAAGATGATCTGCAGTTCACGATTGTCTGTGAAGCCCTTCAGTACAAATGTGGTGACTTCTGTGTCATTTTTCATGTTGACACTTCATGGAACAAACTTGAAAATATACATGAAATCACAATTTTTATTTCTATGACAGGGATGCAGAATATTGTAACTAAAAGGAATGTTAACTATGTCCTCATATTGATTTTTCAGAAATGCATGATTTCCCAGCA
This sequence comes from Loxodonta africana, assembly GCF_030014295.1. NCBI lineage: Eukaryota > Metazoa > Chordata > Mammalia > Proboscidea > Elephantidae > Loxodonta > Loxodonta africana. The sequence continues at coordinate 24,177,508 of NC_087348.1, read as the reverse complement.
GCAATTCATAAGACAATGACAAGACAGTGAATGAATAGTCAGTAGCACTCACTGAAGAATTAAATGGAAGATAAAGACATTTACTCATTGGTTAATAACATGTCATTACCAAAATAATTGAGGTAATTGGTTTATTTATTAAAACCAGTCATTTATTTAAAGAAATTTCTTGCATCCAAACACTTGAGATAATATGTTAATGGGCAGAGCGTTAGAATTGAACATCAGAGTTCTAGTTCTTTCAGGAATTGTGTAAAATTATTTGCTATAATCTTCTAACCTGCAGAACAAGGCTATTAATTTTATCTCTCAAGATTCAGATGAACATTAAAATAGATAATTAATTAATGAAATTTAATCTTTAAAATAATTTAAAACATAGAATATGCTGACTGGAGTTGGTCTTAGGAAGTAGCACCCGCCTGTATTATAATATCTAATAAGCTACTCTCTGAGTATTCTCCAGTTTCATTACCAACTTTTGGATTTTTCTAAATGGAATTTATCAAATTGTTTTTTGAGGAAAGACTCACCATGAATGAATTCAAAAATTACATGATAGCTTACATTTCCTTCAAAGAGCTTGCTTAGGTTCATGGTATTGTATTGTCCTTTTTGGGCTATATATTAGGCCACTGGTGTTTTTGACAATCTATATGTTTTATTACTCCCTCAAATATTTCTGGTGAAACTGTAAGAAATTATTGAAGATGTTAAAAAAAAAAACATGACTTTCATACTTTCAAAGTATTTTCTTCCAAGGTATTTTTTTCAAGATTTTATACTTGTTTATGTTTCATTGCTTGTGGACTCAGTGAAATAAGAATTAAGTAACTTTTATCTTAGTATTAGAGTAGTAAGTAAAAAAAAGAAATTAAATTTCCTTTGAATGTAGATATAAGATTTAAGATTATAAATAAAGAAAGAGATGGACTGTAGAAAGAATAGATTAACTATTTTCTGGATGGCCCCATAGATAAGCAACTCAGAAGTTAAAGAGTTACCAACTCTGTTATTGAATATTTAAATTACTAGCTCATAGTTTACCGCCTGTTTGAAGGATATGTATTATAATACTGTTTTAATAAAATATTTATTTTTAACATATTCTCCCTACACTATATCTTAAACTACTCTAATTTACTGATGAGGAAATTTGAGTCAGCTTTATGTGTACTTGATCTGCTACAAATATTAATCTGTAATTACTTAAATTAATGTTCCAATTCAGCTCCAGTTTTAGTGAATTGATATGGATCTCTCAGTAAAAGAAACATTTAGATTAGAGCAACTAAAGGAGAAAAAATCCAAATACCTATAATATTCTGGAAAAGGTAAAATAAGAATTACCTAAAAATATTGTAAATATTTATCGAACATATTTCCATAGGAATTTTGTAAAGAGTAAAGTTAGAGGAAAAACATACTGAAATGATTTGTCAGAGAAGACAATATATTTTAGATTGAATTCTCTTTATTGGACACAATAATTTAAGACAAAACAGATTAGAAGTCCTATACGAACTACTTGAATTAACCTTATACTTTTGAGTGACTACAGAACTATAAACTGCTTTTAAATACACCATTTAATTAAAAAAAAATCTGTTTTACTGACTTAACTGAGAAATTCCTAAACATATTTCTTATTTTGAAAAATGTCATTGGTAGGGGAGAGGTGAACGTGGATATTAACTGAAGAGATATTGAGACAAAGGTGATTATGTAAATAAGATAAATACAGAGTCAATGGAAATAAAATGGAAACTGTGATGAATGATGAATGAAAAAAATTCATTATATTATTAAAAATATTATTAGGAGTCTAAAGAAAAAGACGATTTTGTAATACAACGTTTGACATCATTTCAACAATGTGCCTAAATTTACAACGGTACGAGATAATTAGCATAGGGTATGGAATCTGAAAATATATGCTCATCGTTCAGTTCTGTGATTAGAAGTTGTATGTGATGTTAGATTTTCTCTCTAAAGTTTAGTCCTCTTTAAATTGGCAAAAAAGTTTAATGAAGAAGCCATTCAGGCACAATTTGGATGTGTGTGCACATAAAACACAAACAGACACATTCATGCAGGCATAGAACCAGGCACAGTAATTAAATATGCAGAGCAATTTCTTTTAAATATTTCCAGTTTTGGTCATCAGTGAAACAGATAAATATCACTGAATTTTTTTTATCAGATGTATTTCTTCTTGAAAATCAAATTTGAGTAACAATATTTTAGTCAAAGCATTAAAAAAATGTGTGTCCCCAGAGACAAGTACATTTAATGTACCTGTTTTGTGATTATCAATATGCGCTCAAGCATTATTTCATCAGGATCAAACTAAATGAACCATATTATGATTAAAAAGGGCTATAAAAGTGGATTTAGTCATTTTCTTCCTCATTTTCACTTCACAGAAACAGTATAATTTTTATTAGTAAAGTTTCATTAGTATGAAATAAGTTTATTCTTTAGAGGGTAAAGGAATTCTGTGAGTTGTGTGATCCACTGATAACAATAAAATCACACGAACATTACAGCATTGCCATTTGTTCAATTACAGTGTGGTTAATTTGGTTTTCTATAAAAAAAATGTTAAGCACTTGAGTTAAATGTCTCTCAACACAAGCTTTTCTGCTATGTGTCAAAACAAAAGTTATACTGAGTATGACTAAGTCAATATTAGCACGTCTGGAAAGGCATCAAAGTCGTAAACAGAAAGTGTTATGATTAGTAAATAATTTAATAGGATCAATCTTAAAGAAATTAATGTAAAGTCATGTCTGTAAGAATCATTTTAAGAAAAAGAAGATAACTGTAGATATATTGGGCCCAACACTGAAACACTAATAATACAAAGGAGAGAAGTAATAACAGCTATCATTTGTTGGTGTCATTTATTGAGCTTTTGCTGTATGAATGGACTTTTCTGCACATTACTTTATAATATCTTTACAGCAATCTTCAAAACAATAAGTATCAGAGCCAAGACTCAATCCCAGCTCTCCGTGATCTCAAAGTGTATTTTCTTTCCATCCTTCTATGCTGCCTCCTATTACACTTACGCTTAATTCTGCAACTGCCCCTTCCGCCATGATAAATAAAACAGAACACCATTCTTGCAGTGTTTGGGTATTTTTCGAGTCATTAATACCAGAGAAATATTATGAAATGAAAAACTGAAGTGATTTCCAGATTTAACAACTAGCAAAATAAACTTTAATTATCTTCCCCTCATTTTTTATATCCAAATATAAGGCCCCATGCAGTTGAATAGTTCAAATATTCTTGTTTTCTATTACTATATTCAGTTTTGACCTTTTCTCCCATAGTTCTTACTTTGAACTAGACTATCTTCTTTCATCAGGAAAACTAAAGCATACACCCACTTTGGAGGCTCTTGCTTACCCCTACAAGCATATATTTAATGTTTCTATTTTCTCTGTTCTTTTCTAGGAAATATGGGTTTTAAATTATTGGGTAGAAATCTGCATATATTAGATTTTGATGGATCTATAAAAATCACCAATGCAATAGGGAAGAACTAAAGTTTTTTTAATACTGGAGATATCACAGCATATTCTACCTTGATATTTTAAATTCTTTCTCCTAAATATTCTGCAAATGATCTGATATTTTCCCTTACCTGTAGAATAGCAGATGCAGGGTTAGGCACACTACCAATACATTTAATTTAGGTCTTTTATATCCACTTGCCCTGCTGTTAAAGAAGCCCATAGGAGATGCCCAGAGGGGAATACTCCCCAATTAACTTCTGGTTCAAAACAGCAACATAATAATTTACGCAATGATAAAGAAGAAAGCAGGTTTGAATAATATACAAAATCTTGACATTTGTTGAATGAGTATAGTTCTTTGACTTCTGCTTTAAAATGATGTCATAGGGAAAATTACAATTTAATATTAGATAATAGATTGTAAGATATTAGACAAAATCTTATAGCTCTGACACTGGCTTAGCACTTAGCTTCTCTGAGAACCAGTGTCCTCATACCAGCAGTATAATGAATATGGATGACCATAAACCCTTGTGCTAGATTCAACAATTGCCATATTACTGTTTTACCTTATTATATTTTACTGTATTTCTTGATTTGTTACAATATAAAGTGTATTTATATTGGTAAAACAGTAATATATCAAATTGTTGAATCTAGCACAAGGGTTTATGGTCATCCATATTCATTATACTTCCACACTGTTCGAATTATAAAGCCTTTGAAATAAATAAGGTATAGATTTTGAGTTTATTAAAAGGCATACAATTCAAGAGATAAGAAAGTGCAAAAATGTAATAGTTACATAGAGAAGGAGACATTAAATATTTAATGATCTGGAATACTTCATAAATCAAACACTTTTTTGATTCCTAAACAGCAAAAACTAATCTATGGTTTACTCAGATGAAATAGTAATAGCACAGACAACAGAGATTATGACATTTGAGTAAACACTCTATAATGAAAGAGGAAACAAAATAAATAAATACTGAAAAAGAACTAAATGACTCTGATACAAAGCTAGCAGAATAAAATTAAAGCAATGCCTCGTTAAAGAAATAATAATTTCTTCCAATACTATCACACACAAACATTCCCACACAAACCCTAAACACTAGTATGCACACACTAAATGCATAGGCACACACATGCTCACATGCACCCATGTTCAGGACAAAAGAGAAATTTAGCACTGATAGATGAACAAGGGCCAATGGAGTCTTTAATTGTCTACAATTCTCCAGATGATTCCGGTGGGCAGCCACGTTGGAAGCAAGAAATCTAGTGAAAGCTGAAGTCTGGAGTAGTGAACTAACTTGTATAACCATTCACGTGTTTATTCGAACTTCTCTTTGAAAGATTTCTATGTGGCAGAAAAACACAACAAATAAACAAGGACAGACTATAAACATTATGAAGAGAAGCAAAGCCAAGCCAAGGAATAAAGTAAGGCATTGTGGGACCCAGATATATTTTTCAGAGGATGTAGTGTGAGCCTCTATGATTAGAGGACACAGGAACCAAAATCTGAATAAAACGATGCAACATGACACTCAGAATTCCTTTCACTTTTAAGAATGCACAGACAATAGAGATTATATTTGAGAAAATCCTTTGCCATAAAATGAGTCATCAACAACAGCAATAAATAAATAATTAGATAGATAAATAAAATGTTAAATGGAAATTTTTAGCAAGCAGAAGGTAATTAAAGAAATTTCTCATTAATAAACCCAGAATCTCCTCCAGAACACTTCCTTAAAAAATTGCATACAAACAGCAAAGAGGGAAGTGAAAGAAAAAAAAAAAAAAGAAAAGATGACTTTAACAAAATTAAACCACAAAAGAACCCCGTTAACCCCGGCTTAAGAACTTTCAGGTATTAAGGCACCCACAGCAGCAGCCACAGGGTAATCAGAAAGGAAAGTAGTAATAGGACCAACTGGAACTGACTTGACAGCAACAGGTCTGGTTTTTGGTTAGTATTAGAAAACTTCATAATGGGACTCTGAAAGTAGAGAGTGGAGATCTAAGCAATATCAACCAGGGAAAATGGGAAAAGCATTCAGGCTTCCAACTGCAGATAGAGGACTACTCCTCCATCCTCACCCAAACCCACAGCAAAGAATCACAAAAGGATTTCTGGAGAGTCAAGTGGTTCTCTGGGACATTGAGGACCTCAGAAGTAAGCATCACACAATTCCTTCAAAAAGAATAAGGCTTCCCCATAAGGAAAAAAAAAAAAAAAAAACTGAGAGGAGAATTTAAATTGAATAGGCAGGAAAGACAGGAAAGGAACTTTTCAAAGAAGAGAGGGGGGGTGTTCTAGAAGACATAAGCCTCAGAAAAGATAGCTACAGCAATATACACTTTCTAAAGTGCAAAATATCCCTTTGGTAGCCAAGACTTGTAGATCTATTGCGCTGTTGTAAGGTACCATCGAGTCGGTTCCGACTCATAGCGACCCTATGCACAATAGAACAAAACACTGCCTAATACTGTGCCATCCTTACAATTGTTACTATGCTTCAGCCCAATATTGCAGCCACTGTGTCAATCCATGTTGTTCTAGATCTATGGAACTCATTAACCCCGAAGCTTCTCTCATGCTGTCTTCTTGTCACTACCTACTCTGTAAAAGTAACACCAGCTCTGAAGAAAAGATTAATTTATTTAACAGTTAGTTTTTAAAGTGAAGGCTATCGATTTTTAATATAAATACAGAAAATCCACTATACATATAGGGACCAGGTAGTTTACTTTGCTTCAAAAAAAAAATAGACAAAGGAGCAATTGTGGCCAATGGTTTGGTTGGTCAGGTACTAGGAAGGAACATAATTGGAAAATTGATGAAAGGAATGTCTGGAGAAGAGGTATGGGAAAAGGCCTTTCTGAGTGGGCAAAAAATGTGAAGATATTTGTGTCCCAACTTTGTTTCCAACTTTGACATTCCAAATACTAGTAATTATCAATGCATCTTGATTGCATGTTTGATCAATTCCAGACTGCAGCAGCTGATAAAAATCTTTTTCTTCATCTTTAGCCCTAGCGGTTGGTGAGTAAATTTGAATAATAGTTGAATTAACTGGCCTTCCTTGTGGGCGTATGGATATTATCCTATCACTGACAGCATTGTACTTGAGGATAGATCTTGAAATGTTCTTTTTGACGATGAATGAAACACCATTTCTCTTCGAGTTGTCATTCCCACATTAGTAGACTATATGATTGTCTGATTCAAAAGGGCCAATACCAGTCCATTTCAGCTCACTAGTACCTGGGATATCAATGTTTATGCATTCCATTTCATTTTTGATGATTTCCAATTTTCCTAGATTCATAACTCCTACATTCCAGGTTCTGATTATTAATGTCTGTTTTGCAGCTGTTTCTTCTGCTTTTGAGTCATGCCACATCAGCAAATGAAGGTTCCCAAAGCTTTACTCCATGCACGTCACTAAGTTTGACTCTACTTTGAGGAGGCAGCTCTTCCCTAGTAATCTTTTGAGTGCCTTCCAACCTGGGGTGCTCATCTTCCAGCACTATATCAAACAATGCTCCGCTGCTATTCATAAGGATTTCACTGTCTAATGCTTTTCAGAAGTAAACTGCCGGGTCCTTCCTCCTAGTCTGTCTTAGTCTGGAAGCTTAGCAGAAACCTGTCTTCCATGGGTGGAAAAAAAGAAGAAGGATCAATAGTTCGAAAATATGGCCTTGGTGATAGAAACAATGCCAGAGATCGAACGATAGAATTTTGCAAGACCAACAACTTCTTCATTGCAAATACCTTCTTTCACCAACATAAACGGCAATTATACACATGGACCTCGCCATATGGAACACACAGAAATCAAATTCACTACATTTGTGGAAAGAGACAATGGAAAAGCTCAATATCATCTGCCAGAACAAGGCCAGGGGCCGACTGTGGAACAGACCATCAATTGCTCATACGCAAGTTCAGGCTGAAACTGAAGAACATCAGAGAAAGTCCATGAGAGACAAAATATGACCTTGAGTATATCCCACCTGAATTTAGAGACCATCTCAAGAATAGATATGACACATTGAACACTAGTGACTAAAGACCAGAGGAGCTGTGGAATAACATCATGGACATCATCCATGAAGAAAACAAGAGGTCACTGAAAAGATATGAAAGAAAGAAAAGACCAAGATGGATGTCAGAGGAGACTCCGAAACTTGCTCTTGAGTGTCAAGCAGCTGAAGCAAAAGGAAGAATTGCTGAAGCAAAAAAAAAAAAAAAACTGAACAGAAGATTTCAAAGGGCCTCTCGAGAAGACAAAGTAAAATATTATAATGACATGTGCAAAGAACTGGAGATGGAAAACCAAAAGGGAAGAACACGCTCCACGTTTCTAAAGCTGAAAGAACTAAAGAAAAAATTCAAGCCTTGAGCTGCAATAGTGAAGGATTCCATGGGGAAAATGTTAAATGATGCAGGAAGCATCAAAAGAAGATGGAAGGAAAACACAGAGTCATTATGCCAAAAAGGAGTAGTCGATATTTAACCATTTCAAGAGGTGGCATATGATCAGGAACCAATGGTACTGAAGGACGAAGTCCGAGCCGCTGTGAAGGCATTGGTAAAAAACGAGGCCCCAGGAATTGATGGAATATCAATTGAGATGTTTGAACAAACAGATGCAATGCTAGAGGTGCTCAATTGTCTATGCCAAGAAATATGGAAGACAGCTTCCTGCCCAACTGACTGGAAGAGATGCACATTTATGCCCATTCCCAAGAAAGGTGATCCAACCGAATGTGGAAATTATAGAACAATATCATTAATATCACACACCAGCAAAATTTTGCTGAAGATCATTCAAAAACAGCTGCCTCAGTTTATCAACAGAGAACTGCCTGAAACTCAGGCCGGTTTCAGAAGAGAACATGGAACCAGGGATATCACTGCTGATGTCAGATGGATCCTGGCTGCAAGCAGGGAATACCAGAAGGATGTTTACCTGTGTTTTATTGACATTCCACTGTGTGGATCATAACAAACTATAGATAACATTGGGAAGAATGGGAATTCCAGAACACTTAATTGTGCTCAAGAGGAACCTTTACATAGATCAAGAGGCAGTTGTTTGGACAGAACAAGGGGATACAGATTGGTTTAAAACCCAGAAAGGTGTGTGTCAGGGTTGTATTCTTTCACCATACCTATTTAATCTGTATGCTGGACAAATAATCTGAGAAGCTGGACTATATGAAGAAGAACAGGGCATCAGGATTGGAGGAAGACTCATTAACAACCTGCGTTATTTAGATGACACAAACTTGCTTGCTGAAAGTGAAGAGAACTTGAAGCACTTTCTAATGAAGATCAAAGATCACAGTCTTCAGTATGGACTGCACCTCAACATAAAGAAAACAAAAATCCTCACAACTGGACCAATGAGTAACATCAAGATAAATGGAGAAAGATTGAAGTTGTCAAGGATTTCATTTTACTTGGATCCACAGTCAACAGCCATGGAAGCAGCAGTCAAGAAATCAAAAGACGCATTGCATTGGGCAAATCCGCTACAAAGGACCTCTTCAAAGTGTTGAAGATCAAAGATGTCACCTTGAAGACTAAGGTGTGCCTGACCCAAGCCATGGTATTTTCAATCACATCATATGCATGTGAAAGCTGGACAATGAATAAGGAAGACTGAAGAGGAGTTGACGCCTTTGAATTGTGGTGTTGGCAAAGAATGTTGAATAAACCACGGACTGCCAAAAGAACGAACAAATCTATCTTAAGAGAAGTACAGCCAGAATGCTTCTTAGAGACAAGGATGGTGAGACTGCATCTTATATACTTTGGACAAGTTGTCGGGAGGGACCAGTCCCTGGAGAAGGACATCATGCTTGGCAAAGTACAGGGTCAGCGGAAAAGAGGAAGACCCTCAAGGAGGTTGATTGACACCGTGGCTGCAACAATGAGTTCAAGCATAACAACGATTGTAAGGATGGTGTAGGACCGGGCAGTGTTTCGCTCCGTTGTGCATAGGGTCGCTCTGAGTCGGACCTGACTCAATGGCACCTAACAACAACAGCAATTTGTGTCCCATATGAATACTCACCAGTGAGTTATCTTAGCAAAGGAAGATTTTCATAGTCAAGTTAATAGGATGATCTGTTCTGTGTCTAAAACTCAGCTTCTTTGGAAATCCTTGTGACGTAGTAGTTAAGTGCTACAGTGGCTAACCAAAAGGTCGGCAGTTGGAATCCACCAGGTGCTCCGTGATAACTCTATGGGGCAGCTCTACTCTGTCCTATAGGGTCGCTATGGGTCAGAATCAACTCAATGGCAATGGGTTTGATGTTTTTTTTTTTTTTTTTTTCTTTTTGCCCCGCCACTCCTGCCATTGCCCAGTGGGTTCACGGACAAAGTGGTCGTGTTTGAAGTGATGGAGGTTGTACATGAGTTCAGCGACATGAATTTCCACTCACCAAAGACAACCCAGCTATGGCTACTGCTAAGTGCACAACCTGCATGCAGCAGAGATCAACACTGAGTACCCAGTATGATGTCATTGCCCTGAGTGATCAGCCAGCTAGCTAACTGATGATGAATTTATTACATCGGACAGCTTCCGTCGTGGAAAAGGCAATGTTGTTCTTATTGGGCTAGACATTTCCCTTAGATATGGATTTGCTTTTCCTATACACAGTGCTTCTACAAAAACTGCTATCCAGGGCGCTACAGAATGCCTAAATCTAATATGATTAGACTCCACACAGCATTGTTTCTGATCTGTAGATTAGTATATGAGATTACAAAAACAAGAAAGACCCTCTGCAAATCAAAGTTTGATCTTTATTCTGCCAGACCTCTGATATTCTAATGTTCTATCTCATAGAATATTAATAGTTACCTCTATGAAACATTCTCTATTCTTATAACTTCTTATCCACCTGTTTACAGTGTAATTATGTGTACTAATGTCTTATCTCTTATATTAAACTTTCAGTGTGCTTACATCCAAAACTCAAAGAATTTAGAATCTAGGACCTTATAATTAAGATGAGAAATGGAGTTATTTTTATTAAACTATTACAAATTCTGACATATGTTTTGCTTTCACATTATTTAATAATATACGTGATCACAGGATTGAGGGAGAATTAAGCTGATTATACTTCCAGAAGGAGCAAGCTGTATATAAGGGGATTTAATTTATTAACCAATGACACATAGCTAATTAACACCAGAGCTAGGAATATGTTCTCTATTACTAGATTTATTTTCCAATCCTAAACCTTAATCTTTTCCACTAAGAGATCAGTTTCATACAGGCCAAAGTGATTCTTTTAATCTTTTTTATCTAGTTTTTTTTTCCAGAGCTGTTCTCTTGTTATTGCAGGAAATTATCCATCTATCTAACAACCTATCTACCTACCTACCTATCTACCTACCTACTAATCTACCATCTATCTATCTATCTGTCTGTCTATCTGTCTGTCTGTCTGTCTATCTAATCTATCTATAATCTACCTATCTACTTGTTTTTGTTGTTACTTTTCTGCCCCAAAAGAGAATTTGCAGTTTTTCTCCTTGGTGCATCCCCTGTGGACTACAACAAGAGCTCAAAAGACAGGTTTAAGAATCTAAACACAATCATAGCATACTTTGAGAGAGCAGTTCAGTTATACAGGTAGGAGGAAAAAAACTTCATCACATACAAAATATTTTAGAAGTTTGAACAAATAATTTCCAACTAGAATATATGCCTTGATATTTAAACTGAATTAGGTGATCCTAGATAATGCAGACTTGTATTAAAAACTAAACGTGATCCGGGGCCAAGATGGCGGACTAGGTGGACGCTACCGCGGATCCCTCTTGCAACAGACTCGGAAAAACAAGGGAATCGATCACATACATAACAATCTACGAACTCTGAACAACAAGCACAGACTTAGAGACGGAAAACGAACAAATACGGGCAGACAGCGACTGTTTTCAGAACTAGGAGCCAGCGCACCAGGCAGGTGACCTTCGGAGCTCAATCTGGGGCAGAGCCCAGGGGGGCAGAAGGCACAGAAAGGGGGCCCACCCCTTCCCCCCCGAACTCATCCCAGGAGGAAGTCTAGCAGGTTGGCACGGGCGGCGTAGGGGCCCAGCCGGAGGGAGAAGCACCCGGGAGGCAGTGACTGATCTGGGAGGGGGGAGAACAGCGTCCCAGCTGGGGTGCCGTCCCGCCGGGAGTTAGGCGAGAAGCCGACGGGGTGCGAGCGGGGGGGGGGTCAACTATATTTCCCTAAAGTGACCCCAGGGCGAGGTCCACACTTTCGTGTGGGAGGACGCACACCCAGTCCGCGCATGCGGCGCGGCACACCAGAGGGAGAAATCCCCGGAAGTGTCTGGTCTCAAAGCAGGGAAAGCAGCATCCCAGACGGGGAGCCATTCCGCGCGGGCGGGGCATGAGCGCGGGGTCCATTTTTATTACCCTGAATTGACCCAGGGGGCGGGACCACCTGGTCGTGCAAGTGACGCCCTCCCAGTTTGCGCGAGAGGTGTGGCACACCAGAAGGAGAAGTCCCCGGGAGGAAGTGATTGGTCCCGAAGAGCAGAAAGTAGCGTCCCAGACGGGGTGCCGTCCTGCCGGGACATGGGCGCGGGCACGAGCGGGGCGTGAGCGCGGAGTCCATTTTTATTGCCCTGAATTGACCCAGGGGGCGGGCCCACCTGGCCGTGCAGGTGACGCCAACCCAGTCCACGCGAGAGGTGTTGCGCTCTGGAAGGAGAAGTCCCCGGGAGGAAGTGACTGGTTCCGGAATGGGGAAAGCAGCGTCTCAACCCGGAAGTCATCCCGCTGGGATTTGGGCACGCGCACAGGCGGGGCGTGACCGTGGGACCCAATTATAATCGCCTGAATAGACCCTGGGGGCGGGCCCACCCGTTCGTGTGGGAAACTCCCACCCAGTGCCCACGAGCGGTGCCCCGCACCGGAGGAAGTCCCCAGGAGGATGTGACTGGTTTCCGAGCAAGGAAAGCAGTGTCCTAGCCAGGGACCTGTCCAGCCCGGATTTGGCGAACGGGGGCAGAGTGTGAACGTGGTGTTCAGCTCTATATTCTGTGGTGCTACACTCCTAGCTCTCAGATCCCTCCCCCACCCTCCCCAGGCGACCCCATTAACATCCGAATACCCGGAGCCAGAGAGAGAATTCAGATAGGGATCTGACTGCATTTTTTTTTAGCTGACTACTTGGAAAATCTAGTTTCCCAGTGATGGCTCGGAGACAGCAGTCCATATCAAACCACATAAAGAAACAGACCATGACAGCTTCTCCAAACCCCCAAACAAAAGAATCAAAATCTTTCCCAAATGAAGATACAATCCTGGAATTATCAGATACAGAATATAAAAAACTAATTTACAGAATGCTTAAAGATATCACAAATGAAATTAGGATAAATGCAGAAAAAGCCAAGGAAAACACTGATAAAACTGTTGAAGAACTCAAAAAGATTCTTCAAGAACATAGTGGAAAAATTAACAAGTTGCAAGAATCCATAGAGAGACAGCATGTAGAAATCCAAAAGATTAACAATAAAATTACAGAATTTGACAACGCAATAGTAAGTCAGAGGAGCAGACTTGAGCAATTAGAATGTAGACTGGGACTTCTGGAGGACCAGGGAAACAACACCAACATAGCTGAAAAAAAATCAGATAAAAGAATTAAAAAAAATGAAGAAACCCTAAGAATCATGTGGGACTCTATCAAGAAGGATAACTTGCGAGGGATTGGAGTCCCAGAACAGGGAGGGGGGACAGAAAACACAGAGAAAATAGTTGAAGAACTCCTGACAGAAAACTTCCCTGACATCATGAAAGACGAAAGGATATCTATCCAAGATGATCATCGAACCCCATTTAAGATTGATCCAAAAAGAAAAACACCAAGACATATCATCATCAAACTTGCCAAAACCAAAGACAAACAGAAAATTTTAAAAGCAGCCAGGGAGAAAAGAAAAGTTTCCTTCAAGGGAGAATCAATAAGAATAAGTTCAGACTACTCAGCAGAAACCATGCAGGCAAGAAGGGAATGGGATGACATATACAGAGCACTGAACGAGAAAAACTGCCAAGCAAGGATCATATATCCAGCAAAACTCTCTCTGAAATATGAAGGAGAAATTAAGATATTTACAGATAAACGCAAGTTTAGAGAATTTGCAAAAACTATAAACCAAGACTGCAAGAAATGCTAAAGGAGATTGTTTGACCGGATGACCAATAACAGCAGGTACCAGCACAATACAAGGTCACAAAACAGAACGTCCTGATATCAACACAACTCAAACAGGGAAAGCACAAAAACAAACAAATTAAGACTAATTCTAAAAAATAAATAAATAAACAAAATAAGACACACAACAGGAAATCATGGAAATCAATAGATAAACGATCAAAATAATCAAAAAGAGGGACTAAATATAGGAGGCATTGAACTGCCAGATGGAGAGTGATACAAGGCGAAATAGAAGGATACAAGTTAGGTTTTTACTTAGAAAAATAGGGGTAAATAAAAAGGTAACCACAAAAAGGAATATCAATTCCATAACTCAAGAAAAAAGCCAAGAAAAACGTAACGACTCAATAAACACAAAGTTAAACATTATGAAAATGAGGATCTCACAAGCTACTAAGAAAAACGTCTCAGCACAAAAAAGCATGTGGAAAAATGAAATGGCCAACAACACACATGAAAAGGCATCAAAATGACAGCACTAAAAACTTACTTATCTATAATTATGCTGAATGTAAATGGACTAAATGCACCAATAAAGAGACAGAGAGTCACGGACTGGATAAAAAAACACGATCCATCTATATGCTGCCTACAAGAGACACACCTTAGACTTAGAGACACAAACAAACTAAAACTCAAACGATGGAAAAAAATATATCAAGCAAACAATAAGCAAAAAAGAAGAGGAGTAGCAATATTAATTTCTGACAAAATAGACTTTAGACTTAAATCCACCACAAAGGATAAAGAAGGACACTATATAATGATAAAAGGGACAATTGATCAGGAAGACATAACCATATTAAATATTTATGCACCTAATGACAGGGCTGCAGGATACATAAATCAAATTTTAACAGAATTGAAAAGTGAGATAGACACCTCCACATATATAGTAGGATACTTCAACACACCACTTTCGGAGAAGGACAGGACATCCAGTAAGAAGCTCAATAGAGACACGGAAGACCTACTTACAACAATCAACCAAATTGACCTCATTGACTTATACAGAACTCTCCACCCAAATGCTGCAAAATATACTTTTTTTTCTAGTGCACATGGAACATTCTCTAGAATAGACCACATATTAGGGCATAAAACAAATCTTTCCAGAATCCAAAACATCGAAATATTACAAAGCATCTTCTTAGACCACAAGGCAATGAAGCTAGAAATCAATAACAGAAAAACTAGGGAAAAGAAATCAAATACTTGGAAAATGAACAATACCCTCCTGAAAAAAGACTGGGTTATAGAAGACATTAAGGAGGGAATAAGGAAATTCTTAGAAAGCAACGAGAATGAAAATACTTCCTATCAAAACCTCTGGGACACAGCAAAGGCAGTGCTCAGAGGCCAATTTATATCGATAAATGCACACATACAAAAAGAAGAAAGAGCCAAAATCAGAGAACTGTCCCTACAACTTGAACAAACAGAAAGTGAGCAACAAAAGAATCCATCAGGCACCAGAAGAAAACAAATAATAAAAATTAGAGCTGAACTAAATGAATTAGAGAACAGAAAAAGAATTGAAAGAATTAACAAAGCCAAAAGCTGGTTCTTTGAAAAAATTAACAAAATTGATAAACCATTGGCTAGACTGACTAAAGAAAAACAGGAAAGGAAACTAATAACCCGAACAAGAAACGAGAAGGACCACATCACAACAGAACCAAATGAAATCAAAAGAATCATATCAGATTACTACATAAAATTGTACTCTAACAAATTTGAAAACCTAGAAGAAATGGATAAATTCTTAGAACAATACTACTTACCTAAACTAACACATTCAGAAGTAGAACAACTAAATAGACCCATAACAAAAAAAGAGATTGAAACGGTAATCAAAAAACTCCCAACAAAAAAAAGTCCTGGCCCAGACGGCTTCACTGCAGAGTTCTACCAAACCTTCAGAGAAGACTTAACACCATTACTACTGAAGGTATTTCAAAGTATAGAAAAAGACGGAATACTACCCAACTCATTCTATGAAGCTACCATCTCCCTGATACCAAAACCAGGTAAAGACATTACAAAAAAAGAAAATTTTAGACCTATATCCCTCATGAACATAGATGCAAAAATCCTTAACAAAATTCTAGCCAATAGAATCCAACAACACATCAAAAAAATAATTTACCCTGATCAAGTGGGATTTATACCAGGTATGCAAGGCTGGTTTAATATCAGAAAAACCATTAATGTAATCCATCACATAAATAAAACAAAAGATAAAAACCGCATGATCTTATCAATAGATGCAGAAAAGGCATTTGACAAAGTTCAACACCCATTTATGATAAAAACTCGAACCAAAATAGGAATTGAAGGAAAATTCCTCAACATAATAAAGGGCATATATGCAAAGCCAACGGCCAATATCACTCTAAAAGGAGAGAACCTGAAAGCATTTCCCTTGAGAACGGGAACCAGACAAGGATGCCCTTTATCACCGCTCTTATTCAACATCGTACTTGAAGTCCTAGCCAGGGCAATTAGGCTAGACAAAGAAATAAAGGGTATCCAGATTGGTAAGGAGGAAGTAAAGCTATCACTATTTGCAGATGACATGATCGTATACATGGAAAACCCTAAGAAATCCTCCAGAAAACTACTGAAACTAATAGAAGAGTTTGGAAGAGTCTCACAATATAAAATAAACATACAAAAATCGCTTGGATTCCTCTACAACAACAAAAAGAACACCGAAGAGGAAATCACCAAATCAATACCATTCACAGTAGCCCCCAAGAAGATAAAATACTTAGGAATAAATCTTACCAAGGATGTAAAAGACCTATACAAAGAAAACTATAAAACTCTGCTACAAGAAATTCAAAAGGACACACTTAAATGGAAAAACATACCCTGCTCATGGATAGGAAGACTTAACATAGTAAAAATGTCTATTCTACCAAAAGCCATTTATACATACAACGCACTTCCAATCCAAATACCAATGTCATACTTTAAGGGAATAGAGAAACAAATCACTAATTTCATATGGAAAGGAAAGAACCCCCGGATAAGCAAAACATTACTGAAAAAGAAGAAGAAAGTGGGAGGCCTCACCCTACCTGATTTCAGAACCTATTATATAGCTACAGTAGTCAAAACAGCCTGGTACTGGTACAACAACAGGCACATAGACCAATGGAACAGAATTGAGAATCCAGATATAAATCCATCCATTTATGAGCAGCTGATATTTGACAAAGGACCAGTGTCAGTCAATTGGGGAAATAATAGTCTTTTTAACAAATGGTGCTGGCATATCTGGATATCCATTTGCAAAAGAATGAAACAGGACCCATACCTCACACCATGCACAAAAACTAACTCCAAGTGGATCAAAGACCTAAACATAAAGACTAAAACGATAAAAATCATGGAAGAAAAAATAGGATCTACCCTAGGAGCCCTAATACAGGGCATAAACAGAATACAAAACATTACCAAAAATGATGAAGAGAAACCAGATAACTGGGAGCTCCTAAAAATCAAACACCTATGCTCATCTAAAGACTTCACCAAAATTGTAAAAAGACCACCTACAGACTGGGAAAGAATATTCAGCTATGACATCTCAGACCAGCGCCTGATCTCTAAAATCTACATGACTCTGTCAAAACTCAACCACAAAAAGACAAACAACCCAATCAAGAAGTGGGCAAAGGATATGAACACACATTTCACTAAGGAAGATATTCAGGCAGCCAACAGATACATGAGAAAATGCTCTCGATCATTAGCCATTAGAGAAATGCAAATTAAAACTACGATGAGATTCTATCTGACACCAACTAGACTGGCATTAATTCAAAAAACACAAAATAATAAATGTTGGAGAGGCTGCGGAGAGACTGGAACTCTCATACACTGCTGGTGGGATTGTAAAATGGTACAACCACTTTGGAAATCCATCTGGCGTTATCTTAAACAGTTAGAAATAGAACTACCATACAACCCAGAAATCCCACTCCTCGGAATATACCCTAAAGATACAAGACCCTTCACACAAACAGATATATGCACACCCATGTTTATTGCAGCTCTGTTTACAATAGCAAAAAGCTGGAAGCAACCAAGATGTCCATCAACGGACGAATGGGTAAATAAATTGTGGTATATTCACACAATGGAATACTACGCATCGATAAAGAACAGTGACGAATCTCTGAAACATTTCATAACATGGAGGAATCTGGAAGGCATTATGCTGAGCGAAATGAGTCAGTTGCAAAAGGACAAATATTGTATAAGACCACTATTATAAGATCTTGAGAAATAGAAAAAACGGAAAAGAACACATACTTATGTGGTTACAAAGTGGGGAGGGAGGGAGGGAGTGGGCTTTTTATTGATCAATCTGTAGATGGGAACTGCTTTGGGTGAAGGGAAAGACAACACTCAAAACAAGGAAGGTCAGCCTAATTGGACTGGATTAAAAGTAAAGAGGTTTCCGAGATAAAATGAAAGCTTCAAAGGTCAGCGAAGCAGGGGCTGGGGTCTGGGGAACTTGGTTTGAGGGGACTTCTAAGTCAATGGGCAAAACAATTCTATTATGAAAACACTCTGCATCCCACTTTGAATTGTGGCACCTGGGGTCCTAAATGCCAACAAGCCGCCATCTAAAATACATTAATTGGTCTCAACCCACCGGGAGCAAAGGCAAAGGAAGAACACCAAGGTCACACGACAACTAAGAACCCAAGAGACAGAAAGGGCCACTTGAACCAGAGACCTACATTATCCTGAGACCAGAAGAACTAGTTGGTGCCCGGCCACAATCGATGTCTGCCCTGTCAGGGAACACAATAGACAACTCCTGAGGGAGCAGGAGACCAATGGGATACAGACCCCAAATTCTCATTAAAAGATCACACCTAATGGTATGATTGCGACTAGAGGAATCCCAGAGACAATGCTCCCCAGAACTTCTGATGGCACAGGACAGGAACCATCCCTGAAGAGAACTCATCAGGCATGAAAAGGACTGGTCAGTGGGGGGAGAGAGAGATACTGATGAAGAGTGAGCTAATTAAATCAGGTGGACAGGGGAGAGTGTGTTGGCAACTCTTGACTGGAGGGGGGATGGGAAGATAGAGAGAGAGGGAAGATGGTAAAATTGGCACAAAACGAGAGACTGTAAGGGCTGACTCAATGGGGGAGAGCAAGTGGGAGAAGGGAGTAAGATGTATGTAAACCTACATGTGACAGACTGATTGGAATGGTAAATGTTCACTTGAAGCTTAATAAAAATTTAAAAAAAAAAAAAAATACTAAACGTTTTCTGGAGGCGGGGCCAAGATGGCTGACTAGGTAGAAGCTACCTTGGATCCCTCTTGCAGCAAAGACTCAAAATAACAAGTGAATCGATCACGTACATGACAATCTACGAACACTGACCATCAAACACAGATCTAAAGAGTTGACCTAAGTGACAGAGACTGAGAACAAACAACCACGAGGAAGCAGCAACTGTTTTCGGAGCCTGGAGCCGGAGTCCCAGTCAGGAAACCTTCGCGTCGGGCTTTGGATTGGGTGCAGGGGAGCTGAGCACGGCATCCTGTGATGGCGCAAACACGGGGCGCAGCCCTACCCCCCTGAACTGACCTCGGGGGGAAGCCCAGCCAGTGCACATAGAAAGCGCAGTGACGTGGCTGACAGCAGGAGAAGTCACCGGGAGGCAGTGACTGGTTTTGGAATCGGGAGTGCAGCGTACCAGCCGGGGAACCTTGGCACTGGGCTTTGGACTGGGAGTGGAGGAACTAACCACAGCTTCTGAGACAGCGCAAGCACAGAACGCAGGCCTTTGGGGGCAATCTCTACCAAGCCAGCACACAGAGTCGACGTGCCCCACGGGAATCTCAGATAAAACACTCATACCAAGCAAGATAAGTAACTTTGTCTATGTTTCTGGATGCTACTTTCTCCTATTTATCTGAACCCTCCTCTCCCCTTCCCAGGCAGCTTCATTATCATTGGAATTTCCTGAGCCAGAGAGTGAACTGCCCTGTGTTTTTTTTTGGGGGGCGGGGTCTTTTCCTAACCCATTCTCCTGGCCTGAGAGAAGCAGCTAAAAAAACCTAGGGACCAAAAATCCTTCCCCAATTGGAGTAAAAACACAGAACCAGCTCCAGACAAGCATATGTGATCCACAGTCTTGGGCTTTCACCCCTACAGGGAACAAGGTGGGTATTATAATGCAAAGGCATTCTGATAGGGATCTGACTATAATTGTTTTAGCAGATTAATGGAAAGACAAGTTTCCCAGGTCTGATATCTCTGCGTATTCAACAGAGCCCTCACTGACCCACAACAGGGAACTGAGGGCTGAAGCTCCCTCCAGACCACCTAGCCTCCTGCCTTAGGGGTCTAAGGAGGGTGACAAATACCAATCTGTAGAGGTACTTGCATTCGGGGCCTAAGGTACAGCTGCACAGCCCACCCACCAAAGTGCTTTAATAATAGAGACACACCTACCTCACTGGCACTTGGGGGAAGTCTGTCAGCACACTGCCCCCCCCCCGGAGTGTGAACCCCAGTTGCTACTAGAATCTGGTGCACACAACTATCACCACTACTTCTCTAGGTGGATAGGTGACAGTCTATACCACACACTTGATGACCCAAAATCAGATTCTACTCAAGAATAGTGAATGGACTCTTAGGCATATATATCTGGTAACAGCCCAAACCAGCTGGTAATAGGACATAAGTGAGTCAAGAGCTACAACAATCAAGACACTGCAATCTAGTACCCCATCTATGTATATTGAAAGAAAACAAAACAAGATAAGACTCAGGGAGCAAATATAGAGTAAATCACTACAATATCTTAGTGATGGCTCGGAGACAGCAGTCGATATCAAACCACATAAAGAAGCAGACCAGGACTGCTTCTACAACTCTCCAAATTAAAGAATCAAAATCTTTCCCCAATGAAGATACAGTCCTGGAATTACCAGATACAGGATATAAAAAACTAATTTACAGAATATAAAAAACTAATTTACAGAGTGCTTCAAGACATCAGGGATGACCTAAGAAACAAAATACGGCAATCTACAGAAAAAGCCAAGGAACAGACTGATAAAGCAGTTGAAGAACTCAAAAACATTATTCAAGAACATAGTGGAAAAATTAATAAGTTGCAAGAATCCATACAGAGGCAGCATTCAGAAATCCAAAAGATTAACAATAAAATTACAGAATTAGACAATGCAGTAGGAAGTCAGAGGAGCAGACTCAAACACTTGGAATGCAGAATGGGAGATCTGGAGGACCAGGGAATTGACACCAATATACCAGGAAAAAAATTAGATAAAATAATTTAAAAAAATGAAGAAACCCTAAGAATCAAGTGGGACTCTATCAAGAAGGATAACTTGTGAGTGATTTGAGTCCCAGAATAGGGAGGGATAACAGAAAACACAGAGAGAATAGTTGAAGATCTGTTGGCAGAAAATTTCCCTGACATCATGAAAGACGAAAGGATATCTATCCAAGATGCTCATCGAACCCCATTTAAGATTGATCCAAAAAGAAAATCACCAAGACATATTATCATCAAACTTGCCAAAACCAAAGATAAAGAGAAAATTTGAAAAGCAGCCAGGGATAAAAGAAAGGTCTCCTACGAAGGAGAATCAATAAAAATAAGTTCAGACTACTCAGCAGAAACCGTGCAGTCAAGAAAACAATGGGATGACATATAGAGAGCATTGAAGGAGAAAAACTGCCAGCCAAGGATCATGTATCCAGCAAAACTCTCTCTGAAATATGAAGGCAAAATTAAAACATTTACAGATAACCACAAGCTTAGAGAATTTGCAAAAACCAAACCAAAGCAACAAGAACTACTAAAGGAAATTGGTCACAAAACCAGTAATATCAGATACCAGCACAACAGAAGGTCACAAAACACAGCACCCTGATATCAACTCAAATAGGGAAATCATAAAAACAAATCAAGATTAATTTTAAAAAGAAAAAAATGTTCAAAACAGGGAATCATTGAAGTCAATATGTAAAAGATCACAATAATCAAAAAGACGGACTAAATACAAGAGGTATAGAACTGCCATATGGAGAGCGATACAAGGTGATATAGGACTATACAAGTTAGGTTTTTACTTAGAAAAATAGGGGTAAATATTAAGGTAACCTCAAAGAGGTATAACAACTCCATAACTCAAAATAAAAACCAAGAAAACATAACGACTCAGCAAACATAAAGTCAAATACTATGAAAATGAGGAACACACGATTTACAAAGAAAAATATTTCAGCACAAAAAAGTAAGTGGAAAAACGAAATTGTCAACAACACACTTAAAAAGGCATCAAAATGACAGCACTAAACACATAGTTATCTATAATTAGGCTGAATGTAAATGGACTAAACGCACCAATGAAGAGACAGAGAGTCTCAGACTGGATAAAGAAACACAACCTGTCTATATGCTGCCTACAAGAGACACACTTTAGGCTTAGAGACACAAACAAACTAAAACTCAAAGGATAGAAAAAAATATATCAAGCAAACAGTAAGCAAAAAAGAGCAGGAGTAGCAACATTAATTTCTGACAAAATAGACTTTAAAGTTAAATCCACCACAAAAGATAAAGAAGGACATTACATAATGATAAAAGGGACAATTGACCAGGAAGATATAAACATATTAAATAATTATGCACCCGATGACAGGGCTGCAAGATACATAAATCAAATTTTAACAGAACTGAAAAGTGAGATAGATACCTCCACAATTATAGTAGGAGACTTCAACACACCACTTTCGGAGAAGGACAGGACACCCAGTAAGAAGCTCAATAGAGACACGAAAGACCTAATTACAACAGCAATCAACCAACTTGACCTCATTGACTTATACAGAACTCTCCACCCAACTGCTGCAAAATATACTTTTTTTTCTAGCGCACATGGAACATTCTCTAGAATAGACCACATATTAGGTCCTAAAACAAACCTTTGCAGAATCCAAAACATCGAAACATTACAAAGCATCTTCTCAGACCACAAGGCCATAAAAGTGGAAATCAGTAACAGAAAAATTAGGGAAAAGAAATCAAATACTTGGAAACTGAACAATACCCTCCTGAAAAAAGACTGGGTTATAGAAGACATTGAGGAGGGAATAAAGAAATTCATAGAATGCAACGAGAATGAAAATACTTCCTATCAAAACCTCTGGGACACAGCAAAAGCAGTGCTCAGAGGCCAATTTATATCAATAAATGCACACATACAAAAAGAAGAAAGAGCCAAAAGCAGAGAACTGTCCCTACAACTTGAACAAATAGAAAGTGAGCAACAAAAGAATCCATCAGGCACCAGAAGAAAGCAAATAATAAAAATTAGAGCTGAACAAAATGAATTAAAGAACAGAAAAACAATTGAAAGAATTAACAAAACCAAAAGCTGGTTCTTTGAAAAAATTAAAAAAAATTGATAAACCATTGGCCAAACTGACTTAAGAATTACAGGAAAGGAAACAAATAACCCGAATAAGAAACGAGATGGGCCACATCACAACAGACCCAACTGAAATTAAAAGAATCATATCAGATTATTACAAAAAATTGTACTCTAAAAAATTTGCAAACCTAGAAGAAATGGATGAATTCCTAGAAAAACACTACCTACCTAAACTAACAAAATCAGAAGTAGAACAACTAAATAGACCCATAACAAAAAAAGAGATTGAAATGGTAATCAAAAAACTCGCAACAAAAAAAAGCCCTGGACCAGATGGTTTTACTGCAGAGTTCTACCAAACTTTCAGAGACGAGTTAACACCACTACTACTAAAGGTATTTCAAAGCATAGAAAATGACGGAATACTGCCTAACTCATTCTATGAAGCCACCATATCCCTGATACCAAAACCAGGTAAAGACATCACAAAAAAAGAAAATTACAGACCTATATCCCTCATGAATATAGACGCAAAACTCCTCAACAAAATTCTAGCCAATAGAATTCAACAACATATCAAAAAAATAATCCACCATGACCAAGTGGGATTTATACCAGGTATGCTCCTTTTAGTTTTTATGCTGGTTTAATATTAGAAAAAGCATTAATGTAATCCACCATATAAATAAAACAAAAGACAAAAACCACACAATCTTATCAATTGATGCAGAAAAGGCATTTGACAAAGTTCAACACCCATTTATGATAAAAACTCTCAGCAAAATAGGAATTGAAGGAAAATTCCTCAACATAATAAAGGACATCTAAAAAAAAAATTTTTTTTTTCTTTTTAACACAAAGCCAATAGCCAACATCACTCTAAATCGAGAGAGCCTGAAAGCATTTCCGTTGAGAACGGGAACCAGACAAGGATGCCCTTTATCACCGCTCTTATTCAACATTGTGCTAGAGGTCCTAGCCAGAGCAATTAGGCTAGACGAAGAAATAAAGGGCATCCGGATTGGCAAGGAGAAAGTAAAATGATCTCTACTTGCAGATGACATGATCTTATACACAGAAAACCCTAAGGAATCCTCCAGAAAACTACTGAAACTAATAGAAGAGTTTGGCAGAGTCTCAGGTTATAAGATAAACATACAAAAATCACTTGGATTCCTCTACATCAACAAAAAGAACATTGAAGAGGAAATCACCAAATCAATACCATTCACAGTAGCACCCAAGAAGATAAAATACTTAGGACTAAATCTTACCAAAGATGTAAAAGACCTATACACAGAAAACTACAAAGTACTACTGCAAGAAAGTAAAAAGGACCTACATATGTGGAAAAACATACCTTGCTCATGGATAGGAAGACTTAACATAGTAAAAATGTCTATTCTACCAAAAGCCATCTATACATACAATGCACTTCCGATCCAAATTCCAATGACATTTTTTAATGTGATGGAGAAACAAATCACCAACTTCATATGGAAGGGAAAGAAGCCTCAGATAAGTAAAGCGTTACTGAAAAAGAAGAAGAAAGTGGGAGGCCTTACTCTACCTGATTTTAGAACATATTATACAGCCACAGTAGTCAAAACAGCCTGGTAACTGGTACAACAACAGGCACATAGACCAATGGGACAGAATTGAGAACCCAGGTATAAATCCATCCACATATGAGCAGCTGATATTTGACAAAGGCCCAGTATCAGTCAATTGGGGAAAAGATAGTCTTTTTAACAAATGGTGCTGGCATAACTGGATATCCATTTGCAAAAAAATGAAATAGGACATGCACAAAAACTAACTCCAAGTGGATCAAAGACCTAACCATAAAGACTAAAACGATAAAGATCATGGAAGAAAAAATAGGGACAACCTTAGGAGCCCTAATACAAGGCATAAAGAGAATACAAAACATTACCAAAAATGACTAAGAGAAACCAGATAACTGGGAGCTCCTAAAAATCAAACACCTATGCTTGTCTCAAGACTTCACCAAAAGAGTAAAAAGACCACCAATAGATTGGGAAAGAATTTTCAGCTATGACATCTCCGACCAGCACCTGATCTCTAAAATCTATATGATTCTGTCAAAACTCAACCACAAAAAGACAAACAACCCAATCAAGAAGTGGGCAAAGGATATGAACACTCACTTCACTAAAGAAGATATTTAGGCAGCTAACAAATTTTTTTAACAGATACATGAGAAAATACTCTCAATCATTAGCCATTAGAGAAATGCAAATTAAAACTACGATGAGATTCCATCTCACTCCAACAAGGCTGGCATTAATCCTAAAAACACAAAATAATAAATGTTGGAGAGGCTGCGGAGAGAATGGAACTCTTATACACCACTGGTGGGAATGTAAAATGGTACAGCCACTTTGGAGATCTATCTGGCATTTTCTTAAAAAGTTAGAAATAGAACTACCATACAACCCAGAAATCCCACTCCTCGGAATATACCCTAGAGAAATAAGAGCCTTCTCAGGAACAGATATATGCACACCCATGTTTATTGCAGCTCTGTTTACAGCAGCAAAAAGCTGGAAGCAACCAAGGTGTCCATCAGCGGATGAATGGTTAAATAAATTGTGGTATTTTCACACAATGGAATACTACACATCGATAAAGAACAGTGACCAATCTGTGAAACATTTCATAACACAGAGGAACCTGGAAGGCATTATGCTGAGTGAAATTAGTCAGAGGCAAAAGGACAAATATTATATAAGATCACTATTATAAGATCTTGAGAAATAGTATAAACTGAGAAGAACACATACTTTTGCGGTTACAAGGGAGGGAGGGGGGGAGGGTGGGAGAGGGTTATTTACTAATTAGTTAGTAGATAAGAACTTACTTTAGGTGAAGGGAAGGACAATACTCAATACACAGAAGGTCAGCTCAACTGGACTGGACCAAAAGCAAAGAAGTTTCCGGGATAAACTGA
The DNA here is from genome assembly GCF_030014295.1 of Loxodonta africana. Lineage (NCBI taxonomy): Eukaryota > Metazoa > Chordata > Mammalia > Proboscidea > Elephantidae > Loxodonta > Loxodonta africana. Next base: position 24,151,271 of record NC_087348.1, on the reverse strand, counting down.
ATGCTTCAAAGGTCAGCGGAGCAGGGGCGGGGGTCTGGGGAACATGGTTTGCGGGGACTTCTAAGTCAATTGGCAAAATAATTCTAGTATGAAAACATTCTGCATCCCACTTTGAAATGTGGCGTCTGGGGTCTTAAATGCTAACAAGTGGCCATCTAAGATGCATCAATTGGTCTCAACCCACCTGGATCAATGGAGAATGAAGAACACCAAGGTCACATGATAACTATGAGCCCAAGAGACAGAAAGGGCCTCATGAACCAGAGACTTACATCATCCTGAGACCAGAAGAACTAGATGGTGTCCGGCCACAACCGATGACTGTCCTGACAGGGAGCACAACAGAGAACCCCTGAGGGAGCCGAACAGTGGGATGCAGACCCCAAATTCTCATAAAAAGACCAGACTTAATGGTCTGACTGAGACTAGAGGAATCCCAGCGGTCATGGTCCCCAAACCTTCTTTTGGCCCAGGACAGGAACCATTCCCGAAGACAACTCATCAGACATGGAAGGGCCTGGACCATGGGTAGGAGAGAGATGCTGTTGAAGAGTGAGCTACTTGTATCAGGTGGACACTTGAGACTGTGTTGGCACCTCCTGTCTGGAGGGGAGATAGGAGGGTAGAGAGGGTTAGAAACTGGCAAAATTGTCACGAAAGGAGAAACTGGAAGGGCTGACTCATTGGGGGAGAATAAGTGGGAGTATGGAGTAAGGTGTATATAAGCTTATATGTGACAGACTGACTTGGTTTGTAAACGTTCACTTGAAGCTCAATAAAAATTACTAAAAAAAACTAAACGTTTCCTGAGAGCATAGAAAACAGAAAGGATCCTTTACATATATAAGTCAATACAGATGTAAATCAGAAATTTGCTTTGATTTTCCTTACGGATGATAATCAGAATAGGAGTAGTAAAATTAAGTAGTTACATTTATAAATTAAAACATGATTATGAGGATGGCCCAGGACCGGGTAGTGTTTTGTTGTATTGTACTTAGGGTCACTATGAGTTGAAATTAACTCCTGACACCTAAAAAAAGCAATAAATTAAAAAGCCTGGGAAATTATTAAATGGAAAGAAAATGAAACTTCAACCAGCATTTGGTTATATGCTTAATTTGTGATGATAATTTTTTTTTCTTCTTTGGGATATAAACTATTTTAAAACTTATTTTTCTCTAGGAGCTATTTTCGATATACATACATTTTCCAATTTCATGTCTATTTAAGGTGGATGATGTTAAAAAATAATTGAAATAGGTGAGAATTTTTTTTTTTTTGTATTACTTTAATGGCTGATAATTCCAGATAATGACATGGCACTATGGGATTGCAATATGGTCAAGTGGAATTGGAGAAATCTGCATGAATCCTTGCTTGACTAGTAACTATCTGTGTGCCCTTGGCCAAGGTTTATGTCTAGGTAGGCTTCAGTTCTTTCTCTTATCTATAAAACAACACTAAATAATTTAGTTCTCAGCATGCTATGTAGATCATATATATGTCATAGCTTGAATTGTGTCACCCAAAAATATGTAACAGATTGGTTTGGCCATGATTCCCAATGTTGTGTGGTTGTTCCCCATTTTGTGATTGCAATTTTATGCTAAAGAGGATTACGGTTGGGATTGTAATACCCTTACTAAGGTCACATCCCTGATTCAATGAAGAGGAAGTTTCCCCGAATTGTGGGCTGTACCATCTTTTATCTAATAAAAGATAAAAGGAAAGTGAAGCAATCAGAGAAGTGGGGACCTTACACCACCAAGAAAGAAGCACCAGGGGCAAAGTGCATCCTTTGGATGGGGATTTCTGTGCAGAGAAATTCTTAGCCCAGGGGAAGATCGACAAGAAGGACCTTCCTCCACAGCCAACAGAGAGAGAAAGCCTCTCCTAGAGCTCATGTCCTGAATTTGAACTTCTTTCTAGCCTACTAGACTGTGAGAAAATAAATTTCTCTATCTTAAAGCCATTCCCTTGGGTTATTTCTGTAATACCAGCACTAGATAGCTAAGACAGAATTTGGAACCCTGAGAGTGGGGTGCTGCTCTAACAGATACGTAAAATGTGGAACTGGTTTTGAAACTGTGAATGAATACAAGACTTAGAAGGAAGTCCAGAGAACTGTTAACAGCAGAGGAGGCTCAGATGGTGATAAACAGAAGCAGAGGACTGGCGGCAAGAGTAAACTGGCAGCAACAGAACCAGGAGACCATTGCCAGATGGTGTTGGAGCTGATCCACAGATCGAGAGAGCTGAGTGCCTGTGTGTGGGAGGCTTCTTGGTGGATTGGGGTGCCTCCAAGTATATATTGGTAGAGTTACTGAGCTTTGGAACACTTGCCCCAGCAGGTCAGATGCAAGTATGAGGCCCAGGGACTGAGAGGGCAAGGAAAACAGGAAGCTGAGCTGCTCATACCATCAAGAAAGAAGCACTGGGAGTAGAATACATTCTTTGGACTGGCATTTCCTGTGCAGAGAAGTTTCTGCTCCAGGGGAAGATTGACAAGAAGGACCTCCCTCCAGAGCTGACAGAGAGAGAAAGCTTTCCCCTGGAGCTGATGCCCTAAATTTGGACTTCTAGCCTACTAGACTGTGAGAAAATAAATTTCTTTTTGTTGAAGTCATCCACTTGTAGTATTTCTGTTATAGCAGCTGTAGATTACTAAGACAGTACAGTAATGCATACAAAATTTCTGGCCCCTTGAATCCACTTAATAATATGTGGTAGCTTCTCTCATGCTTTCTTTCTTCTGAAGCCTAGTGTTTGTAGTACTGTTCTGATGGACACCTGGTACTTTATGTTTTCTGGCTTTGTGACTGTATGAGAGTTGAGGAACTGATATATTTTTAGTCTTATGGATGGATATGTTTTGTTAAAAAAAATTAGAATCTATGTTTCCGTGTTCCTAGCCTCTACAGGGAGCCCTGGTGGCACACTGGTTAAGAGTCCAGCTGTTAACCAAAAGTTTGGAAGTTCAAATCCACCAGCCTCCCTTAGAAACCCTATGGGTCAGTTCCACTCTCTTCTATAGGGTCTCTATGATTCAGAATCAACTCAATGACAATGGGTTTGATATTTTGGTTTTAGCCTCTATAAGGAGCACTGATGGCATAGTGGTTAAAAGCTTGGCAGTTAAAGGTCAGCAGTTTGAATCCACCAACAACTCCTCGGAAACCCTGTGGAGCAGTTCTACTCAATCCTATAGGGTCACTATGAGTTGGAATCGACTAGAAGGCAATGTTTTCTCTTTTTGTAATTGTTGTTTTGGCTTAGCCTCTATAGAGTCTTAAAATTAAATCAATTGGCCATAAAAACAACCAACCATTTGTCATCTTGTCTACTCTGACTCAAGGCAATGTCATATGTGTCAGAGTAGTACTCTGTTCCATAAGATTTCAGTGGCTGATTTTTCAGAAGCAGATCACCGTGCCTTTCTTCTGAGGCACCTCTGGGTGGACTCCATCCTCTAAACTTTCTATTAGCAGCTGAGTGCCTTAACTATTTGCATCACTCAGGGACTCTGTCATAAACACTAACAGTTCTGATATCCTTAAAGATTAGCTAACAGAAATGTCTGTTTGAAGATGCTTTCCTCCTCTATCAATTCTCTGTTTCCCTGTAGTGAAGTAGATCATTGCTCTAACAGGACCAGATTTGGTATAAAATATTCTTTCATTCATTAGATCACATTCTTGCTCTACAGGCAAGAGCAGATCATCAAGGGTGCCTGAAAATTATACCGCCAAGAGTATCCACATAATTTAAGCAAAGACACTATTATTTTCATGAGTAGCCCAAAGGCAGATGCGGTGCCAGAGATGGAAACCCTATGGGGCAGTTCTACTCTGTCCTACAGGCTCACTAGGGGTCAGAACTGACCGAAGGTAATGGATTTGGTTTTTGGTTTTTAATCCCTCCATTGCCTAGGATATTATTATGGCCTTCTAAGAAACAAACCTGAAGATGTAATCAGGTGTACTCTGCTCAAGAGAGCATTGCAATTACCAGTTGTCATCTGGTTGCCTAGTAGATTCCAACTCAAGGCGATTCCAGGTGTGTCAGAGTAGAATTGTGCTCCATAGGGTTTTCAAAGGTTGATTTTTTAGTTTGTCAGTTCTTTCTTTTGACTTGTCTCTGGGTAGAAATGAACCACCAGATTTTCAGTTAGCGGCAACTATGTTAATTCTTTGCACCAACAAGAGAATCCAATTGTATTCAGAACCTATAAACATCAACCGAAATGTCAGTGCTGTCATCGTGACAGGATCCATACAAGATTCATTTGAAGGACATCACTGAAGTCACTGTGTTTATATTGCTGGTCTTCACAGACGACTTTCACCTACAAGTTTATCTCTTTTTACTATTTTTTGTAATCTGTATTTTTATCCTGGTGGGAAATATGGGACTGGTTTTATTAGTCATGATGGGTTCCTGATCCCCAACCCCATGCACTATTTGTCAGTGTGATATTGTTCTTGGATGCCTACTATTCTTCAGTTTTTGCCCCCAAAATGTTGGTTAATTTTCTGTCAGAGGATAAAGCCATTTCATTCCTTGAATGTGCAACAAAGATTCTGCTCATTGTCACTTTTGGAACCGCAGAATGGTTTTCTTGGTGGCAATGGCATATGATCAATATGTCGGACTCTACAACCCACTTCTGTATTCAGTTAATATGTCACCCACAGTCTATGTGCCACTCATGACTGCTTCATATGTTGGTGATGTTTTGCATGCTACTTTACATGCAGTAGTGACTTGTAACTTCTCATTCTGTGCATCTAATGAAATTAGACATGTCTTTTGTGGTATCTCTCCACTCCTTTCTATCTCCTGTTCTGACACTCACATCAACCAGCTTCTACTCTTCTACTCTGTCAGTTCTATTCAGATATTCCCCCATGTGTATGTCACTTTGCCAAACAGTGGGGTCTTGTGTGTTGTTGTGATGTTGGAAGCTATGCCACTGGTATTCAAATACCAACAGAGTTACCCCTGGTGGATTGGTTTCAACTGATCTTCCCGACTAAGCCAGACTAGGATGAAGGACCCAGCCAACTATTCCTGAAAAGAATTAGCCAGTGAAAACTTTCTTTTGAGACCTTCGTTTGCTGGTGCAGTAAGACTCAAAAGGAGAAGAAACAACTGCAAACATTCTTTAAAAATCGGAGACTAGAATGCAGGGAGTACGAATCTAGAAAAACTGGAAACTGTCAAAAATGAAATGGAATCCACAAAGATCAATATCCTAAGGCATTAGTGAGCTGAAAGGGACTGGTATTGGTCATTTTGAGCCAGACAATCATATGGTCTATCATGCCAAGAATGACAACTTGAGGAGGAATGGTGTATTCATCATCATAAAGAATGTTTCAAGATCTAGCCTGAAGTACAACTCTGTCAATGATAAGATAATATCCATAGGGCTACAAAAAAGACAAATTAATATGAACATTATTCAAATTTACACACCACCACTAAGGCCAAAGATGAGGAAATTGAAGATGTTTACCAAATTCTGCAGTCTGAAATTGATGGAACATACAATCAGAATGCATTGAAAATTATTGTTGATTGGAATTAGAAAGTTGGAAACAAAGAAGAAGGATTGGTACTTGGCAAATACAGCCTCAGGGATAGAAAGAATGCCGGAGATCACATGATAGAATTTTGCAAGTCCAGCAGCCTCTTCATTGCAAATACCTTTTTCCAACAACAAAAACATTGATTATACACATGGACCTCCCAAGATGGAATACACAGTAATCAAATCAACTACATCTGTGGACTATGACGATGAGAAAGCCCAATATCATCAGTCAGAGCAAGGCCAGGAACAGACTTCAGAATAGACCATCAATTGCTCATATGCTAGTTCAAGTTAAAGCTGAAGAAAATTACAAGTCCGTGAGAGCTGAAGTATGATCTTGAGTATATCCCACCCCAGTTTAGAGGCCATCTCAAGAACAGATTTGACATGTTGAACACTAATGACCTAAGACCAAAAACTTATGGAATTGCATCAGGGACATAATACATGAAGAAAGCCAAAGGTCATTGAAAAGACAGGAGAGAAAGAAAAGACCTAAATGGATGTCCAAATAGACTGGGAAACTTGCCCTTGACCTTCTAGTAGCTAATGCAAATGGAAGAAATGATGAAGTAAAAGAGCTGAACAAAAGATATCAAAGGGTGTCTAATATCTTTGCAAAGAATAGGAATTCCGGAAGCATTAACTGTGCTCATGAGGAATCTGTGCGTAGAACAAGAGGCAATCATTTGGACAGAACCAGGGGCATAGTTTAAAGTCAGGAAAGGTGTGCTTCAGTGTTTTATCCTTTACCATTCTTATTTAGTCTGTATGCTGAGCAAATAATCTGAGAATTTGGACTATTAGAAGTCAAATGCAGCATCAGGATAGGAGGAAGATTCATGAACAACCTACATTATGCAGATGACACAGCCTTACTTGCTGAAAGTGAAGAGAACCTTAAGCACTTAGCGATGAAAATGAAAAACCACATCCTTCAGTATGGATTGCACTTCAACATAAAGAAAACAAAAATTCTCACAGCTGGACCCATAAGCAATGTCATGATAAACGGAGAAAAGACTGAAGTTGTCAAAGATTTCATTTTACTTGGATTCACAATCAACACTCATGAAGAAATCAAAAGATGTGTTGCATTGGGCAAATCTGCTGCCAAAGACCTCTTTAAAGTATTAAGAAGCAAAGATGTTGCCTCGAAGACTAAGGTGCACCTATGTAAGCCATCGTGTTTTCAATTGCCTCATGTGCATGCAAAATGTGGACGATGAATTAGGAAGATAGAAGAATTGACATCTTTGATCTCTGCTGTTAGCAAGAAATATTGAATATACCATGAATTGCCAAAAGAATGAGCAAATCTGTCTCGGAAAGGTATAACCAGAATTCTCCTTAGAAGCAAGGATGGTGAGGCTAAGTTTCACAAATTTTAAACATATGATCAGAAGGGATCAGTCCCTGGAGAAAGACACCAGTCTTGGTAAAATAGTGGGTTAGTGTTTGTTGCACATAATGTTGCTATAAGTCTTGATGGCATCTAACAACAACAACAAGCAGAAGACAGATCTGTGGAAATACCACCACCATGTAAAACAGGGGGTTGCAGATGTCCTCATAACCATCCTAGGCCCTTACGACCAGGATGAATGGTCTTTGACTGATGCACTTAGAACATGTTATCAAGAGGGATCAGTCCCAGAAGGACATCATGCTTAGTAGGGGGCCATGGAAAAAGAGGAAGACCCTCAACCAGATGGATTGACACAGCTACTGCAAAAATGGGTTCAAGCATAACATCAATTGTGAGAATGGTGCACAACCAGGGAGTGTTTCATTCTGTTGTACATACGCTCGCTATGAGTGGGATCTGACTCGATGGCACCTAACGACAGTGACAACACTCTAAATAAGTTTGCTTTATTTTCTCCGTATCCCAATCAATATTTATAAGAAGAAAAAAATACAATAATTTTAAAAAGATTATATACATATATGTGTATGTATATATATATAAATCAGAATCATTATCTGTATATGTATATATGTGTATATATGCCCATGCCCACCTGCACATATACACCTGTATCAGTAAGAACATGTCAGAAGGAAATTGATGGCCCAGTTTTCCTGTATGTGTTAAAATAGCCTAGGTTGAGGGTTGACTATGGATTTTACTTCAAAATTTTCGAGAAGAATAGAAAGACACTAATAAACTGAGACAAAAAATTTCGTCTTTGTCATATCTTCTTCATATGGAGGCATGGGACATGACTCCTGATTTTTTTTCATTTTTAGTGCTAAAAATATACTTTACTGAAAAACAGATTTCTCCCAAACACTTTTTTCATTGCTTCTTTTACATCTTTGTTCCTCAAACTGTAGATAAAGGGATTCAGCATGGGAATCACAACAGTGTAAAATGTTGACATTATCATGCCATGATCCAAAGCAAAGCTAGAACTTGGTCTGACATAAGTGCAGAGGATTGTTCCATGGTAAATTGACACTCCAGTTAGGTGAGAGCCACAAGTGGAAAAGACTTTTCGTCTCCCTTCAGCAGAACGCATTCTCAGAACGACCAACAAAATGAAACCATAGGAGATCAGGACAATCAGGATGGAGAATATCTCAACAGAACCCACAAAGTAGATGAGTAGAAGCTGGTTGATGTGAGTGTCAGAACAGGAGATAGCAAGGAGTGGAGGGATTTCACAAAAGATGTGTCTGATTTCACTGGATGCACAGAAGGAGAGGCTAAAAGTTGCTACTGTGTGTACAGTAGCATGTGAAATCCCACCAACATATGAAGCAGCGATGAGTGGCACAAAGACTCTGTGTGACATGTTTACTGAATACAGAAGTGGGTTGTAGATTGCTACATAGCGATCATAAGCCATTGCTGCCAAGAGAAAGCTTTCTGTGGTCCCAAAAGTAATACCAAGAAACATCTGTGTCGCACATCCAAGGAATGAAATGGCTTTATTCTCTGACATAAAATCTACTAACATATTTGGGGTTATCACTGAGGAATAGCAGGCATCCAAGAAAGATAACACAGCCAGAAAATAGTACATGGGGTTGTGGAGCCTGGGATCCCCAATGACCAATACAACCAATCCTAAATTTCCCATCAAAGTAAAGAGGTAGATTGCTAGAAAGAGAAAAAATAAGACGATCTGAACTTCACGATTGTCTGTGAAGCCCTTCAGTACAAATGTGGTGACTTCTGTGTCATTTTTCATGTTGACACCTCGTGAGAGAAACTTGAAAATATTCATGTAATCACAATTTGTATTTCTAAGACAGGGTTGCACAATATTGTGACTCAAGGGAATGTTAAGTCCATGCTTATATTGTTTTTTCAGAAATGCATGATTTCTCAGCAGCAACGCCTACGACAATGGCAAGACAATGAATAAAGAGTCAGTACCACTCTGCAGAATCAAATGGAAGAAGACATTTAGTTATTTGTTAAAATCATGACATTCTCAAATTAATTGGGATCACTGGCTTATTTATTAAATTCTGTTATTTATTAAAAGACATTTTTAAAATCATGTCATTTTCTAAATAAATGGGTTAACTAGGTTATTTATTAAAGACAGTTATTTATTCAAAGAAATTTCCTTCTCACATCAAACACCTGAGATAGTGTGTCAATAGATAAAGCATTAGAGTAGAACCTTCTATCTCTTTCAGTAATTGTGTAAAAGTATTTGGTACAATCTTCTCACCTGTAAAATGAAGATATTAATGTTATCTCTCAAGATTGGGATAAACATTGAGAGAAAAATAACTTAATGAAATTTAATCTTTAAGATAATTTAAAATATAAAATGTTTTGAATCAAGTTGGTACTATAGAGTAGCACTAACTGGTATTGAAATATTTAACGAGCTAAATAATCTGAATATTCTCCAGTTCCATTAGTTGTTCTTGGGTTTTGCAAAACAGACTTTGTTAAAATGCTTTTTAGGGAAAGATTCTCTATAACTGAATTAAAAAAAGTGTATGACAGTTTATGTTTCATTCAAACATCTTTCTTAATTTCAATGTACTGTGTTGTCCTTTTTTGGCTACATATTTGACTGTTTATATTTTAGACAATCTATTTTTTTTTCTACTTCCTCAAGTATTTCTGGTGAAAATGTAAGAAATTACTGGAAAATTAAAAAAAAAAAGAGAAAAGAAATCATGACATTTATGGTTTCAAAGTATTTTCCTATGAGGGAATTTCTTTGAAGTTTTTATAATTGTTTATGTGATGATTGTGGACTCAATGAAATAACAGCTAAGCCAGCTAAGTAACTATTATCTAGGTCTTAAAGTAGTTCACAAAAAATATTTTCAAAGATCATTCATGTAGATATAAGACAGTATTTAAGATTAAAAAGAAAGTGATGAATTGTGGAAAGAAAAAATTAACCAGTTTCTGAAAGGTCCCAAGGCTAAACAAATAAGAAGCCAAGGAGTTACCTGGTAAAAAAATAAAAAATTTATTTCTTTATTTTTATTTAGGAGGACATATATTATAAAGCTATTTTATTGCAATTTTTATTTTTACATATTCTCTCCACACTTTATCTTACGTTACTATATTTACTGATCAGGAATTTTGACTCAGTCTTCTGGGTACATAATCTGCTACAAATAATAATCTGTAAATCATTTAAATTAGTAATCTAAATCAAGCTCCAGTTTTAGCACATTGATAATGATCTCTAAGTAAGAGATAGAACCATTTAGATTAGAGTGATTAAAGGAGAACAAATACCAGTATCTACAGTATTATTGGAAAAATAATGTCAGAATTTTCTTGACAAATTGTCAGTATTTAGAGATACTTCCTTAAGAATTTTATAAAGAATAAAGTCAGAGGAAAAAATACTGAAATAATTTACCAAGAAGATAATATATTCTAGATTGAATTATCTTTACTGAAAATAAAAATTTAAGGCAAAAAACGGACTAGAAGTCCTAAGCCATTTATTTTAAATATCTTAATATTTTTGAATGACTATAGCAACAAAAATGTTTATAAATGCATCATTTTATTAAAAAACTGTTTCACTGACCTAGAAATTCCTAAAAAGATTTCTTTGAGAAATGTCATTGCCCACATAGAAAGGGATATTGAGACAAAAATATGTAAATAAGAGAAAAATAGTCAATAAAAATCAAATACGAACACTGATGAATGATGAATGAAATCAATCCATTATATTTTTTAAAATGTTATTATGAGTCTAAGGAAAAAGGTGATTTCTAATACAACCCTTGACATCACTTCGACACTGTGCCTGAATTCACAATGGTACAAGGTGAATAACATAGGATTTAGAATCTGAAAATACACGCTCATCACTCAGTTCTCTGATTAGAAGCTGTGTGTGATGTTAGATTTTCTCTCTAAAGCTTACTCCTCTTTAAATTCATGAAAAAGTTTAATGACCAAGCTATTCAGACAAAATTTTTATATGTGTACACAAACACACACACACACACAAACACATGAAGAACAATTTCCTTTAAATATTTCAATTTTTGGTTATAAATGAAACAGATAAATATAATTGAAATTTTGTCTTCAGTTGTATTTATTTTAAAAATTAAATTTGGGTCACAAAATTCACATTTTAATAACAACATTGACAAGTGTATGTACCTAGGGATTTAAGTACATGTAATATCAATTTTTTGTTTTGTTTTTTAATATCAATATGCACTCAAATATTATTTTGTCAGGATCAAACCAAATGAATCATATTATGATTGAAAAGAGCTCTAAAGGTAGATTTAGTCATGTTCTTCTGCCTTTTCATATCAAAAAAGGTACAATTTTTATTAGCAAAGTTTCAGAAATATGAAATAAGCTTATTCTTTAGAGAGTAGGAATTTTGTGCATTGTGTGGTCCACTGGTAAGAATAAAATTGACACAGATTACAACAACTAGATTCATCACATAACAGTGGGGCAGTTCTACTCCGTCCTATAGGGTCGCTATGAGTCGGAATCGACTCGAGGCCACTGGGTTTCTGGGTTATAATGAAAAAGGTAAAAAAAAAAAAAAAAGAAGAAATATTAAGCACTTGAGTTAAACTTCTCTAGAAACTAGCTTTTCTGCTATATGTCAAAAGAAAAATTACACTGAGTATGACTAAGTCTATATTAGTACATTTCGAAAGGAGTCAAAGTGGTAAAGAAAAAGTGATTATGATTTTTGAAGAGTTAAATGGGCTCGATTTTAAGAAATGAATGTAAAGTCACTTCCATAAATAGCATTTTAAGAGAAAGAAGATAATTCTACATATCTTAGGGCCAACATTGAAACACTTATAATGCAAAGGAGAGAAATCATAACAGCTATACTTGTTGGGCACTTGAGGTGAGAATGGAATTTTCTGCATATTACTTTATAGTGTGTTTACAGCAATCCTCACAACTAATAAGTCCCAGAACCAAGATTCAATCCCAGCTCTCCCTGATCCCAAAGTGTATGTGCTTTCCAACTTTCTAGACTGCCTCTTGGAACTCTGGTGGGGAAGTGCTTAAAGATCTTAACCAAGAGGACAGCAATTTAAATCTACCAGCTGCTCTTTAGAAACCCCATGGGGCAATTCCACTCTGTCCTATAGGGTCGCTATGAGTCTGAATCTACTCAACGGCAATGGATTTGGTTTTGGTTTTATACTGCCTCCTATTACACTCTGTCTTAATTCTGCAACAGCCTCTTCCCCCATGATAAATAAAACCAAACACCATTCTTGCAGTGTTTGGGTATCTTTTAGGTCATCAATACCAGAGAAATATTATGAAAGAAGTAATAATCGGAAGCGACTTCTAGATTTAGGAGCTAGCAAAATAAAGTCAATTATTTATTTCCCCCTCACTATTTATATCCAAATATAAGCCTGCAGACAGTCAAATAATTCAAATATTCCTGCTTTCTATTGACGTATTAAATTTGGACCTTTCTTCTCATTGTTCTTATTTGAACTGGGCTATTTTCTTCCAACAGGAAAATTAAAGCATACATTCAATTGGGAGTCTCTTATTTACCTCTATAAGCTTATAGTTCATATTTTCTCTGTTTTTTTTTTCTAGGAAGTATGGATTTTAAATTATTGGGTAGAAATCTGAATAAATCAGATTTTGACAGATATATAATAATCACCAATGCAATACGGAAGAAATAAAGTTTTAAAAACTGGGGACTTCACTGCATATTCTACCTTGATATTCTGTCTCCTAAATATTCTGCAAATGATCTGATATTTCCTCTTACCTGTAGAATAGCAAATGCAGGTTTAGCTACACCAGGAAAATGCTTTATTTACGTTTTTTATATCCACTTGCTTGGCTGTTAATGAAACCCATAGGAGGTGCCCAGAGGGGAATATTCCCCAATTGTCTTCTAGTTCAAAATAGCAACATAATGATTTCCTCAATGATAATGAAGTAAATTGTACTTGAATAACATACCAAATCTTGACATTTGTTGACTGAATACAGTTCTTGGAGTCTGATTTAAAATGACACCTTAGAGAAAAAATATGCTTTAACATGAGATAATAAATTGTAAGATAGCACTTAGCTTCTCTGAGACCCAGTGTCCTCATACTGGGAATATAACCTATTTTATATTGCAAAAAATAACACGTATGGTAAAATACAGGAAGAGGAACTGTGATATATCAATTCTAGAATATAGCACAAGGGTTTATAGGTATCCATATTCATGATATTTCTATGTTGCTAAAATTAAAATGTGTTTGAAGTAAATAAGGGATATGTTTTGAGTTTATTAAAAGTCATATATCATTCGAGTGATAAGAAACACGAAAATATTCTAGCTATATAGAGAAGAGGACATAATATAATGTTGAATAATCATGAGAGAGGATCAAACAATGAGAAAAATAATTACAATAGAAAATACCACAGCAAGAAGAACTGATTGTAGCCGTATTGATTATTCGGTGACCAGGAAGTAATATTTTAAACATCTCAGTCTTAGCATCAAAATATCTTACTTAGCTAATTCATAAGGGTTTAATTTGCATACAAAATCTCATGAGTCCAGGTCTTAAATCAATAATATCTACTATTGGGTAAACATTAATAACCATTACTATTCAGTAAAAAATTCTATTAAATCTTTGAAATATATCTGTATTAGAAAGTGTGCTATTTTCAATCATTAAGAATTTGACCGTTATTGCTCAAACTGCTTTTATGAATAGAATAACTTTTTAAGAAATTGTTAATACAGTTGTTTTGCTACCTAGGAATATGCACTTGTGTTAGATGAGGCTCCTCAAGCCTTTCTAGGTGTTAAGGGACAAGAACATCTCTATCATGGTAGACAGAAATTACAAGATCCTCCAATTCCTTGATTTTGCTTTTGAATTAAAATAATGCTGAATCATGTTCACTGCTTTCTCCCTCTTTTTAAGTTATTGATGCAGTAGAAAAGTCCTTAAAACTGGAGAGAATTGGGATACATGTATAATAATGACATACATGATCATAGTCTTTCAGAACCAAATGAATATCTCAAGGAATCTTTAGTGAACATAACAGGGACTTTCAATCAGATGGGTTTAGCTTGTAAGGCTGTATAATGATAATTATGATTCTTCTGAATCAGGAAGAGTTTATTAACTTTCCTTATTCTCAGGCTTTTGGAGAAATTCAATGTGTTCTCCACCCAAGATTTACTCATTCGCCATGCTGTCTGACCAGGTTAGCCTTGCCTTGGTAGAGCTGGGTGAGAGACTTCTAGCCTCTCCTGCAGTGCAAACTGTGGGCTCCTGTGGCAGCTGTTTGAAGCCTTTCCCAGCATTCACACCTTTGCCCAGATGGTGACTTGCTTCATGACTGCCATTATCTCCTATCCTGCCTGAATGCATCCATGCTTTTGCTATAGCTGCTCAGGCACAAGATGCCATGGCACCACGTCAGCACACAGAGAAGAATTACCCGGATGTTTGGAGGCATTAATGCCCAATGGGGTGAACTTTGAGCAAGGAAGACTGGAGATTAGAGAGATATTATTTTTCACATCTTACTTCATTTAAAATGTGTGCTTGACAGATATGCCTAGATGGTGAAATGACTTGATTCACAATTTCTCAATAGAAGTGTAACAAATGGTATGTGAGTGTATCTTTATCTAGGTACACACTTTCTGCAATCTTTGAGTCGAATACATTTTTGTTCATCCTTAATTCAAAGAGGTCTCTGTGTATAGTTTGTATAGAACAAATTTCATAGCTAAATCATGTAAACTAGGTATAAATTGTGTGCATTTTAATAAGACTATGGTATTGATGTCTAATAAATGGGACAGGTACAAGGTTTTACGTTGTCTAATTCGGCAGTGGGTGGGTAATTCAGAAAATATTCCGATGTGATGTGGGAGAAAATTTCGTGAACACTCAAAGATTTCCAAACCCTAATTCCCAGAAACTGGGAATATATTATGTATATGGCAAAAGGGACTTTTCTGATATGCTGTGTTCAAGGCTCATCCACGTAGTCCAATGTAATCGGAAGAGCTCTCAGAAGGCTAAAAGGCATGAAGGAGAATTCCAGAAGGAGATGGAATCAGAGGTGAAAGTGATGCAGTAGATGACTGTAGGGGACTGCTAGCCAGGGAATATTTGTAGCCTCTAGAGGCTGAAAATGGCAAGAAACATGCTCCTCTAGGGTATCCAGAAGGAATACAATTAGCTGACGTCTTGCTTTTAGTGAAATGAGACTCATTTTGGACTTCTGATTGCCACAACTGTGAGATAATACATTTGCATTGTTTCTGGTCATTAAATGTGTGATAATTTGTTACAACAATAGGAAGCAAACATAAGAGACAACATAATTATTTATAGAAAATACACATGTGTAAACCAAATTAAAAGGTTGAAAACACTACAGTTCTCCTTTTGACCTTCATTAATATAACAAAATAGTTAGCATTGAACAAAATCGTATAGCATATAGCAATGTATTGCATTGGAAGGAGTCCCTGGGTGGTGCAAATGGTTGAACACTTGTCTGCTATCTGAAAGGTTGGTGGTTAGAATGTACCCACAGGTGCCTTAGAAGAAAGACTTAGTGACCTACTTCTTAGAGGTCATGGAAAACCCTTTGAGGAAGTTCTATTTTGACACATCTAGGATCACGATGAGTCGAAATTCACTTGAGGACAACTTGTTTGTTTGTTTGTTTATTTATTTAGTTACCCATTCATTTATTTTTATTTGCATTGGAAATGTTGTAATGTGAGTTTACCCTTTTGCTCCAAGTTTATTATTCTAGCCAGACCCAAAGAGAATAGTTTTCTACTGGGAAACAAAACTCTTTAATTGCAAGCTGGTAGAGTCAAACATACCCATAATAATATAAAAACAAACACATCAGCGAGTAACATAAAAAACTTAGAGGCTATTGTGATCAAATATAGCTGAATTTGTCTCTTGAGACCAGAAATACCCATCACAAATTTTTATTTGTGTCTATTTGTTACTGAACTCAGAAAGGTGGGTCTTTGCCTGGTGTACTCAGACTTGCCAAAGATCTGGACACTGGTCTTTGAGAAAGAGAAAGTAACTTTATTGTAATGCACAGAGCAAGGAACTGGGGGAAGCGCCTTAGAACTGACTCCCTGAGCTATGGGGAAGCAGGGCTTATATGTGATTTGGGCAGCAAAATGGCAGCCACGCAGGCATAATGGGGAGGGAGAATTCTAGAAGATGACCAGGAAATAGGAGATGATGTGGTTCTTGTCAGACCTCTGGCCTTGGAATAAGGTCTGGGGGATCATTTTCCTTCTGATTCATTCCACTTGTTGCTGCGTTCATTCTCTGTTGAGGTCAATTAATGGTCACATCTGGCCTTTCTGCACATGTGGGGTGGACCAAATCTGGCTTGGCCTAGTTTAAGGACTAAGAGAAATTTACTGGCATTCTTAGGCTCAGGTTTTGCCTTAAGCTGTTCTGCTTATTCATGACCAAAATTGGGAACTGATTCACGTATTTGAGTCTCACAGTTCCTGGTTTTGAATTATGTCTGACCTTCCTGAAAATGTCATATTACTTTATTTCCAGACACTGCCTGTACCTCACATGCCATACCCACTCGGCCTCACTCCATCACATCTTAGTAGGATTGTACATATATAGGTATAACACCAATGAGTGTTATTTTTTTTGTGTGTGATGGGTTTCTGAGAATTGTTATCTTTTAAGACACGACATTTTTAGTCTAATAGTATTTTCATCCACAAACACACTAAATAAAATGTGCTAAGAAGTTTTGTTTAATGTTATGTTTTATTACAAAGGTAATATACTCTACACAACTGTTTTCAGTATGAGAATATCCTCTGGAGAACTTTTAGTTTTATGTCACGATTAGCTCAACATGAATTTTTGCTTTGTGTACATGTGTTGAGAGAGAGGAAGAAAAAGGTAGAATGGCTATATGCTTATTTCAGTCTGCTGTGGCACTTGTCCTCTTTCAAAGCACTCTAGGCTTGGTGTTTATTCCCCCGCATGTTTAGTTTTCTGGATTATAAATTTGTTTTAAGTGCAAGACAACACTGGATTAAAAAAAAGAAAAGCGATAGATGGAGAAAATGGTGCAAAAGGTTATGAATGGAGAATATGGTATAAAAAAACAAGAAAAAATAAAATTATAATAAAAATGTCTAGTCATTGGATAACAGGTGAGTGTACCAAGGAGAGTGATCTGACTTTCTATCATCTTACAAGCAATGTTTCTCATATATCTCCACCACCCATTATCAGGCTTTCTCTTCCCTGTTTAGAGACTATGATGTTGTTGTTAGTTGATGTCAAGTCTATTCTAACTCTTGACAACCTCATGTGTACAGAGTAGAACTGTTCTATATGGTTTTAATGGCTGTAATCCTAAAGGAAAAACACCAGCAGGCCTTTTCTTCATTGGTACCATTGGGGGGGGGGCGGTGCTCAATGCACCAAACTGTAGATTAGCACAAGCTATTTGCACCACCTAATACCTTATTTAGAGAGTGTAAGAAACATATATTTTAATAACTTGTATTCTATTTATAATACACATTTATTTACTTTCAAATTGTTTTTTGTTAAAAATGTAAATTTGTTTTCATTGTATAATTGAAGCATTTTTCTATATAGGAATAGTATTTTGAATTGGGATAAAATGTATCAATATTTTATCCACTAAAATAATAGTTTTTTTTTTTTTAACCATTTAATACCCTTCATTTAACAGCAGGTTTTTCAGGAGCAAATTAAGACTCTTAAAAGAAGAGAGTTGTAGTTATATATTTACATTAGTTTGAGCAATTGTCATGGGTTATTCAGGAAGGTCTTCAGACCATCCTTCACGTCTTTGTTCCTTAAGCTGTAAATGAAAGGGTTTCAGTATTTAATCAGTAGGGTGTAAAAGACTGAGGCCATTTTATCAGAATCTAATGAGTGGTTGGTCCTGGGTTGCAAATACATGAAAAGGAGGGTCCATAGAACACAGTGACTGTCACGTGAGAAGCACAGGTGGAAAAAACTTATTGTCTCTGCTTTGAGAACTGTATCCTCAAAATGGCAAGGATAATGTTAAAGTAGGATATTAGAACAATGATCATGGAGAAAAACAAACTGATCCCTGAAAATGTAAATGCTACTATTTCTGGAATGTAAGTATCAGGACAGGACAAGGCTAACAAAGTGACATTCTCATAGTAAAAATGGTTGATTATATTGGAAGAACAGTATGATACAGAAAACACACAGGAACAGTCAGTGCTGTGGTCAGACTGTAAAGGTATATGAGAGATACTAACAGAAGGCAGATTTGCCAAGATACTACCACCATATAGAGAAGGAGGTTGCAAATGGCCACAAAAGAGTCATGGGCCATTAGGGCCAGCGTACAAATCTTGGCCACAATGAAAACTGAAAATCCACCAAGTTGAGCTGCACAAAAGTAGTAACAGAAAGTTTTCTTCTTAAATAAGAAGCTGACCAGCATTTTAGGGGGAAAAGCCCACTGCCGTCCAAATGACAGTAGAATTGCCAAGATTGATGATAGGCAAGTGTCGGAGGAAAAAGCCCATGGGGGTTTGAAATAGGGAGTTGACACTGGTAAGGGCGATGATACACAGATTCCCAGCCACAGTCAGCCCATAGATCACCAGGAAGACATAGAAAAGGGGAGCTGAAGCTCAGGACAGCCTGAGATTCCCATAAGAATGAACTCAGTCATGAAGTAGAGAAAATACACTTTCTGTAGTGTTCAAAAAAAAAAAGAGAATATATTTTCCAGTTTAGCTGTGTAAGCTGTGATTAAAATCTTTAGTCTTTAAAAACGTCGATTATTTGCTCTGGAATCTGTCTCACGGTTGTTCCAATGTAGAAAAACAAATTCCATAGTAGAAAAACAAGGCAATCAAGATTTTTGTTGTTGATTAAACCATGTTTCTCTCCGAGCTGACAAAAACAATGAGCGATACCATCAGCACCTGAGATAACTGAGCAAAACCCGGACCCATCCAGTGACCGAAACCAGGATGGCGTAAAGACGCCTGCAAGACGTCAACAATAAGTCACTTCATCATTACTTCCCCCTCGAAGAAGAGTCAACATTCCTGGGAATTTCTAAACCCTGACCCTCTCCCTATAATACCCTTTTGTAGCCTTCTTGCGGCAGGCAGAATCTGGGGAAAACTTTGCCCCCTCTGTCTCTTGAACACAGTGTTCTATAAAGCCCTCTTGCTGCTTACTTCCTCCTGTCTCACTATTGGTTTGTGGCAGGCGGCTCGAATCCGCAATTTGCAGTTACAGTCAACCACATGAGATTTCCTGGAGCCGTTAATTGTGTTGCTTTCGTCTTTAAATGGGAAAAACAGAAAGGGATTAATAGAGGATAAAATAAATTTTGTACTTTGAAGGTTATTCCTTGTCAAATATTTATTTAAAATCATTTTACTTTTGTTCACAAACACCTAGGATTTCCAGAACTTAATTGTTTTTCTCCCTGCTTTTTCACGAATTTCAGAAATACAAACTGAACAGAGAACAACCAAAGACTTAGGTTGGTTCTTTGGATTGTTTGCCTAAGCTATTTATTTATCCACTATTAAACACAGTTTAAGTATTAGATTTTACATATATATTCATTTTCAAAAGTTATCATTGTGCTATCAATTAATATCTTATTCACTGCTTTAGATTGTGAATAAGAATCAAGTTTATGATTTTTTCTATACCATATCATCGTATCTCCCTGGCTTTTGTCCACAAGGGAGAAATTAGGGCACGTGATTACTCCCATTCTTTGTACATGTAATTGCTAATAACACAAGTGTAAGAATGTGGCTAATGTAGGGTATAATTAACTAGAATTTCAGAAATGCTCAAGAAATTCTTCCACATTGACATTTGCACAGAGATAATATGGAATTCTCAATTTATCATTAATCTCTTTGTAGAAGATGAGGTTTATTGTCTTGTATTTTGTGCTCCAAATGCTACATGGCACTGTCACAACCATTTACACCTGATATTTTTAGCAGTAACTCTACCTGGATTAACACTATCTGGTAAATATTTGCTTCCCTGAAAATATCAAATTCATCATATATAAAAAGCAGTATGCTAAATCTTCTCCATTCTCTTAGATAACCCACTCTGATCATTGATTTTATTTTTTTCACATCTTCTTTAAGAATGCTCAGTCTCACTTATCAGTAGTTATTAAGACTGTTATTAATTTATTAAGGCACTTAAGTCATTACACTGCTGTCACTGCCACTTAGCAATCAGTGGGAAAGGCTTGTAGTCACTTGGAAAAGAAGACAGAGAAGGAATCATTTCGATTCTGGGTTTGATTTGAATTGATAGAGCTTTTAAGATACTTAGTCCTCACATCTAGACCTAGTAACAGGGAAAACATTGGGTTTAACCTACCTGTGCACAGAGATCTGCTGAGATCCACTCCTAAGTTTACTCCGTGAAGCATGCTGGAGAGTTTTACAAAGACCTGAGGTTCCCGAAGACCCTAACACTAACGTATGATTATTTCTAGGCCCCGGTCCCTGAACATGAGGACTAGACTTCCCAGATAGAGGTCTGATTCCCCAGGGAAAGAAAGACAAATTGAATGCTCCTTAAGCCAAGTTCCACACAAAATTCTACCCTAATAAAAAAAAAAAAAATGGGCAATTTTAATGTGAATATCGGTGATAGAACTGAACACAAAACCTCCCTTCCAGTGTCAAGCTCTGGTGTAGTCACTGTGAAAACCAGATGATAGACACCAAATGCAAAATGGGAAGTTTGTATAGAGGCTAAATATCAGTTTTTATTAAAATCATTGAAGTATAAATCATATCTGATATCATTTCCAGTTTTTACATTCAATTAATTTGAGTAAAAAACGCATTTTTTTCACATCAGACTGAAATCGTCTTTCAAAGAATGAATAAATATTGCAATGAAAGGTCATCACCAATTCTTTCTTACTTTCTCGGGGGCATTTCTAGCCTATAGTGTTCATAAGAGGAAGGGATATGTCTGATTATTTTACTTTTTTATTACCAGCTTCTAAAATAATACCCAGGATACAGTAGATGTTCAAAAGATATTTTTTATCCAACTCACTGACCGATGGAATGAATGAATGAAATATCCATCCTAAAATGTCAAATTAAACATCAGGATTTTTTTTTTTCCTGATGCTGTAATCAATCTTTAATATTATTTTAACTTTGACAAAGAAACCATGACAAGTCGTATCTCATTCTCTAAGACATTCATTACTGTAGTGCAGGATACAATTCTTCCTTCTTCATTTTGGTATTCCTAATATCTACAACCAGTTTCCATCCAGCCAATTTTGACTTATGTTGGCCCTACACGTGACAGATTTGGTCTGTGTTCTATAGGGTTTTCAAAAGCTACAGAGTTTCAGTAGATTTTTCAAGGTGCTTCTCATTGGATTCAAACCACCAGCTTTTATCCTTATCCACCCAGAGTCTCCTTATTCAGAGGTAACCCTTATGCACAACTTTTATTGATATTCTTGTTGACATTAGTTAATATGTATTTATGTACCCATCAAAACATAATTTTGAAGATATCTTTAATTACTTTACATAATACTGAGTGTCTTATTCTGCAATTTTTTTTCATTCAGCTATGTGCTTGTGGATTTATCCGCATTGATTTATTTAGCTATATCTTGTCCACTGATCTTGCTGCACATATTAAATTCATTAGAAGAAGAAAACAGGTTCTGCTCAAACAACTCCTGATTTATTTCTTAAAATTTATTAAAACTTTACTACCCAATTTTTATGTTTTATATTATACCACACTAAATGTTTTACTATTTTTTTCATTTCCAAGTATATATTTATAAGAGAGAACAAAAATGTACAATATTCTGAGAAAAGATCATACACCTCTATGTCTTTGTGTGTATATATGTCCATCAGAACCATTATATGTGTGTACATATCTCTATATATACATATATATGCATAAACACACATGTATGTATCTCAGCATGAACACAGAAAGAAGCAAATTCATGGCATAGTTTTTCTGCACATATTTTAAAATAGCATACATTGAGAGTTGACTCATCTTTATTTCAAATGTTCAAGAAGAATAGAATGACACTAATAAACTAAAACAAAAATTTCATGTTTGTCATATCTTCTTCATATTGAGACAAACATCTGGACTCTGGATTCTTTTTTAATTTTTATTGTTAAAAATATGCTTCATTGTATGTTTCACTTAAGACATTTTTTATTGTTTCTTTTACATCTTTGTTCCTCAAACTGCAGGTAATGGCATTCAGCATGGTTGTCACAACAGTGCCAAATACTGACACTATCATGGCATGACCAAAGTGTAGCTGGAACTTGTTCTCACATACATGAAGAGGATTGTTCATGGTAAACCGACACTCCATTTAGGTGAGAGTCACAAATGGAAAACACTTTTCTCCTCCCATTGGCTGAAGGAATTTTCAGAATGGCCAACAAAATGAAACCATAGGATATCAGGACAATCAGGGTGGTGAATATCTCTAGAGAACTCACAAAGTAGAAGAGTAGAAGGTGGTTGATGTGAGTGTCAGAACACAACATAGCAAAGCGTAGAGGGATATTACCCAAGGTATGTCTAATTTCATTGATTGCACAGGAGGGGTTATAAGTTCCTACTGTGCATAAAGTAGCAGAGCAAAATACCACCAACACAGAAAGCAATGATGAGTGAAAAATAGAGTCTGAGAGACATCTTAATTGATAATATAATTGGCACTACAGTTGAAGTTGAAATAGATGTGTTTTACATATAATATAAAAATCGTTGTCTGTTTGATGAAGAACTTAATGTCAAAACAAAATATGTAAACTTTAAAGAGTGTAGGTATCAATATCTTATTCTCAGGGTCTTGGAGGGATTCATTATATGCTCCACCCAAGATTTATACACTCGCCATGCTGTCTGACCAGGCAGGCCTACCTTATGAAACTGATTGAGAGTCTAGCCTCTCCTGCAGTACAGACTGTGGGCTCCTTTGGCAGTTGTTTGAAGCCTTTCCTAACTTTCACACCTTTGCCCAGATAGTGACTTGCTTCATGACTGCCATATATCCCCTGTCTCGCCTGATCCTCTCCATGGTTTTACTATGCCTGCTCAGGCACAAGATCCCATGAAACTGCCTTGGCACCCAGATAGGTGAATCCTGGAAGTTTGGAGGTATTAATGCCCCATGGGGTGAACTTTGACCATAGAAGACTGGAGTTGAGAGATAAATTGTTTTTCATATCTTACTTCGTTAAAAAAGTGTACTTGACCAATATGCTTGGTTGGTTAACTGACTTGATGCAGAATTTCTCAATAGACGTGTAACAAGTGATATGTGAGTGTGTGTTTATCTGGGTACACACTTTCTGCAATCTTTGAGCCAAATTTTTTGTTGTTATTGTTCATTCTTAATTCAAGGAGGTCTTTGTGTATAGTTTGTATAGAACAAATTTTGTAGCTAAATAATGTAAAACAGGTATATATTGTGTACATTTTAGTGGTATTATTTTACTGAGCTCTAGTAAATGAGATAGGCGCAAGATTTTACATTGTCTAATTTCACAAAACATTTCAATGTGATGTAGAAGACAGTTTGATGAACCCTCAAAGATACCCAAATCCTAATTCCCAGAAACTGTGAATATATTACTTACTTGACAAAAGGGACTTTGCTGATATAATGTGTTCAAGGATTGTCCAGGTGGGCCCAATCTAATCTCAAGAGTTCTTAGAAGACCAAAGTTATGCAGGAGAATCCAAGAAGGAGGTGGAAGCAGAAGTGAGAGGGATAGGATTGATACACAGAAGAGGCCACTATCCAAGTAATATTTGTAGCCTCTAGAAGGTGAAAAAGGCAGGAAACATTCTCCTCTAGGGCATCCTGAAGGAATACAATTAGCTAACACCTTGATTTTAGTGCAATTAGACTCATTATGGACTTCTTACTGTCAAAACTGAGATAATACATTTGTGTTGCTTTTAGACATTAAATTTGTTATAGCAAGCAATAGGAAAGCAATATAAAAAATAGCATAATTATTTTTAGGAAATACATATATGTGAACCAAATTAAAATGTAGAAGAACACTAAACTCGTTTTGACCTTTATTCATTTAAAAAAAATGTTTACCAATCAACCAAACTGTATATGTATTCCGGTGTATTGCATTGGATAGAGGCCCTGGATTTTGTATATTGTTAAGTACTTGACTGCTGACTGAAAGTTCTGTGGTTTGAATCTACCCAGAAGTGCCTTAGAGGAAAGACTTGAGGATCTACTTCTGAAAGGTCATCGAAAACCTTCTGGGAAAGTTCTTCTCTGACACACATGGGCTAGTGATGTGTAGGAATCACTCTAAGACAACTGTTTATTTATTTATTCATTCATTTATTACAAATAGCATTGGAAATGTTGCAAAGTGAGTTTAGCCTTTTGCCTCAGTTCTCTACATCTAGCCATACCCAAAGAAAATAGCTTTCTAATGGGAAACATACTTCTGTAATTGTAAGGTGCTGAAGCCAAACACACCCTGAATAAAGTAAAAACAAAAACACATTAACGATTAACATGAATAGGATAAAAACTGACAGGATTAAATTATACCTGGTTTTGTCTTTTGAGATTAGAAATGTCCATCACGTATTTTATCTTCCCTACCTTTAGCTATTCTGTTTATTTATGACCAAAGTTAACAATGGACTCATTCATGTGAGTCTCAGAGTTCTTGGTTGTGGCTTATATCTGACCTTCCTGCAAATGTCATATATTCATTTTATTTCTAGACACTGTCCTTACAACACCTGCCACACTACTCTAGCTCATGCCATTGCATGGTAGTAGCATTATACATACACAGCAATAACTCACATGACTATTAATGGTTTTCTGTTTCTTTTTTGCAGCAAGTATGGTTTTTTATCTTGAGGAATGTTACACTTAATACGAGATGATGTTTTCGGTCTAATAACACCTTCTCTCCACTAAATAGAAATATGAAAAGAAGTGATGTTTAATGTTGATAGTTTCATATTAAAGATAATAAACTCTACACAATGGATTTCAGTATGAGAATATCATGTGGAAAATATTTAATTATCTATCATAATTAGTTCAACATAATTTTTTTGCTTTGTGCACATGTCTACGAGAGAGTGGGAAAAACGTAGAATGCTTTTACTTTTATTTCAATCTGTTATGGCACATGGCGTATTTCAAGGCACTCTTGAGCTTAGTTTTTATGTTCCCCTACATGTTTACTTTCATGTGTTATAAATTTAAGTGTAAGACAACAATGGGTTCACAAAACATGTGATAGATGGAGAAAATGGTGCAAAAGGTTATTAGTGGAAAATATGGTATAAAAAAAAAAAAAAACAGAAAATGTAAAATCTTTTGTCCTTGGGCAACAGGTGAGTGTATCAAGGAGGATGATCTGACTTTCTATCATCTTTCAAGCAATGACCCTCATATAGCTCCACCACCCATTATCAGGCCTTCTCTGCCTCATTTAGGGACTATGTTGTTGTTGTTAGTTGCCAGCAAGTCAATTTCAATTCAGAACCAACCCATGTGTTACAGAGTAGAAATTTTTCCAGTGTTTTCTTGGCTGTAATCTTAAAGGAAGAGAATCACAAGGCCTTTCTTTCCTGGCACTGCTGGGTGAGTCTGATTCTCCAATCTTTGGGCTAGCAAGAACAATTTGCACCACCTAGATACCTTTTGTTTGTAGCTGTTTCTTCTTATTTGCAAACAAATATGGCACCTAGGTTGAAGACCCTCAAGGAGATGGATTGACACAGTGGCTGCAACAATGGGCTCAAACATAACAACGATCAGGAGGATGGCCCAGGACCAGGCAGTGTTTCCTTCTCTTGTACATAATGTCCCTATGAGTAGAAATGGACTTGATGACACCTAACAACAACAACAGACACCATATGTAGAGGGTATAAAACACAAACCTTTGAACAAGTTGCAATTTATTTATATGATGTATTTGTTTATTTTCAAATTGTTGTTTATAACATATGTAAGTTCATTTTCATTGTATAATTGGAAACTTTATCCCTCTAGGAAGATTGGTATTTTGAATTGGGAAAAAATGCCTTAGTATTTTTCACATGGAAATGAATAGATTTTTTTTTTTTTAACCATTTAAATTGTCTCTTCACTTAACAGCAGCTTTGTCAGAAGCAAATTAAGACTTTTAGAAGACGACAGTTGTAGGTATTTATTTACACTAGTTTGAGAGATTTGCATGGGTTATTAAGGAATCTCTTCAGTGCATCCTTCACTTCCTTGTTCCTTAGGCTGTAAATGAGGGGATTCAACATTGGTATCACGAGGGTGTAAAAGACTGAGGCCATTTTATCAGTATCTAATGAGTGGTTGGTTGTTAGCTGCATATACATGAAAAGGAGGGTCCCATAGAACACAGTGACGGCCATCAAGTGAGAAGCACAGGTGGAAAAAGCTTTCTGTCTCCCTTCTGAGGACTGTATCCTCAAAACGGTGAGGAAAATGTTGAAGTAGGATATTAGAACAATGATCAAGGAGAAAAACAGGTCGATACCTGATAACATGAACACTGTTATATCTGGAATGTAAGTATCAGAACAGGACAATGCTAGCAAAGGGATGTTATCACAATAAAAATGGTTGATTACATTGGAAGAACAGTATGACACAGAGAACACACAGGAAGAGGCAGTCAGTGCTGTGCTCAGGCTGTAGAGGTATATGAGGGATACTAGCAGAAGGCAGATCTGCCGAGATACCACCACCATGTAGAGCAGGGGGTTGCAAATGGCCATATAGCGGTCATAGGCCATTGCCGCCAGTATGAAAACTTCAGCCACCACGAAAACTAAGAATCCACCTAGTTGAGCTGCACAACAGTAGTATGAGATGGTTTTCTTCTTAGCCAAGAAGTTGAGCAACATTTTAGGGGCAATGGTGGTAGAATTGCCAAGATTAGTGATAGCCAAGTGTCGAAGGAAAAAGTACATGGGGGTTTGAAGTCTGGAGTCAACACTGGTAAGGGTGATGGTGCCCAAGTTCCCTACCACAGTCAGACAATAGATCACCAGGAAGTCAAAGAAAAGGGGGACCTGGAGCTCAGGAAGGTCTGCGATTCCCATGAGAATGAACTCAGTCACCCTTGTGAGATTCCCTGGAGCCATTTATTGTGTTGTTTTGTCTTTAAGAGATTAATAAAAGGTAAAATTAATTTTACCATTAAAGGATAATTCCTTGTTACAGTTTCATTTAAAACCTGTTTATTTTCTTTCACACTTAGGAGTTTCAGATCTTAATTGTTTCTCTCCCACATTTTCAGAAATTTCCAAAATATAACATCATCAGAAAACAGCTGAGGTTGGTTCTTAAAATTGTTTCTGTAAACAATTTATGTATTCACTGTTGGATGTAATTTAAATATTGAATGATACATATATATTGTACATAAAATGAAACAAACAATAAAATCCAGCCAGTTGCCATCTAGTTGATTCCGACTCATAGGATCCTATAGGATAGAGCAGAACTGACCCATAAGGTTTCCAAGGAGTGCCGGGTGAATTTGAACTGCCAAACTTTTGGTTAGCAGCCATAGCTCTTAAACACTAAACCACCAGGGTTTTCTATATTGTACATTAAAAAAAAGAATCGAATTATATGTATATGTATATACACACACGTATGTTGTACAGAGGGTTGCTATGATTCCAAACCAAATCAATGGCCCCTAACAACAGAATATAATTATATATACATATATATGTGTCATTATATATATATAAAAAAATATATATATATATGCATGAATATTTTTCCAGTGATGTTGGATGAGATGTATATATTTTCTTTAGGATGGTTTTTCAAGTGATAAAAAAGAACTGTCTTTACAGAGTTGAAGTTGGTGAGCCAGAGTGACCTCCAGCTATCTTTCTGCTTAACTGCCACAGGCTTCCTCTCCAGCTCTCCCAGCTTCGTCTCCTTGGGTGTTTTATGTATTTCAGTATCTCGTGGGAAACCCATCCAGAGCTGTAGCATTTTCCTTAACGATTTTGAGCACATCACTCTGCTTCCACTATGCACAGATAGACCTGCATCTCAATGCTCTTCCTTCTTTAGTTGCCAGAAGACTGAATCCTACTTTCTTAATCACATTTTCTTTCTTCTGCCCAATACACCAAAACTCTCACTGGAATTGTTTTCTGAATTACTCTCTATTTTTACTTTGTATCAGACTTCGCTTCCTTTTCCAGTTTATCCTCCTTTTCCTTAAACTGTTTGAAACCTGTTTTGTCATTGTTGTTAGTTAAGTTTTATTACTTACAGATTTCATTTGTTAAAGTTCAGTCACGTTAGTTTACTTCTATAGAGAAATGGGTGGGATAGAATGCTAACTTTTATTTAGTGTTCATTATGTCCTTCTCGTTGTTGTTGGTAGTTGCCGTCTAGCAGATTCCGACTCATGGTGACCCCACGTGTGCAAAGCAGAACTATTTCACGGGGATATCAAGACTGTGACCTTTCTGAAGCCAGTCGCCAAGCCTGTCTCCCTTGGGTGTGTTTGAACCACCAACATTTCTCCTAGTATTCAAGTGCTTAACCTTTTGTGCCACCCGGGGACTCTCATTATGTGTCTAGAACTAAGCTAAATGTTTTGAAATAAATGTCTTGTTCTGTATTGGACCTTTAGGAGATGCATGTAAATATTTCCATGTCTGATGAGACAACTGAGGCTCCATGAAGTTAAGTTACTTACAGTCTACATAGATATTGACTGGATAAAGGTGTTACTGCAACTTTGCAGTTTAGAGCCAACTGCCCCAAACACCCAATTCTAGAGACAAGGGTGAGGTGGGTAGTAAGAGCTTTATGAGCTATACTGGTATATGGACACAGACGGAATGATCTCCTCCAAAATCCTCTGTCTCCTGGAACTGTTGTCCAGCTGGAGTTTTATAGGGAAAGGAGGACATGGATTTTAGGAGCTTGTGGAATGTGCATTCTCTTTCTTCTATTTGGTTTTTCCCTGGTCTTATATCACACAGATTGATCTTCTCCTGCCATTATCCCAACAGCTCAGGGGGTGGCTGATGCCATCCTTCCTCTTTTTTGACAGGCTTAGATCAATATCACTTGTTTTCCACAGTCTTAGAGGAAACATCGGTTAACCCTTAACCATTTGGGGAGCTAACATCAGGATCTTACTTGGAGGCAGTGATGGGCTAGAGGAATTTAACAAGCTTAGATCAATATCACTTGTTTTCCACAGTCCTAGAGGAAACATTGGTTAACACTTAACCATTTGGGAAGTTAATACCAGGATCTTACATGAAGGCAGTGATGGGCTAGGGGAGGGAAAGAAGAGAAAGAAGAAAGAAGAAGGAAAAAAAATTGACTCAGGTACTGTTCAGTATAAGTGCTCGACTGATAACTGAAAGCTTGAGTTCCAATATATGGTTGAGCAGCCTGTTTCAAAGGTATGGGCTGAACACTGGGTTAATTTATTTATTTATTTTTAATTTGGTTTGTTTGTTTTGCTCTTGCCCTTGTTGATATTGTTGTTTTATTCCACCAAACACTAGGTCTTTGCTTTTGCTCAAATATTTATATTTTGTGTAGTGCAAATTAACCGGTATAATGTACATATATAGGTTAGTAAGCACAAATCTTGGCACTTAATGATTTCAAAATAGATGTTCCTTGTAGTTATTATTATTAGTAGTAGCTTATTCTGAATGACATTAATATTTTTTTCCTCTTTTTTTTTTAATTTTAACATCAGTATCATATTGTACTTGGGTGGAGAGTCTTATAGTCGAAAAAGAAATAGCAATTAAATTATAATTTTGTAGATGCAAAATGGGCGGTCCTGATGGCACAGTGGTTAAGTGCGCCACTGCTAACTGAAAAGTTGGCAGTTCAAAGCCACCAGCTGCTCCATGGGAGATAGATGTGGCAGTCTCCTTCCCTACAGATTTACAACCTTAGGAACCCTACGAGGTAGTTCTACTGTGTCCTTTAGGGTTGCCAGCAATCAGGATCGGCTCAACTGCAATGGGTTTGGTTTTTTGGTTTTGGTGTATGTAACACTCTGGGCCACCTGATATTCAGCTGTATCTTTCACAAAACAAAACAGGCTCCTCCACAAACATGACTCTCTCATTCTTTTTTTTTCCATTTAAAGGTACAACAAATATGTATCTGATAAGCTGATCCGATTGTTTTGCACCAACTATCCCATATCTCTTGTCTCCTACTATGAAACAAAAAAGAATGCTAACTTTTATAACAGGGTAAATTTACCACGTAAAAACTTATAGCAACACCCACTTTGATCAACATATTTCCTGTCAGATTGCTGTACATAATGCTATTCAGTGCATCGTTCACTCCAAAATACAACAGATTTTACAAACATATTGTTCATTCAACAAGAGCAAGAATGTCAACAAGAACATCAATTACTTATTGTCTAATGTGCTTTAGTGCAATTAGCTTTGAGGA
Source organism: Loxodonta africana (assembly GCF_030014295.1). Lineage (NCBI taxonomy): Eukaryota > Metazoa > Chordata > Mammalia > Proboscidea > Elephantidae > Loxodonta > Loxodonta africana. Next base: position 24,120,585 of record NC_087348.1, on the reverse strand, counting down.
GGGAGAGTGTATGTATTTAATATCCTTATTATTAATTCCCTCCTCTACTAAATACAACTGATGGAAAAGTCAGAGTTCTTTGTTCAATGAGGACATGTCAGAAAAATGATGTTTCTGTAAAACTACCCCCAATTTTCTCCTCCTTGTTTTTTCTACCCCTGCACCTTGTCTGATTGAACACTCACCCCTGAAAAGAGTTTAGTTTTTTTACCAATAATTTTGATTCTAAATCATTTTGTGAATACATAAATTTTATAGATCTACTCACATAATAATACACCAGTATATAAACTTTTGAAAAATATATACCTAATATTATTTTAATGTCCCATTTCATTTTCCAAAGTGTCATACTTTGGATAAGAAATGGCTTAAGGAAAAGATTAGGCCAAAGGACTAATGGGCCTACAACTAGCATAGCCCCCACCAGACTGAGTCTGGCACAACTAGCTGTTGCTCAGCTACCACCACCAGCTGCTCTGACAGGAATCACAACAGAGGGTCTCAGACAGAGCGAGAGAAAATGGAGAACAAAATTCAAACTCACACAAAAAAAAAAAAAAACTTATCGATAGAGACTAGAGAAACCCCAGGAGTATGGCCTCCGTACATAGTTTTAACTCAGTGCTGAAGTCACTTCTGAGGTTCACCCCTTCAGTTAAAATTTAGACAGGCCCATAAAACAAAATGAGACAAAATGGACACACCAGCCCAAGGGCAAGGACAAAAAAGCATGAGGGGACAGGAAAGTTGGTAATGGGGACCAAAGGTGGAGAAAGGGAGAGTGATGACCTGTTGTGGATTTGGCAACCAATGTCACAAAACAAGATGTGTAATAATTGTTCAATGAGAAACTAATTTGCCCTGCTAACTTGAGTCTAAACACAATATTAAAAAGAAAGAAATGATACTGCTAGCTAATTATTAAAGAGTTTTTGAGTTGATTTCAAGAGTATATTTCCATTTAACTTATTTGGAGGTGGAAACCCTGGTGGTGTGGTTAAGAGCTAGTGCTGCTAACCAAAAGGTCAGCAGTTTAAATCCACCAGGCACTTCTTGGAAACCATATGCGGCAGATCTACTCTGTCTTATCAGTTCGCTATGAGTCAGAATTGACTCGATGGCGACCTGTATTTGGAGGTAACTTGCACTAAGTACAAAAATTACTTCCAAATATGAGCTCTCAGTGGCCACCAGGACATAGAGACTAACTGTTGGCATCAAAGACTCTTTTCCTCCTACGGTTTATCACCCTGGACAATGCAAAAATCAGGAAAGGGGACAAAATTTCAATTTTATTGACTTTAAATAATTTTGTAGCTCTTTCTCAGAAATGTAGAATCTTATGCTTCAGGACCACTTAAGAAGTTTCCTATCTAGTATAGAGCAAAAATTAAACCAAAACCATTTTCGTTGAATCAATTTTGACACACAGCGACCTTATAGGACAGGGTAGAACTGTCCCACAGGGTTTCCAAGGGTGTAATCTTTATGGAAGGAGACTGCCAGACCTTTCTCCTGCAGAGTGGTTGGTGGGTTCAAACTGCTGACTTTTCTGTTAGCAGTCAAGCCTTTAATGACTGTGTCACTTACGTGGTATACAGAGCCTTCTAAAACATCCATCAGTTCTGCCAGTTCTAGAGAAGAAAGCACTTCTCTTCATACTAAGGCAACATATGCTCCCTGCAAATGAGGATTCATTATTCTATATTGTTCTGGAGCTTGGATCCCCAAACTTAAAATATTTAGATAATACCTTTAAATTTTTTGCCATATTTTTATACTTATAGTAATATCATTTATTTTTTTCTTAAATTTCTTTAATTTGAACTGCTTTTATACGAAAAACATGTTTTAATAGGCAGTATTTCATTACTATTTATATAAAATTCCTACTTACTACTGTGTAAGATGTATAGACGCATGTAGGCTTAAACATTTATATATATACACACATATATGAGTGTGTGCATATACATATACACGTATATATATAAAAAATATAGATACATATTATATATATTTAATTTCAAGAAGTTATTGCTGTGTTAACAAATATCATATTCACATCTTTAGATTGTGAATAAGGAACAATCTATGCTTTTTCTCTCCAATATCATTGTGTCTCCATGGCTTTCAAACACAATGGACGACATTAGGGGACATAATTACTTACACTCTTTGTACACCAAACTGGTAAAGGATGTGACAAAGGTAGGATATAATTAGACCAAAATTTCAAAATGCTTAAGAAATGTTTCAGCATTGACTTCTGCATGGAGACAATGTGAAATTCTCAAGTTATCATTACTCGCATTGGTAGACGACATTTAGTGTCTTGTTTTTTTGTTCCAGATGCTACGGAACACTATCACAAATCATTAGAGCTGATATTTTTTAGCAGCAACTCTGCCTGGATTAAGACTATCTGGTAAATATTTGCTTCCACAAAAGCATCAAATTCATCATATGTAAAAAGCAATTTGCTAACCCTTCTCCATTCTTCTAGTTGCTCAAACTTGATCACTGATTTTTACATCTTTATTTTGAACTTCTTTAACGATGCTCAGGCTCACTTATCAGTCGGAGTGTTAGTTATTGAAAGCATTATATGGCTGTCACTGCCACTTAGTGGTCAGTGGGCAAGGATTGTAGTTACTTGGAAAAAAGGACAGAGAAAGAATCATTTTAGGTCTGAGTTTGATTTGAATTGATAGAGCTTTCAAGATACTTAGTCCTCCCATCTAGACCTAGTAACAGGGAAAACATTTGGTTTAACTTACCTGTGCAGAGAGATCTGCTGAGATCCACTCCTAAGTTTACTCCATAAAGCATGCTAAAGAGTTTTACAAAGGTCTTAAGTCCCTGCAGACCTTCTCACTAAAATATGTTTGTTTCTAGGTCCTGGTCCCTGAACATGAGGACTAAGACTCCCAGATAAAGGTGTGATTCCTCAGGGAAAGAAAGACAAATTGAATGTTCCTTAAGCAAAGCTCCACTCAAAATTTCACCCAAAGAGTGAAAATGTGGAGCTAACCTAGGGACTTGCTTAAATGATTATATCGAATAACAAACACATGCAATGATTCCATCATATTTTTTCTTTTAATGTACCTTTACATGATCTGGGTAGTGCCCTGGCCCTCAGATTGAGAAAATTGTACAGCTGGAAAGCACAGGATTCTTGCCCAATGGAAATTTTTAGTGTGAATATTGGGGATAGAACTTAACAAAAAGCCTACCTTGTAGAAGCAAGAATAAGCCCAGGTGCATTTACTGTTTTTTTTTTTTTTTTTTTTTAAACAAAAAGATGATGCACACAAAATTGACAATCTGAAGTTCATGAAGAGACTGGAAATCAACTCTTTATTATAATTACCAAATTACAAGTCACACCTGGTATCATTTCTACCTTTTTTATTCAACGGATTTGAGTGGAAAATACATTTTTTGCATCAACCTGCAATACTTTTTCAAATAATGTATAAATCTTGCAACTGAATAACAATTTTTTCTTATTGTCTCTGTGACTTTTCCTAGCCTATAACCTTTACAAGAGGAAGGGGTATGTCTGAATATTTTACACGTTTATTACAAACTTCTAAAATAATACTTAGGCTAGAGTACGTGTCCAAAAGATATTTGGTAACTAACTCATTGGCTGATGGGATGAATGAACGAATGCAATATCCATCCTAAAACCTGAAATCAAACATTAATTGTGTTTCCAGTGGTGCAATCAATCTTTAATGTTATTTTAACTTTGATAAAGAAATGGTGACAACTTTCATCTCATTCTCTAAAATATTCACTCATTTAGTGCAGGACACAACTATTCTTTCTTAATTTTGGCTAACACAAGTCTCCACCCAGCCAGTTCTGACTCATGGTGGCCCTATGTGTGTGTGAGTAGAAATGCCCTCCATGTGGTTTTCAATGGCTGTGATCTTCCAGAAGACCTTCCTAGGTACATCTAGGTGGATTCAATCCATCAATCATTTCCATGGTGCACCCAGTGTTCCCTTAATCAGAGGTAACTCTAATCCACAATTTTTCCTTGATATGCTTTGTGTAATTAGTTAACTATATATTTTTGTACTCATTACCTGAATATATCATAATTTTGAAAATATTTTTAGTTACTTTATTTAATACTGAATGTCCTATTCTGCATTTTTTTTTTTTCAACTCAGATGTATGTTTGTGGACTTTTTCATGTTGATTCGTTTAGCTATATGTTGTTCACTGATTTTGCTGGATGTATAAATCCATTAGAAAATGGAAAAAGATTGGTTCAAACTACTCTGGATTCATATTTTAAAAATAATTAAAACTTTTTTCTCAGATTTTCTAATGTTTTAAATTACACTGTACTAAACAATTATTTTATTATTTCCCAAAATATGAGGCAAATAATATAAAATATTCTAAGAACAGATTGTATCCATGTACATGTGTGTGTCTATATTATATACATCAGAATCATTGTATGTGTATGTGTGTATATATATATGTATGTATACCCACACACATCTACACATACATACATTCACCAGCATTAACATACTAAGAAACAGCTTGATGGCACAGTTTTTCTGTACGTGTTAAAGAAGCATAGGATAAGGGTTGACTATGATCTTTATTTCAAAATACTCCAAAAATAAGTTAAAACTAACATTTCATTTTTCTTATCTTCTTCATATTGAGACACAAGCCATGACTCCTGATTTTATTTTTTTAATTTTTAATGCTAAAAATTTACTTTATTCTCCCAAACACTTTTTTTATTGCTGTTTTTACATCTTTGTTCCTCAAACTGTAGATGATGGGATTCAGCATGGGAATCACAATGGTATAAAATATAGACACTATCATGTCATGATCCAAGGCATAGCTGGAACTTGGTCTCGTATACATGAAAAGGATTGTTCCATGGTAAATTGACACTTCAGTTAGTTGAGAGCCACAAGTGGAAAAGACTTTTTGCCTCCATTCAGCAGAAGGCACCTTCAGAATCGCCAACAAAATTAAACCGTAGGAGATCAGGACAATCAGGATGGTGAGTATCTCAATACAACCCACGACATAGAAGAGTAGAAGCTGGTTGATGTGCGTGTCAGAACAGGAGATAGCAAGGAGTGGAGGGATATTGCAAAAGACATGTCTAATTTCATTGGATGCACAGAAGGAGAGGCTAAAAGTTGCTACTGTGTGTAAAGTAGCATGTGAAATACCACCAACATATGAAGCAGTGATGAGTGACACATAGACTCTGGGTGACATGTTAACTGAATAGAGAAGTGGGTTGTAGATGGCTACACAGCGATCATATGCCATTGCTGCCAAGAGAAAGCATTCTGTGGTCCCAAAGGTGACAAAGAGCAGCATCTGTGTTGCACATCCAAGGAATGAAATTGCTTTATTCTTTGACATAAAACCCACTAACATATTTAGAGTAATTGATGATGAAAAGCAAGCATCCAAGAATGATAACACACCCAGAAAATAGTACATGGGGTTGTGGAGCCGGGAATCCTCAATGACCAATACAACCAGTCCTAAAATTCCTATTAGAGTAAAGAGGTAGATTGCTAGAAATAGAAAAAATAAGATGACCTGCAGCTCAGGATTGTCTGTGAAGCCCTTCAGTATAAATGTGGTGACTTCTGTGTCATTTTTCATGTTGACACTTCAGGGAAAAAATCTTGAAAATATATATGAAATCACAGTTTTTATTTTAATGGCAGTATGCATAATATTGTGACTAAAAGGAACGTTAACCATGTCCTCATATTGACTTTTCTGAAATGCATGATTTCCCAGCAGCAACTCATAAGACAATGACTGGACAGCGAATCCTAAGTACCACTCTCAGCAGAATTAAATAGACAACAATGACATTTACTTATTGGTTAACATCAGTCATTACCAAAATAATTGAGTTAACTGGTTTATTTATTAAAACCAGTCATATTCAAATAAATTTCTTTCTCACACTCAAACTCTTGAGATAATATATCAAGGGATAAAACATTAGAATCTATCACCAGAGTTCTAGCATTTTCAGGAATTGTGTAGAACTACTTGCTATAATCTTCTCACCTGCAGAATGAGGACATTAATTTTACCTTACAAGATCAGGTTGAACATTAAAAGAGAAAAATAAATTAATAAAAATATTTTAAAATATAGAACGTGCTGAGTGGTGTTATAAAGTAGCACCCGCCGGTATGATAACATCTGATAAGGTCGTCTCTGAATATTCTCCAGTTCCATTACAAATTTTTGGATTTTGCAGAATGGAATTTATCAAGTTGTTTTTTGGGGAAAGATTCACCATAACTAAATTCTAAAATTACATGACAGCTTATGTTTTGTTCAAACATCTTTCTTAAATTCATGGTCTGTATTGGCCTTTTTTGGCTATATATTTGGCCATTGGTGTTTTTGACAATCCATGTTTTTCTACTCCATGAAATATTTCTGGTGAAAAAGTAAGAAACTTCTGAAGATGTTGAAAAAAAAGAAAAAGTCATGACTTTCATAATTACAAAATATTTCCTTCTAAGGTATTTTTTGTTCAAGATTTTATACTTGTTTGTGTGTTGTTGATTGTGGCCTCAGTGAAATAACAGTTAAGTAACTTTTATCTTAGCTAAAGTAGTACATAAAAAATATTTTTAAATGGCACCTTTGAATGTGCATATAAGATTTAAGATAAAAAACAAAGAAAGAGACCGAGTATAAATGGAATAGATTATTTTCTGGATGGTCCCATGGCTAAACAAATCAGAAGTCAAAGAGTCACCTACTCTGGAATTCAAAATTTAAATTATTATCTAATAATATAACACTTTTTGGAGTATATATAATACTACTTTTTAAAAAAAACATTTATTTTTTACATATTTTCCCCACAGTACATCTTAAATTACTCTAATTTACTGACTAGGAAATTTGAGTCAGTATTAAGGGTACATGAGCTGCTACAAATTGTAATCAGTAAACTACTTAAATTAATGACCCAAGTCAAGCTCCAGTTTTAACATATTGATACGGATCTCTCAGTAAGAGAATCATTTAGATTAGAGTGATTTAACAGAGAATAAACCCAAATGCCTGTAACATCTTGGGAAAGACAAGATCGGAATTACCTAGAAGAACTGTAAATATTTAGGAAAATATTTCCATAGGAATTTTGAAAAGAATAACATTAGAGGAAAAATAACTTGAATGATTTGTTAGAGAAGACAATATATTTTAGATTGAATTCTGTTTTTCAGACATACTAATTTAAGACAAAACAGCTTACATGTCCTAAACCATCTACTTTAATTAACCTTATATTTTTGAGTGACTAGAGCACTCTAAAATGATTTTAAATATATAATTTAATTAAAAAAAAAAACTGCTTTATTGACTTAACTAGGGAATTCCTAAATATATTTCTTATTTTGAAAAAAATGTCATTGGCGGGGAAGAGGTGAACATGGATATTACCTGAAAGGAATTTGAGAGAAAAGTAATTATGTTGATAAGATAAATATGAGTCAATGGAAATAAAATAGAAACTTGGTGAATGATGAATGAAATCAATTCATTATATTTTTAAAAATATTACCAGAAGTCTAAAGAAAAAGATGATTTTTTAATTCAGCCTTTGCATCAGCTCAGTGTTGTACCTAAACTCACAATGGTACAAGACATGTAACATAGGATTTGGAATCTGAAAATCTATGCTCATCATTCACTTCTGTGATTAGAAAGTGTATGTGATGTTAGATTTTCCTTGTAAAGTTTACTCCTCATTACATTGGCAAAAAGGTGTAATGAACAAGCTATTCAGGCACAGTAAGGACGTGTGTACACACGAACAGACACATACATGCAGACATAGAACCAGGCACGGTAATTAAACATGCAGAGAAATTTCTTTTAAATTTTCCATTTTGGGGTATCCACGAAACAAATAAATATAATTGAATTTTTTTCATCAGATGTATTTCTTCTTGAAAATCAATTTTGGGTAACAATATTTTAGTCAAAACATTGAAAAAATGTCTGTACCCAGAGACTTAATCAAATTTATCTGTTGTGTGATTATCAATATGCACTCAAGCATTATTTTGTTAGTTTCAAACCAAATGAATTGTATTACGATTAAAAAAAGGGGGCTGTAAAAGTGGATTTAGTCATTTTCTTCTGCCTTTTCATATCACAGAAATAATATAATTCTTATTAGTAAAGTTTCATCAATATGAAATAAGTTTATTCTTTAGAGTATAAAGGAATTTCGTGAGTTGTGTGAATGATAACAATAAAGTCACACAGATTAAAAAATTACCATTTGTTCAATTACAGCGTGGTTAATTTGGCTTTCTATAAAGAAAATGCTAAAAAGAATATTAAGAACTTGAGTTAAACTTCTCTCAAAACCAGCTTTTCTGCTATGAGCCAAAAGAAAAGTTATACTGAGTATGACTAAGTCATTATTAGCACATCTGGATAGGCATCAAAGTCATAAAGGGAAAGCGTTTATGATTATTAAAGAATTTAGTAGGATCAATCTTAAAAAATTACTGTAAAGTCATTTCTATAAATATAATTTTACAAGAAGAGGATAACTCTAGATATCTTAGGCCCAACACTGGAACACTAACAATACAAAGGAGAGAAATAATTACAGCTATCATTTGTTGAGCTCTTGCTGTAAGAATGGAATTTTCTGCACATTATAATATCTTTATAGCAATCCTCAAAACAATAAGTATCAGACCAAGATTCAGTCCCAGCTCTCCCTGATCCCAAAGTTTATGTTCTTTCCATCCTTCTATACTGCCTCCTGTTACACTATGGTTTAGTTCTGCAACTGTCCCTTCCCCCATGATAAATAAAACAAAACACCATTCAAGCAGTGTTGGGTATCTTCCCAGTCATCAATACCAGAGAAATATTATGAAGTGATAATCTGAAGTGACTTCCATATTTAACAGCTAACAACATAACCCTGAATTATTTATCTTCCCCTCATTATTTTATCCAAATATAAGCCTCCAAGGAGTTTAATAGTTCAAATATTCTTGCTTTCTTTGCTGTATTTACCTTAGACCTTTCTTACCATTGTTCTTACTTTGAGCAGGACTATCTTCTTCCATCAGGAAAATAAAAGCATACATCTACTTTGGAGGCTCTTGCTTGTGCCTACAAGCGTGTATTTAATATTTCTATTCTTTTCTAAGAAGTATGGGTTTTAAAAAAGTGGGTAGAAATCTGCATGTGTCAGATTTTGCTGGTTATATAAAAATACCAACACAATAGAGAAGAACCAAAGGTTTTCTTTTCTTTTTTTTTTTTAATACGGGAGCTATCACAGCATATTCTACCTTGATATTTTAGACACTTTCTCCTAAATATTCTGCAAATGATCTGATATTTTCTCTTACCTGCAGAATAGCAAATACAGGTTAGGAATACTATGAATAGCTTTTATTTAGGTCTTTTATATCCACTTACCCTGCTGTTAAAGAAACCCATAGGAGATGCCCAAAGGGGAATACTCTCCAATTTACTTCTGGTTCAAAATAGCAACATAATGACTTACTCAGTCATAAAGAAGTAAATAGCTTTTCAATAACATACCAAATCTTGACATTTGTTCAGTGAATAAAGTTCTTTGAATTCTGATTTAAAATGATGCCTTAGGGAAAAATACACTTTAACATTGTAAAATAGATTGGAAAATACTAGACAAAATCTTATATCATAGCTCTGACACTGGGTTAGCACTTAGCTTCTCTGAGACCCAGTGTCCTCATACCAGCAATGTTACCCAGTTTACATGACAACAAATCAGTAAATATAGTAAAATGTAATAAAACCAAAAAACCCACCTCCGTCGAGTCAATTCTGACTCATAGAGACCCTCTAGGACAGAGTACTACAGCCCTCATAGAGTTTCCAAGGAGTGTCTGGGGAATTTGAACTGCCGACCTCTTGGTTAGCATCTGTAGCACTTAACCACTATGCCACCAGGGTTTCCAAATGTTATAAGGTTAAACAGTAATAAATCAATTGTTGAATCTAGCACAAGTGTGTGTAGTCATCCATATTCATTATACTTCTAAACTATTCAAATTATAAAGTGTTTGAAGTAATTAAGGCACAGACTTTGAATTTATTGTAAGAAATACAATTCAAGTGGTAAAAAGTTCAAAAATTTAAGTTACATAGATGAGACATCAAGTATTTAATGATCTGGAATACTTCATAACTCATGTATTTTGTGATCCCTGAATGCCAAATACTAATCTATAGTTTACTCAGATGAAATAACAATAGCATAGTCAATAGAGATTATGACATTTGAGTAAACACTCCATTATGAAAGAGCAAACAAAAATAAACAAATATTAAAAAAGAATTAGGTGACTCTGAGACAAAGCAAGCAGAAGAAAATTAAGGAAATAGCTCATTAAAAAATTTTCCATTACTGTCACAGACACACATTCACACACACACACACTAAACACTAATACACAACCCTAAATGCATAGGCACACACATACTCACATGCACCCACGTTTCGACACAAAGAGAAGTGTAACCCTGGTACACAAGCAGGACCAACAGAATTCTTAATTTTCTACAATTCTTCAGATGCTTCGGATGGACAACCAAGCTGGAAGCAGCAAATCTAGTGAAAACTGAAGTCTGGAGCAGAGAAATAACTTGCATAACCATCCATGTGTTTATCGAAAAGTTTTTTCGATAGATTACTGTGTGGCAGAGAAAAACAACCAATAAACAAGGACAGACTATAAGCACTGTGAAGGGAAGCGAAGCCAAGACAAGTGATAAGGAAGGTGTCGTGGGGATCAGGTGTATTTTTAAGAGGCTGTAGTGTGAGCTTCTATGATGAGGTGACACAGCAACCAAAAGCTGAATAAAACGATGCAACCTGATGTTGAGAATTCCTTTCACTGTTCACTTTTAGAATGCATAGACAACAGAGGTTATGACATCTGAGTAAAACTTTTGCTGTAAAATGAGTCAGCAACAACAACAACAAAAATACTAAAAGGAAATTTTTAGTAAGCAGAAGGTAAATAAAGAAATTTCTCACTAATAAACTCAGAATCTCCCCAGGACACTTCCTTAAAAATCGCTTAGAAACAACAAGCACAAGCAAAGAGGAAAGTGAAAAGAAAAAAAAAAAGTAACTTTGATAAAACTAAACCACCGAAGACCTCCATTAATGCCAGCTTAAGAATTTTAAGGTATTAAAGTTTTTTTTTTTTAAGTGCCCACAGCAGCAGGCACAGGGTAAACAAAGAGGGAATTATTAACAGGACCAGTTGGAACTGATTTCACAGCAAATGGTTTGGCTTGGTTTTTAGTTAGTATTAACCCTGGAAACTTCATAACCAGACTCTGAAATTAGAGAGCAATTTACTGAGTGGGGATCTCAGCAATATCAACCAGGGAAAACGGGCAAAGCTTTCAGGCTCCCAACTGCAGGTGGGTGACTACTCTTCCATCCTCACCCGAACCCACAAGAAAGAATCACAAAAGGATTGCGGGAGACTCAGATGGTGCTCTGGGTCACTGAGGATCTCAGAAGTAAGCACCACACAATTCCTTCAAAAAGGACAAAGCTTTACCAAGAGGGGGGAAAAAATACTAAAAGGAGAATTTAAATCAAACAGGATGGAAAGGAACTTTTCAAAAAAGAGAAGGTGTGCTCTCGAAGATGTAGGTCTCAAAAAAGACAGCTACACCAAAATATACTTTCCAAGTGCAAAATATCACTTCGGCAGCCAAGACCTGTAGATCTATTGTTGTTGTTAGGTAGTATTGAGTTGGCTCCGACTCATAGATGCCCTATGCAGAACAGAAGGAAACACTGCCCAGTCCCACGCCATCCTCACAAATGTTACTATGCTAGTGCTCAATATTTCAGTCACTGTGTCAATCCATCTTGTTGTAGATCAATGGAATTCAGTAACTCAGAAGCCTCTCTCGTGCTTTCTTCTTGTCACTATTTACTCCGTGAAAGTAACACCTGCCCTGAAGATAAGATTAACTTATTTAACAGCTAGTTTTTAAAGTCAAGGCTATAGATTTTTAATATAAAGGTGGAAAATCGACCAGACATGGACCAGGTTGTTTACTTTGCTTATAAAGAAAATGGACAAAGTTGTGACTGTGGTCAATAGTTTTGTCGAATGGTCAGGGACTTGGACGGAATGTAATAGGAAAATTGGTGAAAGGGATGTCTGGGGAAGAGGTATATGAATAGACCTTTCTGAATGGGCCAAAAATATGAGGATACTTGTGTTCCATGTGAATACTCATCAATAATAGTCAAGTTAATAGGATGATCTGCTCTGTGTATACCAGTTAGCTTCTTTGCCCGGCAGATCCTGTCATTGTCCAATGGGTTCATGGACAGAGTGGTCATATTTGAAGTCATGGACGTTATGTTTGAGCTCAGAAACATGAATTTCCACACTCCAAAGACAACCTGACTATGGCTACTGCTGAGTGCACAATCTGCAAGCAGCAGAGATCGACACTGAATACCCAGTATGATGCCATCCCCCTGAGTGATCAACCAGGTAGCTACCTGATGGCAGATGATTACATTGGACAGCTTCCATTATGGAAAAGACAATGTTGTTGTTATTGGGCTAGACGTTTCCTTTGGATATTATGGATTTGCTTTTCCTATACACGGTGCCTCTGAATGCCACGGAACTACAGAATGCCTAAATCTACTATGATAAGACTCCGTACAGCATTGCTTCTAATCTATAGATTAGAATATAAGGTTAGAAAGACCCTCTAGGACTAAAAAACTTTGATCTTGTACTCTGCCAGATCTCTGATATTCTAATGTTCTATCACATAGAATATTAATAGTTATCTCTGTGAAACGTTGTCTCTACTCTTATAGCTTCTTATCCACCTGTTTGTAGTACAATTATGTGTATTAATATCTTATCTCTTATATTAAACTTTCAGGGACCTAACATCTAAAACTCATAGAACTTAGAAATCTAGCACCTTATAATTAAGATGAGAAATAGTTCTTTTTTTTTCAACAATTACAAATTCTGACAGATGTTTTGCTTTCACGTTATTTAATAACATACATGTTCACAGGATTTGGAGAGAATTAAACAGATTATATTTCCAGAAGGAGGAAACTCTTAGGGAATTTATTTTATTAACCAATGACACATGGCTAATTAGCATCAGAGCTAGGAATATGTTCTCTATTATTAGATTTATTTTCCAATTCTCAGCCATAATCTTTTCCACTGAGGGATCAGTTTTCCAGAGGCAAAAGTAATTCATTTAATAATTTTTACCAAGTAGTTCATTATTCCAGAACCATTCTCTTGTTATTGTGGGAAGTATCTATCTATCTATCTATCATCTATCATCTATCTATCTATCTATCTATCTATCTATCTATCTATCTATCTATCTATCTATCTATCTATCTATCATCTATCTCTCTATCCATCTATCTATCCATCTATCTATCTATCTATCTATCTATCTATCTATCTATCTATCTATCTATCTATCTATCTATCTATCTATCGTCTATCTATCTATCTATCTATCATCTATCTATCTTCTTCTGTCTATCATCTATCTGGAAACCCTGGTGGCATAGTGGTTAAGAGCTATGGCTACTAACCAAAGGGTCAGCAGTTCGAATCCGCCAGGCACTCCTTGAAAGCTCTATGGGGCAGTTCTACTCTGTCCTATGGGGTCAGTAAAAAAAAAAAAGGTCAGTATGAGTCGGAAATTACTCCACGGCACTGGGTTTGTTTTTTTTGGTTGGATCATCTATCTGCCTGCCTGCCTGCCTACCATCATCTATCTATCTATCTATCTATCTATCTATCTATCTATCTATCTATCTGTCTGTCTGTCTGTCTGTCTGTCTGTCTGTCTGTCTGTCTGTCTGTCTGTCTATCCATCTATCTATCTGTCTGTCTATCATCTATTTATCTATCTGTCTGTGTCTATCTATCTATTATCTATCTATCATCTATCTACCATCTGTCTATCATCTATCTTATCTACCTATCATCTGTCTATCATCTATCTAATCTATCATCTATCTATCTATCATCTGTCTATCTATCTCTCTATCTACCTATCATCTATCTATCTATCTATCTATCTATCTATCTATCATCTATCTATCATCTGTCTATCTGTCTATCATCTATCTATCATCTATCTGTCTATCATCTATCTATCTATCATCTTTCTGTCTGTTTATCATCTATCTATCCATCTATATCATCTATCTATCTATCTGTCTATCATCTATCTATCTATCTATCTATCATCTATCTATCTATCTATCAATCTATCTATCTATCTATCTATCTATCTATCTATCTATCTATCTATCTATCTATCTATCTATCTATCATCTCTCTATCATCAATCTATCAATCTATCTATCATCTATTTTTTGTTGTTGTTGTTACTTTTCTGTCCCAAAAGAGGATTAGCAATTTTTCTCCTTGGTGCATCCCCTGTGGGCTACAAGACGAGCTCAAGAGAAATGTTTAAGGATCCAAACACAATCATAGCATACTTTGAGTGAGCAGTTCAGTTCTAAAGATAGGAGGAAAAAAAGTCATCACATACAAAATATTTTAGAAGTTTGAAATTTTAATCTCCAGCTAGAGTATATGTCTTGGTATTTAAATCTGAATTAGGTGATTCTAGATAATTCAGACTTGTATTAAAACCTGAATGTTTCCTGAGAACATAGAAAACAGAAAGGACCCCCTACATAAGTAAGTCAATAACAGTGGAAATCAGAAATTTGCTTTGATTTTCCTTATGGATGGTAATCAGAATAGGAGTAGTAGAATTAAGTAGCTATATTTAAAAATTAAAACATGATTTTGATGATGGCCCAGGACTGGACAGTGTTTTCTTCTATTGTACTTAGGGTCACTATGAGTCGAAATTGACTCTATAGCGCCTAAAAACAGAAACAAATTAAGAAGTCTGGGAAATTATTAAATAGAAAGAAAATGAAATTTCAGCCAACATTCTGTTGTATGCTTAATTTGTAATTATAATGTTTTTGTCTCATGAAGGGTACAAATTCTTTTAAAACATATTTTTCTCTAGAAGCCATTTTCGATATATATACATTTTCCAATTTCATGTCTATTTAAGGTGGATGACTTTAACAACTAATTCAAAAATGTGAGAATGTTATTTTTGTATTACTTTAGGGGCTGATTATTCCAGAATAATGACATAGCACCATGGGATTGCACATGGTCAAGTGGGATTAGAGAAATATGGAGTGAATCCTTGCTTGAATAGTAACTATCCTGGTGACCTTGGTCAAGTTTTATGTCTAGCTAGGCTTCATTTCTTTCTCTCATCTATAAAACAATGCTAAATTATTTAGTGTTCAGGGTGCTATGTAGATTATATACATGTCATGGATTGAGTTGTGTTCCCCCAAAATATGTGTCAACTTGGTTTGGCCATGATTCCCAGCATTGTGTGGTTGTTCACCATTTAGTGATGGCAATTTTTTGTTAAAGGAGGTTAGGTTAGGATTGTAATACCCTTACTAAGATCACATCCCTGACTCAATGTAAAGGGAGTTTCCCTGGAGTATAGCCTGTACCACCTTTTATCTTATAAGAGATAAAAGAAAAGGGAAACAAGCAGAGAGGTAGGAACTTACACCACCAAGAAAGAAGCACCATGAGCAGAGGGCGTCCTTTGGATGGGGATTTCTGTGCCAAGAAATTCCTAGCCTAGGTGAAGATTGACAAGAAAGACCTTCCTTCAGAGCCAACAGAAAGAGAAACCCTCCCCTGGAGCTCATGTCCTGAATTTGAACTTCTAGCCTACCATACTGTGAGAAAATAAATTTCTCTATGTTAAAGCCATTCCCTTGTGGTATTTCTGTAACATCAGCCCTACATAACTAAGACAGAATTTGAGACCCAGAAAGTGGTGTGCTGCTCTAACAGATAGCTACAGTGTGGAAAACGCTTTGAAGCTGTGAATGAATAGAAGACTAAGAAAGAAGTGAGGAGAACTGTTAACACCAGAGAAGGCTCAGGTGATGATAAACAGCAGCAGAGGATTGCCAGCAACAGTGAACTAGCAGCAAGAGAACCAGGAGACCATTGCCAGGCAGTGTTGGAGCTGACCCACAGATTAAGAGAGCTGAGTGCCTGTGCACAGGAGGCTTCCTGGTGGAGTGGGTTGCCTCCAAGTATTTATTGGTGAAGTTCTGAACTTTGGAACACTTGCCCCAGCAGGTAAGATGTGGGTGTGAGGCTCAAGAGCTGAGAGGTCAAGTAACAACACATCAAGCTGAGCTGGTCATACCACCAAGAAAGAAGCACCAGAAGCAGAGCACATTCTTTGGACTGGGGGTTCCTGTGCAGAGAAGCTTCTAGTCCAGGGGAAGACTGACAAGAAGAACTTTCCTACAGAGCCAACAGAGAGAGGGTTTCTCCAGGAGCTAATGCCCTAAATTTGGACTTCTAGCCTACTAGACTGTGAGAAAATAAATTTATTATAGTCATCCACTTGTAGTATTTCTGTTGCAGCAGCACTAGATAACTAAGACAATACAGTAATGCCTATAAAATTCCTAGACCCTGGAATCCACTTAACAATACCTGGCAGCTGCTATCATGGCTTTCTTTCTTCTGAAGCCCAGTCTTTGTAGTACTGTTCTGATGGACACCTGGTACTTTAAGTTTTCTGACTTTGTAACTGTATAAGAGTTGAGGAACTGATATATTTTTATTCTTACTGATGGAACATGCTTTATTAAAAAAAAAAGAAAAAGAAAAAAATTATATTCTATGTTTTCAGGTTCCTAGACTCTATAGGGAGCCCTGGTCGTGCAGCGGTTAAGAGCTCAGCTGTTAACCAAAAGGTTGGCATGTCAAATCCACCGTCCTTTCTTAGAAACCCTGTGGGAAAGTTCCACTCTGTCATGTAGAGTCTCTGTGAGTCAGAATTGACTCAATGGCAATGAGTTTGATATTTTGGTTTTAGCCTGTATAGGGAACCCTGATGGTACAGTGGTTAAGAACTTGGCTACCAAAAGTCATCAGTTCAAACCCACCAACAGCTCCTTGGAAAACCATAGAACAGTTCTACTCTCTCTTGTAGGGTTGCTATGAGTCGGAATTGATAGAAGGCAATATTTATTATTGGTTTGTTTTTTGGGTTAATGTCTATAGCCTCTTAACTTGAAATCAACAAGTCATGAACACAACCAACAATTTGTCATCTAGTTGACTCTGACTCACGGCAATGCCATGCCTGTCAGAGCAGCACTGTGTTCCATAAGGCTTCACTGGCTGATTTTTCAGAAGTAGATCACCAGGCCTTTCTTCTGAGGCACCTATGAGTGAATTTTATCTGCTAAACTTTTGATTAGTAGCCATTGTTTTAACCATTTGTGTTGCTCGTGGACTGTGTCATAAACACTAACAGTTATGATTTTCCTAAAGACTAGCCAACAGAAATGCCTCTTTGAAGAAGCTTTACTCTTCTATCAATTCTCCCTTTCCCTATAATAAAGTAGATCATTGCTTTAACAGGACCAGATTTGGTATAAAATATACTTTCATTCATTAAATCACATTCTTGCTCTACAGACAAGAGCAGGTCATCAAGGGTTAACTAAAAATTACACCACCAAGAATATCAAGAGAATAACCAAGAGACACTATTATTTTACTGACAAGCCCAAAGGCAGAATGCAGTAACAAAGATGGAAACCCTATGGAGCAGTTTTACTATGTCTTAGAGGGTCACTAGGGGTTAGAAGCAACAGAGAGCAATGGATTTGGTTTTTGGGTTTTAGCCCCATCATTGCCTAGGATATTATTATGCCCCTCTCAGGAACAAACAAGAAGATGTAGTCGGGTGCACTTTGTTTCACAGAGTATTGCAGTTACCAGTTGCCATCTAATTGCATAGTGGATTCCAACTCGAGGTGATCCCAAGTGTGTCAGAGTAGAACTGTGCTCCACAAGATTTTCAAAGGCTGGTTTTTAATAGTAGATTGTCAGTTCTTTCTTCTGAGTTGCCTCTGGGTAGAGCTGAACCGCTGGAATTTCAGTTAGCAGCAAATATGTTAATTCTTTTTTTTTTTTATTAATTTTTATTAAGCTTCAAGTGAACATTTACCATTTCAATCAGTCTGTCACATGTAGGTTTAAATACATCTTACTCCCTTCTCCCACTTGCTCTCCCCCTATTGAGTCAGCCCTTTCAGTCTCTCGTTTTGTGCCAATTTTGCCATCTTCCCTCCCTCTCTATCTTCCCATCCCCCCTCCAGTCAAGAGTTGCCAACACACTCTCCAGTGTCCACCTAATTTAGTTGGCTCACTCTTCATCAGCATCTCTCTCCCCCCCGCTGACCAGTCCTTTTCATGCCTGATGAGTTCTCTTCAGGGATGGTTCCTGTCCTGTGCCATCAAAAGTTCTGGGGAGCATTGTCTCTGGGATTCCTCTAGTCGCATTCATATCATTAGGTATGGTCTTTTTATGAGAATTTGGGGTATGTATCCCATTGGCCTCCTGCTCCCTCAGGAGTTGTCTGTTGTGCTCCCTAGCAGGGCAGACATCGATTGTGGCTGGGCACCAACTAGTTCTTCTGGTCTCAGGATAATGTAGGTCTCTGGTTCATGTGGCCCTTTCTGTCTCTTGTGTTCTTAGTTGTCGTGTGGCCTTGGTGTTCTTCCTTTGCCTTTGCTCCAGGTGGGTTGAGACCAACTGATGTATCTTAGGTGGCCACTTGTTGGCATTTAGGACCCCAGGCGCCACAATTCAAAGTGGGATGCAGAATGTTTTCACAATAGAATTATTTTGCCCGTTGACTTAGAAGTCTCCTCAAACCATGTTCCCCAGACCCCAGCCCCTGCTCCACTGACCTTTGAAGCTTTCATTTTATCCCGGAAACCTCTTTGCTTTTAGTCCAGTCCAATTAGGGTGACCTTCCTTGTATTGTGTGTTGTCTTTCCCTTCACCCAAAGCAGTTCTTATCTACTGATTGATCAATAAAAAACCCTCTCCCTCCCTCCCTCCCTCCCCCCTTTGTAACCACAAAAGTATGTGTTCTTCTCCGTTTTTTCTATTTCTCAAGACCTTATAATAGTGGTCTTATACAATATTTGTCTTTTTGCCTCTGACTCATTTCGCTCAGCATAATGTCTTCCAGATTCCTCCATGTTATGAAATGTTTCAGGGATTCATCACTGTTCTTTATCGATGCGTAGTATTCCATTGTGTGAATATACCACAATTTATTTACCCATTCATCCGTTGATGGACATCTTGGCTGTTTCCAGCTTTTTGCTATTGTAAACAGAGCTGCAATAAACATGGGTGTGCATATATCTGTTTGTGTGAAGGCTCTTGTATCTCTAGGGTATATTCTGAGGAGTGGGATTTCTGGGTTGTATGGTAGTTCTATTTCTAACTGTTTAAGATAACGCCAGATGGATTTCCAAAGTGCTTGTAACATTTTACATTCCCACCAGCAGTGTATGAGAGTTCCAATCTCTCCGCAGCCTCTCCAACATTTATTATTTTGTGTTTTTTGGATTAATGCCAGTGTAGTTGGTGTGAGATGGAATCTCATCGAAGTTTTAATTTGCATTTCTCTAATGGCTAATGATCGAGAGCATTTTCTCATGTATCTGTTGGCTGCCTGAATATCTTCTTTAGTGAAATGTGTGTTCATATCCTTTGCCCACTTCTTGATTGGGTTGCTTGTCTTTTTGTGGTTGAGTTTTGACAGAATCATGTAGATTTTAGAGATCAGGCGCTGGTCTGAGATGTCATAGCTGAATATTCTTTCCCAGTCTGTAGGTGGTCTTTTTACTCTTTTGGTGAAGTCTTTAGATGAGCATAGGTGTTTGATTTTTAGGACCTCCCAGTTATCGGGTTTCTCTTCATCATTTTTGGTAATGTTTTGTATTCTGTTTATGCCCTGTATTAGGGCTCCTAGGGTTGTCCCAATTTTTTCTTCCATGATCTTTATCGTTTTAGTCTTTATGTTTAGGTCTTTGATCCACTTGGAGTCAGTTTTTGTGCATGGTGTGAGGTATGGGTCCTGTTTCATTCTTTTGCATATGGATATCCAGTTATGCCAGCACCATTTGTTAAAAAGACTATCATTTCCCCAACTGACTGACACTGGACCTTTGTCAAATATGAGCTGCTCATACATGGATGGATTTATATCTGGGTTCTCAATTCTGTTCCATTGGTCTATGTGCCTGTTGTTGTACCAGTACCAGGCTGTTTTGACTACTGTAGCTGTATAATACGTTGTGAAATCAGGTAGAGTGAGGCCTCCCACTTTCTTCTTCGTTTTCAGTAATGCTTTGCTTGTCCGGGTGTTCTTTCCCTTCCATATGAAATTAGTGATTTGTTTCTCTATTCCCTTAAAATATGATATTGGTATTTGGATTGGAAGTGCGTTATATGTATAGATGGCTTTTGGTAGAATAGACATTTTTACTATGTTAAGTTTTCCTATCCATGAGCAGGGTATGTTCTTCCATTTAAGTATGTCCTTTTGAATTTCTTGTAGAAGAGTTTTATAGTTTTCTTTGTATAGGTCTTTTACATCCTTGGTAAGATTTATTCCTAAGTATTTTATCTTCTTGGGGGCTCCTGTGAATGGTATTGATTTGGTTACTTCCTCTTCGGTGTTCTTTTTGTTGATGTAGAGGAATCCAAGTGATTTTTGTATGTTTATTTTATAACCTGAGACTCTGCCAAACTCTTCTATTAGTTTCAGTAGTTTTCTGGAGGATTCCTTAGGGTTTTCCATGTATATGATCATGTCATCTGCAAATAGTGATAGCTTTACTTCCTCCTTGCCAATCTGGATACCCTTTAATTCTTTGTCTAGCCTAATTGCCCTGGCTAGGACTTCAAGTATGATGTTGAATAAGAGCGGTGATAAAGGGCATCCTTGTATGGTTCCCGTTCTCAGGGGAAATGCTTTCAGGTTCTCTCCATTTAGAGTGATATTGGCTGTTGGCTTTGCATAGATGCCCTTTATTATGTTGAGGAATTTTCCTTCAATTCCTATTTTGGTAAGAGTTTTTATCATAAATGGGTGTTGAACTTTGTCAAATGCCTTTTCTGCATCTACTGATAAAATCATGTGGTTTTTATCTTTTGTTTTATTTATGTGATGGATTAAATTAATGGTTTTTCTGATATTAAACCAGCCTTGCATACCTGGTATAAATCCCACTTGATCAGGGTGAATTATTTTTTTGATGTGTTGTTGGATTCTATTGGCTAGAATTTTGTTGAGGATTTTTGCATCTATGTTCATGAGGGATATAGGTCTAAAATTTTCTTTTTTTGTAATGTCTTTTCCTGGTTTTGGTATCAGGGAGATGGTAGCTTCATAGAATGAGTTGGGTAGTATTCCGTCTTTTTCTATGCTTTGAAATACCTTCAGTAGTAGCAGTGTTAAGTCTTCTCTGAAGGTTTGGTAGAACTCTGCAGTGAAGCCGTCTGGGCCAGGACTTTCTTCTGTTGGAAGTTTTTTGATTACCGTTTCAATCTCTTTTTTTGCTATGTGTCTATTTAGTTGTTCTACTTCTGAATGTGTTAGTTTAGGTAGGTAGTATTTTTCCAAGAATTTATCCATTTCTTCTAGGTTTTCAAATTTGTTAGAGTACAATTTTTCGTAGTAATCTGAGATGATTCTTTTAATTTCATTTGGTTCTGTTGTGATGTGGTCTTTCTCGTTTCTTATTCGGGTTATTTGTTTGCTTTCCTGTTTTTCTTTAGTCAGTCTAGCCAATGGTTTATCAATTTTGTTAATTTTTTCAGAGAACCAGCTTTTGGCTTTGTTAATTCTTTCAATTGTTTTTCTGTTCTCTAATTCATTTAGTTCAGCTCTAATTTTTATTATTTGTTTTCTTCTGGTGCCTGACGGGTTCTTTTGTTGCTCACTTTCTATTTGTTCAAGTTGTCGGGACAGTTCTCTGATTTTGGCTCTTTCTTCTTTTTGTATGTGTGCATTTATCGATATAAGTTGGCCTCTGAGCACTGCTTTTGCTGTGTCCCAGAGGTTTTGATAGGAAGTATTTTCATTCTCGTTGCTTTCTAAGAATTTCCTTATTCCCTCCTTGATGTCTTCTATAACCCAGTCTTTTTTCAGGAGGGTATTGTTCATTTTCCAAGTATTTGATTTCTTTTCCCTAGTTTTTCTGTTATTGATTTCTAGCTTCATTGCCTTGTGGTCTGAGAAGATGCTTTGTAATATTTTGATGTTTTGGATTCTGCCAAGATTTGTTTTGTGACCTAATATGTGGTCTATTCTAGAGAATGTTCCATGTGCACTAGAAAAAAAAGTATATTTTGTAGCAGTTGGGTGGAGAGTGCTGTATAAGTTAATGAGGTCAAGTTGGTTGATTGTTGTAAGTAGGTCTTCCGTGTCTCTATTGAGCTTCTTACTGGATGTCCTGTCCTTCTCCGAAAGTGGTGTGTTGAAGTCTCCTACTGTAAATGTGGAGGTGTCTATCTCGCTTTTCAGTTCTGTTAAAATTTGATTTATGTATCTTGCAGCCCTGTCATTGGGTGTGTAAATATTTAATATGGTTATGTCTTCCTGATCAATTGTCCCTTTTATCATTATATAGTGTCCTTCTTTATCCTTTGTGGCGGATTTAAGTCTAAAGTCTATTTTGTCAGAAATTAATATTGCTACTCCTCTTCTTTTTTGCTTATTGTTTGCTTGATATATATTTTTTCCATCCTTTGAGTTTTAGTTTGTTTGTGTCTCTAAGTCTAAGGTGTGTCTCTTGTAGGCAGCATATAGACGGATCGTGTTTCTTTATCCAGTCCGTGACTCTCTGTCTCTTTATTGGTGCATTTAGTCCATTTACATTCAGCGTAATTATAGATACATAAGTTTTTAGTGCTGTCATTTTGATGTCTTTTCATGTGTGTTGTTGGCCATTTCATTTTTCCACATACTTTTTTGTGCTGAGACGTTTTTCTTAGTAGATTGTGAGATCCTCATTTTCATAATGTTTAACTCTATGTTTGTTGAGTCGTTACGTTTTTCTTGAGTTATGGAATTGATATTCCTTTTTGTGGTTACCTTATTATTTACCCCTATTTTTCTAAGTAAAAACCTAACTTGTATAGTTCTATATCGCCTTGTATCACTCTCCATCTGGCAGTTCAATGCCTCCTCTATTTAGTCCCTCTTTTTGATTATTGTGATCGTTTATCTATTGATTTCCTTGATTTCCTGTTATGTGTTTTATTTTGTTCATTTATTTATTTTTTAGGATTAATCTTACTTTGTTTGTTTTTGTGCTTTCCCTATTTGAGTTGCGTTGATATCAGGACAATCTGTTTTGTGACCTTGTATTGTGCTGGTACCTGCTGTTATTGGTCATCAGGCCAAACAATCTCCTTAAGCATTTCTTGCAGTCTTGGTTTAGTTTTTGCCAATTCTCTAAACTTATGTTTATCTGTAAATATCTTAATTTCTCGTTCATATTTCAGAGAGAGTTTCGCTGGATATATGATCCTTGGTTGGCAGTTTTTCTCTTTCAGTGCTCTGTATATGTCGTCCCGTTCCCTTCTTGCTTGCATGGTTTCTGCTGAGTAGTCTGAACTTATTCTTATTGATTCTCCCTTGAAGGAAACCTTTCTTTTCTCCCTGGCTGCTTTTAAAATTTTCTGTTTGTCTTTGGTTTTGGCAAGTTTGATGATAATATGTCTTGGTGTTTTTCTTTTTGGATCAATCTTAAATGGGGTTCAATGAGCATCTTGGATCGATATCCTTTCATCTTTCATGATGTCAGGGAAGTTGTGTGTCAGGAGTTCTTCAACTATTTTCTCTGTGTGTTCTGTCCCCCCTCCCTGTTCTGGGACTCCAATCACTTCCAAGTTATCCTTCTTGATAGAGTCCCACGTGATTCTTAGGGTTTCTTCATTTTTTTAAATTCTTTTATCTGATTTTTTTTCAGCTATGTTGGAGTCGATTCCCTGGTCCTCCAGAATTCCCAGTCTACATTCTAATTGCTCGAGTCTGCTCCTCTGACTTTCTATTGCGTTGTCTAATTCTGTAATTTTTTTGTAATCGTTTGGATTTCTACGTGCTGTCTCTCTATGGATTCTTGCAACTTATTAATTTTTCCACTATGTTCTTGAATAACCTTTTTGAGTTCTTCAACATTTTTATCCTTGTGTTCCTTGGCTTTTTCTGCAGTTATCCTAATTTCATTTGTGATATCTTTAAGCACTCTGTAAATTAGTTTTTTATATTCTGTATCTGATAATTCCAGGATTGTATCTTCATTTGGGAAAGATTTTGATTCTTTTGTTTGGGGGGTTGGAGAAGCTGTCATGGTCTGTTTCTATGGACTGCTGTCTCTGAGCCATCACTGGGAAACTAGATTTTCCAGGTAATCAGCTAAAAAAAAATGCAGTCAGATCCCTATCTGAATTCTCCTTCTGGCTTAGGGTATTCGGATGTTAATGGAGCCGCCTGGGGAGGGTGGGGGAGGGATCAGAGAGCTAGGTGTGTAGCACCACAGAATATAGAGCTGATCCCCGTGTTCACACTCCGCCCCCGTCCGCCAGAATCCCGGCAGGACGGCTCCCCGACTGGGACGCTGCTCTCCCCGCTCCAAGACCAGTCACTTCCTCCCGGGGATTTCTCCCTCCGGTGCGCTGCACCGCTCGCGAGAACTGGGTGGGCGTGGCCATCAAGAACGTCTGGGCGCCCCCCCCGGCGTCGCTTGAGGGAAATATAGCTGATCTCCACGCTCACGCCTCGCCCGCTTCCCGCCAAACTCCCGGCGGGACTGCTCCCCGTCTGGGACGCTGCTCTCCCCGCTCCAAGATAAGTCACTGCCTCCTAGGTGCTTCTCCCGCCGGCTGTGCCGCTACGCCGCCCAGGCCAACCAGCTAGACTCCCTCCCAGGATGGGTTCAGGGGGTAGGGCTGGGCCCCTTGTCTGTGCATTCTGCTCCCCTGGGCTCTGCCCCAGCCCGGGCTCCAAAGGTCACCTGCCTGGTATGGTGGCTCTTAGTTCTGAAAACGATCGCTGTCTGCCCATATTTGTTTGTTCTCCGTCTCTACGTCTGTGTTTGTTGTTCAGAGTTCGTAGATTGTTATGCATGTGATCGATTCACTTGTTTTTACGAGTCTTTGTTGCAAGAGGGATCCACGGTAGCGTCCACCTAGTCCACCATCTTGGCCCTGCCTCCCCCAAATATGTTAATTCTTTACCAACAAGAGAATCCAATTGTATTAAAACCTATAAATAACATCTAAAATGTCAGTACTGTCATTATGACAGGATCCATACAAGATTCACTTAAAGAACATCACTGAAGACATTGTATTTACATTGCTGGTCTTCAGAGATGATTTTGAGCTACAACTGTATCTCTTTTTACTATTTGTTGCAATCTGCATTTTTATTCAGATGGCAAACATGGGACTGGTTTTATTAGTCATGATGGGTTCCTGACTCCAGAACCCCATGTACTAATTCTGAGTGTAGTATCATTCTTAGAAGCCTGCTATTTTTCTTTTTTTTGCCACAAAAAAAGTTGGTTAATTTTCTGTCAGAGGATAAAGCCATTTCATTCATTGGATGTGCAACAAAGGTGCTGCTCTTTGTCACTTTTGGAACGCAGAATGGTTTTCTTGGTGACCAAGGCATATCACCAATATGCAGCAATCTACAACATACTTCTGTATTCAGTTAATATGTCACCCACAGTCTATGTGTCACTCATGACTGCTTCATATGTTGGTGTCCTTTTCCATTCTACTTTACACATAGTGGAGACTTCTAACCTGTTGTTCTGTGCATCCAGTGAAATCAGACATGTCTTTTGTGGTATCCCTCCACTCCTTGCTCTCTCCTGTTCTGACACTCACATCAACTAGCTTCTACTCTTCTACACTGTGAGTTCTACTGAGATATTCCTCCACATGTGTGTCACTTTGTCAAACAGTGGGGGCTTGTGTGTTGCTGTGATGCTGAAAGCTGTGCCACCAGTATTTAAGTACCAACAGGGTCACTCATGGTGGATGGGTTTCAGCTGAGCTTCTAGGTTAAGACAGACTAGGGAGAAGGATTCAGCGGACATACTTCTGAAAAGAATTAGCCAGTGAAAACCTTCTGAATAACACCAGAGCACTGTCTGATATAGTGCTGGAAGATGAGCCCTCAGATTGGAAGGCACTCAAAATATGACGGGGGAAGAGCTGCCTCCTCAAAGTAGAGTGACCTTACTGATATGGACAGACTCAAGCTTTTGGGACCTTCATTTGGTGATGCAGTAAGACTCAAAAGGAGAAGAAACAACTGCAAACATCCATTAATAGTCAGAGCCTAGAATGTAAGAAGTAGGAATCTAGGAAAATTGGAAATAATCAGAAATGAAATGGAGCACATAAAGATATCCTAGGCATTAGTGAGCTGTAAGAGACTGGTATTGGTCATTTTGAACCAGATAATCATATTGTCTACCATGCCCTGAATGACAACTTGAAGAGGAATGGTGTTGCATTCATCTTCAAAAAGAACATTTCAAGATCTTGCCTCAAATGCAATGCTGTCGGTCATGGGATAATACCCATATGGCTACAAGGAAGACAAGCTAATATGACTATTACTCAAATTTGCACACCAACCACTAAGGCTAAAGATGAAGAAGGTCAAGATTTTTACCAACTGTGTAGTCTGAATTTGATGGAACATACAATCAGGATGCAATGAAACTTACTGGTGATTGGAATTTGAAAGTTGGAAACAAAGAAGAAGGATTGGTAGCTGGCAAATATGACCTTGGGGATAGAAAAGATGCTGGAGATCACATAATAGAATTTTGCAAGGCCAGTGACATTTTTAATTGCAAATCCCTTCTTCCAACAGCAAAAACATTGACAACACACATGGACCTCCCAAGATGAAATACATAGGAATTAAATCTACTACATCTGTGGAAAATGACAGTGGGAAAACTCGATATCATCAGTCAGAACAAGGCCAGGGACAGACTTCTGAACAGACCGTCAATTGTTCATATGCAAATTCAGGTTAAAGCTGAAGAAAATTACAACAAGTCCATGAGATCCGAAGTACGATATTGAGTATATCCACCTAAGTTTAGAGACTATCTCAAGAGTAGATTTGACACATTGAGCTCTAATGGCCTAAGACCAGACAACCTATGGAATGACATCAGGGACATTATACGTGAAGAAAGTAAGAGGTCACTTGAAAGACAGAAAAGAACGAGAGAACCTAAACGGATATCCAAAGAGACTCTCAAACTTGCTCTTGAACTTCTAGTAGCTAAAGCAAATGGTAGAAATGATGAAGTAAAAGAGCTAAACAAGAGATTTCAAAAGGTGTCTCCAGAAGAGTAAAGTATTATTATGCCATGTGCAAAGACCTGGAGTTAGGAAACCAAAATGAAGAGTATGCTTGGCATTAGTCAAGTTGAAATAACTGAATAAAGAAAAAAAAATATTCAAGTTGCAATCTTGAAGGATTCTACACAGAAAATATTAAAAGACACAGAAAGTATCAAAAGAAGATGAAATAAATATGTGAAGTCACTATACCAAATACAGTTGGTCAGTGTTCAACCATTTCAGGAGGTAGTATATGATCAAGAACTGATGATAGTGAAGGAAGAGGGCCAAGCTGCACTGAAGTCGTTGGCAAAAAACAAGTCATCAGGAAATGATGGAATACCAATTGAGATGTTTCAACAAACAGAAGCATCGCTGGACGTGCTCACTCTTTGACAAGAAATTTGAAAGTCAGCTACCTGGCCAACCAACTGGAAAAGATCCATTTTTAAGCCTATTCCAAAGAATGGTGATCCAAAGAAATGTGGAAATTATTGAACATTATTATTATATAAACCTCAATTAAAACCTTGCTGAAGATCATTCAAAAGCAGCTGCAGTAGTACATCAACAGGGAACTGCCAAAAATTCAAGCCATATTCAGATGTGGACATGGAACCAGGGTTATCATTGCTGATGTCAAACTGACCCTTACCAAAGCAGAGAATACCAGAAAGATGTTTAGCTGTGTTTTATTGAGTATACAAAGGCCTTCTACTGATTGGATCATAACAAATTATAGATCACTTTGCAAAGAATAGGAATTCCAGAAGCCTTAATTGTGCTCATGAGGAATCTGTGCATAAAACAAGAGGCAATCGTTTGGACAGAAGAAGAGGCATGGTTTAATGTCAGGAAAGGTATGCTTCAGGGTTGTATCCTTTCTCCGTACTTAATCAGCGTGTATGCTGAACAAATAATCTGAGAACCTGGATTATAAGAAAAAACACAGCATCAGGATTAGAGGAAGATTCATTAACAACCTATGGTATGCAGATGACACAGCCTTACTTGCTGAAAATGAACAGGGCATTAAGCACTTACTGATGAAAATGAAAGACCACAGCCTTCACTATGGATTGCACTTCAACATAAAGAAAACAAAAGTCCTCACAACTGGACCGGTGAGCAACATCATGATAAACGGAGAAAAGCTTGAAGTTGCCAAGGTTTTCATTTTACTTGGATTTACAATCAACAAATCAACATTCATGAAGAAATCAAAAGACCCATTGCATTGGGCAAATCTGCTGCCAAAGACCTCTTTAAAGTGTTAAAAAGCAAAGATGTCACCTCAAAGACTAAGGTGCACCTGAGGCAAGGCATCGTATTTTCAGTAGCCACATATGCATGCAAAAGTGGACGGTGAATTAGGAAGACAGAAAAATTGACATCTTTGAATTGTGTTGTTAGTAAGAAAATATTGATTATACCATGAAATGCCAAAAGAATGAGGAAATCTGTCTTGGGAAAGCACAACCAGAATGCTCCTTAGAAGCGAGAATGGTGAGGCTAAGTCTCACAAATTTTGGACATATTATCAGCAGGGATCAGTCCCTGGAGAAAGGCACCATGCTTGGTAAAGCAGAGGGTTAGCCTTTGTTGCACATAAGGTTGCTATAAGTCTTGATGATATCTAACAAAAACAACATGCAGAAGGCAGTTCTGTGGCGATGCCACCAAGATGTAAAGCAGGGGATTGCAGATGTCCTCATAACCATCTTAGGTCGTTATGACCAAGATGAATGGGCTTCGATTGACATACATAGAACATGTTATCAGGAGGATCAATCCCTGGAGAAGGACATCACAGATAGTAGAGTGTCAGTGAAAAAGAGAAAGGCCCTCAATGAGATGGATCATCGGGTGCAACGATGGCTTCAATCATAACATCCATGGTGGGAATGGTGCACCATCAAGCAGTGTTTCATTCTGTTGTACATATGGTCTCTATGAGTGGGATCTGACTCTGTGGCACCGAATGACAGTGACAATATACTAAGTAAGCATGTTGTAGTTTTTCCATATCCCAATAGATATTTAAAAGCAAGAGAACAAAATATGCAATTTAAAAAAGGATTAAATACATATATGTGTATATACATATATCAGAATTATTATGGGTATGTGTGTATATATCTATGTATTTATGAACTTGTGCACCTGCACATATACACGTGTTTCAGTGCGACCATGTCAGAAGCAAACTGATGGCATAGTTTTTCTGTATGTGTTATAATAGTTATAAAAGATGAGGGTTGACTATGATTTTTATTTCAAAAATTTCAAGAAAAATAGAAAGACACTAATAAACTGAAAGAAAAATTTCAACTTTGCCATATCTTCACATGGAGGCATAGTGCATGATACCTGAGTTTTTTCATTTTTAGTGCTAAAAATATACTTTATTGATAAACTGAATTCTCCCAAACACTTTTTTCATTGCTTCTTTTACGTCTTTGTTTCTCAAACTGTAGATAATGGGATTCAGCATGGGTATCACAACAGTGTAAAATATTGACATTATCATGTCATGATCCAAAGCATAGCTAGAACTTGGTCTGACATAAGTGCAGAGGATTGTTCCATGGTAAATTGACACTCCAGTTAGGTGAGAGCCACAAGTAGAAAATACCTTTCGTCTCCCTTCAGCAGAACACATTCTCAGAATGGCCAACAAAATGAAACCATAGGAGATCAGAACAATCAGGATAGTGAATATCTCAATAGAACCTACAATGTAGATGAGTAGAAGCTGGTTGATGTGAGTGTCAGAACAGGAGATAACAAGGAGTGGAGGGATATCGCAGAAGATATGTCTGATTTCTTTGGATGCACAGAAGGAGAGGCTAAACGTTGCTACTGTGTGTAAAGTAGCATGTGAAATACCACCAACATATGAAGCAGTGATGAGTGGCACATAGACTCTGGGTGACATGTTAACTGCATAGAGGAGTGGGTTGTAGATTGCTACATAGCGATCATAAGCCATTGCAGCCAAAAGAAAGCATTCTGTGGTCCCAAAAGTAACACCAAGAAATATTTGTGTAGCACATCCAAGGAATGAAATGTCTTTGTTCTCTGACATAAAATCTTCTAACATATTTGGGGTAATCACTGAGGAGTAGCAGGCATCCAAGAAAGATAACACACCCAGAAAATAGTACATGGGGTTGTGGAGCCGGGAATCCCCAATGACCAATACAACCAGTCCTAAATTTCCTATCAGAGTAAAGATGTAGATTGCTAGAAATAGAAAAAATAAGATGACCTGCAGTTCAAGATTCTCTGTGAAGCCCTTCAATACAAATGTGACTTCTGTGTCATTTTCCATGTTGACACTTCATGGAACAAACTTGAAAATATTCATGCAATCACAATTTGTATTTCTAAGAAAGGCATGCACAATATTGTGACTCAAAGGAGTGTTAAGTCCATACTTATACTGATTTTTAAAAAATGCATGATTTCTCAGCAGGGACACCTAAGACGACAAGACAATGAATAAAGAGTCATTACTGTTCTCTGCAGAATCAAATGGAAGATAAAGACATTTAGTCATTGGTTAAAACCATGTCATTCCCAAATTAATTGAACTAGTTTTTTAAATTAAATTCTCTTATTTATTAAAAGACTTCTTTAAAATCATGTCATTTCCTAAATAAGAGGGTAAACTAGGTTATTTATTAAGACAGTTATTTCTTCAAAGAAATTTCCGTCTTGCATCAAATACTTGAGATAGTGTGTCAATGGACAGAAGATTAGAGTAGAACATTCTAGCTCTTTCAGCAATTGTGTAAAATTATTTGCTACAATTTTCTCACCTGTAAAATGAGGATATTAATGTTTATCTCCCATGATTGGGATAAACATTGAAAGAGAAAAATGATGAAATTTAATCTTTAAAATAACAGAAAATATGAAATGTTTTGAATCGAGTGGGTACTGTAGAGTAGCACTAGATGGTGTTGAAATATTTAATGAGCTACTCTCTGAACATTCTCCACTTTCATTAGTCATTCTTGGGTTTTGCAGAACAGACTTTGTCAAGGTGCTTTTTGCAGAAAAATTCACTATGACCGAATGAAAAAAAGTGTGTGACAGTTTATGTTTCATTCAAGTATCTTAAATTCAATATATTGTGTTTTCCTTTTTTGGCTACATATTTGACTATTTCTATTTTTGACAATCTATTTTTTTTGTACTTTTTTCTACTTCCTCAAGTGTTTCTGATGAAAATGTAAGAAATTATTGGAAAGATTAAAAAATGAAAATAAAAAGAGAAAAGCAATCATGGCATTCATGATTTTTCAAAGTATTTCTTATGAGAAAATTTCTTTCAAGTTTTTATTATTGTTTATGTGTTGATTGTGGATTCAGTGAAATAACAGCTAAGTCAGCTACATAACTATTATCTAGGTATTAAAGTAGTTCATAAAAATATTTTAAAAAATCATTCATGTAGCTATAAGACAATATTTAAGATTAAAAAGAAAGAAAGTGGTGAATTGTAGAAAGGATAAATTAACTATTTCCTAAATGACCCCATGGCCAAACAAATAAGAAGTCAAAGAGTTACCTGGTTGGAGGACATATATTATAAAACTATTTTATTGCAATTTTTATTTTTCCATATTCTCTCCATGCTTCATCTTAAATTACTGTATTTACTGATTAGGAATTTTGAATCAGTCTTGTGGGTACATGATCTGCTACAAATAATAATCTGTAAACTATTTATATTAATAATCTAAGTCAAACTCCAGTTTTAGCACTTTGATAAGGATCTCTCAATAAGAGATAGAACTATTTAGATTCGAGTGATTAAAGGAGAACAAATCCAACTATCTATAGTATCCTCAAAAAAATAGTGTCAGAATTATCTAGAAAAATTGTCAGTATTTACAGAAAATATTTCCTTAGGAAAAGAATACATTTTAGATTGAATTATCTTTACTAGAAATAAAAACAATGCAAATCAGACTAGAAGTCATAAGCCGCTTAATTATCTTAATATTTTTGAAAGACTATAGCACCATAAAATGTTTATAAACATATCATTTTATTGAAAAGCTGTTTCACTAAACTAGAAATTCCTAAACAGATTCCTTAGTTTGAGAAATGTCATGGGAGGGGCAAGAGGTGAACATGGGTATTAAGAAAGGGATATTGAGACAACAGTATTTATGTAAATAAGATAAAAATATTCAATAGAAATCAAATACAAACATTGATGAATGATGAATGAAATGAATTCATTACATTTTTAAAGATATTATCAGGAGTCTAAGGAAAAATGTGGTTTCTATACAACTCTTGACATCAGTTCAACACTGTACCTGAATTCACAATGGTACAAGGTAAACATCATAGGATTTAAAATCTGAAAATTCATGCTCATCGTTCAGTTCTGTGATTAGAAACTTTGTGTGACGTTAGATTTTCCCTCTAAAGTTTACTCCTCTTTAAATTGGCAAAAAAGTTTAATGACCAAGCTATTCAGACACAATTTGCATGTGTATACACACACACACAAACACACACACGCACATCAATTTCCTTTAAATATTTCAATTTTGGGTTATAAATGAAACAGATAAATAAAATTGAAATTTTGCCATCAGATGTATTCATTTCAAAAATTAAATTTGGGTCAGAAGATTCCCATTTTAATAAAAACACTGAAAAATATAAGTACCCAGAAATTTAAGTACTTGTAATATCAATATGCACTCAAACATTATTTTGTCAGGATGAAACCAAATGAATCATATTATGATTAAAAAGTGCTCTAAAGGTAGATTTAGTCATGTTCTTCTGCCTTTTCATATCAGAAAAAAGGTACAATTTTTATTAGTAAAGTTTCATAAATATGAAATAAGCTTATTCTTTAGAGGGTAGGAATTTTGTGACTTGTGTGATCCAGTGGTAAGAATAAAAGTCACCCAGATTACAACAACTAGATTTGTCACATTACAGTGGGCTTAGTTTAGCTTTCTATAAAGAAAATGGTAAAAACAAAGAAAAGGTTAAGGTCTTGAGTTAAACTTCAAGAGACCAGCTTTTCTGCTGTATGTCAAAAGAAAAGTTAGGGTGAGCATGACTAAGTATGTTAGCACATTTGGAAAGGAGTCAAAGTCTTAAGGAGAAAGTGATTATGATTATTGAAGAATTTAATAGGCTAGATTTTAAGAAATTAATGCAAAGTCACTTCCATAAATACCATTTTAAGAGAAAAAGATAACTCTAGATATCTTGGGCCCAACATTGAAAAACTTATAATGCAAAGGAGAGAAATAATAACAGCTATCATTTCTTGAGCACTTTGTATGAGAATGGAATTTTCTGCGCATTACTGTAGAGTGTGTTTATAGCAATCCTCACAACTAATCACTACCAGGACCAAGATTCAATCCCAGCTCTCCATGATCCCAAAGTGTATGTACTTTCCATTCTTCTATACTGCCTCTTGGAACCCTGTTGGGGAAGTGGTTAAAGACCTTGGCTGCTAACCCAAAGGTCAGCAGTTCAAATCCACCAGCCACTCTTTGGAAACCCTGTTGGGCAATTCTGCTCTGTCCTATAGGGTAGCCATGAGTTTGAGTCTACTCATTGGCAATGGCTTTGGTTTGGTTTTATACTGCGTCCTATTACACTGTGTCTTAATTCTGCAATTGCCCCTTCCCCCCGTGATAAATAAAACCAAACGCCATTCTTGCAGTGTTTGGGTATCTTTCAGGGTCATCAATACCAGAGAAATATTATGAATGAAGTAATTATCTGATCTGACTTCTGGATTTATTAGCTAGCAAAATAAACATCAAATATTTATTTTTCCCTCACTGTTTATATCGAAATATAAGCCTACAGGCAGTTGAATAGTTCAAATATTCTTGCTTTCGATTGACATATTAAATTTAGACCTTTCTTCCCATTGTTCTTTTTTGAAATGGTCTTTTTTCTTCCATCAGGAAACTAAAGCATGCATTCAATTTGGAGTCTCTTATTTATCTTTCTAAGTATCTAAGTACATATTTCATATATTCTCTGTTCTTTTCTAGGAAGTATGGTTTTAAATTATTGGGTAGAAATCTGAATAAATCAAATTTTGATGGATATATAATAACCACCAATGCAATAGGGAAGAAATAGAGTTTTCAATACTGGGGGCTTCACAGCATATTCTACCTGAATATTCTAGGTTCTATCTCCTAGAAATTCTGCAAATGATCTGTTGTATTCTCTTACCTGTAAAATAGCATCTGCACATTTAGCTACACCAGGAAAATGTTTTATTTAGATCTTTTATATCCACTTGCTTGAGTGTTAATGAAACCCATAGGAGAAGAACAGAGGGGAATATTCCCCAATTATCTTCTGGTTCAAAATAGCAACATAATGATTTACTCAATGATAAGAAAGTAAGTTGTTCTTGAATAGTATACCAAATCTTGACATTTCTTGACTGAATGAAGTTCTTTGGAGTCTGATTTAAAATCATACCTTAGGGAAAAATATGCTTTAATTTTAGAAAATAAATGTTAAGGTATTATCAAAAAAAAATACACAATCTTATATCATAGCTCTGACACTGGATTAGCGCTTAGCTTCTCTGAGACCCAGCGTCCTCATACTGGCAATATAGCCCATTTTATATTGTAAAAAAATAATATGTATAGTAAAATATAAGAAATGAAACTGTGATATATCAATTCCAGAATATAGCACAATGGCTTATAGGTATCCATATTCATGATATGTCTACGTTACTGAAATTAAAATGTGTTTGAAGTAAATAAGGCATAGAGTTTGAGTTTATTAAAAGTCAAATCATTCAAATGATAAGAAACACAGAAATATACAAGCTATACAGAGAAAAGGACATAATATAATGTTGAATAATCATGAGAGGGGAACAAACAATGAGCAAAATGATTACAATAGAAAAGTCCACAGCAAGAAAGAACTGTCTGTTTGTAGCTGTATTGATTATTTAGTGACCAAGAAGTAATATTTTAAACATCTCAGTCATAGCATCAAACTATCTTGTTTATTTAATTCATAAGGGTTTTAATTTGCATACATAATCACATGAGTCCAGGTCTTGAAATGATAACATCTATGAATGTGTAAACATTAATAACCATTATTATTCAGTACAAAATTCTATTAGATCTTTGAAAAATATGTCTTAGAATGTGTGTTATTTTTAATCATTAAGAATTTGATTATTTTGCTCAAACTACTTTTATGATTAGAATAACTTGTTAAGAAATTGTTAATTGTTGTGAGGCAGGGTCGCAATGACTACTACAAATGATTGTGTCTTTCCACAATGTCTTTATTACTTATTCATATTATAGGCACACAGATTCTTGGCTACCCTGGACACCAGAAACCTCAATTCACCAGGGGAAAGGAGAAGGAATCGAGCCAGCTTATGGCAAGTGAAGGCAGTGCTTGAGCGTTGTTGTTTTCTGGTCCAGGCTAACTCTTGACCACGCTGTCATCGTGGCTTGGTCAGGATGGCTTGGTTGTCAAATTGGCCTCAATCCTCGAGAATCTCTCATGGATCTCTATCACGTCTCTTGAGCGCAAGGGCTTATTATCCCTTAGCCCTCAATCTATGGCCAAAACACTGTGTATTGGGTCAGGAGTGAACTAAGAGTAAACCCTGGCCAGCTGCTGCAGCCCACTGCTTCCTAGTTCACTGAGTCTCAACACTTAATGTATGACCGAGATTAGCAGAGCAGCAAGAAATGTGTTTTAGACTAGGAGGAAGGTCGAGAGTAAGCCCGGGCCACCTGTCTCAGCCCACTGTATCCTGACATCCTGGACCCTAGTCCTCAATATGTGACTGAGATAGGCAATGTCTCTAGGGCTTGGGAGTAAGCCCGGTGGAGGTGCTAGAGCCCACTGCTTCCCAGTCTGCAACGTATGACCAAGTTGGCTCTGGTTATGACTACTAGCAAAGTTGAGTCTTAGTGGCCCTTCTTTTTACACGTTGGAGCTCTTTGAGCCCATTTGGTTGGTATTGGTACGTCCTTGTTTATGACTTAGTTGGTCTCAGTGTCTTCTGTTCATTAGGTCATTTTTCTTCTCTAGGTTGCATCATCTTCTTCATCTCCTTTCTTCACATGTTGTTTACTTCTACATTTGGTTTCATCCAGCCTGCTCTCCACACTAATGCAGTTTCTCTGTTGCCTCTGAATATGCAGATGTCTGAAATGAGGTTCCTCAAGCTTATCTAAACTTTAATGGACAAGAACACCTCTATTATGTGCTAGATAGAAATTATGAGGCCTTCCAATTCCTTGATTTTGTGTTTGAATTAAAAAAATGCTGAATCATGTTTACTGCTCTCTCCCTCTTTTTTAGTTATTGATGCAGCAGAAAAGTCCTAAACCAGAGAGAACGGGGATGTATGGAAAATAACAAGATACATGATCATAGTCCTTCAAAACAAAATTAATTTCTCAAAGAATCATTAGTGAACATAACACAGGGTTTTAATGAGACGGATTTAAGGTGTAAGTTTCTGTAATGCCCTTTACTATTGTTCTGAATCTGGGAAAGTTTGTTGACTTTTCTTATTCTCAGGCTCTTGGAGGAATTCAGTGTGTGTTCCACCCAAGACTTACACACTGACCATGCTGTCTGACCAGGACAGCCCTGCCCTGTTAGAATTGAGTGGGAGCTCTAGCCTGTCCAACAGACTGTGGGCTGTTGTGGCAGCTATTTGAAGCTTTTGTAGCCTTTCCTAACTTTCACACCTTTGCCCAGATGGTGGCTTGCTTCATGACTGCCATGTATCTCCTGCCTCCCCGATCCCCTCCACAGTGTTGCTATGGCTGCTCAGGTACAAGGCACCACCTTGGTACAGAGATAGGCATTACCTGTAAGTTTGGAGGTATTATTGCCCAGTAGGGTGAACTGTGAGCACAGAATACCGGAGTTCAGAGACAAATTATTCTTCGTATCTTTCTTCATTTAAAATGTGTGCTTGACAGAGATGCCTAGCTAGTTAATTGACTTGATTCAGAATTTCAAAATAGAATTTTAACAAATGATATGTGCATGTACGTTTATCTGGGTACACACTTTCTGCAAACTTTGAGCCAAGTATATTTTCATTCATACTTAATCCAAAGACGTCTCTGTGTACTTTGTGTTGAACAAATTTCGTAGCTAAATAATGTATAACAGGTATATATTGTGTACACTTTAATGGGACTATTGCATTGATCTCCAACAAATGAGAAAGGTGTAAGATTTCACATTGTCGAAGTTCACAAAATATTCCAAATGAGATGTGGAAGACCATATCATGAACACCCAAAGATGTCCATTCCTAATTTCCAGAAACTGTGAATAGATTACGTACAGGGCAAAAGGCACTTTTCTGATATAATGTGTTCAAGGATTGTTCAGGTGCCCCAATGTAATCACAAGAGTTATTAGAAGGCAAAAACGCATTCAGGAGAATCCAAGAAGGAGATGGAATCAGAGGTGAGAATGATACAATAGATGACTGTAAGGGGCTGGTAACCAAGGAATATTTGCAGAATCTAGAGGCTGACAAGGGCAGGAAACATTCCCCTCTAGGGTACCCAGAAGGAATACATTTAGCTGACGCTTTTTTTACTTTAAATACAGTGAGACTCATTTTGGACTTCTGATTGCCATAACAGTGAGATAACGCATTTGCTTTGTTTCTGGCCATTAAATGTGTGGTAATCTGTTAAAGAATAGGAAACTAATATAAGAGACAACATAATTATTTTTAGAAAATGTGTATGTGTAAACCAAATTTAAAGGTAGAAAACACTACAGTTCTCATTTTGACCTTAATTAATTTAACAAAATATTTAGCATTGAACAAAACTTCATAGCATATTCCAGTGTATTACACTGGAAAGAGACCCTGGGTGGTATAAATGGTTAATCACTTGGAAAGACTTAGGACTCTACTTCTGAGAGACCATTGAAAACCCTATGAGGAAAATCTACTTTGACACCTCTGGGATCACATTGAGTCAGAATTCACTTGAGGACAACTGCTTTGATTGTTTATTTAGTTAGTTATTCATTCATTTATTTTTATTTGCATTGAAAATATTGTAATGTGAGTTTCCCCCTTTGCTGCAGTGGTATTATTCTAGCCAGACCCAAAGGAATAGTTTTCTACTGGGAAACAAAAGTCTCTAATTGCAACCTGGTGAGGCCAAACACACCTATAATAAAATAAAAACATACACAAAAGCAAATAACATAAAAATCTTAAAGACTGTAGGGATCAGATTATAGCTGATTTTGTCTCTTGAGGCCTGAAATACCTGTCAAATATATTGATTTTTGTCACTTTGTTGTGAACCCCGGAAGGTCAATCCTTGTCCAGTGCACTCAGATTTGCCAATAATCTGGACACCGGTCTTTGAGAAAGAGAAAATAACTTCATTATAATCCACAGATGAAGGAGCTGGGAGGAAACTCTTCAGATGTGACTCCCTAAGCTATGCGGAAGCAGGGCTTATATGTGATTTGGGCAGCAGAATGTCTGCCACACAGGTGTACTGGGGAGGGAAAATACTAGAAGGCAGTCAGGAAATAGAAGGTGACATGGCTCTTGTTAGACCTCTCACTTCGGAAAAATGTCCATGTGATGATTTTCCTTCTCATTCATTCCAGTTGTTACCACATCCTCTGTTGAGTTCACTTAATGGTCACATCTGGCCTTTTGGGCATGCAGGGGTGGGCCAAACCTGACTTCGGCTAGTTTAAGGACTGATGGAAACTTACTGGCATTCTTAGGGTCAGGTTACACCTTCAGCTATTCTACTTATTTATGTCCAACTTGGAAACTGATTCACTTATGTGAGTCTCACAGTTCCTCATTTTAGATTATGTCTGATCTTCCTGAAAATTTCATAACTTTATTTCCTAACAATGTCTTTACCTCTCATGTCTTACCCAGTCTGCCTCACTCCTTCACATCTTAGTAGCACTGTACATATATAGATATAACTCCTATGAGTATTATTATTATTTTTTTGTTAACTGTTTCTTGAGAATTGTTACCTTTTAAGAGATGACTTTTTTGGTCTGATAATATTTTTAACCAGAAACACACTAAATAAAATGAGTTATGTCTAATATTATGGTTTATTACAAAGATAATAAACTCTATACAATAGTATTTAGTATGAGAATATCCTATGGAAAACTTTTAATTTTATGTCATGATAAGCTGAACATGCATTTTTTTGTGTGTATGTGTGTTGAGAGAGGAGGAAAAATGTAGAATTCTTTTATGTTTATTTCAGTCTGCGGTGACACATGTCTTCTTTCAAAGCACTCTAGGCTTAGTGTTTATTTCCCCCTGTATGTTTACTTTTTGGGGTTATAAATTTATTTTAAGTGCAAAACAAAAACTGATTAAAGAAAAAAGGTGATAGATGGAGAAAATGGTACAAAAGGTTATGAACGGAGAATATGGTACAAAAAAAGAAAAAGTAAAATTGTAATAAAATGTCTAGTCCTTGGACAAAAAGTGGGTGTACCAAGAAGAATGATCTAACTTTCTATCATCTTAGAAGGAATGATTTTCATATATCTCCACCACCCACTTCAGACTTTCCCATCCTAGTTTATAGGCTATGATGTTATTGTTATTTGAGTTCAAGTTTATTCTAACTCTTGAAAACCCCATGTGTACAGGCTGGCCATGGCTGAAATACAAAAGAAAAAACATCAACAGGACATTTCTTCCTTGGTGCCATAGGGTGGGTTTGTTCTACCAAAGTTAGCGTAAACTGTTTGGATCACCTAGATACCTTATTTAGAGAGTACATAAAACAAACCATTTAATAACTTGCATTCTATTTATAATGCATATTTACTTACTTTCAGAATGTTGTTTATTACAAATATAAGTTTGTTTTCATTTTATAATCGAAATATTTTTCTACCTAGGAATAGTGGGTGTTTTTAATTGGGATAAAAATTCATCAATAATTTTCCCATTGAAAGTAATAGATTTTTTCTTCTTAGCTATTTAATGCCTCTTCACTTAACAGCAGATTTTTCAGGAGCAAAATGAGATTCTTAATAGAAGATAGTTATAGTTATAGATTTACATTAGTTTGAGCGATTGGCATGGGTTATTCAGGGATGTCTTCAGTGCATCCTTCACATCTTTGTTCCTTAGACGGTTAATGAGGGGATTCACCATTGGTATCACTAAGGTGTAAAAGACTGAGTCCGTTTTATCAGTATCTGGACCTTGGTTGCAAATACATGAAAAGTAGAGTCCCACAGAATACAGTGACCACCATCACGTGAGAAGAACAGGTGGAAAAAGTTTTTTGTCTCCCCTTTGAGGACTGTATCCTCAAAATGGCAAGGATAATGTTAATGCAGGATATTAGAACAATGATCATGGAGAAAAACAAATTGATCCCTGAAAAGGTAAACACTGCTATTTCTGGAATGTAAGTATCAGAACAGGACAAGGCTAACAAAGGGACACTATCACAGTAAAAATTGTTGATTACATTGGAAGAACAGTATGATACAGAGAACACACAGGCAGAGACAGTCAGTGCTTTGGTCAGGCTGTAGAGGTATACGAGAGATACTAGCAGGAGCCTGATTTGCCGAGATACCACCACCATGTAGAGAAGGGGGTTACAAATGGCCACATAGCGGTCATAGGCCATTGTGGCCAGTGTGAAAACCTCTGCCACAATAAAAACCAAAAATCCACCAAGTTGAGCTGCTCAACAGTAGTAAGAGATAGTTTTCTTCTTAAAGAAGAAGTTGACTGGCATTTTAAGGACAATGACAGTAGAATTATCGAGATTCATAATAGCCAAGTGACGGAGGAAAAAGTACATGGGGTTATGAAGTCGGGAGTCAACACTGGTGAGGGTGATGATGCACAGGTTCCCTGCCACGGTCAACCCATAGATCACTAGGAAGACAAAGAAAAGGGGGACCTGGAGCTCCAGACAGTCTGTGACTGTCATGAGAATGAACTCAGTAACCCATGTGAGATTTCCTGGAGCCATTTATTGTGTTGCTTTTGTCTGTAAATGTGAAGACTGGAAAGAGATTAATAGAAGGTAAAATAAATTTTGCTCTTAGAAGGTTATTCCTTGTCAAAGTTTTATTTAAAATCACTTTACTTTTGTTCATAAACACTTAGGAGTGTCAGATCTTAGTAGTTTTTCTCCCTGCTTTTTCACAAATTTCAGAAATACAAAGTCACCAGAGAACAACTGAGGACTGAGGTTGGTTCTTTGAACTGTTTGCCTGAAGTATCTTTTCACTGTTAAACATAGTTTAAATATTGGCTTTGACGTATATATATGCATATACATGTATTTAATTTCAAAAATTATCACTGTGTTGTCAATTAGCATCATATTCAATGCTTTAGATTGTGAATAGAATCAAGTTTATTATTTTTTCCTTTACCATATCTTCATATCGTCCTGGCTTTCATCCACAATGGAAGAAATTAGGGCACATAATTACTTTCATTCTTTATACACCTAACAGCTAATAATAGAAGTATAAAAATGTGGCTAACATAGGGTATAAATAATTAGGATTTCAAAAATGCTCAAGAAATTCCTGAACATTAACACCTGCACAGAGAAAATGTGAAATTCTCAGTTTATCGTTAATCTCATTGGTAGAAGATAAGGTGTAAGTATCTTTCTATTTTTGTGCTCCAAATGCTACATGACATTGTCATAACTCATTACAGCTGATGTTTTTCTAGTAACTCTACCTGGATTAAGATTATCTGGTAAATATTTCCTTCCCTAAAAATATCAATTTCATCATATGTAAAAAAGCAATATGCTAAATCTCCATTCTCTTAGATAATCAACACTGATCACAGATTTTTTTATATATTTTTTCACATCTCCTTTAACAATGCTCAGTCTCATTTATCAGTAGCCATTAAGACAGTTATTAATTTATTAAGATGTTTACTTAAGTCATTACAGGACTGTCACTTCCACTTAGCAATTACTGGGCAAGGATTGCAGTCACTTGGAAAACAGACAGAGAAGAAACCATTGCAGATCTGAGTTTGATTTGAATTGATAGAGCTTTCGATATACTTGGCCCTCACATCTAGAGATAAAAAAACCAAAATCAAACCTGTTGACATCAATTTTGACTCATATCTACCCTATAGGACAGAGTGGACCTGCCCATAGAGTTCCCAAGGCAGGCCTGGCCAATTCAAACTGCAGACCATTCGGTTAGCAGCTGTAGCACTTAACCTCTACACCATCAGGGTTTCCCATCTAGCTTTAGTAGTAGGTAAAACATTTGGTTTAGCCTACCTGTGCATAAAGATCTGCTGAGATCCTCTCCCAAGTTTACCCCCTAAAGCATGCTAGAAAGTTTTACAAAGGTCTGAAGTTCCTGAAGACCTTCACAATAATATATGTTTGTTTCTAGGCCCCAGTCCCTGAACATGAGGACTAGAATTCCCAGATAAAGGTCTGTTTCCCCAGGGAAAGAAAGACAAATTGAATGCTCATTAAGCAAAGCACCACTCAAGATTTCAGCCTGGGGAGATAGCCTAGGGACTTGTTTAAATTATTACATTGAAAAAGAAACACATGCAGTAATTCTGTCACACGCATGCGTGCACACACAGACACACGCACACTCACACACACACACAGACACACACATATATATATGTATATATATCCTTCGATTCTCTGGCCAGTGCTCCTGGGTTATGGATGAAGAAAATCCAAGAGTTGGCAAACACGAATTCAACCCAATGGACAATTTTAATGTGAGTATTGAGGGTAGAACGTAACACAAAACCTCTTTTCCAATGTCAAGCACTGGTGTATTCGTTGTAAGAACCAGATGATATACACCAAATTCAAAACATGAAGTTTGTAAAAAGGCTGAATATCAACTTTT
Source organism: Loxodonta africana (assembly GCF_030014295.1). Lineage (NCBI taxonomy): Eukaryota > Metazoa > Chordata > Mammalia > Proboscidea > Elephantidae > Loxodonta > Loxodonta africana. The sequence goes on along the minus strand of NC_087348.1, from coordinate 24,077,142 downwards.
TATTCAAATCATTAAAGTGTAAATCATATCTGGTATCATTTCCAATTTTTATATCCAACTAATTTGAGTAAAAAATGTATTTTTTCACACTAACCTACAATCTTCTTTCAAATAATGAATAAATACTGCAATTGAACGCTGTTACAATTATTTCTTACTTTTCCTGGGGCATTTTCTAGACTATAACCTTTAGAACAGAGGAATATAAAAATTATTTTGTCTTTTTATTACCAGATTCTAGAATAATATGCAGGAAAAAGTATATGCCCAAAAGGTATTTGTTAACCAACTTACTGACTGATGGAATGAATGAATAAATGAAATGCACATCCTAAAATGTGAAATTAAACATGAGAATTTTGTTCCCATGCTGTAATCAATCTTTAATGTTGTTTTAACTTTGACAAAGCAACCTTGATAAGTTGTATCTCATTCTCTAAGATAGTCACTACTTTAGTGTAGGATACAACTCTTCCTTCTTAGTTTTGGCATTCCTAAAATCTAATACCAGTTTCCATCCAGCTAATTTTAGCTTATTAAGATGAAAATGTTGATGATTTTAGGGACAGTTTTACTAAACATTATCAAGAAAAGGCTGGTTTAAAACTAGGAGAGTCGGAATCCTGTTGTCTTAGACTGTGTTCTCTAGAGAGGCAAAACCAGTGAAATGTGTATACAAGGGTAAGTCAAAAAGTATTCCTACTAGGGTTCCAGTTGATGCATTCATGGGTTTATTCCGAACAAAATGTGTTTCAACATGCCTGGTTAGCAGCCTGAACTCTTAACCATTTTACCACCAGGGCTCCCATATACATATATACATATGTATGTATATATATATATATATAGTTTGATATGTATATATACATATCTATATAAAACCAACTCCCATTGCCAAGGTGTGGATTCTGATCAGAGCAACCCCACAGGACAGGGTAGAACCACCCTACAGGGATTCCAAGGAATAGTTGTCATATTTCAACTGCTGACCTTTTGATTAGCAGAGAAGTTCTTAACCACTGTGCCACCAGGGCTTCAGAGATTGTAATAACCTATGTAGTTTTAATATTTCAGTGTTTACAATAGTGATAATTTTTGGATAATGTTGATATAATAGTCATTGAAATCAGACAAAACTGAAACATACCCTATAAAAGAGACTGGCTGGGTGATTACCAAATCTGTTTTTCTTTTCTTCCTGGCCACTTGGCTAGACTATTTCTCAGCCTCCCTTGAAGTTAGTGTGGTGAAGTGAGAGAATTCTAGGCTAATTTGTGTGTGGGATCACAGCATCAGATTCACAGCATGCCGTCATTGTGTGTTTGTCTGAATGGCTTTCCACAGTACTTTTCAGATTTATTTCTACTCTAATTCTATATCCCATAACCATCAACAGACCTCATGCCCATTTCCATTTTAATCCCCTTCCCTACATAAGTAGCTTTTCTAAAAAGGTTAATAAATATGTCATTTAAAAGGCATGCACTCCTGGGGTCTTAAAAGCTTGAGAGTTGCCATCTAAGATACAACTATTGCTCTCTACTGTCTGGAGTGAAAGAGAATGATGGAAACCAAAGATTCAAATAATAAACTAGTCCACAGGACGAATAGCACAGAGGAAACATGGCCTCTTCTAGCCCGAGACCAGAAGAACTAAATGGTGCCCAACTAGCAACCAATTGTTCTGACGAAGGACACAGCAGAAGATTCCTTGTAGAATGGAAGAAAAATGTAGAACAATATTCATATTCCTTTAAAAAGTCCATCTTGCTGGACCAATAGAGAGTAGCCCCAGTGCCATTGAGTCGAGTAACTCTCAAAAGCGTCACTCTTAAGAAACCCTTTTAACTAGGAACAGAAGCCACTATAAGGAAAGGGAAGCAAGCAGAGTTGGGGACCTCATACCACCAAGAAAGAAGTACCAAGAGTAGTGCATGTCTTTTAGACCCTGGGTTCATATGAAGAAAAACTACTCAACCAGGGGAAGACTGAGGACAAGAATCTTCGTCCAGAGCCAACAGAGAGAGAAATCCTTCCTTCCTCTGGAGCCGATGCCCTGAATTTGGACTTGTAACCTACTAGACAGTGAGAGAATAAATTTTTCTTTGTTAGAGGTATCCACTTGTGGTATTTCTGTTATAGCAGTACTAGATAACCAAGACAGGTTTCTGTAGCAGCTGTTCAAAGCTTTTCCTAAGTTTCACACCTTTGCCCAGATGGTGACTTGCTTCTTGACTTCCATGTATCTCCTGTCTCACCTGACCCCTCCCTGCATTTGCTATGGCTGCTCAGGTACAAGATGCCATGGCAGTACCTCAGTGCACAGATAAGCATAACCTGGACGTTTGGAGGTGTTAATGCCCAATCGGGTGAACTTCTAGCATAGAAGACCGAAGTTGAGAGATAAACTGTTTTTCATATCTTACTTCATTTAAAATATGTGCTTGACAGATATGTCTAGCTGGTTAACTGACTTGATTCAGAATTTCTCAATAGAAGTGTAACAAATGATATGTGAGTGTGTGTTTATCTGGGTACACACTTTCTGCAATCTTTGAGCCAAATATTTTTCTGTTCATCATTAATTCAAAGAGGTTTCTGTGTATAGTTTGTATAGGACAAACCAAAGCTAAGTAACGTAAAACAGGTATATACTGTGTATATTTTGGTTGGAATATTTTATTGAGCTCAGGTAAATGAGACAGTTGTGAGATTTTACATTGTCTAATTTCACAAAATACTCCAATGTGATCTAGAAGACAGTTCATGAATGCTCAAAGATATCCAAATCCTATTTCTCAGAAACTGTGAATGTATTACTTACACGACAAAATGGACTTTACTAATATAACATGTTCAAGGACTGTTTAGATGGGCCATAAGTAATCACAAGAGTTCTCAGAAGACAAAAGGAATGTAGAAAAACCCGAGAAGGTGATGGAAGCAGAAGTGAGAGTGATAGAATTGATAACTGGAAGGGGCCACTGTCCAAGGAATATTTGCAGCCTCTAAAAAAAAAAAAAAAAAATTAAAAGTGAAAAAGAAATCATTCTCCTCGAGGACACCCAGAAGGCATACAATTAGCTAACACCTTGCTTTTAGTGCAATTAGACTCATTATGGTATTCTTACTGTCAAAACTGAGATAATACATTCGTGTTATTTTTAGACATTAAATTTGAGGTAATTTGTTACAGCAATATGAAAGGAATATAAAAAACAGCATGATTCATTTTAGGAAATACATAGATGTGAACCAAATTAAAAGGTAAAAAACACTAAACTTCTCATTTTTGACCTTTATTCATTTAGCAATGAACCAAACTGTACATATATTCCAACGTATTGCATTGGATAGTGTCCCCGGGTGCTGTATATTGTTAAGTCCTTGACTGCTAACTGAAAGTTTGGTGGTTTGAATCCACCCAGAGGTGACTTAGAAAAAAAGGCTTGGTGATCTACTTATGAAAGATCACTGAAAACCTTCTGGGGAAGTTCTACCCTGAAGTACATAGGGGTGCAATGAATGGAAACCACTCTAAGACAACTGGTTTTTCATTTATTCATTCATTTAAATAGCATTGGAAATGTTGTAATGTGAGTTTAGTCTTTTGTTCCAATTCTCTACATCTAGCCATACCCAAAGAAAATAGTTTTCTAATGGGAAACATGCTTCTGTAATTGTAAGCTGCTGAAGCCAAATACACCCTGAATAAAGTAAAAACAAAGGAACACATTAGCCGTTAACATGAAGAGTTTAAAGACTAATGGGATTAAATTATAGATGATTTTTTCTTTTGAGATCAGAAATGCCCATCACATATTTTATCTTCCCTGCCTTCGGCTCTTGTGATCATTTATGACCAAAGTTAGAAATTGATTCATTTATGTGAGTCTCAGAGTTCCTGGTTGTGGCTCATGTCTGAACTTCCTAAAAATGTCGTGACTTTATTTCCAGACACTGTCCTTACATCACATGCCACACCCACTCTCCCTCACGCCATTGCATGTTAGTAGCATTGTACATACACAGCAATAACTCACATAACTATTTATATTCTTTTTTTCTTTTTAGTGGTATGTTTCTTGTGAATTACAACTTTTAAGAAATGACATTTTTGGTCTAATAACAATTTCACTACACTAAATAAAAATGTAAAACAAGTAATGTTTAACGTTGATGGTTTCACATTAAAGGTAATACACTCTACACAACAGATTTTAGTATGAGAATAACACGTGGAAGCATTTAATTATATATCATGATTACCAAACCCAGTGCCGTCAAGTCGATTCCGACTCATAGCAACCCTATAGGACAGAGTAGAACTGCCCCATAGAGTTTCCAAGGAGCGCCTCGCGGATTATAACTGTTGACCTTTGGTTAGCAGCCATAGCACTTAACCATTACACCACCAGGGTTTCCATATCATGATTAGCTCAACATAATTTTCATTCCTTTGTGCACATGTCTACAAGAGAGGAGGAAAAACATAAAATGCTTTTATGTTTATTTCAGTCTGCTATGTCACGTGTCCCATTTCAAAGTGCTCTTCGGCTTAGTTTTATTTTCCCCTACATGTACTTTCATGTGTTATGAATTTATCTTAAGCGTAAGACAACAATGAGTTCACAAAACATGTCATAGATGGAGAATATGGTGCAAAAGGTTATTAGTGGAGAATATGGTATAAAAAAGAAAAGAAAAAGTAAAATTGTAATAAAATGTTTAGTCCTTGGACAAAAGGTAAGTGTATCAAGGAGAATAATCCGACTTTCTATCACCTTTCAAGCAATGATTCTCATATGCCTCCACCACCGATTAGCAGGCTTTCTCTTCCTTGTTTAGAGACTATGTTGTTGTCAGTTGCCGGCAAGTCAATTTCGGTTCATCAGGATCCCAGGTGTTCCAGGGTAGAGATTCTCCACAGCGCTTTCTTGGCTCCAATTTTAAAGGAAGAAAAGTGCAAGGTCTTTTCTTTCCTGGTACCACTGGGTGGGTCCCATTCTCCAAATTGTAGGTTATTGAAAACAATTTGCGGTACTTAGACACCTTTTGTTTGTAGCTTTTTCTTCTCATTTGCAAACAAATACAGTGCCTATGTCAAAGACCCTCAAGGAGATGGATTGACACAGTGGCTGCAACAATGGGCTAAAGCAAAACAATGATCATGAGGATGGCTCAGGACCAGGCAGTGTTTCCTTCTGTTGTACATAATGTCACTATGAGTAGGAATGGACTTGATGGCATCTAACAACAGCAGATACCATATTTCCAGAGAATAAGACACAAACCTTTTAACAAGTTGTAATTTATTTATAATATGTATTTATTTATTTTCAATTTGTTGTTTATTACTTATGTAAGTTTGTTTTCATTGTATAATTGAAGCATTTTTCCAACTAGGAAGATTGGTACTTTGAATTGGAAAAAAAATGCATTAGTATTTTTCCCATCGTAATTAATAGTTTTTTTTATTGTTTGTTTTTTAACTACTTAAAATGCCTCTTCACTTAGCAGTTTTGTCAGGAGCAAATTAAGGTTCTTAAAAGAAGATAGTTGTAGTTATAATTTATATTAGTTTGAGTGATTGGCATGGGTTATTCAGGAATCTCTTCAGTGCATCCTTCACATCCTTGTTCCTTAGGCTGTATATGAGGGGATTCAGCATTGGTATCACGAGGGTGTAAAAGACTGAGGCCATTTTATCAGTATCTAGTGAGTGATTGGTCCTTGGTTGCAAATACATGAAAAGGAGGGTCCCATAGAACACAGTGACCGCCATCATGTGAGAAGCACAGGTGGAAAAAGCTTTTTGTCTCCCTTCTGAGGATTGTATCCTCAAAATGGTGAGGACAATGTAGAAGTAGGATATTAGAACAACGATCATGGAGAAAAACAGATTGGTACCCGAAAATGTAAACACAGCTGTTTCTGGAATGTAAGTATCAGAACAGGACAATGCTAGCAAAGGGACGTTATCACAGTAAAAATGGTTGATTACATTAGAAGAACAATATGATACAGAGAACACACAGGCAGAGACAGTCAGTGCTATGGTCAGACTGTAGAGGTATATGAGGGATATTAGCAGAAGGCAGACCTGCCAAGATACGACCACCATGTAGAGCAGGAGGTTGCAAATGGCCACATAGCGGTCATAGGCCATTGCCGCCAGTATGAAAACTTCAGCCACCATGAAAACTAAGAATCCTCCTAGTTGAGCTGCACAAAAGTGGTATGAAATGGTTTTCTCCTTAGCCAAGAAGTTGAGCAACATTTTAGGGGCAATGGTGGTAGAATTGCCAAGGTTAGTGATAGCCAAGTGTTGAAGGAAAAACTACATGGGGGTTTGAAGTCTTGAGTCCACACTGGTGAGGATGATGGTGCCCAGGTTCCCTACCACAGTCAGCCCATAGATCACCAGGAAGACAAAGAAAAGGGGGATCTGGAGCTCAGGAAGGCCTGTGATTCCCATGAGAATGAACTCATTCACCTTTGTGAGATTTCCTGGAGCCATTTATTGCACTGTTTGTTTCCTTAAATAGAGAAAATGAAAAGAGATTAATAAAATGTAAAATTAATTTTGCTTTTAGAGGATTATTCCTTGTTAAATTTTCATTTAAAATCTGTTTAGTTTTGTTCGCACTTACGAGTTTCAGATCTTAATTTTTTCTCTCCTACATTTTCAGAAATTTCAAAAAAAAAAAACTCATCAGAAAACAACTAAGGTTGGTTTTTAAAATTATTTTGTAAACTGTTTATTTACTGTTAGATATAGTTTAAATATTGAATTTTTTATATATATATATACAACGTGCATAAAATGAAAAAAAAAAAAAAACTCGTTGCCTTCATTTCGATTCCAACTCATAGGACCCCTATAGGGCAGAGTAGAACCGACTCATATGGTTTCCAAGGAGCGCCAGGTGAATTCAAAGTGTCGACCTTTTGGTTAGCAGCGGTAGCTCTTAACCACTACACAACCAGGGTTTTCTATATTGTACATAGAAGTAAAATTTTTGAATTATATATATATATGCATATACATATATATGTTGTACGTAGGGTTTCTATGATTCTGAACCAAATCAATGACACTTAATAACAACAAAATATCATATATAAGTATATATATGATATATATATCATAATATACATGCATGAATATTTTTCCAGTGATATTGAGTGAGATGTATATATTTTCTTTCCCACTGTTTTCAAGTGAGAATAAGAGAACTGCCTTTACCGAGTTGGAGTTGATTAGCCAGAGTGGCCTCCAGCTATCCTTCTGCTTAACTGCCACAGGCCTCCTCTCCAGCCCAGGCTGCTTCATCATCCTTATGTATTTTATATATTTCAGTGTCTCTGTGGGAAACTCATCCAGAACTGTGGCTTTTTCCTTAACAATTTTTTTTTTTTTTTTATAATAACTTTTATTAAGCTTCAAGTGAACGTTTACAAATCCAATCAGTCTGTCACATATAAGTTTACATACATCTCACTCCCTACTCCCACTTGCTCTCCCCGTCTTGAGTCAGCCCTTTCAGTCTCTCCTTTCTTGACAATTTTGCCGGCTTCCCTCTCTCTCTATCCTCCCATCCCCCCTCCAGACAAGAGTTGCCAACACAATCTCAAGTGTCCACCTGATATAATTAGCTCACTCTTCATCAGCATCTCTCTCCCACCCGCTGACCAGTCCCTTTCATTTCTGATGAGTTGTCTTCGGGGATGGTTCCTGTCCTGTGTCAACTGAAGGTCTGGGGAGCATGGCCGCCGGGATTCCTCCAGTCTCAGTCAGACCATTAAGTTTGGTCTTCTTATGAGAATTTGGGGTCTGCATCCCACTGATCTCCTGCTCCCTCAGGGGTCCTCTGCTGTGCTCCCTGTCAGGGCAGTCATCGATTGTGGCCGGGCACCAACTAGTTCTTCTGGTCTCAGGATGATGTAGGTCTCTGGTTCATGTGGCCCTTTCTGTCTCTTGGGCTCTTAGTTGTCATGTGGGCTTGGTGTTCTTCATTTTCCTTTGCTCCAGGTGGGTTGAGACCAATTGCTGCATCTTAGATGGCTGCTTGTTAGCATTTAAGACCCCAGACGCCACATTTCAAAGTGGGATGCAGAATGATTTCATAATAGAATTATTTTGCCAATTGACTTAGAAGTCCCCGCAAACCATGCTCCCCAGACCCCCGCCCTTGCTCCGCTGACCTTTGAAGCATTCATTTTATCCCGGAAACTTCTTTGCTTTTGGTCCAGTCCAATTGAGCTGACCTTCCATGTATTGAGTGTTGTCTTTCCCTTCACCTAAAGCAGTTCTTATCTACTGATTAATCAATAAAAAAACCCTCTCCCACCCTCCCTCCCTCCCCCCCTCGTAACCACAAAAGTATGTGTTCTTCTCAGGTTTACTATTTCTCAAGATCTTATAATAGTGGTCTTATACAATATTTGTCCTTTTGCCTCTGACTAATTTCGCTCAGCATAATGCCTTCCAGGTTCCTCCATGTTATGAAATGTTTCAGAGATTCGTCACTGTTCTTTATCGATGCGTAGTATTCCATTGTGTGAATATACCACAATTTATTTAACCATTCATCCGTTGATGGACACCTTGGTTGCTTCCAACTTTTTGCTATTGTAAACAGAGCTGCAATAAACATGGGTGTGCATATATCTGTTTGTATGAAGGCTCTTGTATCTCTAGGGTATATTCCTAGGAGTGGGATTTCTGGCTTGTATGGTAGTTCTATTTCTAACTGTTTGAGTTAACACCAGATAGATTTCCAAAGTGGTTGTACCATTTTACATTCCCACCAGCAGTGTATGAGAGTTCCAATCTCTCCGCAGCCTCTCCAACATTTATTATTTTGTGTTTTTTGGATTAATGCCAGCCTTGCTGGTGTGAGATGGAATCTCATCGTAGTTTTAATTTGCATTTCTCTAATGGCTAATGATCGAGAGCATTTTCTCATGTATCTGTTGGCTGCCTGAATATCTTCTTTAGAGAAATGTGTGTTCATATCCTTTGCCCACTTCTTGATTGGGTTGTTTGTCTTTTTGTGGTTGAGTTTTGACAGAATCATGTAGATTTTAGAGATCAGGCGCTGGTCGGAGATGTCATAGCTGAAAATTCTTTCCCAATCTGTAGGTGGTCTTTTTACTCTTTTGGTGAAGTCTTTAGATGAGCATAGGTGTTTGATTTTTAGGAGCTCCCAGTTATCGGGTTTCTCTTCATCATTTTTGGTAATGTTTTGTATTCTGTTTATACCTTGTATTAGGGCTCCTAGGGTTGTCCCAATTTTTTCTTCCATGATCTTTATCGTTTTAGTCTTTATGTTTAGGTCTTTGATCCACTTGGAGTTAGTTTTTGTGCATGGTGTGAGGTATGGGTCCTGTTTCATTTTTTTGCAAATGGATATCCAGTTATGCCAGCACCATTTGTTAAAAAGGCTATCTTTTCCCCAATTAATTGACACTGGTCCTTTGTCAAATATCAGCTGCTCATATACGGATGGATCTATGTCTGGGTTCTCAATTCTGTTCCATTGGTCTATGTGTCTGTTGTTGTACCAATACCAGGCTGTTTTGACTACTGTGGCTGTAAAATAGGTTCTGAAGTCAGGTAAGGTGAGGCCTCCCACTTTCTTCTTCTTTTTCAGTAGTGCTTTGCTTATCCGGGGCTTCTTTCCCTTCCATATGAAATTGGTGATTTGTTTCTCTATCCCCTTAAAATATGACATTGGAATTTGGATCGGAAGTGCGTTAAATGTATAGATGGCTTTTGGTAGAATAGACATTTTTACTATGTTAAGTCTTCCTATCCATGAGCAAGGTATGTTTTTCCACTTAAGTATGTCCTTTTGAATTTCTTGTAGTAGAGCTTTGTAGTTTTCTTTGTATAGGTCTTTTACATCCTTGGTAAGATTTATTCCTAAGTATCTTATCTTCTTGGGGGCTACTGTGAATGGTATTGATTTGGTTATTTCCTCTTCGGTGTTCTTTTTGTTGATGTAGAGGAATCCAAGTGATTTTTGTATGTTTATTTTATAACCTGAGACTCTGCCAAACTCTTCTATTAGTTTCAGTAGTTTTCTGGAGGATTCCTTAGGGTTTTCTGTGTATATAATCACGTCATCTGCAAATAGTGATAACTTTACTTCTTCCTTGCCAATCCGGATACCTTTTATTTCTTTGTCTAGCCTGATTGCCCTGGCTAAGACTTCCAACACGATGTTGAATAAGAGTGGTGATAAAGGGCATCCTTGTCTGGTTCCCGTTCTCAAGGGAAATGCTTTCAGGTTCTCTCCATTTAGAGTGATATTGGCTGTTGGCTTTGCATAGATGCCCTTTATTATGTTGAGGAATTTTCCTTCAATTCCTATTTTGGTAAGAGTTTTTATCATGAATGGGTGTTGGACTTTGTCAAATGCCTTTTCTGCATCAATTGATAAGATCATGTGGTTTTTGTCTTTTGTTGTATTTATGTGATGGATTACATTAATGGTTTTTCTGATATTAAACCAGCCTTGCATACCTGGTATAAATCCCACTTGATCAGGGTGAATTATTTTTTTGATGTTTCGTTGGATTCTATTGGCTAGAATTTTGTTGAGGATTTTTGCATCAATGTTCATGAGGGATATAGGTCTATAATTTTCTTTTTTTGTAATGTCTTTACCTGGTTTTGGTATCAGGGAGATGGTGGCTTCATAGAATGAGTTGGGTAGTATTCCGTCATTTTCTATGCTTTGGAATACCTTTAGTAGTAGTGGTGTTAACTCTTCTCTGAAAATTTGGTAGAACTCTGCAGTGAAGCCGTCCGGGCCAGGACTTTTTTTTTGTTGGAAGTTTTTTGATTACCGTTTCAATCTCTTTTTTTGTTATGGGTCTATTTAGTTGTTCTACTTCTGAATGTGTTAGTTTAGGTAGGTAGTGTTTTTCCAGGAATTCATCCATTTCTTCTAGGTTTTCAAATTTGTTAGAGTACAATTTTTCATAATAATCTGAAATGATTCTTTTAATTTCATTTGGTTCTGTTGTGATGTGGTCCTTCTCATTTCTTATTCGGGTTATTTGTTTCCTTTCCTGTATTTCTTTAGTCAGTCTAGCCAATGGTTTATCAATTTTGTTAATTTTTTCAAAGAACCAGCTTTTGGCTTTGTTAATTCTTTCAATTGTTTTTCTATTCTCTAATTCATTTAGTTCAGCTCTAATTTTTATTATTTGTTTTCTTCTGGTGCCTGATGGATTCTTTTGTTGCTCACTTTCTATTTGTTCAAGTTGTCGGGACAGTTCTCTGATTTTGGCTCTTTCTTCTTTTTGTATGTGTGCATTTATTGATATAAATTGGCCTCTGAGCACTGCTTTTGCTGTGTCCCAGAGGTTTTGATAGGAAGTATTTTCATTCTCGTTGCTTTCTATGAATTTCCTTATTCCCTCCTTGATGTCTTCTATAACCCAGTCTTTTTTCAGGAGGGTATTGTTCATTTTCCAAGTATTTGATTTCTTTTCCCTAGTTTTTCTGTTATTGATCTCTAGTTTTATTGCCTTGTGGTCTGAGAAGATGCTTTGTAATATTTCGATGTTTTGGACTCTGCAAAGGTTTGTTTTATGACCTAATATGTGGTCTATTCTAGAGAATGTTCCATGTGTGCTAGAAAAAAAAGTATATTTTGCAGCAGTTGGGTGGAGAGTTCTGTATAAGTCAATGAGGTCAAGTTGGTTGATGTTGTAATTAGATCTTCCGTGTCTCTGTTGAGCTTCTTACTGGATGTCCTGTCCTTCTCCGAAAGTGGTGTGTTGAAGTCTCCTACTATAATTGTGGAGGTATCTATCTCGCTTTTCAGTTCTGTTAAAATTTGATTTATGTATCTTGCAGCCCTGTCATTGGGTGCGTAAATATTTAATATGGTTATGTCTTCCTGATCAATTGTCCCTTTTATCATTATATAGTGTCCTTCTTTATCCTTTGTGGTGGATTTAAGTCTAAAGTCTATTTTGTCAGAAATTAATATTGCTACTCCTCTTCTTTTTTGCTTATTGTTTGCTTGATATACTTTTTTCCATCCTTTGAGTTTTAGTTTGTTTGTGTCTCTAAGTCTAAGGTGTGTCTCTTGTAGGCAGCATATAGATGGATCGTGTTTCTTTATCCAGTCTGTGACTCTCTGTCTCTTTATTGGTGCATTTAGTCCATTTACATTCAGGGTAATTATAGATAAATAAGTTTTTAGTGCTGTCATTTTGATGCCTTTTTATGTGTGTTGTTGACAATTTCATTTTTCCACACACTTTTTTGTGCTGAGGCGTTTTTCTTAGTAAATTGTGAGATCCTCGTTTTCATAGTGTTTGACTTTATGTTAGTTGAGTCGTTACGTTTTTCTTGGTTTTTATCTTGAGTTATAGAGTTGTTATGCCTTTTTGTGGTTACCTCATTATATACCCCTATTTTTCTAAGTAAAAACCTAACTTGTATTGTTCTATATCGCCTTGTATCACTCTCCATATGGCAGTTCAATGCCTCCTGTATTAAGTCCCTCTTTTTGATTATTGTGATCTTTTACCTATTGACTTCCATGATTCCCTGTTATGTGTATTTTTTTTTTTTTAATTAATCTTAATTTCTTTGTTTTTGTGATTTCCCTGTTTGAGTAGATATCAGGACGTTCTGTTTTGTGACCTTGTGTTGTGCTGATATCTGATATTATTGGTTCTCTGACCAAACAATATCCTTTAGTATTTCTTGTAGCTTTGGTTTGGTTTTTGCAAATTCTCTAAACTTGTGTTTGTCTGTAAATATCTTAATTTCGCCTTCATATTTCAGAGAGAGTTTTGCTGGATATATGATCCTTGGTTGGCAGTTTTTCTCCTTCAGTGTTCTGTATATGTCGTCCCATTCCCTTCTTGCCTGCATGGTTTCTGCTGAGTAGTCAGAACTTATTCTTATTGATTCTCCCTTGAAGGAAACCTTTCTTTTCTCCCTGGCTGCTTTTAAAATTTTCTGTTTATCTTTGGTTTTGGTGAGTTTGATGATAATATGTCTTGGTGTTTTTCTTTTTGGATCAATCTTAAATGGGGTTCGATGAGCATCTTGGATAGATATCCTTTCGTCTTTCATGATGTCAGGGAAGTTTTCTGTCAGGAGTTCTTCAACTATTTTCTCTGTGTTTTCTGTCCCCCCTCCCTGTTCTGGGACTCCAATCATCCGCAGGTTATCCTTCTTGATAGAGTCCCACATAATTCTTAGGGTTTCTTCATTTTTTTTAATTCTTTTATCTGATTTTTTTTCAGCTATGTTGGTGTTGATTCCCTGGTCCTCCAGATGTCCCAGTCTGCATTCTAATTGCTCGAGTCTGCTCCTCTGACTTCCTAGTGTGTTGTCTAATTCTGTTATTTTATTGTTAATCTTTTGGATTTCTACATGTTGTCTCTCTATGGATTCTTGCAACTTATTAATTTTTCCACTATGTTCTTGAATAATCTTTTTGAGTTCTTCAACAGTTTTATCAGTGTGTTCCTTGGCTTTTTCTGCAGATATCCTAATTTCATTTGTGATATCATTAAGCATTCTGTAAATTAGTTTTTTATATTCTGTATCTGATAATTCCAAAATTGTATCTTCATTTGGGAAAGATTTTGATTCTTTTGTTTGGGGGGTTGGAGAAGCTGTCACGGTCTGCTTCTTTAAGTGGTTTGATATGGATTGTTGTCTCCGAGCCATCACTGGGAAACTAGTTTTTCCAGAAAATCCGCTAAAAAAAAACTGCAGTCAGATCCCTATCAGAGTTCTCCCTCTGGCTCAGGCTATTCAGATGTTAATGAAGCCGCCTGGGGAGGGTGGGGGAGGGAACAGAGAGATAGGAGAGTAGCACCTCAGAATATAGCCAGAGTTGCTTGTCTTGCTTGGAATGACTGTTATATCTGAGATTCCCGCGGGCGCGTCGCCTATGTGTGCTGGCTGTGTGGAGATTGCCCCCAGGGGGTCTGGCCCGCTGGAGTCACGGTCAGATCCTCCGCTTCCAGCCCCACGCCCAGCGTCAAGGCTCCCCTACTGGGACGGTGCACTCTCAACTCCAAAATCAGTCGCTGCCTCCCGGGGACTTCTCGTCCCTCCAGCCGCGTGGCCGTGCCGCCTCCGTGAACCAGGTGGGCCCCCTCCCGGGGTTAGTTCAGATGGGTGGAGTAGCTCTCCATGCTTGTGCCGCGACCAAGTGTCCCGGCTGGAACGCTGTTCTCCCCACTCCAATACCAGTCGCTGCCTCCCGGGGAATTCTCCTACCGGCTGCGTCCCACGCCGCCCGCGCGACCCGGCTGGTCCCCTTCCCGGGGTTAGTTCAGGGGGTGGAGCAACTCTCCGTGTTTATGGCGTACCTGCGAGCAGTCCAAATCCCTGCGGGACGGTTCCCCGGCTCGGATGCTGCTCTTTCTGCTCCAAGATCAGTCACTGCCTCCCGGGGACTTCTCCTACCGGCTGCGTCCCACGCCGCCCGTGGAACTGGCTGGTCCCCCTCCCGGGGTTAGTTCAGGGGGGTGGAGCAGGTCTCTGTGCTTGTGCCGTACCTGACTGGTACGCTGGCTCCAGGCTCTGGAAACTATCGCTGCTTCCCTGTAATAGTTCGTTCTCCGTCTCTAAATCTGTGTTTGTTGTTCAGGGTTCGTAGATTGTTATGTATGTGATCAATTCACTTGTTTTTCCGTGTCTTTGTTGTAAGAGGGATCCGAGGTAACGTCTGCCTAGTCCGCCATCTTGGCTCCGCCCCCTCTCCTTAACAATTTTTACCAGATCTCTCTGTTTCTGCTACGCACAGGTAGACCTGCATCTCATTTCTGTTCCTTCTGTAGTTGCAGGAAGACTGCATCCTTCTTTCTTAATCACATTTTCTTTCTTCTGCCACATACCTCAGAACTATCACTAGATTTGTTTTCCTGATGACTATTATTTCTTTTTAGCAGACTTTCCTTCCTTTTCTAGTTTATCCTCCTTTTCCTTAAGTTCTTTGACGCCTGTTTTGTGGTGGTCATTACAGTTAAGGTTTATTACTTACAGTTTAGATTTGATAAAGTTCAATCATTTTACCAGGGAGGATAGAAAGCTACCATTTATTTAATGTTCACTGTGTGCTTCTCATTGCTGTCGTGAGTTGACATCTAGCAGATTCCTAGTTATGGTGACCCCACGTGTGAGAGCAGAACTACCCCACTGGGTTATCAACTGTGACCTTTTTGAAGCCACATGAGAAGCCTGTCTCCTCTGAGTGGGCTTGAATCGCCATCATTTCAGCCAGTATCCAAGTGCTTAACTTTTCGTGCCACCCAGGGGCTCTCACTATGTGCCTGGAACTACGCCAAATGTTTTGAAATAATTATCTCTTATTCTGCATTAGAGTTTTAGGAGATGAATATAAATATTTCCATGTCTGATGAGACAACAGAGGATCAGTGAAGTCCCTCAGAGTCTGCATAGATATTGGCTGGGTAAAGGCATGGGTTAAACTTATGGTTTGTTCTTTTTTATTAATTTGGTTTGCTCTTTTTGATATTGTTCTCATTTTATTCCTCTAAGCACTAGCTCTTTGCTTTTGATCAAATATTTCTATTCTTGTATAGTACGAATTAACTGGCATAATGTGCATGCAGAGGTTAGTAAACACAAAGCTTGGCACATAATGATTTCAAAATAGTTGTTACGTGTAAAAAAACTATCATTGTCATTACTAGCATGCTATGAATGAGTTTCGTATTTTTCTCTCCTTTTGTTTTTGTAATTTTGGCATCAGTGTCACATTCTACCTGATTGGAGGGACTTGTAGTTGAAAAAGAAATAGCAATTAAATTCTAATTTTGTGTATGCAAAATGGGTGGTCCTCGTGGCACAGTGATTAAGTGCTCCACTGCTAACTGAAAGGTTGGCAGCTCAAAGCCACCAGCTGCTCTGTGGGAGATAGATGTGGCAGTCTGCTTCCGGAAAGATTTTCAACCTTGGGAACCCTAGGAGGCCGTTCTCCTGTGTCCTGTAGGGCCACTGGGAGTCGGGATTCAGCTCAACTGCAATTTTTTTTTTTTTCGGTATTTGCAAAACACTGGGCCACCTGATATTCAGCTGTAGCTTTCACAAAACAAAACACGCTCTTCCACACACCTGCTTCTCCCAAGTTTCTTTCTTTTTCCATTTAAAGATACATAAAGTATGTTTCTAATAAGCTGATCTGATTTTGTTGCACCAACTATTCCATATCTCTTGCCTACTACCATGAAACCAAAAAGAATGTCAAATTTCATAACAAGGTGAGTTTAGCCTGTAAGACCTCAGAGCAACACTCACTTTGATCAAAATATTTCCTGTGAGATTTCTATACACAATGTTACTTACTGCATTGTTTACTCCCAAATATAATATATTTTATAAACATATCCTTAATATAACAAGAGCTATCAACAACAAGAATATCATTTACTGATTGCTGTACATTAGTGCAATTAGCTTTGAGGAGGGAGAGTGTTTGTATATATTTAATATTCTTATTGTTCATATTGTTCATTCCCTCCTCTACTGAAATACAATTGATGGAAAAGTCAGGGTTCTTTTTTCAATGAGTACATGTCAGAAAAATAAAGTTTCTATAGAACAATCACATTTTCTCCTGATTTTTTTCTCCTGCACCTTGTCTGATTTAACACTCATCTGTGAAAAGAGTTATTTCAGTTCTCTACCAATACTTTTTATTTTAAATCATTTTTGAATACATTTATTTTATAGACCTACTTACATAATATGTCAGTAGACAAGCTTCTGAAAGACTGTATCTAATATTATTTTAACGTCTCCTTTCACTTTCAAAAGTGTCATAGTTTGGATAAGAAATGACACAAGGAGAAGATTAGTCCAAATGACTAATGGACCTACAACCACCACAGCTTACAGCAGACTATGTCCAGCACCAGTTGATGTCCAGCTATCATCACCAGCTGCTCTGACAGGGATCTCAATAGAGGATCCAGACAGAGCTGGAGAAAATGTAGGACAAAATTCTAACTCATAAAAAATGGCCAGACTTACTGGTCTGACAGAGACTCATTGTTTAAGTCACTGCTGAGGTTCACGCTTCAGCCAAAATTTAGACAAGCCCATATAACAAACTGAGACTAAATGAGCACACCAGCCCAGGGACAAGGACGAAAAAGCAGGAAGGGGCAGGAAAGCTGGCAATGGGACCCAAGGTCGAGAAAAGGAGAGTATTTTCCCGTCATGGTGTTGGCAAACAATGTCACGAAACAATATGTGTGTTAATGTTTAGTAAGAAACTAATTTGTTCTGTACACATGCATCTAAAGCACAAAAAAAGAAAGAAAGAAATGATACTGCCAGCTAATTATTAAAGAGTTTTTGAGTTGATTTCAAGAGTATATTTCCATTTACTTATTTGGAGGTGGAAACCCTGGTGACGTAGTAGGTAAAACCTACAGCTTCTAACTAAAAGGTCAGCAGTTCGAAAACACCAGGTGCTTCTTAGAAACCCTATATGGCAGTTCTACTATGTCCTATAGGGTCACTATGAGTTGGAATCAACTCAACAACAATTTTTATTTGGAGGTGTGTTGCATTAAGTACGAAAATTACTTCTTAGTATGAGCTCTCAGTGGCCACCAGGACATAGAGTCTCTTGGGACCAAGGAATCTTTTCATCCTAAGGTTTGTCACCCTGGGCAATGCAAAAATCAAGAAGGGGACAATATTTCAATTTTATTGACTTCAAGTAATTTTGTAGCTCTTTTTTTAGAAATGTAGAATCTTATATTTCAGGAACACTTAAGAAATTCCTATCTGGTATAAACCAAAACCATTGCTCTTGAGGAAATTTTCACCCATACTGACCCTGTGGAATGACCATTTGTTATTCTGTATTGTTCGGGAGATTGGATCCCCAAAATTAAAATGGATAGTGCCTTCAAAAATTTTGCCATATCTTTATACTCATAGTACTATCATTTACTTATTTTTTTCTTAAATTCCTTTAATATGAACTAATTTATACGAGCAGTAGGTTTTAATAGGCAATATTTCATTACTGCTTATATAAAATTCCTACTTGCTATTGTGTAAGATATGTAGCTTAAATATTTATATATACATACACACATATATGTGTGTGTCCACGTACATACATATAGATATATATACCTATACATATTTATTTTCAAAAAGTTTTTGCTGTGTTATCAAATATCATATTCACGTCTTTAGATTGGGAATAAGAATCAAGTGTATGCTTTTTCTTTTGCATATTATTGCATCTCCACGGTTTTCTATCACAATGGAAGAAATTAAGGGCACATAATTACTTTCATTCTTTGTGCACCAGACTGATAATATAAGAACGTGCCAAAGGTAGGGTATACTTAAACTACAGTTTCAAAATGCTCAAGAAATTTTTCGACATTGACATGTGCATGGAGACAATATGAAATTCTCAAGTTATCATTGATCTCGTTGGTAGAAGATCAGGATTAGTATCTTTCAATGTTTTTATTCCAAATGCTACAGGAAACTACCACAAATGCTTTCAGCTGATATTTTTTAGCAGTAACTCTGGCTGGATTAAGACCATCTGGAAAATACTCGCTTCCACAAAAACATCAAATTCATCATGTGTAAGAAGCAATATGCTAAATCTTCTCCATTCTTTCAGATAATCAAAGCTGCTCACTGGTTTTTACCTCTTTATTTTAAACTTAACCATGCTCGGTCTCATTTGTCAGTAGGAATGCTTGACTGTTACTTAAAGCGTTACACGGCTGTCACTACCACTTAGCAATCAGTGAGCAAAGATTGTAGTCACTTGGGAAAGAGGACAGAGAAGGAATCATTACAGTTCTGAGTTTGATTCGAATCGATAGAGCTTTCAAGATACTTAGTTGTCACATCTAGACCTAGTAAGAGGGAAAACATTCGGTTTAACCTACCTGTGCAGGGAGATTGGCTGAGATTCACTCCTAAGTTTACTCCATGAAGCATGCTAGACAGTTTTACAAAGGTCTGAAGTCCCTGAAGACCTCACTAAAATATGTTTGTTTCTAGGCCTCAATCCCTGAACATGAGGGCTAGGATTCCCAGATAAAAGTCTGATTCCCCAGGGAAAGAAAGACAAATTGAAGGCTCATTAGGCAAGTCTCCACTCAAAATTTTACCCAAGCAGTGAAAGTGTGGAGACAGCCTAGGGACTTGCTTAAGTGATCATACCAAATTACAAACACATGAAATGATTCCATCATATTTTTTTCTTTTAATACACCTTTATATGATCTGGGTAGTGCCCTGGCCCTTGGATTAAGAAAATCATAGACTTGGAAAGCACAGGTTTCTGGCCCAATGGAAAATTTTAATACGAAATTGGGGATAGAACTTAACATAAAGCTTCCCTTGTAGAATCAAGAATAAGCACTGGTGCATTTACTTCAAAAAAAAAAAAAAAAAACAGATGAGGAGGAACCTGGAAGGCATTATGCTGAGTGAAATTAGTCAGTTGCAAAAGGACATATATTGTATAAGACCACTATTATAAGACCTTGAGAAATAGCTTAAACTGAGAAGAAAACATTCTTTTCTGGTTAAGAGAGGGGGAGGGAGGGAGGGTAGGAGGGGGTATTCACTAATTAGATAGTAGGTAAGAACTACTTTACGAGAAGGGAAAGACAGCAGACAATACAGGGGAGGTCAGCACAATTGGAACAAACCAAAAGCAAAGAAGTTTCTTGAATAAACTGAATGTTTCAAAGGTCAGCGTATTAGGGGCAGAGGTCTGGGGCCATGGTTTCAGGGGACATCTAAGTCAATTGGCATAATAAAATCTATTAAGAAAACATTATGCATCCCACTTTGAAGAGTGGGGTCTGGAGTCTTAAATGGTAGTGTGCAGCCACCTAAGATGCGTCAATTGGTCTCAACTCATCTGGATCAAAGGAGAGAGAAGAAAACCAAGGACACAAGGCGATTATGAGCCCAAGAGACACAAAGGGCCACATGAACCAGAGACTACATCATCCTGAGAACAGAAGAACTAGATGGTGCCTGGCTACAACCAATGACTGCCCTGACAGGGAGCACAACAGAGAACCCCTGAGGGAGCAGGAGAACAGTGGGATGAAGATCCCAAATTGTCATAAAAAGACCAGACTTAATGGTCTGGCTGAGACAGGAAGGACCCCAGGGGTCGTGGCCCCCAGACCTTTTGTTAGCCCAAGACAGGAATCATTCCCGAAGCCAACTCTTAAGATATGGCTTGGACTGGATAATGGGTTGGACAGGGATGTTGGTGAGGAGTGAGCTTCTTAGATGAGGTGGACATGTGAGACTATGTTGGCATCTCCTGCCTAGAGGGGAGATGAGAGGGTGGAGGTGGTTAGAAGCTGGCGAAATGGACAGGAAAGGAGAGAGTGGAGGGAGAGAGAGGGCTGTTTCATTAGGGGGAGAGTAATTGGGAGTGTGTAGCAAGGTGTATACGGGTTTTTGTGTGAGAGACTGACTTGATTTGTAAACTTTCACTTAAAGAACAATAAAAATTATATATATATAAAAAAAAAAGATGATATATACCAAATTGAAAATGTGGACTTTGTAGAGTCTGAATATCAACTTCTTATTATTATTATCAGATTATGAATCATAGCTGGTATCATTTCTAGCTTTTTTATTCAACTGATTTGAGTGGAAAATGTATTTTTTCACATCAGCCTGCAATAGTCTTTCAAATAATGTACAAATCTTGCAATTAAATATAAATAATAATTTTTTCTTTCTCTGTGACATTTTCTAGCCTGCAACCTTTATAAGGGAATGGGGTATGTCCAAATATTTTACCTTTTATTACATACTTCTAAAATAATACACAGGATAGAGTATGTGCCCAAAAGATATTTTTGAACTAACTCATTGACTGATGGGATGAACAAATGAATGCAATAGCCATCCTACAATCTGAAATCAAACATCAGAATTTTGTTTCCAGTGTTGCAATCAATCTGTAATGTAATTTGAACTTTGGCAAAGAAATCACAACAACTTTGAACTCATTCTCTAAAATGTTTACTCCTTTAGTGCATGACACAACTATTCCTTCTTAATTTTGGTCTTCATAATATCTAACACAAGTCTCCAGCCAGCCACTTCTGACTAATGGTGGCCCTACGTGTGTGTGAGTAAAAACGCCCTCCTTATGGTTTTCAACTGCTGTGATATTTCAGTACCTCTTCTGAAGGCCATCTGGGTGGATTCAAACATTCAAACTTTTACCATTATGCAAAGAGTGTCTTC
Organism: Loxodonta africana; assembly: GCF_030014295.1. Taxonomy (NCBI): domain Eukaryota; kingdom Metazoa; phylum Chordata; class Mammalia; order Proboscidea; family Elephantidae; genus Loxodonta; species Loxodonta africana. The sequence goes on along the minus strand of NC_087348.1, from coordinate 24,055,838 downwards.
TAAACCAGAGGTTACTCTAATACACTATTCTTCATTGATAAGCTTTGTGTTATTAGTTACTATATATTTATGCACTCATTATCAAAATATATCATAATTTTGAAGGTGTCTTTAGTTACTTTATATAACACATAATGTTTTATTCTGCAATTTTTTTTTTTTTTATTCAGGTGTATATTGGTGGACTTATCCATGTTGATTTATTTAGCTATATAGCGTTCACTGATTTTGCTGGATCCTTTTTTATAGAATTCATTAGAAAATGGAGAAAGTGCTAGTCAAAATACTCCAGATTCATATTTTAAAAATAATTAAAACTCTATTTCTCAAATTTTCTAATGTCTGAAAATAAACTCTACTAAATAATTGTTTTATTATTTTTTCATTTCCTAAAATATAAGCAAGAGATAAACGAGATACAATATTCTAAGTACAGATCATATACACATATATGTGCATATGTACATGTCAGTATCATTGTATGTATGTGTGTATATACCCATACACCCCTACACATACATACATATATCAGCATGAAAGTAGTAAGAAACAAATTGATGGCACAGTTTTTCAGTATGTGTTAAAATAGCATAGGTTATGGGTTGACTACAATCTTTATTTCAAAATATTCAAGAAGAGTAGAAATACACTAATAAACTAAAACTGAAATTTCATTTTTTTCATATCTTCCTATTGAGACACAGTCCATGATTCTTTATTTTTTTAGTTTAATTTTTAGTGCTAAAGATATGCTTTATTCTCCCAAATGCTTTTTTAATTGCTTTTTTTACATCTTTGTTCCTCAAACTGTAGATGAGGGGATTCAGCATGGGAATCACAATGTTGTAGAATATAGACACTATCATGTCATGGTCCAAAGCATAGCTGGAACTTGGCCTCACATACATGAAGAGGATTGTTCCATGGTAAATTGACACTCCAGTTAGGTGGGAGCCACAGGTGGAAAACACTTTTCTCCTCCCTTTAGCAGAATGCATCTTCAGAATGGCCAACGAAATTAAACCATAGCAGATCAGGACAATCAGGACACTGAATATCTCCATAGAACCCACAACGTAGAAGAGTAAGTTTAGAAGCTGGTTAATGTGAGTGTCGGAACAGGAAATAGCAAGGAGTGGAGGGATATCACAAAAGACTTGTCTGATTTCATTGGATGCACAGAAGGAGAGGCTGAAAGTTGCTATTGTTTGTAAAGTAGCATGTGCAATACCACCAACATAAGAAGCAATGATGAGTGTCACATAGATTCTGGGTGACATGTTAACTGAATAGAGAAGTGGGTTGTAGATGGCTACATAGAGATCATAAGCCATGGCTGCCAAGAGAAAGCATTCTGTGGTCCCAAAAGTAATAACAAGAAACATTTGTGTTGCACATCCAAGGAATGAAATGGCTTTAGTCTTTGACATAAAATCTACTAACATATTTGGAGAAATAGATGAGGAACTAAAGACATCCAAGAAAGATAACACACTCAGAAAATAGTACATGGGAATGTGGAGCCGGGAATCCTCAATGTCCAATGCAACCAGTCCTAAATTTCCTATCAGAGTAAAGAGGTAGATTGCTAGAAATAGAAAAAAATAAGACTACTTGCAGTTCAAGATTGTCTGTGAAGCCCTTCAATACAAATGTGGTGACTTCTGTGTCATTTTTCATGTTGTCACTTCATGGAACAAACTTGAAAATATACATGAAATCACAATTTTTATTTTTGTGGCTTGGATGCATAATATCATGACTTAAAGGAATGTTAGCTATGTCCTCATACTAATTTTTCAGAAATGCATGATTTCCCAGTAGCAACTCATAAGACAATGACCAGATAGTGAATAAAAGGGTCAGACCACTCTCTGCAGAATTAAATAGAAAATAAAGACATTTCCTCATTGGTTAATATCAGTCATTACCAAAATAATTGAGTTAACTGGTTTATTCATTAAAACTAGCCATTTACACTAGCCGTTTATTCAAAGAAATTTCTTTCTCTCATCCAAACTCTTGAGATAATATATCAATGGACCGAGCATTAGAATCTAATACCAGAGTTGTAGCTCTTTCAGTAGTTGTGTAAAATTATTTGCTAGAATCTTCTCACCTGCAGAATGAGAATATTAATTTTATTTTACAATATTGGGATGAATATTAAAAGAGAAAAATAAATTAATGAAATTTAATCTTTAAAACAATTTAAAATATAGAATATGCTGATTGGAGTTGGTCTTATAAAGTATCACCCTCCGGTATTGTGACATCTAATAAGCCAATCTCTGAATATTTTCTAGTTCCATTACTAATTTTTGAATTTCACTGAATGGAAATTATCAACTTGTCTTTTGGGGGAAAGATTCACCATGACTGAATTCAAAATTACATGACATCCTATGTTTCATTCAAACATGTTTCCCAAATTCATGGTATTGTGTTGTCCTTTTTTGACTATATATTTAGCCACTGTTGTTTTTGACAATCGATATGTTTTTCTACTCCCTCAAATATTACTGGTGAAAATGTAGGAAATTATTGAAGATGTTAAAAAAATTATGGCTTTCATGATTTCAAAGTATTTTCTTCCAAGGTATTTTCGTTAAAAATTTTACACTTGTTTATGTGTTGTTGATTGTGGACTTACTGAAATAACAGTTAAGTAACTTTTATTATTAAAGTAATATACAAAAAATATTTTTAAAAAGTACCTTTGAATGTAGATATAAGATTTAAGATTAAAAACAATGAAAGAGATGAATTGTGGAATCAATAGATTAACTATCTTCTGAATGGTCCCATGGATAAACAAATCAGAAGCTAAAGAGTTACCTACTCTGGAATTCAAATTATTAGCTCATGAAATAGCAATTTTTGGAGAATATATAATGCTATTTTAATTATATATATGTATATATATATTTTTACATGTTCTCCCCCCACTTTATCTTAAATTACTCTAATTTACTGATTAGGAAATTTGAGTCAGTCTTATGGGTACATAATCTGCTAGAAATTACAATCTGTAAACTACTTTAATTAGTGACCCAAGTCAAGCTCCAGTTTGAATATATATATGGATCTCTCAGTAAGAGAATCGTTTAGATTAGAGTGATATAACAGAGAACAAACCCAAATGCCTGTAGAATCTTGGGAAAGATAAGATCAGAATTACCTAGAAGAATTTTAAATATTTAGAGAAAATATTTCTGTAGGAATTTTGTAATGAATAAAGTTAGAGGAAAAAAATACTTGAAAGATTTGTTAGAGAAGACAATATATTTTAGACTGAATTTTCTTTATTGGACAAAATAATTTAAGACAAAACAGATTGGAAGTCCAAAACCATCTACTTTAATTAATCTTATATTTTTGAGTGACTACAGCACTATAAAATGCTTTTAAATATATCGTTTTAATTTTTTTAAAAATGTTTTACTGGCTTAATTCGGGAATTCTTTAATATATTTCTTATTTTGAAAAAATGCCACTGGCGGGGGAGAGGAGAACATGGATAATGACTGAAGGGATATTGAGAAAAAGTGATTATGTTGATAAGACAAATATAGATTCAACAGAAATGAAATAGAAACTTTGGTGACTGAAGAATGAAATCAATTCATTATATTTTTAAAAATATGATTACAAGTCTAAAGAAAAAGATGTTTTTTTTTAATGCAAACTTTGACCTCAGTTCAATGATGTGCCTAAATTTACGATGGTGCAGAATACTTGACCCAGGATTTAGAATCTGCAAATACATGTTCATTGTTCAGTTCTGTGATTAGAAGGTGTGTGTGGTGTTAGATTTTCCCTCTGAAGTTTACTCCTCTTTACACTGGCAAAAGGGTTCAATGAAGCAGCCATTCATGCACAATTCAGACGTGTGCACACATACACACAAACAAACACATACATGCACACATAGAACCAGGAACAGTAATTAAACATGCAGAGCAATTTCTTTTAAATATTTCAAATTTGGGTCATCAATGAAACATAAATATGATAGAAATTTTTTTATCAGATGTGTTTCTTCTTGTAAATCAAATTTGGGTAACAATATTTTAGCCAAAACATTGAAACGTGTGTACCCAGAAACTTAAGCATATTTAATATCTGTTTTGCGATAATCAATATGCACTCAAACATTATTTTGTCAGTATCAAACCAAATAAATTGTATTATGATTAAAGGGGGCTATAAAAGTGGATTTAGTCATTTTCTTCTGCCTTTTCATATCACAGAAATAGTATAATTTTTATCAGCAAAGTTTCATCAGTGTGAAATAAGTTTATTCTTTAGAGAGTAAAGGAATTTCATGAGTTGTGTAATCCACTGATAACAATAAAATCACACAGATTACAACATTGCCGTTTCTTCAATTACAGTGAGGTTAATTTGGCTTTCTATAAAGAAAATGTAAAAAAAAAAAAATGTTAAGCACTAGAATTAAACTTCTCTCGAAACCAGCTTTTCTGCTATGAGTCAGATGAAAAGTTATACTGACTACGATTAAGTCAGTATTAGTACATCTGGAAAAGCATCAAAGTTGTAAAGAGAAACTGTTTATGATTATTAAATAATTTAGAAGGATCAATCTTAAGAAATTAACATAAAGTCTTTTCCATAAATATAATGTCGTGAGAAAGAGGATAACTCTAGATATCTTAGGCCCAACACTGAAACAGTAACAATACAAAGGAGAGAAATAATAACAGCTATCATTTTTTGAGCTCTTGCTGCAAGAATAGAACTTCCTACACATTACTTTATCATATCTTTATAAAAAAAAAAAAAATAGCACTCCTCAAAACAATAAGTACCAGAGCCAAGGTTCAATCCCAGCTCTCCCTGATCTCAAAGTGTACGTTCTTTCCATCCTTCTATACCGCCTCCTATTACACTATGGCTTCGTTCTGCAACTGTCCCTTCCCACATGATAAATAAAACAAAACACCATTCTTGCAGTGTTTGGGTATCTTTCAAGTCATCAATGTCAGAGAAATATTATGAGATGATAACCTGAATTGACTTCTAGATTTAGCAGCTAACAAAATAAATCTAAATTATTTATCTACCCCTCATTATTTATATCCAAATATAAGCCTCCGTGAAGTTAAACAGTTCAAATATTCTTGCTTTCTTTGCTATATTAAGTTCAGACCTTTCTTCTCATTGTTCTTACTTTGAGCTATACTATCTTCTTCCATCAGGAAAATAAAAGCACACATCTACTTTGGAGACTCTTGCTTGTGTCTACAAGCATATAATTAATATTTAATATTTCTATTTTTTCTGCTCTTTTCTGAGAAGTATGGGTTTTAAGGTTGTGGGTAGAATTCTGCACATATCAGATTTTGATGGATATATAAAAATGCCAATGCAATATGGAAGAACCAAAGGTTGTTTTGTAATACTGCAGATATCACCGCATATTCTACCGTGATATTTTAGACACTTTCTCCTAAATATTCTGCAAATGATCTGATATTTTCTCTTACCTACACAATAGCAAACGCAGGTTAGGTACACTATGATTGATTTTATTTAGATCTTTTATATCTACTTACCCTGCTGCTAAAGAAGCCCATAGGAGATGCCCAGAGGGGAATACTCCCCAATTAACTTTGGGTTCAAAATAGCAACATAATGATTTGCTCAATCATAAAGAAGTAAATAGTTTTTGAATAATATGAAAAAAATCTTGACATTTGTTGAATGAATAAAGTTCTTTGAATTCTGATTTAAAATAATGCCTTAGGGAAAAATACACTTTAACATTATATAATAGATTGGGGAATATTAGATAAAATTTTATGGGTTAGCACTTAGCTTCTGTGAGACCCAGTGTCCTCATACCCACTTTATATTGCAACAAATCAATAAATATACTAAAATGTAATGAGGTAAAACAGTAATATATCAATTGTTGAATAATCATCCATATTCATTATACTTCTAAACTATTCTAATTATAAAGTGTTTGAAGTAAATAAGGCATTGATTTTGAATTTATTGTAAGGAAAACAATTCAAGTGATAAAAAGTACAAAAATGTAATAGTTACATAGAGAAGGAGATATCCAATATTTAAGAATCTGGAATACTTCATAAGGCGTATATTTTGTGATTCCAGAATACAAAATACTAATGTATAGTTTGCTCAGATGAAATAATAACAACACAGACAATACAAATTATGACATTTGAGTAAATGCTCTGTTATGAAACAGCAAACAAAATAAATACTAAAAAAGATTTAGATGAATCTGAGACAAAGCAAGAAGAAAAACCTTAATAGCTCACCAAAAAAATTTCTTCCATTACTGTCACCCACATACATTCATACACACACACTAAACACTAATACACAACACTAAGTGCATATGCGCACACACACACTCACATGCACCCACGTGGCAACACAAAGAGAAGTCTAACCCTGGTAGACAAGCAGGACTAACAGAAACTAAAATTTTCTACAATTCTCCAGATGCTTCTGATGGACAACCAAGTTGGAATCAGCAAATCTAGTGAAAACTGAAGTGTGGAGCAGAGAAATAACTTGCATAACCATCCATGTGTTTATTGAACAGTTTTTTTGATAGATTACTGTGTGGCAGAGAAACACAACCAATAAACAAGGACAGACTATAAGCACTATGAAGGGAAGCAAAGCCACGACAAGGGATAAGGAAGGCGTCGTGGGGATCAGATGTGTTTTTAAGAGGATGTAGTGTGAGCCTCTATGATGAGGTGACACAGGAACCAAAAGCTGAATAAAATGATGCAGCCTGACATTGAGAATTCCTTTCACTTTTCACTTTTAGAATGCATAGACAACAGAGATTATGACATCTGAGGAAAACCTTTGCTATAAAATCAGTCAGCAACAACAACAACCAAAGTGCTAAAAGGAAATTTTTAGTAAGCAGAAAGTAATTAAAGAAATTTCTCACTAATAAACTCAGAATCTCCCCTAGAGCACTTTCTTAAAAATCGCTTACAAACAACAAGCACAAAGAGAAAATAAAAAGAAAAAAAAAAAAGTAACTTTGATAAAACTAAACCACAAAAGACCTCCATTAATGCCAGCTTAAGAATTTTAAGGTATTAAGGTGCCCACAGCAGCAGGCACAGGGTAAACAAAGAGGGAAGTATTAATAGGACCAGTTGGAACTGATTTGACAACAAATGGTTTGGTTTGGTTTTTAGTTATTATTAACCCTGGAAACTTCATAACCGGACTCTGAAAGTAGAGAGCAATTTACTGGGAAAATGGGAAAAGCGTTCAGGCTCCCAACTGCAGATGTGTGACTGCTCTTCCATCCTCACCCGAACCCACAAGACAGAATCACAAAAGGATTGCGGGAGACTCAGATGGAGCTCTGGGTCATTGTGGATCTCAGAAGTAAGCACCACACAATTCCTTCAAAAAAGGACAAGGCTTTACCAAGAGGAGAATTTAAATGGAATAGGGAGGAAACTGGGTTTTTTTTGCTTTAGGGAGGAAAGACTGGAAAGGAACTTTTCAAAAAAGAGAAGATGTGCTCTCGAAGATGTAGGTCTCAGAAAAGACAGCTACACCAAAATACACTTTCCAAGTGCAAAATATCACTTTGGCAGCCAAGACCTGTAGATCTATTGTTGTTGTTGCTAGGTAGTATTGAGTTGGCTCCGACTCATGGATGCCCTATGCAGAGCAGAAGGAAACACTGCCCACTCCCATGCCATCCTCACAAATGTTACTATGCTAGTGCCCAATATTGCAGTCACTGTGTCTATCCATCTTGTTGTAGATCGATGGAACTCAGTAACCCAGAATCATCTCTCATGCTTTCTTCTTGTCACTCTTTACTCTGTGAAAGTAACACCTGCTCTGAAGAAAAGATTAATTTATTGAACAGCTAGTTTTTAAAGTCAAGGCTATAGATTTTTAATATAAAGGCGGAAAACCAACCAGACACGGACCAGGTTGTTTGCTTATAAAGAAAATGGACAAAGTTGTGATAGTGGTCAATAGTTTTGTCGAATGGTCAGGGACTTGGAAGGGATGTAATTGGAAAATTTGTAAAAGGGATGTCTGGGGAAGAGGTATGTGAATAGACCTTTCTGAATGGGCAAAAAATATGAAGATGCTTGTGTCCCATGTGAATACTCACCAATGAGTGACCTTAGCAAAGGAAGGTTTTAATTGTCAAGTTAATAGGATGACCTGTTCTATGTATACCAGTTAGCTTCTTTGCCCGGCAGATCCTGTCATTGCCCAATGGGTTCATTCATGTTTGAAGTCATGGAGGTTATGCATGAGTTCAGCAACATGAATTTCTACTCTCCAAAGACAACCTGACTATGGCTACTGCTGATTGCATAATCTGCAAGCAGCAGAGATCAAACCTGAGTACCCAGTATGATGCCATCCCCCTGAGCGATCAACCACCTAGCTACCTGATGGCAGATTGATTACATTGGACAGCTTCTGTCGTGGAAAAGACAATGTTGTTGTTATTGGGCTAGATATTTCCTTTGGATATTATAGATTTGTTTTTCCTATACACAGTGCTTCTGCAAAAACTACTATCCACAGAATTACGGAATGCCTAAATCTAGTATGATTAGGCTCCACGCAGCATTGCTTCTAATCTATAAGTTATTACATGAGATTACGAAGACAAGAAAGACCCTCTAGGGTTCAAAACCTTTGATCTTTTACTCTGCCAGATCTCTAATGTTCTATCACATAGAATATTAATAGTTATCTCTATGAAACATTGTTTCCCCTTTTCTAACTTCTTATCTACCTGTTTATAGTAAAGTTAATGTGTATTAATATCTTATCTCTTATATTAAACTTTCAGGACCCGAACATTAAAACACATAGAACTTAGATATCTAGCACTTATAATTAAGATGAGAGACAGAGTTATTTTTATTAAACCATTACAAATTCTGACAGATGTTTTGCTTTCACATTATTCAATAATGTACATGTTCACGGGATTTGGAGAGAATTAAGCAGATCATATTTCCAGAAGGAGGAAACTGAATATCAGGGGATTTAATTTATTAACCAAAGACACATAGCTAATTAGCATCAGGGCTAGGAATATGTTCTCTATTGTTAGGTTTATTTTCCAATACTAAGCCATAATCTTTTCCACTGAGGGATCAATTTTCCGGAAGTCAAAGTGATTCTTTTAATCATTTTTATCAAGTAGTTCATTATTCCAGAACCATTCTCTTGCTATTGTGGGAAGTGTGCGTCCATCCGTCTGTCTGTCTTTATTTTTTGTTGTTGTTACTTTTCTGTCTCAAAAGACAATTAGCTTTTTTTCTCCTTGGTGCATCCCCTGTGAACTAAAAGAAGAGCTCAAGAGACAGGTTTAAGAATCCAAACACAATCATAACGTACTTTAATTGAGTGAGCAGTTCAATTCCACAGGTAGGAGGAAAAAATTTTCATCACATACAAAATATTTTAAGAAGTTTGAAACTTTAATCTCCTACAAAGTATATGCCTTGATATTTAAACCTGAATTAGGTGACTGGGGGGACCTTACACCACCAAGAAAGAAGCAACAGGAGCAGAGGGCGTCCTTTGGATGGGGATTTCTGTGCAGTGAAATCCCTAGCCCAGGGGAAGATTGACAAGAAGGACCTTCCTCTGCAGCCAACAGAGAGAGAAAGACTTCCCCTGGAGCTGATGTCCTGAATTTGAGCTTCTAGCCTACTAGACTGTGAAAAAATAATTTTCTCTATGTTAAAGCCATTCATTTGTGGTATTTCTGTAATACCAACACTAGGTAACTAAGACAGAATCTGGGACTGTGAGAGTGGGGTGATGCTCTAACAGATACGTAAAACGTGGAACCGATTTGAAACTGTGAATGAATGGAAGGTTTAGAAGGAAGTGCAGAGACCTGTTAACAGAGGAGAAGGCTCAGATGGTGATAAATAGCAACAGAGGACATGCAGCAACAGTGAACTGGCAGCAACAGAACAAGGAGACCAGTACCAGACAGAGTTGGAGCTGACCCACAGGCGAGAAAGCTGAATGCCTGTGCCCACGAGGCTTCTTGGTGGAGTGAGATGCCTCCAAGTATTCATGGGTGAAGTTACTGAGCTTTGCGCGTGTGAGACCTGGGGGCTGAGAGGCCAAGGAACACAGGAAGCTGAGCTGCTCATACCACCAAGAAAGAAGCACCTGGACCAGATCACATTTTTTAGACTGGGGATTCCTGTGTGGAGAATCTTCTAGTCCAGGGGAAGACTGACAAGAAGGATGTTCCTCCAAAGCCAACAGAGACAGAAAGCTTTCTCCTGGATCTGACACCCTAAATATGGGCTTCTAGCCTACTAGACTGTGAGAAAATAAGTTTCTCTCTGTTAAAGACATCCACTTGTTACAGCAGTACTAGATAAATAAGACAGTACAGTAATGCATACAAAATTCCTAACCCCTTGAATCCACTTAATAATCCCTGGTAGCCACTATCATGGCTTTCTTTCTTCTGAAGCCTAGTGTTTGTAGTATTGTTCTGATGGACACGTGGTACTTTATGTTTTCGGACTTTGTGACTATATGAGAGTTGAGGAACTGATGGAATATGTTTTCTTAAAAAAAAAAGAAAAAAATTAGAATCTATGTTTTTGTGTTTCCAGCCTCTATAGGGAGCCCTGGTGGCACAGAGGTTAAGAGCTCAGCTGTTAACCAAAAGGTTGGCATTTCAAATCCACCAGCCTTTCTTAGAAATCCTGTGGGATAGTTCCACTCTGTCCTGTACAGTCTCTATGAATCAGGATCGAGTCGATGGCAATGGCTTTGATATTTTGGTTTTAGCCTCTATAGGGAGCCCTGATGGCACAGTGGTTAAGAGCTTGGCTGCTAAAAGTCAGCAGTTCAAATCCACCAAGCTCCTTGGAAACCCTGTAGAGCAGTTCTACTCTACCCTGTAGGGTTGCTATGAGTCGGAATTGATAGAAGGCAACATTTATTATTGATTCGTTTTTTGGGTTAATGTCTATAGCCTCTCAAATGGAAATCAACAAGTCATAAACACAACCAACAATTTGTCCTCTAGTTGACTCTGACTCACGGCAATGCCATGTGTGTCAGAGCAGCACTGTGTTCCATAAGGCTTCAATGGCTGATCTTTCAGCGGTAGATCACCAGGCCTTTCTTCTGAGGCACCTCTGAGTGAATGTCATACTCTAAACTTTCGATTAGCAGCCAAGTGTTTTAACCATTTGTGTGTGTCAAGGTAGAACTGTGATTCATAAGATTTTCAAAGGCTGGTTTTTTAGAGTAGATTGTCAGTTCTTTCTTCTGAGTTGCCTCTGGTTAGAAATGAACCACTAGGCTTGCAGTTAGCAGCAAATATGTTGATTCTTTGCACCAAGAGATTCCAGTTGTATTTGGAACCTATAAATATCCACTGAAATGTCAGTGCTGTCATCATGACGGGATCCACACAAGATTCATTTGGAGAACATCACTGAATTCACTGTGTTTACATTGCTGCTCTTCACAGGTGATTTTGAGCTATAACTTTATCTCTTTTTACTATTTCTTGCAATCTGTATTTTTATTCTGGTGGGAAATGTGGGACTGGTGTTATTAGTCATGATGGGTTCCTGACTCCACAACCCCATGCACTATTTCTGAGCGCGATATCATTTTTTGATGCCTGCTATTTTTTTTTTTTTTTGCTATTTTTCAGTTTTTGCCCCCAAAATGTTGGTTAATTGTCTGTCAGAGGATAAAGCCATTTCATTCCTTGGATATGTAACAAAGACGTTCCTGGTTGTTACTTTTGGAACCACAAGATGGTTTTCTTGGTGGCGATGGCATATGATCAATCTGTAGCAATCTACAACCTACTTCTGTATCCAGTTAATATGTCACCCACGGTCCATGTGTCACTCATGACTGCTTCATATGTTGGTGACATTTTGCATGCTACTTTACACATAGTAGTGACTTGTAGCCTTTCATTCTGTGCATCCAATGAAATCAGACATGTCTTTTGTGGTATCCCTCCACTCCTTGCTATCTTCTATTCTGACACTCACATCAACCACCTTATACTCTTCTATGCCCTGGGTTATATTGAGATATTCCCCCCCATGCATGTCACTTTGTTGAACTGTGGGGGCTTGTGTGTTGCTGTGATGCTAGAAGCTATGCCACTGGTATTCAAATACCAACAGGGTCACTCATGGTGGATGGGTTTCAGCTAACATATCAGGATAAGACAGACGAGGAAAAAGGACTCAGCCAACTACTTCTGAAAAGAATTAGCCAGTAAAAAGTTTCTGAATAACTGTGCTCGATGAGCCTCTCAGGTTGGAAGGCACTCAAAATATGAGTGGGGAAGAGCTGCCTCCTCAAAGTAGAGTCAACCTTAATGACATAAACGGAGTCACACTTTTGGGACCTTCATTTGCTCAAAAGGAGAAGAAACAGCTGCAAATATCCATTAATAATCAGAACGTCGAATGTATGAAGGATGAATCTAGGAAAATTGGAAATCAACAAAAATGAAATGAAACCCATAAGATCAATATCCTAGGCATTAATGAGCTGAAAGTTACTGGTATTGGTCATTTTGAACCAGACAATCATATGGTCTACTATGCCCAGAATGACAACTTGAAGAGGAATGGCATTGCATTCATCGTCAAAAAGAACATTTCGAGATCCATCCTGAAGTACAACGCTATCAGTGATAGGATAATATCCATACGGCTACAAGGAAAAAAGGAAGACAAGTTAATATGACTATTATTCAAATTTCCACAGCAAACACTAAGGCCAAAAATGAAGAAATTGAAGATTTTTACAAAAAGAAAAAAATTTTTTTTTTTTTTTTTGCTGTAGTTTGAAATTGATGCAACATACAATCAGGATGCAAGAAAATTTTTGGTAATTGGAATTTGAAAGTTGGAAAGAAAGAAGAAGGATGGGTAGTTGGCAAATATAGCCTTGGGGATAGAAATGATGCCGGAGGTCACATGATAGAATTTTGCAAGGCCAGAGACCTCTTCATTGCAAATACCTTTTTCCAACAACAAAAACAGTGACTTTGCCCACGTACCTCCCAAGATGAAATACACAGGAATCAAATTAACTACATCTTTGGAAATGGATGATGGGAAAGCTCAGTATCATCAGCCAGAACAAGGCCAGGACAGACTTCAGAACAGACCATCAATTGTTCCTATGCAAGTTCAAGTTAAAGCTGAAGAAAATTACAAGTCCCTGAGAGCTGAAGTACGACCTTGAGTACATCCTATCTGAGTTTAGAGACCATCTCAAGGATAGATTTGATGCATTAAATACTAATGACCTAAGACAGGACGACTTACGGAATGACATCAGGGACATCATACATGAAGAAAGCAAGAGGTCATTAAAAAGAAAGAAGAGAAAAAAAAGACCTAAATGGATGTCAGAAGAGACTCTGAAACTTGGTTTTGAACTTTCAGTAGCTAAAGCAAATGGAAGAAAAGGTGAAGTATAAGAGCCGAGCAAAAGATTTCAAAGGGTGTCCACAGAAGAGTAAAGTATTACGATGACATGTACAAAGACCTGGAGTTAGAAAACCAAGAAAAAGAAGAGTATACTTGGCATTTTTCAAGTTTAAAGAACTGAAGAATAAAAATTTAGTCTTCGAGTTGCAATATTGAAGGATTCTAAGGAGAAAATATTAAATGACACAGTAACTATCAAAAGAAGATGGAAGGAATATGCGGTCACTATACCAAATTGTTGTTGTTAGGTGCCGTCGAGTTGGTTCCGACTCATAGCGACCCTATGCACAACAGAATGAAACACTGCCCAGTCCTGCGCCATCCTTACAATCATTGTTATGCTTGAGCTCATTGTTGCAGCCCCTGTGTCAGTCCACCTCGTTGAGGGTCTTCCTCTTTTCCGCTGCCCCTGTACTCTGCCAAGCATGATGTCCTTCTCCAAGGACTGATCCCTCCTGACAGCATGTGCAAAGTATGTAAGACGAAGCACCTCCCTTCCAATGTCAAGCTCTGGTGTACTTATGTAAAAACAAGATGATATTCACCAAATTCAAAATGTGAAGTTTGTAAAGAAGATAAATATCAACTTTTTATTAAAATCATTAAAGTATATATCATATCTGGTATCATTTCCAGTTTTCATATTTGATTATTTTGGGTAAAAAATGTATTTTTTCACATCAGCCTGAAATCTTCCTTCAAATAATGAATAAATATTGCAATGAAAAGTCATCACCAATTCTTTCTTACTTTCTCAGGGGCATTTTCTTGCCTATAACTTTTATAAGAGGAAAGGATATGTCTGATTATTTTACCTTTTTATTACCAGCTTCTAAAGTAATAGCCAGGACGAAGTAGATGTCCAAAAGATATTTGTTAACCAACACACTGACTGATGGAATGAATGAATGAACAAATGAATGAATGAAATGTCCATCCTAATATGTGAAATTAAACGTCAGGGTTTTGTTTCCCATGCTGTAATCAGTCTTTAATATTATTTTAACTTTGACGAAGAAACCATGACAAATTGTATCTCATTGTCTAAGATATTCTTTACTCTAGTGCAGGATACACCTCTTCCTTCTGAATTTTGGTATTCCTAAAAAAAAAAAAAAAAATTTTTTTTTTTTTTAATACCTAATACCAGTTTCTATCCAGCCAATTTTGACTCAGGGTGGCCCCATATGTGTCAGAGTAGAACTATGCTCCATACGCCTTTCAACGGCTGTAAAGTTTCAGCAGGTCTTTCGAGGTGTCTCTGGTTGAATTTAAATCACCAGCTTTTATCATTATCTACCCAGTCTCCTTATCCAGAGGTAACCCTTATCCACAACTTTTATTGATATTCTCATTGTTCTTAGTTAATTATATATTCATGCACCCATCAAAACATAATTTTGCAGATATCTTTAATTATTTTTCATAATAGTGTCTTATTCTGCAAATTTTTTAATTCACTCAGATGTATGCTTGTGGATTTATCCTCATTAATTTATTAGCTATATATTGTCCACTGATTTTGCTGCACATATAAAATTCACTAGAAAAAGAAAACAAGTTCTGCTCAAACAACTCCCGAATCATTTTTTAAAATGTATTAAAACTTTACTTCTAAATTTTTATTTTTTAAATTACCCCAGTGCCCTCGAGTCGATTCCAACTCATAGCGACCCTATAGGATGGAGTAGAACTGCCCCAAAATTACACACTAAATAAATGTGTTACTAATTTTTCCACTTCCAAGTATATATTTATAAGGAAGAGAACAAAAATATACAATATTCTAAGTAAAGATCATATACCTATATGTCTTTGCGTATATATATGTATATTAGAGCCATTATATATGTGCATGTATAAGTATGTATGCACATATATAACCTTTGTATAAGCATATATACACACACACACTTACATATCTCAGTATGAACATAGTAAGAAGCAAATTCATGCCATAGTTTTTTGCACATTTTAAAATAGCATACTTTGAGAGTTGACATCTTTATTTCAAATGTTCAAGGAGAATACAAAGACACTAATAAACTAAAACAAAAATTTCATTCTCGTTATATCTTCTTCATATTGAGACATAGGTCTTGATTCTTGATTTTTTTTTAATTGTTATTGCTAAAAATATGCTTTATTGTATATTTCACCCTAACACATTTTTTATTGTTTCTTTTACATCTTTGTTCCTCAATGCAGATAATGGTTTTCAGCATGGCTGTCACAACAGTGCCAAATATAGGCACTATCATGCCGTGATCCAAAGTATAGCTGGAACTTGGTCTCACGTACATGAAGAGGGTTGTTCATGGTAAACTCACACTCCAGTTAAGTGAGGGCCACAAATGGAAAACACTTTTCACCTCCCATCAGCAGAATGAATCTTCAGAATGGCCAACTAAATGAAACCATACATCAGCACAATCAAGATGGTGAATATCTCTACAGACCCCACAAAGTAGAAGAGTAGAAGGCGGTAGGGGGATATTACACAAGGTACGTCTAATTTCATTGATCGAACAGGAGAGGTTAAAAGTTCCTACCATGTAGAGGTCAAAAGTTCCTACCACGTGTAAAGCAGCAGAGCAAAATACCACCAACATAAAAAAAGAAATGAGGAGTGGAATATAGAGTCTGGGTGACATGTTAACTGATAGTATAATTGGGAATATAGATGAAGTCAAAATAGATATTTATTCCATATCATATAAAAATCATTATTTGATCAAGCACTTCATGTCAAAACAAAATATTTAAACTTTAAAGAGCATAGATATCAATATCTTATTTCTTATTCTCAGGCTCTTGGAGGGATTCATTATGTGCTCCACCCAAGATTTATAAACTCACCATGCTGTCGGACCAGACATCCCTACCTTATGGAGTTGGCTGAGAGTCTAGCCTCTCCTGAAGTACAGACTGTGGGCTCCTGGGGCAGCTGTTTGAAGCCTTTCCTAACTTTCACACCTTTGCCCAGATGGTGACTTGCTTCACGATCGCCATGTATCCCCTGCTGTGCCTGACCCCCTGCATGGGTTTACTGCGGCTGCTCAGGCACAGGATGCCATGAAAATGCCTTAGTGCCCAGATAGGCATATCATGGAAGTTTGGAGGTGTTAATGCCCCATGGGGTGAACTTCGACCATAGAGACTGGAGTTGAGAGACAAATTGTTTTTTATATCTTACTTCACTAAAAATGTGTGCTTGACCAATATGCCTGGTTGGTTAATTGACTTAATGCAAAATTTCTCAACTAAAGTGTAACAAATGATATGTGAGTGTGTGTTTATCTGGGTAAACACTGTCTGCAATCTTTGAGCCAGATTTTTTTGTTGTTGTTGTTCATTCTTAATTCAAGGAGGTCTCTCTTTATAGTTTGTATAGAACAAATTTATAGCTAAGTAATGTAAAACAGGTATGTATTGTGTACATTTTAGTGGGATTATTTTATTGAGCTTTAGTAAATGAGATAGGTGCAATTAATTTCACAAAACTTTCCAACGTGATGTGGAAGACTGTTTCATGAACTCTCAAAGATGTCCAAATCCTAATTCCCAGAAACTGTGAATATATTTTTTGGGTTAATATATTACTTACATGACAAAAAGGACTTTACTGATACAAGGTGTTCAAGGATTGTCCAGGTGGGCCCAATGTAATCTCAGGAGTTCTTAGAAGACAAAATGTATGCAGGAGAATCCAAACAGAGATGGAAGCCAAAGTGAGAGTGGTAGGATTGATAACTGGAAGGGGTCACTATCCAAGGAATATTTATAGCCACTGGAAGGTGAAAAAGGCAGGAAACATTCTCCTCTAGGGCATCCAGAAGGAATACACTTAGCTAATACCTTGCTTTCAGTGCAATTAGACTAACTATGGTCTTCTTACTGTTAAAACTGTGGGATAATACATTTGTGTTGTTCTTAGACATTAAATTTGAGGTAATTTGTTAGAGCAATAGGAAAGTAATATAAAAAACAGCATAATTATTTTTAGGAAATACATGTGAACCAAATAAAAAAGGTAAAAAACACTAAACTCATTTTTAACATTTATTCATTTAAAAAAATGTTTAGCAATGAAATAAATTGTATATTATATTCCAATATATTGCATTGGGTAGAGTCCTTAGATGTTGTATATTGTTAAGTACTTGACTGCTAACTGAAAGTTTGGTGGTTGGAGTCTATCCAGAGGTGCCTTAGAAGAAAGACTTGGCAATCTACTTCTGAAAGATCATTGAAAGCCTTCTAGGAAAGTTCTTACCTGTCACACATGGGGTTGCAATGTGTGGGAACCACTCTAAGACAACTGTTTATTTATTCATTCATTTATTTTAAATAGCATTGCAAATGTTGTAATGTGAGTTTAGCCTTTTGCTTCAATGCTACACAAGGAGCCATGCCCAAAGAAAATAGTTTTCTAATGAGAAATATACATCTGTAATTATAAGCTGCAAAGCCAAACAAGCCCTGAATAAAGTAAAAACAAAGAAATACATTAACAATTAACATGAAAAGCTTAAAGATTAACAGGATTAAATTATAGCTCTTTTTGGCTTTTGAGATCAGAAATGTCCAGCATATATTTTATCTTGCAGGCCCTCAGCTATTCTGTTTGTTTATGACCAAAGTTAGCAGTGGGCTCATTTATGTGAGTCTCAGAGTTCCTGGTTGTGCCTCATGTCTGACCTTCCTGAAAAGATCATATATTCATTTTATTTCCAGACACTGTGCTTACATCACCTGCTACACCCACCCTCCCTCCTGCCATTGCGGGGTAGTAGCATTGTACATAAACCAAAAACCAAAAACTCACATGACTATTAGCTTTTTTTTTCTTTTTTTGCAGTAGGTTTCTTGAGAATTGTTACCACTTTTAAGAGATGACATTTTTGTCTATTAACACTTTCATTACACTAAATAAAAATGTGAAAAAAGTGATGTTTAATGTTGATGGTTTCATATTAAAGATAATAAACTCTACATGATAAATTTCAGTATGAGAATATAGTGTGGAAAACATTTACTATCCACCATGATTAGCTCAATATAACTTTTTTTGCTTTTTCCACATGTCTTTGAGAGAGGAGGAAAAATGTAGAATGATTTTATGTTTATTTCAGTCTGCTGTGGCACATGTATTTCAAAGCACTCTTGGGCTTAGCTGTTATTTCCCCTACATGTTACTTTCATGTGTTATGAATTTATTTTAAGTGTAAGACAAAAATGGGTTAACAAAACATGTGATGGAGAAAATGGTGCAATAGTTTATTAGTGGAGAATATGGTATAAAAATACAGAAAATGTAAAATTATAATAAAATGCTTAGTCCTTGGGTAACTGGTGAGTGTGTCAAGGAGAATGATCTGACTTTCCATCATCTTTCAAGCAATGATTCTCATATAGCTCCACCACCCATTAGCAGGTTTTCTTTTCCTTGTTTAGAGAATATGTTGTTGCTGTTAGACACCAGCAAGTCCATTCCAATTCTGGGCCATCCCATGTGTTACAGAGTAGAATTTTCTTGGCTATAATCTTAAAGGAAGAGAATCTCAAGGCCTTTTCTTTCCTGGTGCTGCTGGTTGAGTCTGGTTCTCCAAACTTTAGGTTAGCAAAACAATTTGCACCACCTAGATACCATTGGTTTGCAACTGTTTCTTCTCATTTGCAAACAAATACACTAGCTAGTTTGAAGACCCTCAAGGAGATGGATTGACACAGTGGCTGCAACAATGGGCTAGAGCATAACAATGATTATGAGGATGGCTCAGGGCCAGGCAGTGGTTCCTTCTGTTGTACATAATGTCACTATGAGTACGAATCAACTTTATGGCACATAACAACAACAGATACCATATTTAGAGGGTATCAGACAAAACCTTTTAATAAGTTATAATTTATTTAAAGTATGTATTTATTTTCAAATTGTTATTTATTACATATGTAAGTTTGTTTTCATTGTATAATTGGAACCTTTATCCATCTAGGAAGATTGGTATTTTGAATTGGGAAAGAATGCATCAATATTTTTCCTACTGAAATTAATATATTTTTTTAAACCATTTAAAATGACTCTTCACTTAACAGTAGTTTTGTCAGGAGAAAATTAAGACTCTTAAAAGAAGATAGCTGTAGTTATATATTTATATTAGATTGAGCAATTTCCTTGGGTTACTAAGGAATCTCTTCAGTGCATCCTTCACATCCTTATTCCTTAGGCTGTATATGAGAAGATTCAGCATTGGTATCACTAGGGTGTAAAAGACTGAGGCCATTTTATCAGTATCTAATGAGTGGTTGGTCCTTGGTTGCAAATACATGAAAAGGAGGGTCCCATAGAACACAGTGACTGCCATCATGTGAGAAGCACAGGTGGAAAAAGCTTTTTGTCTCCCTTCTGAGGACTGTATCCTCAAAATGGTGAGGACAACGTTGAAGTAGGATACTATAACAATGATCATGGAGAAAAACAGATTGGCACCTGAAAATGTAAATGATGCTGTTTCTGGAATGTAAGTATCAGAACAGGACAATGCTAGCAAAGAGACGTTATCGCAGTAAAAATGGTTGATTACATTGGAAGAACAGTACCGCATAGAGAACACACAGGAAGAGACAGTCAGTGCTGTGGTCAGACTGAAGAGGTATGTGAGGGATACTAGCAGAAGGCAGATCTGCCGAGATACCACCACCATGTAGAGCAGGGGATTGCAAATGGCCACATAGCGGTCATAGGCCATTGAGGCCAGTATGAAAATTTCAGCCACCATGAAAACTAAGAATCCACCTAGTTGAGCCACACAACAGTAGTATGAGATGGTTTTCTTCTTAGCCAAGAAGTTGACCAACATTTTAGGTGCAATGATGGTAGAATTGCCAAGGTTAATGATAGCCAAATGTCTAAGGAAAAAGTACATGGGGGTTTGAAGTCTGGGGTCAACACTGGTAAGGGTGATGGTGCCCAGGTTCCCTACCACAGTCAGCCCATAGATCACCAGGAAGACAAAGAAAAGGGGGACCTGGAGCTCAGGAAGATCTGTGATTCCCATGAAAATGAACTCAGTCACCTGTGTGAGATTCCCTGGAGCCATTTATTGTGTGGTTTCTTCTTTAAGCAGGGAATTGGAAATAAATTAATAAAAGGTAAAATTAATTTTGCTGTTCTGGGGTTATTCCTTGTTACAGTTTCATTTAAAATCTGTTTAGTTTTGCTCACACTTAGGAATGTCATATCTTAATTGCTTCTCTCCCACATTTTCAGAAATTTCCAAAATATAACTTCATCAGAATACAACTGAGGCTGATTCTTAAAATTGTTTCTGTAAATGATTTATATATTCACCATTGCATATAGTTTAAATATTGAATTATATATGTATTGTACGTCAAATGAAACAAACAAAAAAAGAAACCAAACTGGTGGCCATCAGTTGATTCCAACTCATAGGACCCTATTGGACAGAGTGGATCTGACCCATAAAGTTTCCAAGGAGTGCCTGGTGAATTTGAACTGCCAAACTTTTGGTTAGCAGCCATAGCTCTTAACCACTATACCACCAGGGTTTTCTATATTCTACATTAAAAAAAAAAAAAAACAAAAACCCAGTGCCGTCAAGTCGATTCCGACTCATAGCGACCCTACAGGACAGGGTAGAACTGCCCCATAGACTTTCCAAGGAGTGCCTGGAAGATTTGAACTGCTGACCCTTTGGTTACCAGCCGTAGCACTTAACCACTACGCCACCAGGGTTTCCATATTGTAATAGAAGTATAAATATTGAATTATATATATGTCCACCATATACATATGTATGTTGTACATGGGGTTGCTATGATTCCAAACACAACAGAAAATAAGTATATATATCATAATATATATACATGAATATTTGTCCAGTGATATTGGATGAGATATATATATTTTCTTTACCACAGTTTTTCAAGTGATTAAAAAAAAAAAAAAAACCGCCTTAACAGAGTTGGAGTTGATGAGCCAGAATGACCTCCAGCTATCTTTCTGCTTAACTCACACAGGCCTCCTCTTCAGCCCTCCCAGCTTCATCTCCTTGGGTATTTTCTGTATTTCAGTATCTCTGTGGGAAACACATCCAGAACTGTGGCTTTTTCCTTAACAGTTTTTACCACATCACTCTGCTTCTGCTACGCACAGATAGACCTGCGTCTCAATACTGTTCCTTCTGTAGGTGCCACAAGGCTGCATCCTTCTTTCTTAATCACATTTTCTTTCTTCTGCCTCATACACCAGAACGGTCACTGGATTTGTTTTCCAGATAACTTTCTATTATTACTTTTTAGCAGACTTCTCTCCCTTTTCCAATTTATCTTCCTTTTCCTTAAACTTTGAAGCCTGTTTGTCATTGTTTTTATAGTTAAGTTTTATTACTTACAGTTTGGATTTGTTAAAGTTCAATGATTTTACTCTACTTCTATAGAGAAATGAGTAGGATCGGATGCTAGCTTTTATTTAGTGTCATTTCATGCTTCTCGTTGCTGTTGTTAGTTGCCATCTAGCAGATTCCAACTCATGGTGAACCCACATGTGCAGAGCAGACCTGTTTCACAGAGTTATCAAGACCGTGACCTTTCTGAAGCCAGTCACCAAGCCTGTCTCCCTTGGGTGAGTTTGAACCACCATCTTTTCTGCTAGTATCCAAGTGCTTAACCTTTTGTGCCACCCAGGGCCTCTCATTGTGTGTCTAGAACTAAGCTAAATGTTTTGAAATAATTATCTCTTATTCTGTGTTGGAGCTTTGGAGATGCATGTAAATATTTCCATGTCTGATGAGATGACTGAGGCTCCATGAAGTTAAGTTTCTTAGAGCGTGCATAGACGTTGACTGGATAAAGGTGTTACCGCACTTTGGCGAGTTAGAGCCACCTGCCACAAACAACCAATTCTAGAGACAATGGTGAGGTGGGTAGTAAGAGCTTTATTAGCTATGCTGGTATATGGACACAGAGGGGAATGATCTCCTCCTAAATTTGCTTGTCTCCAGGAAATATTGTCCAGCTGGAGTTCCATAGGGAAATGGGGACATGGGTTTTAGGAAATTGTGGAATGTGCATCCTCTTCCTTCTGTTTGTTTTTGGTGGTCTTAACTCACACATTTGATCTTTTCCTGCCATTATCCCATAGGGCCAGGGGGTGACTGGTGCCATTCTTTGTCTTATTTGACAGGCTTAGTTCATATCAATTGTTTTCCACAGTCTTGGAGGAAACATTGGTTAACACTTAACCATTTGGGGAGCTAACATCAGGATCTTTCTTGAAGGCAGGGATGGGCTAGGAGAGGGAAAGAAGAGAAAGAAGAAAGAAGAAGGAAAAAAAATATTGACTCAGGTACTGTTTAAGATAGGGCTGAGCATCCTGTTTCAAAGGCATGGGCTAAACATAGGGCTTATTCTTTTCTTTTTAATTTGGTTTGTTTGTTTTGCTCTTGCCCTTGTTGATATTGTTGCTTTATTCCACCAAACACTAGCTCTTTGCTTTTGCTCAAATATTTATATTTTGTGTAGTGCAAATTAACTGGCATACTGCACATATATAGGTAAGTAAGCACAAAGCTTGGCACTTAATGATTTCAAAATAGATGTCACCTGTACTTATTAGTAGTAGTAGTAGCTTATTTTGAATGATGTTAATATTTTTTATCTCGCTCTTTTTTTTTTTTTTTAACATCAGTGTCACATTCTACCTGTGTAGAGAGTCTTAAAGTTGAAAAAGAAATAGCAATTAAATTATAATTTTGTATATGCAAAATGGGTAGTCCTGGTTGCGCAGTGGTTAAGTGCTTCACTGCTAACTGAAAGGTTGGCAGTTCAAAGCCACCAGCTGCTCCACGGGAGATAGATGTGGCAGTCTGCTTCCCTAAAGATTTACAATCTTGGGAACCCTATGACGCAGATCTACTGTGTCCTTTAGCGTGCTAGCGGTGGGGATCGGCTCAACTGTGATGGGTTTGGTTTTTTGGTTTTGGTGTATGTAAAACTCTGGACCACCTGGTATTCAGCTATATCTTTCACAAAACAAAACAGGCTCTTCCACACACATGACTCTCTCATTTTTTTTTCCATTTATAGGTACATCAAATATGTATCTGATAAGCTGATCCAATTTGTGTTATACCATCTATCCCATATCTCTTATCTCCTACCATGAAACAAAAAAGAATGTTAACTTTTATAACAGGGTAAATTTAGCATGTAAAATCTTATAGCAACACCCACTTTGATCAGCATATTTCCTGTCAGTTTGCTGTACATAATGCTATTCAGTGCATCGGTCACTCCAAAATATAATAGATTTTATAAACATATTCTTCATTTAACAAGAGCAAGAACATCAACAACAAGAACATCAATTACTTATTGTCTAATGTGCATTAGGACAATTAGTTTTGAGGAGGGAGAGTGTATATATTTCATATTCTTATTATTAATTCCCTCCTCTACTAAATACAACTGATGGAAAAGTCAGAGTTCTTTTTTTCAAAGTGTACATGTCAGAAAAATGAAGTTTCTGTAGAACTACCCCCAATTTTCTCCCGCTTGTTTTTTCTCCCCCGCACCTTGTCTGACTGAACGCTCATCCCTGAAAAGATTTTAGTTTTTTTACCAATAATTTTGATTCTAAATCATTTTGTGAATACATAAATTTTATAGATCTACTCACATAATAATACATCAGTATATAAATTTTTGAAAAATATATACCTAATATTATTTTAATGTCCCATTTCATTTTCCAAAGTGTCATAGTTTGCATAAGAAATGACGCAAGGAAAAGATTAGGCCAAAGGACTTATGGGCCTACGACTAGCACAGCCTCCACCAGACTGAGTGTGGCACAACTAGCTGATGCTCAGCTACCACCACCAGCTGCTCTGACAGGGATCACAACAGAGGGTCCCAGACAGAGCAGGAGAAAATGTAGAACAAAATTCTAACTCACAAAAAAAATGACCAGGCATACTGATAGAGACTAGCGAAACCCCAGGAGTACGGCTTCTGTATATGCTTTTAATTCAGTGCTGAAGTCATCTTGAGATTCACGCTTCAGTCAAAATTTAGACAGGCCCATAAAACAAAATGAGACAAAATGGGCCCTGTTGTGGTTTTGGCAACCAATGTCACGAAACAATATGTGTATTAATTTTTTAATGAGAAACTAATTTGCTCTGTAAACTTGCAGCTAAAGCATAATATTAAAAGAAAAGAAAGAAAGAAATGATACTGCCAGCTAATTATTAAAGAGTTTTTGAGTTGATTTCAAGAGTATACTTCCATTTAACTTATTTGGAGGTGGAAACCCTGGTGGTGTGGTTAAGAGCTAGTGCTGCTAACCAAAAGATCAGCAGTTTAAATCCACCAGGCGCTTCTTGGAAACTATATGTGGTAGTTCTTCTACTCTGTCCTATCGGGTAGCTTTGAGTCAGAATTGACTCGATGGAAAGTTTTATTTGGAGGTATTTTGCACTAAGTACAAAAATTACTTCTAAGTATGAGCTCTCAGTGGCCACCAGGACATAGAGACTAACTGTTGGCATCAAAGACTCTTTTCATCCTAAAATTTATGACCCTGGGCAATACAAAAATCAAGAAAGGGGACAAAATTTCAGTTTTATCAACTCTGAGTAGTTTTGTAGCTCTTTCTCAGAAATGTAGAATCTTATGTTTCAGGAACACTTAAGAAGTTTCATATCTAGCATACACCAAAAATTAAACCAAATCTTTGCTGTTGAGTCGATTTTGACACATAGTGACCCTGTAGGACAGAGTAGAACTGTCCCACAGGGTTTCCAAGGCTATGATCTTTATGGAAGGAGATTGCCACATCTTTCTCCTGCAGAGTGGTTTGTGGGTTCCACACTGCTGACTTTTCGGTTAGCAGCCAAGCCTTTAACCACCGTGTCACTTATCTGGTATAGAGTGCCTTCTAAAACATCCATGAAATTCTGCCAGTTTTAAAGCAGAAAGCATTTCTCTTCATACTAAGGCAACATGTACTCCCTGGAATGAGGGTTCTTTATTCTATATAGTTCAGGAGATTAGATTCCCAAACTACAATATTTAGAAAATGTCTTTAAAGTTTTTGCCATATTTTTATACTTATAGTACTATTATTTACTTATTTGTTCTTAAATTTATTTAATTTGAACTACTTTTATATGAAAAACACGTTTTAACAGGCAATATTTCATTTTTTACTTATATAAAGTTCCTACTTGCTACTGTGTAAGACGTAGATGTGTGTATGCTTCAACATTTATGTACACATACACACATACATGCGTGTGTGCATATATATATACACATGTGTATGTATATTTAATTTCAAGAAGTTATTGCTGTGTTATCAAATATCATCATATTCACTTCTTTAGATTGTGAAAAGGGAACAATTTATACTTTTTCTGTCTGATATCATTCCATCTCCATGGGTTTAGATCACAATGGAAGAAATTAGGGCCCATAATTACATCCATTCTTTGTACACCAAACTGCTAAGAATATAAGAATGTGCCAAAGGTAGGTTATAATTAGACCAAGATCTCAAAACACTTAAGAAATATTTCAGCATTGATATCAGCATGGATACAATTTGAATTTCTCAAGTTATCATTACTCTCATTGGTAGATGGCATTTAGTGTCTTTCAATTTTTTTGTTCCAGATGCTACAGAACACTATCACAAATCATTACAGCTGATATTTTTTTTTAGCGGTAACTCTACCTAGATTAAGACTATCTGGTAAATACAGACACCTGAGTTGAATTCATACAAGAAAAAGTGAATGGACTCCTAGACTGATATACCTGATAAGAGCTCTAGCCATCTGGGGTCAGGATGCCAGCACTCCAAAAGTGAAAATAATCAAGCTAGCTCACTGAAGCAACCCATTCTGGTATACCAAAACAAAACAAACCAAGAAGCTACAACACAATAAGCAAGCTTAGACAAATACAATAACTTAAAAATGGCTCAGAGACAAAAGTCAATATCAAGTCACTTTAAAAAAAAAAAAAAAAAACCCAGAATCCAGGGATCTTCTAGGTGAAAGTGCATTCCTGGAATTACCAGAGCCAGAATACAAAAGGTTAATATACAAAACCCTTCAAAACATCAGGAAGGAAATGAGGCAACACGCAGAACGGACCAAGGAACACACAGATAAAGCAATTGAAGAAATTAGAAAGATTATTCAGGAACATAATGAAAAAGGTAATAAGCCGGAAAAATCCATAGACAGACAGCAAGCAGAAATTCAGGAGATTAACAATAAAATTGCAGAAGTAGACAACTCAATAAAAAGTCAGAGGAGCTGAAATGAGCAAGTAGAAGTTAGAATTTCTGAGTTTGAAGATAAATCAATTGGCACTAATATATTTGAAGAAAAGTCAGATAAAAGAATTAAAAAAAATGAAGAAACCTTAAGAAGCATGTGGGACTCTATCAAGAGAAATGACCTATGAGTGACTGGAGTACCAGAGCAGGGAGGGGTAACAGAAAATACAAAAAGAATTGTAGAAGATTTGTTGGCAGAAAATTCCCTGATATTCTGAAAGATGAGAAGATATCTATCCAAGATGATCATCAAACTCCACATAAGGTAGATGTTAAAAGAAAGTTACCAAGACATAATCAAACTTGCTAAGACCAAAGATGAAGAGAGAATTTTAAGACCAGCTAGGGATAAACAAAAAGTCACCTATGAAGGACAGCCAATAAGAATAAGCTTAGACTACTCGGCAGAAACCATGCAGGCAAGAAGGCAATGGGATGACATATTTAAAAAATTGAAGGAAAAAAATTGCCTCCCAAGAATCACATATCCATCAAAACTGTCTCCTAAATATGAAGGTGAAATTAGGACATTTCCAGATAAACAGAAGTTTAGGGAATTCATAAAAATGAAACCAAAACTACAAGAAATCCTAAAGGGAGTTCTTTGGTTAGAAAATAAAAAATATCATGTATTGAACCAAGACTAGAACACTGGGCAAGCAATCAGATGTTAACCCAGACTAAAAAGGAATCAAAAAAACAAAGTAAGGCTAAAAACAAACAAACAACAACAACAACAAAAAACTCAAAACAGAATACAGTGGTGTTATTATATAAAAGAAGACAACATTAATTTTTTAAGGAATGTAATCATAGATCTTCCATATGGAGAGGAAGATACAATGATACAAAGAAATAAAAGTTAGGTTTAAATTTAGAAAAAATAGAGGTAAATAATAAGGTAACCACAAAGGAGACAAACTATCCTACTCATCAAAATAAAATACAAGAAAAAAATAGAAACTCAGCAGAAACAAAATCAACAACAACAAATATGAGGAAAGGACAATATATGAAGATAATCTACTCTGTACATAAAATTAAGTGGGAAAAAGAAACTGCCATCAACACACAAAAAAAGACATCAAAATGATAGCACTAAATTTATACCTATCCATAATTATGCTGAATGTAAATGTATTAAATGCACCAATAAAGAGACAGAGAGTGGCAGAATGGATTAAAAAAAAACACTATCTGACTATATGCAGCCTACAAGAGACACACCTTAGATTTAGGGACACAAACAAACTAAAACTCAAAGGACGGAAAAAAACATATCAAGCAAACAACAATCAAGAAAGAGCAGGACTGGCAATATTAATTTCTGAAAAAACAGGCTTTAAAGTTAAATCCATCATAAAGGATAAGGAAGGACACGATATAATGATTAAAGGGACAATACACCAAGGATATATAAACATCTTAAATATTTATGCACCCAATGACAGGGCTGCAAGATACATAAAACAAACTCTATCAGCATCAAAAAGTGACATAGACAGCTCCACGATGATAGCAGGAGGTTTCAACACACCACTTTTGGTGAAGGATAGGACATCCAGAAGAAGGTCAGTAAAGACACAGAAGATCTAAATGCCACAATCAACCAACTTGATCTCATAGATATATACAGAACACTCCACCGAACAGCAGGCGAATATACTTCTTTTCTAGTGCACGTGGAACATTCTCTAGAATAGACCACATATTAGGTCATAAAGCAAGCCTTAACAGAATACAAAACACTGAAATATTACAAAGCATCTTCTCTGACTATAAGGCCATAAAAGTGCAAATCAATAACAGAAAAAGCAGAGAAAAGAAATCGAGCACTTGGAAACTGAACACTACCGTGCTCAAAAAAGTGTGGATTATAGAAGGCATTATGGATGGAATTAAGAAATTCATAGAATCTAACGAGAATGGAAACACTTCCTATCAGAACCTTTGGGACACAGCAAAAGCAGTGCTCAGAGGCAAATTTACATCAATAAATGCACACATCCAAAAAGAAGAAAGGGCCAAAATAAAAGAATTATCCCTATAATTTGAACAAATAGAAAGAGAGCAACAAAAGAAACCCTCAGGCACCAGAAGAAAACAAATAATAAAAATTAGAACAGAACTAAATGAAATACAAAACAAAAACAATTGAAAGAATTAACAAGACCAAAAACTGGTTCTTTGAAAAAAATCAACAAAATTGAAAAAACATTGACCAAACTTAGAAAAGAAAAATAGGAGAGGAAGCAAATAACCCAAATAAGAAATGAGATGAGCGATATTACAACAGACCCAACTGAAATTAGAAGAATCATATCAGATGACTATGAAAAATTGTACTCAAACAATTTGAAAACCTAGAAGAAATGCATGAATTCCTAGAAACAAACCACCTACATAAGCTAACAGAAACAGAGGTAGAACAACTAAATAAACCCATAACAAAAGAGATTGAAATTGTAATAAAAAAACTCCCAACAAAAAAAAAAGCCCTGGCCCAGACAGCTTCATTGCAGAGTTCTACCAAACTTTCACAGAAGAGTTAACACCACCACTACTAAAGGTATTTCAGAGCATTGAAAAGGACGGAATAATCCCAAACTCATTCTATGACGCAACCATATCACTGATTCCAAAACTCGGTAAAGACACCACAAAAAAAGAAAATTATAGACCTATATACCTCATGAAGTTAGATGCAAAAATCTTCAAAAAATTCTAGCCAATACAATTCAACAACATATCAAAAAAAGAATTCACCATGACCAAGTGGGATTCATAGCAAGTATGCAGGGATGGTTCAACATCAGAAAAACAATTAATGTAATCCATGACATAAAGAAAACAAAAGAAAAGAAACACACGATTTTGTCAATTGACATAGAAAAAGCCTTTGACAAAGTTCAACGCCCATTCATGATAAAACTCTCAGCAAAATAGGAATAAAAGGAAAATTCCTCAACATAATAAAGGACATTTATACAAAGCTCACAGCCAACATCACCCTAAATGGAGAGAGCCTGAAAGCATTCCAACTGAGATCGGGAACCAGACAAGGCTGCCCTTCATGGCCATTCTTATTCAACATTGTGTTGGAGGTCCTAGCCAGAGCAATTTGGCTAGATAGAGGAATAAAGACCATCCAGATTGGCAAGGAAGAAGTAAAAGTATCTCTATTTTCAGATGACATGATCTTATACACAGAAAAACCAAAGGAATTCTCCAGAAAACTACTGAAACTAAGAGTAGAGTTCAGCAGAGTATCGGGATACAAGATAAACATACAAAAATCAGTTGGATTCCTCTACATCAACAAAAAGAACATTGAAGAGGAAATCACCAAATCAATACCATTTACAGTAGCCCCCAAGAAGATAAAATACTTAGGAATAAATCTTACCAGAGATGTAAAAGACCTATACAAAGAAAAGTACAATACACTTCTGCAAGAAACCAAAAGAGACTTACATAAGTGGAAAAACATACCTTGCTTGTGGATAGGGAGTCTTAACATTATAAAAATGTCTATTCTACCAAAACCAATCTATACATTTAATGCAATTTCAATCCAAATTACAAAGACATTCTTTAATGAGATGGACAAACAAATCACCAACTTCTTATGGAAGGGAAAGCGGCCCCGGATAAGTAAGGGATTACTGAAAAAGAACAAAGTAGGAGCCTTACTTTACCTGATTTTAGAACCTATTATACCGCCACAGCACTCAAAATAGCCTTGTACTAGTACAACTATAGATACAGAGACCAATGGAACAGAATTGAGAATCCAGACATAAATCCATCCACGTATGAGCAGCTGATATTTGACAAAGGCCCCAAAGCAGTTAAATGGGGGAAAAGACAGTCTTTTTAACAAATGGTGCTGGCATAATTGGATATCCATCTGTAAAACAATGAAACAAGACCCATACCTCACACCATGCACAAAAACAAACTCAAAATGGATCAAAGACCTAAATACAAAATCTAAAAAGATAAAGATCATGGAAGAAAAAATAGAGATGATGTTAGTAGCCCTTACACATGGCATAAACACTATAAAACATGATTCAGAATGCAGAAGAAAAACTAGATAACTGGGAGCTCCTAAAAATCAAACACCTATGCTCATCCAAATACTTCACCGAAAGAATAAAAAGACTACTTACAGACTGGGAAACTTTTTAGCTATGACCTTTCTGATCAGTGCCTGATCTCTAAAATCTACATGATACTGCAAAAACTCAACTACAGAAAGACAAATAACCCAATTAAAAAATGGGCAAAAGATATGAATGACACTTCACTAAAGAAGTCATTCAGGTAGCTAACAGATACATGAGGAAATGCTGATGATCATTAGCCATTAAAGAAATGCAAAACAAAACTACAATGAGATTTCATCTGACTCCAATAAGGCCAGCATTAATACAAAAAGCACAAAGAATAAATGTTGGAGAGGGTGTGGAGAGATTGGAACACTTCTACACTGCTGGTGGGAATGTAGAATGGTACAACCACTTTGGAAATCGATTTGGCACTTCCTTAAAAAGCTAGAAATAGAACTACCACACGATTCAGCAATCCCACTCTTTGGAATATATCCTAGAGAAATAAGAGTCTTTACACAAACAGATATATACACACCTATGTTTATCGCTGCACTGTTTACAATAGAAAAATGTTAGCACCAACCAAGGTGCCCATCAGTGAATGAATGGATAAATAAATTATGGTATATTCACATAATGGAATACTACGCATCGATAAAGAACAGTGAGAATTTTGTGAAACACTTCATAACATGGAGAAACCTGGAAGGCACTATGCCGAGTGAAATGAGTCAGTTGCAAAAGGACAAATATTGTATAAGACCACTATTATAAGAACTTGAGAAATAGTTTAAACTGAGAAGAAAACATTCTTTTATGGTTACGAGACGGGGGAGGGAGGAAGGTGGGAGAGGGAAATTCACTAATTAGATAGTAGATAAGAACTACATTAGGTGAAGGGAAATACAATACACAATCAGGGGAAGTGAGCACAATTGGACTAAACCAAAAGCAACGAAGTTTCCTGAATAAACGGAATGCTTTGAAGGCCAGTGTAGCAAGGGCAGGGGTTTGGGGACCATGGTTTCAGGGGACATCTAAGCCAACTGGCATAATAAAATCTATTAAGAAAACATCATGCATCCCACTTTGAAAAGTAGCTTCTGGAGTCTTAACTGCTAGCCATCGAACATCTAAGATGCATCAACGAGTCTCAACCCACCTGGATCAAAGGAGAACGAAGAACACCAAGGACACAAGGTAATAACGAGCCCAAGAGACAGAAAGGGCCACATAAACCAGAGATTACATTAGTCTGAGACCAGAAGAACTAGATGGTGCCCGGCTACAACTGATGACGGCCCTTACAGGGAACACAACAAAGAACCCCTGAGGGAGCAGAAGAGCAGTGGGTTGCAGACTGCAAATTCTCATAAAAAGACCAGACTTAATGGTCTGACTGAGACTAGAAGTATGCTGATGGTCACGGCCCCCAGATCTTCTGTTGGTCCCCGACAGGAACCATTCCCGGAGCCAACTCTTCAGACATGGATTGGACTGGACGATGGGTTGAGGAGGGATGTTGGTGAGGAGTGAGCTTCTTGGGTCAGGTGGACAATTGAGACTATGTTGGCATCTCCTGCCTAGAGGGGAGATGAGAGGGTAGAGGGGCTTAGAAGCTGGCAAAATGGACACAAAAAGAGAGAGTGGAGGGAGGGAGCGGGCTGTTTCATTAGGGGGAGAGTAATTAGGAGTATGTAGCAAAATGTACATAAGTTTTTGTGTGAGAGACTGACTTGATTTGTAAACTTTCACTTAAGGCACAATAAAAATTATTAAAACAAGCAAAAGAACAAAAAACAAAAAACAATGATTGTGAGGATGGACCAGGAGTGGTCAGTGTTTCCTTCTATTGTACTCAGAGTCACTATGAGTTAAAATTGACTCCATGCACCTAAACACAGGAACAAATTTAAAAGTCCTAGAAATTATTAAAACAAAGAAATTGAAATTTCAACCAGCATTTGTTTATATGCTTAATTTGTGATTAATTTTTTTTTCTTATGGAGAGATATAAACTGTTTTAAAACTTATTTTTCTCTTGAAGTCATTTTCGGTATATATACATTTTCCAATTTCATGTCTCTTAAAGATAGATGATCTTAAAATTAATTCATTTATATGAGAATGTTATTTTTGTATTACTTTTGGGGCCGATGATTCCAGAGTAATGACATGGCACCACAGGATTCTAATATGGTCCAATCTGATGTGAATCTTCGCTTGACTAGTAACTATCTGTGTGACCTTGGTCAAGTTTATGTCTAGCTAGGCTTCAGTTCTTTCTCTCATCTATAAAACAACACTAAATTATTTAGTTTTCAGAGTGCTATGTACATACATGTCATGGATTGAATTGTGTCCCCCCAAAATATGTGTCAAATTAGTTTGGCCATGATTCCCAGTATTGTGTGGTTGTTCAGCATTTTGTGATTGCAATTTTATGTAAAGAGGATTAGGGTGGGATTGTAATACCCTTACTAAGGTCACATGCCTGATTCAGTGTAAAGAGAGTTTCCCTGGAGGGTGGCCTGCACCACCTTTTATAAGAGATAAATGGAAAGGGAAGCAAGCAGAGCGAGGGGACCTTACACCACCAAGAAAGAAGGATCAGGAGCAGGGCATGTCCTTTCAGACACAGAATGGGGATTTCTGTGCAGAGATATTCCTAGCCCAGGGAAAGATTGACAAGGAGGACCTTCTTACAGAGCCAACAGGGAGAGGAAGAATTCCCCTGGAGCTAATGTTCTGAATTTGAACCGTAGCCTACTAGACTTGAGAAAATAAATTTCTCTGTATTAAAGCCATTCACTTGTGGTATTTCTGTAATACCAGCACTAGATAACTAAGACAGAATTTGTGACCGAGAGAGTGGGGTGATGCTCTAACAGATACCTAAAATGTGGAACTGGTTTTGAAATTGTGAATGAATAGAAGACTCAGAAGGAAGTGAGGAGAACTATTAACAACAGAGAAGGTGCAGATGGTGAAAAGCAGCAACAGAGGACTGGCAGCAACAGTGAACTGGCAGCAACAGAACCAGAAGTCCAGTGCCACACGGTGTTGGAGCTGACCCACAGATTGACAGAGCTGAGTGCCTGTGCTCAGGAGGCTTCTTGGTGGAGTGGGGTGCCTCCGAGTATTTATTGGTGAAATTACTGAGCTTTGGAACACTTGCTCCAGTATGTCAGATGTGGGTGTGCGGCCTGATGGCTGAGAAACAAAGGGCACAGGGAGCTGAGCTGCTCATACCACCAAGAAAGAAACACCAGGTGCAGAGCACATTCTTTGGACTAGGGGTTCCTGTGTAGAGAAGCTTCTAGTCCAGGGGAAGACTGACAAGAGGGACCCTCCTCCAGAGCAGACAGAGAGAGAAAGCTTTCCCCGGGAGCTGATGCCCTTTTATCCTACTAGGCTGTGAGAAAAAAGTTTCTTTGTTAAGTTCATCCACTTGTAGTATTTCTGTTACAGCAGCACTAGATAACTAAGACAGTAGAGCAATGCAGACAAAATTCCTAACCCCTTAAATCCACTTAATAATATGTGGTAGCTGCTATCATGGAATTCTTTCTTCTGAAGCCTAGCGTTTGTAGTATTGTTCTGATGGATACCTGGTCCTTTTTGTTTCCTGACTTTGTGACTGTATCAGAGTTGATGAACTGATATATTTTTAGTCATACTGATGGAACATGTTTTGTTAAAAAAAAAAAATAGAATCTATGTTTTCTTGTTCATAGCCTCTATAGGGGGCCCTGGTGGCACAGTGGTTAAGAGCTCAGCTGTTAACTGAAAGATTGGCAGTTCAAATCTACCAGCCTTTCTTAGAAACCCTATGGGACAGTTCTACTCTCTCCTGCAGAGTCT
The DNA here is from genome assembly GCF_030014295.1 of Loxodonta africana. Taxonomy (NCBI): domain Eukaryota; kingdom Metazoa; phylum Chordata; class Mammalia; order Proboscidea; family Elephantidae; genus Loxodonta; species Loxodonta africana. The sequence continues at coordinate 24,020,937 of NC_087348.1, read as the reverse complement.
CTACAAGTCAAAATCGACTGGATGGCAATAGATTTGATATTTTGGTTTTAGCCTCTATAGGGAGCCCTGATGGCACAGTGGTTAAGAGCTTGGCTGCTAAAATTCAGCAGTTCAAATCCACCAACATCTCCTTGGAAACCCTGTGGGACAGTTCTACTCGATCCTTTGTGGTCACTATGACTCGAAATTGACTAGAAGCCAATGTTTTTATTTATTTATTTTTTTTTTGGCTTAGTCTCTACAGCCTCTTGAAGTGAAATCAACTAGTCATAAACACAGCCAACCATTTATCGTCTAGTCGACTCTGTCTCATGGCAACGCCATGTGTGTCAGAGCAGAACTGTGTTCCATAAAGTTTCAGTGGCTGATTTTTCAGAAGTAGATCACCAGGCCTTTCTTCTGAGGAACCTTGGGTGGACTTCATTCTCTAAACTTTCGATTAGCAGCCAAGTGTTTTAAACATTTGCGTCAATCATGAACTCTGTCATAAACACTAACAGCTCTGATTTCCTTAAAGATTAGCTAACAGGAATGCCTGTTTGAAGAAGATTTCCTCCTCTATAAATTCTCCATTTCCCTATAGTGAAGAAGATCATTGCTCTCACAGGACCAGATTTGGTATAAAATATACTTTCATTCATTAAATCACATTCTTGCTCTACAGACAAGAGCAGGTCATCAAGGGTTGCCTGAAAATTACATCACCAAGAATATCCAGAGAATTTAAGCAAAAGACACTATTATTTTTCTGACATGCCCAAAGGCAGAATGTAGTGACAGAGATGGAAACCCTATGGGGCAGTTCTATCTGTCATACGGGGTCACTAAGGGTTAGATTCAACAGACAGCAATGGATTTGATTTTTGGTTTTTAGCCCCATCGTTGCCTAGGATATTATTATGCCCCTCTCAGAAACAAACTTGAAGATGTAATTGGGTGCACTCTGTTTCACAGAGTATTGTAAGTACCAGTTGCTATCTAGTTGCCTAGTAGATTCCAGCTCAAGGAGATCCCAAGTGTGTCAGAGTAGTACTGTGCTCCATAGGGTTTTCAAAGGCTGATTTTCTATAGTAGATTATCAGTTCTTTCTTCTGAGATTTCTCTGAGTAGAATTGATGCACTGGCCTTTCAATTAGCAGCAAATGTGTTAATTCTTTACACCAACAAAAGAACCCAATTTTATTTAGACTCTATAAATATCAAATGAAATGCCAGTGCTGTCATCATGACAGGATCCATACAAGATTCTTTTGGAGAGCAACACTAAATTCACTGTGTTTACATTGCTGGTCTTCACAGATGACCTTGAGCTATAATTTTATCTCTTTTTATCATTTCTTGTAGTCTGTATTTTTATTCTGGTGGAAGATATGGGACTGGTTTTATTAGTCATGATAGGTTCCTGACTCCACAACCACGTGCACTATTTCTGAGTGTGATATCATTCTTGGTTGCCTGCTGTTTTTCAGCTTTTGCCCCCCAAAATGTAGGTTAATTTTCTGTCAGAGGATAAAGCCATTTCATTCCTTGGATGTGCTGCAAATATGCTGCTTGTTGTCAATTTTAGAACCACAAAATTGTTTTCTTGGTGGCAATGGCATATGATCAATACATAGCAATCTACAACATATTTCTGTATTCAATTAATGTGCCACTTAACAGTCTATGTGTCACTCATGACTGTTTCACATGGTGGTGGCACTTTGCATGCTACGTTAAACACAGTAGCGACTTTTAGCCTCTAAATCTGTGTGTCCAATGAAGTTAGACATGTCTTTTGTGGTATCCCTCCACTCCTTGCTATCTCCTGTTCTGACACTCACATCAAACAGCTTCTATTCTTCTATGCTGTGGGTTCTACTGAGATATTCCCCCATGTGTATGTCTCTTTGTCAAACTGTGGGGGCTTGAGTGTTACTGTGATACTAGAAGCTATGCCACAGGTATTTAAATACCAACAGGGACATTCATAGTGGACAGTTTTCAGCTGAGCTTCCAGGCTAAGGCAGACTAAGAGGAAGGGCCCAGTAAACTACTTCTCAAAAGAATTAGCCAGTAAAACCTTCTGAATAATAGCGGAACATTGTCTGATATAGTTCAGGAGGATGAACCCCCCAGGTCAGAAGGCACTCAAAATACAACTGGGGAAGAGCTGCCTCCTCAAAGTAAAGTTGACCTTAGTGACATGGATGTAGTCAAGCTTTTGGGACCCTCATCTGTGGATGCAGCAATACCCAAAAGGAGATGAAACTACTGCAAACATCCATTAATAATCGGAACCTAGAATGTAGGAAGTATTAATCTAGGGAAATTGGAAATCATCAAAAGTGAAGTGGAACCCATAAAGATTGATATCCTAGGCATTAGTGAGCTGATATGTACTGGTATTGGCCATTATGAACCAGACAATCATATGGCCTACCATGCTGGGTATGACAACTTAAAGAAGAATGACATCGCATTCATCATCAAAAAGAACATTTCAAGATCTAGCCTGAAGTACACCGCTGTCAGTGATAGGATAATATCCATATGGCTACAAGGAAGACAAGTTAATATGACTATTATTCAAATTACACAATAACCACTAAGGCCAAAGATGAAGAAATGGAAGATTTTTACCAGCTTCTGCAGTTTGAAATTGATGGAACATACAATCAGGATGCAATGAACATTATTGGTGATTGGAATTCCAAAGTTGGAAACAAAGAAGAAGGATTTGTAGTTGGCAAATATGACCCTGGGTATAGACATTATGCCGGATATCACATGACAGAATATTGCATGACCAGCAATCTCTTCATTGCAAATACCTTTTTCCAACAACAAAAACAGTGACTATACACACGGACCTTCCAAAGTGAAATACACAAGAATCAAATCAAGTACATGTGTGGAAAATGACAATGGGAATGCTCAATGTGATCAATCAGAACAAGGCCAGGGACAGACTTCAGAACAGACCATCAATTGTTCCTATGCAAGTTCAAGTTAAATCAGAAGAAAATTACAACAAGCCCATGAAAGCTGAAATATGATCTTGAGTATATCCCATGTGAGTTAAAGACCATCTCAAGGATAGATCTGATACATTGAACACTAATGACCTAAGGCTAGACAACTGATGGAATGACATCAGGGGCATCATACATGAAGAAAGACAGAGATCATTAAAAAGACAGGAGAGAAAGAAGAGACCTAAATGGATGTCAGAAGAGACTCTGAAGCTTGTCCTTGAACTTTTAGTAGCTAAAGCAAGTGGAAGAAATGATGACGTGAAAGAGCTGAACAGGAGATTTAAAAAGGTGACTCCAAAAACGTAAAGAATTATTATGACATGTGCAAAGACCTGGAGTTAGAAAACCGAAAATGAAGAATATGCTTGGCTTTTCTCAAATTGAAATAACTGAAAAACTCAAGCCTCGAGTTGCAATATTGAAGGATTGTATGGAGAAAATATTAACGATGCAGTAAGTATCAAAAGAAGATGGAAGGAATATGCAAAGCCACATGCCAAATACACTTGGTCAATGTTCAACCACTTCAGGAGGTAGTATATGATCAAGAACTGATGGTACTGAAGGAATAGGTCCAAGCTGCACTGAAGTCATTGGCAAAAAACAAGTCATCAGGACATGACGGAATACCAGTTTTGATGTTTCGACTAACAGAAGCAGCACTGGATGTGCTTACTCTTTTATGACAAGAAATTTGGACGACAGCTACCTGGCCAATTGACTACAAGAGACCCAATTTTATGCCTATTCAAAGAAAGGTGATCCCAACAAATGTGGAGATTATCGAACATTACCATTAATGTAAAACTCAAGTAAAACCTTGCAAAAGATCATTAAAAGCAGCTGCAGTAGTACATCGACAGGGAACCGCCAAAAATTCAAGCCGTATTCAGATGTGAACATGGAACCAGGGATATCATTGCTGATGTCAGATGGAACCTGGCTAAAATCAGAGAATACCAGAATGATATTTACCTAAGTTTTATTGAGTATGCAAAGGCCTTCTACTTAGTGGATCATATCCATAAGAAATTATGGATAACTTTGCAAAAAATAGGAAGACTTAATTGTGCTCATGAGGAATCTGTACGTAGAAAAAGAGGCAATCATTTGGACAGAACAAGGGGCATGGTTTAAAGTCCGGGAAGGTGTGCTTCAGGGTTGTATCCTTTCACCATATTTATTCAGTCTGTGTGCTGAGCAAATAATCTGAGAACCTGGACTATAAGAAGAAAAATGCATCATCAGAAATTTAGGAAGATTCATTAACAACTTTCATTACGGAGATGGCACAGCCTTACTTGCTGAAAGTGAAGAGAGCCTTAAGCACTTAGTGATGAAAATGAAAGACCACAGCCTTCGGTATGGATTGCACTTCAACATAAAGAAAACAAAATTCTCTCAACCTGACCAATAAGCAATATCATGATAAATGGAAAAAAGGCTGAAGTTGCCAATGATTTCATTTTACTTGGGTTCACAATCAACACTCATAAGGAAATCAAAACATCCATTGAGTTGGGCAAATCAGCTGCCAAAGACCTCTTTAAAGTGTTAAAAAGCAAAGATGTTGCCTTGAAGACTAAGGTGCACCTGATGCAAGCCATTGTGTTTTCAATAGCCTCCTATGGGAGCAAAAGATGCACGATGAATTAGGAAGATAGAAGAATTGACATCTTTGAAATGTGTGGTTAGCAAAGAATACTGAATGTACCATGACTTACCAAAAGAATGAGCAAATTTGTCTTGAAAAAGTACAACCAGAATGCTCCTTAGAAGCAAGAATGGTGAGGCTCAGTCTCAAAAATTTTGGACATATTATCAGGAGGGATCAGTCCCTGGAGAAAGACACCATGCTAGGTAAAGTAGAGGGTTAGCGTTTCTTGCACATTGGGTTGCTATGTCTTGATGTCATCTAACAACAACAACAAGCAGAAGACAGATCTGTGGCGATACTACCACCATGTAAAGCAGGAGGTTGCAGATATCCTCATAACCATCGTAGGCCATTAAGACGAGCATGAACGGTCTTCAACTGACATACGTACTACATGCTCTCAAGAGGGATCAGTCCCTGAGGAAGGACGTTATGCTTCGTAGAAGGTCAGTGAAAAAGAGGAATACCCTCAAAGAGATGGGTTGACACAGTGGCTGCAACAATGGGTTCAAACATAACATCGATTGTGAGAATGGTGCACAACCAGGCAGTGTTTCATTCTGTTGTACATATGGTCGCTATGAGTGGGATCTGACTCGATGGCACATAATGACAATGATAACATACTAAATAAGTATGTTTTGTTTTTTCCATGTCCCAACTGATATTTATAAGCAAAAGAACAAAATATACAATAATATAAAAATATTATATACATATGTGTCTGTATATATATGAGAACCATTATGTGTATGTGTATGTGTATGTATATATACTCATGTGCACCCGCACGTATACACCTGTATCAGTATGAACATAATCAGAAGCAAACTGATGGCCCAGTTCTTCTGTAGGAGTCAAAATAGCCTAGGTTGAGGTTTGACTATGATTTTTACTTCAAAATTTTCAAGAAGAATAGAAAGACATTAATAAACTGAAAAAAAAAATTCATCTTTGTCATATCTTCTTCATATGGAGGCATAAGCCATCACTCAATTTTTTTCATTTTGGTGCTAAAAGTATACTTTATTGATAAACTGATTCCTTCCAAACACTTTTTTCATTGCTTCTTTTACATCTTTGTTCCTCAAACTGTAGATAATGGGATTTAGCATGGGTATCACAACAGTGTAAAATATTGACATTATCACATCATGATCCAAAAAAAAGCTAGAACTTGGCCTGACATACGTGAAGAGGATTGTTCCATGGTAAATTGACACTCCAGTTAGGTGAGAGCCACAGGTGGAAAATACTTTTCGCCTTCCTTCAGCAGATCGCATTCTCAGAATGGCCAATAAAATGAAACCATAGGAGATCAGGACAATCAGGATGGTGAATATCTCAACAGAACCCACATCGTAGATGAGTAGAAGCTGGTTGATTTTAGTGTCAGAGCAGGAGATAGCAAGGAGTGGAGGGATATCACAAAAGACATGTCTGATTTCATTGGCTGCACAGAAGGAGAGGCTAAAAGTTGCCACTGTGTGTAAAGTAGCATGTGCAATACCACCAACATATGAAGCAGTGATGAGTGACACATAGACTCTGTGTGACATGTTAACTGAATAGAGAAGTGGGTTGTAGATTGCTACATAGCGATCATAAGCCATTGCCGCCAATAGAAAACTTTCTGTGATCCCAAAAGTAATACCAAGAAACATTTGTGTTGCACATCCAAGGAATGAAATGTCTTTATTCTTTGACATAAAATCTACTAACATATTTGGGGTTATCACTGAGGAATAGCAGGCATCCAAGAAAGATAACACACTCAGAAAATAGTACATGGGGTTGTGGAGCCGGGAATCCCCAATGACCAATACAACCAACCCTAAATTTCCTGTCACAGTAAAGAGGTAGATTGTTAGAAATAGAAAAAATAAGATGACCTGAAGTTCATGATTGTCTGTGAAGCCCTTCAGTACAAATGTGCTGACTTCTGTCTCATTTTTCATGTTGACACTTCGTGGAACAGACTTAAAAATATTTATGTAATCACAGTTTGTATTTCTAAGACAGGGATGCACAATATTGTGACTCAAAGGAATATTAAATCCATCCTCATACTGATTTTTCAAAAATGCATGATTTCTCAGCAGTGACGCCTAAGACAATGACAAGACAATGAATAGTCAGTACCACTCTCTGCAGAGTCAAAAGGAAGATAAAGACATTTAGTCTTTGGTTGAAATCATGTCATTCTCAAATTAATTGGGATAACTGGTTTATTTATTACATTCTGTTATTTATTAAAAGACATTTTTGAAATCATGTCATTTCCTAAACAAGTGGGTTGACTAGGTCATTTATTAAAGGCAATTATTTACTCAAAGAAATTTTCTTCTTTCATGCAAATACTTGAGATTGTGTATCAATAGACAGGGCTTAGAGTAGAACATCAGAGCTCTTCAGCAATTGTGTGAAATTATTTGCTACAATCTTCTCACCCATAAAATGAGGATATTAATGTTTATCTCTCATGATTGGGATAAACACTGAAAGAGAAAAATAACTTAATGAAATTTAACCTTTTAAAATAGAAAATGTTTTGAGTGGAGTTGGTACAATGGAGTAGCAGTAAGTGGTATTGGAATATTTAATGAGCTACTCTCTGGATATTCTCCAGTTCCATTAGTCGTTCTTGGGTTTTGCAGAACAGACTTCATCAAGGTGCTTTTTGGGGAAAGATTCACTATGACTGAAAGAAAAAAGTATATGAAAGCTTATGTTTCATTCAAATATCTTTCTTAAATTCTATATTGTCTTGTCCTTTTTTGACTACATACTTGACTATTTGTATTTTTGCAATCTACGTGTTTTTCTACCCCCTCAAGTATTTCTGGTGAAAATGTAAGAAATTATTGGAAAGATTTAAAAAAAAAAAAGAAATCACGACATTCATGATTTCAAAGTATTTTCTTACGAGGAAATTCCTTTCAAGTTTTTATGCTTGTTTATGTGTTGATTGTGGACTTAGTGAAATAACAGCAAAGTATGTTTTTTTTTTAACTATTAATAGCCATTAAAGTAGTTCATAAAACAATATTTAAAAAAATCATTCATGTAGATAGAAGACAAGTTTTAAGATTAAAAAGAAAGAAAATGATGAATTGTAGAAAGAATAAATTATTTTCTGAATGGTCCCATGGCTAAACAAATAGAAATCAAAGAGTTACCTGGTTGGAGGACATATATTATAAAACTATTTGATTACAATTTTTATTTTTACTGATTCTCTCCACACTTCATCTTAAGTTACTGTATAATTGATTAGGAATTTTGAATCAGTCTTGTGGGTACATAATCTGCTACAAATAATAATCTGTGAACTATTTAAATTAATAACCAAATAAAGCTACAGTTTTAGCTCTTTGATAAGGGTCCCTCAGTAAGAGATAGAGCCATTTAGATTAGAGCGACTAAAGGAGAACAAATCCAAATATCTGTAGTATCCTTGGGAAGATATCAGAATTAGCTCAAAAAATTGTCAGTATTTAGAGAAAAAATTTCATTAAGAATTTTATAAAGGATAAAGTTACAGTAAAAAATACTCAAATAATTCGACAGAGTAGACAATCTATTTTAGATTGAGTTATTTGTACTGGAAATAAAAATTTAAGACAAAACAGACTTGAAGTCATAAGTCATTTATTATATGATTATCTTAATATTTTTGAGTGCCTATAGCACCATAAAATGTTTATAAATATATCGTTTTATTAAAAAAGCTGTTTCACTGATCTAGAAATTCCTAAGCAGATTTCTTAGTTTGAGAAATGTCATGGGTGGGCCAGAGGTGAACAAGGGTATTAATAACGGGATATTGAGACAAAAGTGTTTATGTAAATAAGATAAAAACATTCAATAGAAATCAAATGCAAACATTGATGAATAACCAATGAAATCAACGTGTCATATTTTAAAGAAAATATTTTTAGGAGTCTAAGGAAAAAGGTGATTTCTAATACAACTATTGACATCAGTTCAACACTGTGCCTGAATTCACAGTGGTACAAGGTAAATAACAGGATTTAGAATCTGAAAATACATGCTCGTCACCCAGGCCTATGATTAGAAGCAGTGTGTGATGCTAGATTTTCTCTCTAAAGTTTGCTCCTCTTTTAATTGACAAAAAAGTTTAATGACCAAGTTATTCAGACACAATTTGAACACGTGTACATACACAAACACACATACACATGCACACGTGCAGACCAATTTCCTTTAAATATTTCAATTTTGGGTTATAAATGAAACAGATAAATATAATTGAAATTTTGTAATAATATGTGTTTATTTTAAAAATTAAATTTGGGCCACAAAATTCACATTTTAATGAAAACACTGAAATATGTATGTACTCAGAGATTTAAGTACTAATAATATCAATATGCACTCAAACATTTTGTCAGGATCAAATCAAAGGAATCATATTATGATTAAAAAGTTCTCTAAAGGTGGAATTAGTCATGTTCTTCTGCGTTTTCATATATAAAAAAAAAGAGGTACAATTTTTATTAGTAAAGTTTCATAAAGGTGAAGTAAGCTTATTCTTTAGCGAGTAGGAATTTTGTGAATTGTGTGATCCAGTGGTAAGAATAAAAGTCACACAGATTACAGCAACTAAATTTGTTACATTATAGTGGGCTTAATTTGGCATTCTATAAAGAAAATGGTAAAAAAAAAAAAAAAAAGAAAGAAATGTTAAGCACTTGAGTTAAACTTCTCTGGAAACACTTTTCTGCTATATGTCAAAAGAAAAGTTATACTGAGTATGACTAAGTCTATGTTAGCACATTTAGACAGGGGTCATAGTTGTAAAGAGAAAGTGATTATGATTACTAAAGAATTTAATAAACTCAATTTTAAGAAATTAATGTAAAGTCACTACCAAATACATCATTTTAAGAGAAAGGAGTTAACTCTATATCTCTTGGGCCCGACGTTGAAAGACTTATAATGCAAAGGAGAGAAATAATAACAGCTATCATTTGTTGAGCACTTGGTGTGAGAATGGAATTTTCTGCATGTTACTTTGTAATGTGTTTATAGCAATCCGCACAACTTACAAGTACCAGAACCAAGATTCAATCCAACCTCTCCCTGGTCCCAAAGTGTGTGTACTTTCCATCCTTCTCTATTACCTCTTGGAACCCTGTTGGAGAAGTGGTTAAAGACCTTGGTTGTTAACCAAAAGGTCAGCAGTTCAAATCCACCAGTCACTCTTTTGAAGCTCTATGGGGCAATTCAACTCTGTCCTATAGGGTCACTATGAGTCCGAATCTACTCATTGACAATGGGTTTGGTTTTGGTTTTCTACTGCCTCCTGTTAAACTATGGTTTAATTCTGCAACTGCCACTTCCCCCCATCATAAATAGAACCAAACACCATTCTTGCAGTGTTTGGGTATCTTTCAAGTCATCAATACCAGAGAAATATTATGAATGAAGTAATAATCTGACATGACGTCAAGATTTAAGATATAGCGTAATAAAGTCCATTATTTATTTCTCCCTCATTATTTATACCCAAATATAAGCCTGTAGACACTTGAATAATTCAAATATTCTAGCTTTCTATTGACATATTAAATTTAGGCTTTTCTTCTGATTGTTCTTATTTGAACTGGACTATTTTCTTCCATCAGGAAAATTAAAGCATACATTCAATTTGGGGTCTCTTATTTACTTCTATAAGCTTATAGCTCATACCTTCACTGTACTTTTCTAGGAAGTATGGCTTTTAAATTACTGGGTAGAAATTTGAATAAATCAGATTTTGACAGATATATAATAATCACCAATGCAATAGGGAAGAAATAAAGTTTTAAACACTGGGGACTTCACACCATATTCTACCTTGATACTCTAAGATCTATCTCCTAAATATTCTGCAAATGATCTGATATTTCCTCTTACCTGTAGAATAGCAAATGCAGCTTTAGCTACACCAGAAATATGTTTTATTTAGATCTTTTATATCCACTTGCTTGGCTGTTAATGAAACCCATAGGAGGTGCCCAGAGGGGAATATTCCCCAATTCTCTTCTGGTTCAAAATAGCAACATAATGATTTACTCAATGATAAAGAAGGACACTGTTCTTGAATAATATACCAAATCTTGACATTTATTGACTGAATAAAGTTCTTTGGAGTCTGATATAAAATGATGCCTTAGGGAAAAATATGCTTTAATATTGGATAATAAATTTTAAGATATTAGACATAATCTTATATCATAGCTCTGACAGTGGGTTAGCACTTAACTTCTCTGAGACCCAGTGTCCTCATACTGGCAATTTCATATTGCAAAAAATAATATGTTTAGTGAAATATAAGAAGTGAAACTGTGATATCAATTCCAGAGTATACCACAAGCGTTTATAGGCATCTATCTCTATTCATGGTATTTCTATGTTGCTAAAATTAAGATGTGTTTGATGTAAATAAGGCATAGATTTTGAGTTCATTAAAAGTCATATCATTCGGCTGATGAGAAATACAAAAATATGTTAGCTATATAGAGAAGACATAATATAATATTGAATGATCATGAGAGAGGATCAAACAATGAGAAAAATGTTTACGATAGAAAATACCACGGCAGGAAAGAACTTGTCTCTTTGTAGCCCTGTTGATTAATTGGTGACCAAGAAGCAATACATACATACATACATACATACATACATAATCTCATGAGTCCAGGTCTTAAATCAATAATACCTGTGATTGGGTAAACATTAATAACCGTTATTATTCAGTAAAAAAATTCTATCAGATCTTTGAAATACATATGTATTAGAAAGTGTGCTATTTTTAATCTTTAAGAATGTGACCATTATTGCTCAATCGGCTTTTTTGATTAGAATAGGTTGTTAAGAAATTGTTGTTAATGCAGTGGTTTTGTTGCCTATGAATATGCAGATGTCTGAGATGAGGCTCCTCAGGCTTATCTAGACGTTAAGGGACAAGAACACCTCTAATATGTGTTAGACAGAAATTATGAGACCTTCCAATTCCTTGATTTTTTTTTTTTGAATTAAAACAATGCTGAATAATGTTCATTGCTCTCTTCCTCTTTTTTAGTTATTGATGCAGCAGAAAAGTCCTTAAAACCAGAAAGAATTGGGATATATGTAATATAATGAGATGCATGATCATAGGCCTTGAAAACAAATAAATTTCTTAAGAAATCACTAGCGAACGTAATAACAAGGACTTGCAATCAGATGGGTTTAGGTTGTAAGGTTGTATAATGAAGTTTATTGACTTTTCTTATTCTCAGGCTTCTGGAGGAATTCAGTGTGCGCTCCCTCCAGCCAACGTTTACTCACTTGGGGTGCTGTCTCATCAGGATAGCCCTGCCTTGGTAGAGTTGGGGGAGAGTTCTAGCCTCTCCTGCAGTGCAAAATGTGGCCTCCAGTGGCAGCTGTTTGAAGCCTTTCCCAACCTTCACAGGTTTGCCCAGATGGGGACTTGCTTCATGACTGCCATGTATCTCCTATCCTGCCTGACCGCATCCATGCATTTCCTATGGCTGCTCAGGCACAAGATGCCGTGGCACCACGTCAGCACACAGAGAGGAATTACCCGTATGTTTGGAGGCGTTAATGCCCAATGGGGTGAACTTAGAGAAAAGCAGGCCGGAGTTGATAGATAAATTGCTTTGCATACCTTACTTCATTTAAAATGTGTGTTTGACAGATACGACTTGATTCCGAATTTCTCAGTGAAGTGTAAGAAATGATATGTGAGTGTATGTGTATATGGGCACACACTCTCTGCAATCTTTGAGCCAAATATTTTATCATTCATCCTTAATTCAAAGAGGTCACTGTGTATAGTTTGTATAGAACAAATTTTGTAGCTTAATCATGTAAAACAGGTATATATTGTGTACATTTTAATGGGACTATTGTATTGATCTCTATTAAATGAGACAGATGCAAGATTTTACATTGTCTAACTTCACAAAATTTTCCAATGTGATGTGAAAGACAATTTCATGAACACTCAAAGATGTCCAAATCCTAATTCCCAGAAACTGTGAACGTATTATGTACATGGCAAAAGGGATTTTCTGATATAATGTATTCAAGGATTATCCAGGTGGCCCAATGTAATCACAAGAGTTATTAGAAGGCAAAAAGACATGTAGGAGAATCTGAGAAGGAGATAGAATGAGAGGAGAGAGTGATATAATAGATGACTGTAAGGGCTAGTAGCCAAGGAAGATTTTCAGCCTCTAGAGGCTGAAAATGCCAGAAAACATTCTCCTCTAGGGTATCCAGAAGGAATAGCACTAGCTGACTCCTTGCTTTTAGTGCAATGAGACTCATTTTGGACTTCTGATTGCCGTAACTGTGAGATAATACATTTGCATTGTTTCTGGTCATTAAATGTGTGGCAATTTGTTACAGCAATACGAAAGTAATATAAGAGACAATGTAATTATTTACAGAAAATGGGTATGTGTAAACCAAATTAAAAGATTGAAAACACTGCAGTTCTCATTTTTATCTTAATTAATTTAATAAAATATTTAGCATCGAACAAAACTGTATAGTCTATTCCAATGTATTGCATTGGAATAGAGTTTTGGATGGTACGAATGGTTAATCACTTGACTGCTATCTGAAAGGTTAGTGGTTGGAATGTACCCAGAAATGCCTTAGAATAAAGACTTGGTGATCTACTTCTGAGAGGTCGTTGAGAACCCTACGGGGAAGTTCTACTTTGACACATATGGGACCACAATGAGTGAGAATTCACTTGAGAACAACAGGTTTGTTTATTTATATTTAGTTATCGAGTCATTTGTTTTTAATTTCATTGGAAATGTTCTAATGTGAGTTTACCCTTTTGCTCTTATTCTATTATTTTAGTCAGACCCAAAGAATAGTTTTCTACTGGGAAACAAATGTCTCTAACTGCAAGCTGGCGAAGCCAAACACACCCATAATAAAGTAAAAACAAACACATAAGCCAGTAACCTAAAAATCTTAAAGGTTATTGGGATCAAATTATAGCTGATTTTGTCTCTTGAGACTGGAAATATCTATCACTTATTTTGATTTGCGTCACTTTTTTATGAACCTGGGAAGGTGAGCCCTTCCTTATCCAGTGCACTCAGACTTGCCAATGATCTGGACACTGGTCTTTGAGACAGAGAAAGGAACTTTATAGTAATGCACAGAGCAAGGAGCTGGGAGGAAGTTTCTCAGATTTGACTCTCGGGGTTATGGGGAAGCAGGGCTTATATGTGATTTGTGCAGCAAGAAGTTGGTCATGCAGGCATACGGGGGGGAAAAATTTTAGAAGGTGGCCAGGAAATAGGAGGTGATGTGGTTCTTGGGGGACCTCTTGCTTTGGAATAAGGTCTGGAGGATGGTTTTCCTTCTGATTAGTTCCACCTGTTGCTGCATCGTCTTTTGAGGTCAACCAACGGTCACATCTGGCCTTTCTATGTACACACGAGTGGGCCAAATCTGGCTTGGCCTAGTTTAAGGACTAATAGAAATTTACTGACATTCTAATGGTCAGATTACACTTTTAGCTATTCTGCTTATTTATGACCAAATTTGGAAATTGATTCATTTATATCAGTCTCACAATTCCTGGTTTTGGATTATGTCTTACCTTCCTGAATATGTCATAACTTCATTTCCTGACACTGCCTTTACCTCACATGTCTTACCCACTCTTCCTCATTTGACACATCTTAGCAGCACTGTACATATATAGATATAAGTCCTATGAGTGTTAATTTTACTTGGCAGTAGGTTTCTTCAGAATTGTTACCTTTAAGAGATGACATTTATGGTGTAATGATATTTCCACCAACAAACACACTAAATTAAATGGGATAAGAAAATTTGCTTTATGTTGTGGCTTATCACAAATATAATAAACTCCACACTATGAGAATATCCTTTGGAAAACTTTTAATTTTATGTCATGATTGTTGTTGTTAGGTGCCGTCAAGTTGGTTCCGACTCATAGCGACCCTATGCACAACAGAAGGAAACACTGCCCAGTCCTGCACCTTCTTTACAATCGTTCTTATGCTTGAGCTCATTGTTGCAGCCATGTGTTAATCCACCTCGTTGAGGGTCTTCCTCTTTTCCGCTGACCCTGTACTCTGCCAAGCATGATGTCCTTCTACAGGGACTGATCCCTCCTGACAACATGTCCAAAGTATACAAGACGCAGTCTCTCCATCCTTGCCTCTAAGGAGCATTCTGGCCGCACTTCTTCCAAGACAGGTTTGTTCATTCTTTTGGCAGTCCATGGTATATTCAATATTCTTAGCCAACACCACAATTCAAAGGCGTCAACTCTTCTTCGGTCTTCCTTACTCATTGTCCAGCTTTCACATGCATATGATGTGATTGAAAATACCACGGCTTGGATCAGGCTCACCTTAGTCTTCAGGGTGACATCTTTTTTGCTCTTCAACACTTTGAAGAGGTCCTTTGCAGCAGATTTGCCCAATGCAATGCATCTTCTGATTTCTTGACCGTGGCTTCCATGGCTGATGATTGTGGATCCAAGTAAAATGAAATCCTTGACAACTTCAATCTTTTCTGTTTATCACGATGTTGCTCATTGGTCCAGTTGTGAGGATTTTTGTTTTCTTTATGTTGAGGTGTAATCCATACTGAAGGCTGTGGTCTTTGATCTTCATTAGTAAGTGCTTCAAGTCCTCTTCACTTTCAGCAAGCAAGATTGTGTCATCTGCATAATGCAGGTTGTTAATGAGTCTTTCTCCAATCCTGATGCCCTGTTCTTCTTCGTATAGTCCAGCTTCTCTGCTTATTCGTTCAGCATACAGATTAAATAGGTATGGTGAAAGAATACAACCCTGACCCACACTTTTGCTGACTTTAAACCAATCAGTAGCCCCTTGTTCTGTCTGAACAACTGCCCCTTGATCTATGTAAAGGTTCCTCATGAGCACAATTAAGTGTTCTGGAATTCCCATTCTTCTCAGTGTTATCCATAGTTTGTTATGATCCACACAGTCGAATGCCTTTGCATAATCAATAAAACACAGGCAAACATCGTTCTGGTATTCTCTGCTTTCAGCCAGGATCCATCTGACATCAGCAATGATATTCCTGGTTCCACGTCCTCTACTGAAACCAGCCTGAATTTCTGGCAGTTCCCTGGCGATATACTGCTGCAGCTGTTTTTGAATGATCTTCAGCAGAATTTTGCTTGAGTGTTATATTAATGATACTGTTCTATAATTTCCACATTTGGTTGGATCACCTTTCTTGGGAATAGGCATAAATATGGATCTCTTCCAATCAGTTGGCCAGGAAGCTGTCTTCCATATTTCTTGGCATAGAAGAGTGAGCACCTCCAGCACTGCATCTGTTTGTTGAAACATCTCAATTGATATTCCATCAAGCCCTGGAGCCTTGTTTTTTGCCAATGCCTTCAGAGCAGCTTGGACTTCTTCCTTCAGTACCATCGGTTCCTGATCATATGCCACCTCTTGAAATGGTTGAATATCGACTAATTCTTTTTGGTATAATGACTCTGTGTATTCCTTCCATCTTCTTTTGATGCTTCCTGCATCATGTAATATTTTTCCCATGGAATCCTTCACTATTGCAACTTGAGGCTTGAATTTTTTCTTCAGTTCTTTCAGCTTGAGAAACACTGAGCGTGTTCTTCCGTTTTGGTTTTCCATCTCCGGCTCTTTGCACATGTCATTATAATACTTTGTCTTCTCGAGAGGCCCTTTGAAATCTTCTGTTCAGTTCTTTTACTTCATTAATCATTTCTTTTGCTTTAGCTGCTTGACTTTCATGAGCAAGTTTCAGAGTCTCCTTTGACATCCGTCTTGGTCTTTTCTTCCTTTCCTGTCTTTTCAGTGACCTCTTGATTTTTTCATGGATATTGTCCTTGATGTCATTCCACAACTTGTCTGATCTGTGATCATTAGTGTTCAATGCATGAAATCTATTCTTCACATGGTCTCTAAATTCAGGTGGTGTATACTCAAGGTCATATTTTGGCTCTCGTGGACTTGCTCTGATTTTCTTCAGTTTCAGCTGGAACTTTCATATGAGCAATTGATAATCTGTTCCACAGTCGGCCCCTGGCCTAGCTCTGACTGATGATATTGAGCTTTTCCATTGTCTCTTTCCAGAGATGTAGTCATTTTGATTTCTGTGTGCTCCGTCTGGTGAAGTCCATGTGTATAGTCGCCATTTATGTTGGTGAAAGAAGGTATTTGCAATGACAAAGTCGTTGGTCTTGCAAAATTCTATCATTCGATCTCTGGCATTGTTTCTATCACCAAGGCCATATTTTCCAACTACTAATCCTTCTTCTTTGTTTCCAACTTTCACATTCCAATCACCAGTAATTATCAATGTATCTTGATTGCATGTTTGATCGATTTCAGACTGCAGCACCTGAAAAAAATCTTCTATTTCTTCATCTTTGGCCCTAGTGGTTGGTGCGTAAATAGTCGTATTAACTGGTCTTTCTTGTAGGTGTATGGATATTATCCTATCACTGACAGCTTTGTACTTCAGGATAGATATTGAAATGTTCTTTTTGACAATGAATGCAACAACATTCCCCTTTGAATTGTCATTCCCAGCATAGCAGACTATATGATTGTCTGATTCAAAATGGCCCTACCGGTCCATTTCAGCTCACTAATGCCTAGCATATCAATGTTTATGCGTTCCATTTCATTTTTGACGATTTCCAATTTTCCTAGATTCATACTTTGTTCATTCCATGGTCTGAGTATTAATGGCTATTTGCAGCTGTTTCTTCTCCACATCAGCAAATGAAGGTCCCGAAAGCTTTACTCCATCCATGTCATTAAGGTCGACTCTACTATGAGGAGGCAGCTCTTCCCCAGTCATCTTTTGAGTGTCTTCCAACCTGGAGGGCTCATCTTCCAGCACTATATCAGACAATGTTCCACTGCTATTCATAAGTTTTTCACTGGCTAATGCTTTTCAGAAATAGACTGCTGGGTCCTTCTTCCTAGTCTGTCCTAGTCTGGAAGCTCAACAGAAACCTGTCCTCCAGGGGTGACCCTGCTGGTATCTGAATACTGGTGGCAAAGCTTCCAGCATCACAGCAACACACAAGCCCCCACAGTACAACAAACTGACAGACACGTGGGGGAAGTCATGATTAGCTGAACATAAATTTTTGCATTGTGTACGTGTGTTGAGAGAGAGGAGGAAAAATGTAGAATGCTTTTCTGTTTATGTCAGTCCGGCTGTGGCACATGTCCTCTTTCAAAGCACTCTAAGCTTAGTGTTTATTTCCCCCTGCATGTTTACTTTTCTGAGTTTAAATTTATTTTAAGTGCAGGACATCAATGCATAAAAAAAGGTGTTAGATGGAGAAAACGGTGCAAAAGCTCATGAATGGAGAATATGGTACAAAAGAAGAAAAAGTAAAATTATAATGTCTAGTCATTGGAAAGGGTGGGTGTACCAAGAAGAATGATTTGACTTTCTACCATCTTTCAAAGAATGATTTTCATACATCTTCACCACCCATTATCAGGTGTTCTCTTCCTTGTTTAGAGACTATGGTGTTGTTATTAGTTGAGGTCAAGTTGATTCTAACTCTTTACAACCCCTTATGTACACAGTAGAGTTTTTCCATAGGGTTTCCATGGCTGAAATCTTAAACAAAAAATATCACCAGGCCATTTCTTCCTTGATACCACAGGGTGGGTTTGATCCACCAAACTTTAAGTTAACACAAACAGTTTGGATCACCTAGATACCTTATTTAGAGAGTATATAAAACACATCTTTTCATAACTTGTATTTATAATACATATGTATAATATATATTTATTTACTTTTAAATTATTGTTTATTACAAATGCAAGTTTGTTTTCATCGTATAATTGAAGGATTTTTCTGTCTAGAAATAGTGGGTATTTTGAATTGGGATAAAAACACATCAATATTTTTTCCATTGAAATTAATAGTTTTTTTGTTCGTTTTAGCTATTTAATGTCTCTTCACTTAACAGCAGATTTTTCAAGAGTAAATTAAGACTCCTAAGAGAAGATAGTTATAGTTACATATTTAGTTTGAGAAATTATCATGGGTTATTCAGGAACCTCTTGAATGGATCCTTCACATCTTTTTTCCTTAGACTGTAAATGAGGGGACTCAGTGTTGGTATCATTAGGGTGTAAAAGACTGAGTCCATTTTATCAGTATCTAATGAGTGGTTGATCCTGGGTTCCAAATACATGAAAAGGAGACCCCCATAGAATACAGTGACTGTCATCATGTGAAAAGCACAGGCAGAAAAAGCTTTTTGTCTCATCTTTGAGGACTCTATCCTTAAAATGGCAAGGATAATGTTAAAGTAGGATATTAGAACAATGATCATGGAGAAAAAATAAGGTGATTCCTGAAAAGGTAAATTCTGCTATTTCTGGAATGTAAGTATCAGAAGAGAACAATACTAACAAAAGAACATGATCGCAGTAAAAATGGTTGATTACATTGGAAGAACAGTATGATAGAGAAAACACACAGGACGAGACAGCCAGTGCTATGGTCAGACTGTAGAGGTATATGAGAGATACTAGCAGAAGGCAGATTTGCTGAGATACCACCACCATGTAGAGAAAAAGAGAAGGGGGTTGCAAATGACCACATAGCAGTCATAGGCCATTGTGGCCAGCATGAAGATCTCTGCCACAATGAAAACTACAAAAATCCACCAAGTTGAGCTACACAACAGTAGTAAGAGATAGTTTTCTTCTTAAACAAGAAGCTAACCAACATTTTAGGGTAATGGCAGTAGAATTGCCAAGGTTGATGATAGGCAAGTGTTGGAGGAAAGTACATGGGGGTTTGAAGCTGGGAGTCGACACTAGTGAGGGTGATGATGCACAGGTTCTCTGCCACAGCCAGCCCATAGATCTTCAAGAAGACAAAGAAAAGGGGGACCTGGAGCTCTGGACAGTCTGAGATTCCCATGAGAATGAAGTCAGTGACCCATGTGAGGTTTTCTGGAGCCATTTATTGTGTTGCTTTCATCTTTAAATGGGAAAAATGGAGAGAGATTAATGGATGGTAAAATAAATTTTGCTCTTAGAAGGTTATTTCTTCTCAAAGTTTTATTTAAAATCATGTTACTTTCGTTCATACACACTTAGGAGCTCCAGATATTAATTGTTTTTCTCCCTGCTTTTGCACAAATTTCAGAAATACAAAGTCAACAGAGGACAACTGAGGACTGAGGTTGGTTCTTTGAATTGTTTGCCTAAACTATTTATTCATTCACTGTGAAACGTGATTTCAATATTGGATTTTACATATATATATTTAATTTCAAAAAGTTATCACTGTGTTATCAATTCGCATCATATTCACTGCTTTAGATTGCGAATAAGAATTAAGTTTATGATTTTGTCCATACTATATCATCATATTTACCTGGCTTTCATTCACAATGGAAAAAATAAGGGCACATATTTACTTCCATTCTTTGTATGCCTAACTGCTAACAATAGAAGTGTAAGAATGTGGCTAACAAAGGGTATAAATAACTAGGATTTCAAAAATGCTCAAGAAATTCTTCCACATTGACATCTGTACAGAGAAAATGTGAAATTCTCAATTTATTGTTAATATCATTGGAAGATGAGAAGGTTTAGTATCTTTACATTTTTGTGCTCTAAATGATACATGACCCTGGCATGACTCATTACAGCTGATATTTTCAGCAGTAACTTTACCTGGATTAAGACTCAAACCAAAAAACCAAACCCAGGGCCGTCGAGTTAATTCCGACACATGGTGACCCTACAGGAAAGAGTAGAACCACCCCACAGAGTTTCTAAGGAGCGCCTGGCAGATTCAAACTGCTGACCCTTTGGTTAGCAGTCTTAGCACTTAACCACTACTCCACCAGGGTTTCTGGATTAAGACTATCTGGTAAATATTTGCTTCCCTAAAAATATCAAATTCATCGTATGTAAAAAGCAATATGCTAAACCTTCTCCATTGTTTTAGATAATCAACACTGATCACCAATTTTGTTATTTTTTCACATCTTCTTTAACAATGCTCAGTCTCATTTATCAGTAGTCATTAAGACTGTTATTAATTTTTTAAGACATTTACTTAAATCATTACACAGCTGTCACTTCCACTTAGCCATCAGTGGGCAAAGATTCCAGTCGCTTGGAAAAGAGACAAAAGAAACCATTTCAGTTCTGAGTTTGATTTGAATTGATAGAGCTTTCAAGATCCTTAGTCCTCACATCTAGACCTAGTAATGGGGAAACATTTGGTTTAACCTACCTGTGCACAGAGATCTGCCGAGATCCACTCCTAAGTTTACTCCAGGAAGCATGCTGGACAGTTTTACAAAGATCTGAAGTTTCTGTAAGACCCTAACACTAACATATGTTTGTATCTAGGCCCCAGTCCCTGAACATGAGGACTAGAATTCCCAGATAAAGGTCTGACTCCCCAGGGAAAGAAAGACAAATTGCATGTTCTTTAAGCAAAGCTCCACTCAAAATTTCACCTAAACAGTGAAAATGTGGAGATACTCTAGGGACTTGCTTAAATAATTATATTGAATAAGAAACACAGGAAGAGATTCCATTTATTATTTATTTATTTTTAATATACCCTTCGATTCTCTAGTCATTGCTCATGGGCTATGGATGAAGAAAATCCAACAGATGGAAAATACAGAATTCTATCCCAATAGACAAGTTTAATGTGAATATTGGGGATAGAACTTAACATAAAACCTCCCTTCCAATGTCAATAAAAAATTTTTTTTCAAGCTCTGGTGAATTTACTGTAAAAAACAGATGATATACATCAAATTCAAAATGCAAAGTTTGTAAAGATGTTAAATGTCAACTTTTTATTAAAATATAAATCATATCTGGTATCATTTCCAGTTTTCATTTTCAATTAATTTGAGTAAAAAAATGCATTTTTTCACATCAGACTGAAATCTTCCTTCAAATAATGAATAAATATTGGGATTTAATATCATCACCAATTCTTTCTTTCTTGGGGGCATTTTCTAGCCTATAACCTTTATAAGAGGAAAGGATATGTCTGATTAGTGTTCCTTTTTATTACCAGCTTCTAAAACAATACCCAGATAGAGTAGATGTCCAAAAGATATTTGTTAACCAATTCACCTACTGATGGAATGAATGAATGAATGAAATATCCATCATAAAATCTGAAATTAAATGTCAGGATTTTGTTTCCCATGCTGTAAACAATCTTTCATATTATTTTAACTTTGACAAAGAAACAATGACAAATTCTGTCTCATTCTCTAAGATATTCTTTACTTTAGTGCAGGATACACTTCTTCCTTCTGAATTTTGGTATTCCTAAAAAAAGTTTTTTTTTTTTTTTTTAATATCTAATACCAGTTTCCATCCAGCGAATTTTGACTCATGGTGGCCTCATACGTGTCAGAGTAGAACTGTGTTCTATACCATTTTCAATGGCTGTAAAGTTTCAGTAGAGCTTTTGAGGTGCCTCTTCTTGGATTCAAACCACCAGCTTTTATCATTATCCACCCGGTCTCCTTATCCAGAGGTAACCCTTATCCAAAACTATTATTGATATCCTTGTTGTTATTAGTTAAGTATATATTCATGCACCCCTCAAAACATAATTTCAAAGATATCTTTAATTACTTTACATAATACTGAGTGTCTTACTCTGCAATTTTTTTATTCACTCAGATGTATGTTTGTGGATTTATCCATCTTTAAAAAAAATTTTTTTTTATTATTTATTTAGCTATATATTGTCCACTGATTTAGCTGCCCGTGTAAAATTCACTGGAAAATGAAAACAAGTTCTGCTCAAACAACTCCTGAATCTTTTTTAAAAAGTTACTTCTAAATTTTTATATTTTAAATGACACAATGCAAAATAAATGTGTTACTGTTTTACTCATTTCTGAGTAAATATTTATAAGCAAGAGAACAAAAATATACAATATTCTAAGTAAAGATCATATGCCTATATGTCTTCATGTATATATATGTATATTAGAACCATTATATATGTGCATATATATGTATGTATGCACGTATAATGTATATATACACACATATATGCATAAATACACATATACATATCTCAGTATGAACATAGTAAGAAGCAAATTCATGCCATGGTTTTTCTGCACAAGTTTTAAGATAGCATACGTTGAGAGCTGATTCATCTTTATTTCAAATGTTCAAGAAGAATAAAAGGACACTAATAAACTAAAAAATTTCATTTTTGTCATAACTTCTTCATATTGAGGCATAAGTCTTGACTCCTGATTTTTTTAATTGTTATTGCTAAAAATATACTTTATTGTATATTTTACCCTAACACATTTTTGATTGTTTCTTTTACATTTTTGTTCTTCATACTGCAAGTACTGGTATTCAGTGTGGCTATCACAACAGTGCCAGACATTGACTCCATCATGCCGTGACCCAAAGTGTAGCTGGAACGTGGTCTCACATACATGAAGAGGATTATTCATGTTAAGCTGACATTCCAGTTAGGTGAGAGCCACAAATGGAAAACACTTTTCGCCTCCCATCAGCAGAATGAGTGTTCGGAATGGCCGAAAAAATGAAACCGTAGGAGATCAGGACAATCAAGATGGTGAATATCTCTATAGAACCCACAAAGTAGAAGAGTAGAAGGTGGTTGACGTGAGTGTCAGAACACAACATAGCATGAGTAGAGGGATATTACACAAAGTATGTCTAATTTCATTGATTGGACAAGACAGGTTAAAAGTTCCTACTGTGTGTAAAGTAGCAGAGCAAAATACCACCAACATAGAAAGCCATGATGAGTGGAACATAGAGCCTGGGTGGCATGTTAACCGATAATATAATTGGCACTATAGATGAAGTAAAAATAGATGTTTATTCCATATCACATAAAAATCATTATTTGATCAAGCACTTAATTTCAAAACAAAATTTTGAAACTTTAAAGAGTGTAGACATCAATATCTTATTTCTTGTTCTCAGGCTCTAGGAGGGATTCATTATATGCTCCACCCAAGATTTATACACTTGCCATGCTATCTGACCAGACAGCCCTACCTTATGGAGTTGGGTGAGAGTCTAGCCTCTCCTGCAGTACAGGCTGTGGGCTCCTGGGACAGCTGTTTGATGCCTTTCCTAACTTTTACACCTTTGCCCAGATGGTGACTTGCTTCATGACTGCCATATATTCCCTGTCTTGCCTGACCCCCTCCGTGGGGGTCATGAAACTGCCTTGGCACCCAGATAGGCATATCCTGGATATTAGGAGGTGTTAATGCCCCATGGGGTGAACTTTGACCACAGAAGACTGGAGTTGAGAGTTTAATGGTTTTTCATGTCTTACTTCATTAAAAATGTGTGCTTGACCAATATGCCTGGTTGGTTAACTGACTAAATGCAGAATTTCTCAACAGAAGTGTAACAAATGATATGTGAGTGTGTGTTTATCTGGGTACACACTGTTTGCAATCTTTGAGCCAAATTTTTTTTTTTGTTGTTGTTGTTGTTCATTCTTAATTCAAGGAGGTCTATGTCTATAGTTTTTATAGAACAAATTTTGTAGCTAAATAACATAAAACAGGTATATATTGTATACATTTTAGTGTGAGTATTTTATTCAGCTTTTGGAAATGAGTTAGGTACAAGATTTTGCATTGCCTAATTTCACAAAAATTTCCAATGTGATGTGGAAGGCTGTTTCATGAACTCTCAAATATGTCCAAATCCTAATTCCTAGAAACTATAAATATATTACTTACATGACAAATGGGACTTTACTGATATAAGGTGTTTAAGGATTGTCCAGGTGGGCCCAATGTAATCTCAGGAGTTCTTAGAAGACAAAAGGTATACAGGAAAATCCAAGAAGGAGCTGGAAGCAAAAGTGAGAGTGATAGGATTGATAACTGGAAGAAGCCACTATCCAAGGAATATTTGTAGCCTCTAGAAGGTGAAAAAGGCAGGAAACATTCTCCTCTAAGGCATCCAGAAGGAATACAATCAGCTAACACCTTGCTTTTAGTGCAATTGGACTCATTATGGACTTCTTACTGCCAAAACTGTGAGATAATACATTTGTGTTGTTTTTAGATATTAAATTTGAGATAATTTGTTATAGCAATAGGAAAGTAGTATAAAAAACACCATAATTATATTTAGGAAATACATACATGTGAACCAAATTAAAGGTAGAAAACACTAAGCTCATTTTTTACCTTTATTCATTTAAAAAAACGTTTAGCAATGAACCAAACTATACATATATTCCAATGCATTGCATTGGATAGAGTCCCTGGATGTTAAGTACTTGACTGCTAACTGAAAGTTTGGTGGTTTGAGTCCATCCAGAGGTGCCTTAGAGGAAAGACTTAGCAATCTACTTCTGAAAGGTAATTGAAAACCTTCCTGGAAAGTTCTAATCTGTCATACATGCAATGTGTAGGAACCACTCTAAGACAAGCGATTTATTTATTTATTTATTCATTTGTTTAAAATAGCATTGGAAATGCTGTAATGTGAGCTTAGCCTTTTGCTCCAATACTATACATGGAACCATACCCCAAAAAAATAGTTTTCTAATGAGAAACACACTTCTGTAATTACAAGCTCCTGTAGTCAAACACACCCTGAATAAAGTAAAAACAAACACATTAACGATTAACAGGGAAAGCTTAAAGACTAACACGGTTAAATTATGATTGATTTTGTCTTTTGAGATCAGAAACATCCACCACATATTTTATCTTGCCGTCCCTCAGCTATTCTGTTTATTTATGAGCAAAGTTAGCGATTGACTCATTTATTTGAGTCTTAGAGTTCCTGGTTGTGGCTCATGTCTGACCTTCCTGAAAATGTCATATATTCATTTTATTTCCAGACACTGTTCTTACATCACATGCCACACCCATTCTCCCTCACGCCGTTTTACGTTAGTAGCATTGTACATACAGAGCAATCACTCACATGACTATTAACTTTTTTTTTCTTTTTCTTTTTTGCAGTAGGTTTCTTGAAAATCATTAGCACTTTTAAAACACGACCTTTGTGGTCTAATAACACTTTCACTACACTAAATAAAAATGTGAAAAAAAGTGATGTTTCATGTTGATGGTTTCATATTAAAGATAATAAACTCTACACAACAGATTTTAGTATGAGAATATCATGTGGAAAACATTTAATTATATATTATGATTAACTGAATATAACTTTTTTCCTTTGTACACATGTCTGCAAGAGAGGAAGAAAACGTAGAATTCTTTTATGTTTATTTTAGTCTGCTATGGCACATGTCGTATTTCAAAGCACTCTTGGGCTTAGTTTTTATTTACCCCTACCTGTTTACTTTCATGTGTTATAAATTTAAGTGTAAGACTGCAATGGGTTCACAAAACATGTGATAGAAGGAAAAAAATGTGCAAAAGGTTATTAATGGAGAATATGGTATTAGAAAGAACAGAAAATGTAAAATTATAATAAAATGTTTAGTCCTTGGGCAAAAGGTGAGTGTATCAAGGAGAACGACCTGACTTTCTATCATCTTTCAAGCAATGACTCTTATATAGCCCCACCACCCCTTATCAGACTTTCTCTTCCTTGGTTTGAGACTATGTTGTTGTTAGTTGCTGGCAAGTCAATTCCAATTCATGACCATCTCGTTTGTTACAGAGTAGAAATTCTCCATAGTGTTTTCTCGGCTGTAAGCTTAGAGGAAGAGAATCTCAAGGCCTTTTCTTTCCTGGTACTGCTGGGTGAGTCTGATTCTTCAAAATTTAGATTAGTGAAAACAATTTGTACCACCTAGATACCTTTTGTTTGCAGCTATGCCTTCTCATTTGCAAACAAATATGGCACCTAGGTTGAAGGCCCTCAAGGAGATGGATTGACATAGTGGCTGCAACAATGAGCTCAAGCATAACAATGATCTTGAGGATGGCACAGGACCAGGCAGTGTTCCCTTCTCTTATAAATAATGTCACTACGAGTAGGAATCGACTTGATTGAACCTAACAGCAACAACAGATACCATATTTAGAGAGTGTAAGGCACAAACCTTTCTACATTTATTTATAATAATGTTATTATTTATTTATAATATGTATTTGTTTATTTACAAATTGTTGTTTATTACATATGCAAGTTTGTTTTCATTGTATAATTTAAAAGTTTATCGATCTAGGAAGATTGATATTTGAATTGGGGAAAAAAATGCATCAGTATTTTTCCCATTGAAATTAATATACATATTTATTTTTTTAACCGTTTAAAATGCCTCTTCACTTAAAAGCAGTTTTGTCAGGAGAAAATTAAGACTCTTAAAAGAACATAGTTGTAGTTATATATTTACATTACTTTGAGCAATTTGCATGGGTTATTAAGGAATCTATTCAGTGCGTTCTTCACATCCTTGTTCTTTAGGCTGTAAAGGAGGGGATTCAGCATTGGTATCACTAGGGTGTAAAAGACTGAGGCCATTTTAAGAGTATCTAATGAGTGGTTGCTCCTTGTTTGCACATACATGAAAAGGAGACTCCCATAAAGCACAGTGACTGCCATCATGTGAAAAGCATGGGTAGAAAAAGCTTTTTATCTCCCTTTTTGGACAGTATCCTCAAAATGGCAAGAACAATGTTGAAGTAGGATATTAGAACAATGATCATGGAGAAAAACAGATTAGTACCCAAAAGTGTAAACACTACTGTTTCTGAAATGTAGGTATCAGAACGGGACAATGCTAGCAAAGGGACGTTATCACAGTAAAAATGGTTGATTATATTGGAAGAACAGTACAACATAGACAACACACAGGAAGAGACAGTCAGTGCCAAGGTCAGACTGTAGAGGTATGTGAGGGATACTAGCAGAAGGCAGATCTGCTGAGATACCACCACCATGTAGAGAAAAAAAAAAAAGGGGGGGGTTGCAAATGGCCACATAGTGGTCATAGGCCATTGTGGCCAGTATGAAAATCTCACCCACCATGAAAACTAAGAATCCACCTAGTTGAGCTGCACAGCAGGCGTATGAGATGGTTTTTTTCTTAACCAAGAAGTTGAGCAACATTTTAGGGGCAATGGTGGTAGAATTGCCAAGATTAGTGATAGCCAAGTGTCGAAGGAAAAAGTCCATGGGGGTTGGAAGTCTGGAGTCAACACTGATGAGGATGATGGTGCCCAGGTTCCCTACCACAGTCAGCCCATAGATCACCAGGAAGACAAAGAAAAGGGAGACCTGGAGTCAGGAAGGTCCATGATTCCCATGAAAATGAACTCAGTCACCTGTGTGAGATTCCCTGGAGCCATTTATTACGTGGTTCTGTCTTTAAATAGGGAAATTGGAAAGAGGTTAATAAAATGTAAAATCTATTTTGCTGTTAGAGGATTATTCCCTTTTAAAGTGTCATTTAAAATCTGTTTAATTTTGTTCACACTTAGGAGTTTCAGACTTTAGTTGTTTCTCTCTGACATTTTTAGAAATTTCAAAGGTATAACCTCATCAGAAAACAACTGAGGTTGGTTCTTCAAGTTGTTTTTGTAAACAGTTTATTTATTCACTGTTGGATATAGTTTAAATATTGAATTATGTACATATATATATATATATATATATAGTATATAAACCAACACAAAACAAAAAAGCAAACCCGTTGCTGTCAGGTTGATTCCCAGTCATAGGACACTATAGGACGAAGTAGAACTGACCCGTAAGATTTCCAAGGAGTGCCTGGTGAATTTCAACTGCTGGACTTTCGGTTAACAGCCGTAGCTCTTAACCACTACACCACCAGCGTTTTCTATATTGCACATAGAAGTGTAAATATTGAATGTTATATGTTGTACATAGGGTTGCTATGATTCTGAATTGAATCGATAGCCCCTAACAGCAGAATATAGTTGTATATGTGTATATATATCGTATATATGACATATGTATGATGTATATGTATCATATATATAATAATATATATGCAAGAATATTTTTCCAGTGATATTGAATGAGATGTAAATATTTTCTTTACCACTGTTTTTCAAGTGATAAAAAACAAAACAAAAAAAGCTGCCTTTACAGAGTTGAAGTTGATGAGCCAGAGTGGCCTCCAGCTATTTTTCTGCTTAACTACCACAGGCCTCCTCTCCAGGCTCCCAGCTTCATCTCCCTGGATATTTTCTGTATTTCAGTATCTCTGCGGGAAACCCATCCAGAACTGTGGCTTTTTCCTTAACAATTTTTACCACATCCCTCTGCTTCCGCTACGCACAGATAGACCTGCATCTAATACTGTTCCTTCTGTAGGTGCCGGAAGACTGCATCCTTCTTTCTTAATCGCATTTTCTTTTTTCTGCCAAATACACCAGAACTATTGCTGGATTTGTTTTCCAGATTGCTTTCTATTATCACTTTTTAGCAGGCTTCCCTTCGTTTTCCAGTTTATCCTTCTTTTCCTTAAACTGTTTGAAGCCTGTTTTGTCATTGTTTTTACAGTTAAGTTTTATTACTTACAGTTTCGATTTGTTAAAGTTCAATCATTTTACTCTACTTCTACAGAGAAATGAGTGAGCCAGAATGCTAACTTTTATGTCGTGTTCACTATGTGCTTCTCGTTGCTGTTGTTGGTTGACATCCAGCAGGTTCTGACTTATGGTGTGCAGATCAGAACTATTTCACGGGGGTATCAAGACCGTGACCTTCCTGAAGCCAGTCACCCAGCCTGTCTCCCTTGGGTGGGTTTGAGCCGCCATCACTTCTGCTAGGATCCAAGTGCTTAACCTTTTGTGCCACCAGGGACCTCTCATGTGCCTAGAACTAAGCTAAATGTTTTGAAATAATTACCTTTTATTATGCATTGGAGCTTTAGGAGATGTGTGTAAATATTTTCATATCTGATGAGACATCTGAGGTTCAATGAAGTTAAGTCACTCAGAGTCTGCATAGGATATTGACTGGATAAACTTAGGGTTTATTTATTTATAATTTGGTTTGCCCTTGTTGATACTGTTGTTTTATTCCCCCAAACACTAGCTCTGTGCTTTGCTCAAATATTTATATTTATATTTTGTGTAGTACTAAATAACTGGCGTAATGCAAATATATAGGTTAGTAAGCACAAAGCTTGGCACTTAGTGATTTAAGTGTGTGGTGCGTGTGTAGTTATTATTATTATTAGCTTTTTTGAATGATGTCAATATTTTTTCCTCTTTTTTTTTTTCTTTCTTAAATTTTAACTTCAGTGTCACATTCTACCTGGTTGAAGAGTCCTGTAGTTGAAAAAGAAATAGCAATTAAATTATAATTTTGTATATGCAAAATGAGTGGTCCTCATGGCACAGTGGTTAAGTGCTCCACTACTAACTGAAAGGTTGGCAGTTCAAAGCCACCAGCTGCTCTGTGGGAGGTAGATGTGCAGTCTGCTTCTGTAAAGATTTACAACCTTGGAAACCCTATGAGGTAGTTTGACTCTGTCCTTTACGGTCGCTAGGAGTCGGGATTGACTCAACTGCACTGGGTTCAGTTTTTGGTTTTGCTGTATGCAAAAACTGGGCCACCTGATTTTCAGCTGTACTCTCACAAAACAAAACATGCTCTTCCACACACATGACTTTTCCAAGGTTTTTTTTTTTTTAAAGGAAAATACGTATCTGATAGGCTGATCTGATTTTGTTGCACCAGCTATCCCATATCTCTTGTCCCCTACCCTGAAACCATAAAGAATGCCAAGTTTTATGACAAGGCAAGTTTACTCTGGAAAATCTCAGAGAAACATTCACGTTGATCAAAATATTTCCTGTCAGGTCGCTGTACATAATGCTATTCACTGCGTTGTTCACTCTGAAATATATTTTATAAACATATCCTTAATTTAACAAGAGCAAGAATATCAAGAACAAGAACTTCAGTTACTGACTGTCTACTATGCATTAGCACAATTAGCTTTGAGGGGGGAGAGTATTTGTATATATTTAAAATCCTTATTGTTATTTCCCTCCTCTATTGAAATACATTTGATGGAAAAGGAAAGGATGTTCTTTTTTCAATGGGTATATGTCAGAAAAATAAAGTTTCTGTGGAACAATCTGCTTTTTCTCCTATTTTTTCCCCCTGCACCTTGTCTGAAAAGTTATTTTAGTTTTTCTACCAATTATTTGGATATTAAAATCATTTTTGAACACATATATTTTATAGATCTACTCACATAATTTAAAAAAAAGCATTGCCATCCAGTCGATTCCAGCACATACTGACCCTGAAGGACAGAGTAGAACTGCCCCATAGGGTTTCCAAGGAGTGCCTGGTGGATTCGAACTGCTGACCTTTTGGTTAGCAGCCTTAGCCCTTAACCACTAGCCACCAGGGTTTCCACTCACGCCTTGGAAAACCTGTGGGCAGTTCCACTCTGTCCTACAGGGTCACTATCAATCGGAGTTGACTCCACAGCAATTCTTATCTGGAGGCGTGTTGCGTTATGTTCAAAAATTACTTCTTAGTATGAGCTCTTTATGGCCGCCAGGACAGAGACTAACTGTTGGCACCAGGGAATCTTTTCATCCTTAGGTTTATCACCTGGGCAATGCAAAAATCAGGAAGGGGACAAAATCTCACTGTTATCGACTAAGTAATTTTATAGTTCTTTTTCAGAAACATGGAATCTTAAATTTCAGGAACACTTAAGTAGTTTCCTATCTGGTATAGGCTAAAAATTAAATCAAAACCCTTGATGGTGAGTCGATTTCCACCCATAGACCATATAGGACAGAGTAAAACTGTCCCACAGAGTTTCCAAGGCTGTGATATTTATGGGAGAAGAGTGCCACATCTTTCTCCTGCAGAGTGGTTAGTGTGTTCAAACTGTTGACCTTTCGGTTAGCAGCCGAGAACTTAACCACTGTGTCACTTATGTGATATAGAGTGCTTCCTAAAACATCCATCAGTTCTGCCAGTTCTAAAGCAGAAAGCATTTCCCTTCATACTAAGGTAACATACACTCCCTGGAATGAGGATTCATTATTCTATATTGTTCTGGAGCTTGGATTCCCAAACTTACAATATTTAGATAATGCCTTTACATTTTATGCCATATTTTTATATTCATAGTACTATCATCTAATTATTTCTTGTTTAATTTGAGCTACTTTTATATGAACAATATGTTTTAATAAACAATATTTCATTACTATTTAAATAAAATTCCTACTTGCTATTGTTTTTTTTTATTGTGTAAGATATATAGATGTGTGTATGCTCAAATATATATACATACACACGTATGTGTGAGTGTGCATACATATACATATGTACCCAACCCAAAAAATCCAGTGCCGTCAAGTCGATTCTGACTTATAGCAACCCTATAGGACAGAGTAGAAGTGCCCCATAGAGTTTCCAAGGATCGCCTGGTGGATTTGTACACATTTTTTAATTTCAAGAAGTTACTGCTGTGTTGTCAAATATCACTATATTCCCTTCTTTAGATTGTGATTAAAATCAATCTATGCTTTTTCTGCCCCATATCATTGCATCTCCATGGCTTTCTATCACAATGGAAGAAATTAGGGCACATAATTACTTCCATTCTTTGTACACCAAGCTAATAATATACGACTGTGCCAAAGATAGGGTATAATTAGACTGTTTTCAAAATGCTCAAGAAATTTTTCAACATTGACATCTGCATGGAGACAATTTGAAACTCTTAAGGTATCATTAATTTCATTGGTAGTTGAGGTTTAGTATCTTTCAATTTTTTTTTTTGTTCCAAATGCTACAGGACACTATCACAAATCAATATAGCTGATATTTTTAGCAGTAACTCTACTTGGATTAAGACACTCTGCTTGCTTCCACAAAAATATCAAACTCATTATATGTAAAAAGCAATATGCTAAATCTTCTTCATTCTCTAAGATAATCAAAACTTATCCTTGATTTTATTTTTTCTTTTACAACTCCTTTAACAATGCTTAGTCTCATTTATCAGTAGGAATGTTTGACTGTTATTTAATTCGTTACAGAACTGTCGCCGCCACTTGGAAATCAGTGAGCAAGGATTCCAGTCACTTAGAAAAGAGGACAGAAAAGGATCATTTCAGTTCTGAGTTTGATTTCAGTTGATAGAGCTTTCAAGATACTTAGTTCTCACAACTCGACCTAGTAATAGGTAAAGCATTTGATTTAACTTACCTGCAGAGAGAGATTGCCTGAGATCCACTCCTAAGTTTACTCCATGAAGCATGCTGGAGAGTTTTACAAAGTTTTGAAATCCCTGAAGACCTCACTAAAATGTGTTTGTTTCTAGGACCCAATCTCTGAACTTGAGAACTAGGATTCCTAGATAAAAGTTGGATTCCCCAGGGAAAGAAAGACAAATTGAATGCTCATTAGGCAAGTCTCCGCTCCAAATTTTACCCAAGCAGTGAAAATGTGGAGATAGCCTAGAGACTTGCTTAAATGATCATACCAAATAACAAACACAGGCAATGATTCCATGGTTATTTTTTTTCCCTTTAATGTGTCTTTATATTATCTGGATAGTGCCCCGGACCTTGTAGTAAGAAAATCACACAGTTGGAAAGCACTAGATCCTGTCCTAATGGAATTTTTTAATGTGAATATTTAGGATAAAGCTTAACACAAAGCCTCCCTTGTAGAATCAAGATTAAGCCCTGGTGCATTTACTGTAAAAAACAGATGGTATACACCAAATTGAAAACGTGAATTTTGTGAACAGGCTGAATATCAAGGTTTTACTATAATTATTAAATTACAAATCATACCTGGTATCATTTCTAGCTTTTTTATTGAACTGATTTGAGTGGAAAATGTACTTTTTTCAAATCAGCCTACAATATTCTTTAAAAAAAAAAGTATAAATCTTGCAATTAAATACCAATAACAATTTATTCTCACTCTGTGACATTTTCTAGCCTATAACCTTTGCAAGAGGAAAGGGTATGTCCAAATATTTTACCTTTTTATTACAAGCTTCTAAAATAATACAAAGGATAGAGTACACACCCAAACCAAAATCAAACCCACTGCTGTCGAGTTGATTCCAACTCATAGTGACCCTATAGCGACGTGTCCGTAAGATATTTGATAACTAACTCACTGACTGATAGAATGAATGATTGCAATATTCATGCTGAAATTGAAGATCAGAATTTTATTTCCAGTGCTGCAATCAATGTTTAATATTATTTTAACTTTGACAAAGAAACCGTGACAAATTTCATCTCATTCTCTAAAATTTCTACTCCCTTAGCTCAGGACACAACTATTCTTTCTTAATTTTTGTCTTCCTAACATCTAATTCAAGTCTCCATTCAGCTAATTCAGACTAATGGTGGCCCCGTGTGTGTGAGAGTAGAAATGCCCTCCATGTTGTTTTCTGTGATTGTCTTCTTTCAGAAGATCTTCAGAGGGCCATCTGGGTGGATTCAAACCACCGACCTTTTACCATTATGCACCCAGTGTCTTCTTAACCAGAGGTAACTCTAATACACAATGTTTCACTGGTAGTTTGTGTTATTAGTTAACTATACATTTACACGTTCATTCTCAAAATATACACCCATACACACCTACACATACATACATGTATCAGCTTGAACGAAGTAAGAAGCAAATTGATGGCAAGGTTTTTCTGTACGAGTTAAAATAGCAGAGTTTAAGGGTTGACTATTACCTTTATTTCAAAATATTCAAGAAGAATAGAAACGCACCAATAAACTGAAACTAAAATTTCATTTTTTCATATCTTCTTCATATTGAGACACAGGCCATGAATCTTGACTTTTTTAAAATATATTTTTCATGCTAAAAATATACTTTATTGATAAACCAATTTTTCCCAAACACTATTTTTATTGCTTCTTTTACATCTTTGTTCCTCAAACTGTAGATGATGGGATTCAGCATGGGAATCACAATGGTGTAGAATATAGACACTATCATGTCATGGTCCAAATCATATCTGGAACTTGGTCTCATATACATGAAGAGGATTGTTCCATGGTAAATTGACACTCCAGTTAGGTGAGAGCCACAAGTGGAAAATACTTTTCGTCGCCCTTCAGCAGAATGCATTCTCAGAATGGCCAACAAAATGAAACCATAGGAAATCAGAACAATCAGGACGGTGAATATCTCAATAGAACCCACAGCGTAGAAGAGTAGAAGCTGGTTGATGTGAGTGTCAGAACAGGAGATAGCAAGGAGTGGAGGGATTTCACAAAAGACATGTCTGATCTCGTTGGATGCACAGAAGGAGAGGCTAAATGTTCCTACTGTGTGTAAAGTAGCATGCGCAATACCACCAACATAAGAAGCAGTGATGAGTGGCACATAGACTCTGGGTGACATGTTAACTGAGTAGAGAAGTGGGTTATAGATTGCTACATAGCGATCATATGCCATTGCCGCCAAGAGAAAGCATTCTGTGGTCCCAAAAGTAATATCAAGAAACATTTGTGTTGCACATCCAGGGAATGAAATGGATTTATTCTTTGACATAAAATCTACTAACATATTTGGGGTAACAGATGATGAATAGCAGGCATCCAAGAATGATAACACACTCAGAAAATAGTACATGGGGATGTGAAGCCGAGAATCCTCAATGACCAATACAACCAGTCCTAAATTTCCAATCAGAGTAAAGAGGTAGATTGCTAGAAACAGAAAAAATAAGGTGACCTGCAGTTCAAGATTGTCTGTGAAGCCCTTCAGTGCAAATGTGGTGACTTCTGTGTCGTTTTTCATGTTGACACTTCATGGAACAAACTTGAAAATACACATGAAATCAAAAATTTTGTTTTTATGGCTTGGATGCATAATATTGTGACTGAAAGGAATGTTAACTATGTCCTCCTCATATTGATTTTTTGGAAATTCATGATTTCCCAGCAGCAACTCATAAAACAATGACCAGATACTGAATAAAGGGTTAGTACCACTCTCTCTCTGCAGAATTAAATAGAAAATAAAGACATTTCCTCATTGGTTAATATCAGTCTTTACCAAAATAATCGAGTTAACTGCTTTATTTATTAAAATCAGTCATTTATTGAAACAAATTTCTTTCTTACATCCAAATACTTGGGATAATATATCAATGGACAGAGAATTAGAATATAACACCAGAGTTCTAGCACTTTCAGTTATCATGTACAATTATTTGCCATAATCTTCTCACCAGCAGAAAGGGGATATTAAAGTTATCTTACAAGATTGGGGCAACCATTAAAAGAGAAAAACAAGTTAAAGTAATTTAATCTTCAAAATAATTTAATATCTAGAATGTGCTGATTGGAGTTGGTTTTATAAACCAGCACCTGCCTGTATTGTTACATCTAACAAGCCACCCTTTGAATATTCTGCAGTTACATTACTAATTTTTGGATTTTGCTGAACAGAATTTATCAGATTGTTTTGGGGGGAAAGATTCACCATTACTGAATTAAAAAAATACATGATAGTTTATGTTTCATTCAAACATCTTTCTTAAATTCATGCTATTGTATTGTCCTTTTTTGGCTATATATTTGGCCATTGGTATTATTCACAATCTTTATCTTTTTCCACTCCCTCAAATATTTCTGACGAAAATGTAAGAAATTACTGAAGATGTTAAAAAAAAAAAATCCTGACTTTCATGATTATAAGGTATTTTCTTCCAAGGTGTTTTTGTTCAAGACTTTACACTTCTTTATGCGTTGTTGATGGTGGGCTCAGTGAAATAACAATCTTTGGCATCAGTTCAATGATGCACCTAAATTTACAATGGTATAAGATAATTAACACAGGTTTGGAATCCGAAAATATATGCTCGTCATTCAGTTCTGTGATTAGAAGCTGTGTGTGATGTTAGATTTTCTCTCAAATTTTACTCCTCTTTAAATTGACAAAACAGTTTAATGAAGAAGCCATTCAGGCACAATTCAGACATATGTGCACACACACGCACAGACACGTACATGCAGACATAGAGCCAGGCACAGTAATGAAATATGCAGAGCAATTTCTTTGATATATTTCATTTTTTGGTTACCAATGAAACAGGTAAATATAATAGAATAATTTTCATCAGATATATTTCTTCTTGGAAATCAAATTTGGGTAACAACATTTTAGTCAAAACATTGAAAAAATGTATGTACCCAGAGACTCAAGCACGTTTAATATACCCGTTTTATGCAAACATTATTTTGTCTGTGTCAAACCAAATGAATTGCATTATGATTAAAGGTGGCTATAGCAGTCATTTTCATCTGCCTTTTCATATCATAGAAATAATATTATTCTTAGGAGTAAAATTTCATCTATATGAACTAAGTTTTTTCTTTAGAGAGTAAAGGAATTTTGTGAGTTGTGTGATCTGCTTTTAACAATAAAATCACATAGACTACAACATTGCCATTTGTTCATATGACAGTGTGGTTAATTTGGCTTTGTATAAAGAAAATGTTAAAAAAAAATGTTAAGCACTAGAGTTAAACTTCTCTCGAAACCAGCTTTTCTGCTATGAGTCAAAAGAAAAGTTATAATGAGTATGACTAAGTCAATGTTAGCACATCTGGAAAGGCATCAAAGTCATAAAGAGAAAGTGTTTATGATTATTAAAGGATTTAGAAGGATCAATCTTAAGAAATTAATGTAAAATCATTTCCATAAATATAATTTTAAGAGAAAGAACATAACTCTAGATATCTTAGGCCCAACACTGAAACACTAATAATACAAAGTAGAGAAATGATAACAGCTGTCTTTTGTTGAGCTCTTGCTGTATGAATGGAATTTTCTATACTTTATAATATCTTTAGAGCAATCCTCAAAATGATAAACACCAGACAAAGATTCAATCCCAGCTGCCCCTGATCCCAAAGTGTATGTTCTTTCCATCCTTCATGCTACCCTCCTATCATACTATGGCTTCATTCTGAAACTGCTCCTTCCCCCAGGATAAATAAAACAAAGCACCGTTCTTGCCATGTTGGGGTATCTTTCAAGTCACCACTACCAGAGAAATATTATGAATGAAGTGATAATTTGAAGTGAGTTCTAGATTTAGCTGCTAGCAAAATAAACCTGAAGCGTTTATTGTCCCCTTATTATTTATATCCACATATAAGTCCACAGGCAGTTGAAGAGTTCAAATATTCTTGCTTTCTTTTGCTATATAAGTTT
Organism: Loxodonta africana; assembly: GCF_030014295.1. Lineage (NCBI taxonomy): Eukaryota > Metazoa > Chordata > Mammalia > Proboscidea > Elephantidae > Loxodonta > Loxodonta africana. Next base: position 23,983,006 of record NC_087348.1, on the reverse strand, counting down.
AGTCCTTTCATCTCATTGTTCTTACTTTGAACTGGACTATCTTCTTCCTTCAGGAAAATTAAAGCATACATTCAATTTGGAGGCTCTTACCTCTACAAGTATATAACTCATATTTTCTATTTTCTCTGTTCTTTTTAGGAAGTATGGGTTTTAAATTATTGGGTACAAATCTGCATTTATCAGATTTTGATGGCTATGTATAAATCACCAATGCAATAGGGAAGAACCAATTTTTTTTTTTAATACTGGAAATATCAGAGCATATTCTACCTTGGTATTTTAGACACTTTCTTCAAAATATTCTGCAAATGATCTGGTATTTTCTCTTACCTGCAGAACAGTGAATGCAGGATTATGTACACTGTGAATACGTTTTATTTAGGTCTTTTATATCCACTTCCCCTGCTGTTAAAGAAACCCATAGGAGGTGCCCAGAGAGGAATACTCCCCAATTATTTTCTGGTTCAAAATAGCAACATAATGATTTACTCAATGATAAAGAAGTAAATAGTTTTTGAATAATATACCTAATCTTGACCTTTGTTGAAAGAATAAAATTCTTTGAATTCTGATTTAAAATAATGTCTTAGGGAAAAACACACTTTAACATAATACATTGTAAGATATTAGACAAAATCTTGTATCATAGCTCTGACACTGGGTTAGCACTTAACTTTTCTGGGACCCAGTGTCCTCATACCAGCAGTGTAAACCATTTTATATTGCAACAAATCAATAAATATAGTAAAATGTAATATGGTAAAACAGTGATATATCAATTGTAGAATGTAGCACAAGGGATTATAGTCATCCATGTTCATTAAACTTCTATGCTATTCAAATTATAAAAGCGTGTGAAGTAAATAAAGAATAGATTTTGAGTTTATTAAAAGGCATACAATTCAAGCGATAAAAAAGTACAAAAATGTAATAGTTACATAGCGAAGGAGACATCAAATATTTAATGATCTGGAATACTTCTTAAGTCATATATTTTGTGATTCCTGAATGCGAAATATTAATCTATAGTTTACTCAGATGAAATAATAATAGCACAGACAATAGAAATTATGACTTTTGAGTAAACACTCTATTATGAAAGAGCAAACAAAATAAATACTAAAAAAAAAAGAATTAGATGAATCTGAGACAAAGGAAGCAGAAGAAAATTAATGTCTCATTAAAAAAAATTCTTCCATTCCTAGCACACACACACTTTCATGCCCACGCACTAAACACTAATACACACACGCACTAAATGCATATGCACACACACACTCACATGCACCCACATGTCCACACGAAGAGAAGCTTAACGTTGGTAGACCAGCAAGGACCAACAGAATCTTTAACTTTCAACAATTCTCCAGATGCTTCTGATGGGCAACCAAGCAGCAAATCCAGTGCAAACTGAAGTATGGAGTAGTGAACTAACTTGCATAACCATCCATGGGTTTATTCAAAAGTCTTTTTGAGAGATTAATGTGTGGCAGAGAAACACAACAAATAAACAAGGACAGAGTCTAAGCACTGTGAAGAGAAGCAAAGCCAAGACAAGGGATAGACTGAGGTCTTGTGGGCATCAGGTATATTTTTAAGAGGAAGCAGTGTGAGCCTCTATGATGAGATGACACAGGAACCAAAATCTGAATAAAACGGTGAAACATGACATTGAGAATTCCTTTTACTTTTAAAAATGCTTTGACAGTAGAGATTATGACATCTGAGTAAAACCTTCGCTATAAAAAGAGTCAGCAGCAACAACAAAAACTAAAATATTGAAAGGAAATTTTTAGTAAGCAGAAGGTAATTAAAGGAATTTCTCATTAATAAACCCAGATTCTCCTCCACAACACTTCCTTAAAAATCCCTTGCAAAAAGTAAACACAAGCAAAGAGGAAAGTGAAAGAAAAAAAGATGACTTTGATAAAACTAAACCACAACAGACCCCAGTTTAAGAATTTTAAGGTATTAAGGCACGCATAGCAGCAGGTACAGGGTAAACAGAAAGGAAGTATTAACAGGACCAGGTGGAACTGACTTGACAGCAACAGGCTTGGTTTGGTTTTTAGCTAGCATTAACCTTGGAAACTTCGTAACTGGACTCTGAAAGTAGAGAGCAATTTACTGAGTGGGCATCTCAGCAATATCAACCAGAAAAAGTGGGAAAAGCCTTCAGCCTCCGAACTGTAGGTAGGTGAACACTCCTCCATCCTCACCCAAACCCACAGCAAAGAATCACAAAAGGATTGTGGAAGACCTAAATGGTGCTCTGGGCCATTGAAGACCTCAGAAGTAAGCATCACACAATTCCTACAAAAACGACAAGGCTTTACCATGACAGAAAAAAAAAAAAAAAACTGAGAGGAGAATTTAAATTGAATAGGGAGGAAAGACGGAAAGGAACTTTTCAAATAAGAGAGGGGATGTTCTCCAAGATGTAGGTCTCATAAAAGACGGCGGCAACAACAGATACTTTCTACAGTGCCAAATATCACCTTAGAAGCCAAGACCTGTAGATCCATTGTTGTTAGGTACCGTGGAGTTGATTCTGACACATAACGACCCTATGGACAACAGAAGGAAACACTGCTCAGTCCCGCGGCATATTCACAGTTGTTCCTATGCTTATGCCCAATGATGCAGCCACTGCGTCAACCCATCTTGTTGTAGATCTATAGAATTCAGTAACCCAGAGTCCTCTCTCATGCTTTCTTCTTGGCAATATCTACTCTGTAAAAGTAACACCTGCTCTGAAGAAGATTAATTTATTTAACAGCTACTTTTTGAATTCAAGGCTATCGATTTTAATATAAATACAGAAAATCCACCAGATGTATGGACCAGTTGGTTTACTTTGCTTATAAAGAAAATGGACAAAGTTGTGATTATGGCCAATAGTTTGGTCGAATGGTCGGGGACTTGGAAGGAATGTAATTGGAAAATTGGTGAAAGGGATGTCTGGGGAGGAGGTATGTGAATAGACCTTTCTGAATGGGCAAAAAATATGAAGATATTTCTGTCGCATGTGAATACTCACCAGTGAGTGACCTCAGCAAAGGAAGGTTTTAATAGTCAAGTTAACAGGATGATCTGTTCTGTGTATACCAGTTAGCTTCTTTGCCTGGCAACTCCTGTCATTGCCCAATGGGTTCATGGACAGAGTGGTCATGTTTGAATTCATGGAGGTTATGTATGAGTTCAGCAACATGAATTTCTACTCACCAGAGATAACCTGGCTATGGCTACAGCTGAGAGCACAATCTACAAGCAGCAGAGATCAACACTGAGTACCCAGTATGATGCCACCCCCTGAGTGATCAGCCAGCTAGCTACCTGATGGTGGACTGATTACGTTGGACTGCTTCCCTCATGGAAAAGACAGTGTTGTTCTCATTGGGCTAGACATTTCCTTTGGCTATGGATTTGCTTTTCCTATACACAGTGCTTCTGCAAAAACTACTACCCCATGGACCTAAAAAAATGCCTAAATCTACTATGATTAGGCTTCACGCAGCATTGCTTCTAATCTGTAAGTTAGTATATGAGATTACGAAGACAAGAAAGACTCTCTAGAACTCAAAAAGTTTGATCTTTTATTCTTCCAGATCTCTAATATTCTAATGTTCTGTCACATAGAATATTAATAGTTATCTCTATGAAACATTGTCTCTATTCTTATAACTTCTTATCCACCTGTTTATAGTACAATTATGTGTATTAAAATCTTCTCTCTTATACTAAACTTTCAGGGAAGTAGCATCTAAAACCCATAGAACTTAGAAATCTAGGACCTTATGATTAAGATGAGAAATAGAGTTATTTTTATTAAACAGTTACAAATTCTGACATGTTTTGCTTTCACATTATTTAATAATATACGTGTTCACAGGATTTGGAGAGAATTAAGCAGATTATATTTCCAGAAGGAGGAAACTGAATATCAGGGGATTTAATTTATTAACCAATGACACATAGCTAATTAGCATCAGAGCTAGGAATGTGTTTTCTATTGTTATATTTATTTTCCAATTCTACACCATAATCTTTTCCACTGAGGGATCAGGACAAAGTGATTCGTTTAATCATTTTGATCAAGTAGTTCATTGTTCCAGAACCATTCTCTTGTTATTGTGGGAAGTTATCTATCCATCCATCCATCCATCCATCCATCCATCCATCCATCCATCCATCCATCCATCCATCCATCCATCCAATTTTTTGTTGTTGTTGTTGTTAATTTTCTGTTCCAAAGGAGAATTAGAAATTTTTCTCCTCAGTGCATCCCCTGTGAGCTATAAGAAGAGATCAAGAAGCAAGTTTAAGAATCCAAACACAATCGTAGCATACTTTAATTGAGTGAGCAGTTCAGTTCCACAGGTAGGAGGAAAAAATTTTCATCACATACAAAATATTTTAAGAAGTTTGAAACTTTAATCTCCAATGAGAGTATATGCCTTGATGTTTAAATCTGAATTAGGTAATCCTAGATAATTCAGACTTGTATTAAAAACTGAATATTTCCTGAGAACATAGAAAACAGAAAGGACCCCCTACATATGTAAGTCAATAAAGGTGGAAATCAGAAATTTGCTTTGCTTTTCCTTATGAATGATAATCAGAATAAACCAAAAAAAAAAAAAAAATCAGAATAGGAGTAGTAGAATTAAGAAGCTATATTTAAAAATTAAAACATGATGGTGAGGAGGGCCCAGAACTGTATAGTGTTTCATTCTATTGTACTTAGGGTCACTATGTGCTGAAATTGATTCTATGGCACCTGAAAACAGCAACAAATTAAAAAGTCTGGGAAATTATTAAAAAGAAAGAAAATGAAATTTCAACCAGCAATTAGTTATATGCTTAATTTGTGATTATATATATTTTTTTTCCCTCATGGAGGGGTATAAATTATTTTAAAACTTATTGTTCCCTAGAGGCCATTTTTGATATATATACATTTTCCAATTTTATGTCTATTTAAGGTAGATGAATTTAACAAATAATTCAAAAATGTGAGAACGTTATTTTTGTATTACTTTAGGGGCTGACGATTTCAGAATAATGACATAGCACCACAGGATTGCAATATGGTCAAGTAGAATCAGAGAAATGTAAGGTGAAAACTTGTTTGACTAGTAACTATCTGTGCAACATTGGCCAACTTCTGTGTCTAGCTAGGCTTCACTTTTTTCTCTCATCTATAAAACAGCACTGAATTATTTAGTTTTCAGGGTGCTATGTAGATTATATACATGTCATGGATTGAATTGTGTTCCCCCAAAATATGTGTTAAATTGGTTTGGACATGACTCCCAGTATTACATGATTGTTCTACATTTTGTGATTGCAATTTTATGTTAAAGAGGAGTAGGGTAGGGTTGTAACACCCTTACTAAGGTCACATCCCCGATTCAATGTAAAAGGAGTTTCTCTGGAGTGGGGCCTGTACTGCCTTTTATCTTATAAGAGATAAAAGGAAAGGGAAGCAAGCAGAGAGGGGGGACCTTACACCACCAACAAAGAAGCACCAGGAGCAGAGGGCGTCCTTTGGGCGAGAATTTCTGTGCAGAGAAATTCCTAGCCCTGGAGAACTGAAAAGAAGGAATTTCCTACAGAGCTGAAAGAGAGAGAAAGCTTTCCCGTGGAGCTGACACCCTAAATTTGGACTTCTAGCCGACTGTCAGAAAATAAAATTCTCTTTGTTAATGTCATCCATTGTAGTGTTTCTGTTATAGCAGCACTAGATAAGTAACAGAGCACAATAACGCATACAAAATTCCTAGCCCCTTGAATTCACTTAATAATATGTGGTAGCTGCTATCATGGCTTTCTTTCTCCTGAAGCCTAGTGTTTGTAGTATTGTTCTGATAGACACCTGGTTCTTTAAGTTTTCTGACTTTGCGACTCTATGAGTTGAGGAATTAATATATTTTTAGTCTTACTGATGGAACATGTTCACTAAAAAAAAAAAAAGAAAGAAAAAAATTAGAATCTATGTTTTCTTGTTCCTAGCCTCTATAGGGAGCTCTGGTGGCACAGCGGTTAGGAGCTCAGATATTAACGAAAAAGTTGGCATTTCAAATCCACCAGCTTTTCTTAGAAACTCTATGGGACAGTTCCACTCTGTTCTGTAGAATCTCTATGAATCAGAAGCGACTCAAAGGCAATGGGTTTGGTACTTTAGTTTTAGCCTCTATAAATTAGCCTCTACAGGAAGCCCTAATGGCACAGTGGTTAAGAGCTTGGCTGCTAAAAGTCAGCAGTTCAAATCCACCAACAGCTCCTTGGAAACCCTGTAGAGCAGTTCTGTTCTATCTTATAGGGTTGCTATGAGTCGGAATTGATAGAAGGCAACAGTTTTTTATTGATTTATTTTTTGGCTTAGTCTCTATAGCCTCTTAAAGTGAAATCAACAAGTCATAAACACAACCAAACATTTGTCATCTAGCCGACTCTGACTCATGGTGACGCCATGTCTGTCAGAGCGGAGCTGTGTTCCATAAGGTTTCAATGGCTGCTTTTTCAGAAGCAGATCACCAGGCCTTTCTTCTGAGGCACCTCTGGGTGGATTTCATCCTCTAAACTTTCAATTAGCAGCTAAGTGTTTTAGCCATTTTTGTCACTCATGGACTGTGTCATAAACACTAAGAGTTCTGATTTCCTTAAAGATTAGCTAATAGAAATGCCTGTTTGAAGAAGATCTGCTCCTCTATCAATTCTGCATTTCTCTATAGTGAAGAAGATCATTGCTCAGAGGACCAGATTTGGTATAAAATACACTTTCATTCATTAAATCACATTCTTGCTCTGCAGACAAGAGTTGGTCATCAAGGGTTGCCTGAAAATTACATCACCAAGAATATCCAGGGAATTTAAGCAAAAGACACTATTATTTTATGGACAAGCCCAAAGGCAGAATGCAGTTTACAAAGATGGAGACCCTATGGGTCTGTTCTACCCTGTCCTACAGGGTCATTAGGGGTTGAAATCAACAGATAGCATTGGATTTGGATTTTGCTTTTTAATCCCATCATTGCCTAGGTTATTAATATGCCCCTCTCAGGAACAAACAGGAAGATGTAATTGGATGCACTCTGTTTCACAGAATATTACCAGTTACCAGTTGCCATCTAGTTGTCTAGTAGATTCCAACTCAAGGCTATCCCAAGTGTGTCAGAGTAGAGCTGTGCTCCCTAAGGCTTTCAAAGGCTAATTTCTTTATAGTAGATTGTCAGTTTTCTCTTCTGAGTTGCCTCTGGGTAGAATTGAACCACCGGACTTTCAGTTAGCAGCAAATATGTTAATTCTTTGCACCAACAAGAGAATTCAATTGCATTTAGAACCTATAAAGATCTACTAAAATGTCAGTGCTGTCATCATGACAGGATCCATACTAGGTTCATTTGGAGAACATCACTAAAATTCACTGTGTTTACATTGCTGGTCTTCACAGATAATTTTGAGCTACAAGTTTATCTCTTTTTACTATTTCTTGGAATCTATATTTTTATTCTGTTTGGAAATATGGGACTGGTTTTATTAGCTGTGATGAGTTCTCAACTCCACAACACCATGCACTGTTTCTGAGTGAGGTATCGTTCTTGGATGCCTGTTACTTTTTGGCTTTTGCCCAGAAAATGTTGGTTAATTTTCTGTTAGAGGATAAAGCCATTTCCTTCCTTGGATGTGCAACAAAGCTGCTGCTAGTTGCCCCTTTTGGAACCACAAAATGGTTGTCTGGGTGATAATGGCATATGACCAATATGTAAGAATCTCCAACATACTTCTGTATTCAGTTAATATGTCACCCACAGACTATGTGTCACTCATGACTGCTTCATATGTTGGTGGTATTTTTCATGCTACTTTACACATAGCAGCAACTTGTAGCCTGTCTTTCTGTGCATCCAATGAAATCAGACACATCTTTTGTGGTATCCCTCTACTCCCTGCTATGTCCTGTTCTGACACTCTCATGAAGCAGCTTCTACTCTTCTGCGCCATGGGTTCTGTTGAGATATTCCCCCACATGTGTGTCATTTTGAAGAAATGTGGGGGCTTGTGTGTTTCTGTGATGGTGGAAGCTATGCTCCCTGTACTCAAATACCAACAGGGTCACTCATGGTGGATAGGTTTCATCTGAGCTTCCAGGCTAAGATAGACTAAGAAAAAGGACCCAGGCAACTATTTCTGAAAAGAATTAGCCAGTGAAAACCTTCTGAATATCAGCGGAACATTGTCTGACATAGTGCCAGAAGATGAGCCCCTCAGGGTGGAAGACACTCAGAATATGACTGGAGAAGAGTTACCTCCTCAAAGTAGAGTCAACCTTAATGACATGGATGGAGTCAAGCTTTTGGGACCTTCACTTGCTGATGCAGCAAGACTCAAAAGGAGAAGAAACAACTGCAAACATCCATTAATAATCAGAACCTAGAATGTAGGAAGTGTGAAATTAGAAACACTGGAAATCATCAAAAATGAAATGGAAACCATAAAGATCAATATCCTAGGCATTAGTGAGCTCAATGGTACTGGTATTTGTCATTTTGAACCAGACAATCATATTTTCTACCATGCCCGAAAGACAACTTGAATGGCGTTGCATTCATCATCAAAAAGAAAATTTCAAGATCTAGTCTAAAGTACAACACTGTCAGTGATAGAATAATACCCATACGGCTACAAGGAAGACAAGTTAATATGTCTATTATTCAAATTACACACCAACCACTAAGGCCAAAGATGAAGAAGTTGAACATTTTAACCAAATTCTGTACTCTGAAATTGATGGAACATACAACCAGGATGCAATGGAAATTATTGGTGATTGGAATTCTCAAGCTGGAAATAAAGAGGAAGGATTGGTAGTTGGCAATTATGACCTTGGTGATAAAAATGATGCCGGAGATCACATGACAGAATTTTGCAAGACCAGTGACCTTTTCATTGCAACAACAAAAACAGTGACTATACACATGGACCTCCCAAGAAGAAATACACAGGAATCAAATAAACTACATCTTTGGAAAATGACAATGGGGAAGCTTAATATCATCAGTCAGAACAAGGCCAGGGACAAACTTCAGAACAGACCATCAATTGTTCATATGCAATTTCAAGTTAAAGCTGAAAAAAATTGCAAGTTCATGAAAGCCGAAGCAGAATGTTGAGTATATTGCATCAGAGTTAGAGACCATCTTAAGAATAGATTTGACGTGTTGAACACTAATGACCTAAGACTTATGGAATGATGTCAGGGACATCATACGTGAAGGAAGCAAGAGTTCATTAAAAAGACAAGAGAGGGAGGAAGGACCTAAATGGATGTCAGAAGAGACTCTGAAACTGGCTCTTGAACTTCTAGCAGCTAAAGCAAATGCTTCCAAAAGATTTGAACAAAAGAGTTCAAAGGGTGTCTCCAGAAGAGTAAAGTATTATTATGACATGTCCAAAAATCTGGTGTTAGAAAACCAAAAAAGAAGAATATGCTTGGCATTTATCAAGTTGAAATAACTGAAAAAAAAAAAAAATTCAATCTTCCAGTTGCAATATCGAAGAATTCTACAGAGAAAATATTAAATGACACGGTAAGTATCAAAAGAAGGCGGAAGAAATATGCAGTCACTATACCAAACACAATTGGTCAATGTTCAACCATTTCAGGAGGTAGCATATGATCAAGAACCGATGGTATTGAAGGAAGAGGTCCAAGCTGCACTGAAGTCATTGGCAAAAAACAAGTCATCAGAAAATGATGGAATACCAATTGAGATGTCACACTTCTCTGACAAGGAATTTAGAAGACAGCTACCTGGCCAACTGACTGGAAGAGATCCATTTTCATGCCTATTCCAAAGAAAGGTGATCATAACAAATGTGGAAATTAGCAAACATTATCATTAATATAAAACTCAAGTAAAACCTTGCTGAAGATCATTCAAAAGCAGCTGCAGTAATACATTGAAAGGGAATTGCCAGAAATTCAAGTCATATTCAGAAATGGACATGGAACCAGGGATATCATTGCTGATGTCAGACGGACCCTGACTGAAAGCAGAGAATACCCGAAAGATGTTTACCTGTGTTTTATTGAGTATGCAAAGGCCTTCTACTGAGTGGACCATAACAAATTATGGATAACTTTAGGAAGAATAGGAATTCCAGAGCCTTTATTGTGCTCGTGAGGAATCTGTGCATAGAACAAGAGGCCATTGTTTGGACAGAACAAGGGGCATGGTTTCAAGTCAGGAAAGGTATGCTTCAGGGTTGTATCCTTTCACCATACTTATTCAGTCTGCATGCTGAACAAATAATCTGAGAACCTAGATTATAAGAAAAAAACACAGCATTAGGATAGGAGGAAGATTCATTAACAACCTACATTATGCAATTGACACAGCCTTATTTGCTGAAATTGAAGAGAAACTTTAGCACTTACTGATGAAAATGAAAGACTACAGCCTTCAGTATGAATTGCTCTTCAACATAAAGAAAACAAAAATTTTTATATCTGGACCAATAAACAATATCATGATAAAGGGAGAAAAGAATAAAGTTGTCAAAAATTTCATTTTGCTTGGGTTCACTATCAACACTTATGAAGAAATCAAAAAACCCATTGCATTGGGCAAATCTGCTGGGAAAGACCTCTTTGAAGTGTTAAAAAGCAAAGATGTCGCCTCAAAGATTAAGGTGCACCAGATGAAAGCCATTGTGTTTTCAATAGCCTCTTATGCAAGCAAAAGATGCACGACGAATTAGGTAGATAAGAAGAATTGAAGTCTTTGAATTTTGCTGTTGCCAAAAGAATGAGCAAATCTGTCTCGGAAAAGTACAACCAGAATGCTCCTTAGAAGCAAGAATGGTGAGGCTAATTTGGACATATTATCAGGAGGGATCATTACCTGGAGAAGGCACCATGCTTGGTAAAGTAGAAGGTTAGTGTTTCTTGCACATAGAGTTGCTATAAGTCTTGATGGCATCTAACAACAACACCAACAAGCAGAAGACAGATCTGTGGAGACACCACCACCACGTAAAGCAGGAGGTTGCAGATATCCTCTTAACTATCCTAGGCCATTATGGCCAGCATGAACGGTCTTCAAATGACATGAATAGTACATGCTATCAAGAGGGATCAGTCCCTGAGAAGGACATCATGCTTAGCAGAGGGTCAGTGAAAACGAGAAAGACTGTCAACGAGATGGATTGACACAGTGGCTGCAACAATGGCTTCAAGCATGACATCCATTGTGGGAATGGTGCACCATCAGGCAGTGTTTCATTCTGTTGTACATATGGTTGCTGTGAGTGGGATCTGACTCGATGGCACCTAACAACAGTGACAACATACTAAATAAATATGTTTTATTTTTTCCGTATCCCAATAGATATTTATAAGCAAGAGAACAAAATATACATTTAAAAAAAGATTTTATACATATATTTGTGTGTGTGTACATATATATATGCATATGCACATATACACGTGCATCAGCACAAACACGTCAGAAGCAAATTGATGGCATGGTTTCTCTGTATATTTTAAAATAGCCTAGGTTGAGGGTTGACTATGACATTTATCTCAAAATTTTGAAGAATAGAAAGACACTAATGACCTGAAACAAAAATTTCATCTTTTGCATATCATCCTTCTATGAAGGCATAAGCCATGACTCCTGATTTATTTCATTTGTAGTGCTAAAAATATACTTTATTGATAAACTGATTTCTCCCACTTTTTTCATTGCTTCTTTTACATCTTTGTTCCTCAAACTATAGATAATGGGATTCAGCATGGGTATCACAACAGTGTAAAATATTGATATTATCATGTCATGATCCAAAGCATAGCTAGAACTTGGTCTGACATAAGTGCAGAGGATTGTTCCATGGTAAATTGACACTCCAGTTAGGTGAGAGCCACAAGTGGAAAATACTTTTCGTCGCCCTTCAGCAGAATGCATTCTCAGAATGGCCAACAAAATGAAACCATAGGAAATCAGAACAATCAGGATGGTGAATATCTCAATAGAACCCACAACATAGATGAGTAGAAGCTGGTTGATGTGAGTGTCAGAACAGGAGATAGCAAGGAGTGGAGGGATTTCACAAAAGACATGTCTGATCTCGTTGGATGCACAGAAGGAGAGGCTAAAAGTTGCTACTGTGTGTAAAGTACCATGTGCAATACCACCAACATATGAAGCAGTGATGAGTGGCACAAAGACTCTGGGTGACATGTTAACCGAATAGAGAAGTGGGTTGTAGATTGCTACATAGCGATCATAAGCCATTGCTGCCAAGAGAAAACATTCTGTGGTCCCAAAAGTAATACCAAGAAACATTTGTGTTGCACATCCAAGGAATGAAATGTCTTTGTTCTTTGACATAAAATCTACTAACATATTTGGTGTAATTACTGAGGAATAGCAAGCATCCAAGAAAGATAACACACTCAGAAAATAGTACATGGGGTTGTGGAGCCGGGAATCCCCAATGACCAATACAACCAATCCTAAATTTCCTGTCACAGTAAAGAGGTAGATTGCTAGAAAGAGAAAAAATAAGACTACCTGCAGTTCAAGATTATCTGTGAAGCCCTTTAATACAAATGTTGTGAATTCTGTGTCATTTTTCATGTTGACACTTCATGGAACAAACTTGAAAATATTCATGAAATCAAAATTTGTATTTCTGAGACAGGGATGCACAATATCGTGACTCAAAGGAATGTTGTTTGTCCTCACATTGACTTTTCAGAAATGCATGGTTTCTCAGCAGCGGCTCCTATGACAGTGCCAAGACAATGAACAAAGAGTCAGTGCCACTCTGTGCAGAATCAAATGGAAGATAAAAACATTTAGTTATTGGTTAAAATCATGTCATTCCAAATTAATTGGGCTAACTGGTTTATTTATTAAACGACCTTTGTTAAAATCATGTCATTTCTTAAATAAGTGGGTGAACTAGGTTATTGATTAAAGAGAGTTATGTATTCAAAGAAATTTCCTTCTCACATGCAAACACTTGAGATAGTGTATCAATGGACAGAGCATCAGAGTAGAACATCAGAGTTCTAGCTCTTTGAGCAATTGTGTGAAATTATTTGCTACAATCTTCTCACTTATAGAATGAGGATATTAGTGTTTATCTCTCAAGATTGAGATAGACATTGAAAGAGAAAAATAACTTAATGAAATGTAATCTTTAAAATAATTCAAAATGTAAAATGTGTTGAATCAAGCTGGTCTTGTAGAGTAGCACTTGCTGGTATTGTGATATTTCATGAGTTACTCTCTGAATATTCTGCAGTTCCATCAGTCATTCTTGGGTTTTGCAGAACAGACTTTAGCAAGTAGCTTTTTGGGGAAAGATTCTCTATGACTGAATTAAAAAAGTGTATGACAGCTTATATTTCATTCAAACATCTTTCTTAAATTCAATATATTGTGTTTTCCTTTTTGGATCCATATTTGTATTTTTGACGATCTGTATGTTTTTCTACTCTGTCAAATATTTCTGGTGAAAATATAAGAAATTATTGGAAAGCTTTTAAAAAAAAAGGAGATGAAGACATTCATGATTTGAAAGTATTTTCTTACAATAAAATTTCTTTCAAGTTTTTATACTTGTTTCTGTGTCGATGATTGTAGACTCAGTGAAATAACAGCTAAATAACTATTATCTAGGTATTAAAGTATTGCATAAAAATATTTTTTTAAAATCATTCTTGTAGATATAACATTTAAAATTAAAAAAAAGAAATTGATGAATTGTAGAAAGAATAAATTAACCATTTTCTGAATCATTCCATGGCTAAACAAATAAGAACTAAAAAAGTTACTTGGTTGGAGGAAATATGTTATAAAACTATTTTATTACAATATTTATTTTTACATGTTCTCTCCGTGCTTCATCTTAAGTAACTGCAATTTACTGATTAGGAAATTTGAATCTGTCTTCTTGGTATATAATCTCCTACAAAGAACAACCTATAAACTAGTTAAATTCATAATCTAAATCAAGGTCCAATTTTAACACATTGATAAGGGTCTCTCCATAAGAGATAGAACCATTTAGATTAGAATGATGAATAAATCCAAATATCTACAATATCCTCGTAAAAATGTCAGAATTACCTAGAAAATTGTCAGTATTTAGAGAAAATGTTTCCTTAGGAATTTTATAAAGAATAAAGTTAGAGATAAAAATACTCAAATAATTTGACAGAGAAGACGATATATTTTAGATTGAATTATCTTTACTGGAAATAAAAATTTAAAGACAAAACAGTCTCGAAGTCCTAAACCATTTATTTTAATTATCTTAATATTTTTGAGTGACTGTAGCCCCATAAAATGTTTTTAAATATATCATTTTACTTAAAAAAAAAAAAAAAAAAACTGTTTCAGTGACCTAGTTGAGAAATTCCTAAACACTTTTCTTAGTTTGAGAAATATCACGGGTGGCGCAAGAAGTGAACATGGATATCATCTGAAGGAATATTGAGATAAAAGTATTTACATAAATAAGATAAAAATAGTCAATAAAATCAGATACAAACTTTGATGAATGATAAATGAAATCAGTGTGTTATATTTTTAAAAATATTATTAGGAGTGTAAGGAAAAAGGTGATTTCTAATACAACCCTTGACATCAGTTCAACACTGTGCCTGAATTCACAACGATACAAGTTAAACAACATAAGATTTAGAATCTGAAAATACACGCTTATCACCCAGTGCTTTGATTAGAAGCTGTGTGTGATGTTAGGTTTTCTCTCTAAAATTACTCCTCTTTAAATTGGCAAAAAAGTTTAATGACCAAGCCATTCAGACACAATTTGGATGTGTGTACACACAAACACACACACATGCACAGATGCAGATCAGTTTCCTTTAAATATTTCAATTTTTGGTTACAAATGAAACAGATAAATATAACTGAAATTTTGTCATCAGATGTACTTATTTTCAAAATCAAATTTGAGTCACAAAATTCACATTTTAATGAAAACATTGAAAAATATATGCATCCAGAAATTTAAAGAAAAAAAAAATCAATGTGCACTCAAACATTATTTTGTCAGGATCAAACCAAATGAATCATATTATGATTAAAAAGTGCCCAAAAGGTGGATTTAGCCTTGTTCTTCTGCAATTTTATATTAAAAAAGTACAATTTTTATTAGTAAAGTTTCATAAATATGCAATAAGCTTATTCTTTAGAGAGTAGGAATTTTGTGAATTGTGTGATCTAGTGGTAAGAATAAAAGTTATACAAATTACAACAAGTAGGTTCATCACATTTCAGTGGGCTTAATTTGGTTTTCTATAAAGAAAATGGTAAAAAAAAAAAAAAAGTTAAGCACTTGAGTTAAACTCTGGAAACTAGCTTTTCTGCTATCTGTCAAAAGAAAAGTTATACTGAGCATGACTAAGTCTACATTAGCACATTTGGAAAGGAGCCAAAGTTGTAAAGAAAAAGTTATTATGATTACTGAAAAATATAATAGGCTCAATTTTAAGAAATTAATGTAAAGTCGCTGCCATAAATATCATTTTAAGAGAAAGAAGATAAGTCTTGATATCTTGGGTTCATCACTGAAACACAATACAAAGGAGAGAAATAAAAACAGCTATCATTTTTTTGAGCACTTAGTGTGAGAATGGAATTTTCTGCACATTACTTTATAATATATTTATAAAAAAAAAATATTTATAGCAATGCTTAAAACTAATAAGTCCCAGAATCAAGATTCAGTCCTAGTTCCCTCTGATCCCAAAGTGGAAACCTGGTGGGAAAGTGGTAAAATTTGTTAAAGACCTTGGTCGGCAGTTTGAATCCACCAGCCACTATTTGGAAACCCAATGGGGCAATTCTACTCTGTCCCGTAGGGTCGTATGAGTTTGAATCTACTCAGTGACAATGGATTTGGTTTTATACTGCCTCCTATTACACTACGGCTTAATTCTGTAACTGTCCCTTCCCCCCATAATAAATAAAACCAAACACCATTCTTGTAGTGTTTGGGTATCTTTCAAGTCATCAATAACAGAGAAATATTATGAAGTAATAATCTGATGTGACATCTAGTTGTAAAAGGTAGTAAAATAAGTGTCAATTATTTATTTCCCCCTCATTATTTATATCCAAATATAACCCTGCAGGCAGATGAATAGCTCAAATATTCTAGTTTTCTACTGACATATTAAATTTAGACCTTTCTTCCCATTGTTCTTATTTGAAGTGGATGGCTTTCTTCCATCAGGAAAATTAAACCATACATTCAATTTGGAGTCTATTATTTACCTCTATAAGCATATCTTTCATAATTTCTCTGTTCTTTTCTAGGAAGTATGGGTTTTAAATTATTGGGTAGAAATCTGAAAAAAATCAGGTTTTGACAGATATATAATAATCACTAATGGAATAGGGAAGAAATAAAGTTTTCAATACTGGGGACTTCACAGCCTAGTCTACCTGGATAGTCTAGGTTATGTCTCCTAAATATTCTGCAAATGATCTGATATGCTCTCTTACCTGAAGAATAGCAAGTGCAGGTTAGATACATCATGAACATGTTTTATTTAGATCTTTTATATTCACTTACTCAGCTGTTAATGAAACCCATAGGAGATTCCCAGAGGGGAATATTCCCCAATTATCTTTTGGCTTAAAATAGCAACATAATGATTTACTCAATGGTAAGGAGGTAAATAGTTCTTCAATAATATACCGAGTCTTGACTTTTGTTGACTGAATAAAGTTCTTTCGAGTCTGATTTAAAACGATGGCTTGGGGAAAATTATGTTTTAACATTGGATAATAAATTGTAAGATATTAGACGTAATCTTATATTGTAGCTCTGATGCTGGGTTAGCACTTAGCTTCTCTGAGACCCTCATACTGGCAATACAACCCATTTCGTATTACAAAAAACCAGTAAATAGAGTAAAATATAATAAGTAAAACTGCGATATATCAATTCCAGAATACAGCACAAGGGTTTATAGACAATCATATTCATGATATTTCTACATTGCTGAAATTAAAATGTGTTTGAAGTAAATAAGGCATAGATTTTGAGTTTCTTTAAAGGCATCTCAGTCAAGTGATAAGAAATGCACAAAAATGTCTAGCTTTATAGAGAAAACAAACAAACAAACAAACAAACAAAAACAGTGCTATTGAAGAAGGTATCAAATGTTTAATGACCTGGAGTACCTTATAAGTCATGTATTTTGTGAATCCTGAATGGCAAATTTTAATCTGTAGTTTTCTCAGATGAAATAGTAATAGCACAGACAATAGAGATTACGACATTTATGTAAATCCTTTATAGTGCAAGAGTAAAAAAAAAAAAAAAACAAATACTATAAAAAAGATGAATCCAAGACAAAAAGCAGAAGAAAATTAAAGAAATTTCTTATTAAAAACTCATAATTTCTTTCATTATTGTATCACACACACATTCAAACACACACTAAACCCATGCTCATGTGCACACGCATACTCACATGCGCCCATGAGTAGGACTTAAAAAAAAATAACACTGATAGACAAGCAAGGACCAACAGCATGTCTAATTTTCTACAGTTTCCCAGATGCTTCTACTGGGAAGCCAGGTTGGGAGCAACAGGTCTTGTGAAACTTGAAGTCTGGCATAACTTGAATAACTTTTCATGTATTTATTCAAAAGTCTTTTTGAGACATTACTATGTGGCAAGGAAACAACAAATAAACGATAGCAGACATAATAAGCGCTATGAAAAGAAACAAAGCCAAGACAAGGGATAAAGTAAGGCATTGAGGGGATCAGATATATTTTACAGAGGGTGTGGTATGAACCTCTATGATGAGGTGACACAGGAAACAAAATCTGAATAAAGTGATGCGACATGACATTGAGAATTCTTGTCAATTTTCACATTTAAAGGGTGCATAGAAAATAGAGATTATGGCATTTCAGTAAACTCTCTATTATGAAAGAGCCAAAAAAATTAAAATACTAAAAATAAATTTTTAGTGAGCAGAAGGTAATTAAAGAAATTTCTTATTAGTTAACTCAGAATCTCCCCTAAAGCACTTCCTTAAAAAGTCTCCTACAAACAACAAACAAGCACAAGCAAAGAGGAAAGTGAAAGAACAAAAAGGATGATTTTGACAAACTTAAACCACAAAGGACCTCCATTAACCCCGGCATAAGTATTTTAAGGCATCAAGGCTCCCATGGCAGCAGGTACAGTATAAATGGCAAAGAGAAGTATTAACAAGACCTAGTATTAACCCTGCAAACTTCATAACCAGCCTCAGAAAGGAGAGAGCAATTTACTGTATGGGAATCTCAGCAATATCAACCAGGAAAAATGGGAAAAACCTTCTGGCTTCCACTTGCAGGTTGATGACTACTCCTCTCTCCTCACCTAAACCCACAGCAGAGAATCATAAAAGGGTCTTGGGAGACTCAGATGGTGCTCTGGGTCATTGAAGATCTCAGAAATAAGCATTACGCACTTTCTTCCAAAAAGACAAAGCTTTGCTGGGAGGAAAAATGCCTGAGAGGAGAATTTAAGTTGAGCAGGGAGACTGGGAAGGAAAGTTTCAAATAAGGGAGGGGGCATTCTACAAGACGGAGATTTCAGAAAGGACAGTTACAGCAACATATACTTTCTGAAGGGCAAAGTATCACTTAGGAAGATAAGACCTATAGATCTATGGGACTCAGTACCCGCAAAGCCTCTCTCATGCTATCTTCTTGTTACTGTCTACTCCGTGAAAGTAACTCCTACTCTGAAGAGAAGATTAATTTATGTTTTAGCTCTTTTTAAAGTCAAGGTTATTGATTTTTAATACAAACACAGAAAAAAATCACCACTTATAGGAACCAGGGTTTTTTTTTTTTTTGCTTATAAAAAAAAAATGGACAGTGTTGCAATTGATATGTGGCCAATGATTTGGTTGCATGATCAGGGATTTGGAAGGAACATAATTGAAAAATTGGTAAAAAAGATATCTAGGGAAGAGATATGTGGATATCTCTTCTGAATGAGCAAAAAAATGTGAAGATGTTTTTGTTCCCTGTGAATACTCACCACTGAGTGACCTCAGCAAAGGAGGGTTTTAGAAGTGAAGTTAATAGGATGACCTGTTCTGTGGATACCAGTCAGCTTCTTTCCCCAGCCACTCCTGTCATTTCCCAATGGGCTCATGGACAGTGTGGTCATGGCTGCAGTCATGGAGGTTATGCACAAGTTCAGTGACAAGAACTTTCACTCACCAAAGTCAAACTGCCTAGGGCTACTGCTGAGAGCACAATCTACAAGCAGCAGAAACCAACATTGAGTATCCAATATGATGCCATCCCACTGAGCCAGCTAGCTACCTGATGGCCGATTGATTACACTGGACAGCTCCCATCATGGAAAAGACAATTTTCCTTACTGGACTAGATACACAGTTTGAATATGGGTTTGCTTTTCGTATTTTTTTTTTTTCGTATACACAGTACTTCTGCCAAAAATACTATCCATGGAAGTACATAATCCCTAAACCCACCATGACTAGATTCCACACGACATTGCTTCTGATCTATAGATTAGTATCTGAGATTTCAAAGGCAAGAAAAGACCCTACACAAGTCAAAAATTTGACCTTTGGTTCTAGCCAATATCTGATATTCTAACATTCTATCACATAGAATATTAACAGCTATTTGTATAAAACCTTGTCTCTCATATTATAACTTTCTATCCATTTGTTTATTGTATAAACATGTGTATTAATATTTTATCTCTTGTATTAAGCTTTCAGTGAGCTTATATGTATCACTCATAGAACAAGAAATCTAGGACCTTATAATTCAGATGAGAAATTATTTGTATTGAACAAAGTCTGACATATGTTATACTTTCATATTATTTAATAATACATAGGTTTACAAGATTTTGAGAGAATTAAGCAGGCTATATTCCCAGAAGGAAGAAACTGGATTACAGGAAGTTTAATTTATTAACCAATGACACATAGCTGATTAGCATCAGAGCTAAGGCTATGTCCTGTGTCACTGGATTTATTTTCCAGTCCTATGCCATAAACTTTTCTGCTAAGGGATCAGTTTTCCAGAGGCCCAAGTAATTCATTTAATCATTTTTATCAAGTATTTTGTTGTTACAGAGCCATTCTCTTGTTATTGCAGGAAAAAAAAAAAAAAAAAGCTTGTTATTTTTATGTCCAAAGAGAGTTAGCATTCTCTCTCCTTGGTTAATCCGCTATGGACTAAAAGAAGAGCTCAAGAAACGAGTATAAAAATCCAAACACAATCATGGCATACTTTAATTGAGTGAGAAATTCAGTTCCACAGGTAAGAGGAAAAAATTTTATCACTTACAAAATATTTTAGAAGATTGAACCTTTAATCTCCTACTAGAGTATATGCCTAGTTTTAAAAGTAAATTTGTTTTAGGTGATTCTGGTTAATTCAGACTTGTATGAAAAATTGAATGTTTCCAGAGAAAATAGCAAAGAAAACAGAAAGGACTCCCTACATATTTAGGTCAATAGAGGTTTAAATCAGAAATTTGCTTTGATTTTCTTTATGGATGATAATCAGAATAGGAGTAGAAGAATTAAGGGGCTATATTTAAAAATAATAATAAAAAAAGATTGTGAGAATGGTGCAGAACTGGGTAGTTTTTCATTCTGTTGCACAGCAGGTCACTATGAGTCAGAACCCACTCGATGGCACCTAAAAACAACAAATTTAAAAACCAGAGAAATTATTAAAAGGAGAGAAAATTAGCTTTCAACAAGCATTTGGTTATATGCTACTTTGGTAGTTTATATATCTATATATTAAATAGGCCATGAAATTATTAAATTGTATATATACCACATAAATAATATATATATATGTATAGAAAATGGCTTGTAGAGAAAAATAAGTTTTAAAATAATTTGTATCCCTCAGTGAGAGAATATATATGTGTGTACTAAAAAAATTTTTTTTATCTCTCTCTCTCTATATATATAAAAATTAAGAGGGTTGACTTTAAAAAATAACTCAAATATGTGAGGATGTTATTTTACATTATTTTTAGAGGCTGGTGGTTCCAGAATAATAACATGGCACAGTGGGATTATAGTATGATCAAGCAGAAATACTTTAGACTGTGGAATCAAAGAAATCTGGGATGAATCCTTGCTTTGCTAGTGTAATGGATTGAATTGTGTCCCCCCAAAATGTGTGTCACCTTGGTTAGGCCATGTGTGGTTTGTCTTCCATTTTGTGATTTTCCTATGCGTTATAAATCATAATCCCTGACTGAGGTTAAAAGGATTAGGGTGGGATGTAGCACTCTTGCTCAGGTCATGTCCCTGATCCAATGTAAACAGAGTTTCCCTGGGGTGTGGTCTGCACCACCTTTTGCCTTACAAGACATAAGAGGTAGGGAAAGCAAGCAGAGATTCGGTGACCTCATACCACCAAGAAAGCAGCATCGGGAGCAGAGTGCATCCTTTGGACCTAGGGTCCCTGGCCTGAGAAACTCCTAGACCAGAGGAAGATTGAGGACAAAGACCTTCCTCCAGAGCCAACAGAGACAGAAAGCCTGCCCTTGGAGCCATTGCCCTGAATTCAGACTTTACCCTACTTTACCATGAGGAAATAAATTTCTCTCTGTTAAAGCCATCTACCTGTGGTATTTCTGTTATAGCAGCACGAGATGACTAAGACAGCTAGTAACTATCTGTGTGACCTTAGTCAAGTTTTATATCTAGCTGGACCTCAGTTCTTTCTCTCATCTGTAAAAGAATGCTAAACTATTTAGTTTTCAGGGTGCTATGTAGATTATGTACAGAATGTACACAAAATTCCTAACCCCTTGAATCCACTTAATAATATGTGGTAGCTGCTATCATAGCTTTCTTTCTTCTCAAGCCTAGTGTTTGTAGTGTTTTTCTCATTGACATCTGGTACTTTATGTTTTCTGACTTTGTGACTCTGTGAGAGTTGAGGAACTGATTTCTTTCAGTCTTCCAGATGGAACATGTTTTGTTTAAAAAAAAATTCAGAATCTATGTTTTTGTGTTCCTTGCCACTATAGCCTCTTTAAGTGAAATCAGCTAGTCGTAAACACAAGCAACCATTTGTCATCTTATCGATTCTGACTCATGGCAACGCCATGTGTGTGAGAGTAGAACTGTGTTCTATAAGATTTTCAGTAGCTGATTTTTTCAGAAGTAGATGGCCGGGTCTTTCTTCTGAGGTCCCTCCAAGTGGATACTAATGTCCGAAATTTTGGTTAGCAGCCTAGTATCTTAACCATTTGCACCACTCATGGATGTTGACTTAAACACCAACAGTTCTGACTTCTTAAAAGATTAGCTAACAGAAATGCCTCTTTGAAGAAGCTTGGGGGGAAGTAGGTAAAACTCATACTTTTTCCTCTGTCGAGTCTCGTTTCCCTATAGTGAAGTAGATAATTACTCTAGTAGGACCTGACTTGGTACAAAACATACTTTCATTCTTAAATCACATTCTTGCTCTACAGACAAGATCAGACCATCAAGGGTGTCCAAAAATTAAAACACAAACAGGATCCAGAGAATTTAAGCAAAAGACACTCTTATTTCACTGACACGCCCAAAGGTAGAATGCAGTGATGGAGATACATTTTTACAATCCTTTACAGATTACAAAATATGGAGTCCTGGTGACACAGTAGTTAAGCACTAAGGCAGTTAACCAAACGTTTAGCAGTTTGAATCCACCAGCCACTCCTTGGAAGCTCTATGGGACAGTCATACTCTGTCCTATAGGGTTACTGTGGGTCGGAATCTACTCGATGGCAAAAAGTTTTTTTTTTTTTTTTTTTGGTTTTTTACATCATAGAATATTAGGATTCATTGAGCCTAATTTCAATAAATTGATATTTTAATACCTATTTAGGGTCAAATAACAAACAAGTGTAACAAAAACACTTTAGATTCTGGTTTGGGATTCATTCGTTGCTCAAAGCTTTGACAAAAAAAAATTAATTTTAGAATTCCCTATTTTGTTTAGATAAAATGTGGAAGGCTTAAGTAGTATGTGCTTTTTACATATAATAAAAAAATTGAATTAAAAAAATATATTAATATCTTTCATCAATAAGCGCTCTGTATGAGTACCATGTTCATGTAGTTTGTCAACATATGTATCAATCATTTTGTTGAACTTACCCATTCTTTCATACAAGAAGGAAGAAGGATGGCTTTATTTTCCCAGCTGACAATGGCACTAGGTGCTATTTCTGAGATTTTAATGAAAGTTTTTGAGTCCAAATACAGTGCTTTTAACTTTCTGTCTTGTGTCAGAGCCATCAGTGAAGTGATGGTTAGAATCACAGGCTAGCTGACATTTCTTCTGTTTCTGTTCCCACCAAAAAAAAGTCAAGCTTTATTTTGCAGTTGATTTTGCAATGAATTTCTTTAGTAGACAACCTACTGCCATATTTTTTTTTCAAAATTTGGTTGTTTATTTTTACTTTCCCTTCACTGTGCTTCTTCCAGTCTACCTGATTTCTATTTTATTCCTGTCTCTCACCAGTAAATATTTTTGTTTTTGTTCCATGGATTCTTGAAAGAGAGAGATGGGAAAAGTGCAGAGGTAGAGAGAGAGAGAAAGAGGATGGGGCATTTTTAAAATATAAATGTATTTTTTGTGATGTCCCCAAAATATATGAATATATTTTCATCTATTATTTCATGGCTTTATTAACTACTATCATAACTATTCAAATACAAGTAAAATAGTATAAGATATTCACATGTGTGTTCTCAAAGTTATATATGAACTTCATGGATTTACGTAGAAAAAGGTGCCTGCTAAGAAAACTTGAAAGGTTAGTCTAACTTCGTCTATTTTCTAGTCATATGAGAACATTTTAAAATTAAATAATTTTAATAAGTTTTTTCTCATTTAAATTTAATCCAGTCTTGTGAGATACATGGTGTTGCTCTCATTTTATCCTAGTGGGTGTTAAGGAAAGGCATTCATAAACACTGAAGCTAATTTGAGTACTCTAGGGTTTACTTATATGTATAAAGTGTTTGGATTTAAAAAACCCTCTATTCATTCTTCCTTGTCAATTTTAAAATATGGCAATTTGAGAACCACATAAATTAGCAGGTTTGTTTTTTTGCTTGTTTGCTGTTAACATGAGAAGCTCAGCCAACAAATGTAAGAAGCCATTTATTTTATTTAAACAGGAAATTATATCCAGATGGGCCCAACCAATCACTGCCTCTTCCATCACTGTCTAGGATATTATCACGTCCTTCTAAGAAACAAACATGAAGATGGAACTGAATGCACTCTGTTTCACAGGATATTGCATTTATGAGTTGTCATCTAGTCCTTTCCAACTCAAAGCAATCCTGAGCCTGTCAGAATAGAACTGTGCTCTGTAGGATTTTCAAGACTGATTTTTGGTAGTAGATTATCAGTCCTTTCTTCTGACGTGCCTCTGGATGGAATTGAACCACCAAACTTTGAGTTAGCAGCAAGTACATTTATCATTTGTACCACGCCGAGAGTCCAACTGCGTGTAGGACCCATAAATATCAACTAAAATGTCAGTGTTGCCATCAGGACTGGATGCACACAGGATTCGGTTGAAGAACACCACTGAAGTCACCATGTTTGTATTGCGGGGTTTTACAGACAACTTTGAGCTGGAAGTCTATCTCTTTTTACTATTTCTTGCAATCTATATTTTCACTCTGGTGGGAAATTTAGGACTGGTTTTATTAGTCATGGTAGATTCCCGACTCCACAATCCCATGTACTATTTTCTGAGTGTATTATCATTCTTGGATGCCTGCTATTCTTCAGTTGTCACCCCAAAAATGTTGGTCAATTTTCTGGTAGAGAAGAAAACCATTTCATTCCTTGGATGTGAAACACAGATGCTGCTCTTTGTCACTTTTGGGACCACAGAATCATTTCTCTTGGCAGCAATGGCATGTGATCTCTACGTAGCAATCTATAATCCACTTCTGTATTCAGTTAACTTGTCATCCAGAGTCTATGTGTCACTCATCATTGCTTCTTATGTTGGTGGTATTTCACATGCTACTTTATACACAGTGGCAACTTTTAGCCTCTCCTTCTGTGCATCCAATGAAATTAGACATGTCTTTTGTGAAATCCCTTCCCTCCTTGCTATCTCCTGTTCTGACACTCACATCAACCAGCTTCTACTCTTCTACATGGTGGGTTCTGTTGAAATATTCACCATCCTGATTGTCTTGATCTCTTATGGTTTCATTTTAAGGGTCATTCTGAAGGTGCGTTCTGCTGAAGGGAGGAGAAAAGTATTTTCAGCTTGTGGCTCTCACCTAACTGGAGTGTCAATTTACCATGGAACAATCCTCTTCATGTATGTGAGGCCAAGTTCCAGCTATGCTTTGGACCATGACATGATAGTGTCTGTAATCTACACCATTGTGATTCCCATGCTGAATCCCATTATCTACAGTTTGAGGAACAAAGATGTAAAAGAAGCAATGAAAAAATGTTTGAGAGAAATTGGTTCATAAATAAAGTACATGTTTAGCTTTGTAAAACTGAAAAGAATGTAAGGTGCCAGTCCATAGTTCTAAGGTTTGAATCTAGAGAAGAAAGTGCTTTTAGTTTAAAGTGCATTTATCTCCTAGAATATTTCCAAATGAAGCATTAATCAACCTTCCAAGGCAGAATTTTACAAGTGCAGATACATTGTATCACATACATACTTATGGGATTACGTTCAAATGTACCCATATTAAACATTCAGTGACAGGTTATATTACTACGATTAATATTTAACTTCATCTTTCTCTTACTATAATGATGATGCCCTGAGAACTCTATAGCTTCACTTATTCTCACATTGTTTATAGTAAGTATTCAGCAAACATTTGGAAGTTAATTTTCCATTCTGAAGTCCCTGTGATGGACCTCCCAAAGATTACTAGCCCCTTATGCTGTCATACACTCAGATCCATCTCAGCCTCTGGATATGCCTTCTGCACTGCTTCATTGAACACCATAAACATTGATTCCACTATTAGTTTTTTTTTTTTTTTTCCCATTGTCTAATCACAGAAATTTATCAGACTCTTTCTGAAACTACTGAGAGACCAGATGGTAATATTTAATGAGAGTATACCTAAGGTTCAGTGAAAACAAACATGTAGCTTAGAGAATAACCTACAATTGGCTACTATATGTGTTTGCTCCAAAATCGGAAAAACTATTTCACTATTCAGATATGTTTTAAAAATTCTAGTTCATTTGCTAATTCTGCCTTTGTTCTCTAACTATGAGGAAAAACCCTACATTGGTCATTACGAATGAAACTTTACAACAATGATCATGGCCCAGACAAGGAAAAAAATGTTCTACATCATCCCAACTCTCTCCAGCTTATGCCAATTCCTTATTGAATTATTTGTTTTTATTTCAACGTTTTTTTATCTTACAAGTCATTAAGAGTAAAAAGTATGTTTCTCTTGATAAAACCTATTTTGTTCCTACCAGTGGTGGTTATCTTGTGACCCCACCACAAGGAAATCCTCAAAAACTAACAATCAAAACAATTTTCCTGTAAAAGCCAATTCTTAATTATGAGTTTGAAAAGCACACCAATAAGTTTCAGAGCCTCAATTTCTAATCTCTTCTGATCAAATATGCAAAGAGAACTAATATATTTCTATTGGAAGAAGGGATATTTGACGTCAGAGTGTGGTTTAAATATATACTCAAAATTCCTTTAAAAAAGTACTAATTTTCACAGATGCGGTATAGATATTTTATCTTTTAAAAATTATATAATTTGAAGCCCTAGTAACTAAAAATCTTTTCTGATTATGATTTATTGAGATGGTCTCTCTAGAAGGTAGGAATAGCCTACTTCAAAAGTACTCCTAAATAGGTGACTTTTACAAAACTCAGAATTTTTGCAGCATTCATAGATCATATTTGAAGTTTCTATTATTCAAATCAGGGTCTCAAAGTTGTGAAGGAAAGGATTCAGTCAAGTTTGTCTCCTTTGTTACCAGTCTTCCAAGTGAAAAAAAAAAAAAAAACATAATCTTGTGGGAAAGCAAGAGATGAACTGAAGGAATAAGATTGCACCCAATTGTGCCTAAAAATATTTGGTTAATAATCCAGCCATCAAATTAGACAAGAATTCATATCAAATTAACCTGTGTGGAAATTCCCATACTGTCTCCTATTTTTCTCTTAATAAAGTAGAAACCAAATTTTGAGGTAAAACAGTCTTCAATGATTTTTTATTTGTTCAAGTCAACATGGAAAAATGGCATATTTAAGTCTCAAGTTAAATAGTTTTATTCTTTATAAATTACCTCAAGTATCTTTCCTTCAAGAAATAATTGTTTGACCTTGCTGTCCCCATGGGCCCCTTTTATTTATTCATTTAATATAAGTTAACACATTGGTCAGTATTATAACAATTTTACATAAAATAAATATTAAAATTAATATTCGTTGTTTTGAATATTTAGTTCCTATATAGGTATAAAGGAGCCCTGGTGCTGCAGTGGTTAAAGCCTTTAGCTGCTTAACCAAAAGATCTGAGGTTTGTGGCTACCAAACAGTCTGTAGGAAAAAGATGTAGTAGTCAGCTTCCTTCAAGATTATAGCCATGGAAACCCTATGAGGTGACACTACTCTGTCCTATAGGGTGGCTATGAGTTGGAATTGACTAGACAGCAGTGGGTTTGGTTTTATGTAGATCTAACAGTACGCTGATACTGTAAATTGCATAATGGCAGTCATTGTGTCTGTCCTCACTACTGATCCTCAGGGCATAACATGCTACTTGGAACAATAATAACTATAGATATTTATTAAATGAATGGTAAGTCAATGAGTGAGTGATAGCTAATAGCAATAGTTAGAACTCATATGCAGCTGATTAAGGCACTGAGCAATTATGTAAGTGCCTTTCACATATTAAGTCATGTAATCATCATACCATTTCCTGTAAGTGGTTCTACAATTATCTCTTATGAGGAAACAGAGGTACATAAGTTTGCTCAAAACCACGTAGTTTTTAAGAGTGATAACCATATTCTCATTTAAGCTTCCTGGCTACAGAGGCCTCACTTTTAGACATTTTGGGATGCAGAATAAAAGAACACACCAATCTTTTTCCTTTATCAACTGCATTATTTGGCCTTTACACAATACTTTATGAAGTATTGAAGGCCTTAGTTAAGTCAATGATGAAGGAATGTATGTAAGGAGGGTCGGAGGTGTGGTTTCCATAGGATTTAACTAGTGATTGGTTTGGTTGAAACATGTGGAAGCTGCAGGTCATGAGCCTGAGTGATCATTAAAACAAAGATATTAAAAGAAGAAGATTGTAAAAGTGGAGTAAATTAGATCAATTAGACCTATACTGAAAGGAAGCCAAGCGGCACAGAGGTTAAGCACTAGGCTGCTAAATGAAACTTCAGTGGTTAGAAGCCATAAGCTGCTCTTTGGGAAAAGGATGCAAGGACCTGCTTCTGTAAAGATTTACAGCCTTGGAAACCCCATGGGGCAGTTCTGCTCTGTCCTACAGGGTAGCTATCCGTCAGAATCATCTCCAAGGCAGTAAAGCTTTTTATTTATTTTGGCATACCTATACTGATTCTGATGTTTTATAACATTTTCAAGGAAGAGAACTAAAATTCCAGATAGATATCACTCTGGTTAGAGTAGTGAAGTAGACCAAACAAAGGCACATTACAAGGGATAAAGGAAATAGTTACATCATGATAAAGAGCTGAATTCATCAATAAGACTTAATTTGAAAAGTGTATATGTCTAAAATAAAATTTCAAAACGCATGAAGCAAACATTATTAGAATTGAAATTAGTATATAAATATAGAATTATAATTGGAGATTTACACATTCCTCTCTCAGTAATTGAAAAAATAAACAGAAACATGTATTTTATAATTTGGCGCTGGATGGTAGAAATAGCTATGCAAACAGCATAAAAAAAAATAGTTCTAAATAAACCATCAGTCAAGGAGGACATCACACAGGAAAATACAATATATTCTGAACTGAATGAAAATGAGCCTACAACAATTCTAAATCTCTGGGGAGTCCGTCCCCCTTTTATATCTCAAATGAGACTGACTCAGGATAAAACCTCACCTTGTGGATTGAATTCTGCCTCACTAACATAACTGCCTATAACCCTGCCTCATAACAACATAGAGGTAGGACTTAGAGCTCACAGGAAAATCACATCAGATGACAAAATGATGGACAGTCACACAATACTGGTAACCATAGCCTCGCCAAGTTGGCAAACATTTTTGGGGAACATAATTCAATCCATTACACCATTTGGACCCCCAAAGTTCGTATCCTTGCACATGTAAAACACATTCACCCCCATCATATCACAGCAAAAGTCTTAAAATTCAAAGTCCAAAATCCAAAACTTCCTCTTCATCTGTGAAATCTAGAATACAAGTTATCTGCTTCCAAGTACAACGGTGGAAAGGGCAGAAACTAGACATTTCCATTACAAATGGAAGAAGTGGATGGAAAAGAAGGGATAATATGCACCAAGGAAGTTGACAGAACACATTACATTAGTTGTCAAGGCTTGAAAATAATCATCTATTTTCTGAGACCATTTAGGCAATGACCCTGCCCTCCAGACTGTGGTTGTTGGCCACACTCTGGATTCTGGGTAGAGGCCCATCTGCTCTGGGCTTCAGCTCTGCCTTTCAGGCCCACTGGATGGCAACTGTGCTTGTTTCCTGTGTTTCTTGTCTCTTCAACTTCTGCATCCTGGTTTCTTGGTCTTTTGACTCTTGGGCCTCGCTGCCAGAGTCTGCCCTGCTGGGGAAATTATTCCAAAGCTCTTTAGCTCCACCAATAAGTGCCTGGGGGCACCCTTCTCTGTCTGTAAACTTCTGCCGGAAGACACTCAAATTTCTTGCTCCGTGGGTCAGCTCCAGGCCTGTCTCGTGCTGGTCTCCTGGTTCTGCTCCTACCATCTCTCTGCTGCTGTTAATCTCTGCTGGTGCCCTCTTGCCATCTGTTGTGCCTCCAGTGTGACAGCTCTCCTCACTTCCTTCTGAGTCCCCATCAGAATTGTCTTTGATTTCTGTCCAGAATTCCACCAACAGTCTCTTCAAGGCAATCCAGGCTTTTACTATTAGGCAATTTAAAACTCTTTCATCCTCTACCCATTCACAGATTCAAAACCACTTCCAGATTTTAGTTATCTGTTAGAGCAGCACCCCACTCTACTGGTACCAAATTTGATACACATGTTTATTTATATCAACAGTCATTGTCCACGGATGCAACAGTCAAGAAATCAAACAGTGCATTGCGCTGAGCAAATCTGTGACAAAAGGCCTTTTTAAGTTTTTTTTTTTTTAAACAATATAATATCATCTTACAGTTTTGGAGGACAGAAGTCCACAGTGTGGTGGGTCTTTTTGTGTGTGTGTGTGTGTGCAGAAAATATACCCACCAAAACACTTGCCCATACAACTTCCACATTTTCAATTCAATGACGTTGATTACATTTTTCATATTGTGCAGCCATTATTTCTTTTTCCAAAATACTCCACGACCATTAACATAAACTCAATGTCCCCCATACAAAAACTCCCCATTTTCCCTCCCTCTCACTTCCGGTACCATTAATAATTTTTGGTGTCCATATATATTTACTTTTTTATATAAGTGAGATCATCCAGTATTTGTCCTTTGGTGACTGACTTATTTTACTCAGCATAATGTTTTCAAGGTTCATCCATATTGTGGGATGCATCAGAGCTTCATTTCTTTTGTACAGCTGTATAATATTCTATTGCGTGTATATACCACATTTGTTTATCCGTTCATCTGTTGAGGGACATTTTCATTGTTTCCACCATTTGGGCATTATAAAAAGTACTGCAATCAGCACTGCTGTACAATATTCTGCTTGTATTCCTGCCTTCACTTCTTCTGGGTGCAAACCTAAGATTGGGATTACTGGTCATATGGTAATTCTATGTTCAACTTTTTGAGGAACCGTGAAACTGCTTTACACAATGTTTGCACCATTTTACATTCCCAACAGCAATGAATGCAGGTTTCAAATTCTCCACAACCTCATCAATACTTGTTTCACATTTTTTTCATCATTGCCATTCTAACGGGAGTGAGGTGATATTTCATTATGGTTTTGATTTACATTTCTCTAATGGCTAATGGTATTATTTTCATGTGCTGTTGGTCATTTGAATATCCTCTTTGGTGAATTATCTGATCAAGTCCTTTGTCCGTGTTTTGGGGGGAGGGGTTCATACTGAGACAAATTTTTAAAATGGTAAAAGAATTAACCAATTCCCTTTTTTGTGGTATAAGGCTGTTCAGTTCTTTCAGCACCATTTTTAAAAAAGCATACACTTTCTCCATGGATTTTCTTCAGCATCTTTGGCAAAAATCTGTTGGCCATATATGTGTGTTCTGTTTCATTGATGTAGGCCACTATTTTTTAACCAATACCACACTGTCTTGATTATTTTGGCTTAAGGTAAGTCCTAAAATTAGATTAGGTAAATCTTCAAATGCTATTCTCCTTTTTTGAAATTATTTTTATTATTTTAGTTCTTTTGCTTTTTCTGTATAAATTGTGGAATAAGTTTGTTAAGATCTGCAAAAATATTTTATTTTAATTAAAATTACTTTATATTTATAGGTCAATTTGGTATTGCATTTAGTTAATACATTGATTGATCCCGACTGGGCACCTACCAGTATCAGTGTACCTTCCTTCCTTCCTTTCTGTCTTCCTACCTTCCTTCTTTCCTTTCTTCCCCTCTTTCTTTCAACTCAGATTCCATGACCAACATTTACTATCTACTTAGCATCTTTTTCTATTTAGCCTAGACAACCATGTGTTTTTTACAATGTTTCCAAGAATTCCCTAAGAACATATTAAGTATATTCTTAAATTTCTTAGGTATATCTCTTTATATTTGTATAAAGAATTTTCAAGACAGGAAAAGACCCTGTACAACTCAAAGTTTGACCTTTAACTCTGCAATACTTCTAGTATTCTAGTGTTCTGTCCCATAGAACAATAAAAAAATAAATAAATTAGAGTTGTCTATATATTGTCCCATCTCTCCTGGCCTAAACTCTCAATGACCTTACATCTATCTCTCATACCAATTTGATGCCTAGCACCTTATAACTAAGATGAGGAGTATAGTTATTTTTATTAAGCTATTATAACTTCTAACATGTTATTACTTCATATTATCTCTCTATATGTATTTACAGAATATTAAACAGGTTATACTACCGGGAAAAAGAAACTGGATTTTAGGGAATTTGATTTTTTAACCCAATATTAATAGTTAATTAGCATCAGAGCAAGAACAATGTTCTGCAGCATTAGATTTTCAATCTTATGTTATAAGCTTTTCCATTGAGGCATCTTTTTTAAGAGGCCAACATGATTCATTTTATTATTTTTATCATGCAGTTTATTGTGCCAGAACCATTTGCTTGTTCACTGAAAGGAAAAAAAAAAAAAAATCTGGTTGCTTTCTGTTCTAGAAGAGAGTTAATGTCTTTTCTCCTTGGGAATTCTCTATGGCCTACAAGAAGCCATTAAGAAGCTTATATAAAAATCCATACACATAATAGTCATAGTGAACTTTGAGTGAACAGTTCATTTCCACAGGTAAGAAGAAAAGCTTTTCATCACCTGAAAAATATTTTAGAAATGAGAACCTTGAACCTCACACTAGAATATACAACTTAAAGTTTAAATCTGAAATAAGTGATTCTAGTTAATTCGGTCTTATATTAGAAATTGTATCACACATCTTCCTGAGAACATAACAAAGAAAGCAGAAAGGACTCCTTCCATATTTAGATCAATAGATGTGTAAATCAGAAATTTGTTTTAATTTTCTTGATGGATGATGATCAGAATAGGAACAGTACAGTTATTAAGGTATATTTAAAAATCAAGGAAATTATGAAATGAAGAGCAAATGAGATTTCAACCTGCATTTGAGTATATACTACTTTAGGATCATAATTGCTTCCTCTTGGAGAATTAAATATTAATTTTAATTTTATTTTACTAATGAAGCCATTATAGACTTTTTTTTTTTTTAATTTCATGGTCTGTTTAAACTGGATGAATATAAAAAAAGGAATTTAAATATGTGAAGATATTATTTTTCATTTTTCTAGGGAACGTTGATTTCAGAATTATGGCATGATATAATGGAATTGCAAAATGGTCAAATGGAAATACTTTAGATTATGGAATCAGAGAAATGTGAGCCTGAATTCTCGCTCTACTAGTAACTATCTGCTTGACTTCTAGGTGGCCTCAATTCTCTCATCCGTAAAAGGACACTAAATTAGATAGTTATAAATTTGCTCTGTAGATTACGTATGATAATGTACACAAAATTCCTAACCCCTAGGGTCTGTTTGGAGCCCTGGTAGCAGAATGATTGAGTTTGGCTGCTAACCAAAAGATGAGCAGTTCGAAACCACCATATTCTCCTGGAAACACAATGGGACCATTTTACTCTGTCCTATATATTCCCTATGAGTCAGAATTGACTTGACAGCAGCAGGATGTTTTTTGCCTCTTTTTTTTTTTAGGTTTCGATTCACTTATTAATATATGGTTGCTGGTGTCATAGCTTTTTTCTCAACCTTAGTCTTTGAAATATTGTTCTCATTCACATGTCATAATTTACATTTTCTGAGTGTATAAGAATTGAGGAATTAATCTTATTTTACTCTTCTAGAGGGTTCATGTTTTGTTAAATATTTCAGGGTATTTGATTTTGTCTTTCTAGTCTCTATCTCCTGTTCATGTGAAATCAACTAGTTGTACACACCACCAGTTTTCATTTCCTTTAAGCTTTGTTAACAGAAGTGCCTGTTTGAAGAAACTTGGAAGCAGTAGTTAAAGCCCATACTTTTTCCTCTGCCGAGTTTCCGGTTCCCTGGATCAAAGTAGAGAATTGCTCTCATAGAAGCTGATATGGTATAAAATATCATTTCTTTC
The DNA here is from genome assembly GCF_030014295.1 of Loxodonta africana. NCBI lineage: Eukaryota > Metazoa > Chordata > Mammalia > Proboscidea > Elephantidae > Loxodonta > Loxodonta africana. Next base: position 23,948,884 of record NC_087348.1, on the reverse strand, counting down.
TTAACTGATATTCTCGCTCTGCAGGAAATATCAGAGCCATCAAGGGTGCCTGAAAATTATATCAGCAAGAGTATCAGGAGAATTTAGGCAAAACACACTATCGTTTCAGCGACAAGCCCAAGGGCAGCATGTACTAATACAGATGCATTTTTTTCATGATCCTTTACAGCATAGAATCTTAGGGTTCATTGAGTGCAACTCCATCAGAATGGTATTTTAATACACATTTAGTGTCATAAAAGCTCCCTGGTGGTACAGCGGTTAAGCACTTGACTGCTAACCAAAAGGTTGGTTGTTTGAACCCACTAGTTGCCCCATGGGGGAAAGATGAAGCAGTCTGCTTCAGTAAAGATTACAGCCTAGGAAACTCTATGTGGCAGCTTTGCTCTGTCCTATACGGTTGGTGTGAGTTGGAATCAACTCAATGACAACTTTGTGTGTGTGTGTTTGTGAGGGTGCGTGTATGTGCGTTATATAACAAACATGATTAAGGCAGATACTTTAGCTTCTGGTTTGGGGTTCAGTCAGTGTTCAATGTTTTGATAAAAAAGTGATTTTGTAACTCTATTGTGTTTTACACACCTAAAATTTAGAAGTTACATTTAAACTGTGTGCATTTTTCACATATATTCAAAAATTTTATTTAATAAAATATTTTAATGCCTCACATAAACACTCTGCATGAATACCTTGTCCATGTAGTTGAACAACATGTGTCTGAAATATTTTGTCAATCCTACCTATTTTTTGGTACAGATGATATTACTGTTCCAAGCTCACACTGCCACTAGGTGCTATTTCTGAGATTTTAATAGAGGTTTTTCAAGTCCAAATATAACGTTCTTAACTTTCTGTCACTGCTGTTTTATCTCATACTCATGTGTGAAAGAAAGAGGATGGAGGATTTTCTTAACAGAAATGAAATTTTTGTGAATTCCAAAGAATACATTAATGTGTATTTTATTATTTGACAAATATTAATTATATGATGCCTTTATATCAATTATCTTAATAATATAATTATTAAAATACAAGTAGAAGTTATTCTAATAAGGTATTTGTGTAGGTATTCCCAAGAGTTATACACAAATTACCTGAATTTACACAGAACTAGCAATTTAATTTAATTATGTTTTTTATACTAGAGTTCCTTAAGGATCAAATGACCATTTTTTGCTCTGTATCCCAACATTTAGGAAGCCACTTATTCTAGGTATTAGACAAATCTCCCTCATGGATCTGTGAAAACATTTTAGGGAAAACAAAGACATGTACTTTCCTCTCCTTCCAGATTAGCTTGTTCTTTTCTTTTAAAATGACATCTGAATAAGACAAAACTGTAGCAAGTGGCAGAGGATGAATATGAATCATCTGTAGAACACTGAGTGAAGTTCCACTCTACATGTGATAGATTTTTCACTTCTCATTGTTGTTGTTAGTTGCCCTCAAATCAGTTCCAATTAATGGTAACTCCATTTTCAAAAATTACAAAATCTTGTTTGGTGCTGCACTGGCTTCATGACTATGTGTATGGTCCAGTCCACTGCTGTGGCCATCATGTTTTTTGAGTGCCCTAAAAAAAAAAAAATTTCTTTTTTTTTCCAACCTTGGGGAGTTCCGGTAGAGCAAATGTTATGTGCTGAGCTGCTAACCAAAAGGTCAGCAGTTTGAACTCACCAGCTGCTCTGCCAGAGACAGGTGGGAGAGTCGGCTTCCATAAAGATTAGAACACAACAAAACCCAGTGCTGTCAAGTCAATACCGATTCATAGCGACCCTATAGGACAGAGAAGAACTGCCCCATAGAGTTTCCAAGGAGCGCCTGGCAGATTTGAACTGCTGACCCTTTTGTTAACAGCCTTAGCACTTAACCACTACACCCCCAGGGTTTTATAGCCTTGGAAAGCTGTGGGGCAGTTCTGCTCTGTCCAATGAAGTCGTTATGAGTTGGAATCCACTAGAGGGCAACGTGTTTGCTTTGGCTTGGTCCAAACTTGGTGGCTTATCTTTAGAACTATATTGGACAATATTCTGTTAGGATCCAAAGGGTTTTCATCAGCTAATTTTTGTAAGTCGATCTCTGGGCCTTTCTTCCTAGTCTGTCTTAGTCTGGAAGCTCCTCTCAAACCCATCCTCCAAAGGTGATCCTGTTGGTATTTGAAATACTCGTGGCACAGCTTCCAGCATTGTAGCAACAAAGAAGCCACCAAAGTAAGGCCAAGTGACTGATGGATGGTCATTTTCACTCCCTTAAATGCTGGAAAATGCAGATGCCAAATACCTAAGGGATAAAACACATCAGTCTGTGACACAATGAAGAAAAAATGAAAGTCCCGAAATCTCACTCCTAAATAAGGTGAATTCAGTGTTTAATTGTGTTTTAATCAGTGAGGCTTTCAACTGATACACAGGTGCCTCTTGGATACTTTCTTCTACTTTTTGTTGTTGTTGTTTGTTTATGCACTTTTCTTTATTCGTACTCCACTAAATGAGAAACGGTTTCATGGCATAGAGGAAATAAATAAAAAATAACCAAATACTACTTTGTGGAAAAACAGTGATTTTATTCTTTTAGGAAAAGTTATATTAAGCAGCTTCATTAGTAAATTTGGGTGATATTTATATCATACTTATTCCAGGACTCCATAAGAAACAACAACATATTAAAGAAATGGTTTCTTTGGGTCAGAATATATATCTCAAATCCACCCAAGGACTTGCAGGGCCAATGATCATACAAACAGAGAAAAAAACAAATACCAAATGCATTGCAGACGAGTTGATTCCGACTCATAGTGACGCTATAATGACCCTATAGGACAGCGTCGAACTGCCCCGTAGGCTGTAGTATTTGCAGAAGCAGCCTGTCACGTCTTTCTCCTTAGCAGTGGTTGGTGGATTTGAACCGCTGACCTTTAGGTTAACAGACAAGCACTTAACCACTACTCAACAGAGCTTCTTAGGAATAGAGAACCATCTTAAAATTGTCATTAAGTTAAACATTGAAAAACAGTAATAATGATATAATAAGCTGAAAAGGTAAAACAGACAACTTAATAATTTTTTTTTTTAAAAAGAAGAAACATAAAAAAAGTTAATACCCTGTTTTTCTCTGCATACAAGGTGCATTTATCTCCAGAATACCACCTGATACCCTGCTCACCACTGTTCTAAAAATGTCAACGGAATGGGGTAATGAAAAGAGCACATAAAATGATTGGACCATTGAAGGCTGCCTTCTAAGACAACTTGAAATGTAAGTCTAAATTATCCTGTTCTCTACTCGTTTGAGAATATTTTAAAATTAAATCATTTTCACACAGTTTTCCTCATTTCAATTCAATCCAGTCTAGTATGTGGTTAGCGCTGTTGTTCTCATTTGACAAGCGAGGACATTAAGGAAAGGTGCTCATGCACACTGCAGTAAATTCTGGACTAGTGTATCAGTGTGTACTTTCAATTCTATTGTTTCTGGATTTTGAAATTTCTCTATTCATTGGTCTAATTTATGTGGGTCTCAAAAATATAAAATTTTATATAAATTGGCAAATTTTTTGTTTGTTTCTTTTAACATGACAAGTTTAACTAACCAAGAAATGAAACCATTTCTTTCTTATGTTTATCCAGGAAGTTGTATCCACATGAGCCCAACTACGTTGTCACTGCCTATCACCTTTCTAGAGGAGCGAAGTGGTTCAGTGGTAGAATTCTCACCTACTGTGCTGGAATGCCAGGTGAGATTTCCATTTGTCAGTGGAAGCTTACATTTTGCTATGATACTGAATAGATTTCAGTGAAGCTTGCAAATTAAGATGACCCAGGAATTTTTATTTCTATTAGGAACGAAGGCCTGGTGATCAACTTCTGAAAATTAGCCAAAGAAAACTCTGTACATTACAATGCTCTGATCCCTTTGTGCATTTCTCTTGGTGGCAATGGCATATGATTGCAAAGTAGCCATCTACAAACCACTTTGACAACTTCCATCTTTTCTCCCTTTGTCATGATGTTGCTTATTGGTCCAGTCATGAGGATATTTGTTTTTCTTAAGTTGAGGTGTAATCCATACTGAAGGCTGTGGTCCTTGATCACCAGTAAGTGCTTCAAGTCCTCTTCACTTTCAGGAAGCAAGGTTCAGTCCAGTTGAGTTGGAAGCCAATTCAAAAGCAGTTAATGAAAACAACCCATTGCTGCCTAGTATGTTATTACCCCATTCTAAAGGAAAAAAAGATGAGAATGTAATTGAGTCCACTCTGTTTTCACAGGATATCAAGATATCGCCATTTATGACTTTCTAGTATCAACTGAAATGTCAGGGTCTTCATCAGGACTGGATCCCTACAGGTTTCAGTTGAAGAACGTCACTGAAGTCACCATGTTTATATTGCTGGGCTTCACGAATGATTTTGAGCTGCAAGTCTTTCTCTTTGTACTATTTCTAGGAATCTATGTTTTCACTCTGGTGGCAAATTTGGGACTGGTTTTACTAGTCGTGGTAGATTCTCATCTCCACAACCCCATGTACTATTTTCTGAGTGTGTTATCTTTCTTAGATGCCTGCTATTCTTCAGTTGTCACCCCAAAAATGTTAGTCAATTTCCTGGCAGAGAATAAAGCCATTTCATTTACTGCATGTGCAACACAGATGCTGCTCTTTGTTACATTTGGGACCACAGAATGCTTTCTCTTGGCAGCAATGGCATACGATCGCTATGTAGCAATCTACAAGCCACTTTCATATTCAGTTAACATGTCACCCAGAGTCTACGTGCCACTCATCACTACTTCATATGTTGGTGGTTTTTTAAATGCTACTTTACACACCGTAGCAACTTTTAGCCTCTCCTTCTGTGCATCCAATGAAATTAGACATGTCTTTTGTGATATCCCTCCACTCCTTGCTATCTCTTGCTCTGACACTCACATCAACCAGCTTCTGCTCTTCTACTTGGTGGGTTCGCTTGAGTTATGCAATATCCTGATCGTATTGTTCTCTTATGGTTTCATTTTTATGGTCATTCTGAAGATGAAGTCTGCTGAAGGGAGGCAAAAAGTGTTTTCCACTTGTGGCTCTCACCTAACAGGAGTATCCATTTACCATGGAACAATCCTCTTCATGTATGCGAGGCCTAATTCCAGCTATGCTTTGGACCATGACATGATAGTGTCTACATTTTACACCATTGTGATTCCCATGCTGAATCCCATCATCTACAGTTTGAGGAACAAAGATGTAAAAAAAGCAATGAAAAAATTGTTTCAGAGGAATTGGTTCGTAAATAAAGCACATTTTTAGCACATTAGGAAACTGAAAAGAAAGTTGGGTGTCAGTCCATAGTTCTATGGTTTGAACCTAGAGAAGAAAATGTCTTGCTTTTATTTAAAAGGGAATATTTTTCTTGTTCTAGAATTTTTTTTCAAATAATGCATTAATCAACCTTCAAAGGCAGAAGTTTACAAGTGCAGATCGGTTGTATCATCTATATGCCTATAGGATTATTTTCAAATTTACTGACATTAAACTTTCATTGGTGCTTTTATGTGACTATGATTAGTTTTTGTTTAACTTGCTTTTGCTTAGCATAAAGATGATGTCTTGGGAACTCTATGACTCCACACATTCTCACACTGTTTAAAGTAAGTCTTCAGGAAACATTTGGAAGTTCATTTCCCATTCTGGAATCCCTCTGAAGGACTTCTTAAAGATTACTATCCCCTTATTCTTTCACACAGTCACATCCATCTAGGCCTTGTGTATGCCTTCTGCACTGTTAGGTGCAGCACCAGAAACATTGATTCCATTATTATAGTTTTCCTTTGCTGTTGTCCAATCACAAAATTGATTGGACTCATTCTGAAATTCCGGAGAGTCTAGGTGGTAATATTTATTTAGAGTATACCTCAGACTCAGTAAAAACAAATACATAGCTTAGAGAATAATCTACCACTGGCTACTACGTGTGGTTGCTCCAAAAACAGTACCATGATGAATGATGAAGAAATTGACGTTGTGAAGGATTTCATTCTACTTGTGTCAGTAATCAGTGTACAAGGATGCAACAGTAAAGAAATCAGTGTATTGAATTGGGCAAATCTACTGCAAAATGCCATTCTTATGTTTTATTTATTTATCTATTCATTTTGTTAATGACATAGTCTTATCTTACAGTTCAGAGGTCAGGAGTCCAAAGTGCGTCATTTTAGTTTTATTATTATTGTGCTGTTAATATACCCACCAAAGCGTTCACCAATACAAATTCCACATTTACAATTCCAGAACTTTGATTGCACGTTTCAAGTTGTACAACCATTATTGTTCTCTTTTTCCAAAATATTCCACCACCATTAATAGAAATTCAATGCCTCCCATATGAAAAATTCCCCTTTTTCCGTCTATCTCACCTCTGGTGCCACTAAAATTCTTTTTTGCTATTGTTAGATGCCAGAGAGCTGGTTCTGACTCATAGCAACACTATGTACAATAGAACAAAGCAGGACTTGGCAACGTTTTGTTTTGTTGTACATAGGGTTGCTATGAGACAGAACTGACTCAATGATACGGAACAACAACTACAGTGACTAATGATATTATTTTCATGTCCCTTCTGGAAATTTGAATACCCTCTTTGGTGAACTGTCTACGCAAGTCCTTTGCCCCAATTTTTTTTTTTTTTTGGTGGGGGTGATGCACAGGCTTGGTTTCTTTTGGTTGTTAAGTTGCAGGAGTTCTGTATGTATTTTGGATATTAGGCCCTTATCTGATATTAAAAAAAAAAAGTTCCCTAAAATTTTCTCCAAATTTGTAGGTTATCTTTTTTAGTTTGTAGATAAAGACCTTTGATGTACAAAAATATTTAATTTTTATGAGGTCCCGTATATCTATTTAGATTTTGCCGTTCCAGTTTTTTTTTTTTTAATCGTATCTGATGATCTATTGTTAAACGCTATGTCTTAGTTATCTAGTGCTGCTTTAACAGAAATACCACAAGCGGATGCCTTTCACAAAGAGAAGTTTATTCTCTCAGTCTGTTGTTGTTACTTGCCATCGAGTTGATTTTGACTCTTAGTGACTCTATGTACAAAGGATTGAAACACTGCCCCGTCCTGTGTTATCATCACAACATTTGTTAGGTTTAAGCCCCTTGTTGCAGCCACTGTGTCAGTCCATCTCACTGAGAGCCTTCCTCTTTTTGGCTGACCCTCTACTTTACCAAGAATGATAGCCTTATCCAGGGATTGATGCCTTCTGATAACATGTCCAAAGTAGGTGAGATGTAGTCTCACCTTTCTTGCTTCTAAGGAGCATTCTGATTGTACTTCCAAGACAAATTTGTTCTTTCTTTGGCAATTCATGATACATTCAATATTCTTTGCCAGCTCCACAATTTAAAAGCTTCCATTCTTCTTCGGTCTTCCTTAATCATGGTTCATCTTCCTTTGACAACTTCAATCTTTTTTCCTTTTATCATGGTATTGCTTATTTGCCAGTTGTGAGGATTTTTGTTTTCTTTCAGTTGAGGTGTAATCCATGCTGAAGGCTGTGGCCTTTGATCACAAATAAGTGCTTCAAGTCCTCTTCACCTTCAGCAAGGAAGATTTTGTCATCTGCATAACACAGGTTGTTAATGAGACTTCCTCCAAACCTGTTGCCCATTCTTCTTCATGTAAACCAGTTTTTCAGATTATTTGCTTAGGATACAGATGGAATAGGTATACTGAAAGCATATAAACCTGGTGCATACCTTTCCTGACTTTAAACTAAGCAGTATCCCCTTGTTCTGTTTGAATGATTGCCTCTTGACTTACTTACAGGGTCATCATGAGTACAATTAAGTGTTCTATAATTCCCATTCCTCACAATGTTATCCATAATTCATTATGATCCACACAGTCCAATGGCTTTGCAGAGCCAATAAAACACAGGTAAACATCTTTCTGGTATTCTCTGCTTTCAACTTGGATCCATCTGATATCAGCAGTGATACTCCTGGTCCCACATCATCTTCTGAATCCAGTTTGAATTTCTGCTGTCGCCCTGTCTATAAAATGTTGAAGTTACTTTTAATAATTTTCAGTGACATTTTACTTGTGTGTGATACTAATGATATTTTTCGATAATTTCCCAGAGTCTAGAAGGCTAGAAGTTCAACTTCAGGGTGCCAGATCTAGGGGAAGTCTTTCTCTCTCTCGGCTCTGGAGGAAGGTCCTTGCCATCAATCTTCCCTTTGTCTAGGGGCTTCTCTGGGCAGGAACCCTGGCTGCACAGACCACCCTCTCTCCCTGGCATTGCTTTCTTTGTGGTATGAGGTCCACCACTGTCTGCTTGCTTCCCTTTCATCTCTTGTGAGATAAAAGGTGGTGCAAGCCACACACTAGGGAATCTCCCTTTACACTGCATCAGGGATGTGACCTGAGTAAGGGTGTTACAGCCCACCCTAATCCTCTTTAACATAATTTAATCTTGCCTCATTAACCATAGGCAAAGATAAGGATTTACAACATACAGGAATATTACATCAATCACAAAATGGAGGATAACCACACAATACTGGAAATCATGGCCTAACCAAGTTGACACATATTTTTGGTAGACATAGCTTAATCCATGACACTACACTCTTTGGCTCCACGAAATTTATGACCTTGCCACATTGAAAACACATTACCTCGTCATATCATAGCAAATGTCTTAAATCATCTTCAAGTCCAAAATTCAAAAATTCTTCCCCAACTGTAAAATCTATAATACAATTTATTAGCTTCCAAAGTGCAACGGTGGAACAGGTACAAACTAGAGATTTCCATTACAAATGGAAGTAATTGGAGGGAAAGAAGGGATAAGAGACATCAAGCAAGTTAGCAGAACATATTACATTAGCACTCAAGGCTTTGAAAATAATTCTCTGTTCTCTGAAACTGTTTAGGCAATGGCCCTGCCCTCCAGACTCTAAGTATTGACCACACTGTCTGGATTCTTAGTGGAGGCACCTCGATCCTGGGCTTCAGCTCCACCTTCCAGGCCTACTAGGATGGCAACTCTGCTCCCTAGGCTTTAGGTGCACTATTCTCCTAGTCCACCTGAGGGTTGATTCCACCCTTAGTAACACCAGAGGTCATGGTTCCACCCTCTGAGATGCCAGAAGCTTTTGAGACTGGGGCAACTTCGCTTTTTGTGTTCCTTTTCTCTTCAGCTTCTGCTTCCTGTTTCCTTGGCCTCTCAGCCCCTCAGGCCTCACCAAGTGTCTCTGCCCTGCTGTAGCAAGTGTTCCAAAGCTCTGTAGTACCAATGACAAGTGAATGTATGCACCCCACTCCACCAGTAAACTCTGGCTGAGAGGTACTCAGCATTCTTTTTCAGTGGGTCAAAAAGCCTAGTTCCACCAATAAATTCCAAGAGTCAGCCCACTCCTCAAGGAAGCTTCCTGCACTAAGACACTCAGCTCTCTCGCTCCATGGGTGGGCTTCAGCACCATCTTACACTGGCTTTCTGCTTCTGCTGTTGACAATTCTCTGTCACAGCTAGTCTGTGCCATTGCTTCTCGCACTCTGTCTCCATTATAACAGCTCTCCTTCCTTCTGAGTTCTCTATACATTCACAGTTTCAAAACCGCTTCCACATTTTAGGTATCTGTTAGAGCATCACCTCACTCCCTGTAACAAATTCTAACTTAGTTATCTAGTGCTGCTATAACAGAAATACCCCAAGTGAATGGCTTGAACAACCAGAATTTTATGCTTTCACAGTCTAGAAGGTTAAAATCCAAGTTCAGGGTGTCACGTGTAGAGAAAGGCTTTCTCTGTTTTCTCTGAAAGAATATCTTTGCCATCAGTATTCCCCTACTCTAGGAACTTGTCTGCACAAGAACCCCAGCTACAAAGGACGTGCTCTGCTCCCTGCGCTGCTTTCTTGGTGGTTTGAGGTCCTCCACTCTCTGCTCACTTCCTTCCATCTCTTGTAAGATAAAACGTGATGCAGAACACACCCCACGGAAACTCCCTTTACCTTGCATCAGGGATGTGACCCGAGTAAGGGTGTTACATCCCATCCTAATCCTCTTTAACATAAACTAATCTTGCCTCATTAACCACAGACAGAGATTAGGATTTGTAACACATAGGAAAATGACATGAATCACAAAATGGAGGACAACCATACAATGCTGGGATTAATGGCCTAGCCAAGTTGACACATATTTTGGGGGGACACAATTCAATCCATGACACACTGCATCCTAAAGCCTCACTCTCACCTTTTCTCGTAATAATTTTAGTTTTCCCAGATCTCTGATCTATTTTGAATTGATTTTTGTGTGTGGTATAAGGCCTGGATACTGTTTCATTCTTCTGCATGTGGAAATTCAATTTTCCCAGCACCATTTCTTGCAAAGACTCTTCCTTCCCCATTGAATAGTTGACCATAGGTGTGTGGATTTATTCCTGGACTTTCATTTGCATTCCTTTGGTTTATACCTCTATTATTATACCAGTACCAGAGGGTTTTAATTACTGTAATTTTAGTATATTATGATATTAGGACATGTTATCCCTCCTGCTTTAGTCTCGTTCTTCAAGATTGCTTCAGCAATTCCAGGTCCTTTGCCCTTCTATGTAAATTTGAGGATTGTGTTTTTTTCCATTTATGCAAAGAAGGCTGTTGTAATTTCAATGGCAATTGCAAGAAGCTCATTTTAATAATATCAAGTTTTTCAATCCATTAGCAGAGAACTGTCATATCTTATTTAGGTCTTCTTTAATTTCTTTCGGTAATGTTTTATAGCTTTCAGTGTATAAGCCTTTCACTTCCTTGGTTAAATTTATTTCTAGGTTTTTTATTCTTTTAGATGTTGTAAATAGATTTGCTTTCTAAATTTCCTTTGGGGAGAAATGGTTTCTCTGACATGGCTTTCTGGCCCAGCGTTTACAATCCGCTTGTTATGGATTGAATTGTTTCCTCCAAAAGTGTGTGTCAACTTAGCTAGGCCATGAATCCCAGTTTTGTGTGATTGTTCATCAGTTTGTCATCTCATGTGATTTTGCTATATGTTATAAATCCTAATTCTATGATGTTCATGAAGCAGGATTAGAGGCAATTATGTAGATGATGCAGGACTCAATCTACAAGATTAGATTGTATTTTCAGTCAATCTCTTTTGAGATATAAAAGAGAGAAATGAGCAGAGAGACAGGAGGACCTTCTACCACCAAGAAATTAGAGCCTGAAACAGAGCACATTCTTTGCATCCAGAGTTCCTGCACTGAGAAGCTCCTAGACCAGGGAAAGATTGATGACAAGATCCTTCTCCGGCACCTGACAGAGAAGGAAGGCCTGTGCCTGGAACTGGCACCCTGAATTTGGACTACTAGCCTCCTAGACTATGAGGGAATTTGTTTTCTCTTTGTTAAAGCTACCCACTTGTGGTGTGTCCCCACCAATGATGACTTCACCAGGGCCTGGCTGTTCACAAAGTCTGAGCCTCACTGTTCTCAACACATGCTTCCTCCTGAGACTTACGGTATCAGAGTGGAGGTGCACCAGAGGGCCCTTTCTTTATTCTTTGTGCTCAGGCTTCCCTGCCTGTGATGCCTTCACTAGGGCCTGGATGTTCACAAAGTCCGGACTTCACTCACTCTGTACCCGTTTCTGCTGTCCCAAGATGGCCTGAAAAGATCCTATACAACTCAAACTGTTTGATATCTGCCAGATATCTGATATTCTATCACATAGAATATTAAGTTTTCTGTATAAAACCCTGTCTCTCCTGTTATAACTTTCTATCCATGTGTTGACAGTAAAATTATGTCTATTAATATCTCTTGTATTAAATTTTCAATGAGCTTACATGTATGACTCATAGAACTATAAAACTAAGACCTCGTAGTTCAGATGGGAAGTTTTGTTATTTTTATTAAACAGTTACAAATTCTGACATATGTTATGCTTTCATATTCTTTGATAATATACATGTTTACAGAGTTTTGAAAGAGTTAAGCAGGTTATATTCCCAGAAGGAGGGAACTAAATTGCAGGGAATTTAGTTTCTTAACCAATGCTACACAGCTAATTAGCATCAGAACTAGGTCTATATTCGGTATCATTAGATTTATTTTCCAATCCTAAAACATAAACTTTTCCAGCAAAGCATCAGTTTTCAGGAGGCCACAGCAATTCATTTAATCATTTTTATCAAGTAGTTTGTTGTTCCAGAACAGTTCTCTTGTTATTACAGGGAGAAAAAAGTCTTGTTATTTTTCTGTCCCAAAAGAGAGTTAGCATTCTCTCTCCTTGGTGCATCCGCTGTGGACTACAGGAAGAGTTCCAGAAATGGATATAAGAATCCAAACACAATCATAGCGTACTTTAATTGAGTGAAAGGTTCAGTTCCATAGGTAAGAGGAAATATTTACAACACTACAAAATATTTTAGAAGTTTAACCATTAATTTCCAACTAGAGTATATGCCTAGTTTGAAAGTAAATTTGAATTAGGTGATTCTGGTTAATTCAGATTTGTATTAAAAACTGAAGCTTTCCTGAGAACACAGCAAAGAAAACAGAAAAGACTCCATACATATTTATGTCAACAGAGATGTAAATCAGAAGTAATTTCCATTATATATGTATATGTATTTCAATTTCATGGTCTACTTAAGCTGGATTACTTTAAAAAATAATTCAAATATGTGAGGATGTTATTTTGCATTATTTCTCGGGGCTGATGATTCCAGAATAAGAACCTGGCACAGTGGGAATTGCAATATGGTCAAGTGGAAATAGCTTAGACTGGGATCAGAAAAATCTGGGGTGAACCCTTGCTCTGATAGTAACTACTGTGTGACCTTGGTCAAGTGTTGTGTCTAGTTGGGCCTTAGTTCTTTCCCTCGTATATAAAAGAACACCAAATTATTTAGCTATCCTGGTACTATGAAGATTATGTACAGTCATGTGCACAAAATTCCTAGCCCCTTGAATCCACTTATTAATCTGTGGTAGCTGCTATCACGGCTTTCTTTAGCCTCAAGCCTAGTCTTTGTAGTACTGTTCCGATGGGCACCGGGTACTTTATGTTTTCTGATAATGACTCTATTAGAGCTGAGGAGCTGATATATTTTTAGTCTTCAAGATGGAACATGTTTTGTTAAAAAAAAAAAAAAACAGAGAATTCAGAATCTATACTTTTGTTTTCCTAGCCACTATAGTCTCTTAAACTGAAATCAACTAGTCATAAACACAACCAACCATTTGTCATGTAGTCCACTCTGACTCGTGACTGTGTTCCGCAAGGTTTTCAATGGTTGATTTTCAGAAGTAGATTACCAGGCCCTTCTTCTGAGGTGCCCCTGGGTAGGCTCCAACCTCCAAACTTTAGGTTAGCAGCCAAGTGCCTTAATGGTTTGCACCACACATGTGTTCTGTCATAAACATAGTTCTAATTTCCTTAAAGGTTGAAAAAAAGTAACCATAATTCCTGTTTGAAGAATCTTGGGTGAAGTGATTAAACCTCCTACTTTTTCCTCTATTAAGTCTCCGGCTCTCTATAGTGAAGTAGGCAATTGCTCTAACAGATCTTGATTTGGTATAAAACATACTTACATTCATAAACCACATTCTTGCTCTATGGACAAGAACAGACCATCAAGTGTGCCTGAAAATTATGTCATCAAGAGTATTTGGAGAATTTCAGCCAAAAGCACTATTATTTTACTGACAAGTCCAAAATCAGAAGACCGTGACAGAGATGCATTTTTATAATCCTTCACAGAAATATGGAGGCCTGGTAGCATAGTAGTTAAGTGCTCAGGCTGCTAGCCTAAAGGTCAGCAGTTCGAATCCATCAGCTGCTCCTTGGAAACCCTATGAGGCAGTTCTACTTTGTCCTACAGGGTGGCTATGGATCAGAACTGACTCTATGGCAACGGGTTTGTTTCTGTTTTTTGCTTTTTTACAGTCCAGATTATTAGGATTCATTGGGCTTAATTTCAATAAAATGATATTTTAATCTGTATATTAACATTTAACAAACATGTATAACTAAAAGAAAAATATTTTAGCTTGTGGTTTGGGATTCATTCATTGCTCAAAGCTTTGATGAAAAATCCCTGTTTATTTTGTTTTAGATAAATAAAATGTGGAGGGCTTATTTTCATTTATTTATTTTTTAGATAAACAAAAAGCACATGCACTTTTCACATATAATCAAAACTTGAATTTAAAAACTTGTGCTAACTTGTCTCATAAATGAGCACTCTGCATGAATGCCATATTCATGTAGTGAAACAATGTTTATTGAAATCATTTTGCCCATCTTATCTATTCTTTAGCACAAGAAAGAAGAAGGACAGCTTTAATTTTCCTAGCTCACACTGGCACTAGGTGCTGTTTCTGAGATTTTGATAAAAGTTTATCAAGTCCAAATACAATGCTCTTAACTTTCCACCATTGTTGTCTCAGAAACATCAATGAAGTGACGGCTATAATCACAGTGTAACTGACATTTCTTTTGTTTTCATTAGTCAAGTTATATTTTGCAGTGGATTTTGCAATGAATTTCTTTAGTACCCTACCTATTGCCATATTTTTTTTTCCAAAATTTGCTTGCGTTTTTTTAATTTACTTTTACTGAGCTTCTTCCTATCTACCTGATTTCTATTTTATCCTTGACTATCTCCACTAAATATTTTTGTCTGAAAGAGAGAAAAGAGAAAGGGGTAGGAGGGAGAGAAAGAAAAAGAAAATGGGGGATTTTTGAAACAAAAATGTATTTTTTGTAATGCCCCCAAAATATACGGATATGTATTTATTTATTATTTCATGACTTTATTATTTTTTAATATAATATACCATTCAAGCAAAATTACAATACATGATAAGATATTTGAAGATGTGTTCTGATGAATTATAGATAAACTTTGTGGATTTACATAAAAATAGCTACCTTCTAAGACAACTTGAAAGGTATGTCTATTTTCACCTATTTTCTAGTCATCTGAGAACATTTTAAAATTAAGTCATTTTTAATAAGCTTTTCTCCTTTAAATTTCATCCAATCTTGTGAGATACATGCTGTTGCACTCATTTTATCTTAGTTGACATTAAGGAAAGGCATTCATGTATGTTGTAGCTAATTTAAAATGATTAGTGCGTATTTACAAGTCTAAAGATTTTGGATTTAAAATTTCCTCTATTCATTCTTCTTTGCAAATTTTAATGTGGTAATTTGAGAACCACATAAATTGGCATGTTTGGTTATTTACTTGTTTTTAACATGACAAGTTTAGCCAACAAATGTATGAAACCATTTTTCTTTTCTTTATATAGGAAATTGCTTCCACATGGGCTCACTTACTTTGTCACTGCCAGTCCCATCATAACCTAGGATATTATTATGCCCTTCTAGGAAACAGACAAGAAGATGTAATTGGGTGCACTCCATTTCCCAGTATATTGCATGTACAATGTCATCTAGTCAATTCCAACTCAAGGCAATTCCAAATTTATGAGTACTACTATGCTCCTTAAGGTTTCCAATGGCTGATATTTGGCAGTAGATTCTCATTCCTTTCTTCTGAGGTGTCTCTGTGTGGAAATGAACCATCAAACTTTCAATTAGAAGCAAATGCATGAATCATTTGCACCACCCAGCAATTCTGGTTGCATTTAGGAACTATAAATATGAACTGAAATGTCAGTGTTGTCACCAACGCTGGATCCATATAGGTTTCAGATGAAGAACCTCACTGAAGTCACCATGTTTACATTGCTGGGCTTCACGGGTAATTTAGAGCTGCAAGTCTTTCTCCTTTTACTATTTCTTGCAATCTATGTTTTCACTCTGGTGGGAAATTTGAGACTGGTTCTATTAGTCATGGCAGATGCCCGACTCCACCATCCCATGTACTATTTTCTGAGTGTGTTATCTTTCTTAGATGCCTGCTGTTCTTCAGTTGTCACCCCAAAAATGTTAGTCAATTTCCTAGCAGAGAATAAAGCCATTTCATTTACTGCATGTGCAACACAAATGCTGCTCTTTGTCACTTTTGGGACCACAGAATGCTTTCTCTTGGCAGCAATGGCATATGATCGCTATGTAGCAATCTACAACCCACTTCTCTATTCAGTTAACATGTCACCGAGTCTGTGTGTCACTCATCTCTGCGTCATACGTTGGTGGTATTTCACATGCTACTTTACACACAGTGGCAACTTTTAGCCTCTCCTTCTGTGCATCCAATGAAATTAGACATGTCTTTTGTGATATCCCTCCACTTCTTGCTATCTCCTGCTCTGACACTCACATCAACCAACTTCTACTCTTTTACTTTGTGGGATCTATTGAGATATTCACTACCCTGATTGTCTTGACATCTTATGGATTCATTTTTATGGCCATTCTGAAGGTGCGTTCTGCTGAAGGAAGGTGAAAAGTGTTTTCCACTTGTGGCTCTCACCTAACTGGAGTATCAATTTACCATGGAACAATCCTCTTCATGTACTTGAGACCAAGTTCCAGCTATGCTTTGGACCATGACATGATAGTGTCTGTATTCTACACCATTGTGATTCCCATGCTGAATCCCATTATCTACAGTCTGAGGAACAAAGACGTAAAAGAAGCAATGAAGAAATGTTTCAGAGAAATTGGTTCATAAATAAAGCACATTTGTAGCATTGTAAAACTGAAAAGAATGTCGAGTATCAATTCATATTTCTAAAGTTTGAATCTAGGGAAGAAAGTGTCTTGCTTTTATTTTTCGGTGTCTGTATATCCTAGAATATTTCCAAACAAAGCGTTAGTAAAACTTCCAAGGCAGAATTTTATGAGGACAGAAAAACCGTCCCATTTACATGGCTGTAGGACTATTTTCAAATGTACCCATATTAAACATTCAGTGATGGATTATATCCCTGATTACTGTTTGTTTTACTTGACCTTCACTTGCCGGAATGATGATGTCCTGAGAACTCCATGACTTCACATTTCCTCACATCGTTTATAATAAGTCTTCAGCAAACACTTGGACTATGATTTCCCTTTCTGGAATCCCTGTGGAGGGCCTCCCAAAGATTACCAGCTCCTTATGCCCTTACATACTGAGAACCATCTAGGCCTTTGGATATGCTTTCTGCACTGTTTGGCTCAAAATCATGTTGATTCCATTATTACATTTTTGCCATTGTCTAATCACAGAAATTGATGAGACTCATTCCGAAACTACTGAGGGATTACACAGTAAATATTTATTGAGAGTAAACTTAAGGCTCAGTAAAAATGAATATATAGCTAAGAAAATAATCTACAAGTGGCCACTATACGTGATTGTTCCAAACTCTGAAAAATTATTACACCATTGGACAATCTTTCAATGATTCTAATCTATTT
Source organism: Loxodonta africana (assembly GCF_030014295.1). Classification (NCBI taxonomy): domain Eukaryota; kingdom Metazoa; phylum Chordata; class Mammalia; order Proboscidea; family Elephantidae; genus Loxodonta; species Loxodonta africana. The sequence goes on along the minus strand of NC_087348.1, from coordinate 23,931,508 downwards.
TCTCATCCTGCCTTTGTTCTCTAACCATGAGGAACAACCCTGCACTGGTCATCATGAATGATATTTTACAACAATGATCAGGATCCAGAGAATGGAAAAGGCCCTACATCACCTCAAATGTTTCCTGCCTATGCCATCTGCTCTTGAATTATTTGTTTTTATTTCAATATTTGTTTATTTTATGAGTCATTAAGAGTAAAAAGTATGTTTCATTCAATGAAACGCACTTTCTTCCTACCAGCAGAGATTGTCCTGTGGCCCTACCACAATAAAATCATCATAACATAGCAATCAAAACAATGTTCCTGTAAAAACCAATTGTCATGGATTGAACTGTGTCCCCCAAAAATATGTATCGACTTGGTGATGTCGTGATTACCGCTATTGTGTAGTTGTCCTCCATTTTGTGATTGTAATTTTAGGTCAAAGAAGATTAGGGCAGAACAGAAACGTTCTTATTAAGGTTACATCTCTGATCCAATGTAAAGGGAATTTCCCTGGGGTGTGATCTGCAATACCTTTTATATTATAAGAGATAAAAGGAAAGGGAAGCAAGCAGAAACGGAGGACACCTCGCACCACCAGGAGCAGAAACCATCCTTTAGACCTGAGGCTCCTGTGTGGAGAAGCTCCTAGTCCAGGGGAAGATTGATGAGAAGGAGCTTGCTCCAGAGCCAACAGAGACAGAAAACCTTCCCCTGGAGCTGATGGCCTGAATTTGGACCTCTAGCTACTAGACTGTGAGGAAATAAATTTCTCTTTGTTAAAGCCATCCACTTGTGGTATTTCTGTTACAGCAACACTAGATGACTAAGACACCAATGCTAAAGTGTGAGTTTGAAAAACTCCAGTAAATTTAAGAGACTCAATTTCTAATGTCTTCTGGTCAATAATGCAAAGAGAACTAATACTTTTCTATTGGAAGAAGGAAATACCGGACAACAAAGTGTGGTTTACATATATACTCGAAATTCCTTTAAAAGTTCTAATTTTCAGAGATGCAATATAGACATTTTACCTTCTAAAAATTACATAATTTGAAGCCCTAGTAACTTAATATTATTTCTGATTATGATCTATTGAGATGGTCTTTCTAGAAGAAAGGAATATTTTGCTTCAAATGTACTCATGAAAAAGCATGTTTTACAAAGCTCAGTATTTTTGCAGCATTTCCAGAACATTTCTAAATGTTCTATCATTCAAATCGGGCTTTCAAATTCTTGAAGGCAAAGATTCAGTCAACATTGTCTCTTGGTTTATCAGTCTTTCAAATATAAAAAAAATAATAATTTTCTTTTGGGAAAGGAAGAGATGAACTGAAGGAACAAGTTTGCACCCAATTATGCCTAAAAATATTTGGTTAATAATCCAGCCATCAAATTAGACAAGAATTCATGTCAAATTAACCTATATGGAAATTCCACTATATTTTCTTTCTTTCTCCTAATAAAGTAGAAACCAAATTGTGAGGATAAGACAGTCTCCAATGAGTTCTTATTTGTTCAAGTCAACGTGGAAAAATGGTATATTTGTCTCAAAAACTTTTACACTTTATAAATCTCCTCAAATATCTTTCCTTTAAGAAAGATTTGACCTTCCCTGTCCTCTTTGGCATTTTTTTTTTAAATATAAGTTAACACATTGCTCAATATTATAACAAATATTAAATAAAATAGATATAAATGTTTGTTGTTTTGGATATTTGGTTACTATATAAGGGAGCTCTGGTGATATAGAGGTTAAAGCTCTTGGCTGTTAACCAAAAGGTCTGTGGTTTGAACCTACCAGGCACTCCACAGGAGTAAGATGTGGCAGTCTGCTTCCATAAGGATGGTAGCCATGGAAACCTTATGAGGCAACTATACTTTGTTCTACAGGGTCACAATGAGTAGGAATCAGCTAGACAGCAGTGGGTCTGTTTTCACGTAGATCTATCACTATGCTGACAGTGTAAATTGCATAAAGGCAGTCATTGTGTCTTTTCTCACAGTTGTGTCTCTTCTCCCCAGGACATAACATTGTACTTGGAACAATAAGTTTACCTGGAGATATTTATTGAATGAATGGTGAGTCAATGAATGAGTGATAGTTAACAGCAGCAATAGTTAGAACTCATATACAGCTGATTAGGCACTGCACAATTATGTAAGTGCTTTCCGTATATTAAGTCATGTCATCATCATAGCAATTCCAAGAAGTGGTTCTTCTATTATCTCAGATGAGGAAACAGAGGCACATAAATTTGCTGAAGACCACATAGCTCCTAAGAGTGATAACCACATTCTAAGTTAAGCTTCCTAGCTACAGAGGCTTCAATTTTACAGTTTGGTACATAGAATAAAAGAACATACTGATCTTTTTTCTTTATCAACTGCATTATTGGGTCTTCAGACAACACCTTATGAAGTGTTGAAGGCCTTCATTAAGTCATTGACAGAAAATAGAGAAAAAAATGTATGTAAGGAGTATTGGAGATGTGGTTTCCACAGGATTTAACTAGTGATTGGTTGGGTTGAAACATGTCGAAGCTGCAGGTCATGAGCCTAAGTGATCATTAAACCCATACTGAAAGAAAGCCATGTGGCACAGTGGTTAAGTACTTGGCTATTAAATGAAAGGTCATTGATTAGAAGCCAACAACTTCTCTTCGGGAGAAAGATGGAACAGTCTGGTCCTTTAAAGATTTATAGCCTTGGAACCCTATGTGGCAGTTCTACTCTGTCCTACAGGGTAGCTACCAGTTGGAATAGTTTCTGTGGCACTGAGTTTTTTTTTTTTTTACACCTGTACTGATTAGTATACTGTACAATAGAGGGTTAGTGAAAAAGAAGAAAACCCTCAATGAGATGGATTGACACAGTGGCTATAACAGTGGTCTCAAGCATAACAAGGATTGTGAGGGTGACATAGGACCAGGCAGTGTTTCATTTTTTTTTTTTTTTACATAGTGTTGCTATGAATTGGACCAAACTTGATGGCACCTAGCAACAATAATACTGATTTTAAAGTTTCTTAACATTTTCAAGGTAGAGAACTAAAATCACAGATAGATATCACTCTGGCTACACCAGTGAAGTAGGCCAGACAAGGAAACATCACAAGGGATAAAGGGAGCCGTAACATCTTGACAGAGAGCTCAATTTGTCAAGAAGACTTAACAATTTGAAAAGTATATACAGTGAAAATAAAATTTCAGAATATATGGAACAAACATTATCAGAATTGAAAGGAGCAATAAGCAAATACACAGTTATAAATGGAGGTTTGCACATTCCCCTCTCAGGAACTGCTAAAACAAATAGACAGGAATTCAATACTGTTATTTGTTTCATGTGTTTTATGATTTGCCCCTGGATGGTACAAATAGCTAATGCTAACAACAGCATACTTCTAAATAAACCATCAGTCAAGAAGGTATCACAAGGGAAATTACAATATATTTTGAATTGAATGAAATGATCATAGAACAATTCCAAATTTGTGGGAGGTTACATCTGTCTTTCATATATCAAAAGAGATTGACTCAAGATGCAACCTAACCTTATAGATTGAGTCCTGTTTCATTAACATAACTGCTTCTAATCTTGCCTCATTAACAATTTAGAGGCAGGATTTTTGACACACAGAAAAATCATACCAGATGACAAAATGGTGGGCGATCACACAGTACTGGGAATCAGCCAAGTTGACACACATTTTTGGGGAACACAATTCAAACCATAACATTCCACTTTTTGGTCTCCAAGAATTCATATCCTTGCCACAGTAAAAGATATTCACCCCATCATATCACAACAACAGTCTTAAAACAACCCCAAGTCCAAAATCCAAAAATTCTTCTATAACTGTGAAGTCTATAATACAAATTATCTGCTTCCAAGTACAAAGGTAGAATAGACACAAACCAGACATTTCCATTACAAATGGGAGCAACCAAAGGGAAAGAAGGGATAATAGGCACCAAACAAGTCAGCAGAACACATTACATTAGCCCTCAAGTCTTCAAAGTAATCCTCTGTTCCCTGAGACCATTTAGGCAATGGCCCTGTACTCCAGACCAGGTGCTGGCCACACTTTCTAGATTCTGGGTGGAGGCCCCTTGGCCCTGGGCTTCCACTCTGCCTTCCAGGACCACCAGAATGGCAACTCTGCTTGCTTCTTGTGTTTCTTGTCTCTTCAGCTTCTGCTTTCGTGGTTCATTGGCCTTTCGGCCCCTTGGGCCTGGCCAGCCAAATCTGCCCTGCTGGGGCAAGCCTTCCAAAACTTTTCAAATCCACAAGAAGTGCCTGGAGGCACCCCAATTCACTGTAAACATCCACCAGAAGACACTCAGCTTTCTTGCTTCGTGGGTTGGCTCCAGTGCTGTCTCATGCTGGTCCCCTGGTTCTGCTGCTGCCATTTCTCTGCTGCTGTTCTCTGTGCTGCCTCTTGCCATCTGTGCCATCTCCGGTGTAACAGCTCTGCTCACCTTCTTCTGACTCCTCACCAGAATTGGCTTTGATGTCCATAATTCCACCAACAGTCTTTTCAAGGCAATCTCTGCTTTTATTATTAAGCACTTTAAAGCTCTTTTAACTCCCACCCATTAACAGTTTCAAAACCACTTCCACATTTTAGGCATCTGTTAGAGATGTACTGCACTCTTCTGGTACCAAATTTGATACACATGTTTATTTATTCCAATAATCAATGTCCATGGATACAGCAGTCAAGAAACCAAACAGTGTATTGCATTGGGCAAATCTGCTGCAAAAGGCCTTTTTTAAGGGTTTTTTTTTTTAAACAACATAATATTATCTTAACCCTATCTTACAGTTCTTGAATTCAGAAGTCCAAAGTGGAGTGGGTCTTTTTTATTATTATTATTGTGCAGAAAATATACCCACCAAAACAACTTCCACACTTAAAATTCAATGACATTGATTACATTTTTCATATTGTGCAACCATTATTACTTTTTCCAAAATACTTCACCACCATTAACATAAACTCAATGCCCCCCATACAAATACTTCCCCTTTCTCCCTCCTTCTTACCTTTGGCACCATTAATAATCCTTGGTGTCTGTATATTTCTTATTTTATGTAAATACTTCCCCTTTCTCCCTCCTTCTTACCTTTGGCACCATTAATAATCCTTGGTGTTTGTATATTTCTTATTTTATATAAGTGACATCTTCCAGTATTTGTCCTTTTTTCACTGACTTATTTCACTGAGCATAATGTCTTTAAGGCTCATCCATGTCGTGACATGCATCAGAACTTCATTTCTTTTTACAGCTCCATAATATTCTATTCTATGTTTATACCCTGTTTGTTTATCCATTTACCTGTTGATAGGCATATTGGTGGTTTCCACCATTTGACTGTTGTGAAAAGTGCTGCAATGAACATTGGTGTAAAGTTTTCTGTTTCTGTTCCTGCCTTCACTTCTGAGTACATTACCTAAGACTAAGATTACTGAATCATGTGGTAATTCAGTGTTCAACTTTTTGAGGAACTATGAATCAATCTGTTCTCCACAATAGCTCCACCATTTTACATTTCCAACAGCAATGGGTTTAGGTTTCAATTTCTGCACAACCTCACCAATACTAGTTTTATATTTTTTTAATCATTGCCATTCTAATGGGGAGAGGTGTTATTTCATTATGGTTTTGATTTGCGTATTCCCTAATGGTTCATTCGAAACCCTAGTGGCATAATGGATAAGTGCTACGGCTGCTAACCAAGAGGTCGGCAGTTCGAATCCGCCAGGTGCTCCTTGAAAACTCTATGGGGCCACTCTACTCTGTCCTAAAGGGTCGCTATGAGTCGGAATTGACTCGACCGCACTGGGTGTTTTTTTTTTTTTTTTTTTTTTTGGTAATGGCTAATTATATTATTTTCACGTGCTTTTTGGTCATTTGAATATCCTCTTCTGTGAATTGACTGATCAAGTCCTTTGTACATTTTTTGGGGGGAGAAGATTCATATTGAGACAAATTTTAGAAATGGTGAAAGAATTAATCAATTCCCTTTTTTTTACGGCATTAAGTCTGTTCAGTTTTTTTCAGCATCATTTTTTAAAAAGTGTATCCTTTCTCCATAGGTTTCCCTTAGCATTTTTATCAAAAATCAGTTGACCATGTATGTGTGAATATATTTCTGAACATTCTATTCTGTTTCATTGATGTATGTGTCTATTTTTTAGCCTATATACCACATTCTGTTGATTATTTTAACATAAGATAAACCCAAAAATTAGATTATGGGAATCTTCAAATACTATTCTTTTTCAAAATAATTTTTACTGTTTTAGTTCTTTTGCTTTTTTATATAAAATGTGGAGTCAGTTTGTTAAGGGCTACAAAAAATGTTGCATTTTAATTGAAATTGCATTATATCTATAGATCAATTTGGGATTGCATTTAATGAACACATTGATTAATCCCAACTGGGTGGCCCACCAGTATCAAAGTACCATCCTTCCTTCTTTCAATTCAGATTCCATGACCAATATTTACTGTCTACTCAGAATCTCTTCCTATGGGGCCTAGATACCTATGTAGTTTTTACAATGTTTCCAAGAGTTCTTTAAGTAATATTCTTAAGGACTTTCTAAAACTCCTCATGTACTCTTCTATAAATTTGTATACAGGATTACCAAGACAGAAAAAAACCCTCTACAACACAAAAAGTTTGACCTTTAACTCCACCATGCTTTTAATATTCTAATGTTCTGTCCAATAGAATAATATTGTTGCTTGCATATTGTGCCATCTCTCCTACCACAAACTCTCAATGAGCTTATATCTATCCCTCATACCACTTTGATGCCTAGCACATTATAATTAAGGTGTGAATTATATAAATTGGATTTTAGGGAATTTGATTTTATAATCCAATGACCCGTACCTAATTAGCATCAGAGCAAGAACTATGTCCTGTATCATTAGATTTCCAATCCTTTGCCATAAGCTTTTCAACTGAAGAATCATTTTTTTAAAGACCAACGTGATTCATTTAATTATTTTTATCATGTAATTTATTGTGCCATAACCATTCACTTGTTCACTGCCGGGGTGGGGGGGAACTTGTTTCTTTTCTGTTCCAGAAGAGAGTTAGTGTGTTTTCTCCTTGGGAAATCCCCTATGGCCTACAAGACAGCCTTCAGAAGCTGGTATAAAAATCCATACTTATAATAGGCATAGCAAACTTTGAGTAAGCAGTTCAGTTCCACCGGTAAGAGGAAAAGCTTTTCATCACGAAACATTTTAGAAGCTAGAAACTTGAAACTCACATTAGAGTATATGACTTAATATTTAAAGCTGAAATAGGCAATTCTAGTTAATTCAGTCTTGTACTGGAAACTGAATCACACCTCTTCCTGAGAACATAGCAAAGAAAACAGAAAGGACTCTACATATTTTGCTTGATAGAGGTGTAAATCAGAAATGTGCTCGATAATCCAAATAGGAGCAGTATAATTAAGAAGCTATATTTAAAAATCAAGGAAATTATTAAATGGAGAGAAAAATGACACTTCCATCAGCATTTAGGTATATGTTACTTCAGGATTTGCTTTCTTTTGAAAAAATACAAATTAATTTTAAATTTAATTTACTTCAGAAACCATTTTAGTTTTTTTTTTTTTTTTTTAATTAATTGTTGAAGCTGGATGAATTTAAAAAAGAATTAAAATATGTGAGGATATTATTTTGCAATTTCCTAGGGAATGCTGATTCCAGAATTACAACATGATATAGTGGAATTGTAATCTGCTCAAATGGAAATACTTTAGACTATGGAGGTGAGCCCCAATTCTCTTATCTCTAAAAGGACACTAAATTAGATAGTTTTAAGGTTGCTCTGTAGATGACATCTGATAATGTACACAAAATTCCTAAACTCTAGGATCTGCTTAGAGCCCTGGTGACACAGTGATAAAGAGTTTGGCTGCTAACAAAAATGTCAGCAGTTCAAATCCACCAGCAACTCCTGGGAAACCCTATGGTGCAATTCTACTCTGTCCTATAGGTTCGATGCGAGTTGGAATGGACTTGACAGCAACAGGTTTGTTTGTTTGTTTTTAAGGTTTAGATCCAGTTAATAATAGATGGTAGCTGATGTCATAGCTCTCTTCTCAAAATTAGTATTTGTGGTATTGTTCTCATGAACGTCCGAAACGTCACATTTTCTGACTGTATCAGAGCTGAAGAACTAATTTGATTTTATTCTTCTAGATGGTCCATGTTTTCTTAGAAATTTCAGGGTATTTGTTTTTGTCTTTCTAGTCTCTTTCTCCTGTTAATGTGAAATCAGCTAGTTGTAAACATAACCAGTTCTAATTTCCTTAAAGATTAAAAAAAAGATTACTTAACCGAAATGTCTGTTTGAAGAGCCTTGGAAGAAGTAGTTAAACCCCATACTTTTTCTTTTCTCAAGTCTCTGGTTCCCTATAGGGAAGTAGATAATTGCTCTCATAGCAGCTGATATGGTATAAAATATGCCTTCATTCATGAATCAAATTCTTGCTCTACAGATAAGATCAGAGCCAGCAAGGGTACCTGAAAACTGTATCACCAAGAATATCAGGAGAATCTAAGCAAAACACACTATTACTTCAGTGATAAGCTCACAGCCATAATGCAGTAATAGTGGTGAATTTTTATGATCCTTTACAACATTGACTCTTAGGATTCATCTGGTATAATTCCAATAGAACAGTATTTTAATACATGTTTAGTGTTATAAAGCAGCCCTGATGGTGCAGTGGTTAAGTGCTCATCCGCTAACCAAAAGTTTGGCAGTTCAACCCACCAGCCGCTCCATGGGAGAAAGATGCGGTAGTCTGCTTCCATAAAGATTACAGCCTAGGAAAACACAGGGGTCAGTTCTACTCCGTTCTATAGGGTCACAATGAGCTGGAATCAACTCAATGACAAGTTTTGTGTGTGTGTGTGTGTATGTGTGTTTGTGTGTGTCATATAATAAACAAGTATAACTAAAAGAAAAACACTTTAGCTTCTGGTTAGGGGCTCAGTCATTACTCAGTGTTCTGATAAAAAAAGATTTTGTAACTTCCTATTATTTTGTTTTAGACAAATAAAATTTGGAAGTTACATTTAAATTGTGTGCATTTTTCACATATGATCAAAAATTTAATTTAACAAAATATTTTAATACCTCACATAAATAAGCACTCCACGTGAATACCACGTTAATGTAGTTGAACATGATGTGCCTGAAACATTTTGTCAGTCTTACCTATTGCTTGGCATAGAGGATGACATTACTTCTCCACGCTCACACTGTCACTAGGTGCTATTTCTGAGACTTTAACAGATGTTTTTCAAGTCCAAATATAATGTTCTTAACCTTCCATTACTGCTGTTTTATCTCAGGCTCGTATGTGAAGAGACTGCTAGAATTGCAACCTAGCTGACATTTCTCCTGCATATGTTAGTCAAGTCATGTTTTCTAATAGATTCTGTAATGGATTCCTTTAGTAGACTAATCATTTGTCCATTATTCAAACTTTCATTGCATATTGTTATTTCCTTTCACTGTGATTCTTCCTATCTACCTCATTCCCCTTTTGTCTCTGGCTCTCTTCAGTAAAAATTTTGTTTGTCTTCCATGGATTCTGGAAAGGAAAAGAGAGAAGAGAGGAAGGGAAAGGAGAGATAGACAAAAAGAGAGAGAAAGAGGATGGAGGATTTTTTGAACTGAAATGAAATTTTTATGAATTCCAAAGTATACATTAATACAAATTTTATTAATTTTTTGAGGCCTTTGTTATCTTATTAACATAACTATTAAAATACAATTAGAAGGTATTATAATATGATATTAGTGTGTGTATTCCCAAGAGTTATATACAAATTACCAGGATTTACACAGAACTAACAACTTAATTTAATTATGTTTTTTATACTAGACTTCTCTAAAGATCAAATGAGTATTTTTTGCTCTGTAACCCCACATTTATGAAGCCATTTTTTCTTGGTATTAGAAAAATCTCCCACGTGGATCTGTAGGGAGCATTTTAGAGAAACAAAGACATGTACCTTCCCCTCCTTCCGATGGTAATAAAGCTGGTTAGCTTGCTCTCTTCTTTTAAAACTACATCTGAATAAGACAAAACTGTGGCAAGTGGCATGGGATGAATATAAATCAATTGTAAAACACCGAGTGAAGTCCCACCGTACATATGACAGATTTTTCACTTCCTATTGTTGTTTTAAGCTCCGATTAATGGCAGCTCCATTTACTAAAGTACAAAATTTTGCCTGATTTTGCACTGTCTTCATGACTATTGGTATGGTCCAGTCTACTGTTTTGGCCACCATGTATTTTGAGTGTCTTTTTCCAACCTAGGGGAGTCCTGGTGGTGCAACGGTTATGCTCTGGGCTGCCAACCAAATGGTCGGTAGTTTTAACCAACCAGCTTCGCTGCCAGAGAAAGGTGGGTCAGTCAGCTTCCATAAAGGTTACAGCCTTGGAAAACCTATAGGACAGTTCTACTCTGTTATGAGTCAGAATTCACTAGAAGGTAACAGGTTTGGTTTGGTTTGTTCCAAGCTTGATGGCTTATCTTTAGCGGTATATTGGACAGTATTCTGTTAGGATCCCTAGTATTTTCATTGGCTAATTTTTGGAAATAGATCTCTAGGCCTTTCTTCCTAGTCTGTCTTAGTCTGGAAGCTCGCCTCAAAAACCTATCCACCAGGGATGACCCTGCTGGGATTTGAAATACTGATGGCATAGCTTCCAGCATCATAGCAACAAGCAGGCCACAATAGTGTGACAAACTGACAGACGGATGGTGGTTTCACTCCCTTAATCACTGCAAAATACAGATGCCAAACACTTAATGAATCAAACGCATCAGTCTACGACACAATGAAAAAAAAAAAAAGGAAGCCCTGAAATCTCGCTCTTAAATAAGTTAAATCCACTCTTCAATTGTGTTTTAATCAGTGAGGCTTTCAGTTGAGATTCTGGTGCTTCTTTGATTTTTTTTTTTTCTTCTTCTTTTTTTATTTTTCCATGCATTTTTCTTTATTCATACACCTATAATGAGAAGCAGTCTGATGGCATAGACGAAAAAACAAAAACAAACCCATTGCTGTCGAGTAGATTCCGACTCCTAGCGGCCCTATAGGACAGAATAGAAGTGCCCATAGAGTTTCCAAGATTAGCAGCCACACCACTTAACCACAGACCACCAGAGTTTACTGATGTTAGAGAGGAAATAAATACATAAATAAAAAACAAATACCACTTTGTGGCAAAAATAGTGATTTTATTCTTTTTGCAATAGCTTTATTAGTAATTATTGGGCAATATTTGTAATTATTGGGCAATATTTATTTCATGGAAACCTGGGTGGGGTAGTGGTTAAATGCTATGGCTGCTAACCAAAAGGCCAGCAGCTGGAATCTACCAGGCACTTTTTGGAAACTCTATGGGACAGTCCTACTCTGTCCTATAGGGTTTCAATGAGTCAAAATTGACTCGATGGCAACAGTTTTTTTTTTTTTTATTTCATAATTATTCCAAGATTGCATAAGCAACTAGAATATATTAAAGGAACACTTATGGTTTCTTTGAGCAGGCATAATCTCTCAAATTCACACAAGGACTTGCAGGGCTAACGAGCATACAAATAGAGAGAAAAAACAAACAAATACTTTGCAGTTGCATTCATTTGGACACATAGTGACCCTATAGTGACCTTATAGGACAGAATAGAAAAGCCCCATAGGCTGTAATATTTATAGAAGCAGCCGGTCACATCTTTCTCCTGTTGAGTGGCTGGTAGATTCAAATGGCTGACCTTTAGGTTAGCAACAAGCACTTAACCACTTCTCTATCAGGGTTCCTTACAAATAGAAAAACATCTTAAAATTGTCATTAAGTTAAAACTTAAAAAAAAATAACAACGATATGATAAGCTGCAAAGCTAAAAATGGACAAATTAATAATACGTGTTTGAAAAAAAATTAAAAGATAACACCCTATTTTTGTTTGCATACAAGGTGCATTATCTCCAGAATACCACCTGCTGTCCTGCTCACCATTGTTCTGGAAATGTCAGTGGAATGGAGTAATTAAGAGAAAAGAGCACATGAAATAACTGGGCCATTGAAGGCTACCTTCTAAGACAACATGAAATGTAAGTCTAAATTATCCTAGCTGAGAATATCTTAAAATTAAATCGTTTCTGCATAGTTTTCCTCATTTAAATTCAATCCAGTCTTCTAAGTGGTAGGTGATGTTGTTCTCACTTTACAATAGAGGACATTAAGGAAAGGCGCTGATGCACACAGCAGCAAATTCAGGACTAGTGTATTAGTGTGTACTTTCAATTATATTGCTTTTGGATTTTTTTTTTTAATTGTATTTTTTTAGGTGAAAGTTTACCCCTCAAGTTAGTTTCTCATACAAAAATTTATACACACATTGTTATGTGAACCTAGTTGCTATTCGTATAATGTGACAGCACACTTCCCCCTTCCATCCCGAATTTCCTGTGTCCATTCAACCAGCTCCTAGCCCTTTCTGCCTTCTCATCTTACCTCTGGACAGCAACTGCCCATTTCGTCTCGTGTATCTATGATTTTGGATTTTCAAATGGTCTTTGGGAATCACAAAATATTGTATTTTTAAGAACCACTTAAATTGGTAAGTTTTTTTTTCTCTTTTTTGTTTGTTTCTTTTAACATGACAAGTTTAGTTAACAAAGGAATGATCATTTCTTTCTCTTTTTTTATACAGGAAATTGCATCAACATGATTCCAACCATTTTGTCAGTGCCTATCAACTTTCTAGAGGGCAGTCATGGTTCAGTGGTAGAATTTTCACCTTCCGTGAGGGAATGCCAGGTTTGATTCCTATTTGTCAATGCAGGCTTGCGTTCTGCTATGATAACAAATAGGTTTCAGGGAAGCTTCCAAATTAAGATAGACTAGGAAGTAAGGCCGGGTGATCTACTTCTGAGAATCAGTCAGTGGAAACCTTATAGATCACAGTGCTCTGATCCCCTTGTGAGTGGGCTTGCCATGAGTTGTAGGTCAACTCAAAGCAGTTAACGACACATCCCTTCGCTGCTTAGGATGTTATTACCGCCTTTTGAAAAACAAAAATGAAGATGTAATTGGGTGCAGTCTATTCTTCACATAATAACAGGATATTGCATTTAGGAAATGTCAATATTGTTATCAACACTGTATCCATACAAAATTCAGTTGAGGAATATCACTGAAGTCACCGTATTTACTTTGCTGGGGTTTACGTGTGATTTTGAGCTACAAGTGTATCTCTTTTTACTATTTCTTGCAATCTATATTTTTACTCTGGTGGGAAATTTGGAACTGGTTCTATTAGTCGTGGCAGATGCCCGGCTCCACAACACCATGTACTATTTTCTGAGTGTGTTATCTTTCTTAGATGCCTGCTGTTCTTCAGTTGTCACCCCAAAAATGTTAGCCAATTTCCTGGCAGAGAATAAAGCCATTTCATTTACGGGATGTGCAACACAGATGCTGCTCTTTGTCACTTTTGGGGCCTCAGAATCCTTTCTTTTGGCGGCAATGGCATATGATCGCTGTGTAGTAATCTACAACCCACTTCTCTATTCAGTTAACATGTCACGCAGGGTCTATGTGTCACTCATCATTGCTTCTTATGTTTGTGGTATTTCACGTGCTACTTTACACACAGTAGCAACTTTTAGCCTGTCCTTCTGTGCATCCAATGAAATTAGACACATCTTTTGTGATATCCTCCACTCCTTGCTATCTCCTGTTCTGACACTCTCATCAGCCAACTTCTACTCTTCTACTTTGTGGGTTCTATTGAGATGGTCAATATTCTGACTGTCTTGATATCTTATGGATTCATTTTTATGGCCATTCTGAAGGTGCGTTCTGCTGAAGGAAGGCAAAAAGTGTTTTCCACTTGTGGCTCTCACCTAACTGGAGTATCAATTTACCATGGAACAATCCTCTTCACGTACTTGAGACCAAGTTCCAGCTATGCTTTGGACCATGACATGATAGTGTCTGTATTCTACACCATCGTGATTCCCATGCTGAATCCCATCATCTACAGTTTGAGGAACAAAGATGTAAAAGAAGCAATGAAAAAATTGTTTCAGAGAAATTGGTTCCTAAACAAAGTACATTTTTAGCATTGTAAAACTAAAGTCCATATTTCTAAAGTTGAATCTAGAAAAGAAACTGTCTTGTTTTTCTGTTAAAGTGTCTATATGTTCTAGAATATTTCCTAATAAAGCATTAATCAACCTTCCAAGGCAGAATTTTATAAGTTCAGATAAATTGCATCATTTATATGCCTATAGGATTATTTTCTAATTTACCCATATTAAACATTCAATGATGGATGTATATTGGTATGATCAGGATTTGTTTAAGTTGATCTTCACTTACTTATAATGATGATGTCCTGAGAACTCTGTGACTTCACATATTCTCACATTGTTTGTAGTAACTCTTCAGCAAACATTTGGAAGTTGATTTCCCGTTCTGGAACCCCTGGGTAGGACCTGCCAAAGATTACTAGCCCCTTATGCCCCAACAGACTCAGGTCTATCTAGGCCTTTGAATATGTCTTCTGTACCATTTGGCTCAACATCATAAATGTTGACCCCATTATTACAGTTTTCTTTGCTATCGTCCAATCACAAAAATTGATTAGACTCATTCTGCAACTACTGAGGGACTAGGTAGTAGCATTTATTGAGAGTATACTTAAGGCTCAGTAAAAATGAATGTATAGCTTGGAGAATAATCTACTACTGGCTACTCTGTGTGGTTGCTTCAAAATCTGAAAAAAAAAAAAAAAACTATTCAATCATTGTAAATATTTTAATGATTCCAGTTCAATTACTAGCTCTTCCTTTATTCTCTATGAAGAACAACCCTGCATTGGTCAATATGTAAAAAAAAAAAAAAACTTAATGGACCCATGAGCATGGCTCAGGGAATGAAAAAGATTCTACATTACCTCTACTCTCTCCTGATTATGCCGACTCCTCATTTAATTATTTGTTTTTATTTCAATATTTATTTTAAGATTCATTATAAGTGAAAATTATGCTTCATTTAGTAAAATTCATTTTCTTTCTATCAGTGCTCGTTACCTTGTGGCTGTACCATAACAAAATCGTTAGAACCTAGCAAGCAAAACAACGTTCCTACAAAAGACAATTCTTTTTTTTTCTAATTGTGCTTTAGATGAAGGTTTACAGACCAACTAATATACACATAGTTTTGTGACATTAATTTGCAACCCTGCAAGTTGTCAACACTCTCCCCTTCTCAACCTTGGGTTCCCCATTTCCATTCGTTTAGTTTTCCTGTCCCCTCCTGCCTTCTCACCCTTGCCTCTAGGCTGGTGTGCCCATTTAGTCTTATATACTTGGTTGAAGTATATAAGCACATTTTTTTTTTTTTTACTTGTTTGAACTACATGTATTATTATTAGTTTTATGGGCCTATAGGAGCTCTGATGATGCAGTGCTTAAGAACTCAGTTGCTAACCAAAAGGTTGGTAGTTTGAATCAACCAGTCACTCCTTGAAAACCCCATGGGGAAGTTCTACTCTGTCCTGTAGGGTCAGTATGGTTTGCAATGGATTCGACAAATTTTTTGTTTGTTTCAGGGCTAACTTTTGGCTTAAAATGAACCTCAGGAGTGAATTCAGTACTGAGTTAAAAGGGTTTCTGCGAGCCATACTCTTTAGGTTTCTTCAGTCTCTGTCAGACCAGTACATCTGGTCTTTTTTTGTGAGTTAGAATTTGTTCTACATTTTTCTCCAGCTCTGTCCAGGACACTCAATTGCGATCCTTTTCAGCACAGTCAGTGGCAGTAGCTGGACACCATCTAGTTGTACTGGACTCAGTATGTTGGAGGCTGTGGTAGTTGTGGATCCATTTGTCTTTTGGACTAATCTTTCGATTATGTTTTTTCTTCATTTTTCCTTGCACCAGACTGGGTGGAACCAATGGTGTCTCTTAGATGGCTGCTCATAAGCTTTTAAGTGCCAGATACTACTCAGCAAAATATAATGTAGAACTTTTTACTTATAAACTATGTTGTGCCGATTGAGCTAGGTGTCCCCCGAGACCATGGTCCCCAGCCTTCAGCCCAGTAATTTGGTCCTTCAGGGGGTTTCGATGTGTCTATGAACCAACTTTCTATGACTTTGCCTGGCTGAAGTTTTGCTGACTACACCAGTATTGTGTACCATCTTACCCTTCAATTGTCTAGTTAGTGTTTTTCCCTCTCCATCCCTTCCCTGCCTCATAACCATCAAAGATTGTTGCTTTCTGTGTGTAAGTCTTTTCATTAAATTTTATAATAGTGATGTCATACAGTATTTGTCCTTTTGTGATTGACTTATTTTACTCAGCATATTGTCTTCCAGATTCATACATGTTGTCAGATGTTTCTCAAATTCATCATTGTTCTTCATTTTGTGTGTATGTACCATAGTTTGTTTATCCATTCATCTGCTGATGGGCACTTAAGTTGTTTCCATGTTTTTGCTATTGTGAATAATGCTGCAATGAACATGAGTGTACATATGTCTATTTATGTGACAGCTCTTACTTCTCTAGGATATATCCCTAGCAGTGAAATGGAGGGATCATATGGTATTTCTATTTGTAGCTTTTTAAGGAAGTACCTTATTATTTTCCAAAACGATTGTACCATTTGGCATTCCCATCAGCACTGCATAAGAGTTCTCACCTCCCTGGGGCCTCTTCAGCATTTTTTATTTACTATTATTATTATTTTGTGCCAGTAATGCAGCATGAGATGTTATCTCATTGTAGTTTTGATTTGCATTTCTCTAATGGCTAGTGATCGTGAACATTTCCTCTTGCTCTGTTGGCTGCTTTAGTGTTTTTTTTTTTTTTTTTTGGTGAAGTGTCTGCTCATATCCTTTGTCCATGATTTAAATGGATTGTCTTTTTGTCATAGAGGTGTTGGATTTTCCTATAGATTTTTTGGGATTAGGCCTTTTTGGACAGATCATAGCCAATTTCTTTTTTTTCCCCTAGTCTGTGGATTCTCTTTTTACTCTTTTGGTGAAGGCTTTTGATGAGCATAAGTGTTTAAGTTTTAGAAGATCCTAGTTACGTAGCTTATCTTCTGCTATTCCTGTATTGTTAACTATGTTTTGTATCCTATTTATGCCATGTATTAGGGACTCTAGCATTGACCTTACATTTTCTTTCATGATCTTTTTAGTTTGATTTTATATTTAAGTTTTTGATATATTTTAAGTTAGTTGTTTTGTATGGTGTAAGGTATAGGTGCTGTTTCATTTTTTTTGCTGATGAATATCCAGTTTTGCCACCACCATTTGTTAAAAAGACTGTCTTTTCCCTATTCCATGGACACTGGAATGGATTTACATCTGGGTTCTTAGCTCTGTTCCATTGGTAAATGTGTCTGTTGTTGTACCAGTACCAGACTGCTTTGACTACCATAGCTGCATAGTAGGTTCTGAGGTAAGGTAGTGTAAGTCCTCCTACTTCTTCTTCTTCTTCATTTCTGCTTTACTTATCAGGGCCTCTTTCCTTTTCATACAAAGTTAATGATTAGTTTTTCCATCTAGTTAAAGAATGCTGTTGGTATTTGGATCGGGATTGCATTGTATTTGTAGATTTCTTTGCCTAGAATTGGCATTTTTACAATGTTGTGTCTTCCTATTCATGTACTTGGTATGTTTTCCTATTTACATAGGTCTCTTTTGGTTTCTTACAACCATGTTTTCAAGTTTTCTTTGTATAGATCTTTTATATCCTTTGTTAGATTTACTCCTATGTATTTCATTTTTTTCAGACGGTAGCCTGAAAGTGATGGAACATGCAATCAGGATACACTGAAAATTTTTGGTGATAGAAATTTGAAAGTTGGAAACAAAGAAGAATTGGTAGTTGGAATATATGGCCTTGGTTTTAGGAACAATACCAGAGATCGCGTGATAAAATTTTGCAAGACCAACGACTTCATTGCAAATACCTTTTTTCACCAACATAAATGGTGACTATTTACATGGACCTTTATAGAAGAAATACACAGGAATCAAGTCAACTACAACTGTGCAAAAAGATGACAGAAAAGCTCAATATCATCAGTCAGAACAAGGCCAGTTGCAGACTGCAGAACAGACCATTAGTTACTCATATGCAATTTCAAGTTGAGGCTGAAGAAAATCAGAATAAGTCCATGAAAGCCAAAATACAGCCTTGATATATCCCATCTCAATTTAGAAACCATCTCTAGAATAGATTTGATGCCTTGAACACTAATGACCAGACCGAGTTGTGAAATGACATCATGCATGAAGAAAGCAAGAGGTCATTAAAAAGACAGGAAAGAAAGAAAAGACCAAAATGGATGTCAGAAGAGATTCTGAAACTTGATCTTGAACATAGAGAAGCTAAAACAAACAGAAGAAATAATGAAGTAAAAGCACTGAACAGATTTCAAAGTCCAGATCGAGAAGACAAAGTAAAGTATTATAATGACACATTCAAAGACCTGTAGTTAGAAAACCAAAAGGGAAGAACACACTAGACATTTCTCAAGCTGAAAGGACTGAAGAAAAAATTCAAGCCTTGGGTTGCAATGTTGAAGGATTCTACAGGGGGAAATATTAAACGACTCAGGAAGCATCAAAAAAAAGATGGAAAGAATACACAGAGTCATGATACCAAAAAAAATTTGTCAACTTTCATCCATTTCAGGAGGTAGCATATGATCAGGAACTGATGGTACTGAAGGAAGAGGTCCAAGCTACACTGAAGGGAATGGAGAAAAACAAGGCTCCAGGAATTGGCATAATACCAGTTGAGATGTTTCAACAAACTGATGCAGCACTAGAAGTGCTCACTCGCCTATGTCAAGAAATTTGGAAGACAGCTATCTGGTCAACCAACTAGAAGAGGTCCATATTTATGCCTATTCCCAAGAAAGGTGATCCAACTGAATGTGGAAGTTATTGAGCAATATTGTTAATATGACACTCGAGTAAAATTTTGCTAAAGATCATTCAAAAGTGGTTGCGGCACTATACCGACAGGAAACTGCCAGAAATTCAAGCTGAATTCAGAAGAGGATGTGGAACCATGAATATCATTGCTGATGTCAGATGGATCCTGGTGGAAAGCAGAAAATACCAGAAAGATGTTTACCTGTGATGCATTGACTATGCAAAAGCATTGGACTGCATGGCTCATAACAAATTATGGATAACTTTTCTAACTTTGTAAAGAATGGGAATTACAGAATACTTAGTTGTGCTCATGAGGAAGCTGTACATAGATCAAGAGGCAGTCATATGAAGAGAACAATGGGATACTGTGCAGTCTAAAATCAGGGAAAGTTTGGTCAGATTTTGTCTCAGTCATCTAGTGTTGCTGTAACAGAAATACCACAAGTGGATGGCTTTAATAAAGAGAAATTTATTCTCTCAGAGTTTAGTAGGCTAGAAGTACAAAGTCAGGGCATCAGCTCCAGGGGAAGACTTTCTCTTTCAGCTCTGGAGGAAGGTCCTTGTCATCAGTCTTACCCTGACTAGGAGCTTCTTCATGCAGGAACCCCAGGCCCAAAGTAGGTGCTCTGCTCCTGACACTGCTTTCTTGGTGATATGAGGTCTGCTTGCTTCCCTTTCCTTTTATCTCTTGTAAGATAAAAGGAGGTGCAGGCCACATGCCAGGGAAACTCGCTTTACATTGAATCAAGGATGTGACCTCAATACAGGTGTTACAATCCCACCCTAATCTTCTTTAATGTAAAATTACAGTCACAAAATGGAGGACAACCACACAATACTGGGAATCATGGCCTAATTTGATACATATTTTGGGGGGACACAATTCAATCTATGACACTCCATCCTTTCACTCCCTAAAATTCATGTCCTTGCCACACATAAAACATATTCACCCCACCACAACATAGCAAAATTGGCTCCAAGTCCAAAATTCAAAAACTCCTCTTCATCTGTGAAATCTAGAATACAAGTTATCTGCTTCCAAAGTACAATGGCAAATCAGACACAAGCTAGACATTTCCATTATAAATGGGAGAAACTGGAGGGAAAGAAGGCATAACAGGCACGAAGCAACTCAGCAGAACACATTACACTAGCCCTTAGGAGTTAGAAATAATTCTCCGTTCTCTGAGGCCATTAACACAATAGCTCTGCCCTCCACACTCTAGATACTTGCCAGAATTTTGCAAGACCAATGACTTCATTGCAAATACCATTTTTCACGAACATAAATGGTGACTATATACATGGACCTTTACAGAAGAAATACGCAGGAATCAAGTCAACTACAACTGTGCAAAGAGATGATGGAAAAGCTCAATATCATCAGTCAGGACTCTGAGTGGAGTTGCTTGACCCTGGGCTTCAGCTCCTTCTTCAGCATCTCTGCTCCCTCGGCTTCAGGTACAACATTCTCCCAGTTCATCTGAGTAGCAACGCCACCCTTAGAAACATCAGAGGCCAGGGCCCCACCCTTTGAAATCCCAGAGGTGGAGGCCATAACTTTTGAGACTGAGTCACCTTGGCTTGCAGTGTTCCTTGGCTCTCTGCATCTCAGGCCTCACTGCCCTCATCTTCCCAGCTCGAGCAAGTGTTCCAAAGCTCTGTAGCTTCACCAATAAGTGCCTGGAGGCACCCCACCCCACCAGGAAGCCTCCTGCACACAGGAACTCAGCCGTCTTGCTCTGTGGTTTGGAAAGCCTAGCTCCACCAATAAGTGCCCGGAGGCACCCCACTCCACCAGGAAGCCTTGTGCTTGTAGGCACTCAGGTCTCTGGCTCCATGTGTGGGTTGGCTCCAGTGCTGTCTGGTGCTGGTCTCCTGGTTCTGCTGCTGCTGGTTCTTTGCCACTGCCATTTCTCTACTGCTTCATGTTCTCTGCTGCTGCTAGTCCTCTGCTGCTGCAGCTTCTCTATCCATTCACAATATTCAAAACCACCTCCACATTTTAGGTATCTGTTACAGGAGCACCCCACTCTTGGCACCAAATTTCAGTCTTAGTCATCTAGTGCTGTTGTAATAGAAATACCACAAGTGGATGGCTTTAACAAAGAGAAATTTATTCTCTCACAGTCTAGTAGGCTAGAAGTCCAAATTAAGGTCATAAGCTTCAGGGCAAGGCTTTCTCTGCCAACTTTGGAGGAAGGCACTTGTCATCAATCTCCTTCTGGAGTAGGACCTTTTCCATGCAGGAATCCGGGTCCAAAGTACATGCTCTGCTCCTGGCACTGTTTTCTTGGTGATATGAGTTCCCCACTCTCTGCTTGCTTCCCTTTCCTTTATCCCTTGTAGAAAAAGGTGGTGCAGGCCACATTCCTGTGAAACTCCCTTTACATTGGATCAGAGATGTGACAATAATTTTTGAGGAAGTGTGAAATTGTTTTCCACAATGGCTGTGCCATTTTACATTCCCAGCAGCAGTAGGTGAGGGCTCTGATTTCTTTAAAACATTCTTTTTATTTTGAAAAAATTAAACAGGCTATATTACTGGAAGAAAGAAACTGGTTTTCATGGAATTGGGTTTATTAGTCTAGTGACCCATAGCTAATTAGCATCAGAGCAAGGACTATGTCCTGCATCATTAGATTTATTTTCCAATCCTATGTCATAAGCTTTTCAACTGAGGAACCATTTTTTTGGAGGTCAAGGTGATTCACTGAATTATTTTTATCAGGTGGTTTATTCTACCCAAGCTATTCTCTTGTTTACTGTGGGGGTGGGGGGGGTCTTGTTTCTTTTTTTGTTCCAGAAAAAAGTTAGTGTATTTTCTCCTTGGGAAATCCCCTGTGGACTACAAGAAGGCCTTAAGAAGCTGGTATAAAAATCCATACACATAACAGTCATAGCAAACATTGACTGAGTGAGCAGTTTGGTTCCACAGGTAAGAGGGAACCTTTTTCCACACTTACAAAATATTTCAAAAGCTAGATACTTGAATCTCAAACTAATGTACGTGATTTAATATTTAAATCTGAAACAGGTGATTCTAGTTATTTCAGACTTGTATTAAAAATTGAATCCAGTATCTTCCTGAGAAAATAGCAAAGAAAACAGAAAGGGCTCCTTATATACTTAGGTCAATAGATGTGTAAATCAGAAATTTGCTGTAATTTCATCATAGCAGCAGTATAATTAAGAAGCTATATTTAAAAATTAAGGAAATAATGAAATGAAGAGAAAACCAGATTTCAAACAGCACATTAGCCGTATGGTATTTCAGGGTCATAATTGCTTTCACTTGAAGAAATATAAATTAATTAAAAAATTATTTTTTTCTAGAAAACATTGATTTTTTTTTTAATTTCCTGGTCTATTTAAACTGGGTTATTTAAAAAAATAATAATTAAAATATGTGAGGATATTATTCTGCATTTTTTCTAGGGAATGATGACCCCAGAATTATGGCATGGCATAATGGAATTGCAGTATGGTCAATTGGAAATGGTGTAGACTACGGAATCAGAGAAATCTGAGCTGGGATTTTTGTTCCACTAGTCACTATCTGTGTGACTTTGCACAAGTTATATGTCTAAAGGTGGGCCTCAATTCTTTCATCTATAAAAGGACATTAACTTAGATTGTTTTAAGTTTGCTCTGTAGATTACATATGATAATGTACACAAAATTCCTAACCGCTAGGATCCACTTGGAGCCCTGGTGATGCAGTAGTTAAGAGCTCCGCTGCTAACCAAAAGATCAGCAGTTAGAATCCACCAGCCACTTCTTGGGAACCACGAGGGGCAGTTTTATTCTGTCCTTTAGAGTTGCTTTGAGTCAGAATCGACTGGACCACAACAGGGCTTTTTGCTTTTTTCATTTAGTTTCCTTGCTATTTTTAGGTGCTGCAAGTCAGTTCTGACTCATAGTGACCCCATGTAAAACAGAATGAAAAACTGCTGGTCCTGTGCCATCCTCATGATCCTTGTTATGCTTGAGCCCATTGTTGCAGCCTTGTCAGTCCATCTCATTGACGGTCTTCCTCTTTTTCACTGACCCTCTGCTTTACTAAGCATGATGTCCTTCTCCAGCGACTGATCCACTCAATAATATACAGTAGCTACTGTCATAGCTTCTCAACCTTAGTATTTGTGGTATTGTTCTCAGGAACTTCTGATACCTTACATTTTCTGACTGTATGAGACTTGAGGAACTAATTTTATTTTACTCTTCCTGACGGTTCATGTTTTATTAAATATTTCAGGGTATTTGTTTTTGTCTTTCTAGTCTCTATCTCCTGTTAATGTGAAATCAACTAGTTGTAAAAACACTAGTTCTAATTTCCTTACAGCTTAGTAAACAGAAATGTCTGTTTGAAGAAGGTTGAAGAAGCATTTAAACCCCATATTTTTTTCTCTATCAAGTCTCCAGTTCCCTACAGTGATGTAGATAATTACTTTAATGGGAGCTAACATGGTGTGAAATGTAGCTTCCTTTGTAAATCACATTCTTATTCTACAGACAATCTCAGAGCCATGAACGGTGCCTGAAAGTTACATCAGCAAGAGTATCGGGAGAACTTAAAACACACAATTATTTCACTGACAAGACAAAGGCAGAGTGCACTGGCAGAGATGCATTTTTTATGATCCTTTACAGCATAGAACCTTAGGATTCATTGGGTGTAATTTCATTAAAATGGTATTTAAATACATATTTAGTGTCATAAAGGAGACCAGGTGATGCAGTGGTTAAGTGGTAGGCTGCTAACTAAAAGCTGGCATTTTGAACCCACCAGCTGTCAGTGGGAGAAAGAAGCAACAGTCGGCTTCAGTAAAGATTTAAAAGCAAAAAACCAAACCCACTCTCACTGAGTCCATTCCAACTCATAGCGACTCTGTAGGACAGAGTAGAACTGCCCCATAGTGTTTCCAAGGAGCAGCTGGTGAATTTGAACTTCTGACTTTTTGGTTAGCATCCGTGCTCTTAACCACTGCTCCACCAGCCCTCCTCACTAAAGACTGCAGCCTAAGAAACCCTATGGGGCAGTTCTACTCTGTTTTACAGGGTCACTGTGAGTCAGAAATAATTCCATGACAACTTTTATGTGTGTGTGTGTGTTTACTTTGACAAGTATGAATAACTAAAAAAAAACACCTAGCTACTGGCTTCAGGGTCAGTCATTGCTCAGTGTTTTGATGAAAAAAATTGAATTTGTAACTCTGTTTTTTTAAAATAAATAGAATTTGAAAGTTACTTTTAAATTTTATGTATGTTTCACATATAATAAAAAATTTAATTTAGTAAATTATGTTGATACATCACATTAATAAGCACTCCTCATGAATACTTCGTCCATGTGGTTGAACAGGATGTGTCTAAAATATTCTGTCAGTCTTACCTATTGCTTGGTACAGAGGACGAGGTTACCTCTCCAAGCTCACACTGTCACTAGGTGCTACTTCTGAGATTTTAACAGAGGTTTTTCAAGTCCAAATACAATGTCCTTAATCTTCCACCATGGCTGTTTTATCTCAGAAGAGTCTGTTAGAATTGCAACCTAGCCGGCATTTTTCCTGCGTGTGTTAGTCAAGTTATATTTTGTCATAGATTTTGTAATGAATTCCTTTAGTAGAATAATAATTAGCCCATTATTCAAAATTTGTGGGCATATTTTTATTTCCCTTCACTGTGCTTTTTCCTATCTACTACTAGTCCTATAGGGTCGCTATGAGTTGGAATCGAATCGATGGCAATGGTTTTTTTTTTTGGGTTTACTAGTTCCTATTTCTACTCTGTATTATAAGGTCGCTATTAGTCAGAATTGACTCAACGGAAAAGAGTTTGGTTTTGTTTTTCTCTTCAATAAATATATATTTTTTTGTCTTCCATGGATTCTTGAGAGAAGAGAGGAAGGAAAAGAAAGAGATAGACGAGAAGAGAGAGAAAGAGGATTGGGGATGATTTGAACAGAAATGAAATTGCTGTGAATTTTGAAGAACATATTAATACATATTTTTTAAATTATTTGATGCCTTTATTAGTTCTGAATTATATAACTTAAAATACAATTAGAATTTATTATAAGAAGATATTAGTGTGTATATTCCCAAGAGTTATATACAAATTACCTGGATTTAGACAGAACTAGCAATTTAATTTAATTATATCTTTTTATACTAGAGTTCTCTGAAGATCAAGTGACCATTTTTTGCTCTGCGACCCCAGTTTATGAAGCTATTTGTTCTAGGTATTAGAAAAATCCCTCACACGGATCTGTGAGGAGCATTTTAGAGAAAATGAAGACATGTACCTTCCTCTTCTTCCAACGGTAATAAAGCTGATTACCTCATTATCTTCTTTAAAAATGATGTCTGAATAAGAAAAAACTGTAGTAAGTGGCATGAGATGAATATAAATCATTTGTAGAACACTGATTGAAGTCCCACTCTATTCATGACAGATTTTTTACTTCCCGTTTGTTGTTGTTAACTGCCCTCAAATCAGTTCTGATTAACGGCAGCTCCATTTACAAAAATGCATAGTGTCGCCTGGTCCTGTGCTGTCTTCATGACTAGTGACATGCTCCAATCTGTTGTTGTGGCCACTGTGTATTTTGAGTGCCTTTCAACCTAGGGGAGTCCTGATGTGCAATGGTTATGCCCTGGGCTGCTAACCAAAAGGTCAACAGTTTTAACCTACCAGTTACTCTCCCAGAGAAAGATGTGGCAGTCTTCTTCCATAAAGATTACAGCCTTGGAAGCCCTATGGGGGAGCTCTATTCTGTGCTGTGGGGTTCTTATGAGTTGGAATGGATTCATGGCAATGGGTTGGTTTGGTTTGGTCAAAACTTGGTGGCTTATATTTAACACTATATCCGGCAATATTCTGTTATGATCCATGGGGTTTTCATTAGCTAATTTTCAGAAGTAATTCCCCAGGCCTTTCTTCCTAGTCTGCCTTAGTCGGGAAGCTCCTCTCAAACCTGTTCACTTCAGGTGACCCTTCTGGTATTTGAAATACTGGTGGCATAGCTTCCAGAATCATAGCAACACACAAGCCACGGTAATACGACAAATAGACAGATGGGTGATGGTTTTCACTTCCTTAAATGCTGAAAAACAATGGCTCGAACACATCAGTCTATGACACAATGAAGGAAAAATGAAAGTCCTGGAATCTCACTCCTAACTAAGATGAATCCAGTATTTAATGGTGTTTTAGTAGGAGAGGCTTTCAGGTGAGGTGCAGATGCCTCTTTGGGTCTTTTTTCTTTTTTTCCCATGTACTTTTCTTTATTCATACTTTGTTACATTAGAAACAGCCTGATGGCATACAGGAAATAAATAAATAAATAGTACTACTTTGTGGCAATAATAGTGATTTTATTCTTTTAGCAATAACAGCGATACATTTATTAGTAATTATTGGGTGATATTTATTTCATAGTTATTCCAAGGCTCCATAAAAAAAGACTCCATAAGCAACTATAATATATTAAAGAAATGACCATGGTTTTTTTTTTGCAGGGGGACGGGGCAGGAATATGTCTCTAAAATCCACCCAAGGACTTTACAGGACTAATGAGAGAAAAACCAGAAATCAAACCCATTGCAGTCAAGTTGGTTGTCACTTATAGTGACTCTATAGTAGCCTTAGACAGAAAACCTTATAGGTTTTCCAAAGCTGTAATCTTTGCCAAAGCAACCTGCCACATCTTTCTCCTGTGTAGCGGCTGGCGGTTCCAAGTGCTGACCTTTAGGTTAGAAGCCAAGCACTTAACCACTGTTCCACCAGGACTACTTAAGAATAGAGAGACGTTTTAAAATAGCCATTAAGTTAAAACCTGAAAAAAAAAATAATAATGGTACAATAAGCTGCAAAGGAAAAATGGACAACTTAATATGTGTTTGGAAGAGAAACTTAAAAAAAAAAGATAATGTCCTGTTTTCCTTTGCATATAGGATGAATTTGTCTCCAGAATACAGTCTGCTGTCCTGTTCACCACTGTTCTAGAAATGCCAATGGAATGGGGTAATTAAGAGAAAATGGCATATAAAATGGTTGGATCATCAGAAACTGCCTTTCAAAACAACTTGAAAAGTAAGTCTAAATTATCCTATTCTCTAGTATCTGAGAAAATTTTAAAGTTAGATCTTTTTCACAAAGTTTTTCTCGTTTAAATGTAATCCAATCTCGTAAGTGGCTGGTGCTGTTGCTCTCATTTTACAATAGAAGACATTAAGGAAAGGTGTTGATGCACACTGCAGCAAATTCTAGGCTAGTGTCATAGTGTGTACTTTCAATTACATGGTTTTTGGATTTTTAAATTCTTCTATTCATTGGTCTTTGAGAATCATAAGATTTTGCCTTTTTGAGAACCCCTTAAGTTGGCAAGTTTTTTTTGTGTGATTGTTTTTTGTTTGTTTTAACATGACTGGTTTGGCTAACAAAGCAATGAAACCATTTCTTTTACATATAATCAGAAAATTGCATCCACATGGGACCAAATGGAGCCCTGGCGGTGTAGGGGTTAAGAGGTCAGCTGCTAACCAAAAGGTCGCCAGTTCAAATTCACCAGCCGCTCCTTGGAAACCCTGTGCAGCAGTTCTGCCCTGTCTTGTAAGGTTGCTATGACTCAGAATGTACTGGATGGCAAAGGGTTTGGTGTTCTTGGGGCTCAACCACTTTGTCACTGCCTATCCCATCTCTAGGGGGCAGTAGTGGTTCTGTGGTAGAATTCTGCCCTTTCATATGGGAAACCCAGGTTTGATTTCTGGCCAAAGCACCTCAAGTGCAGCCACTGCCCATTTGTCAGTAGAGGCTTGCATTTGCTGTGATGCTGAATAGGCATCAGCAAAAACTTCCAGATTAGGATGGACTGGGAAGTAAGGCTTGGCGATCTACTTCCGGAAATCGGTTAATAGAAACTCCGTGGATCACGGAGGTCTGAACAACATCCCATCACTGCCTATAGGATGTTATTACCCCCTTCAAAAAAAAAAAAAAAAAACAAAGATGAAGATGTAACTGGGTACACTCTGTTTCCACAGGGTATCAGGATATTGCATTTAGGACCCAGACACAGCCACTGAAATGTCGGTGTTGTCAGTAGCAGTAGAGCCATACAGGACTCGGTTGAAGAATGTCACCGAAGTCACCATGTTTACATTGCTGGGCTTCACAGATGACTTTGAGCTTCAAGTCTACCTTTTTTTGCTATTTTTTGCAATTTATATTTTTACCTTACTGGGAAATTTGGGGCTGGTTTTATTAGTCACAGCAGATGCCCGACTTCACAATCCGATGTACTATTTTCTGTGCATGTTATCCATCTTGGATGCCTGCTATTCTTCAGTTGTCACTCCAAAAATGTTGGTCAATTTTCTGACAGACAAAAAAGCCATTTCATTTATTGGATGTGCAACACAGATGCTGCTCTTTGTCACTTTGGGGACCACAGAATGCTTTCTCTTGGCAGCAATGGCATATGATCGCTATGTAGCAATCTACAACCCACTTCTCTATTCAGTTAACATGTCACCCAGAGTCTATGTGCCACTCATCACTGCTTCGTATGTTGGTGGTATTGTGCATGGTACTTTACACACAGTTGCAACTTTTAGCCTCTCCTTCTGTGCATCCAATGAAATTAGACATGTCTTTTGTGATATCCCTCCACTCCTTGCTATCTCCTGTTCTGACACTCACATCAACCAGCTTCTACTCTTCTACTTTGTGGGTTCTATTGAGGTATTCACCATTCTGATTGTCCTGATCTCCTATGGCTTCATTTTGTTGGCCATTTTGAGGATGCACACTCCTGAAGGGAGGCAAAAAGTGTTTTCCACTTGTGGTTCTCACTTAACTGGAGTGTCAGTTTACCATGGAACAATCCTTTTCATGTATATGAGACCAAGTTCCAGCTATGCTTTAAACCATGACATGATAGTGTCTGTATTCTACACCATTGTGATTCCCATGCTGAATCCCATCATCTACAGTTTGAGGAACAAAGATGTAAAAGAAGCGATGAAAAAAGTGTTTGAGAGAAATTGGTTTGTAAAGTACACTTTTAGCATTGAGTAAAACTGAAAAGAATGTTGGATGTTAGTCCCTATTTCTACTCAAAATTATCGAAGAAAATGTCTTGCTTGTAGTTAATAGTGTCCATATGTTCTAGAACATTTTCAAATAAACCATTAATCTTTCAATGCATAATTTTACAAGTACAAATAAATTTTACCTCTATATACCTATGACTGTATTCAAAATGATCCATATTAAACATTTATTGATGAATTAGTATTTGTATAACTGTATTTTCACTTACTATAATGATGATGGAAACCCTGGTGGCGTAGTGGCTAAGTGTAACGGCTGCTAACCAAAGGGTCTGCAATTCAAATCTGCCAGGTGCTCTTCGGAAGCTCTACATCGCAGTTCTACTCTGTCCAACAGGGTTGCTACAAGTCAAAATCAACTCGGCCACAACAGGTTTTGGTATAATGGTGATGCCCTCAAAACTCTATGACGTAACTTACCCTCACAATTTTTATAACAATTACTCAGCACTCTTTTGGAAGTTTAATTCCTCACCCTGCAATCCCTGTGAAGAATCTCCCAAAGGTTACTTTACTTGCCCTCTGTGCCCTCACACATTCAAATCCATGCATCCTCTGAGCATGTCTTTTGCCTTGTTTGGCTCAATAGCATAAACTTTTATTCTGTTATTAAAGGTTTTCATTGACATTGCCCAGTCTCAGGAATTGACTCTATCCATTTTGAAAATATGAAATATATACTGAGACTAAACCAAACCAATAGCTATTGAGCCTACTTCAACTCTTGTGACCCCAAGTCTGTTACAGTAGAATTGTACTCCATAGGTTATTCAATGGCTGAGTTTATGGAAGTAGATCACCAGGCTTTTCTTTTGAGGCATCTCTGGGTGAGCTCAACATCCAAGCTTTTGGTTACCAGCTGGGTGTATTAAACATTTGTACCTTCCAGGAATCCCATGCTAAGACTTTATTGTTGTTATTTGTTAGGCTGCGGTCAAGTCAGCTCCTACTCTTGGTGACCTTATGTATAACAGAATGAAATATTGTCTGATCCTGTGCCATCCTCACAGTCTTTGATCTGTTTGAACCATTGTTGCAGCCACTGTGTCTTGTCTACCTCTTGAAGGTTTTCCCTTGTTTTTGCTGACCCTCTTCTTTACCAAACATGTTGTCCCTTCCTAGTGATTGATCTTTTCTTATGATGTGTCCAACATAAGCAAGACAATGCGTAGCTACCTTAACTTCTAAGGAACATAATGGCTGTACTTCCTTCATTATGGATTTGTCTGTTCTTCAGAATTTCCATGGTATATTCAATATTCCTTGCCAACACCACAATCCAAGTTATTGTAGTGATACTGAGACCAGGTAGTGATATTTATTGAGAGTATACTTATAGCCCAGGAAAAACAAAGCTATAACATAGAGAATAACCAAAGATATAACTTAGAGAATAATCTACAACTGACTACTATGTGTGGTTTCTCCAAGATCTGAAAAACTAGCCCACCTTTGGGAAACCCTTTAGTGATCTTAGTTCAATTTCTGTTGTTGTTGTTAGTTGCCATTGGGTTGATTCTTAGTTCTACCTTTATTCAGTAAATGTGAGGAACAATCTTGCACTGGCCATTGTTCCTCAAAGTTCCTCAAAAGCCCAGAGATCAGAAAATTAAAATAGATCTCACATCATGGCAACTCTGTCCTGCTTATGCCAAGTTCCATTTATTTATTGGTTTTTGTTCCAAGATTTTTTAGTTGAGAGTCACTGAGAATGAAGAGCTCTTTTTCTCTCAATGAAAGTCACTCTCTTCCCATCTGTGGTGCCTAACATGTGACTCAACCACAACAAAGTCATCAGAATATTACAATTAAAACAATGTTCCTTTAAGAGTCAATTCTTAAGTGTAAGTTGAGTTCTGAACTAAGATCAGGTTGTGTCTTAAGCCAATCTCTTTTGAGATTTAAAAGAGAAAAATGAGCAGAGAGACTGGGGACCTCATAACACCAAGAAACAAGAACCAAGAGAATAGTATGTCTTTTGGACCCAGCATCCTTGCGTTGAGAACTACTCGAACCAGAAGACTGATGACAAAGACTTTCCCCCAGAGCCAACAGAGAGAAAAAGCCTTCCCCTAGAAGTGACACCCTGAATCTGGGCTTCTAGCTTCCTAGACTGTGAAAGAATAAATTTTTCTTTGTTAAAGCCATCCACTTGGGGTATTTCTGTTATAGCAGCACTGGATAACTAAGGCGAAATTTGGTACCGAGAGAGTGGGGTGCTGCTCTAACACATACCTAAAATATGGAAGTGGTTTTAAAGCTGTAGATGGTGAAAACCAGCAGCAGTAGAGAACCAGCAGTAACAGAGAACTGGAAGTGGCACAACCACACAAGCGTTTGATGGTGCTGGAGCTGATCCAGGGATCTAGAGTGGTGAGTGCCTTTGCGAATGAGGTTTCCGGGTGGAGTGGGGTGCCTCTAAGAACTTATTGGTGGAGATAGGCTTGCTGATCCATAAAGCAAGAGAGCTGAGTGCCTCCTAGACTAAGTTTATTGGCCAAGTGGGGTGCCTCTAGGTGCTTACTGGTGGATATACAGAGCTTTGGAACACTTGCCCAAGAGCAGCAACTTGGGAGGAGAGGCCCAAAGGGATAAGAGGCAAAGGGACCAGGAAGCAGATGCTGAAAAGAGAAGGAACACAGGAAGCAGAGATACCTCTATCCCAAAGGGTATGACCACGAATTCTGAGGTCTCAAAGGGTGGAGTAGCCACTCAGATGGAGTAGGAGAATGGGGCCTCCCAAAGCCAAGGGACTAGAGTTGCCATTCCAGTGGGCCTGGAAGGCAGAGTTGAAACTCAGGGCCAAGGGGGCTCCACTCAGAATCCAGAAAGTGTGGCCAATACCTAGAGTCTTGAGGGCAGGGTCATTGTGTAAATGGTCTCGGAGAACAGAGGATTATTTTCAAGCCTTAAGAGCTAATGTAATGTGCTCTGCTGACTTTCTTGGTGCCTGTTATCCCTTGTTTCCCTCTAATTTCTCCCATTTGTAATGGAAATGTATAGCTTGTGGCTGTTCCACAATTGTACTTTCGAAACAGATAACTTGTATTCTAGATTTCACAGATAAATAGGAATGTTTGGATTTTGGACTTGGAGTTGATTTAAGGCTTTTCCTATGATATGATGGAGTGAATGCATTTTACATGTGGTGAGGACATGAATTTTGTAGGCCAAAGTGTGGAATGTCATGGATTGAATCATGTCCCCCCAAAATAAGTGTTAACTTGGCTAGTCCATGATTCCTAGTTTTGTGCGATAATCCACCATTTAGCCATCTAATGTGATTTTAAATCCTATCCCTATGATGTTGATGAGATGGAATTAGTGGCAGTTATGTTGATGAGGCAGGACTCAGTCTACAAGATTAGGTTGTGTCTTAAGCCAATCACTTTTGAGATATAAAAGAGTGAAGAGAGCAGAGAAACATGGGAACCTCATACCACCAAGAAACAAGAGCCAGGAGAAAAACGTGTCCTTTGGACTTGGGATCCCTGCACTGAGAAGCTCCTCCACCGAGAAAGACTGATGACAAGTGCCTTTCCCGGAGCCAATAGAGAGAAAAAGCCTTCCCCTGGAGCTGGCACCCTGAAATTGGACTTCCAGCCTCCTAGACTGTGAGAGAATAAATTTCTCTTTGTTAAAGCCATCCACTTGTGGTATTTCTATTATAGCAGCAATGGACAGCAAAGATATTCTCTGAAACACTACTTTTCAATGATGCAATATGGGAAACATTGCATCTTATAAAAATCATGCAATTAGAAGCCACAGCACCTTAAAATATACATTTTGATTATCATCAACTGAGGTGATGTTTTGTAACATTTTCAAAGTGCAGAACTAGAACCCCAAGTAGATATTGCACTGGTGAGAACAGTGAAGTAGACCAGACAAAGGCATATTATAAGGATAAACGCAGTTGTTACATTGTGGGGGGGGGGACCAAAAAACCTCAGTTTATCCCTAAGACCTAAAAATTTGAAACTTGTATACATCTAACAATGGAAGTTCAGAATGCATGCGGAAAACATTGTTAGAATGGAAAGGAGCAATATACAAATACATGACTGTAACTGGAGATTTGCACATTCTTCTCTCAGTAATTGAAAAAATCCATAGATAAAAGAAATCACTGCTGAAATCTGCTTCACGTATTTTATAATTTGTTCCTAGATGGGGCAAATAGTTAATGCTAACAGTGCATTTCTAAATCATCCATGAGTCAAGGAGGCAATTTTAAGGGAAATTACAATATATTTTTATTTGAATGAAAATGAAAATAGAACATTTCTCAATCTGGGGCATGTAGTTAAGTCCTTTTTTTTTTTTTTGATTGTATCTTTTTTTAAAATAATTTTTATTGTGCTTTAAGTGAAAGTTTACAAATCAAGTCAGTCTGTCACATATAAGCTTATATATACCTTACTCCATACTCCCACTTACTCCCCCCCAATGAGTCAGCCCACTCCCTCCTTCCAGTCTCTCCTTATGTGACGATTTTGTCAGTTTCTAACCCTCTCTACCCTCCTATCTCCCCTCCAGACAGGAGATGCCAACACAGTCTCAAGTGTCCACCTGATACAAGTAGCTCACTCTTCGTCAGCATCTCTCTCCAACCCATTGTCCAGTCCCTTCCATGTCTGATGAGTTGTCTTTGGAAGTGGTTCCTGTCCTGGGCCTACAGAAGGTTTGGGTACTATGACCGCCGGGATTCCTCTAGTCTCAGTCAAACCATTAAGTCTGGTCTTTTTATGGGAATTTGGGGTCTGCATCCCACTGATCTCCTGCTCCCTCAGGGATTCTCTGTTGTGCTCCCTGTCAGGGCAGTCATCGGTTGTGGCCAGGCACCAACTAGTTCTTCTGGTCTCAGGATGATGTAAGTCTCTGGCTCCTGTGGCCCTTTCTGTCTCTTGGGCTCATAGTTATCATGTGACCTTGGTGTTCTTCATTCCCCTCTGATCCAGGTGGGTTGAGACCAATTGATGCATCTTAGATGGCCGCTTGTTAGCATTTAAGACCCCAGATGCCACATTTCAAAGTGGGATGCAGAATGTTTTCATAATAGAATTATTTTGCCAATTGACTTAGAAGTCGCCTTAAGCCATAGTCCCCAAACCCCCGCTCTTGCTCCGCTGACCTTTGAAACATTCAGTTTATCCTGGAAACTTCTTTGCTTTTGGTCCAGTCCAGTTGAGCTGACCTTCCTGTTTTAAAAGAAGTTTTTTTAATTAATACTTATTTTAGAAAACAAGGGAAGATTTTAATCAACAGGCTAAGCTTTGACCAAAAAAAGAAAAATAATAATAATAAATTAAAAATAAAAGCAAACAAAAGGAAGAAAATAATAGCAGAAATCAATAAATTTGAAAAAAAATGAAACCAAAATTTCTCTCTGTGGGGAAGTTAATAGATTGATCAGGTTGATCAAAAAGAAAAAGAAAAAAGAGAAGACACAAATTACTATTACCAGGAATGAAAGAAGGGATATCACAATATCCTCATACATATTAATGGAACGATAAAAAAATATTATAAATGACCTTTTTGCTAATATATTTGATAATTTTGATGAAATAGATACTTCTTAAAAGGTTCATACCAGAAAAAAAATGGGTAACGCATTAAATAATCTCTTAGAGAAATCAAATAAATCCTTTTAAAATTTTCTACATTAGTAGCATCACTAGGGAACAGGGTGGGTGATGTGTGAACCACACCCCCTGGCACTAGCAGAGGGTTTGACTCCAAAATGTCTCCAGGGTCTGCAGAGGTGGTAAGCAGGCTGACACCTCATCAAGAGGGGCTGACACGGCAGTGGTTTCACTAATTTTGGTGTCACCCACCACCCAGTGTAGTAAGTTGTCAGTATCCCAATGTGGAGACCCTCTCTTTGTTCAATGGCAGAATGGAGGCTTATCAGCATGCACCCTGACTGTCAGTGACAGGCCAGTGGGGGGGAGCTGTGGGGAGCTGTGAGGGGCAGATGTGGGAGGTGGATGTGGGAGGGATGGTGCAGCTCAGCATGGTGCCTGGTCCTGAGTGGGGGAGATTTTGGGCAGCTCCATCCATGGGGAGGCAGTTCTCCCACCAGCCCACCCATGGAGGGAGGGAGTGACACCATGAGTTTGTCACTGGGTGAAACTAATGCTAATGACACCATTGTTCTAGATGAATAAAAATTTGGAATTTTTTTCTTTGCTTTATAGATATTATTGTTGAGAAATGAGAGGTAATCAGAGTTATTCTGACTGATTCTTTTAATGAAACCACATCTCTCTCTTCAGAAACTTTTAGAATTTTCCCATTTCCTCATTCTTCTAAAGTTTTCTGACAATTTTCAAGTATTCTACCAGACGCATGGGGAATCATTTTCTCTGATCTGCAAATGTGCCTTTACTCAGTTCTCCAGGAATTGTCCCTCTTATATTTTTTAATGTCTCTTTTTGAAGCTACTCCAATTCAGATGTTGAACCTGCTTGACTGCATCTCTTATTTTCTTTCTGATTTGTTCATCTTTTTGTTTTACTTTGATGGAGCATTTTGAGATTCTTTATTAATCTCCAATCATGTTTAATTTATGCTACCATTTTTAAATTTCTGGAAATGTCTTTGTTCATTTAGTACTTTTTTATATTCAGGGTGAAAATGAAATTTTACATCTCTAAGTGTACTAGCGAGAGGTTTTTGTTTTGTTTTTATATTTTCCTCTTCAGCTTCCATCTGTATTTTTTGTTCTCTCTATCTTTCTCTCTTTCCTTCCTCTTAGTGTGATCTTTCATATTACAGTCATGGGAAGAAAGGTTTAACACGAAGTCTGCACCCATTTTGTCTCAACCAGGACACTAGAAAGGAATAAATGGATTCAATCAAATCTATTTGTAAATAGGCTAATGCCCATGTACCCAAACTAACCTCTTGGTAAACAATACAGTATTAATTAGTGATTAATGAAAAGCTAATGGAGGGACTGCCATTGCTATAAAATGTTTGTAGGTGATATACCTTGTCTAGAGAATTATTCCCCCACATGCCTGTCAGTTTGTCCTACTCTGTGGGCTTGTGTGTGGGGTAACGCTGGAAACTATGCCACAGGTGTTCAGATACCAGGAGGGTCCCCCATGGTGGACAGGTTTCAGCTGAGCTTCTAGACTAAAAGAGCCTAGAAAGAAGGAACCAGCAGTCTACTTCTGAAAAGAATTAGCCAGTGAAAACATTTTCTGATATAGTGCCAGAAGATGAGCCCTCCAAGTTGGAAGACGCTCAAAAGACTACCGGGGAAGAGCTGCCTCCTTAAAATAGAGTCGACCTTGATGAAATGGATGGAGTCAAACTTTTGAGACCTTCATTTGCTGATGTGGTACTACCCAAAAATATGGAATGTACCAAGCATGAATCCAGGAAAATTTGGAAATTGTCAAAAATGAAATAGAATGCATAAACATTGATATCCTAGGTATTAGTGAGCTGAAATGGATTGGTGCTGGCCATTTTGAATTGGGCGATCATATGGCCTACTACGCTCAGAATGACAACTTGAAGAGGAATGGCATTGCATTCACCCTCATAAAGGACATTTCAAGATCGACCCTGAAGTACAAGGCTATCAGTGATTGGATAATATCCATACTCCTACAAGGAAGACCAGTTAATACTTTATCACGGATTGAATTTTGTCCCCCTGAAAATGTGTGTATCAACTTGGTTAAGCCTTGATTCCCAGTATTATGTAGTTGTCATCTATTTTGTGATTTTAATTTTCTGTCGAGAGGATTAAGGTAAAGGGAGTTTCCCTGGGGTGTGGTCTGCACCAACTTTTATCTCCAAAAGATCAAAGGAAAAGGAAGCAAGCACAGAGTTGGAGACCTCATATCACCA
This sequence comes from Loxodonta africana, assembly GCF_030014295.1. NCBI lineage: Eukaryota > Metazoa > Chordata > Mammalia > Proboscidea > Elephantidae > Loxodonta > Loxodonta africana. The sequence continues at coordinate 23,894,493 of NC_087348.1, read as the reverse complement.
ATAAAGCAGCACCAGAAGCAGAGCACATCCTTTGGACAAGGGGTCCCTGCACCTGAGAAGCTCCTCGACCCGGGGAAGATTGAGGACAAGGACCTTTCTCCAGAGCCGACAGAGACAGAAAGCCTTCCCCTGGAACTGACACCCTAAATTTGGAATTGTAACCTAGAAGGCTGTAAGAAAATAAATTTCTCTTTTTTAAAGCCATTCACTTGTGGTATTTCTGTTATACCAGCACCAATTAACTAAGCCAATGACTATTATTCACATTTACGTACCAATCACTAAGGCCAAAGATGAAGAAACTGAAGATTTTTACAATTTCTATAGTACAACTGAACGTGCAATCAGGATGCATTGATAATTACTGGTTATTGGAATGCAAATTTGGAAACAAAGAAGAAGGATTGGTAGTTGGACAAGATGGCCTTGGTGATAGAAATGATCCCAGAGATCACATGACAGAATTTTGCAAGAGCAATGACTTCTTCATTGCAAATACCTTTTTTCACTAACATAAACAGTGATTATACACATGGACCTCACCAGATGGGATACACAGGAATCAAAAAACTATATCTGTGGGAGCAGGCAATAGAAAAGTTCAATATCCTCAGTCACTTCAAGGTTAGGGGGAAATTGTGGAACAGATCATCAATTACTCATATGTCATTTCAAGTTGAAACTGAAGAAAATTAGAACAAGTCCATGCGAGTCAAAGAATGACCTCAAGCATATCCCACCTGAATTTAGAGACCATCTCAAGAATAGATTTGACACATTGAACACTAATGACAGAAGACCAGACGAGTTGTGGAATGACATCAAAGACACCATACATGAAGAAAGCAAGAGGTCATTGAAAAGACAGGAAAGAAAGAAAACACCAAAATAGATGTCAGAAGAGACTCTGGAACTTGCTCTTGAACACTGAGTTGCTAAAGCCAAAGGAGGAATTGATTAAGTAAAAGAACTGAAGGTTTCAAAGAGTGGCTTGAGAAGACAAAGTAAAGCATTATAATTACATGTGCAAAGAGCTGGAGATAGAAAATCAAAAGGGAAGGACATGCTCAGAGTTTCTCAAGCTGAAAGAGCTGAAGAAAAAATTCAAGCCTCAAGTTGTGATAGTGAAGGTTTCTATAGAAGTAATATTAAACAGTTCAGAAAGCATCAAAAGAAGATGGCAGGAATACACAGAACCATCATGCCAAAAAGAGGTAGTCGATGTTCAACCATTTCAAGAGGTAGGATACTATCAGGAACCAATGGTACTGAGGAAGAAGTCCAAGCAGAACTGAATGTATTGGCAAAAAAACAAGGCTCCAGGAATTGACGGAATATCAACTGAGATGTTCAACAAGTGGATGCAGTACTGGAAGTGCTCACTTGTCTATGCCAAGAAATTTGGAAGACAGCTACCTGGCCGAATGACTGGAAGAGGGGGATCCATATTTACGCCTATGACCAAGAAAATTGATCCAACCGAATGAGGAAATTATCAAACAAAATCATTAACATCATAAAAACGCAGTTAACCCAGTGCCATATGCAAGTAAAATTTTGCAGAAGATAATTCAAAAGCAGCTGCAGCGATATATCAACAGGAAACTGCCAGAAATTCAGGCTGGATTCAGAAGAGGACGTGGAACTGGGGATATCATTGCTGATGTCAGATGGATCCTGGCTGAAATTAGGGAATAAAAAAAGATGTTTACCTGTGTTTTACTGACTATGCAAAGGCATTTGACTGTGTGGATTATAACAAATTATGCATAACATTGTGGAGAATGGAAATTCTAGAACTTATGAGGAATCTGTATTTAGATCAAAAGGCAGTTGTCCAGACAGAATGAGAGGATACTGCATGGTTTAAAGTCAGTAAAGTTGTGTGTCAGGGTTGTATCTTTTCACCATACCTATTCAATCTGTAAACTGAGCAAATAATCCAAGAAGCTGGACTATTATGAAGAAGAATGGGGCATCAGGGTTGGAGGAAGACTCATTAACAACCTGCATTATGGAGATGACACAACCTTGCTTGCTGAAAGTGACAAGGACTTGAAGCACTTATTGATGAAGATCAAAGACCACAGCCTTCAGTATAGATTACACCTCAACACAAAGCCAACAAAAATCCTCACAACTAGACCAATAAACAACATCATGATAAATGGAGAAAAGATTGAAGCTGTCAAGGATCTCATTTTACTTGTCTCCGTAATCAACACCCGTGGAAGCAGCAGTCAAGAAATCAAAAGATGCATCGTATTAGGCAAATCTGCCTCAAAAGACCTTTTTAAAGTGTTAAAAAGCAAAGATGTCACCTTGAAGACTAAGGTGTGCCTGACCCAAGCCATGGTATTTTCAGTTGCATCATATGCGTGCAGAAGCTGGACAATAAATAAGGAATACAGAAGAAAAATTGACACTTTTGAATTGGGATGTTAACAAAGAATATTGAATATATACCGTGGACTGCCAAAAGAATAAACAAACCAGTCTTGGAAGAAGTACAACCAGAATGCTCCTTAGAAGCAAGGATGGTGAAAGTATGTCTTACATGCTTTGGGCATGTTGTCAGGAGAGATCAGTCCTTGGAGCAGGACATCATACTTGGTACAGTACGGTGTCAACAAAAAAGAGGAAGGCCCTCAAGAAGATGGATTGACACAGTGACTACGACAACGGCCTCCAGCATAACATTGATTGTGGGCATGGGACTTGACCAGGCAGTGTTTTGTTCTGTTGTTCAGAAGTTTGCTATGAGTTGGAACTGATTCTAGGGCACCTAACAACAACAACAACAGAGAGTTTCTAGGTAGTACAAATAGTTTGCTCTTGGGTACTAACTGAAAGGTTGGTGGTTCAAATATACCCAGTGGTGCTGCAGAAGAAAGGACTAGAGACCTACTTCCATAAAGTTAAAAAAAAAAAAAAAGAAAAACCTGGTGCCTGTGTAGCCGATTCTGACATATGGTGACATCATGTGTTACAGAGGAGATATGTTCCAAGGGGATTCCTTGGCTGTAATCTTTATGGAACAGATTGCAAGGCCTTTCTTCTGCAAAGATGCTGGGTGAATTCAATCAACCAACCTTTAGGTTAGTAGTCAAGGACAATTGGTTTGTGCCACCTAGGGAAATTTTAGTAAGATTACAACAGCAGAAAACCCTATGGATTGCAGTTCTACTCTGAAACGTGTGGGTTTGCCATGAGTCAGAATCAACTTGAAGACAACAGGTAAAAATACCTTATTAGAATAGATCATTGACTATCAGGAAACTGGGAGTGTATGAATTGATAAAGCATGACACACTGGTGAATGGGAGCTAGACACATAAACTGTGTCATGAAAGATGTATAATTTGAAATTTACCAAAACTAAAATAGGTATGATGTGAGAATAATGTGCAAGCGTGCCTGTTAACCCCAAACTACATTTGTGCTACTATAGGAATAAAAGGCCATTCTTTTAAAGGGAATTTGCATCTCAGTGCACATACTCCTCAAGGAAAAGAAAGTTTCGTTTGGACCCAGTGTTTGGCTGTAAGCTTTGAATTTGATAGTAACTTTTGTGTTAGGTAAAATTTATACTTCATGTGAGCATGATTTTAAAATTTAACTACTGTTTCTAACACAGGTTGATGACTTTGGCCTTTCAAGCTTGCTAAGGCAATTTTTCAGTAAGAGTATGGAAATAACTAAAAAAAACGAAACCCAGTGCCTTGGAGTCGATTCTGACTCATAGTGACCCTATAGGACAGAGTAGAACTGCCCCATAGAGTTTCCAGGGAGCACCTGGTGGACTTGAACTGCCAACCCTTTGGTTAGCAGCTGTAGCACTCAAGCACTACACCCCCAGCGTTTCCAAATGGAGATAAGTGCTATGGAAAACAAAATGAAGCAAGAGAGTGATGGGGCAGGATAGTCTTACTAGAAAGAGAACAAAAAAAAAAGTCAAGCATTTATCTGGCGGGGGGGGGGTGGGGCGGGAATTTCTGAATGAAGAAGAACAGACAGGAGAGTCTTAGGCAGTATCAGAACTGATGTGTCCAGGGAGGAGTGAAAGAGTCAGTGTGGCCAAAACAAAGTGAGTATGACAGAACAGTAGAGGGTGAATTCCAAGAAGTAAGAAGCAGGGGCAAGATCATGTTGTACTTTAGGCTCTTTTAAGTGTTTTGGCCTTTACTCTTAGTATGCTAGGTAGTCTTGCAAAGTTTGAGAAGAAAAATGGTACTTTTGAAACTAGATTCAAGGGGAGTAAGAGAATGCACAGAGACAAACTAAGAGGACGCAGCAGTAATTAAGGCTGATATAATAGTTCCTTGGGCCAGGGCCGTAGCAGAGGAGGCGTTGAGAAGTAGTCAAACTCTGAGTGTATACTGTGGGTAGAATCAACATGATATGCTGAAGGACTGATTGTGAGTTTTGTGAAATAAAAAGAAAACCTATGGATGCTTTCTTAGTTTTAATATGAACAAGTAGAAGGATGGTTTCCCATTACCTAAAATTAAGTTGTGAATATTGCTATTACCCATCTGCAAGCTGGAGTCCCTGGGTCGCACAAATGGTTAACTGAGAGGATGGAGGTCGAAGTCTACCCAGAGTACCTCAGAAGAAAGGACTGGAGATCTACTTTCAAAAAACCAGCCAATGAAAACACTATGAAGCACAGTTCTACTATGACATACTTGGGATCACTTTGAATCAGAATAAAGTTGATAGCAATTGTTTTATTTTTATTTAAATCTGAGAATTAGCTTGTGACGATAAGCCATGCCCATTAATATTACTATCTATTCATCAATTATTTGGAAATAAAATGTACTTGGAAAATGTTCACATTTTGTCATGCTCTATCTCAGTCTTATTGTCTTTATTACTATATAAATAGTTGAAATTTTACCATACATAGATTTTGGCATAGTACCATGAACAAGAAAATTGTTTTAAAAATACATAAGAACAAATAGTACATAAAACTTGGAAAGCATTTATGTAGTAGAAAAATGAGATGGGAGATACAGATGGTTTAAGTCATATTGCCCATAGGTTATACTATTCTTATTTAATGTTATATATGTATTTTCTTTACTTTTATATTGTATTATAAAGATGGTAGTGTAGCCTGAGTTAATTTTTAAGCATTTCTTGAGATTTGTGTTGTCTACAAAATAGTAGAATCTGTTGCCAATACAGATCTACAGGATATATAAAAGAATACATAAATGAAAGCAAGCCAAATGTAGTTTACAGAAAAGACCAGAAAATGGAAATAACATGTAAATATAAGAAAAGACACAATGCATTTACAAGATTAGAAACAAGCCAACAAATTCTTACTGAAAAAATGCTTATCACTTATCTCTAATGTAAATAGAGAGAGAGATTCCAGACAACACATGCTTCAAAGTAGAAATAAGTTATAAGGAAATAATTCTATACAGTATTGGTATATAAGGCACATTTTTTAAATACATTAAGAAAGTAGAAAAACATAATGTTGATTTACAGGATTTGAACAAATCAATGAACAGTTTTCAAATAGTGGAAAATAATTAGTTTTTAATCCTAAAACAGAGATTATACTTCATGTTAAACATTTAAAGAAACAAATTTAACACAAATAACAAAGTATAATTTTTAAAAGAAAACCCTAATATAAATTAAAAAGACAATAATAATAAAGATATTACCTGAATGGAAACAACATATGAAGTAACCATTATGGAAATTAAAAATCTAATACATGGAAAATGAAAAAAATACTTTCTGAAATAATCTTTGAACAATAGAGAAAATTGAAACCCCAATTGTAGGATATGTAGGGGACACAAAAAAAAAAAAAAAGATGTTTAGCAATCTACTTGATCAAAATATATGGAATGCCCTAATCCTGAATTCATCGTCAATTCTTAGCTTTATAATTTTTCCCTATCGACAGTTTTGAGACAAGTGACTGAAGCATTTAACTTGAAAATTTACTTTTAAAGAACATAATTAGCCTATAGAAATCAGGGTGAAGACACTGAGTTTTTGAAATAGACAAAAGTCCAATAGAAGTAATGTATCGAGGCTTGTTGACAATCATAGAAATGTAGGATTTTCAAGTGTTCTGCAAATTTACACCAATGATACATCACTGCACGCAGATTTTTAACCTGATGAATTTACAACTTTCCAGGTTCAAAAGTGTTGCAAGATGATTTTCCCCCTTGATAAGATCATATTCATTTCAAGGTTTAAATGGAAAGCAATTAACAATATTATACAGGTAAGTGGAAGCAGAAAGATGCAAAACAATACTGAATTTTTGTTTCTGTGTGTAATATATACACATACACAGGTGTTAGTAAGAACAGGAACATACCAAGAAAGATTAGTTCATCTCTATTTTCTTTAATATTTTTGAATATTTTCCAAGTTTTCTTGAATATTAACGTAAACCATTTTTCTATATTTAATTATATTACAATATTTACTTCATTACAAGCTCAAAAATGTGAAGGGGTGAGTTTTTTTATTTTAATTTTTAAGCTATTGATGTGTGTATCAATTAAGTTAATTAAAAATAATTTACAAAACACCAGGAAAATTCTTCATAACAAATGGCATTGTGCATTCGAAGTATTGCACCCTAACCCCCTGCCTTCTAGTTGATTCCAACTCTTAGCAACTCCACAGGACAGAGTAGAACTGCCCCACTGGGTTTCTAGGGCTGTGAATTTTTACGAAAGCAGACTGCCACATTTTTCTCCCACAGAGTGCCTGGTGGGTCGGAACCTCCGACCATTTGGTTAGCAGCTGAGAGCTTTAACCATTCTACCATCAGGCCTCCTTAAATATTGCAAGGATGCATATATTCTAATGATAATGAGCACCATTTAAGTACTGCAAGAAATGCGTTTTTGTCAGATTTAAACTTTACTGTAACTCTATGGACCAGGAATTATTTATTTTTCACAGTTAAGAAAACTGAGGCTTAAAGTGTTAGTAACTTATTAAGGGTCATACAGCTAAATGGGTAGCTGACCTGGAATCTACCCTGGAATGTCTAACTCAAAAGCAAGTGCTCATAATCACTGAGCTATATATACATCCCTCTGTATAATGCATAAATTGATCTCTGAAACTGTTATCATTGTGCCAAAAATGTAGCTATTATCCCCAACTGAATTCTCTGAAATTGGGTGTGCATGGAGGTTGATATAATGTAATTTAAAACAAACAAAAAAATCACCAAACCAAACCCATTACTGTCGAGTCCATCCTGACTCACAGAGACCCTATAGGACACAGTAGAACTGTCCCACAGGGTTTCTAAAGAACAGCTGCTGGATTTGAACTGCTGATCTTTTGGTTAGCTGCCGAGCTCTTAACCACTGCACCACCAGGGCTTCATTACCCATAACTAAAGTCTCTGAAATTGGATATGCATGGAGGTTGGTACAATACAGTTTAAAAAATGATAGCCTATTTTCTTATTTTGCACGTTAATTTTCCTTAAAGGTATATGTATTTAAACCACAAGTTCAACTCATATTTCCTGGCTTCCAATTACTATATAGATTTCTAAAAAAAAAAAAAATAAATAAGGCTAGAGATGTCCAAGATCATATATAATCAAGTAAAAAATAGTTCGACATAAATAGAGGCCAATTGAAAGATGAAATTGGTATTAGAGAGAAAAACCAAGGAAATACCTAGTAGGAAAGAAAGAAAATTTGAGATTAAATAGGGAACATCACTGCCGTCTTACATGCCTTGGGCTCTCTCTCTTCTGCATAACTCTAATGAGAGCATTTTTCACTTCTTTGTTCCTGAGACTATAAATGAGTGGATTCAGCATGGGGATCACAATAGTATAAAAAACAGAGGTCACTTGATCCTTTCCCAAGGAGTAGGACTTACTTGGCTTTAAATGAGTAAAAATCATGGTACCATAGAAGATGGTGACTCCCAGGAGGTGGGAGGCACAGGTAGAGAAGGCTTTTCGCTTTCCTGAAGTGGAATGAATTTTCAGTATAGTGGAGAGAATGGATGCATAGGACACAGAAATTGTGATAAGAGACACCATTAAGGTAGAGCCAGCAAAAATGAATATCATGCTCTCAGTACCATGTGTATCAGTGCAGGACAGGGCTAAAATTGGGGGTGTGTCACAGAAAAAGTGATGGATTACATTGGAGTCACAGAAATGCAATGTGTTCATGCAAAGGATATTGACAAAGGAGTCAATGAAGCCAATCACATAGGATGCAGTGATGAGGGAGCGGCAGAGTGTCGTGGACATAATAACTGGGTATTGTAGAGGATTACAGATAGCTACGTAGCGATCATAGGCCATAGAAGACAGAAGAAAACATTCTGTGCCACCCAAGAAGACAAAAAAATACATCTGGGTGAAACAGCCCCTGAATGAAATATCCTTGGTCGAAGTCAGTAGGTTTTCTAAGGTTTTAGGAGTAATGACTGTCGAGTAGCTGAGGTCAAGGAATGAAAGATGACTGAGGAAAAAATACATGGAGGTGTGAAGCTGGAGATCCAGGCGGATTATTAGTATCATCCCTGTATTCCCCAACAGAGTAACCAGGTATATTAGGAGAAATAGAGTAAAGAGGACCAGCCAGATCTCTTCAGAGTCTGTCAGTCCCATGAGGATGAAGTCAGACACGTTTGTGTTATTACTTCTACTCATAGTATGCAACTTCTCTAAACTGTAGAAGATTAAATTAATACTTAGCATCAGTGACTTCAAACAGGTTTTGTCTGGATGAATGATCTGGAATTAAAAAAAAAAAACAGTTTTGTGTTTCTATAAATTGGTAATACAGAGTAGGTTACAAAATATGACTGAACAAAATCTTAATTTCATTGCTATATGTAAATAGGGGTGTAAATGGACATTGGAATGTTATATAATCAGAAAGTAACATATATTATGTAATTAGCATGAAATGACCAGTGTTCTCAAGGCTTCCCTTTCCTAACACATTTAATCTCCACGAAAATATCATGCCATAGGTGTTATTATTACTCACATTTTTTGATAAGAAAACTGGCACAGAAGTTTAAGTAATTTATCCAAAGTAAAAGCGAGTAAATGTTGGCTCTGTGATTCTACCATGTTAGGTTTATTACAAAAAGCATGCTCATAACACTATGTTCTTAATTATAATTAATTTTGGCAACCTGAAGAAAAATTATAAACGTGAAGTAGGCAGTGATAGAAACAAAGTTGTAATCCATCATTTTATGTCCTTTTGCTTTCAATATCATTTAATACAACGGACAGATCGGAAACTTCAACCTTTGGAGTTTTTACCGTGATGTATTAAAATTGGAGACCACAGAATAGTCATTTCTAGAAGACATTTTGTTTTCTTGACTATTTAAAATAAAATACCTTCTGAAAGTTATAGTTCCAAAATATGAATAATTGCTTATATACAGCTGATTCCACCAACTCCGTAAGTCTGTTTCCACAAACCCTAGCATCACTTATGGTAAGGTGTATGTAGATGTCTCCATTTTATTTGATCTGACCTAAACAAAACTAAAACCCATTGCCGTGGAGTTGGCTCCGACTCATTGTGACCCTGTAGGACAGAGTACAAAGTGCCCCACAGGGTTTCCCAGGCTGTAGGACTTTACCGGAAGCAGACTGCCAGGTCTTTCTCCCACGGATTGACTTGGTAGATTTGAACTGCTGAGGATTTGATTAGCAGCCGAGCGTATAACCACTGCACCACCAGGGCTGCATGATCTGACCTAAAACCCTCTAATTTTGAGAATAATACTTACAGTGAGCCAAACTTGGTGAAAAGTTTCTTCTTCCAATATTACCTGTCTGGAATTTTGTCAAGCTCGAAGTATTCTTCAAAAAAAAAAATAAATAAATAAAGTAAAATAAAATAAAGCCTTTAAGGAGATGAAAATTTCTGTGATATAATATTGTTTTCCCTTCAAACGCAAAATGTTTACATTTCTGTGGATGCATTTTTGTTCCTGAGGTAAATCAACCTTCAAATTTTGTTCAGTTCCTAGTCAAATGCAAAATTTGAGAGGAAGTTACATCTCTAAAAAATACCTGCGAGCGACTATGAACTTAAGCGAGCTGAATATCCCTTGCCTCTCACCCTAGTAATTCCACGGCACTTCATATACTGGGAGTTGCTGAGAATGCAACATTCCATCATCCTTGGGGACTAATTTCCAAGGGACATTGCTCGGCACCTTTCCAAAGATAAAAACTCAAGGACTAATATATTCACGCTAGGCTTGTAACAGATTGTTGCCTACTCCTTTAGAAGAGACATAATGAGAACCATGATGATTTAGTCTTCCTTTTTTTTCTAGAATGTTAGATAAACTCTTTTTAGAGAAACGCTTAATTACTCTGTAACTCAAAGGCCAAGTAGTTGACTACGAATGGTAGGATAGTACATTCTTTACACTGAATTCTTTTTATACTTTTAAGTATGATACTATCATAGGAATAAAGCATTGCTTATTAGAAAAAGCAGAGAAATACAACAAAATTCAAAGAAAATGAAACTCATTCAAAACTGTTTTTAATATTTTCATGTATTTTCTTCCAATAATTTTTCTTTGTGTTTAAAATGTTGACTTATATGTCTACTTACATAGTGTATCAATTATCATACTATATATTCAGTATCTTGTCCTTATTTTATCACTAAACACTAATAATACCCCTTGGGCTATGTTAGATTAGTCTTCTACAAAACACACAATTTCATGTGTCATGCATTGACTGGTGCTCTGTAGATAAATTCTCTCCAGGAGTATTCAGCAGCAGACAGGGGGACGCTTTGAGGCATAACAAGGAAACCCTGGCGTGGGTTCTTCATTCAGGTTTTGCAGTGTTACCTAATTCATCTGCACAGAAATACATGCAATTTGTATTACCATTTTAAGGTACTTGGCTTTTGTTTTATAGAAAGAAAAATGAGAGAAGAAAGGACAAAAAAAAAGATGCTGAGACTAATAAACATTTTACAATGTTATATCAGAAAAATATTAATATATCAAAAATGTATTAATTTATTATAATATAAATTATTTAAAATAATTATTAAGATATGTTAATATATCATAAAAACTCTGAATACGATCAGGTCAAAAGCTTTCTTAATTACAAAGGAAAAGAAATTGAAATATGAAAAAAATCTCAGGAATCTTTTCTGAATCCAATATGATAACATCTTTTCCTTTATTCTTCTTTTAATATGGTTGATTTTTCAATATTTACCAATCCTACAAATCTGAGATAAATCCCACTTGATTATGATAGATAATTATTTTTAGTGTTTCTGGATTAAATTTTCTTTTCTTTTATTAAAGATTTTTAAATACATGAGCATTAAAGGCATGTCTGTCATTTTTTTTCCACATAATGTATATTTCAAATTTTGATATTAGGCTTATATTAGATCCATATAACAATTTTTGTAAGAGTTGCCCCTATTCTCTTTTCTGAAAGAACTTGTGTAATGTTTGTATTGTTTCTTCCTTAAAAGTTTAACAGAAATTACCATTGAACTATCTGGGTCTAAAGATTTCAGGTTTTTTTTTTTTTTCTTTTAAGGAAGTGGCATTTGTGAATTTATAATCATAAATTTAGTATCTAGTATATAGTGGGATATTCCATTTCTATCACATCCATATATTTCTGCAGCCCCTTTTGAATGATCTTCAACATAATTTCACTTGTGTGTGATATTAATGGCATTGTTCAATAATTTCCACACTGGGTTAGATCACCTTTCTTTGGAATAGGCATAAATATGGATCTCTTCAAGATGGTTGGTCAGGTAGCTGTCTTCCAAATTTCTTGGCATAGACAAGTGAGCACTTCCATTGCTGCGTCCATTTGTTGGAACAACTCAATTGGTATCCAGTTAATTCCTGGAGCCTTGTTTTTTTGTTGACAGTGCTTTTTAAAAAAGGGTTGATGGGCATATCCACTAAATAATTCTCTTTGTGATTAATATCTCAGAACCCAATACCGCTCATACATACCCCCGTAATAAAATAATTGTCATAATAATAAATGTTTAAGAACAGTAAAAGGGGATACTTAATATAGCATCTGAAAACAAGAAAACTGTGTTTAAACTCATTTTTTTTAATACTTAAGAAATAGCTTTTGAAAGGTTACTTGAAAATGTTTGACTCTTCCATCTGTAAAAAAAAAAAAAATGATAAAGGACCCATACCTCACACCACACACAAAAACTAATTCAAAATGATCAAAAACCTAAATATAAAACTTAAAAAGATAAAGATCGTGGAATTAAAAATAAGGGCAACACTAGGGGCCCTAATACATGGCATAAAAGGTGTACAAACCATAACTAACAGTGCACCAACACCAGAAGAGAAATTAGATAACTGGGAGCACCTCAAAGTTAACACTTATGCTCAACAAAAGACCTCACCAAAAGAGTAAAAAGATAACTCACAGACTAGGAAAAAAAATTTGGCTGCACCATATCTGACAAAAGTCTAATCTCTAAAATCTATAGAATACTTCAACACCTCAACAACAAAAAAAAAGACAAAAAACTCAATTAAAAAATGAGCAAAGATATGAACAGATGCTTGACCACAGAAGACACTCAAGAAGTTAACAGACACATGAGGACTTGCTCCCCATCATTAGCCATGAGAGGAATGTAAATCAGAACTACAATGAGATACCATCTGATTCTGATATAACTGGCACAAATAAAAAAAAAAAAAAAAGAAAATAACAAATATTGGAGCAGATGCAGGGAAATTGGAACTCTTATACTGTGCTGGAGGAAGTGTAAAATGGTATAACCACTATGGAAAATAATAGGACATCTCCTTAAAAAGCTACAAATAGAAATACCATATGATACAGCAATCCTACTCCTAGCAATATATTCTAGAGAAATAAGAGCCATCACGTTAATAGACACATGCACACCCATGTTCATTGTAGCATTATTCACAATAACAAAAAGATGGAAACAATCTAAGTGTCCATCAATAAATGAACAGACTAACAAACTATGATACATACACACAATGGAATATCATGCAATGATAAAGAGCAATGATGAATCCACCAAACATCTCACAACATGGATGAATCTGGAAGGCATTATGCTGAGTGAAATAAACCAGTCACAAAAGGACAAATATTGTATGAAACCACTATTGTAAAAACCCAAGAAAAGGTTTATTTGCAGAAAAAAAAAAAAAAAAAATTCTGATAGTTAAGAGGGAGGGGAGGGGTGGCAAGAGAGAATCACTAATTAGATAGCAGAGAAGACAACACAAATATAGGGAAAGTCAGCACAATTTGACCAAGGCAATGTCATACAGACTTTCTAGACATATTCCAAACACCTTGAAGGACTGTTACTGGGGCTGCTGGCTGGGAACCATGGTGTCAGAGGACATCTAGGTCAACAGGCATAACATACGTCATAAAGAAAATGTTCTACATCCTAATTTGGTGAGTAGCACCTAGGGTCTTAAAAGCTTTTGAGCAGCCATCTTACCTTTTGGTTAGTAGCTGTAGCTTTTAACCACTGGACCACCAGGGCTCCAAATAAAACCAAAGACACGAGGAAAATAATAGACCGAAAGACTAATGGACCACCTGAACCACAGCTCCACCAGCCTGAGCCCAGAAGAACTTAGATGGTGCCCGTCAACCACTAATGATCGCTCTCACAGAGATCACAATAGAAGGTCCTGGACAGAGTGGGAGAAAAATGTAGAACAATAACCCTAATTCACAAAAAAAGACCAAACTTATTGGTCCGACAGAGACTGGAGGAACCCCTGAGACTACAGCCCCCGGACCCCCTGCTAACTCAGAACTGAAGCACTCCCTAATCCACCATTCCACCAAAGTTTAGACAGACTTATAAAATAATAATACATGTGAGGAACTTGCTTCTTAGTTCAATCAAGTATACCAGACTAAAAGGGAAACACCTGCCCAAAAACAAAGAGGAGAAAGCAAGAAGGGACAAGAAAACTGGACTAATGGATACAGAGAACCCAGGGTGAAAGTGAAAGGGGGAGAGTGCCGACACATTGCTGGGATTGCAACTAATGTCACTAAACAATTTGTGTACAAAGTTTTTGAAAAGAAAGCTAATTTGGGCTGTAAACTTTCACTTAAGACATAATAAAATTAAAAAAGGGGAGTTTGAATCTGTTCACTTATTAATAAAATCTTATTTTATTAGTTCCAACTTCGTTCATTGTAATAAGATTAGATAAGGTTATGAATTACATTCCTTAAAACTATGCCTGACATATACTAAGAACTCCATAAGTTTAGAAATTTTGATGGTGATGATAATATATATGCAGGTGCTGTGTAATTAGAGGCAAATATGCAAACATACAATAATCCCTATAGAACTTTAAAATATTTCTTATACACTAGTAATTACACATCATATTTGGATATAAACATGATTCTTAAAATGATAACCTTTAAGTTTTTTTTAATATATGTGCAACCATTTACATTGAAATAGATAAAAGTGAGAAATATACATTTCTGTATATTTCAGTTGAAGAAGTATTCCAAGCAGATTAAGGAAAGACATTGGGGTACAATTAAAATACAAATCTTGAGAGAAGAAAGATGCTAACTGACCAATTCCTTTATGAGATGAGTTTGAGAGTAAATCCTAACTCAATAACGTTAATGAGGTGGGATTAGCGGCAGTTATGTTCGTGAGATAGAACTCAATCTACAAGACTAGATTGTGTCTTAAATCAATCTCTTCTGAGATACAAAACATAGAAGCAAGCAGAGAGACAGCCAATCTCATACCACCAAGAAAACAGCACTGGGGTTCCAGTGCAGAGAAGCTCCTAGACCAAGGGAAGATTGATGACAAGGATCATTCCCCATAGCCAATAGAGAGAAAGTCTTCCCCCAGAGCTGACACCCTGAATTCAGACATCTAGCCTACTAGACTGTGAGAAAATAAATTTCTCTTTGATAAAGCCATCCCTTTATGGTATTTTTGTTATAGCAGCACTAGATAACTAAGTCACTATCTGTCATCTATCATCATCATCATCTTTATTTATTTTTGTAGATTTAAAACCGGTGTCTTACTGAATAGAGGGAAACCTATACATATGTCCACAAAGATCAGGAACAAGATCTCTACTGTGCATGACCCTACTTAGAAGTATCTTAATTTTTCTAACACTCTAAAATTCCCATGCAAGTTCACAGACTCCTGCACCTCTTCACGAGTAGGTGATCTCCTTCCCAGGCCAAGCAGTGTACGTGGAGATCTGATTTGTACTTTGGAGTTTTGAGCAATGTTGCTGATCAGCTCATACCATGGATCAATGTAGTTGATAGAGCTGTTTCTTAAGGAAAATTAGCATGAGCTTATGAGGCAACAGCTTTGAGTACAGATATTGAATCTCAAGCTCACAACTGTGTGGAATTGATAGCACTCCTCCAAAATGTCTTTTCGAAATGATTTAAAGAGATTTCTCCTGAGATACACCATGCTCTATCCCAGTCTATCATTAAGCCTTGAAAGAAGTTTATATGCTTTTAATACTAACAGGCATTGGAATAAATATTATCCAAATTTGCCTTACATAATTAAGAAGTTAAGAATAAGAAACTATATGAAAAACAGAAAGAAAAAAAATTATAGGAGAAAAACAGATATATGATAAGGTTTTTAAAATTATACATTTGATTTTGTCCTGTGCAACTACAATAAGGGGATGATACTTGATTCAGTTGAGGATGAGAAAGGGCACCTACTTAGGCTTTTAAATGTTCCAAAAGGAGATGATGCACAAGATAAAGAGCAAAAGAGAAATTGGGCAGGTGGTCGAAGTCATATATATCCATGAACTATCCCACATGCATTCTTTCTCCTCCAGCCTCCTCATACCATTTCTCTGCTACTATTCTGTGATATTTTCTCTGAATAAAAATATCAATGTCATTGTCAAAGGTATCACCTTTCTGTGCAGGAGAATGGCTACATCTTCAAATTTTTGCTGCACTTCAGAGACCAGAGATGAATCATTTCAAATGCACAGTGTCTAGTGTTATGTCTGTTTTCAGGGAGGGTAGGCATGGAAGAGACATTACAATAGCTAGATTTCTCATGACAAACTCAGAATCCTTAATTAAACCCAACTAATTTTTTTTTTTTTAATCAAGATACTGGGATATACTGCATGAATAACAGGGTCTAACCCAGTAGCTGGATTCAGGGAACAACTTGAAGCAAGGACTCATATACAACATAGGATTCTATCTCCTTGTCTCATCTCAGCTATTTAATGTACATCTTTTTAATTATCCTCTATGCCCCTAAAGTTCTACCATAGGTAATACAGGGGGAGACATGGCCAATAATTCCCAAGCTTAAAAAATTATAACTACAATCTTAGTACTTATTCAAACAGCCACAGGGAAGTGCTCTGACTGGACCATGTTGGGTATGGCCATACTAATCATCTCTGGCCAGGTGTAAGCAGACATGTATTATTTAGGGACTATGTGCAAAATGGAGACCTAGTGGTTCAGTGGTTAAGAACTATGGCTGCTAACCAAAAGGCCAGCAGTTCAAACCTACCAGCTGCTCCTTAGAAACCCTATGGAGCAGCTGTTCTCTGTCCTGTAGGGTTGCTATGAGTTGGAATGGACTTGAATGCAACAGCTTATCTGCAAAGTAGAAGTGAGTAAAGAAAAATTCTTAGATAGTGCATGTAGCAGTTAAGTAGAAAAAGTCATATATCCATAGTGATTATATTAAGCTAAACTGAGAAATAGGAAAGTCATAATATTCCAAGGTTTGGAAACTTTAAAGGAGAATAATCACGGACATGGATTCCAGTTTTAGTGTGAAGCTCCACTTTAAGCAATTACGCAGGAAGAGGCCACTTCACCATTTCCCTCTTAATTTCCATGATTGTTGGTCATCACTGTGTCAGCCATCCCAACTGGGAAAAAGTGGAAGTCCAGGAGAAGATATCCTCTTAAGCAAGTGAGGTTAAACCTTCACACGTCATCTCTCTCTCCTACCTCACTGACAAGATCAATGTCACATGACCATTCAGCCAGTCTCTTAATGAGAAGCTACAATAAATAGAATTAAGGGTCAAAAGAGAAGCTACATTGGAGGGTTATAGAAATATTTGTGTCTGCCTGGGGGAATAAAGAAAACCCTGGTGGCATAGTGGTTAAGAGCCATGGCTGCTAACCGAAAGGTCACTATTTGGATCCAGCAGGTGCTCCTTGTAAACTCTACGGGGCAGTTCTACTCTGTCCTGTAGGGTTGCTATGAGTCAGAATCAACTCGAACCAGTGGGTTTGTTTGTTTGTTTGTTTGTTTTGGTTTTGGGAGAATAAAGCCGTAAAAAGATGTATCAGTCTTCTTCCATAAAGATTACAGCCTTGGAAATCCTGTGGGGTAGTTCTAGTCTGTCCTATAGGGCAGCAATGAGTTGGAATGGACACTATGGCATTGATTTGGCTTTTGATTTGGGGAGAATAAAGGGTTACTTTTCACAGGAGGGAAATCCTGGTTGCATAGTGGTTAAGAGCTACCACTGCTAACCAAAAGGTCAGCAGTTCAAACACACCAGGTGCTCCTTGGAAACTCTATGGGACAGTTCTACTCTGTCCTATAGGATTACTACAAGTCGGAATCTCTTTGGTGGCAATGGTTTTTTGTTTGATTTTCCATAGGAGGTGATGTTCTAGATGATTCTAAAAGATGGACAAGAGCTTTCCAGGCAGACGCTGTGACTAAACTACAGGGTATAAGAAGGCTTTCTGATCATTTCAGATTTTGCATCCTCAGATTTAGTATTCACGTAAATACCATTTGACTACCACTTGACTCTATTTCATAAGTTCACTCTAAGATTGGGAATGTCTTATGCAGTTTTTCCCATTAATTATTTTACTCTCTAAAGATGGAACAGGTGTGAAAAAATTAGAAGAGTGGCCCCGAGGTTAGTACTCCTCAGACTGTATTCCACAGAGAAACTTCACTGCTGCAATAACTCGCTCAGAGACAGCATGGGTTCTTTGGCAAATAACCTGACAGATCGTCGAGTTTAAAAGTGCAACATAGCATAGGAAACAGCTGCCTCACAATGAATAATGGGCTCTTTCCCACCTAAAGGGCACTGACTGATTTAAAAGTGAAGGATATGCTTCAGGGGAAAATGAAAATGAATTTGTTACTTGAATAACCTAAACACAAACAGCTATACTATTTAAGCCTCTTTTCTTTAGAGGAAAAAAAAAAAAGTATAAGGCGATTCCTCCCCAATATGAAAAGGTGAGCAGTAATTTTTTTTTTTCTGGCTTCTTTTATTGTAGTGTTTTGTTTTTTAATCTCAAAAATCAAAAGCCTTCAAGGAAACTAGTTTCCTGGAATTGGATTCATTTATGAAATGAGTCTTTTGAACTTGCAATGCACAAACAGTACCAATGATAGTGTCTTAATTTTTATAATAGTAAACGATACATAAAAGGGACATGCAATCACCTTATTGTTATAAAGAGTTTTATATTTCTTAAAGTTTTATTACTATTATTAGAGCAGCAAATACAAAATAATATTTTCTATTGAATTCTCTGTAAAACCTGCTGAGTTTTGGTTAAGAATAGGACTGACAGTATACTGCTGAGTTGAAGTAAGTTAGGTTATGTACTAGTTTCTCAACATTGTTCATGTTATTTTACTTTTTTATGTCTCTGGCTCCACATGTAAAATGTGAACTATAATACCTAGTTTATTCAGAATGCATTAAGTGAGCTAATAAAGTCATTAACGTGGTGTTCAGGACTTAATAAATGTTCAAAAATTATCAGCAAAAAAAGTAAGTTTTAACTAATCAGTCTTCTCCACTCTTCCCTACAGCTCCATGACGTTGCTGTTTTTTGTTGCCATCAGGTTGATTCCAGCTCATGGAGAACGCGTGTGCACAGAGTAGAACTTGCCCCATAGGGTTTTCAAATCTGTGAGCTTTCAGAAGAAGATTGCCAGGCCTGTCTTCCGAGGTGCCTCTGGGTAGATTCAAACTGCCGATCTTTTGACTAATAGTTGAGTGCTAAATCATTTGCCCCAACCAGGGACTCCCAGCTCCATGTTTCTCCCTGTTAAAGCAGAAAAAGTTGCAAAGAAAGATGGTTCCTTGATGGAAGAGAACCTCTTTTCAGTAAAGATATGGGGACTACTGAAGTTACTTATATATCTATAGCAATGTCTTTTCCTGTATGCCCAAATTACAAGAGACTGGCACAAAGGATATTAAAAAGAAAAATAACCCAGTAAGTTAAAGTGATTTTTTATCTAGGTATTGCTGCTGGCTTATGATCACACAGAGGAGAATAAAATCTACTAATTATCAGTTCAGCATTCCTGCTAAAGCACTGGCCTATACATACTCCCCTCTCCTAGACTGAAAAAAGAATATTCCAGGGCAGGAGAAAAGATGGGCAAAGTTTGAGAGGAAAGAAAAAGGGTATAAATTAAAATAACCATGATAAACACAATAACTGATCATAATAACCATATCTAATAGAACAACAACTGATTGTTTTAAGTCAAACGTTTAACATATATTATGCTACTTACTCTTCAAAAAGACTCCCTGAATTACATATTATTACTATTGTGTATATATTTTTTCAAATAAGAACAGTAAGCTCTGATAATTTAAAGACATATCATCATAATACTTGTTTTCTCCATTTTAAGTCACTCAGTGTCCAGTTATTTGGATAATGAGTTCTTGAGTCTAGGTTACATGGAACAACATTGCTGAGATAAGTGTAAATTCTTCATTCATTCATTTGCCATCCAGGAAATATTTATAAAGCACCTGCCTGTGTAAGTACCTGTATTAGAATACAAAAATGAGGAGGGGATGAGGGTATTATTTTCCTTTCAGAATATTCTGTTCTCTTTTCTTGAAAGTAGAAATAACAATAGTTCTGTGATATCTTTACATCTCAGAAAGTCTCAGATTAGATGTGACTTCCTTCTGTAACACCTTGTACTTTTCTCTGCATAGACTCTGAACATTCTGTTGTAATACATGATTTACTTGTCTAACTTCACTATTAGTCTCAAATCTCTGTAAAGACAGAAACTGAACCCATACATATATATATATATTTTTTTTTTTTTTACTTTTTTACTGTGTTTTTCACACATGGTGTGGACCATAAGTAAACTACAATATATACTACAAAATATATATTGATTTACTGTCTTAAACTTTCATCCAAACATAATTGGGATGTTGAAAGTCAAATTCTTTATAGTTCCAGTTGTTTCAAAGCTAGTTTTCATAATGTATAACTTCTAGAGAAAAAAAAAAAAGTAAATACAGGAAAGGTGATATAAAATTTTGAGGTGATGTAAAGTGGCAAAATAACTACAAAAATGTGAACAGAGTAGAAAAAAATAATAAAAGAGAGAGAGATGAGGAAGACAAAGATAGAATAGAGATGGCAAAACGGGAGTTTAGGGCATGCCCTTGTGGTCTCAGTTTATAGAATGTATTATTTTAACCTAAAACTTTCTAGGTCCTGGATCTTTCACCTTGACATGTCTGATCTGTTAGTAGAGAAACTAGTAGACGTATTTTATCTTTAGGGTATGTTGTGAAAAGTAAAAGTCAGAATGGAGGATTAATTTAACTAAGAAGGAAGGAGCTGCTGATAGTGAGAAGAAAATAAAAGTAGGAACTATAAATTGCCTAAGTTGTTTGGAATATGTGAGAGGGAAGGGGAACTTGGAGTCTTAAAAGAAGAGAAATTATATCCTATACAAAATGCAAAAGAATTTGGAATCTCATAAATAGAGAGGAGAGTTCAAAACTCTTGAAAGTGTAGATTTTGAAGTATGTCACAATCTGTGACAAAGGTCACAGTTAACATTAGTGAGAGAAACAAAGTTTGGATGGATATTCTGCAAAGGAATGTCCAAGGTCAAATATAGTAGAAGAGAGGCTGAATTTCTTTGGGATAAAAATGCTTAATTCTTGAAGAAGCTGGTTAGGATCACTCTACACTGTATGTAACACTGTATTTTCTAATTATTATTTAAAAAAAGATGTTTATTTATATTTGTTGTTGTAGTTGAAAGTTGCCTTCAAGTTGATTCCAACTCATGGCAACCTCATGTATAGAGAGCAGAACTGTGGTCCACAGGGTTTTCAAGGCCGTGACCATTCAAAAGCAGATCACCTGTCTTCTGAGAGACCTCTGGATGGATTTGACCGCCCACCTTTTGGCTAGTAGTCAAGGGCTTAACTGTTTGCACCACCCAGGGACTCTCTATTTATAATTAGAAATGGAAAAAAAAAAAGTACAAACAGAAGATTTCACTTTTCGTCTGGTGTCAGATCAGAACTCCATGATTAAATTCTCCTTTTACACAATTTTCTTCTTTTCTTTGTTTAATAACTCTGTAAAGTCTTAAAATTACCTAATTATGCCTTGAGGGCCTAAAATTCAGACTCTAAGTTTAATTGTTAAAATTTATTGGGGCCATGGTATGGTTGAGAATATAATATAACAAAATCTTATTTATTTTATCTTGTATTTCAAACATTAAGTGATGGTGTGATTTGATATGGTACATTGTTTTTAATATAAATTTGTATGGTATGCTGGCCATTGCTAAGTGATAAATATATTATAGCGGAAAGGGAGTATTTATGATTTTTGTGATCAGTAATTAGGTCTGTTTCCTAGGCAGTGAATGATCCCAGATGGACTGAATCAGACATGAAATTGGAGTCATACTGGCTGCCTTGATAATTGGTTATCTGAGATGCACCTCAGAGTGGAAGCATCAAAGCAAAAATGGAGGAATAATATGAAAAAGTTGTAAATGAGAAAGTGCAAGGCAGAAACAAAAACAAAACAAAACAAAAAACAATCGAAAATTAAATAGGCACAAAAAAGACAAGAAAGAGAAACCTTTCTCATTAAGAGTATGTCACTTGTAAACTAAGGGAGATCTTATCCAGAGTATAGGAAATCTGATGTGTTTTGGTATTTTGTATTGTTGTCTATTTTGCTGTGATTCATTTTTCACAGGTTCATAGCATTTATTATGAGCAGGAAGAATAGAGTGTAGATAATTTTGTTTTCACATCCTGGAATTTTAGGATATAGGATTTGAAATCTATTACCAAAACAGCTTATCCTATCAACCCACAAAACCTGGATGTCCATACTATGACAATGGACTTGAAATCATTGGTTCAAGACATGCCATTTTGCAGCTGGTTCCAGAGGATTAAAGTGACTTCTAAACCTTGAAATCAGTTTGTTTACAGACGGAATTCGCTGGACAAAAAGAGGGGGGGAATCTCACCACTTTGGTAGAATTCATCCTGCTTGGCTTTGCTGATGTTCCTGGCCTCCAGAAATTTCTTTTTGGGATGTTTTTGATAATCTATATGATTATCCTGATTGGAAATAGCCTCTTTATCATAATAACCAAGGTGGACCCTTCCCTCCAGACCCCCATATATTTTTCCCTTGGGAACTTTTCCTCCTTGGAAATATGTTATGTGTCAGTCACTGTCCCTAGATTGCTAGCAGACCTCTGTCGACAGAATAGAAATATTTCCTTTCTGGCCTGTGCTACTCAAATGTATTTCTTTCTGGTCTTGGGGGCCACCAAGTGCTTCATTCTGACTGCAATGGCTTATGACAGGTATGTGGCCATTTGTAACTCATTACTCTACCCTCTCATCATGAACACCCGACTGTGTATCCAATCGGCAGCTGGCTGTTGGATCAGTGGAATTCCAGTACACATAGGGTTCACCTATCTGATCTTCTCTCTACCCTTCTGTGGACATAACCAGCTAGATCACTTTTTCTGTGACATACCTCCAGCGCTTAAACTAGCCTGTGGCAACACATTTATGATTGAGATGTTGATTTATGTGGTTGCTGTTCTAGTTGTCACTATACCTTTTATGTTGATAAGTTGGTCTTATGTCCAAATAATCTCAACCATCCTGAAGCTGCCATCAGCAACAGGGCGAGCCAAGGCCTTCTCCACTTGTTCTTCCCACCTTATGGTGGTGGCTTTGTTCTTTGGATCAGGCATCATTACATACATGAGACCAAAGTCTAGTCATTCAGTAGGAGTGGACAAACGCCTTTCTCTTTTTTACACCATTGTGACACCTATGTTTAACCCTATGGTATATTGTTTGAGGAACAAAGACATCATGGTAGCAATGAGAAAATTTCTATCAAAATGGATTGTGTTATGATTCAAACATATGACTTTTAAAATCTGTTTTCTTATTTGTTATAAAAAAATTTTTTTTTATAGTCTCCATATATATTAACTTTGGTTCTTTCTCTGATATTCTAAGAAATCTTAATTACTGTCAATAAATTATCTCATATATATATTTTTTTATCTCATCATAAAATCAACTCTGCTTTTCTTTTCAGACAGTAATCAATCCCAATTTTTAATACATTCTTATGCTCAATGCAAGATATTGAAGTATCTGTATACCACATTGGAATCCTCAAAGATCGTGCTTGGTGTTATTGTTTATAAGATTCTAGAATATTGCCTACATTTTCTTCATCACTAAAAAATTGTATTCATCTTTATATCTCCATAGCCCAACATATTTTCTGGAATATGATAGACATTTAATTAATTTGGTTAGATTGAAATGATGAGTATTGGCAAAGTTCTTATTTTTAGTGTTTTATCTGCTCATGATCAGTAATTGCATTATAAGCAGGTAAGTTCATGTAAAGAAGAGAAGGAGGAAGGAAGGCAAATAATGGTAACTGAGTAATTAAAAAAAAATGTGTTTTATACAAAACCATTAAATGTAAGCCCTGGACTGTGTGAGTCATTTTTCTTGCCTCTACCCTATTTCACCTCCATGTAGAAAGATCTTAATGCCACAAGGTCTTAATGACAAAGAAGTATTTGACTAAAGGCTGTGTGTTAAAGGCAAGAAATGGTAAATTTGAATGTTAAGGCTAAAATATAAGAGAATTTGAAAATAAAGGAATGAGCTCTATGTTCAAAAACAGCAGCATTCATGTCAATTAAGAAACCTAAGGAATAGTAGTGCAAATGGTTAATGCATTCAGCTGCTAACTGAAAAATTGGAGGTTTAAATCCACATGGAGATGCCTAGGAAGCATGGCCTGGCAATCTACTCCTGAAAAATCATACACTGGAAATCCTATGGAGCACAGTTCTACTCTGACAAACTTGTGGTCATCATGAATTGGAGTCGATGGCAACTGGTTACTTTTTGATAAGTTCAAGAGACATATCATTTTTTTTTTTTATCATTAGCCCTAGAAAAATTACTCAAGATAATTATAAAAAGAGGTATACCTATAAATAAAACCAAACCAAAACCATTGCTATCAAGTCATTTCTTACTCATAGCAACCTTGTAAGACAGTGCTGAACTGCCCTATAGGGTTTCCAACGCTGTAATCTTTACAGAAGCAGACCACCACATATTTCTCCCAAAGAGCATGTGGTGGGTTCAAAAGGTTGATCTTTTGGTTAGCAGTTGAGCAATTAACCACTGCACCACAAGGGCTCCTTATATGTATAAAGGACAACAATATGGGAAAAATGAAAGAATTTAACTAATGCAAACATGGTGAAAAGAAAATGAAGGCGCAAAAATAAAATAAAATAAAAAAAACTAAAACAAATGACAAATGGTACATTCGACCCAAATATATCATGACATCAGATGCAAGTAGATGAGTATCTTAATTAATGGATAGATGTTAGAACAAAAAAGGAGAACTTCACTGTGCACTGTCAAATTGAGCTGCACTTTAAATAAATCCGTTCAACGTGTTTGAAAATAGAAGGAGAAAATAAAAAGCTACAAGCTGTAAACTTTGGGCATAAGAATGATGGAACGCCTATATGAAAAAAAATTCTATTGCAGTCGAGTCTACTCCTACTCATAGCGACCCTATAGGACAGAGTGGAACTGCCCCATAGAGTTTCCAAGGAGCCTCTGGTAGATTCGAACTGCCGACCTTTATGGTCAGTGGAAGTAGCACTTAACCATTATGCCACCAGGGTTTCCCTGGTTATATTAGTAACCGAGTAAAATTCAAGACAAATGGAGTTGCTTGAGGTAAATAGAGAGGTGTCATAATGATAATACAGACCATTTACCAAGAAAGCATCACGATTCCAAATGTGTTGGCCCTAAAAACAGTTTCGACATTCATCAATTAAAACTAACTCTGAAGTAATGGATGTAAGAAATAGAGACAAAGACATTAAAGGACTTCAAAAACATAAAGAGAGACATGGAATTTAAAAAAAAAATCAAATTTCTAGAGATGAAAACTACAATATTTGGGATAGAAAAACTAGTGCTGATAAATGAGTTTTGCAAGATTTCAGAATTTAAGATCACTGTAGAAAAAAATTGTATTTCTATATATTAGCAATGAAAAATCAGAAATTATAGTAAAAAATAACCGAAAATAGTATAAAATATGATATACTTAAGAAAAAAACTGGCAAAGATATATAAAACATGGGCACTAAAACTAAAATATACCGCTGGGAGAAAAGAAAGAAGACCAATATAGATAGCGTATTGATGCTTTGAAGCTCAATATTGTTAAGACAGACTCTCCTCAAATTGATCTGCAGGCTCAATGCAATGCAAATCAAAACTGAAAGTTATTTATTTGCAGAAATTAGAAAACGATTTTAAAATTCATATAAAATTCTGAAAATAAATGCAACAGAATGATAATATTGAAGAATTCAAGCTACCTGATTTTAATTATTTCTATAATCACAAGATAATCAAGCAACTGCTGTATTCTTATTAAAACAGAAAAATAAATTAGTGAAAATCATTGGAGTCCAGAAATCAACCGACACATATTTGGACAACTTATTTTTATCAGAGAGGTGCAAGGATATTTGGTGGTGAAAGGATAGCCTTTTACCTACAATGCTGAAGCAACATATCTATATTAAAAACAAAAAACAAAGCAAAATAAAACAAACAAATTTGACTCATATCTTGCACCAAAACCAAAAATTATCTAAAAACGAATCATATATCTAAAATGTAATACCTAAAACTTTTAAGACTTTCAGAAAAAAAAAAAAAATTGAAGAAAGTTATTGTGCCTTTATGTAGGCAAAAAATTTTCTTTGATATAACCAAAGAATCAAATCAAAAACTGATAAATTGGACTTCATCAAAATTAAACAGTCTTTTTTTTAAAAGACACTGCTACGAGAATGGAAAGACAAGCCACAGACTTGGAGAAAACATATCCAATTCATCTGTCTGGTATAGAGCTTGTATGTACAATATATAAAGATTCTTTCATCCAGAATATACAGACAGAAAATGATAATAAAAACTATTCAATTTAAAAATTGACAAAATAATTCAAACAAAATTTTTACTTAAGAAAATAGTAAAGGGGAAATGCTCAGTATCATTAGTTATCAGGGAAATGGACATAAAATCACAATGGAATTCCTTTATACACCTATTACTATAATCACACAGCCTGACCACACAAAGAGTTGTCAGAGATAAAGGATTAAAGCTCTAATACACTACTGGTAAGAATTTGAAGTGTTAAAACCATGTTGGAAAATAAATTTGGCAGTTTCTTAAAATATTAAACATACATCTATCATGTTACCTAGCCATTCCACTTCTTGTTACTTTTTCCAAGAGAAGTGAAAGCATTTGCTCATTTAAAGCTTTGTACACATTTTTTCATACAGATTTATTTGTAATAGGGGAAAAGAAAAAACCTCAAATGTCAAACAGTGGGTGAATATATTAATACACTGAGGTGTAACCAGACCACACAGCACCACTTAGCCATATAGAAAGGCGGACTGTTGAAACATGCAACAATATGGCTGCACCTCAAAATAATTATGTTGAGTGAAAGAAGCCAGGCAAAAAGTAGTACACACTGTAAGATTCCATTTATAAAATTCTGTAAGATGACAACTTATCTGTAGTGATAGACAGTAGATCAGCGACTGCCTGGGGAAGGAATACAGATACAGGAGGCAAGAGCTATACAGGGACGTAAGGGATACTTTGTGGGTGACAGGTATTTCACTACCTTGATTGTGATGATGTTTTCGCTGGTGTTTACATATGCCAAAACGTATCAGATTGTACACTTTCAGTGTTCACAGTTTATTGTATAAATCACACCTCAGTTAAACACAACCACAGCTGCTAACAGTTGTGACTCCCAGCGGCCCCGTGTGCGGCAGAGCAGCACTGCGCTTCACGGAGTTTTCAGTGGCTGAGTTTTTGGAGGTAGAGAGCCGGAGCTGTCTTCTGAGGCACCTCTAAGGGGACCCGAACCTACAACCTTTTGGTGGAGTTAACTCTTTTCACCACCCAGAGACTCCTGTACCTCAATACAAGTGATAAAATAAAAATAAAAAGAATCTATAATAAAATCCAAATATCCTCAATATAATAATTGAGTGGACAAGACAGCTCATCCAGTGAATGCCAGTCAGCCTCTTTTCTCACCGCTTCAGTGTATTGCTCAGTGGTTAATGTGATGGTGTTGGCAGAATGGAAGAAGGGATAGGCTCAACCTAATCAATTCCCATTCACCAAGGCAGGCTATACTTACTTCCTGCTGAATGCGTGTCACAGAAAGTGCCCAACTCTACCCTTTCATGTGATAGCATTGCCCAGGCATCCAGTCTGCCATGGGGTGTCCATGTGAATACAGTATAGCTTTTCTATCATGGAGTGGGTAGCATGCTTTCCTCATGAGAATAGATTTGTATTCCATATATGGATTTGTCTTCCATGCCAGGAACATATCTGCTAGCAACACAATTGAGAATGCCTTTTACATAGTCATGGTATTGCACGCAACATCATCTCTGAACAAGAAACTCATTTTACTGTAAATACAGTATGTAATGTGCTCACGATCATGGAATTCACTGGTACTACCGTCTTCTCTGGAGTCCTGGTCGTGCAGTGGTTAAGAGCTACAGCAAACTATGGCTGCTAACCAAAAGGTTGGCAGTTGGAATCCACCAGCCGCCCCTTGGAAATTCTATGGGGCAGTTCTACTCTGTCCTATAGATTTCTTACCGTCTTATCTACCTCTTAGAAACAACTCGGTTGATTAGCACTATGGCATGCTGAAACAACAGCTAGTAAGCCTATCAGCCTTAAACTAAGGATCGGATGCCTCCTCCCATATAGTCAGAATGCTTGGATTTGGAACTCAAAAAGTGGAATTGGAAACAGACCCTATTAATACTAGATCTAATAAAAACATTTTGTTATTTATTTACTTCTCTTTCCTGTAACCCTAGGCTTACTGCATTGTTACTGAATTCCTAGTACTTAAGAGAGGAGTGTTTCCACTGGATAAAGTCAAGTTTCAGCTAAAATGAATGTTGTGACTCCCCTCACATCCAGCCTTTAGGACAATTATTCAATATGTGTTTCTGCTACAGGATGGAAAAACGGAGCATATCTGAAGCCATAGATTTTACTGGATCAACTGTTCATATCCCTATGTCCCAAAATACTGAAGAATGGAAAACTAAGACAACTGGACAAACAAAGGGTCATTAAGACTTAAATTCTATTACAATGAAGCTTTCAATCAGCACACACACGCACACCCCAAACTAAAAAAACAAACAAACAAATAACAATTGAAAAGAAAACTGACCAACCTGGTTCCAGCAAAGAGCAATGGGGAATGTGAAACTGGCCTCATCAGCTACAGATGCATTTATATTCTTTGCTGGTTATTATTTTTTTCTGTTTTCTCCAGCTGCTTTACGTGAAGAAGTGTCATGTAGGCTACATTGCCCATTTAATTTCCAAATGAGAGGAACAGTTTACGTCACCTGATTACAAGATGGTAGTGGTAGAATTTTTGTGTTTCCCCTGGTTTTTTTTTTTTTTTTCTCCCATTTGAAGATAAAAGACAAGAGTGGACACTGAAAATCAAAAGAGGTAAACTGTGTTAGAAAACTTTTTGCAGGATCACTTCCATTTCCCACCCAGCTCTGCCTAGCTTTGTGTCCTGTGTCGCTGAACTCTGTGGCTTTGGTCACTAAGGCTTCCTTGAACTTTGGCTTCTGATTGGCTTTGGCCAATGGAGGAGACTCTGGGTGATGCCAAAGATTAGTGCACACAGCTGTTAACTGAAAGTTTGCAAATTCGATTCACCCAAACTTTCATCAGGAGAAAGGCCCGTTGGTATACTGGTATACTTCTGAAAAATCAACCATTGAAAACCATCTGGTGTGAGCTCTTCTCTGATACTCATGGAATTACCATGAGTTGGAATTGATGGCAACCGTTTATCCTTTTTTTTTTTTTTTTTTAATTCAGCCAATGGAAGCCACGCATAAGAGATTAAAAGTTGAGAAGAAAAAGAGTAATGTAATTTTTCCTCACCTCCTCTCAGTTGTGCTGACCATCTGTGGTGGCATTTTTTCCCTATTTAAGGCCATATATCTTATCAAGCAGCTCCTCCCTTTTGGCTACAGCCCTCTCCAGGTTCCAGAACAGGTTCTTCCTCTTGCTTCTTTGGTGGTAACTCTGGTGGTGACATCTTACCACCTGAAAATCATGTTATTTCTGTTCACATTTTCTGAATAATCCCTTCATCAAACTCTCTTTATTTGGGTCTTTCAGTGTGCTGCACTGGCCTAAACAAAGTCTTTCAGCTATGAATATTTCAAAATCTTTTTTGCTATTCTACAGTTTCTGATGTCCCTTCCTCCCATTCCATTCACCAAGCTTCCTTACATTTATGTTAAAAAAGGACATAGAAGCTATCAAACAGGAACGTGCTCATCCGCCCGGTAATAAATATGAAAATCTACAGGCATCTCCAAAAACATCTGCCCATTCTTCTCCTGTCCTTTTGACTACAACAGAGGAACTCACACTACTTGCCTGTGGCTAAATTTTCCAACTTTCCATTACGAGCTTTGAGCCCCATTGACTGTCTCTCTCTGGAAACTTACAGATCTATTTCCTTTTCTCTCTTTTTTTTTTTTTTTGGTTATATTGTTACTTTTAAAAGCAATCACTTTTTGAGGAAGGCAAAGAAGACAATGCCTATGCAAACACCATTGTCTGGTTTTCAATCTATTTCCGTCTTTGAATTTAAGTATGTCACCTGTAGGTAGCAGACATTCAGTTGTATTTTTTTCTAGTCTGACAACCTCTGACTTTTGACTGGATCATTTAATCTATTTACATTTAGTGCCATTTTACTTTTGGTTTTCTATATATCTCGTGTTGCTTTTGCTTCTTCATTCCTTCTTCTGCAATACTTGGGTAATTTTCTACTATAACTTTTAATAATATTTTTACCATTTCTTGAGTTATGTCTTAGCGTTTGCTCTAGAGTTTACAATATACACCTGAACTTATCAGTGACTCCTTCCAATTTGTATTAACATAGTTCTAATGACAGGAATTGCAAAGGACTTCTTTAAAGTTTTGAAAAGCAAAGACGTCACCTTGAAGACTAAGGTACACCTGACCCAAGCCATGGTATTTCCGATCACATCATATGCATACGAAAGCTGGACAATGAATAAGGAAGACAGAAGAATTAATATCTTTGAATTGGGATGTTGGCGAAGAATACTGAATATACCAGGGACTGCCAAAAGAATGGACAAATCTGACTTGGAAAAAGTACAGCCAGCACGCTTCTTAGAAGCAAGGATGGTGAGACTGCATCCTACACCTTTTGGACATGTTGTCAGGAGGGATCAGTCTCTGGAGAAGGGCATCATGCTTGGTAAAGTACAGGGTCAGCAGAAAGAGGAAGACCCTCAAAGAGGTGGATTGACACAGTGGCTGCAACAATGGACTCAAGCGTAACAACGATTATGAGGATGGTGCAGGACCGGGCAGTGTTTCGTTCTGTGGTACACAGGGTCTCCATGCGTTGAAACCAACTTGACGGCACCTAACAACAATAGCTATCCTTCTGTATAGCTCTACCCCGTTTTGGGCTATTATTGTTACATTTTTTGCATTTCTTTATGTTATAAACTCCAAAATAAATTATTATAATTATTACTTTATATGTTGGTTGCTGTTGTTAGGTACCCATCAAGTCTGTTCTGACTCGTAGTGACCCATGTACAACAGAATGAAACGCTGCCCATTCTTGTGCCATCTTCACAATCCTTGCTATGTTGAGCCCATTACTTCATGTAGATTTATGTAATTAAAGAGATTGCGAAAAGAAAGAAAAAAAATGAGGAAGTACGTATTTATACTGTTTACTGCATTTTTTTTTTTTTTTTACTGCATTAACTGTCTTATTTACCATTTCTGGTTCTCTTCATTTGTTCCAGTAGACTTGGGCTACCATTAGGTATTGTTTCCTTACTCCTCCAGAGCTTCATTCCCACATACCTTTGTGCTGTTACTGTCAGATACATTTCATTTCTACATTTTGTAGGCCCAACCTAAATCATACACATATGCGTGTATATATACAGATACATATGCATATACAGATACAGATACTTATACATACCCATATGCATATACCTATAAAAGGGCTGTTTTAAATGAGTTAAAAGAAGAAAAGAAATATGCATTATAGAGTTTTTTTACAGCGGTTGAGTGGTAGAATCCTCACCTCCCCTTTGTGAGGGAGACCTGGGTTTGAGTCCCAGCCAGTGCGGCTCATACACAGCCACCACCGGTCTGTCAGTGGAGGCTGGTGTGTTACTATGATGCTGAACAGGTTTCAACAGACCTTCCAGATTAATACGTGCTAGGTAGAAAGGTGATCTACTTCCAGAAAACCCTATGGATCACAATGACCTGACCCACAACCGATCACGGTGCGGTGTCGGACCAAGCAGCATTCCATTTCGTAGAGCGTGGAGTTGCATAAAGTCCAGGGCCAACTTAAAGGCAGCTAACAACATCACTTGGTCTCATATGAAACTATCAGCCTATGCCCAGGGGAAAAAAGGAAATATATAGTATTATTAAAGGGAGAGTAATAATTAAGAAATAGGAAATAAAGTACTGGCAACGGCCTACTGAAAAACAGAACTCGTTGCGTGTTGCTCTGCTTCCGATGTCACTTTATGAGCCCACGGTCAGCTGGTAAACTGCTCCAGGGAACGCAGCTATGGCATTACGAGCAGCCATAGTTGTATCTTTCCGGTTTGCTCTTTAACTGTGTTTTTTGTTCCTTCTGTCTAATGTTCACCAAGTCTACCGTTTCTAATGCTTCTGGTACACAGTCTCCTTCTGTGATACAAGGTCTGTGCAGGAGGATTTTGATTCGCGGAGCAGAACTTCAACTCCTTTCACTTTATTTTTTCCCCATGCTGCATACTGTTTCCCACAGAAATAGAGCTTCTAACCCCATGCTCCCTCCAAATCATGCTTTTTTTTTTCATCTTGCTGCCTTTATTACTAGTTTATTAACAAATCAGACATGTCCTCAATAAAAACTCAGCTAAAATATTACATTTTGTTTTTGACAATATGCATAGTTTAAATGTTCATATAAGTTCTGGAGGTTGAGAGCTTGCAGCCCAATTCAGAAATTCGGAGAAATTTTGACATAGACCTTAATCAGGTTGATCCTTGGCTTGCAAAATTCTGTACAGGGTCAGTATTTATCACCTCCCTCCCACATAAGTAACAAAACCCTGGTGGTGTAGTGGTTAAGTGCTACGTTTAACCAAAATGTTGACCCTTCAAATCCACCAGGCAGTCCTTGGAAACCCTGTGGGGATTTCTACTCTGGCTCATAGGGTCGCTATGAGTCGGAATCCACTCGACATCAACAGGTTTTGTTTTGTTTTTTACATGAGTAACAAAGCTGGGGGCAATCATTTTTGTTAAGTTACCGAACACCTCTGATGTAATGGGTATATGCAACATTTTCACAGAAACCATTGAAGTTATCAGAATTTAATGAAAATACGTTTAACTGTTTAACAATAGTACGTACAAAGTTCCCAGCAAAGCCGTAAATTCTATTAAATTTAGCTAGAGCGACTGCATTTTTACTTTTGGATATCATAGGTTCTGTTTGACATTCTGTATTTGACATATTCTATTTAACATATGGAAACCCTAGTGGCGTAGTGGTAACGTGCTATGGCTGCTAACCAAAAGGTAGGCACTTTGAATCTACCAGGGGCTCCTTGGCAACTCTGTGGGGAAGTTTTACTCTGTCCGATAGGGTCGCTATGAATCAGAATCGACTCGACAGCAATGGGTTTGGTTTTTTGGTTTTATTTAACATATATTCTATATTTTCAGTACAGCTATTACATCATTTGTGAATTCCTGTTTTACAGATTAAATATTCTCAGATTAACTCAACCGCTTCTAATTTGACTTTTTTCTAGACACCTGGCCAATTTGGGAACTACCTTCTTAACATAGTAGTGTTTATGTCTGTCCTCTGAAACATCTTGCTCTCAATTAACACTCCATCGTTGGTTTTATTTGGCCAGTGTGAATTTAAATGGAATCATTACTTCAATTAACTAGGGCATTGGACTAATTTTATAATGAGAAGCATGACTTCCCATATTTAATAAAACCATATAAAGTATGCTGCACATGCTGTTTGACATTTAATTAAGTGAATCAAAAAATATTATACATTAATATTAAAATTATTTGCACACATTTATTTTCCATCAAAATATGGAACATTATCTCTTAATAACATTACCTTATTGTTTTTGGTCTATTATTTGCATCCATGTGATTCTTGAATTCCTTTATTTCTTCTAACTTCTTTGTGTACTTTTTCAGCTTTGTAACGTTTCCATGTTTTATAAACAAGTCTCTATTTTGGCCTCGCCTAATTACTAATTAATATCCCGAGCAGAACCTAACCTAGTGGCAAGATTTCAAATTCCCTTAATTAACAAATTCATTGTTCCAAAAAATTGAGCAAAGACAAAACATTAATTGATAACTGTACATACTCGGGAAGGGTGTAACATCAAATAGCCAAGTGAAGATGAAAGAGACTGGGAAATAAAAATTAAAATAAAAACAAAAAACAGAGATACTATAGCAAAGAGACAAAAAAAGTATTACCTTTCATAAAAGAGGATTTAATAAATGTCAAATGTTAAGGAATGAGTCAGATGAAGAAATCACATTATATCTAATAGCTAGCATTTCTTGTTGCTTTTAAAGTTCTTTTGAGTTAGAGAAAATTTTTTTTCCACATAAATACATTGGACAATAAACAAGGGCATGTGAGAACAAAAAAAAAAAAAAAAACATTTTACTACAAGTAACTATGAGTTTGAGAAAGTACCAAAATTTACATAAAACACATATACAATGAATTGAAATGGACCCAGCATCACAAAGCAGTGCCAGCTTCCAAAGTTGGCAGTATCTGTAGACTTTGTAAATGAGATTAATCAGATCGAGGACAGCTGAATTACATAGCAGGGAACATGGTTTAAATTAAGATGTGCTGAAAACCTCAAACTTCAGCATAACGTTATTTCATCTCCAAAACATTGTTTCTAACCCTCAGTTTTACACTGGAAGGAACATAAATTTGCTATTTAATGCCCAATATTGTGATCAATGTTTGATTCCCTTAAAACAAACATTGTAAAACCTTGATGCTTTACTCCATGTCAATAGTGTTTAACATTAATATTGAGATAGATTTCAACTGCTCTTTATTGACAATTGACAGAATATCTCTATGAAGAGGAAACTCATGAACCTACTAAAGAATATGGGTCAGGTTCATCCATTGAAGATTGATCTACCTCCTTAAAAGTGTGCGTCTCGAACTCTTTGTAGCAGCTGAGTGTGTTGTATGTGCTCGTTTGTTCGTTTTGCTTTTGTTTTTGCTGTGTGTGTGTGTGTGTGTGCACCTGAATACTTGTGCATGTGTGAGTCCAGAAGAAATAAAGGGGAAAAAGGATTTAGAAAATTTTGAGGAGAAGGGTAAGGAACCCAAGGAGTGCTGTAATACATTCAAATCAGTCAGCAGTGTTCTTGACAGAAAGTTTTTGTATAAACTCTTGTTTATTCTTTAAGAAGTATATGTGTGTATGGACAGGGAAAGAGAGATAAAAAGTCAGAAGTTTAGAGTGGTAATAAAACTATAGCCCTGAAGTTTAACTTAAGCATCTCCTCCATGATATGTATCAATTAAAAAGGAAAATCCATTATTACTTTAAAGCATTTTTGAAATGTATGTTATATTAAAAAAAAAAAAAAGCTAACGTTTATCTTAGATAACATTTATCTTAGAAGTGGTAAAAAGAGATCGAATGGATGGTCGAAAATATTCTACATGATTAGCTCCATGTGATATTGTGACTTTTGTGTCTGAATATTTAATCTTCTTTTTTCCACAGCCAAGAGTTCATTATAAATAAACTTTATTTTTAAAGACCCAGTGAGAACATAGAATGATTATAACATGAACATTCCATGTTCCAGCATTAGTCTTCTAATGAATCTTACCCCTAATCAGGTACAGATACTTGAGTATTAACAGAATGTGTTTACTCTGAAAATATTCTAATGGAAACCTTATGTTTCAACTAGGCTTTGAAAGTTAATTACTCTATTTAGTTCAGAAAATAAACCAGGCAATGACAGAAATGAAAGATTCTTTTCCTGGTAATCACATTCCACAAAGCCTTCTTTACTTCCTTATTCCTGAGGCTGTAGATCAGAGGGTTCAGCATGGGGATCACCACTGTGTAGAACACGGAAGCCACTTCGTCCTGACTCAGGGAGTAGCTAGAATTGGGTCTCAGATAAGTATAGGTGACAGTTGAGCAGAACAGAATTATAGCAGTCAAGTGGGAGGCACAAGTTGAGAACGCTTTGCGCCTCCCCTCCCCTGAATGCATACGAAAGATGGTGAAGAGAATGTAGGAGTAGGTAGTAAGGATGACAAGCAGAGCACCGACCATGTTCACACCAGCAAAAGTGGAAATGATGCTTTCATTCAGGTGTGTGTCAGAAGAAGAGAGCTTAAAAAGAGGGGAGGTGTCACAGAAGAAGTGATGGATGATATTGGAACCACACAATGGTAAGCTGCTTACATAACTTGTGTTAACCATGGAGTTCAGTAATCCTGCTGTAAAGGCCCCAGCCGCCATTTTAAGGCAGGCTGTCCTGGACATGATTAAGGAGTAAAGGAGTGGGTTACATATGGCCACATAGCGGTCATAGGCCATTAACCCAAAGAGGATGCATTCAGTTGTTGCCAGGGCGATAAAGAAATACATCTGCAGGAAGCAGCCAGCAAAGGAAATGGTTTTCTTCTCAGACAATAGATCTACCAGCATCTTTGGGGTGATGGTGGATGAGTAGCAAACATCCACAAAGGACAAGTTAGCCAGGAAGAAATACATGGGTGTGTGAAGTCGAGAGTCCACCCTGATTAGCAGGATCATCCCCACATTCCCCAGGACTGTGAGTGTGTAAATCACAACAAAGAGCGAAAAGAGGGTGATCTGTAGCTCCAGGGTGTCTGCTAATCCCAGCAGGATGAACTCAGTCAGTGAGGTACAGTTTTTTCTGGTCATTTGTTACAAATATGATTTGTTTAAACTTTGTATTATGTTTAAATCGTTTCCTCTGCAAAACTTTGTAGGAAGAAGTAGAAATGCTAATGAAGACATTCACGCATGGTGAAAAAAAAATAACCTAGGATAATATACTATAGTAGATGGAATTAATGAAATGAGAGAAAACAAATAGAGGACAAATGGAAAAGGCATTTGATTTTAATGAGCAATGATCTGTAATGAATCAGGGTTGTAGGCCTTCAAAATCACTTCTCTAAGTCCCCAGATTCCTGCTGTGTTTTTGAAAATGCAACATGTATTTTACTCATTCCTTTATACCAGCCTACAGTCAAATGCAAAGGATAAAAATATTCTTGCTGAAGTCTCTCCAATTCTCTGAACAACTACATGGACTTAATACAAGGATAATATTTTCTATTCCTTAAAACTACTCTGTGCAATATTTTCCAAAATTCATGCATTGCCTCTAGAAATAGCTTTTGTGTAACCCTAAGCAGCAAAAGAATGACACTCTCAGCTAAGTGATATTTTAACATTCTTTATACAGTCATGAAAAACCTTTGAAATGTGAGCCAAATTGTTTTTCTATTTAGAAGGCTGGTCCAAATATCAAATTTGTGCCAGGTAGCAACAGTCATGGTATCTCCCCATCCCAGTGAATGACTTTACCAGATCCTTTGAACTTCCTTCCCAGATAGTGTTCTCACCTGTGTAGTTTATCATTTTCTTTAATATTAGGAGTTCTTAGGAGTGAAAACATAAAAAGATGAAAAACTTCATTTTTAGAAAATGCTGTACAATGTTAAAATATCTCTGAGTTTCCTTCTGAGTAAATACATGGTGAGACACTTTTATTTTGTTTTATCTCAGGGGCACTAGGGAACTGTGAGGGTTGTCTGTAGGTATTAATTGTGGTACCAATTCTCTAAAGGCAGAAACTCTAGTCTCAAAGAAAATATGACACTGAACATGTGTAAATGTACTTCAAAGTTGTTGGGGTTCCAAGTTATGTGGAGCTTGCATCATAAGGTGGTCTCTGATCTCTGTGTAATTTTAAAGCCTTCACCAAAGTCAGATTAAATAATTTTAATTAATTAATCATATTGCCTCATTTTTGGTATTTTTAGATTATTTCAAATAAACAGCAAAATGTCAAATTTATATCTTCCCCACAGTTAGTGTTTCTGTATGTGAGTTCTTTAATAAACATATTTATATTGGCTGCTTTGAAGTCTTTCGTCTATCAAGTCCAACATCTGAGCTCTCACGCAGGCAGTTTTGTTGTCTCCTTGTTTCCTGGGTATGGTTTCCACTAATCCGTTTCTTTGCGTGCTTTAACATTTTTTACTGAACACTGGACATTTTACTTTATTTATTTACTTTTATATATATATAGTATTTTAGATGAAGATTCACAGAACTAACTAACTTCTCATTAAACAATTAGTACACATATTGTTTTGTGACATTGGTTACCAACTCCACGACATGTCAACACTCTCCCACCTCAACCTTCGACTCCCTGTTACCAGCTTTCCTGTTCCTCCTACCTTCTAGTCCTTGCCCCTAGGCTGGTGTGTCCCTTTAGTTTCATTTTGTTTTACGAGCCTGTGTAATCTTTGGATGAAGGGTGGACCTCAGGAGTGACTTCATTACTGAGCTGAAAAGGCATCTAGGGGCCATATTCTCAGGGTTTTTCCAGTCTCAGTCAGGCCAGAAAGTTTGATCTTTTTTTGTGAGTTAGATTTTTGTTCTACATTTTTCTCCAGCTCCGTTTGGTCCCCTCTGTTGTGATCCCTGTCAGAGTAGTCAGTAGTGGCAGCCGGGCACCGTCTAGTTGTGCTGGACTCAGTTTGGTGGAGGCTGTGGTGGTTGTGGTTCCTTAGTCCTTTGGACTAATATTTCCTTTGTGTCTTT
Source organism: Loxodonta africana (assembly GCF_030014295.1). NCBI lineage: Eukaryota > Metazoa > Chordata > Mammalia > Proboscidea > Elephantidae > Loxodonta > Loxodonta africana. The sequence goes on along the minus strand of NC_087348.1, from coordinate 23,855,887 downwards.
GGTTTTCTTCATTCCCCCTTGCTCCAGATGGGGTGAAACCAGTGAATTATCTTTGATGGCTGCTCAGAAGCTTTTAAGACCCAAAGTAGAATGCAGAACGTTTTCTTTATAAATAATTTTATGGCAATTGAGATACTTGTTCCCTACACTATGGTCTCCACAGCCCTCTGGTCAGTAATTTGATCCCTTAGGGAGTTTGGATGTGTCTATGGAGCTTCCACAACCTTGCCTTGGACAGGGAGTGCTGGCTTCCCCAGTATTGTGTAATATCTTACCCTTCACCAAAGTTACCACTTATCCATTGTTTATTCAGTGATTTTCCATTCTCACACCCCCCCCCCCACTCAAGTAACCATAAAAGATTGTTTCTTTTTGTGTGGAAATCTTTTCATGAGTTTTTATGGTAGTGGTCTCATATATTTGTCCTTTTTTGAATGACTTATTTCACTTAGCATAATGCTCTCCAGGTTCATCCATTTTGTGAGATGCTTCACAGATTCATTGTTGTTCTTTATTGTTGTGTAATACTCCATCTTGTGTATGTACCACAGTTTGTTTATCCATTCATCCATTGAAGGACATCTAGGTTGTTTTCATCTTTTTGCTATTGGGAACAATGCTGCAATGAACATGGGCATGCATATGTCTATTCATGTGACAGCTCTTATTTCTCTAGGATATATTCCCAGGACTGGGATTGCTGGATCATGTGATATTTGTATTTCTAGCTTTCTAAGGAAGCTCCATATCATTCTCCAAAATGGTTGTACCCTTTTGTATTCCCAACAGCACTGCATAAGAGTTCAAATCTCCCTGCAACCTTTCCAACATTTATTATTTTCTTTTTTTTTTTTTTATTCGTGCCAGTAATGGCAAGGTGAGATGATATCTCATCGTGGTTTTGATTTGTGTTTCTCTAAATGGCTAGTGATCTCGAACATTTCATAATGGAACACTGGACATTTTAGATAATATGTTGTAACAACTGCGGATACTTACCCCTCCTAGGGCTTACTAGTTTGTCTTGCTTGTGTATTATTGCTGACTTGGTTGGAGTATATTATTGAAACCTATTTTCCCTTCATTATGAAGCCTCTGGTGTTGCTCCTCAGAAGGCATAACCAAGGCATATGTGCAGTTACCCTGGCATGATGGTTGTCAGGACTTTCTTTGACTATCTTTCCCTGAACTCTCTGTTAAGCTGTTGGCCAATCTGTCCATCAGTCTCCAACTGCTAGACTTCGCTAATTACCAATTGATTGCTCTGTTGTTTTTTAGCAATGCCCTGGGACACAAATTTCTCCACAATTTAATTTGGCCCCCTTTGCAAGGGTAGTTATTGAGGTCAGTCTTTGAGATTGAACTGAATCCAGAACAACTCTGCTTAATTATATCTTTCCCTGAATTTGTCTGGTAAACTAGCTGCCTTGTTTACCTGATGCTTTCATGCTTAACTCCAGAATCTCTTTTATTTCTGATAACACTCTCAGGAATGCACTTCCCTCACGGTCTATTCCTAATAAATCCAATTCCTTTGAGGAGAGCTTTGGAGCTTCCTGTTCTTACAGTCTGTCTTTCTCTCTGGGCAAGAAAGAGAGTTCCCAGCTTGGAGAAGAGGCAACAGTACACTTCTTCGAGAGTGACGTCCCTGCTTTACAACCATGATGCTGAGCTGGGATGGCAGCCTCTCCTAGTGTGGAACCTCCACCTTAAAAGTCAACTGGGAAAGGTATTTGAGTCCTCAGTATTTTTGATCCATCAAGCCTGGAGTAGAGTTTCTACCTCGTAAGTGTCAGTTGGCTGGAGAGAAGAAGGCAGTCCCTGACTTCTTGGACTCACTCATCTAGAATTTAGTCTCTGCAACATGTAGCTGGTGAGGATAAAAAGTGGTGGCAGTCTGTCACTTCCGGGGAGACACCATTGGCCTTGTCTGGGAGTTGAGTAGGGAGAGAGTCCAATATTCATGACCACACTTACCGAAATTAGAGCTTCTATCACGAAGAGTTGGAAGAGAGGAAGGCAAGGAGTAGCTCACGGCTCACAAACCACAAACTTTCACTGTTTTTACCAAGGTTTAGTAGATATTTTTCCTGAATAAACGTTTGCTCATTTGCTTTGTGCTCTTTGGGCAATTAACAGAGACTTTAAATGGTTGTGACTTTGTAATTCCATCAGTTATTGTGTTTTGCTGGGGACCAGGTCTGTGGAGCTTCTTAAGCTGTCATCCTAGAACAAGACCCTCTGTCACGCAATTAACTGCATTATTTCAATGTATTTGAGGGAGGCTGCAGGAGAAAGACATGGCAGTCTGCTTGCATAAAGATTACAGCCTTGGAAACCCTATGGGACTGTTCTACTCTGTCCTATAGGGTCACTATGAGTCAGAATCAACTCAACAGCAATGGGCTTTACCTGTGTTAAGTCCAGGAGTCCCTGAGTGTCAAAAAAAGGTTAAGTGCTCAACTACTAGACAAAAGTTGAGTGATTCAAACCCACCTAAAGGCAACTCAGAAGATAGGACTAGTGTTCTGCTTCCAAAAGGTCACAACCTGGAAAGCCCTATAGAGTAGTTCTACTCAGCAGACATGAAATTTCCATGAATTAGAATTAACTCATCAGCACTAACAACAACTACATATTAAGTCCATATCTGCAGTGTGAGAGTAGAATGAGAGCTGAGATTTCAAGCCAATAGGAAAAATAATCTTTCATTTTTCTATGGAACTTGAGCTTCAAAGAGCTGAGTTCCATTTGTTGACCTATACAATAGGCAATGCATTTTCCAGCTATGAAAAGATATTTACTGTCACCAGTAGCTTAGAACTTACTTAAAGAACTTACTTATTTCAGTCTACTTTTAGACAAAGGGTTACAAATAATAATTGACATATAACTAGGCAATTGGACAATTGTATTAAAAAAAAAAATCACATTCAGTGTGAGAAGGGAGACTCAATTACCAAAGAATAAAAGAAATAAAAAACACACAACAAAAAATGCTTGACTATACACTGCAACCAAAAAAAAAAAAAAAAGACTTTTTCATTTGCATCAATAAATGGCAGTCAAGGATGAACCCAAGTGAATTGGCAAATGAAGTTAATAAAGTTCTGTTGATTGCCTTTAGAAAAAAAAAAAATGCATTCCAAATTCAAAATTAGATATGAAATGCTGAAAGAGGAAATAATCCACATAAGCTAACAAGTACCACAGACAGGTGGGGTCATAGTGAGTAATAAGAGCAGAAAGATGTGTTGATGCAAATAGTGAGGTGACAACTAGTGGGAAGGTTTATAAATATCTGAGGATAGACTATACTCTTTTCAAGTTAAAGACACAAAAGCCTGATCCCTATGACAGTAGTATGATATTAAGAATAGTAGCATTAGAGTCAGACAGTTTTAATCCTAGCAATAAATTATGTGAAACCTTGCTAGCAATAAACTAACTATATCCAGAGTTTCTGCAAACAACATAAACCCAAACTAAATATATCCTCAACTTTACTTTTTTTATCCAGAACCTCTAATACCTGTAATCACTAACATATCACACTACAAAAGTGGCTGTGGACACAGAGGGAGTCAGAGAGGACAGAGACAGCAGACATTAATGCCGTGATTAAAATAACTTTTGCAAAATTTACAAAATATGTAAGTATGTGAATACTATGGTACCTCCTAGGTAACTTGGAAAGGACTTGGGCAAGAAAGGCACCTTGAAGTGTAAGCTCTATTATCTTCATAGTACATCTCTCTCAAACCATATGTCTTACATATATTTAATACAAACAGATACAACTATAACCCTTGGTTAAATGAGCAAACAATCAAAAAGAACCAACATAAATGAAACTACAAAAAACAAACCCAAGTTGTGCCATATTGTGTTTTCCAATGTTGGTTACAACATCAACTCTCACTCCACATGCAATGCTTTACAATGTGACAAATTCACCACTTTGTTAAGAAACATGGTCTGTCTCTCCCTCCCTCCCGCCCGCCCCTCCACGGCCTCTGAGTGGACTTCTGATTCACTTTTTTAGAGAATGGAATGCAATAGAAGTAACTTTGCATGACTCCCAAGGGTAGGCCAGGAAGACTATACAGCTTCCACACTGTGTGCTAAGACACTTGTTTCTGGAGCCCTGAGCTGCTATGTATGATGTTTCAACTCCCTCAGGCTACCATGTTGTGTATAACCTAGTTACATGGAGAGGCCATGTATAGTTGCTTTGGTCCACATGCAATAACCAACATACAGTCCTGTGAGTGATGCCTTCAGATGGTGCCAGTCCTCAGTAATCCAATTATTCCCAACCTTCTGGTCTTTCTAGCTGGGGCTCCACTGTCTAGTAGAGATGACCCATTCCTGTTGTCATTCAATTCCTAGCCCGCAGAATCTGTGAGCTTAACAAAATTGTTCTTCTAAACCTCTGACTTTTGGAGTAATTTTATGTGTAGCCACAGCAGCTGAACCACAAGCCAGTAACTCCCCTGGGTGTTCAGATGGAAAGAGTTACTCCTTTTTTTTTTTTTTTTTCTATCTTGTTGAGGAAAAATTTGTTATACTGATTATGTTTATACAGCCACAACTGAATGTTATGGATGATTTAATGTAGTTTTAAGACTATTTTGAAAATGCACAACTTTCACCTTATGGGCAGATTTTAGAATTTGTAACTTAATGCTTGCACAAGTACATCACTCCATTGTAAGCTGAAACCAGTGTAATAAAAATTGTGCTCAGGAAATAATCTGAAATTAACTTAATAGACATGTAAGAATTGTTTGTAATTTAAATATTATTTATGCTTTATTGGGGTCCTGGTGGCATAGTGGTTCAGAGCTCACCTGCTAACTAAATGGTTGGCAATTTGAGTCCACCAACTGCTCCTTGGAAACTCTGTGGGGTAGTTCTATTCTGCCCTATAGGGTCACTATGATTCGGAATCTACTCAATGGCAACGGATTATGGGTCTGCTATACTTTTCATACTGGGGAAATCATGATACTCAATGACTTGGGTTAATAAAAATTAGTGTGTTTAGTTTGAAATTTTAAAAATATTACTGAAAGACTAATACTGTCGTGTGTCTCTTAAACATCCATGACAAGTTCTGTGAAATAGAATTTTATGTGATTTGGACATTGTGCAAACATATTCTCTTCCAAAGTCTGTCTTTATGTCAAGTGTGTACATAAGTCAGAACAGGTATGGTTTGTATCTAATGTCAGCCAAATGTTAGTATTAGTATATAGTATATATTTATGCATAAAAAATAAATACTTCCAAATGCTCTAAAGAATGTTAAATATAATAGTATTATGATAATAATATTTTGATGTTCATCAAAAGTAACACTCATTTTGCTTATTATCAACCATTGTATGTACCTTGACTTTTTACTATAATGGGCTTTATGGGGGTGGGTTTGTAACTATGGGTTATATGTAAGTTGAACATTGATAACCCAGGGGTGATATAAAGTATAGTACAGTATACACACAAGTCAGTAAAATGGGCATTTATTATGATTATCAAGACATATGTATTATAGGTTATGTATAGGTTTTGTACCACTGTAAGCCTGGCAGCCTGATCATTTTGTATACAAAGAATATGAGATACACATGTTGCAGGCAGGAAGGTGTTGTGTTCCCTATGTCCAGTTATGTCCACCAAGTCCCATTTTCTGATGGAGATTTCTGAACTCAACTACAACCTTGTAGGGCCGTGGACTTACATGCAGTCGAATGTTACCTGAAAGGGTGTTATGCAGCACATGGCTGTATTAACTTTGTACTTCTTTTAAGTGGAGGGCTCATTGAACAAAGACGATTATAGTCAGGTCCCAAGAGAACAAATTCTGAATGAGCACACTGGGAATTAATGAGTGTTTACAGTCTTTTTTTTTTTCTTCCACCTTCATTCTGGACTAAGGTAGTTAGTTATCAAGAGGCAGTTACCAAAAGCATCTATGCAAGGATCTACATCAATTCAAGTAGATAATTTCAAGAGAGTCTTGGGTGTTTGACAGACGCTCAATTTGAACATGCGGTTTTTAAGAAAACATTGAAGAACATTATATATTGAAGATGCTGTCACTATATTACATGCAACGGCCCTCACATATATGAGCTTAGTAGGTTTATGACCCAGAGATAAAAACAAGGGCATAAAAAACAGCAAACTTCTTTTGAATAGCCTACTGCAGAAAGCATGGACGGAAATAGATTTTAGCTGTTTTTAAGAAAATTTATTGTATTACAAAACCCAGTGCTGTTCAGGTAGGTAATTAAACTATAAGGCTTTGGTAGAGGAGAGTTTAGGTATGGCACAATCCATGGAAAAATGCCGGTCACTTTTTTAAATGCATCAGGTGAAGACTATACTCTAAATTATGCTATTTCACAGGTGGTATCTTTAAATAACAGATTTAGTATTTCTGACTCTCATGGAGAAGTCCTCATTCAGCTACAGGAAACTTGGTAGTTCTCCTAGTAACAGCTCCTGTTTGTACTTTACACCTTCTAAAATGTTTTCACATCCATTATTTCACAGGTGCCCTTGGGGGAAGAAGCAGGGCTGGGTGTAGGGGAAGGAAGAAGGTTCTTCTCACTGTATGAGAAGACAGGTCTGACTTGCTGACTGTTGACTTTCAAGCTGTCCAGCCATTCCAGGTGTTTCCTTGGACACACCACTACACTCTTCAGAGAAAACCTCCACTCCAGACCTTCCCAGGCAACTATCACTGCTACAGCTCCTGGAGCCTCACATGGAGCCCCTACCCTCAAAGGGTGAGGAGACAATCCATGAGGCTGGGGACGGGAGAAAAGAGTTTCTGGGTTCCCAGTTCCCAGGGTATTTACCCCAAAACACATTGATATGCCTACAGGGGATGGGGTAGGGAGAGGAGCCTTGGTGGTACAACGGTTAAGATCTATGGCTGCTAGAGTCCACCAGCTGCTCCTTGGAAGCCCTATAAGGCAGTTCTACCCTTTCCTATAGGGTTGCTATGAGTTGAACTCAAGGGCAATGGGTTTGGTTGTTTTTTCTATTAGCATAAAGGAGCCCTGGTGGTGCAGTAGTTGAGCAGCTTTTAACCGAAAGGTCGGGATTTTGAATCCATCAGCTGCTCCTTGGAAACCCCATGGGGCAGTTCTACTCTGTCCTATAGGGTCGCTATTAGTCAGAATCAACTCAAGGGCAACAGGTTTGGATTTTTTTTATTTTTATTTTTTGGTATTAGTATAAAAGAAGTCCATGGGTGGTGCAAACTGTTAATGTGTTCAGCTGCTAACTGAAAGCCTGGAGGTTCAAGTCTTTTTTTTTTTTTTTTTTATCTAATCAATAGCAAATCTTTAGCTCTGTATCCTCAGTTTCTCCAGTTAGGCCAGAAGGTTCTTGATTAGCAAAGCTCTAACATTTTTTCATTCCAAGAAAGGATGAGATGCTCTTCCAGACAGCTAAGGACTAATTATTAACAATAATGAAAATGTGTTTACAAATAATCAAAACAAAATCATATCAAATGCCAGGTTTTCCAGTGGAAGAACTTAACTAAATGTAGAGGTTCTTCAATCTTCGTTCACCCAAAATAATGCTTCAAAAAATTAACAAACATACAAACAAGTAAGTTACCATCAAGTCAGTTCCAACTCATAGCAACCCTATAGGACAGAGTAGAACTGTCCCATAGGGCTTCCGAGGAGCAGCTGGTGTATTCGAATGGCTGACGTCTGGATTAGCTGCCAAGTTCGTAAATACTGCACCACCAGGGCTCCCTCTTAGCTAGTAGCAAGGACAAATTCAATTCTAAATGGAAACTAAACAATTGATTTTAAAAACACTAAAAATAAACATTTGTTTCATATATATATATATATATGCAAGAGTTTGTGTGCCTATGCATATATATGTACATATATATATATATATACTTTTTTTTTTTCCCCTGACTGGTGCCTTGTTTTTGCAGCAAGTTTTTACTCTATTTTCTGGCCTACTCCTCCTTCTGGTAATATTGATTGGCTGTCTGGCCCTCAGTGGTTTCTCTTGTTGCTTTAACTGCCTCTGAGAACTAGGCATCTGATCTCTGTGGGTTCTCCTCTATCCAGGACCCATTTGTGAGCAGCATCTTTTGCCAGTATCATGCACTGTGACTCACATTACAACTACTAGAATTCAAGGCCCTCAACAACATCCTGACATTCAGGTTTGTGCCAGGAAAGAAAGAGAAGACTAAAATGGATGTCAGAAGAGACTCTAAAACCTGCTTTTGAATGTCGACTAGCTAAAGCAAAAGGAAGAAATGATGAAGAAAAAAAGCTGAACAGGATATTTCAAAGGGCAGCTGGAGAAGACAAAGTAAAGTATTACAGTGACATGAGCAAAGACCTAGAGATAGAAAACTGAAGGGAAGAACACACTCAGCATTTCTCAAGCTAAAGAACTGAAGAAAAAAATTCAAACCTTGAGTTGCAATATTGAAGGATTCTGTGGGGAAAATATTAAATAATGCATGGAGGATCAATAGAAGATGAAAGGAATACACAGAGTCACTACACCAGAAAGAATTAGTAGACATTCAACCATTTCAGGAGGTAGCATATGATCAGGAACTGATGGTACCAAAGAAAGAAGTTCAAGCTGCACTGAAGACATTGACGAAAAATAAGGCTCCAGGAATTGACAGAATACCAATTGAGAAGATTCAACAAACAGATGCAGTGCTTGAAGTGCACACTCATCTATCCCAAGAAAATTGAAAGACAGCAACCTGGTCAACCTACTGGAAGAGATCCATACGTATGCCTCTTCTCAAGAAAGGTGATCAAACCGAATGTGGAAATTATCAAACAATATTGTTAATATCACATACAAGTAAATGGAGAAAAGAGTGAAGTTGTCAAGGGTTTCATTCTATTTGAATCCACAATCAAGGCTCTTAGAAGCAGCAGTCAAGAAATCAAAAGACCCATTGCATTCAGCAAATTACTGCAAAAGACCTATTTAAAGTGTTATAAAGCAAAAATGTCACCTTGAAGACTAAGGTATGCCTGACTCAAGTCATGGTGTTTTCAATTGCCTCATATACATGCAAAAGCTGGGCAAAGAGTAAGGAAGACTGAAGAAGAATTGATGCCTTTGAATTGCGGTGTTGGTGAAGAATATTGAATATACCATGGACTGCCAAATGAATGAACAAATCTTGGAAGATGTACAAAGGGGATGCTCCTTAGAAGCAAGGATGGTGAGACTATGACTCATATACTTTGGACATGTTCTCAGGAGGGATCAGTCCTTGGAGAAGGACATCATGCTTGGTAGAGAGTCAGGGAAAAAGAGGAAGACCCTTAATGAGATGAGTGGATACAGTGGCTGCAACAATGGGCTCAAGCACTAGGATTGTAAGTATGGCACAGAACTGAGCAGTGTTTCCTTCTGTTGTGCATAGGGTGGCTATGAGTCGGAACCAACTCCATGGCACCTAACAAGAACACCATGAGGTAGTACTCTCTCTCAATTCTTTCACTATAATTATATTTGGAGGTGATAGGTATTCCCAGTGTCTGACTTTCAATGACTGGGACAAAGCATCCCCGTCCCTACTCCATGACCAGAGAGACAGAATTAATCACTGATTGACAGAATAAGGGCTTGTATTATTTCACTTCAAATAGCGTGTTCCCACATTCACCACTTGCTTTAGGGCTAACAGTCCTGGTGGCCCAATGGCTAAGTGATCAATTGCTAACTGAAATTTTGTTGGTTCAAACCAACCCAGTGGCTGCTCCATACTCTGCCGCTTGGGGTTAAAAAAAAAAAAAAAAAAAAATTATTTATTTATTTTTTGGGGGGGCGTTACTCTGTGTTATTTCTGAGGGCACCTAACTACAACAGTTATTAGGCAGCAGGCGCCAATGAGAACCTTAGTGCTAACCTGTTGTGTAATACACCGTTTGTCAGTGAGACTGTGACTACAAGTCAACACAGATTTATGTGGTGTCCAGTGATCTACATAAGAAAAGAATACCTAAGTGTATACTCCACATAGGGAGAATTTGAGGACAATGAATAGACTATGACAGAAGCCTGGGGTCAGAAAATAGAATGTGCACATTACATCTTCCCTTGTCCACATTTAATACCACCACGTCAATGGGAGAGATTCTAACAAACGACTCCTTGATAAAGCTGGGAAATATTACCAACTGAAGCTTTGTTCATTTATGGAAGAGGAAGGGAAACAGGTATATTTTATGTAGTATATGCTATGCCCCCCCATTTTTTTAACCAAATTACTGCTACTTCATACAATGATTTCCACTTTCAACATTTTCCTTTGGAAGTTTGCTGTGATTTGACTTTGTTTTTGCTAGACATTTACTTTATGTTCTACATATACCCTCATGATCACTTCCTTGCAGTCTGCTGCTCTGTATATTCTATTCCTCTTATTCCTTCTTCTTTCATGTTTTCTTCTCTCCTTCTTTGCACAACAGTATATATATACAGCCTACTATGTGCCAGGCCTTAAGTTATGCATTTTAATTACAGCAGTCTGAAAAAAATCAAGACCCTGCCTTCATAGTCTTTTCAGAATTTCATAATTCTTTCCTCTAATCTCAACCAAAGTAGCATGTTTTCTCTCACCTACAAGTAATCTAGGACCACTAAGAGTCATCTCTCTGTTCCGGGGTGGTACAAATAGTTTGCTCTCAGCTACTAACCAAAAGGTTGATGTTTTGAATCTACCAGTTGGCACTTCAGAAGAAAGACTTGGTCATCTACTTCCATAAGATCACAACCATTGAAAATCTGATGGAGTACAATTCTACTCTGAACTACACAAAGCTGCCAATCGACTTGATGGAAGTGAGTATCCTAAAACAAAGGGCAGCTACTTAAAGGAAAGTGCTAGATGTTCATATGACACACATTTGAAGTTCTACACTTACAGATTGAGAAAACAGTTGTCAACATTGGAAATGTAGATCTCAAAAAAAGATGACCAAAGTTATGCATCTGGGAGAGACCTTCCAGTAAGGAAATTTGAACTAATGAGTACAAAAAGCTAGAAACCCCTGGAAACAGCACTCTCAGCAGGAGGTAGAAATCAGATCAAAATTTCCCCTAGGATACTACAATATGCCTATAATATATATTTTAGCATGTTTGAGTGTGAAGTGTTACAGAGCTGTCATGAATAAGGAATGCATTAGTAGCCCCCATGGAGTGGTGGAACATCATTAGTGCTGTGGTATACAGTGTAACATTGGTGCTTCTGGACCCCAGGATAATAATACTCCACGTAAGGACAATTGTTTTTGACCGCTTCCACTCCTATACCACACCATCCCTGTCTAGGGACACCTCTTGCCAGAGGTCTTTCCTTTTCAAACTTTGTCCCTAAATTTGCATTTCTACATTTAAGCTGGGAACTAGGATGACAAAAATCATGACCCCTGGCATTTTTCTGTCTTTTAGAAAAGAAGCACAACCTAAGAAAAAATAAGAAAGATGCTTCATCTTATTTTCACATCTTAGAGTAATAAACTCTCTCTCTTGCTTCCCACATTTTGTACCTTTGGCTAAAAGAAAAATTCACAGAAGCTAACACCCTCTGTGTCACGGTCCTGTGAAGTACAGCTTCTAGTGGGCATCCAGCCTGCGTTGGGCTCAGCCAAGGACTCCCGTACGCATCTGTTGGCTGAAACATCTCAGTCGATATTTCCTCAATCCCTGGAGCCTTGTTTTTCACTAATGCCTTCAGTGCAGCTTGAACTTTTTCCCTCACTACCATCAGTTCTTGGAAAAGTTAGTGGTGTAGTGCTTCAGTGCTACAGCTGCTAACCAAAGGGTCAGCAGTTCAAATCCGCCAGGCGCTCCTTGGGAACCCTGCGGGGCAGTCCCGCTCTATCCTTTAGGGTCGCTCTGAGTCAGGATTGACTCGACGGCCCTGAGTTTGGTTTTTGGTTTGACCATCAGTTCTTGATCATATGCTGCTACCTTCTGAAATGGTTGAACATGGATCAATTCTCTTTGGTGCAATGACTTTGTGTATTCCTTCCACCTTATTTTTTTTATTATTATTCCTCCTGCATCATTCAATATTTTGCCCTTGATTCCTTCAAAATTGCAACTGAATGCTTGAATTTTTATTCAGTTCTTTCAGCTTAAGAAATGCAGAGCTTGTTCTTCCCCTTTGGTTTTCTAACTCCAGATCCTTGCACATATCTTTACACTACTTTACTTTGTCTTCTCAAGCTGCCCTTTGAGGTCTTCTGTTCAGCTCGTTTTCTTGATTTCTTCCATTCCCTTTACTACTCAACTTTCAAGAACAAGTTTCAGAGTCTAGTGTCTTCTGACATCCATTTTGGTCTTTTCTTTCTTTCCTGTCTTTTTAATGGCCTTTTACTTTCTTGAGGTTTGATGTCATCCCAGAACTTCTCTGCTGTTTGGTCATTAGCGCTCAATTGTCAAATCTATTCTTGCTACAGTCTCTAAATTCAGGTGAGACATACTGAAGGTCTTATTTTGGTTTGCATGGACTTGTTTCAATTTTTTATCAGATTCATCCTGAACTTGCATACGAACAATCGATGATCTGTTCCACAGTCAGCCCCTGGCCTTGTTCTGATCAGTGATATTGAGCTTTTACATCATCTCTTAGCACAGATGTAGTTGAATTCCTGCTTATTCAGTCTAGTGAGGTCCATTTATATAGCAACCATCTATGTTGCTGAAAAAGGGTATTGTTAAAGAAAAAGTTGGTCTTGAAAAATTTTATTATGCCGTCTCTGGAGTCATTTCTGTCCCCAAGTACATGTTTTCCAAATACTAATTCTTCTCCTTTGTTTCCAAATTTTGCATTCCGATTACTAGTAATTATCAATGCATCTTGATTGCATGTTTGATCAGTTTCACAATGCAGAAGTTGGTAAAAATCTTCAATGTCTTCATCTTTGGCCTTAGAAGTTGGTGCATAAATTTGTGTAACTGTCATATTATCTGATCTTCCTTATAGGCTCATGGATATATCCTATCACTGACAGCATTATACTTCAGGATAGTTCTCGAAATTTTCTTTTTGACAATGAATGTGATGCTGTTCCTCTTTAATTTTGCATTCCCAGTGTAGGAAGCTTTATGATTGTCTGATTCAAAATGGCCAATTCCTGTCCATTTCATCTCACTAATGCCTATGATATTGATGTTAATGTGTTCCATTTCATTTTTGAAAATTTCCCATTTTCCTAGATTTTTACCTCATATATTCTGTGATTCCAATTATTAATGGGTGTTTGCACCTGTTCCTTCTCATGCTGAGTCATGCCACCTCAACAAATGAAGGTCCTCAAAGCTTTACTCCATCCACATCATTAAGGTTGATTTTAGTTTGAGGAAGCAGCTCTTTCTCAGTTGTATTTTTAGTCCCTTCCAATCTGAGGGGCTCCTATTCTGGCCATATATCAGACAATGGCCTCCTGCTATTCATAAGGTTTTTACTGGCCAATTTTTTTTCAAAAGAAAACCACAAGATTGTTCGTCCTTTTCCGTCTTAGTCTGGAAGCTCAGCTGAAACCTGTCCACCATGAGTGACCCTGCTGGTATTTGAAATCCCAGTGATATAGCTTTCAGCATCACAGCAACACGCAAGCCACCACAGTACAACAAACTGACAGACAAGTGATGAATAGTCACAGAACTCCAAATCAGGAAGAAACAAATTAAATTACAAATAGGTGCAGATTTTTAGCTAACGATTTCAAGCCTGAGAAATTTCATCTCCACATACGCCTAGAGGAAGCTGAAATAGGAAAAGGATTATGAGGGGAAAGCGTCTTCATTTTTTATTTTCCGTTTTAAGTAATACTGGTGAAAATTTTTATTTCTGAGGTGACATGGCACTTTGAATCAGCCAGATACCTTCCATGATGTCTGAGTGGGCATCCTAGCATTATTTAAACCGTCTGTTTTTGTCAGCAGAAATGCTTTTATTTTCACAAAAGTTAACACAGGAACACAGAGTTCCACTTCTAAAAGGGGCTCTCAGCACCCGTTACTGGGAAGAGACCAAGCGAAGCACGTTCATGTGACAAAACATACGGCAGAGTTCCCTAAGGATCCGTCTGGATGAATTATGGCAGTAAGAGTAAGGAAGGTCAGTTCACATCAATATTCAAGGGTCTGAAATGCAATCGCTAGAAAGGTTACCTTTGTCCATAAAATAATGCTAGAGAGTAAGTTGTGTTACTCCTCCATGCACTCTCTCCCTAACTGGGAAAACAAGTTTGCTTGAGATTGATGCCAAGAAATGGTTGCAGAAAACGTCAGATCTATTCAGAGAAAAATGTTTTGAAAATAAACCAGAGTTATTGCCAAACAGAAGCATTCTACTCTAAATTAAGTAAATGCCCAAGAGAGATTTCCCCCAGGGACAGTGCAACTCTTTCCTATTTAAGAGCACTTAGAGTTTGAAAGCAAGCAAAGTCTGTTGTGGAATCACATGACATCCACAGGAATGAAATGTAAATCTTAAAAAAAAAAAAAGTATGTGCTATCAAAACACCTAGACTCTCTTAGACAGCTTTATGCAATCTTTAAAGGTAAGTTGTTATTATTTTGATAGGCTATTTTATGTAAGCATAGTTCTAAATTTGAAGACCAAGATACAACTAATAAAATAGAAAAAACACAAAATTCTGGTTAAAACTATATTTGGAAATGAGTTAATTACTTAAGATAACACATGCAGCCCTCTAACTTTCCTAATTATAAATTAAATAAAATTAGATGCATGGCAAATGATCATAATAACAACTTTTATTATTTATAATAAAAGCACCTACTCTTCAGTTATGGACATGTTTAGATTGCAAAGACCAGGTCATTATACAAAAATTGCCATTATGTGGAAATGGAGAGTTTTGGGTTTTTTTTTCTGTGTTCAGAACATCTCAATTTGTCCTATTTTCTTTAGTTAGAAAATGTGATCATAGAAATACTAACAGCTAAGATTTACTGATGTGCTCATCACTGTGACAAGTCCAATTATGGGTTATGCCTCTGTGGAGAAGGATGCTTGGAAGAGACAAAGCTGGATCAAGCTGGTCCGGGGCTGTGTGACTGGAGGGCCCATGGCTTAACCAATGCACCTTCCTCCTCCAGAAACCCTGGTGGTGTAGTGGTTGAGATCTATGGCTGCTTACCAAAAGGCTGGCAGTTCAAATCCCCCAGGCACTCCTTGGAAACCCTATGGGCCAGTTCTGTTCTGTCGTGTAGGGTCAATATGTATTGGAATCCACTCAATGGCGGGGGGTTTGGGTGTTGCATCAGAGATTCCATCAGGAAGCTGCCTCTAGGGCTCCAGTTTCTCAGAAGCAGGAGAGTCACAAAACTGTTTTTATGAGAGAAGAACTTCTAATTCAAGAGTTATAATATCTAGACCTATTAGTTAAATAATTTAGGAGAAAGGAAAATGGTTTCTTAAAATGAAGAAAGTAGGACCTTAAGACATCAGCGATACTCCCACATAAAACTCATAGTTTCCTTTCGTTTACTCGGTTTTATGTAGTTAATTTCTGTTCCATGAGATTCTGGATCAGCCACAGCCTGTGCTTCTCCATAGGAGTTCTGGAAATTTTATTCAGTCTAGTCACAGTCATTTTTGCTGGTCCAATATAGTCCATCTTCTTGTTGAGATATTTTGGTCAAATCAGCAAAGTAAAAACTTATCTGCAGATGATAAAACTTAATATGGCCATAATTAACTTATAAAAATAATACTCTTATAGTAAAAGATGTGATGGAAATTAATTATAAGCATAATCTAAAGGCCAAATAAAATCAGTTAAAATAACAAAAAATTAAAAAAAAAAAACACTTTGGAGAAAAGTATTTATAAATATAACTATTAACCATATTTTTAAAGAGCTTCATGTATAATACACAATAATCTTGAGGCATAATACCATACAGACAGGATATATCAAGAATACACCAAGATTATCAAGTCTCTACATAGCTGAATAGTAATTAAAAAAAAAAAAAAACCTTCATGGGTAAATGATGTGAATTCCCCAATCAAACCAATGGCTTTGATAAAGTTGTGACCAAGTTAGCAATTAAGAAATAATAATAAAATTATGGCATAATATTATGTGTTTGCTGGTTAATATTAGGCAAAAATATAAGATATAAATATATATATATAAAGATATAAATATAAGTATGAATTTAACATATAAATCTTAACCCCCCCAAAAAATCAGGTGATTTTCTTGATTTTGACACCTTCCATGGAATTTAGTACGTAAAACTTTTTAGCCCTTTCCTTTTATAAAAATTTTGTTTTGAGTACGTGGCTTCCATGAAGTTTCAGAGTTGTCAGTAGTTTATTACAGGTCACCATGAAACAATAGTTAAGGTATTTAACCAAAAATCTTAAAGTAAAACCTTGGCTTTTTTTTCTAAAAGCCATGCAGCTTGGTGTTTGGCTCAGGAATCCTATTCTAATAAGAGGCTGAACCTTTGTCTTCTAGGCAGATTACACAAAGAATAAATTAACGCTTGTTGTGTGGTAAAAATATCACAAAGTTTAGTAAAGCAAAAAGAAAATTTTATTCGGCATACATTCAAAAATGCAAAAGTGGGAAGCAGACAAGCATGCTGCCAGAGCTAATGTCCGCCTGAATCCAAGGAAATATTACAGAAGAAGCAAGAACGAGAAAATGGACAAGCATGCTGCCACAGCCATGTCTGCCCAAGTCCAAGGAACATCACAGGGTCATCAGCATATACTAACACTACAAAATGGGCAAAATCTTGAAAGCTTCACCTTTTCACAGATTGGTAGAAACTGTGACCCTACACTTTGAATTGTCTCTTTCAACAGGCATTGGTACAGGTTTCAGTAAGGACAGTCAAGAGGATATTTGTTGTTCCAACAAATTTTCTATTCACTAAATGCTAATAGAAAATGATAAGAGTGCAAAGTCTTTTGTGTTCTGGCTTACCTGAAAGGTTCCCCAAAAGGTATTTTCCAAGATTATCTTAGCTATTGTCTTTATTCCTCAGGGCCCAGTTGATGTGTCCTTGTGAGTCCTTGTGAGCCCAGCTCCAGCTGGGTCACATTCTCTATGGTCAAGAAAAGGTAATAATGACTCCAGTAGTATTTCTTAAATCACCCACCAACTCAGATATCAAAGAAAAATTTGTTATTTTAACAGCAAGAAACATAAACTTCAGTCAGACAGATAAAACTTTTGACCATATGAAATAAATTTATTTTTAATAAACCTCTTAAACATTGTCTTCGCTGCATACCTATTATAGTTCATCCCTTTAAATGGCACAAATGAACACACTCATTAGCAGACCCTTAAATTATGACAATACCTATTAGTTCAACTTAACATCAATAAATTACCTAAAAGGTCTTAGAAATTATTTTAAGCCTGTATACCATAAAACACAACTGTTGTTGAAAGAAAGTCTGTTTAAAAGTTCTAAGTTTTCATTCAACTTTTACTATTTCCCATGTTTTCCCAGTCTAATTTTATCTCTCCTGATAACATGTCCAAAGTATGTGAGACCTAGCCTTGCCCATGCTTCTAAGGAGCATTCTGGCTGTACCTCTTCTAAGACAGATTTGCTCATTCTTTTGGCAGGTCATGGTATATTCAGTATTCTTCATCAACACCACAATTCAAAGGCATCAGTTCTTCTGTCTTCCTTATTCATCATCCCATGAGGCAATTGAAAACACCATGGCTCGGGTCAGGTGCTCCTTATTCTTCGAGGTGACATTTTTGCTTTTTGACCCTTTAAAAAGTTCTTTTGCAGCAATTTGCGTAACCCAATGTGTCTTTTGATTCCTTGACTGCTGCTCCCATGGGTGTTGATTGTGGATCCAAGTAAAATGAAATCCTTGACAAATTCAATCTTATCTCTGCTTATCATGATGTTGCTTATGGGTCCAGTTATGAGGTCCTGTTTTTTCTTTCTGTTGAGATGTAATCCATACTGAAGGCTTTGGTCCCTGGTCTTCACCAGTAAGTTCTTCAACTCCTCTCCACTGTCAGCAAGCAAGATTTTGTCATCTGCATAACACAGGTTGTTAATGAATCTTCCTCCAATCCTGATGCCCCATTCTTTTTCATATAGTCCAGCTTCCCAGATTATTTGCTCAGCATACAGACTGACTAGGTATGGTGAAAGGATACAACTCTGACACACACCTTTCCTGGCTTTAAACCATGAAGTCCCCCCTTCTGTTCAAACAACTGCCTCATGAACACAATTAAATGTTCTGGAATTCCTACTGTTTGCAATGTTATCCATAATTTGTTATGATCCAGGCAGTTGAATGATTTTTAAAGTCAATAAACACAGGAAAACATCTTTCTGGTATTCTCTGCTTTCATCCAGGATCCATCTGACATCCACAATGATATCACTCGTTCCATGTCCTCTTCTGAATACTCAGGTTGAATTTCTGGCAATTTCCTGTCAATATACTGGTGCAGGCACGTTGAATGACCTTCATCAAAATTTTACTTGAGTGAGGTTGTTCAATAATTTCTGCATTCGGTTGGATCACCTTTCTTGGGAATAGGCATAAATATGGACCTCTTTCATTTGTTTGGCCAGGTAGCTGACTTCCAAATTTCTTGAAACAATGAGTGAGAACTTCTAGCATTGCCTCCTTTTGTAGAAACATCTCAATTGGTATTCTGGAGCCTTTTTTTTTTTTTTTCACCAATGTCTTCATTGCAGTTTGGACTTCTTCCTTCAGTACTATCGGTTCTTGACCATATGCTACCTTCTGAAGTGATTGATATCGACCAGTTCTTTTTGGTATACTGACTCTGTGTATTCCTTCCATCTTCTTTTGATACTTCCTGTGTGGTTCAGTATTTTATCCATAGAATTCTTCACTATTGCAACTCGATTTTTTTTTTCCAGTTCCTTTGGTTTGAGAAACGCTGAGTGTGTTCCCCCTTTTGGTTTTCTAACTCCAGGCCTTTGCACAGGTCATAATAATACTTTACTTTGTCTTCTCAAGCTGCCCTTTGAAATCTTCAGTTCAGCAATTTTACTTCATTTTTTCCATTAGCTTTAGCAACTTGATGTTCAAGAGCAAGTTTCAGAGTCTCTTCTGACATCCATTTTGACCTTTTCTCTCTTTTTAATGACCTCTTGGTTTCTACATGTATAATGTCCTTGATTTCCTCCCACAATTTGTCTGGTCTTTGGTCATTATTATTTAATGCATCAAATCTACTCTTGAGATGCTTTCTAAATTCAGGTGGGATATGCTCAATGTCTTAGTTTGGCTCTCATGGGTTGTTCTAATTTTCTTCAGCTTCAGCTTAAACCTGGATATGAGCATTGATAATCTGTCCACAGTCGGTCCCTTACCTTGTTCTGACAGATGAGATTGAGGTTTTCTATTGTCTCTTTTCACAAATGTAGTTGATTTGATTCCTGTGTATTCCATCAGGTGAGGTCCTAGAGTATAGATGTCATTTATAACTTTGAAAAAGGGTATTTGCAATGAAAAAGTCATTGGTCTTGCACAATTCTATCATAGCATCTCTGGCATCATTTCTTTGACCAAGGCCATGTGTTCCAACTACCTATACTTCTTCATTTCCAACTTTTGCATTCCAATAACCAGTAATTCTCAATGCTTCCTGATTGCATGTATGATCAATTTCAGACCGCAAAAGTTGGTAAAAATATTCAATTTTTTAATCTTTGGCATTAGTGGTTGGTGCATAAATTTGAATAATAGTTGTATTAACTGGTCTTCCCTGTAGGTGTATGGATATTATCCTATCACTGACAGCATTACACTTCAGGATAGATCTTGAAATGTTCTTTTTGACTACAAATGCATCGCCATTCTTCTTCAAGTTGTCATTCCTAGAATAGTAGACTCATTTTGTCTGATTCAAAATGGCCCATCTCAGTCCATTTCTTCTCATTAATGCCTAGGATATTGATGTTTATGTGTTCCATTTCATTTTTGATGATTTCCAATTGTCCTAGATTCATACTTAGTACAATTCATGTTCTGAATTTTAATGGATGTTTTTAGCTGTTTCTTCTCATTTTGAGTCATGCCACATCAGTAAATGAAGGTTCCGAAAGCTTGACTTCATCCAAATCATTAGGGTCGACTGTACTTTGAGGAGGTACCTTTTCCCCAGTTGTCTTTTGAGTGCCTTCCAACCTGGGGGGTCACCTTCCAGCACTATATCAGACAATGTTCTGCTGCTATTCACAAGTTTCTCACTGGCTAATTCCTTTCAGAAGTAGACCATGGGGTCCTTTATCCTAGTCTGTCTTAGTATGGAAGCTCAGCTAAAATCTTTCCATCGTGGGCTACCCTGCTGGTAGTTGAATACTGGTGGCATACCTTCCATCATCACAGCAACACACAAGCCCCCCAAAATATGACAAACTGACAGAAGTGTGGGGGGAGACAGGCCTATAAATCAAAAAATAACACATGTGGGGAATGTGCTTCTTAGTTCAATCAAATACATGAGACCAAATGGGCAGCTCCTGCCCAGAAACAGGAAGAGCAGGCAGAAATGGATAGGAACAGGATGAATGGAGATAGGGAATCCAGAGTGGAAAGGGGAAGCATGCTGTCACATTGTGGGAATTGTAACTAATGTCACAAAACAATGTGTGTATAAATTTTTGAATAAGAAATTAACTTGAGCTGTAAATTTCCCCTAAGGCACACACACACACACACACAAAATAAAGAGAAGGGAATCTCAGCACCCATTACAGTGAAGAGACTAAGGGTAGCATGTTCACGTGACAAAAGGTATGACATGTTTTCCTAAGGACCCATCTGTATGAGTTACGGTTGTAAGAATGAGGAAGTCCAGTTCACATCAATTGTCCAGGGTCTGAAATGCAATAGCTAGAAAGAAGAACTTTTTCCATGAAAGCAGTGCTAGAGAGTAAGTAGTATTAATCCTCCAAGCACTCTCTCTATATCCTGGTAAACAAGTTTGCTTAGCCTTTATGCCAAAAAGGGGCTGCAGAAAAAGTCAGCTCTATTCAGAGAAAATTGTTTTGAAAAATAGACCACACCGATTGCCAGACACAAGCTTTCTGCTAGAAATTAAGTAGATACACAAGAGAGATTTCCCCCAGGGTGAGTGCAACTCTTTCCTTTTTAAGAGCACTTTGTGTTTGAAAGCAAGCAAAGGCTGTTGTACAATCCAAGTGACTTCTTGAGACTAAAAAAAAAAAAAAAAGTGAAAATCTTAAAAAGAATATATATTAACAATACTCCTAGACTCTCCTAGACAGATTTATGCAATCTTTAAAGGTAAGGTGTTATTATATTGTTGGGTTATTTTATATAAGGATTTTTTTTTTTTTAATTTGAAGATGAAGATGTAACTAATAAAACAAAAAACATGAAATTCTGCAAAAAACTGTATTTGAAAATGAGTCAACTACTTAGGGTAACACATACAGCCCTCTAACTTTCCAAATTATAAATAAAATTAAATGCATGGCAAAGGATTAGAACAGCAGTATTTATTATTTTTAATAAAATACACCCACTCCTCATTTATCAACTCGGTTGGTTTCCAAATACCAGGTCATTATGCAAGAATCGGCATTATGCAAAAAATGGAGGATTTTTTTTCCTGTTTTCAGACTTCTGTTTGTCTGATTTTTTTTTTTTAATTAGAAAATATTATCATAGAAATAATAACAGCTAGGATTTACTGATGTACTCATCAGTGCAACACTTGATGCTGCCTGCAGGGCTGCCTGGAGGCCATGGCCACAGAGAAGGCCAACCCTACAGTTGGACATCACACCCCCACAGGCAGGAAGGTTGGAGGGTGAGGGGCAGCATGGTCTAACACCCTGAGATCTTCCAGAGACTGCCTCTAGGGAGGGGTTGCTCCTCAGCCTTTGTCGCTATGCCTGCCATCTCATTAACGGGCAAAGAGTGGATAGTAGATTTTTTAATATTGTTGTAAATGAGAAATGTTGGATAATGAGATAGTCAATAAATGAGAAATAAGTGTAATTCCTGCATGTTCATTTTGATAACTAGTACTAATAGATATAAGAAAATATAAGTGAATGCTTGTCTGATCCCCTTTATATTGGAAGTTATTAAGTCAAAATCATCAGCTGATTGGAATAAAAGGCGGAGTGGGGCGTAGTAAGTTTGAGGAGACAAGAAAATGAAGAATAATTGTTTTGAAAAGTTGAGAGTAAATATTAAATAAGTGTCATGTGAATTGTCAAGTAGTGTCCAGTGACTATTTATCTGAGGACATGAATTGTGTTTTTGTCCAGTCTCATTCACGCACTCTTTCCTCGTGCATGGCCAGAGTGAATAATAATTGGTTTAAAGAAAAATTACTACAAAGGGGACGAGGCAGACAGAGTTAGATTTGGTTGTAAGGAAGAGTGGGTCATATTTCTAACTGAAATACAGGTAACTTAACATTTACCATAAACTGAAAAAAGATGTTAAGAGGCAATTTTTTTTTTTTTTGTATGCGTGATGGAAGAAATACAGAAGATAAAATAAAAATGTACACATTTTTTAACACAGAAACAAAGGACTGGTTTAAGAAAACTGAGTCTTACAAAAGGAAAATCTTAAAACTAATTTTCAGCAAAGAAGAAAAAAAATTTATAGAAAAATTTTGACTTCAGAGAAGTTGGAATATGGATATCCATACAGAAAATATTCATGAACTGAGATTAAGCAATAGAAAATGATACATTCTTATTGGGGTAAAATAATCATGGCTCTTTCCTGAAAATATGCTCTAAATAACAGTGTGCATTTCTCAAAATTTCTGGTGTCATTACAATCCAAGTTTAATAAAATATACCAGGATTTTATTTGTTGAATTTCTTTAATAGCATATCAGTTCATTGCTGAAGTTTTAAATCATATTCCCTAGAAATGGAGCAATGTGTTGATCGAGTTAATTTAAGAGATATGTAGCTCTACACATGCACGTATCCAATTAACAGAAGTGAAAATGCTTTTAAAAACTGTGATTAAATTAATCATCTTGAATTTACCGTATCCACAGATGGAAAGCAAATCAAAAGCAGAAAAATCAAATAATACTACAGTCACAGAGTTTACACTCGTGGGGTTTTCTGATATACCCAATCTTCAGCAGATTCTTTTTGGGATATTTTTTGTCATATATCTGATGATTTTGTTGGGCAATAGCATCATAATACTGATAACAAGAATTGATCCTACTCTCCAGAATCCTATGTATTTTTTTCTTGCCAATTTTTCCTTCTTGGAAATATGTTATGTAACAGTCACTGTCCCAAGAATGCTCAGGGATATCTGGACCCAGAAAGGAAATATTTACTTTCTGCCCTGTGCTACGCAAATGTATTTTGTTCTTATGTTTGGAGGCACAGAGTGTTTGCTCCTGACAGTGATGGCATATGACCGCTATGTGGCCATTTGTAACCCTCTGAACTATTCTCTAGTAATGAACCACAAAGTCTGTATCCAGCTGGTGGCTGGCTCCTGGATAAGTGGAATTCCAGTCGAAATTGGACAAACATGTCAAATTTTCTCTTTGTCCTTTTGTGGGTCTAGCACAATTAATCATTTCTTCTGTGACATCCCCCCAATACTAAAACTTGCTTGTGGGGACACATTTGTAAATGAGATGGCAGTCTATATATTTTCTGTGGTGTTTTTCATGGTTCCATTTCTGTTGATCGTTGCCTCCTATGGCAAAATTATCTCCAGTATTCTGAAATTGTCCTCAGTCAGAGGGAGGGCCAAAGCCTTCTCCACCTGCTCTTCTCATCTGACAGTTGTAGTCTTATTCTATGGAACAGCTGCTATCAATTATTTACAGCCCGCATCAAATAAATCTGAAGGACTGAGGAAGCTCCTTTCTCTTTTCTACACAATTTTGACACCAATGATGAATCCCATCATATATAGTCTGAGGAACAAAAATGTCATGGTGGCACTGAAGAAATTACTACTTAATTACTAACTTGAAGAAGTGACTTGAAATAACAGAAACCTGGTGGCATAATGGTTAAGTGCTACGGTTGCTAACGAAGAGTTCGGCAGTTCAAATCCGCCAGGCAATCCTTGGAAACTCTATGGGGCAGTTCTACCCTGTCCTGTAGAGTTGCTATGAGTTGGAATCAACTCAACGGCAGTGGCTTTGGTTTGGGTTTTGGGTTTTGTAATGTAGATACAACAGGAAAAATCTTCTAGTTTAGTTTCTACATTCCTAAATAGAAATAATCAATGGTGTGCTAACAGTCTCATATTATGTTAAGGGACCTTTGTTCCAAAGAGTTAACTACTTTTGTGTAATGAAACCACAAATTAACTGAAGTTCAAAAATCTAATCTTGAAGATCAACCCTTCCTCTGACTGTGACCAAGTGAGGTAAGAGATTGTTTGAATAACACGATGAAAGATAATTGAATGTGTTGTTTAATTAGGAATTAGGGTCATGTTCAGTGATAATTTTTTCTTATATTTCACTGCAGATGCATTTGCTGCCTTTCTCTGCCCCTCTGTTTGGATTAGCCCAATTAGCAACACCAACAGTAGCTAAGATGTTGGGAGCTGGGGAGAATTTGGGGTTTTCCCTGTGTATTTTCTCTGCTTCTATACCTTTTCTCTGCCCATGTCCCTTAAAGACTACAGATACTGCAGAGTGTTGCTGCATCTATGGTTCCACTCCTCACCATTCTCTGGTAACATTATTTCCTCCCCTTTTAGCTTCAGGCCTTGGTTTTATAATATCTATCTACACTTGTAAGGATCAGGTATTCTCCAGGTAATCTAACCACACCCATGTAAATAGCACTATCATTAACCAAAAAAAAAAAAACCAAACCCAGTGCCATCGAGTCAATTCCAACTCATAGCAACCCTATAGGACAGAGTAGAAGTGCCCTGTAGAGTTTCCAAGAAGTACCTGGCAGATTTGAACTGCCGACCCTTTGGTTAGCAGCTGTGGCACTTAACCACTATGCCACCAGGGTTTCCAGCCCTTTCATTAAAGTACTTTAATTCAGAATGACTTGTGTACCCTGCCAGGTCTCCACTAATTCATCATTCTTCTAGTCTATTCTTGCATGCCTTTTGGACAGTGATTTAGCATTTTTTTCTTTGTGGAGACAAAACAAAACATTAACCCTTTTGCTCTATAAACTGATTAAAGGACAGCCCATCTGAAAGAAATAACAACACATGTACAAAAATGACTATTATGAATATGCAGTTTTTGAGGAATATTTAACACAAAATTTATAGTGAGAAAACAAATTAGAAGAAAATGGAATCAGAGATTGTGTTAAGACACTGGAGTACATCTATACCATGAAAGTATAGAGCCCATTTAAGATTTTAGAAGAGCTGTTGTGAAGATATTCCAAGTATGAACTGACATGCAAAAGAAATTAAAATATATTTATAAAACATTACCTAATTTTTGTAAAACAATGAAAGATAAACCCTTAAAAAAAAAAAATTGCCAATGACTCAATTCTGACTATAGCGACCCTATAAGACAGAGTAGAACTGCACCACAGGTTTTCCAAGACTGTAAGCTTTTACTGAAGAAGCTCCTACATCTTTCACCTGTGGAGCTGCTGGTAGGTTGAACCACTATCCTCTCAGGTAACAACTCAGTGCTTAACCACTGCACATCAGGGTTCCCTATAATGCAAGATGGCAACCCATAATACCATTCTACCATTCAGTTATTTACATTTGCATGTCAGTAGTGGATATGCATGGGTATGTATATGAACAGTATTTGGATGAGTGTGGATTAGAAGGAAATATTGGCTTATTCACAGCGGCAAGACCTCAAATGATTTGTGATTTATTTTTACATTTTTTGGTATAGTTTGAATCTACTACAATGAGAAGGTAACTGGTATATCACAGGAAGCAATAATCAATATTCATTCTGAAAATAACATAAGAAAAATCAAAGAAAATATTTCCATTTCTTTCTTTCTTCTTGCTAGTAGATGTCTTAAGAATCTAGCATCTAGCAGATAAACTTCAATATCAACCAAGATGTCTTTTATTTGTGAGAAAACATAAGTGTGTGTGTGTTTATCATCTAAAAAGACTCAAAATATATAATATCTATGGTCACTCCTTGGAAAATAAATAAAAGGCATACAACAATAGAACCAGAGTTCAACAAATTTGAGATTACAAGAATGAACATAGTTAAAAATAAATGAGTGAGCTTGAATGATGAAAAATAGACAATCTTTGAAACAAAAAAAGAAAGAGAAAATGTAAAAAATATTGAATTAATGAAGGATTTTTCAGTATCCAGCAAATAAAAAAGATAAAAACATAAATTCAAGATTTATAACAATACTAACATGATTTTCAGTACTTGTCAAATCAAGAAGATAAAAACTTTAAAAATAATTTTATGATGTTTAGAGATCATGTAAGTGGTATACTTAGGAACTGGCATATATTTCTTTTCCAGTACCAATAAAATATTTATGAAAAGTTATTCTTGTGCTCTCTGACAAAGATAATTTCAATAAATTCCAAAAACAACAAAGTGAAAATAAATTAGAAAAAGATTAAATACTGGAGGCAAAACTAATATGGCACTCTAGACAGATGCATTATACCATCGCTCTACAGCAAACACTGGAAAAGCTAAGCAAAGCAGATACAAATGTCAGTCTGGGAAATCTAAGCAACAAATGAAGGGATAAAGAACTAAATCAAATATTGAATGGAAGAAGAAGTTGAAGGGAAACAGAGATACAGAGTAGAGCTCCCCTGCCAACTAAGATGGCATAGCTTTGCCATCTTGGAGCACAGCCGTCAGTGACCACGGACAGGATATATAAGCAGGCAATTTCACAGCGCTCCCAACAGGAGACAGAGCACCCAGTAACCAGAAAAACTTGCTTCCCTGCCCCTCACCCTTCTGCTCTATATGCCACTCCCACACCTTCCCAAAGGGCCATGTGGCACCTCTGGGCTAGAGCACTACTGTCCCTCATCACCCTGGTTCTGCCCAACCCACACACGGGCTCCTTGTGTGCCATTTTTTTCTTTTTCCCTTTATTTATCTATCTATCTATCTATCATCTATCTATCTATCTATCTATCTATCTATCTATCTATCTATCTATCTATCTATCTATCTATTTATCTATTTATTTATTTATTTTTCTCCCTTCCACCTAGCCCTATACACCACTATGCCCCCATCTTGCTGGTCTCCAAGTCAGATTCCTCACCTGCCATCTACCTTTTTTAATTTCTCTTTTCTTTCCTTTCTTCCCCCTGTAAAGTATCATACCCCACCTCCCCTTTCCATTAGCTCTTGCCATGCTGCTGGAGCTAGAGTGTCCCCAGATGTGGTCCATTGCTGCAACAGGGTCTACACTGAACCTCCCTCCTGCTGCATGACAACCAATTGCTGAATGATGGGAAGCTAGCCCAACCCACCTCCCATCTGACACTCTAGCCTATGCCAAGGTGCTGTGAATATTCCCAAACCTATGGACCAACATAGGAGGCAGAGAGCTCATTCCCAGTCCACCCTCAGCCACCTTGCAAACCAGTGTACTGTGAAACAAGCTCACCCTGTCTGCTGCTGCCGTACCTGCCCAGTCAAGTTGGCGAGAGCTATTCTGTCCACAGATGAGCAAGCAGCAAGCCACACCTGGCCAACCTGCCCTGACATATCAAAACAAAAAGAAAAAGTAGGGTGAAACAAATGAACATGCAATCAATAAATAAAGAAAATAACACCTTAATGTCTGGGAGACAACAGACAATATCAAAACACATTAAAAAAAAGGGAGGGGGGACGTGAAAGATCCAGTGAATGACCAAAATAATGAGTAAGATGAGCTTCTGGCACAAGAAAAGGCAGTGGAACTAACTGGTATGAAATTCAAAAGACTAATTGATTAATTGATTAGGAAAGAGATCAAAGAAAATACAGAAAAAACCAAGGATAAAACAGACAAAGTCAAGGAAAAAACAGACAAATCCAATGAAAATATTGCAAAAATCAAAGAAAACACAAAGCAATAGAAGAATTAAAGGAAAAAAAGACAAAATGTCAAAATAAATAATTAGAAATCATACAAAAACAACAAATAGAAATCGAAAAGATAAACAACAAATTTCAGAAATTGACAAATCCATAGGAGGTTTTAGAAGCAAATTTGAAATAATGGAATACAGAATCCACAAGATTGAAGATAAATTCATGGTTGCCACTTTGAGAAAATATCAGAGAAAAAATGAAGAAAACCTAAGAATTATATGGGACACAATCAGGAGCAAAAATTTGCATGTGATTAGAATTCCAGAACAGGTGAAGAAAATGGAAAACAGAGAAAATGGTTGAAGATTTGCTGGCAGAAAACTTCTGAAATATCATGAAAGACAAAAGGTGATCATCTGAGAAGCTCAACTACCCTGGTATAGGATAGACCTCAAGAGAAAGTTACCAAGGCATATCATAATCGCACTTGCCAAAACTAAAGACAAAGAAAGAATCCTGAGATCAGCACAAGAAAAGCAAAAAGTCATTTAAAAAGTGGAAACAGTAAGACTAAGGTCTTATTCCTTTGCAGAAACTATGCAGGCAAGAAGGCAAAGGGATGACATATATGAAGCTTGAAAGACAAAAACTGCCAACCAAGAATAATATATCCTGCAAAACTCTCTCTCAAATACTATGGCAAAATTAGAACACTTCCAAATAAACAGAAATTAAGGGAATGTGTAAACACCAAACCAAACTTACAGGAAATATCAAAATAGGTTCTGTTAGAGAACAAACACCAGACAACAAACAGACTAGGACACAGGACAGCATGAGTCAGATATCAACCTAAGTAAAGAACACTCAATAATAAACAAATCTAAAAAAAAAAAAATTAAAAGAGGGAAACAGAGACGTAAATCTATAAATGGTGACAACAACAAACCAGTAAAAGGGGAGATAAGAGGTAGGACCAAGATGGCTGACTAAGTAGAAGCTTCCGCTTATCCCTCTTGCAACAAAGACTCGAAAAAACAAGTGAATTAGTTATATACAGGACAATCTACTAACCCTGACCATAAAACACAGAACTAAGCAGTTGACCCGAGTGACAGGGGAGTGAAAAGCCAAACACTGAAGCAGCAACCGCTTCTGGAGCCAGTGTGCCACGCCACAGCCTTGAGCCCTTGCAGTTCCCCGGTGCCAGAGTGGTGGGGCTGATTGTGGCTTACTGAGACAGAGAAAGCATGGATGCAGGCATAACCCTCAGGACCAACCTTAGAGGGGACCCAGGCAGCACACACAGGCTGCACAATGACGCAGCTGACAGGCAAACAAAAAACCATGGGGAAGTAGCAACTGGTTTTGGAGCCTGGAGCACAGTATCCCAGAAGGGAAACCTTGGCACTGGGCTTTGGACTAAGTGTGGAGGAGTGGATTGTGGCTTCCTAAGATGGTGCAGGCATGGGACACAGTCTTAAATCTCTGGGGCAGTCTCAGTGGGGAACCAGCCAGCGCACACAGGCTACACGCCCCTCTGGAATCTCAGATAAAACAGTCCTCACCAAACAAGATAAGTAACTTTGCCTATCTTGCCACCCTGCTCTCTACTAACCATCTGATCCCTCCCTTCCCTGCCCCAGCCAGCTTCATTAACATTGGAATTCCCTGGGCCAGAGAGTGAAGTGCACTGTCAGTTTTTTTTTTTTTTTTTTTTTCTTTTCTAACCCATTCTCCTGGTCTTAGAAAAGCAGCATTTAACAATCAAAGGAAAAACCTTTCCCTGGATTCTCTCAACTGGAATAACAATACAGAATCAGCTCCATCCAGGCATAAGAGACCCACAGTCTTTGACTTTCATCCCTACAGGGAACCAGGTGGCTATTATAATGCAAAGGCAATTCTGATAGAAATCTGACTGTAAGTGTTTTAGCTGAGCAGTGGAAAGGCAAGTTTTGGAGGTCAGATACCTCTCTACCTATTAAACAGAGCCCTCAGTGATCCACACCAGGGAACAGAGGGCTGAGGCTACACCCACACCACTAGCCACCTGCTAAAGGGGGCTGAGGATAGTGATGTCTACCAATCAATAAAGGCACAAGCACTGGGTGCCTAAGGTACAGCTGCAGAGTCCACCCAACAGAGCTCTCTAGACAATAGAGTCACTCTTACCTCACTGACACTTGGGGAAGGCTGTCCGCATCCTGCCCTTCTCAGAGTGTGACCCTCTGCCACTACTAGAAACTGGCGCATGCAACCATCACCACTACTTCTCTAAGTTAATAGGTGAGAGCCTATAGCACACACTAGGTGACCCTGAAGACTAGGAAACCTGAGCTGATTCTATCCAAGAATACTGAATGGACTCACAAGCTCATATACCTGGTAACAGCTCAGACCAGCTGGTAACGGGACATAAGTGATTTAAAAGCTACAGCAATCAAGATAGCACAATCTAGTAGCCCATCTGAGTGTATTGTAACAAAAAAAACAAGAAGATAAGACTCAGTGAGCAAATATAAAAGAAAATACTACACTATCTTATAGATGGCTCGGGGATGGCCTTTCAAAGAATACTACGAAAAATTGAACTCCAACAAATTTGAAAGCCTAGAGGAAATAGCTACTATGTGTATGTGAGTTCATCATACAGTGGTGGCTTGTGTGTTTCTGTGATACTGGAAACTTTGCCACCAGTATTTCAAACAACAGCAGGATCACCCAGGTTAGACAGGCTTCAGTAGAGCTTCAAGACTAAGACAGGCTAGGAAGAAAGACCTGGTTTTCTATTTCTGAAAAAATCGGCCAGTGAAAACCTTATGAATAGCAGTGAAATATTTTCTGATATAGTGCTGAAAGAGAAGTCTGTAAGGTTGGAAAGACTCAAGATATAACTGAGGAAGAGCTGCCTCCTTAGAGTCAACCTTAATTTTTATGTGGGTGGAGTCAAGCTTCATTTGCTGACTTGACATGATTCAGAATGAGAAGAAACAGCTCCAAACACCCATCAATAATCAGAACTTAGAATGTACGAAGTATGAATCCAGGAAAATTGGAAGTCATCAAAGATGAAATGGAATGCATAAAGATTGATATCTTAGGCATTGTTGGTGTTGTTCTTAGGTGTTATCGAATTGGCTCTGACTCATAGCGACCCTGTGTACAACAGAATGAAACACTTCTCGGCCCTGCACCATCCTCACAATCGTTGTTATGCTTGAGCCCATTGCTGTAGCCACTGTGTCAATCCACCTTGTTGACGGTCTTCCTCTTCTTTTCTTGGCCCTCTACTTAGTCACTAATGAGCTGAAATGGATGGGTATCGGCCATTTTGAATCAGACAATCTGTGTTCTACTATGCCGGGAATGACAAAAAGAGGGATGGGATCGTATTTATTATCAAAAAGAACATTTCAAGATCTATCCTGAAGTAGAACGCTGTCAGTGTTAGGGTAATATCCATAAGCCTACAAGGAAGACAAGTTAATACAAATATTATTCAAACTTACCCACCAGCCACTAATGCAAAAGATGAAGAAACTGAAGATTTTTACCAACTTCTGCATTCTGAAATTGATCAAACATGCAATCAAGATCCATTGATAATTACTGGTGACTGGAATGCAAAAGTTGTGAACCAAGAAGATCAATTAGTAGTTGGAAAATACAGCCTTGGATATAGAAACTCTGCCAGGGACCACATGGTAGTATTCGGTAAGACCAAAGACTTATTCCTTGCAAATACCTTTTTTCAATAAGATAAATGGCAGCTAAAGACATGTTATTATGGGTTGAATTGTGTTCTCCAAAAATGTGTGTCAACTTAGCTAGGCCATGATTCCCAGTACTGTGTGGTTGTACACCATTTTTGTGATCAGGATTGGAGGAAGACTTATTAACAACCTGCTATATTCAGAGGACACAACCTTGCTTGCTCTTCAGAATATGGGTGTTGGCCACACTCTCAGGATTCTGAGTGGAGGTTCCTCAACCATGGGCTTCAGCTCCACTCTCCAGGCCCACTGGAAGGGCAACTCTGCTCCCTCAGATTTGTGCAGCCCCACTCTCCTAGTCTATCTGATTGGCGACCCTACCCCTTGGACCAGTAGTCCCATTCTTCTGCCCCTTGAGGAACACAGCCCTGCCCCCTCAGCTTTGAGGAGGAAATTTGGCCCCATCCTCTTGGCACTCATGAATGGCAGCCCTACACACCAGAACCAAGTTGGTGAAGAGCTGACTCTTTGAAACCTCAGAGGCCATAGCCCTACCCTTTGAGACTGAGGCATCTCAGCTTCTTCTGATCCTTGTATCTTCAGCTTCTCCTTCTTGGTTCATTGGTCTCTTGGCCCCTGGGGCCTCACTGTCCATGTTTGCCCTGCTGAGACTAGTATTTTAAATCTCTTTAGCTCCAAAGATAAGTGCCTAGAGGCACACCACTCCACCAGGAAACTTCGGCTGGAAGGCACTCAGCTCTCTTGCTCCGTGGGCAGGCTCCAGCGCTGTCTTGCATCGGTCTCCTGGTGCTGCTGCTGCCGTTTCTCTGCTGCTGCTTCTTGCCATCTGCACTGTCTCCAGTGCCATGTCCAGTGTAAGCTCTCCTCACTTCCTTCTGAGTCCTCACCAGAATTGTCTGACCTCTGTAATTCCACCAACAGTCTCTTCAAGGCAATCTAGGTTTTTACTACTAGGCATTTAAAATGTCTCCCAGCCTCTATCCATTCAGTTTCAAAAACCACTTCCACATTTTAGGTATCTGTCAGAGCAGCACCCGATTCTGTCTTATTTATCTAGAGTTGTTATTATAGAAATACCACAAGTGAATGGCTTTAACAAACAGAGATGTATTCTTTCACAATCTAGGAGGCTAGAAGTTTGAATTCAGCATGCTAGCTCCAGGGGAAGTCTGTCTCTGCCTATCAAGTCTCGGGGAAGGTCCTCGTCATCAATCTTCTCCTAGCCTAGGAGCTGCTCGGCACAGGGACCTCGGGTTCAAAGGATGATACACTCCCTCCTGGTTCTGCATTCTTGATGGTAGGAGGTCCCCTGTCTCTCTACTAGCTTCCCTATTTTATATCAAAAGAGATATAAAAGAGATTGACTCCAGACACAACCTAATCTTGTAGATCAAGTCCTGCCATATTAACATAACTGCCTCTAATACTGCCTCATTAACATCACAGAGGTTGGATTTATAACACATGGAAAAATCATATCAGATGACAAAATAGTGGACAATCACACAATACTGGGACTCGTGGCCTGGCCATTTTGACACACATTTTTAGGGGGACAAAATTCAATCGATAACAGAAGCCCCAAGTGGATATTTGAAATCAGCCACAAGAAACAGTGCAGAGAATCAACATATGAAAGCCATCCTTTAGTAAAGAGAAAAACCTACCACTTGCCTTGAGCCCGTTGTGACTCATGGTGACCCCATGCATGTCAGAGTAGAACTGGGCTCCATAGGGTTGTCATTGCCATTTTTTTGAGAGTAGATCACTAGTCTTTTTTTTTTTCTGGAAGCCTCTGGGTAGACTTGAACCTCAAATCTTTTATTTAGAA
Organism: Loxodonta africana; assembly: GCF_030014295.1. Taxonomy (NCBI): domain Eukaryota; kingdom Metazoa; phylum Chordata; class Mammalia; order Proboscidea; family Elephantidae; genus Loxodonta; species Loxodonta africana. The sequence goes on along the minus strand of NC_087348.1, from coordinate 23,822,231 downwards.
CCCAAACATATTAACCATTTCTACTACCCAGGGACTCTGTATTAAAAAAAAAGGAGTACATAAAAAAAGGGGTGAACACATAAAAGGAATGTAGTTCTAGAAACACACTATCGAATAGTCATATAATCCCAAAACAGAAAGAAACAAATTTAATTAAAAGTAGAAGTGGATATTGGGCCTGTGATTTCATGCCTAAGAATTTTCTCTCCATATATACCTGGAGGAAGCTGAAATAGGAAAAGAATTACGACAGGAAAGCCGCTTTTTTTTTTTTTTTTTTGACTTAAGTAACATCGTTGAAAATGTTTTTGAGGTTGCATGGCACTTTGAACCAGCCAGATAACTTCCATGATATCTAAACATACATCCTAACATTATTAAAACCATCTGTTTTCATCAGCAGAAATGCTTTTTTTTATTGTGCTTTAAGTGAAAGCTTACAACTCAAGTCAGTTTTTCATACAAAAACTTATACACACATTGTTATGTGACCCTAGTTGTTCTCACTACAATGTGACAGCACACGCCTTCTCTCCACCCTCTATTTCCTGTGTCCATTTAACCAGCTCCGTCCCCCTCTGCCTTTTCATCTCACCTCCAGACAGGAACTGCCCGCATAGTCTCATGTATCTACTTGAGTTAAGAAGCACACTCCTAACCAGTATCATTTTATGTCTTATAGTCCAATCTAATATTTGTCTAAAGAGTTGGCTTCAGGAGTGGTTTTTGTTTTGAGCTAACAAAGAGTCCAGGGGCCACGACCCCGGGGTCCCTCCAGTCTCGGTCAGACAATTAAGTCTCTTTACTAGAATTTGAGGTCTGCATCCCATTCTTCTCCTGCTCCATCAGAGATTCTCTGTTGTGTTGCCTGTCAGGACAGTCGTTGGTGGTAGCCGCCAGGTACCATCTAGTTCTTCTGGTCTCAGGCTGATGGAGTCTCTGGTTTCTGTGGTCCTTTCTTTCTCTTGGGTTCATATTTTCCTTCTTTCTTTGGTGTTCTTCATTCTCCTTCACTCCAGGTGGGTTGAGACCAACTGATGCATCTTAGATGTCCACTTCCTAGAATTTAAGATCTCAGATGCCACTTAACTCATCGGGTTGCAGAATGTTACTTTGTTATGCCAATTGACCTAGAGGTTCCCTAAAACAAAGGTCCCCAGACCATGGCACCTGCTACTCTGTCCTTTGAAGTATTTGGTTGTATTTAGGAAACGTCTTAGCTTTTGGAGTAGTCCAGTCGTGCTGACTTACCCTATATTGTGCGTTATCCTTCCTTTCACATAAAATAGTTCTTGTCTACTATCTAATTAGTGAAAGTCCCTCTCTCTCATTCCCAGCCCACCCTCGTAGCCATCAAAGAATGTTTTCTTCTGTATTTAAACCTTTTCTTGAGTTCTTATAATAGTGGTCTCATACAATATTTGTCCTTTTGCGACTGACTAATTTCACTCAGCATAATGCCTTCCAGATTCATCCAGGTTATGAGATGTTTCAGGGTTTCATTGTTTTTCTTTAACGTTGTATAGTATTCCATTGTATACATATACCATAATTTGTTTACTCATTCAGCAGTTGATGGGCACCTTGGTTGTTTCCATCTTTTAGCTATCGTAAACAGTGCTGCAACGAACATGGGTGCACAAATATCTATTTGTGTGGAGGCTCTTATTTCTCTAGGATATATTCCAAGGAGTGGGATTGCTCTACTGTTTGGTAGTTCTATTTCTAGCTTTCTAACCACCAAAACCAAACCCAGAGTCGTCGAGTCGATGCCAACTCATAGCGACCCTATAGGACAGAGTAGAACTGCCCCATAGAGTTTCCAAGGAGCGCCTGAAGGGTTCAAACTACCGACCCTTTGGTTAGCAGCCGTAGTACTCAACCACTACACCACCAGGGTTTCTGAGCTTTCTAAAGAAGCACCAAATTGATTTCCAAGTGGTTGTACCATTTTACATGCCCACTAGCAGTGTGTAAGTATTCCAGTCTCTCCACAACCTGTCCAGCATTTACTATTTTGTGATTTTGGATTAATGCCAGCATTTTGGCGTGAGATGATATCTCATCCTAGTTTTGATTTGCATTTCTTTAATGGCTAACGATCATGAGCATTTCCTCACATATCTTTCAGCAAACTGAATGTCTTCTTTGGTGCAGGGCCTTTTCATATCCTTTGTCTGTTTTTTTAATTGAGTTAGTTGTCTTTTTGTTGTTGAGGTTTTGCAGCACTTGTAGATTTTAGAGATTAGACGCTAGTCAGATTTGTCACAGCCAATTTTCTTTTTCCCCAGTGTATCAAAAAAAAAAAAAAGCCAAACCCAGTGCCGTGGAGTCGATTCTGACTCATAGCTATCCTATAGGACAGAGTAGAACTTCCCAGTCTATAGGTTGTCTTTTTACTCTTTTGGTAAAGTCTTTGGATGAGCATAGGTGTTTGATTTTTAGGAGCTCCCAGTTATCTAGTTTCTCTTCTGGTGTTTGTGCATTGTTAGTAATGTTTTGTATACTGTTTATGCCATGTATTAGGGCTCCTAGCATCGTCCCTATTTTTTCTTCCATGATCTATATCATTTTAGTTTTTATATTTAGGTCTTTGATCCATTTTGAGTTCGTTTTTGTACATGGTGTGAGGTATGGGTCTTGTTTCATTTTTTTGCGGATGTATATCCAGTTATGCCAGCACCGTTTGTTAAAGAGACTGTATTTTCCCCAGTTAATGGCTTTGGGCCTTTGTCAAATATAAGCTGCTCATATGTGGAGGGATTTATGTCTGGATTCTCAATTCTCTTCCATTGGTCTATGTATCTGTTTTTGTACGAGTACTAGGCTGTTTTGACTACTGTGGCAGTATAATAAGTTATAAAATCAGTTAATGTAGGGCCTCCCACTTTGTTCTTCTTTTTTTGTAATGCTTTACTTGTCCAGGGCTTCTTCCCTTTCCATATGAAATTGGTGATTTGCTTCTCCATCTCGTTAAAAAAACACCACTGGAATTTAGATGAAGATTGCATTTTATCTGTTGATCACTTTGAGTAAAATAGATATTTTCACAATGTTGAGTCTTCCTATCCACGAGCAAGGTATGTTTTTCTGCTTAGGTAGGTCTCTGTTGCTTTCTTAGTGTCCTGTAGTTTTCTTTGTATAGGTCTTTTATGTCTCTGGTTAGATTTATTCCTAAGTATTTTATCTTCTTGTGGGCTATTGTAAATGGTATTGATTTAATGATTTCCTTTTGGAAGTTCTTTGTTGGTGTAGAGGAATGTAACTGACTTTTGTATGTTTATCTTGTAACCTGATACTCTGCTGAACTATTAGTTTCAGTAGTTTTCTTGAGGGTTCTTTAGAGCTCTCTGTGTATAACATCATATCATCTGCAAATAGAAATACTTTGACTTCTTCCTTACCAATTCGGATGCCCTTTTATTTTGTTTTCTAACCTAATTGCTCTGGCTAGCACCTCCAACTCAAAGTTGAATAAGAGTGGTGATAAAGGGCATTCTTGTCTGGTTCCGGTTCTCAAGTGGCATGCTTTCAGACTCTCTCCATTTAGGATGATGTTGGCTGTTGGCTTTGTATAAATGCCCTTTATTATGTTGAGGAATTTTCCTTCTATTCCTATTTTGCTGAGAGTTTTTACCATGAATGTGTGTTGGACTTTGTGAATGCCTTTTCTGCATCAATTGATGGGATTATGGGGTTCTTGTCTTTTATTTATGTGATGGATTACACTGATTGTTTTTTCTAATGTTGAACCATCACTGAATACCTGGTATGAATCCCACTTGGTCATGATTTTTTTTTTTTAATTGTTGAATTCTATTGGCTAGAATTTAGTTGAGAAGTTTTGCTTGTAAGCTCATTGGGGATATTGGTCTGTAATTTTCTCCTTTTGTGGTGTCTACTTTTTTTTGTTTACTTGGTTTTGGTATCATGGTTATGCTGGCTTCATAGAATGACTTTGGGTGTACTACTTTCCTTTTTATGCTCTGAAATACCTTTAGCAGTAGTGGCGTTAACTTTTCTCTGAAAGTTTGGTAGAATTCTCCAGTGAAGTCGTCAGGGCCAGAGCTTTTTATTTTCTTTTTGTGGGGAGTTTTTAAATTACCTTTTCAGTACCTTCTTTGCTATGAGTTTATTTAGTTGTTCTACCTCTGTTTGTTAGTTGAAGTAGGTAGTGTGTTTCTAGGAATTCATCCATTCCCTTTAGGTTTTCAAATTTGTTAGAGCACAATTTTACAGAGTAATCTGACATGATTCTTTTAATTTTAGTTGGGCGTGTTGTAATATCACCCATCTCATTTCTTATTCAGGGTTATTTGAGTCCTCTCCTGTTTTTCTTTTGTCATTTTTGCCAGTGGTTTATCAATTTTGGTAACCAACTAGCATTTGGTCTTGTTAACTCTTTCAATTTTTTTCTTTTTCTGTTCTCTATTTCATTTAGTTCTGCTCTAATTTTCATTATTTTCTTTCTTCTTGTGCTTGAGTGTTTCTTTTGTTGCTCCCTTTCTATTTGTTCAAGTTGTAGGGATAATCCTTTGATTTTGGCCCTTTCTTCTTTTTGCATGCATGCGTTTATTGTTATAAATTGACCTCTGAGTAATGCTTTAGCTGTGTCTCAAAGGTTCTGATAAGAACTGTTTTCTTTCTTATTGGATTCTACAAATTCTTTTTATTTCCATCCCTAATTTCTTCTATAACCTAGTAGTTTTCAAGCAAGGTGTTATTCAGTTTCCAAGCACTTGATTTCTTTTCCCTGCTTTTTCTGTTCCTACTTTCATGGCTTTATGGTCAGAAAAGATGCTTTATATTATTTTGATGTTTTGGATTCTGTTAAGCCTTGCATTATGACATAATATGTGGTCTACTCTAAAGAATGCTCTGTGCTCTTTGGAAAAGAAAATACACTTGTCTGCTGTTGGATAGATCTATGAGGTCAAGCTGGTTGATTGTGGCATTTAGATCTTCCTTGTCTTTATTGAGCTTCTTTCTGAATGTTCTGTCCTTCCTTTAAAGTGGTATGTTCAAGTCTCCTATTATTATTGTGGAGCTATCTCTCTTTTCAATTCTGTTAGAGTTTATGTAACTTGAATCTCTATCTTTGGGTACCAAAATATTTAATATGGTTATATCCTCCTGCTATATTATCCCTTTAATCATTATATTGTATCCTTCCTTATCCTTTATGAGGGATTTAACCTTAAAGTCTATTTTGTCAGAAATTTGTATTGCCACTCCTGCTTTTTGTTTTGTTTTGTTTTTTACTTGATATTTTTTTTTCTTCCTTTGAGTTTTAGTTTCTTTGTGTCTTTAAGTCTCAAGTTTGTCTCTTGTAGGTAGCATATAGATAGATTGTGGTTTTTAATTCATTCTGCCTCTCCCTGTTTCTTTACTGGTGCATTCAGTCAATTTACATTCAGCACAATTATGGATAGATATGAGTTTTTTTCTGTCATTTTGATGTTTTTTGTATGTGTGTTCTTGACATTTTGGGTGTGTGTTCTTGACACATTTTTGTTTGTGCTGAGTAGTTTTTCTTTATATATAGTCTTTTCCTCTTTTTCACTGTTGTTGTTTGTTTTTGTTAAGTCTTTATGTTTTTCTTGTATTTTATGTTGATGTGTAGCATTGTTAGTCTCCTTTGTGGTTCCCTTAATATTTACCCTTATTATTCTAAGTTTTATGTCTTTGTTTCTTTGTATAGCCTTGACTTTCTCTTCATATGAAAGATCTATAACTACATTTTTTAGTTCCTCTTTATTGTTTTAATGTTGTCATCTTTTACATAATGACATCACTGTTTCCTTGTTTTGAGGTGTTTTTTTTTTTTAATCTTGATTTATTTTTGTGATTTCCCTATATGGGTTGATATCTGGTTGCTCTGTCCTATATTCTATTCTTAGGTTGTTGTCTCATTTTCTGGAGGACACCCTTTAGTATTTCTTATAGTTTTGGTTTGTTTTTTGCAATTTCCCTAAACTTCTGTTTATCTGGAAATGTCTTAATTTTATCTTCATATTTGAGAGACAGTTTTACTAGATTTATGATTCTTGGCTGGCAATTTTTTTTTTTTTCCTTCAAGGCTGTAGATATGTCATTCCATTGCCTTCTTGCCTGTTTGGTTTCTGCATTGACTATCCTTTGTAGGTGACTTTTGAGTTATCCCTATCCACTCTTAAAATTCTCTCTTTATCTTTGTTTTTGGCAAGTTTGATCATAATATCTCTTGGTGACTTTCTCTTTTGGGATTTACCTTATGTAGGGTTCAGTGAGCATCTTGATAGATATCTTCTCATCTTTCATGATATAAGGGGAGTTTTCTGTCAACAAATCTTCAAAAATTCTCTCTGTATTTTTTGTTATACCTCCCTGTTCTTGTACTCCAATCACTCATAGGTTATTTCTCTTGATAGAGTCCCACATGGTTCTTAGGGTTTCTTCTTTTTTTTTTTTTTTTTTCATTTCTTTTAACTGATTTTTCTTCGAATATAGTAGTGCCAAGTGTTTTATCTTCAATATCACTAATTCTGACCTCCAATTCCTCAATTCTGCTCCCCTAACTTTCTATTGAGTTGTCTAATTCTTAAATGTTATTGTTAATCTTGTGAATTTTTTATTGCTTTCTCTCTACGGATTCTTGCAGCCTATTAAATTTTTCATCATGCTCTTTAATAAAATCCTTAATTTCCTCGACTGCTTTATCTGTGTGTTTCTTCTCTTGTTCTGTGTTTTGCTTGATCCCTGTCCTGATCTCTTGAAGAGTTCTGTACATTAATCTTTTGTATTCTACCTCTGGTAATTCCAGGAATAGCTCTTCATCTGGAATATTCCTTGTTCCTTTTTTGGGAGCTTGTTGAAGCTATTGTGGTCTGTTTCTTTATGTGATTTGATATTGACTCTTCTCTCCAAGCCATCTATAAGTTATTGTGTTAATTTAATTTATGTTTGCTTACTGTGTCCTAGCTTCTTGCTGTGTTTTGTTTTGATATTCCCAAATAGGCTTCTCAAGTGAGCTAACTTGATTATAGGTGGCTTTGAAGCTCTAATATCCTGTCACCAGATGGATAGAGCTATTACCATGTATATCTGCCTAGGAGTCAATTCATTTTCTTGTATGCATTCAGCTAAGGTGTCCAGATAGTCTGTCACCAAGTGTGTGGTGTAAGCTGTCACTTACAGTCTTAGAGGTGCAGGGGTGATTGATGTAGGCACGAGTGTCTGTTTGCAGCAGAAGGTCACACACTGAGCAAGGCAGAGTACAAGTCTCCCCTGAGTGTCTGTGAGGAAAGCACGCCACTGTTTCCTAGACTACACAGGCAGGTGGGCTCTACAGCCTGTCCGTGGGCACCCAATGCTTTTGGCTGTAAGTACTGGAAGACACCAATTATCCCTGGACCCTTGTCGCAGGTAGCTAGGTGGTGTAGGTGGAGCCACCAGTCCTCGGGCCTCTGGTGTTTGCAGGTGAGGACCCTGTTTTACAGGCAGAGTGGTTTTAAACATCAAAAACTGGCCTCTCCACTACACAGCTGAAAATGTTGAAGTCAAACCTCAGACACATACACTGTTGCACTGTGCCAACGAGGCTCTAAGCTGCTAAAATGGGCCCACACAAGACCACGCCAGGGTGAAAGTCATTCAAAATCTGTGGACTGCTTGTGCCTGGACAGGAGCTGCTTCTGCCCTGAGTTCCCAGTTTAAGGGAGCCAGCAGATTATTTTTTCCCCATTTGTTAATTTGTTCCTTCTCCAAGGCTGGGAGAATGGCTCAGGATGCACAGCAGAACATATCTCAGGCCCAGGGAAATTGACTGCCTCTGAAGCCAGCTCAGGGTCTGGGGAAGAGTGAGGAGGGACCAGATAAATGGGAAAGAGTTCTTTTGAAAAGGGTTCTTCTTTATCCACATGGTAAATTAGATGCAAGTGCTTATCTTCTGCTGAGAGCGCTGTTCTTTGCTATTCCAGCAGCATGAGTAGAGTCTGTGCTGCTCACTCTCTCTCTTTGTGGGAAATGCATGCTGAATGCTATCATTAGCCCTGCTGTGATTGCACCAGGGGATTGGGGCTGAGGGGTGTCGGTTCCCGCAGAGTCAGGTCCGGAAACTCCTTGCTGCTTCTGAACTGTCTCACCCTCCCCCAGCAGCTCCAATTTCTTAACTTTGCCTTTAATGTTCAGGGCTCCTAGCTTGTCATATATATAATCGATTCACTCATTTGTCCTTGTCTTTGTTGTAAGAGGGACCACAGAAAGCATCTGAATACTCCACCATCTTGGCCCCACCTCTCTTGGTTGTACTTTTTCCAACACAGATTTGTTCATTCTTTTGGGAGTCTGTGGTGTATTCAATACACTTTGCCAACACCATAATTCAAAGGCATCAATTCTTCAGTCTTCCTTATTCATTGTCCATCTCTCACATGCATGTGAGGTATTATTAAGGTAGGGCACTTCTTAATGTTTGTGGATTTTCTCTTTTGTAAAGTGCTTTTAGATGTCATATGGTCAATTTTCTTTTGAAGTATTTGTTTTTATTCTTATTTATTTAATATTTTCTTTTAAATATTAAATGTGATCTCTTTGTCACTTATCTAGAAACTATTCCCATTCATTTTGTTTTTCACTCCTTGAATGTCCTTTGATAAATAGCAATCTAAATTTAATATTGTAAAATAAACCAATTTGAAGAAACAAATCAAAATTTTTGTGAGTGAACAGACTCAAAATCAAATCACTTATAATTTACAAGATTTAAAACAAAGAAATAATTTCATTTCTGGTTAAGATTCAGTGGGTCACAGCAAACTAATGTTCCTTCTTCAACCACTAAGAAAATCAGGATACATTTAAAATATATATATAATTTTTAGAGGCATCAAATATCTGTGAAAGAAAAATGATAAGAATATTAAAATGTAAACTCATTTCTCAAGTCAGAGAACGACAACCCCAAAACAGGTTCACTCTTAAATGACTTACAGTCTTTTGCAATTACAAACAATATTGCAATATAGATTTATTGGATAATTTCATATATGTGCATGTTTTATTGATTCCAAGACTAATTAACCCAAAAACCCACTGGTGTCAAGTAGATTCCAACTCAGGTGACTTCATGTGTTACACAGTAGAACTGTTCTATATAGCTTTCTTGACTGTACTCTTAACAGAAGCAGATCATCAGACCTTTCTTTTGCTGTGTTACAGGGTGGGTTCAAACTGCCAAAATTTGGTTAGTAGTGAAGTTCAAACCATGTATGCCACAAAACACTAAATACAACTGTGATATTAGTCAATGATGTCCAATTCTTCTCCACAGGATTTGAATCATTTTTCACTTCTCCAAGAAGTATATAAAAATGAATGTTTTCACAAGAAATTGAACATTTTTATGTACTAATTTCTGTGTAATTTAAAATTTCACTATTTTTTATGGAGTTGAATGCCTTTTCACATGTTTAAGGGATGATTTTACTCCTTTTTATGTGAAGCTTTATATGTTTGGTCCATTTTTCTGTTTGTAGTTTTCACTTTTCCTTGATACTCAAAAATACTTTATTTATAAGGGAAATTAGCACTTTATCTGAGGTGCGATCTACAGTTATTTCCCCAATTTTATTAACCATATTTTGGCATGACTTTTTATGCTTGTTTATTTATAATATAGGGAACTATTTAATTTTTCATAATTGGATTTTTAAAAATAATTTGTCCTGCAGTCTAAAAATTTTAGTCATAACTAGACAAATTTTCCTTACCTTAAGATCATACTTAAAAAAAATTCTTTCTCTTAGAATTATTTTGTTAATTTTCTGAAATATTTAAACTAGTATACCATTTGGAGTCTTTCCTGCTATAGTATAAAGCACTAGTGAAAATGTATCTTTTTTTCTACAAGACTGCCCAATTATCCCAATAGAGTTAATTTTAAAAGTCCATATTTCATTTGCTATTTTTATTATATGATACATTCTCGTTTGTATTTGAGTCTTCCATTTATGGCATCAGAAGATCACGTTAATAATGCACAATATAACCGTGATCATATTATGAGACTTTAGAATTCCCTTTTAGCTTAGTTACTTCTGGGCTGTGCACCTACTGCAGCACAGACCTGGCTGGCATTTCACTCCATTGCTGTGCTCTGCCACACCTGATGCCTGCGGGAGGCCTTTCTTACCACATACTCTTAACTCAACTTCCATGATTTCAAGGTCATAGTTCCTGATACCTTTCAATCAACTTCCCCAATCACTCTCTGTAATTATATTATAGGGAGTTCCCTTTCCTGTAGATAGATGATACATACATAGATAGACAGGTACATAGATAGATAGATACTTTAAACAATCTTTAGGTTTGTAGTGGAAATGTATATAATCTCCTACTAACCTCAAGGATGGACATAATTATAAACACTTCGGAATCACTACTAAATAATACGAAGTAAAATCTTATTTTCACAAGACGAAATTTGGCTTCAAGTCAATATTCCTAAACCACCTAAGAGTCACTCAGATATGAAGTCTTGAAGGGGAAGTATTTTATAAAAATAGACTACTGACCTGGAATCTTGCCCTAACATCGGCTGGAATTATATCAGCACCTCATTTTCTCCTAAATGAAGTTTAATAGGATTCACATCCTAAAAATGGGTTCACAGAGGAAATGAAATTGGGGAAGGATAATGGACTATTGTAAACAAAATAAGAGTTCCCTTGTGGTGATTAATCTTGGGGCCAAAATTAAAAAAAAAAAACCAAACCCACTGCCGTTGAGTCGATTCCAACTCATAGCGAACCTATAGGACAGAGTAGAACTGCCTCTTGTGGTTTCCAAGGAGTTCCTGGTGGACTCAAACTGCTGACCTTTTGGTCAGCAGCCATAGCTCTTAACCACTACGCCACCAGGGTTTCCAAAATTAAAAAAGAAAAAAAAGTTTTGAACTAGATTAAATATATTCAACAGCCAGCCCTCAGTTTGCCCAGGGAGTCTTGAAGAAATAAATTATTTATTATAAGATTTGTAGGTAAAAATCTTCTTTGTTGTCAGAACATTTTTTACAATTCCTACAGAGGCCAGCCTCTGAATTTGGATCAAGGCTCCCACTTCAGAGGAGAAAATAAGCAAAATAACTTGAGGAAAATGTGACTGGAATTCAGCCTCAGAGGAACGGAGTGCCCATATGAAGCAGTCATAGTAGATAAGGGAAGAATTGGATTTGGGTCAATCTTGGATGGCTTCCAATGGTATTACTCAGTTTAGGACAACCCAGGACCTTATTCAAGTCTAAGAAATAAGACCTTCTGCACACTCTATTCCATTGAGAGGTTGCAAGGTAGAATATTCTGGGTAGAGCGAGAACTACCTGGGAAAATAAATAAATAAATCAAATCAGAGAGTGCCAAAGAGATTTGTTTAATTAGAAATTTACCTGTGTCAGCTGGAAGAGATCCCATGGGATGGAGAAAACTATTTTATTTGATTTAAGGAACACTCCATGTACCATTGATGAAAGAAGGTGTTTCAGTCAAAGTAATTTAAATACATAAAATGTAAACCCTCTTCTGTGAGGAAGAAACAAGGTTATCACAAACCAAAACACAAATCCACTGCACACAACTTTCTCATATGAAGCAGATGGTGGGCTCTAACTGCAGACCTTTTGGGTAGCAGACTAGCACTTTAACCACAGCACCTTCAGATCTCTTATTACCCAAAATAAGAAAGGTAAATATGAAATATTTTATTAATATTCAAATTCAGTTCATGATATTATTAAAATCAATGTTTAATATGCAGTAGTAAATGTACTGTTTTATTAAAGCAGCTCATTTACATTTCTGACTCTATTAAATAGAATTTACCTTAAACAATGATTTTAAATAGTGATATTAATAACTTTGAAACTGCCAATTTGAAAAATTGCTGTTTTTGTAAGAATACTAAATAATATTATAGGAAAACTTCATTTCTAGCAAAGACTTTGTAGCAAATAAGCATTTATTTATGCATTTTAGTTCTGATATTTTAATAAGACATTTAAAATAAAACAATCCATGAAATAAATCTACAACCATTGAGGAATCCAAGAAACTCTTATTTTAAAGAAAATAATATTTTTATGTTAAAGAATTCATAAAATAATGTAAAGTTTTAAGTTCATATTGTTTTTCAAGTTAATTTTAAGGTTTACATTTCTAATTTATGTCAAAAATATAAACACAGCTGAGATTTAGGTAGATTGGGGGCATTGACAATGACTAATATTTAACCGAATCAGAATCTTGTTAACCAAAGCCAAACTCATTGCCTTCAAGTGGATTCTGACTCATAAGGACCCTACAGTATAGAGTAGAACTGCCTCACAGTGTTCCCAAGGCTTTAAATCTTTACAAATGCAGACTGTCACATCGGCCTCCCACAGAATGGCTGGTGGGTTTGAACCAACGACCTTTTGATTAACAGCTGAGCACTTAACCACTGCACAACTGGGACTCCTTCAGTTTTGCTATGTATTCCCTAGTCATTTGGATTTTTTTCTAGGGAATGGATGCTTAGATTTCAAATAAAAACATGATACAATTAAGTTTTATTTCCCTTTAAGTAATAATAATTTAAACATTTTCAAGCAAGAACAGTAACAGGGTAAATCTCTGCTCTTTCTACCCTGTTCTCTTGAGAAAAACACAGACAAATCTTACATAATGTTATACATGGATAATTTCATCACCAAAAAGTTGTTTGTACAATTAAAAATGTTTCTTTTAGCACTCACAGTTATTTTATTTAATTAACAAGAATTATTTTTTGTTAAATGCTATCATTCAAAATACATAAGGATTTGGTTCTTTTGTCCTCTTTTGAATCTTAATTCTTCTCTCTCTCTTAAGGGTGATGCTTTCATTTTAATGGAAACCCTGATGGTGTAGTGGTTAAGTGCTACAGCTGCTGACCAAAGGGTTAGCAGTTTGAATCTGCCAGGCGCTTCTTGGAAACTCTATGGGGCAGTTCTACTCTGTCCTATAGCATTGCTATGAGTCGGAATTAACTCGACAGCACTGGGTTTTATTTCTTTATCTTAGTTCAGAATCAAATCCTGAGTATCACATTAGGTGTACACCCATTTTCTGGGACCTGTATTGATTTCAAGTACTAGAATAGTCACAGCCTTTACCACTCAGATCACTTAGTACCAGTAAAAGAAAATGTATACAAAGGCTATTACTCTAATTGCAATTCTAAGTGCTGAGCAGTGATGGGTACTATAGGTGTTATATGTCCACAAAGCAGAGATAATGATATAAATCCAAATATTGACAGAGAATTCATGGAGAAATTAAACCTTTTGAGTTGAAAGTTTTGGAGTTTGTAACATTTTGATAATTCCTTTTAAGATATCACTTCATTCCCTTAATAATTCTGTGATAGAAAAGAAGAATATATTAGAGAGTATTGTACATGTTGTACAGGGACAGTAAAATCATCTCCCTCATCCTGAAGTTGCCATCAGCCTCAAGTCAAGCCAAAGCCTTCTCTACCTGTTCATCTCATCTTATGGTTGTGGTGTTATTCTTTGGATCAGGTGTTATTGCTACTTAAGACCCAACACTAGACACTCAGAGGGAACTGACAAAATTCTTTCTCTTTTCTACACTGTCATAGTAAAATATTCGTTTTAATAATAATTAAAATAAATGGATGATAATAATAAGTAACTATTGATAACAATGACAATAATAGATAACAATAGTAAGAGGCTTTATAAATGCCAGAACTTCTTCAAGATTTTTTATTTATATTAAATGATTTATTTTACTTAACAACAGTTAATGTTGATATAGTTGCTAGTCATTTTACAGAGGAGCAAAATGTGACATGGAAAGATTAATAAACATACAAGATGTCATCACACAGCTAGATGTTGGAGCTACAATTCAATTTCAGTCCATCTGGGAAATATTGATCTATAACCATGGCACAGAGTAGTGGTGGCACAGTGTTTAAGCACTTGGCTGTAATAAGAAGGCCAACAGTTCAAACTCTCCAGCTACTCAGTGGAATAAAGATATGGCAGTAGGCTTCCCTAAAGATTTACAGCCTTAAAAACCCTATGGGGCAGTTCTACTCTGACCTATAGTGTAGCTATGAGTTGGAATTGACTCCTCGGCAATGATTTTTTTTTTTTTTTAACCATGGCACCATGCTTCTTCTCTACTTGGTTGACAAGATGCAAACCCATTAGGGTGGAGAGATGTAAATCAGGGTGAGACAAGAGGCACCTTGCCTCTTGCAAAATTTAAGTAGGCACTTACTTTCAGGATTGTGCAAGGCCAAGAGAGATTAAGCCTCCTTAAATTTTGCACCTTAGGAGCTTCACTAATTAGTCCTTGTCCTGACCCTGACTAAAGACAATGGTGGGAAAACAATTTCCAGCAATGGAACTCAAAATCGCTATCAAGTACTTAACTAGGCAATCTGTTAAATCCTAAGGCTACAGGTTAAATAACATATTATCATAATCATAATTATAGACCCATAACTAAAAAGTGATCAGCTTAAAATTGGTAAGTAGGTGATGCATTTTACCAATATTATCTCATTTAATTCTCACAAAGAGGTAACAGAAACTTTAAATAATAGCTTGATATCGCAAAGATAATAAATCATTGAGAAAGGGGTCAAACTCATCCATTTTAAAAAAAAGATGCTGATTTGGAGTCACAAAATCTACATGCAATTGGTCAAGTTATCCACACTTAGTGAGTCTCAGTATCTTTACATGTAAAGAAAAGTGAGTTTAGAAACAGTTATCTAAATTGTTTTTTGAGAAGCAACAAACATAATCTTGGGTTCACAGACCACAATGGGTATAACAACAGCCAATATCATTCCTCCTACTGTCCCACATATAACACAGGTAACGAATATCCTCCTACTACCGCTGCTTTTCCAGGGAGACCGCTTTTATCATTAGTATCTGAATCAATGTTCCTGGACAATTTCCCTGAATAAAATCCTCTTATCTTGCCCACTTAACATCCTACTGAAAGATAATTGTTTTATTCCCCTGTGCAAAATGAAATACTCTCACACTTTTCTTTCTAAACTACCTAATGTGAACTGTATTATAAGAACTTATATGCTTAAAGGTGACTTGGTGGCACAGTAGTTAAGTGTCCAGCTGCTAACCAAAAGATTGATAGTTTAAGACTACCAGTGGCTCCTTGGAAACCCTATGTGGTAATTCCACTTTTCCCTATAGAGTAGCTGGGAGGCAGAATTGACTCAATGGCAATGGTATGGGTATATGCTTAAAATCATCAAGGGATGGGAGAAGGGAATGTTGAAACAGGCAGTTGAAAATGTATGTTACAAGTCAGCTTATGACATAGTGTTTGAGAAGCTTGACTGAGAAAATGCATGGAGAAGTACAATAGGACTGTCAAGATGTGTAATTAATTTAAAGTGAGGTTAGATGGCAAAGCTGAGGGTCCATCTTCAGCAGTTGCCAATTGCTCCAGTGCCTGTGCTGAGTCAGGTATAGCTTGATCTATCCTGGGCTGTATTTCCAAAGTATAAGGAAATGATCTTAAAATAAATGTAAGGGGACTGTTTATTGTGATTTAATAGGAGGACGTGGGACATACATAAATAGTATCATTCTTAAAGTGAAAACCATTGCAGTGATCATAAAATCCAACCCAGACACCTCATTATACCTTAGAGAAGAGGCAAAGGGATACAGGTAGGCAAAGGAAATACCCATGTAAATTTACCTTTTCTACAGATGAATCATCAAGAAAAACCACCACAAGACAATCTAACTGAAATCATTGAATTTGTTCTCTTGGGCTTTGCTGACATGCCCCATATTCAGTGGCTTCTTTTTGGATTGTTTTTAATCATTTATATCATCATCCTGATGAGCAATGGCACCATATTTCTGATAACAAAAATGGATTCTGCTCTCCAGAGCCCTATGTATTTTTTCCTGGCAAACTTTTCCTTCTCGGAAATCTGCTATGTATCAACTACTCTCCCTAGAATGCTAATTAATATTGGGACTCAGAGAAGAAGAATTTCTTTAGTTGCCTGTGCTACACAGATGAGCTTTTTCCTTCTGTTCGGAGGCATAGAATGTTTGCTTCTGGCAGTGATGGCCTATGACCACTATGTGGCCATTTGCAACCCTCTGCACTATCCTCTAGTCATGAACCACAGGGTCTGTATCCAGTTGGTGACTGGCTCCTGGACCATTGGAATCCCTCTCACTATCGGGCATACATATCAGATTTTCTCTCTTCCATTTTGTGGATCTAAATTAATCAACCACTTCTTCTGTGACATTCCCCCAATACTCAAGCTGGCTTGTGGGGATACCTTTGTAAATGAGATGTTGGTGTACATAGTTGCTGTGTTATTTGTCATGGTTCCATTTCTGTTGATACTGGGCTCCTACAGTAAAATCATCTCCGTCATCCTGAAGTTGCCATCAGCCACAAGTCAAGCCAAAGCCTTCTCCACCTGTTCATCTCATCTTATGGTTGTGGTGTTATTCTTTGGATCTGGCATTATTGCCTACTTAAGGCCCAACACTAGACACTCAGAGGGAATTGACAAAATGCTTTCTCTTTTCTACACTACCCTGACTCCTAACCATGATATATAGTCTAAGGAACAAGGATGTCATAATGGCACTGAGAAAATTGCTATGTAAGTAATTCATTTCATTAAAGAATGAGTTAAATGTATAAGGATTGCTTTCTTATGTATTTTTAATTAAATTTGAACAAATGTAAAAAAAGAAAAAAAATTTTTTTTTTTTATACTTTTGACATATCTTGTGTTATGGATTGAGTTGTGTGACATACCCAAAATATGTATGTCAACTTAGCTAGGCTATGATTCTCAGTGTTGTGTTGTGTCATAGTCCACCACTTTGTTTTATGAGTTGGAAACTTCTAGAAGGCAATTTGTTTGTTTTGGTGATTTTCCTGTGTTGAAATCCTGTGTAGGATTTCTACTTCTATGATGTTAACAAGGCAGGATTAGAGGTAGTAATGTTAATGCGGCAGGGCTCAATCTACAACATTAGGTTATACCTTGAGTCAATCTCTTTTGAAATAAGAGAAGCTAGCATAGAGACAGAGGACTTCCTACCACCAACATTGAAGAATGAGGAAGGGAACACGTGTTTTGGACCTGGGGTCCCTGCACTGAGAAGCTTCTGGACCAGGGGAAAATTGATGACAAGGACTTTACCCCAGAGACAGCAGAGAGGGAAAGCTTCCCCTGGAGCTGCATCTCTGAATTTGGAGTTCTAGCCTCCTTGACTGTGAGAGAACAAATTTCTCTTTGTTAAGCTACATACTTGGGGTATTTCTGTTATAGCAGCACTAGATTACTAAGGCTCCTTGTCTTTCCAAACAATCATTTCCAAGTTAAAAATCTCTCGTAATGTTGTCAGAACTTTCTACTCAAATTATATAAGTAGTGTATATATTAAAAAACCCAAAACCAAATCATTATATTAGTAATTCTATAATTTCATTGTGCAATGTCCTCCCTCAACAAGAATTTTTGCTCAGGCTGATTTATTTTAGTGAATTGTAATGTATAATGTTATATCACTTAGCATAAAACTTATTCATTTCCACGAGTGTCCATGCAGTTGTGACACCCATTTTAAAAACTAGGTTTGAAATATGTACTAATTAAAACTATAAAGTGTTCCTTAAGTATCCATGGGGGTTGGTTACAGGGCTCCCACAAATAGCAAAATCCATGGATGCTCAAGCCCGTTATATAAAATGACACAATATTTGCATATAACCTATGCAGAAACTTCCATATACTTTAAATCATTTCTAGATTACTTATAATGCCTAATACAATGCAAATGCTATGTAAATATTTGTTATACAGTGTTGTTTAGGGAATAGTGACAAGACACGAGGTGAACGATGCTCAAACAACAAGTGCTGAAGAGAGAGACTGAGGATCTGTGACGTGGTGGAAGGCTACAGCTAGCTGGGTATGCCTACACATCATTTCATTTGCATGGATTCAGTGTAGTCCTGGCACAATAACAATAATAATGTAGTCTCTATGATAAACCTGGAAAAGCCTCTCTGAAGAAGTAACATTTGAACTGAGTCCTAAATAGTTAGAAGAAGTAACTAAAGGACATTTTAAGCAGATGCAAAAGCAAAGGACGAGTGTTAAGTTTTACATTCTTAGAGTCCTAAAGAACAAATTGTCTGGAGAAAAAAATGTGTTAGCAGATGAACATAGAAATAAAGGTAGCAGCTAAGTTATATAAAAAAAAAAGTTATATAGCAGTTTTCAACCCCTGGTAAGAAATCTGAATTATCCAAAGTACTGTGGGAATCCATGAAAGTGCTTTACATTTTCTGTAGAGAACACTTTGGCTGGTAGAATCTACCAGCCACTACTTGAGATAGTTCTGCTGTTGCCTATAGGGTTACTATGAGCAGGAATCGATTCAAAGACAAGCGGTTTGGTTTATTGTTTTTTGTTTGTTGGTTGGTTTATTTGTTTTACTAGAAAACAATTAAGGAATAATTAAAAATGCAAATACCAAAGAAAAACAGTGTAGAGGTTGGTGGGTGTGCTAATGAATCTTTCAAGTCTTTAAATCACTTAAGACTGTAAACCCAGCCTTGAAAAAAGAATCAGATGAGATGGAAGCATATTAAGTAGATGTCTACTGCATTCTGTGATGGTATTTGATATTCTATATACATATATACGTGTGTGTGTGTGTGTGTGTGTGTATGTATATATATACATATAAACCAAACCCAGTGCTGTCGAGTCGATTCCAACTCATAGCGACCGTATGGGACAGAGTAGAACTGCTCCATAGAGTTTCCAAGGAGCACCTGGCAGATTTGAACTGCATTCGTCCCTTGGTATCAGAGGTAGATTTTTTTCAGGCCCCTTGCTGATACCAAAATCTGAAGATGCTCAAATCCATTTTATAAAATGGCATAGTTTTTCATATAACATATACATATCCTCCAATATACTTTAAGCCATCTCTAGATTACCTATAATACCTAATACAATGTGACTTCAATGTAAATAGTTGGTATACAGTACTGTATTGTTTAGGGATTAATGCCAAGACAAGGGGCAAACAATGCTCAAACAATGAGTCCTGGAGAGAGAGACTGAGAATCTGTGAAATTCTGAGAGGCTATGTCAGGGAATGCCTACATATAAATTCATTTGCATGAATTTAGCATGGTGCTCTGAGTGTGGCAAATTCAAATTTTGCTTTCTGGAAATTTTTTTTTCTCTCTCTCTTTTCTGAGTGCATTTAATCTCAGATGGTTGAATCCGTGGATGCAGAATTCACAGATACAGAGGGTCAACTAGTATATATACACTTTGTATTATTTATTAAAAATGGTAATTGTATATATTTATTATATACGTATGTTTGTGTACATATGTGTATCTGTCTAACTAAGTATCTATCTATCTATTTGCCCTGGTAGTACTGTAGTTAAAGGACTCTGCAGATAACAAAAAATGATCAACAGTCACTCTGCAGGAGACTGATGTGGCAATCTGTAAAGATTTACAGCCTTGGAAACCCTATGGGGCAATTCTACTTTGTTCTATATGGTCTCTATGAGTTGGAACAGACTCACTGGCTATGGGTTTGGTTTTGGTATATATACATATATACACACACACATATATATATACATGTGTGTATATATATGTTTATATGTATATATGCATATATATATATATGCATATGTACTGTGATGGAAACCCTGGTGACATAGTGGTTAAGTGCTACTGCTGCTACCCAAAGGGTTGGCAGTTCAAATCTGCCAGGCGCTCCTTGGAAACTCTATGGGGCAGTTCTACTCTGTCCTATAGGGTCGCTATGAGTTGGAATTGACTCGACAGCACTGGGTTTGGTTGTATGTACTGTGAAAAATGGGAATTCCAGAGTACTTAGTGGTGCTTATGAGAAAACTGTTTAGATACCACAATGCTGCTATGGTTCAAAGAGAACAATGGGATACTGCATGATTTAAAGTCAGAAAAGGTATATGTCAGGGTTGTATTATTTCACCATACTTATTCAATCTGCATACTGAGCAAATAATCTGAAAGCTGGACTATATGGAGAAGAATGGGGCATCGAGATTGGAGAAAGACTCATAAACAACCTGCATTATGCAGATGACACTACCTTGCTTCCTGAAGGTGAAGAGGACTTGAAGCACTTACTGATGAACATCAAAAATTACATCTTTCAGTGTGGATTGCACATCAACATAAAGAAATCAAAATCCTCACAACTGGACCAATAAGCACCATCATGATAAACAGAAAGACTGAACTCGTCAAGGATTTCATTTTACTTGGGCCCACAATCAACACGCATAGAATCAGCAGTCAAGAAATCAAATGATATAGTGCAATGGGCAAATCTGCTGCAAAAGAACTCTTTAAGATGATGAGAAAGAAAGATGACACTTTGAAGGCCCCAATATCAAGATACACATTTACTGTATATTGATGCATATGTATGTACATACATATGCATCAATATACAGTAAATGTAAAAAAAATTTTTTTTTTTATGTATGTATGTCATGTTTTGGCTCTTGTGGACTTGCTCTGATATTCTTCAGTTTCAGCCTGAACTTGCATATGAGCAATTGATGGTCTGTTTCACAGTGGGCTCGTGGGCTTGTTCTGACTGATGATATTGAGCTTCTCCATCGTCTCTTTCCACAGATGTAGTCAATTTGATTTCTGTGTGTTCTATCTGGCGAGGTCCATGTGTATAGTCGCCGTTTATGTTGGCGAAAGAAGGTACTTCCAATGAAGAAGTCACTGGTCTTGCAAAATCCTATCATTCAATCTCCGGCATTGTTTCTATCACCAAGGCCATATTTTCCAACGACTGATCCTTCTTCTTTGTTTCCAACTTTCGCATTCCAATCACTAGTAATTATCAATGCATCTTGATTACATGTTCGATCAATTTCAGGCTTCAGCAGCTGATAAAAATCTTCTATTTCTTCATCTTTGGCCCTAGTGGTTGGTGCATAAATTTGAAAAATAGTCATAGTAACTGGTCTTCCTTGTAGGCATATGGATATTATCCCATCACTGACAGCGTTCTATTTCAGGATAGATCTTGAAATATTCTTTTTGCTCAGACTACAGATTGAATAGATATAGTGAAAAGATGTGGTGATGTGGCATGGCTGAAAATGAGAAGAAACAGCTGCAAACATCCATTAATAACTGGAATGCAGAATGTGTGAAGTATGAATCTATGAAAATTGGAAATCATTACAAATGAAATGGAATGCATAAACAACAATATCCTAGGCATTAGAGAGCTGAAATGGAACTGCTACTGGCCACTTCGAATTGCACAATCATATGGTCTACTATGTTGGGAATGAAAATTTCAAGAGGAGTGGCATTGCATTCATTCTCCAAAAGAACATTTCAAGATCTATTCTGAAGTACAATAGGATAGATGTCCACGCACAGTAAGATAATATCCACACACCTACAAAGACCAGTTAATAAAACACTTCAAGTTCATGCACCAAACACTACTAAGGCCAAGGATGAAGAAACTGAAGATTTTTAACAACTTCTGCTGTCTGAAATTGATCAAACATACAATCAGGATGCATTGATAATTACTGCTGATTGGAATGCAAAAGTTGGAAACAAAGAAGAGGGACTCACAGTTGTGAAAATATGGCCTTAGTGATAGAAACGATGCTGGAGATTGCATGGTAGAATTTTGCAAGAACAACTGCTTCTTCATTGCAAATACATTTTTCACCAACATAAATGGTAACTATACAGGAGGACCTTGCCAGATAGGACACACAGGAATCAGATTGACTACATCTGTGGAAAAAGACGATGGAAAAGCTCCACACCATCAGTCAAAACAAGGTCAGGGGCAGACTGTGGAACAGACCCTCAATTGCTTATATGATAGTTCAAGTTGAAACTGAAGAAAATTAGAACAAGTCTACAAGAGCCAAAGTATGATCTTGAGTATATTCCACCTGAATTTAGAAATCTTCTCAAGAATAGATTTGATGTTTTGAACACTAATGATCAAAGACCAGATAAGCTGTGGAATGACACCAAAGACATCATACATGAAGAAAGCAAGAGGTAATTAAAAAGACAGAAGAGAAAGAAAACACCCAAATCGATCTCAGAAGAGACTCTGAACCTTGCTCTTAAACATCAAGCAGCTACAGCAAAAGGAAGAAATGATGAAGTAAAAGAACTGAACAGAAGATTTCAAAGGACAGCTCGAGATGACAAAGTATTATAATAATATGTGCAAAGAGCTGGAAATAGAAAACCAAAAGGGAAAAACACACTTGGCGTTTCTCAAGTTGCAAGAACTGAAGAAAAATTCAAGCTTCGAGTTGCAATAGTGTAGGTTTCTATGGGGAAAATATTAAACGACACAGGAAGCATTAAAAGAAGATGGAAGGAACACTCGGAGTCATTATATCAAAAAGAATTGGTCAGCATTCAACCATTTCAAGAGATAGTGTATGATCAGAAACCAAGGGTACTGAAGGCAGTCCAAGCTACACTGAAAGCATTGGCAAAAATCAAGGCTCCAGGAATGGATGGAATATCAACTGAAATGTTTCAACAAATGGATGCAGCCCTGGAAGTTCTCGCTTGTCTCTGCCAAGACATTTAGAAGACAGCTATTGGCCAACCAACTGGAAGTGATCCATATTTATGCTTATTCCCAAGAAAGGTGAACACACTGGTGGCGTAGTGGTTAAGTGCTACAACTGCTAACCTAAAGGTCGGCAGTTCGAATCTGCCAGGCACTCCTTGGAAACTCTATGGGGCAGTTCTACTCTTGTCCTATAGGGTAGGTATGAGTCAGAATTGACTCGACAGCAATGGGTTTTTTTTTTTTTTGTCCACGAAAGGTGATTCAGCCCAAAGTGGAATTTATTGAAGGATACCGTTAATATCACATGCAAGCAAAATTTTGCTGAAGATCATTCAAAACAGGCTACAGCAATATATCAAGGGAACTCCCAGAAATTCAAGCTGGATATAGAAGAGGATGTGGAACCAGGTATATCATTGCTGATGTCAGATGGATCCTGGTTGATAGCAGAGAATACCAGAAGGATACCAGAAGGATATTTACCTATGTTTTATTGACTGTGCAAAGAAGTTCGACTGTGCGGATCATAACAAATTTTGGATAACTTTGTAAAGAATGGGAATTCTGGAACACTTAATTGTGCTCATGAGTTATCTGCACAAAGATCAAGAGGTAATTGTTCCAACAGAACAAGGGGATACTGCATGGTTTAAATTCAGGAAAGGTATGCATCAGGGATGTATCCTTTCACCATATCTATTCAATCTGTATGCCAAGCAAATAATTTCTTGTAGTAACAGAGTTGTTATTGCCAAAAAACAAACACAGAATCTTATCCTAAGAGTGGCTGAATTACAATGTCAACTCAATTACCAACCTTGAGAGGCGTCTGAAGTTAAAGTGAAGGCATTGATTAGGCAGAAATGGAATCCTGAAACTTGGGATGGGGACATATGGCTAGATCATCAGGAAGCTGGAGAAGCTGAGCCCCTAAATTTCATTGAATCACTCCTACCAATACAACAAGCCCTCTCACTTCTATCTGAAGAGATTATTCCCTGCTTGTCTGCTAAACCACCCTCCCCAGTAGAACCATTTCCCCCTCCACTCCCATCTAATGAGATTAACCCAGCCTTATTGTCTGGGGTATCAAGCAAGGCAGGTGCTTTACAACACGATGCTGAAAGTTCTCAAAACATTTCCGCACCACTGATTTGGGCTACTAGACCAATAACTAGACTTAAGGTGAAGTACAAAGTGTGACTGAGGAGGAGATAAGCTAAGCTACACTCTAGAAGAACTGCTTTATGTTTTCTAATGTGTACAAATGGAAACCTGGGCAATATGTGTGGGAATGGCTACAAAGGTATGGGATAATTGTGCAAAGAACATAAAGATGGATCATTCTGAGTGTACTGTTATGGGCCTCCTAAGCAAAGATTTTTCATTCGGCCTTCCAGCTTGAGAAGTTAGGAAAAGAATCTAGCAGTTTAGTTGTCTGGGTTCCTGAAGCATGGATTACTCCGAGGCCTATGCTAAATCAAGTTGAAGTACCAGACTTGCCATGGCATACTGTAGATGAAGGTATCTAAAGGTTTAGGGAAATTGGCACATTAGATGGATTTATCAGGTTTGACTCACAGACCCACACATGGAGTGCCCAGGGAAAATATCTTTTAATGCAATGGTGAAGCACAAATTTGTGAAGGAAGCCCCAGCATCCTTGAAGACTGCTGTGATTGCTATTTTATGGAAGTCAGATTTGCCAGTGGGAACTGCCCTAATGGACTTCAGACACCTAACTACAATGAGGTTGATTGGACCCTTTGGTGGTAAAGGCCAAGTGTCAGCACGCAATCCACAAAGTGGGTGTAACTACTGTAGTGGACAGCAGAGTCAAAGCAGTAATCGAAATAGTCTGATTTGTATGAACTTACATTTTGGTTACTTAGTTATGTTGTTCCAAGGGGTAAAATAGACAGAAAAGCTACTAAATATTTACTTGATCTGTAGAAGCCGATGAATTCTAGATCAAGTGAACAGCAGTCTAACTCGAATCTCCAGAATAGAAAATCATGACCCCTCAATCAATTCCCAGACTTGAGTGAGTTTAAAGACCTACAACCCCCTGAATGAAAGGGAGGCCAGGTCCCCTTGAGGAAGGACTCCAATACACTGTCAAAAACTTATACTATTAATTTTTCTCCCAGTCTTTCTCAAAGGGATCTATGGTCTTTTATGAGAGCGACTGTCCATTGGGGAAAAGGAAATAATCAGACTTTTTTGGGGATTACTGGCTACTAGCTCTGAACTGACACTAATTCCTGGAGACACAAAATGTCACTGTGGCCCACAAGTCAGAGTGGGGCATATGGAGGTCAGGTTATTAATGGAGTCTTAGCTCATGTCCATCATACAGTATGTCCAGTGATTCCCTGAACCCATTTTTTAGTGATTTCCCCAGTTCAGGAATACATAATTCAAATAGATATACTCAGTAACTAGCAGAACCTCCACAATGGATCCCTGATAAATGGAGTTAGGGCTATTACAGTAGGAAAAGCCAAGTGGAAACCATTAGAATTGCCCCTACCCAGGAAAATGGTAAACCAAAAGCAATACCTCATTCCAGGAGGGACTGCAGAGATTACTGCCACCATCAAGGACCTGAAGGATGCAAGGGGGTTATTCCCACCACATCATCCTTCAACTTGCCTCTTTGAGTTGTGCAAAAAACAGATGTATCTTAGAGAATGGCAATGAATTACAGAAAACATAACCAGGGAGTGACTCCAGTTGCAGCTGCTATTCCAGATGTGGTTTCATTGCTTGAGCAAATTAATACATCTCCTGGAACCTGGTATGCAGTTATTGATCTGACTAATGCCTTTTTCTCCATACCTGTTTTGAAGGACCACCAGAAGCAGTTTGCCTTCAGCTGGCAAGGCCAGCAATACAACTTCAGTTGCCTACTCCAGGGCTACATCAATTCTCCAGCCCTGTGTCATAATTTAGTCCTCAGGGACCTTGATCACCTTTCCCTTCCACAAGACGTCACACTGGTGCATTACATTGATGACATTATGCTTATTGGACCAATAAGGAAGAAATGCCAATGATTTATTGGTCAAACATTTGTGTGCTGGAGGGTGGGAAATTAATCCCACAAAAATTCAGGCACCTTCCACCTCAGCGAAATTTCTATGGGTCCAGTGGTGTGTGGCATGTCAAGATATTCCTCATAAAGTAAAGAATAAGTTATTGTGTCAGGCCTCTCCCACAACTAAAAAGTAAGCACAACACCTAGTGGACCTCTTTGGATTTTAAAGGCAACGTATTCCTCATTTGGGTGTGCTATTGAAGCCTATTTATCAAGTGACTTGAACAGCTGCAAGTTTTCAGCAGGGCCCAGAACAAAAGTAGACTCTGAAACAGGTTCAGGCTGTTGTGTAAGCTGCTCTGCCACTTGGGCCACATGAACCGACTGATCCAATGAAGCTTGAAGTGTCTTTGCAAATATAGATGCTGTTTGGAGACTTTGGCAGGCCCCTATTGGTGAATCACAACACAGACCATTAGGATTTTGGAGTAAAGCTCTACCATCCACTGTAGACAACTACTGTCCTTTTCAGAAACAGCTTTTGGCTTGTTACCTGGCCTTAGTAGAGACTGAACGTTTAATCATGGGACACCAAGTCACCATGCAGCCTGAGCTGCATATCATGAAGTGGGTGTCATCTGACCCACAAAGTCATAAAGTTGGATGTGCATAGCAACACTCCATCATTAAATGGAAGTTGTACCTATGAGACTGGGCCCAAGCAGGACCTGAAGGCACAAGTAAGTTGCATGAGCAAGTGGTCCAAATGCCTATGGTCTCCACTCCGGCCGCATTACC
This sequence comes from Loxodonta africana, assembly GCF_030014295.1. Lineage (NCBI taxonomy): Eukaryota > Metazoa > Chordata > Mammalia > Proboscidea > Elephantidae > Loxodonta > Loxodonta africana. Next base: position 23,795,655 of record NC_087348.1, on the reverse strand, counting down.
TTCCATCTCCCAGTCTTCACCTATGGTCTTATGGAGAGTTTCTTATGACCAATTGACTAAGAAAGAGTAATTTCCTCTCTGGTTTACAGATGGTTCTGTGTAATATGCAGGCGCCACGTGAAAGTGCACAGCCACAGTGCTCCAGCCTCTTTCTGGGCCCTCATGCCACCAAGAATGAAAAGAGAAAGAGAGATGAAAAAGTATACAAGTTGGAAAGGAAGATGTAAAACTGTATTTGCAGATGACATGATCTTATATATAGAAAACCCTAAAGACTACACAAGAAAACTACTGGAACTAATAGAAGAATTTAGCAACTTTACAGGGTACAAGACCAACACACAAAAATCAGTTGTGTTTCTCTACACTAACAAAGACGGCTCCAAAAAAGAAATCAAACAAACAATACCATTTACATTAGCCCCCAAATTGACAAAATACCTAGGAATTAATTTAACTAGGGAAATAAAAGAATTATAAAATGAAAATTATAAAACACTACTACAGGAGACTAAAAGAAACTTGCATAAATGGAAATACATCTAGTGCTCATGGATTGTTAGACTTAATATACTGAAAATGTCCATTCTATTAAAGCGATCTTCACATACAATGCAAACTCAATAAAAACTCAATGACATTCTTTACTGAAATGGAAAAACTGATGATCAACTTCATATGGAAAGGAAAGAAAACCCTGATAGACAAAGCAATGTTGTAGAAAAAGAACAAAGCAGGAGGCCTCACACTCCTCAATATCAAAACTTACTATGCAGCCGCTTTAATCAAAACAGCCTAGGGCAGGGCCAAGATGGCTGACAAGGTAGACTCTACCTCGGATCCCTCTTGCAACAAAGACTCGGAAAAACAAGTGAATCGATCACATACATAACAATCTACGAACCCTGAACAACAAACACAGATTTAAAGAGTTGACCTGAATGACAGAGACCGAGAATGAACAAATACAGGGAAGCAGCGACTGTTTTCGGAGCCTGGGGCCAGCGTCCCAGTCAGGTAACCTTGGCGCCAGGCTTAGGACTGGAACCAGGAGAGCTGAACACAAAATCTTGTGATGGCGCAAAAAAGGGGCTCAGCCCTACCTCCCTGAACTGACCCTGGGAGAGGGCCCAGCCGGTCCGCGTGGGCGGCGTGGCGACGCCGCTGGTGGGAGAAGTCGCCGGGAGGCAGTGACTGGTTTTGGAGCCAGGAGTGCAGTGTCCCAGCTGGGGAAACTTGGCGCCGGGCTTTGGACTGGGTGCAGGGGAGCTGAACACGGCATCTACTCACAGCACAAACACGGGGCGCAGCCCTACTCCCCTAAACTAACCCCGAGAGGGGGCCCAACCGGTCTTCGGAGGCGGCACGGCGACGCAACGGGACGAGAAGTCCTCGGGAAGCAGTGACTGGTTTTGGAGCTGGGAGTGCAGTGTCCCAGCAGGGGAACCTTGACGCTGGGCTTTGGATTGGCAGCGGAGGATCTGACCACGGCTTTAGTGGGCCAGACCCTCTGGGGCAATCTCCACACAGCCAGCACACATAGGCGACAGATAAAATAGTCATCCCAAGCAAGATAAGCAACTTTGGCTATGTTCCGGGGTGCTACTCTCCTGTTTTTCTGAATCCCCTCCCCTTCCCAGGCGGCTTCATTAACATTGGAATTTCCTGAGCCAGAGGGAGAACAACTCCGGCTCCACGGCTGCTTTGCTTTTCCCTTTTTCTTTTGGTCTTTTCCTAACCCATTCTTCCTGCCTGAGAGAAGCAACCACAAAAAACCCAGAGACCAAAAATCCTTCCCTAATTGCACTAAAAACACAGAACCAGCTCCAGCTAAGCACATATGATCCAAATCTCGGGCTTTCATCCTTACGGGGAACAAGGTGGCGGTTATAATTCAAAGGCAGTTCTGATAGGGATCTGACTGCATTTTTTTTTAGCAGATTTACTGGAAAAACAAGTTTCCCGTGTCTGATATCTCTGCTTATTCAACAGAGTCCTAACTGACCCACAACAGGGAACTGAGGGCTGAAGCTCCCCCCAGACCACCTAGCCTCTTCCCTTAGGGGTTTAAGGAGGGTGACACCTACCAATCAGTAGAGGTACTTACATTGGAGGCCTAAGGTACAGCTGCAGTGCCCTCCCACCAAGGTGCTATAGGAATAGAGACACACCTACATCACTGACACTTGGGGGAAGCCTGTCAGCATCCTGCCCCCCCTGGAGTGTGAACCCCAGCTGCTAATAGAATCTGGTGCACACAACTATCACCACTACTTCTCGAGGTAGATAGGTGTTAGGGTGCAGCACACACTTGATGACCTAAAATCAGATTCTACTCAAGAATAGTGAATAGACTCAGGCATATATATCTGGCAACAGCCCAAACCAGCTGGTAATAGGTCATAAGTAAGTCAAGGGCTACAACAAACAAGACAGCACAATCTAGTAGCCCATCCACGTATATTGAAAGAAAACAAAACAAGATAAGACTCAGTGAGCAATTATAGAATAAACCACTACTATATCTTTTTTTTTTTTTATCTTAGTGATGGCTCGGAGACAGCAGTCGATATCAAACCACATAAAGAAGCAGACCATGACAGCTTCTACAACCCCCCAAACAAAAGAATCAAAATCTTTCCCAAATGAAGATACAATCCTGGAATTATCAGATACAGAATATAAAAAACTTATTTACAGAATGCTTCAAGACATCAGGGATGACCTCAGAAATGAAATAAGGCAAACCGCAGAAAAAGCCAAGGAACACGCTGATAAAACTGTTGAAGAACTCAAAAAGATTATTCAAGAACATAGTGGAAAAATTAATAAGTTACAAGAATCCATAGAGAGACAGCATGCAGAAATCCAAAAGATTAACAATAAAATTAGAGAATTAGATGATGCAGTAGGAAGTCAGAGGAGCAGACTTGAGCAATTAGAATGCAGAGTGGGAAATCTGGAGGACCAGGGAATTAACACCAACATAGCTGAAAAAAAAATCAGATAAAAGAATTAAAAAAAATGAAGAAACCCTAAGAATTATGTGGGACTCTACCGAGAAGGATAACTTCCATGTGATTGGAGTCCCAGAACAGGGAGGGATAACAGAAAACACAGAGAGAATAGTTGAAGATCTGCTGACAGAAACTTCCCTGACATCATGAAAGACGAAAGGATATCTATCCAAGATGCTCATCGAACCCCATTTAAAATTGATCCAAAAAGAAAAACACCAAGACATATTATCATCAAACGTGCTAAAACCAAAGATAAAGAGAAAATTTTAAAAGCAGCCAGGGAGAAAAGAAAGGTCTCCTTCAAGGGAGAATCAATAAGAATAAGTTCAGACTAGTCAGCAGAAACCATGCAGGCGAGAAGGCAATGGGATGACATATACAGAGCACTGAAGGAGAAAAACTGCCAGCCAAGGATCATATATTCAGCAAAACTCTCTCTGAAATATGAAGGCGAAATTAAGATATTTACAGATAAACACAAGCTTAGAGAATTTGCAAAAAACAAACCAAAGCTACAAGAAATACTAAAGGAAATTGGTCAGAAAACCAATAATATCAGATACCAGCACAACACAAGGTCACAAAACAGAACATCCTGATATCAACTCAAATAGGGAAATCATAAAAACAAATTAAGATTAATTAAAAAAAAACAAAAAGCTCATAACAGAGAATCATTGAAGTCAATACGTAAAAGATCACAATAATTAAAAAGAGGGACTAAATAACAGGTGGCATAGAACTGCCATATGGAGAGGAATACAAGGCGATATAGGACAACACAAGTTAGGTTTTTACTTAGAAAAATAGGGGTAAATATTAAGGTAACCACAAAGAGGTATAAGAATTCCATAACTCAAAATAAAAGCCAAGAAAAACGTAACGACTGAACAAACATAAAGTCAAATACTATGAAAATGAGGATCTCACAATTTACAAAGAAAAATGTCTCAGCACAAAAAACTAAGTGGAAAAATGAAATTGTCAACAACACACATAAAAAGGCATCAAAATGACAACACTAAACACTTATTTATCTATAATTACGCTGAATGTAAATGGAATAAATGCACCAATAAAGAGACAGAGAGTCTCGGACTGGATAAAGAAACACGATCCATCTATATGCTGCCTACAAGAGACACACCTTAGACTTAGAGACACAAACAAACTAAAACTCAAAGGATGGAAAAAAATATATCAAGCAAACAATCAGCAAAAAAGAAGAGGAGTAGCAATATTAATTTCTGAAAAAATAGACTTGAAACTTAAATCCACCACAAAGGATAAAGAAGGACACTACATAATGATAAAAGGGACAACTGACCAGGAAGATATAACCATAGGAAATATTTATGCACCCAATGACAGGGCTGCAAGATACATAAATCAAATTTTAACAGAACTGAAAAGTGAGATAGACACCTCCACAATTATAGTAGGAGACTTCAACACACCACTTTCGGAGAAGGACAGGACATCCAGTAAGAAGCTCAATAGAGACACGGAAGATCTAATTACAACAATCAACCAACTAGACCTCAGTGACTTATACAGAACTCTCCACCCAACTGCTGCAAAGTATAATTTTTTTTTCTAGCGCACATGGAACATTCTCTAGAAGAGACCACACATTAGGTCATAAAACAAACCTTTGCAGAATCCAAAACATCAAAATATTACAAAGCATCTTCTCAGACCACAAGGCAATAAAACTAGAAATTAATAACAGAAAAACTAGGGAAAAGAAATCAAATACTTGGAAACTGAACAATACCCTCCTGAAAAAAGACTGGGTTATAGAAGACATCAAGGAAGGAATAAAGAAATTCATAGAATGCAACAAGAATGAAAAGACTTCCTATCAAAACCTCTGGGACACAGCAAAAGCAGTGCTCAGAGGCCAATTTATATCGATAAATGCACACATACAAAAAGAAGAAAGAGCCAAAATTAGAGAACTGTCCCTACAACTTGAACAAATAGAAAGTGAGCAACCAAAGAATCCATCAGGCACCAGAAGAAAACAAATAATAAAAATTAGAGCTGAACTAAATGAATTAGAGAACAGAAAAACAATTGAAAGAATTAACAAAGCCAAAAGCTGGTTCTTTGAAAAAATTAACAAAATTGATAAACCATTGGGTAGACTGACTAAAGAAATACAGGAAAGGAAACAAATAACCCGAATAAGAAACGAGAAGGGCCACATCACAACAGACCCAACTGAAATTAAAAGAATCATCTCAGATTATTATGAAAAATTGTACACTAACAAATTTGCAAACCTAGAAGAAATGGATGAATTCCTGGAAAAACACTACCTACCTAAACTAACACATTCAGAAGTAGAACAACTAAATAGACCCATAACAAAAAAGGAGATTGAAACGGTAATCAAAAAACTCCCAACAAAAAAAAGCCCTGGCCCGGACAGCTTCACTGCAGAGTTCTACCAAACTTTCAGAGAAGAGTTAACACCGCTACTACTAAAGGTACTTCAAAGCATAGAAAATGACGGAATACTACCCAACTCATTCTATGAAGCCACCATCTCCCTGATACCAAAACCAGGTAAAGACATTACAAAAAAAGAAAATTACAGACCTATATCCCTCATGAACATAGATGCAAAAATCCTCAACAAAATTCTAGCCAATAGAATTCAACAACGTATCAAAAAAATAATTCACCACGACCAAGTGGGATTTATACCAGGTATGCAAGGCTGGTTTAATATTAGAAAAACCATTAATGTAATCCACCATATTAATAAAACAAATGACAAAAACCACATGATCTTATCAATTGATGAAGAAAAGGCATTTGACAAAGTCCAACACCCATTTATGATAAAAACTCTCACCAAAATAGGAATTGAAGGAAAATTCCTCAACATAATAAAGGGCATTTATGCAAATCCAACAGCCAACATCATTCTAAATGAGAGAACCTGAAAGCATTTCCCTTGAGAACGGGAACCAGACAAGGATGCCCTTTATCACCGCTCTTATTCAACATTGTGCTAGAAGTCCTAGCCGGAGCAATTAGGCTAGACAAAGAAATAAAGGGCATCCAGATTGGCAAGGAGGAAGTAAAATAATCTCTATTTGCAGATGACATGATCTTATACACAGAAAACCCCAAGGAATCCTCCAGAAAACTACTGAAGCTAATAGAAGAGTTTGGCAGAGTCTCAGGTTATAAGATAAACATACAAAAATCACTTGGATTCCTCTCCATCAACAAAAAGAACATCGAAGAGGAAATAACCAAATCAATACCATTCACAGTAGCCCCCAAGAAGATAAAATACTTAGGAATAAATCTTACCAAAGATGGAAAAGCTCTATACAAAGAAAACTACAGAGTACTAGTGCAAGAAACTAAAAGGGACCTACATAAGTGGAAAAACATACCTTGCTCATGGATAGGAAGACTTAACATAGTAAAAATGTCTATTCTACCAAAAGCCATCTATAGATACAACTCACTTCCAAACCAAATTCCAATGACATTTTTTAATGTGATGGAGCAACAAATCACCGACTTCATATGGAAGGGAAAGGAGCCCCGGATAAGTAAAACATTACTGAAAAAGAAGAAGAAACTGGGAGGCATCACTCTACCTGATTTTAGAACCTATTATACCGCCACAGGAGTCAAAACAGCCTGGTACTGGTACAACAACAGGCTAGACTAATGGAACAGAATTGAGAACCCAGATATAAATCCATCCACATATGAGCAGCTGATATTTGACAAAGGCCCAGTTTCAGTTAATTGGGGAAAAGATAGTCTATTTAACAAATGGTGCTGGCATAACTGGATATCCATTTGCAAAAAAATGAAACAGGACCCATACCTCACACCATGCACAAAAACTAACTCCAAGTGGATCAAAGACCTAAACATAAAGACTAAAACGATAAAGATCATGGAAGAAAAATAGGGACAACCTTAGGAGCCCTAATACAAGGCATAAACAGAATACAAAACATTACTAAAAATGACGAAGAGAAACCAGATAACTGGGAGCTCCTAAAAATCAAACACCTATGCTCATCTAAAGACTTCACCAAAAGAGTAAAAAGACCACCTACAGATTGGGAAAAAAATTTCAGCTATGACATCTCCAACTAGAGCCTGATATCTAAAATCTATATGATTCTGTTGAAACTCAACTACAAAAAGACAAACAACCCAATCAAGAAGTTGTCAAAGGATATGAACACACACCTCGCTAAAGAAGATATTCAGGCCGCTAACAGATACATGAGAAAATGCTCTCGATCATTAGCCATTAGAGAAATGCAAATTAAAACTATGATGAGATTCCATCTCATACCAACAAGGCGAGCATTAATCCAAAAAACACAAAATAATAAATGTTGGAGAGGCTGCAGAGGGATTGGAACTCTTATACACTGCTGGTGGGAATGTAAAATGGTTCAACCACTTTGGAAATCGATCTGGCGTTTTCTTAAAAAGTTAGAAATAGATCTACCATACAACTCAGAAATCCCACTCCTCGGAATACACCCTAGAGACATAAGAGCCTTTACACGAACAGATATATGCACACCCATGTTTATTGCAGCACTGTTTACAATAGCAAAAAGCTGGAAACAACCAAGGTGTCCATCAACAGATGAATGGTTAAATAAATTATGGTACATTCACACAATGGAATACTACACATTGATAAAGAACAGTGAGGAATCTGTGAAGTATTTCATAACATGGAGGAACCTGGAAGGCATTATGCTGAGTGAAATTAGTCAGTTGCAAAAGGACAGATATTGTATAAGACCACTATTATAAGATCTTGAGAAATAGTAAAAACTGAGAAGAACACATTCTTTTGTGGTTACGAGAGGAGGGAGGGAGGGAGGGTGGGAGAGGGTTATTTACTGATTAGTTAGTAGGTAAGAACTACTCTAGGTGAAGGAAAGGACAATACTCAATACAGGGAAGGTCAGCTCAACTGGACTGGACCAAAAGCAAAGAAGTTTCCGGGATAAACTGAATGTTTTGAAGGTCAGCAGAGCAAGGGCTGGGGTTTGGGGACTATGGCTTAAGGGGACTTCTAAGTCAGTTGGCAAAATAAATACTATTTTGAAAACATTCTGCATCCCACTTTGAAGTGTGGCATCTGGGGTCTTAAATGCTAACAAGCGGCCATCTAAGATACATCAATTGGTCTCAACCCACCTGAATCAAAGGAGAATGAAGAACACCAAGGTCACACGATAACTATGAGCCCAAGAGACAGAAAGGGCCACATGAACCAGAGAGTTACACCATCCTGAGACCAGAACTAGATGGTGCCCGGCCACAACCGATGACTGCCCTGACAGGGAGCACAACAGAGAACCCCTGAGGGAGCAGGAGAACAGTGGGATGCAGACCCCAAATTCTTATAAAAAGACCAGATTTAATGGTCTGACTGAGACTAGAAGAATCCCGGCGGTCATGGTCCCCAAACCTTCTGTTGGCCCAGGACAGGATCCATTCCCGAAGACAGCTCATCAGACATGGGAGGGACTGGACAATGGGTTGGAGAGAGATGCTGATGAAGAGTGAGCTACTTGTATCAATCAGGTGGACACCTGAGACTGTGTTGCATCTCCTGTGTGGAGGGGTGATGGGAGGGTAGAGAGGGTTAGAAACTGGCAAAACGGTCAGGAAAGGAGAGACTGGAAGGAGGGAGCGGGCTGACTCTTTAGGGGGAGGGTAAATGGCAGTATGGAGTAAGGTGTATATAAGCTTATATGTGACAGACTGACTTGATTTGTAAACTTTCACTTATAGCACAATAAAAATTATAAAAAAAATGCATGTTCTCCCAAGATATAATATATTCTTTATAAAATGTATTCTGTGCTGTTTAAAATTTCACTTTTTTTTATGAGATTGGATATCTTTTCATATATTGAAGGGATGATTAAACTGTTATATGTTTTCTCCACTTTTCTATTTACATTTTTCACTTCTCATTGATATTTAAGAATACTTATAAGGGAAATTAGCACTTCATCTGAGGTATGACTTACAGCTGTTTTCCCCACTTTATTTATTATGTTTTCGCATGACTTTTGGTGCTTATTTTTTTAATATGTGGAAATATTTACTTTTACATAGTTAATTATTTTTCAATGATTTTTGTCCTGAATTCTAAAATTTTATAACTTGACTAACCTTCCTTATCCTAAAATTATGTTTTAAAAAATCTTTGTCTTAGAATTATTTATTGCTTAATTTTTAAGGATATTTAAACTAGTGTACCATTTGGAATGTTTCCTGCTGTAGTATGAAGTATTAATAAAAATGTATGTTTTTTTCCTCAAAAACTGTCCAAGTATCCCAATAATATTTCCTTTAAAATTCCATATTTCACCTATTTCATTTCCTATTCTTCTTATATGACATATTCTCATGTGTTTTTGGTTTCCATTTATGCCATAAGAAAATCTTGCTATTTATGCACAATACCCAAAAATAGCAAACCCGTTGCCATTAGGACAATGCTAACTCATATCGACCCTGTAGAACAGAGTAGAACTGCCCTATAGGGTTGCCAAGGAGTGACTGGTGGATTCAAATTTCCAAACTTTTAGATTAGCAGCTAAGCTCTTAACCACTGTGCAACAAGTACTCCACATGCAATTGTGGAACTTTAGGATTTCCTTTTAGCCTAGTTACTTCAGGGCTGTGCACCAACTGTGGCTCGGGCCTGGCTGCCATTCCACCCCATTGAGCTCTGTCACACCTGATTTCCGTGGAAGGCCTTTCTCACCACTCTCTCTTCATACATCTTCCATGTTTTCAAGGTTACACTTCCTGATACCTTTCAATTAACTTCCCTAAACACTTTCACATGATGTCCCTGGAGGAGGAAATCATGCTTGGTAAAGGAGAGGGTCATCAAAAAAGAAGACCCTCAACAAGATGGACTGAAGCAACAGGCTCAAGCATAATAATAGTAAGCATGGTGCAGGACCAGGCAGTGTTTCCTTCTGTGCTACATAGGGTTGCTGTGAGTCAGAACTGACTCGATGGCACCTAACAACAACAACAACAACAACAATCACTCTCTGGTATTATAATACTATAGGGCTTCCCTCTTGTGGAGATGATAGACAGATAGATGATAGATAGACAATTTACACAACTTTTACTGTAGTAGTGAAATATATATATATATAACTAACCTCAAGGTTGTGGGTAATTATAAACCCTTAGAAATCACTGCTTAATAATAAGAAGTAACATCCTGTTTTCATAAGCGGAAATTTGGCTTCAAGCCAATATTCTTAAATTATCTGTCTTAGGCTAGGTTCTCTACAGAAATAAAGCCAGTGAACTCTTGGGTTATATGCATATGTACGTGTAGATAGATAGATAGACAGACAGACATATATATGTATATACACACATTATAGAGAGAAAAAGAGAGATTCATTTCAAGCAAATTACTCACCTGGTTGTAGAGCTGGCAAGTCCCTGGGTCAAGCATCAGGGGCTGATGAACCCAAGACCCACAGGTCATAGGGCAGGCTGCTGGCTCACAGTAGGGAAGACTGAGAAATCCAAGATCAGCTGGTAAGGTGCGAGGCTGTTGCCCCAAATACCAAGAACTGGAAGTCAGGTACTGATAAGCCAAATGCAGGACCCAGGGCAGAGCAAAAGCCAGTGAACTTTGCCAGTAAGTCCACATATATTGGATGCAGGCCACACCCCCAAGGAAACTCCTTTTAAACTGATTGGCCACCTACAGCAGCTCCCATCATGGATGTGATCATATCATATCAGACCTCATCACGGAGGTGATTATATCATTATATGACTTCCAAAATATTCCATAATTGCCAAGCCACTGAGAATCATGTCTCAGCAAAGCTGACACACAATCTTAAAGATCGTACTACCTAAGCATCACTCAGATTTGAAGCCTTGATGGGGAAATATTTTATAACAATAGACAGACTACTGACCTAGAGTCTTGCCTTTAATTTCAGCTGGACTTATGTCAGAATCTTATTTTCTCCTGTGAGTTTAATAGGAATCAGCTCTTAAAAGTGGATTCACAGAGGGAATGAAATTGAGGATGGATGGTGGAATGCTGCAAGGAAAATAAAAAGCCTCCCTGTTGGGATTAATCCTGGGACCAAAAAGAAAAACAAAAACTTTTGAACTAGATTTAATATATCCAACAGCTAGTTCTCAGTTTGCCCAGGTCCTCTTAAAGAAATAAATTGTATATTATATGATTAGTAGGTAAAAACAGTCTTTGTTGTTAGAACATTTATTAAAACTTTTACAAAAGCCAGCCCCAGAATTTGGATGAAGACATCCATTTCAGAGAAGAAAATAAGCAAAATAACTTGAGAAAAAAGTGACTAGAGCTCAATCTAATAGGAACAGAGGGTCCATATAAAGAACTCATAGTAGATAAAGTGAGAATTGGATTTGGGTCAATTTGGGGTGGGAAGTATTGCTACTTAAGAGCAATCCAGGACCTTATTTAAGTCTATGAAATAAAATTTTCTTCACACTCTATTCCATTGAGAGGCTGTACAGGAAGAGTATTCTGGGTAAAGTGAGAGCTATCTGGGAAAATAAATAAATAAATCAGAGAGCGCCAAAGATATTTGTTTAATTAGAAATTTAACTGTGTCACGTGGAAGAGATCCCAGGGGATGGAGATAACTTTTTTTTTTTTTTAAAGAGCACTCCATGTTAATAATGAACAGTGTTTTAAAGGTAGATTAAACACGTATGATAAAAGAAATTGTTTCAGCCAAAGTAATTTAAATACATAAATGTGTAAGCCCTCTTCAGTGAGGACGAAACAAGGTTATCACAAACAAACCAATATCCAAACCCACTGCAGTTAAGTAGATTACTGCTCACAGGGACACTTCAGGACAGAGCAGAATTGCCCCACTAAGTTTCCAAGGCTATAAATCTTTAAGGAAGCCAACTGCCCAAACTTTCTCACACAGAGCAGATGGTGAGTTCTACCTGCAGACCTTTTGGATAGCAGCCGAGCACTTTAACCACCATACCACCAGGCCTCCTAAAAAAAAAAAAAAAAAAAAGTACTCCCCAAAAAGAAAGGTAAGTATGAAATATTTTTTATTAATTTTCAACTTTAGTTCATGGTATTATTATAGTTAATGTTTAATATGGAGTAGCAAAAATATCATTTTATTAAAGCAGCTTATTTATATTTTTGACTCTATTAAATAAATTTACCTTAAACTGATTTTAAATAGTGATATTAACAACTTTGAAACACTGAACATTTGAAAAATTACTGTTTTTGTAAGAATACTAAATAATATTATAGGAAAACTTCATTTCCAGCAAAGACTTCGTAGCAAATAAGATTATATTTATGTATTTTAGTTCTGATATTTTAATAAGACATTTAAAGTAAAACAATCCATGAAATAAATCTACAACCATTAAGGAATTGAAGAAATATTTTTTTAAAAGAAAATGATATTTTATATTAAAGAATTCATAAAATAATATAAAGTTTTAAGTTCGTACTGTTTTCAAAGTTAATTTTACGGTTTATGTTCTAATTTACGTCAAAAATACAAACACAGCTGAGGTTTAGGTAGAGTGGGGGCATTGACAATGACTAATGTTTAACTGAATCGGAATCTCGTTAACCAAAGCCAGATTTATTGCCTCCAAGTGGCTTCTGACTCATAGCCACCCTATAGGGTAGAGTATAACTGCCTCACAGGATTTCCAAGGCTGTAAATCCTTACAGAAACTCACTGTCACATCTGCCTCCCACAGAGTGGCTGGTGGGCTTAAACCATGGACCTTTTGATTAGTAGCGGAGCACTTAACCACTGCACAACCAGAACTCTTTCAATATTGTTATTCATTCCTTAATCATTTGGATTTTTCCAGGGAATGGGTGCTTAGATTTCAAATAAAAACATGAGAACATTAAGTTTTATTTCCCTTTAAGTAATAAGAACTGAAACATATTCAAGAAAGAAGAGTAATATAAATGGTTTTGGGAGAACACGCAGGGTAAATCTCTGCTCTTTCTACCCTGTTCTTTTGAGAAAAACCCAGACAAATCTTACATAACATTATACATGGATAATTTCATCACCGAAAAGTTGAATTTGTACAATTAAAAATGTTGCTTCTTTTAGCACTCACAAGTCATTTTATTTAATTAACAAGAATTAAATTATTTTTTATTAAATGCCATGATTCGTAAAGAAAAAATACATAAGAATTTGGTTCTTTTGTCCTCTTTTGAATCTTAATTCTTCTCCCCCTCTTAAGGGTGATGCTTTCATTTTAATAATGTCCATTCCTTTATTTTAGTTCAGAATCAAACCCTGAGTACCAAGTTAGGCATACACCCATTTTCTGGGATCTGTACTGATTTCAAGTAGGAAAATAGTCACAGCCTTTATGTCTCTGATCATTTAGTATCAGTAAAAGAAAATGCATACAAATGGTATTACCCTAATTGCAATTCTGAGTGCTGAACAGTGATGGGTACTACAGGTGTTACATGTCCGCAAAGCAGAGGTAATGATATAAACTCAAATATTGGCAGAGAACTCATGGATAATTGCACCTTTTGAGTTGAACATTTTTGGAGTTTGTAATGTTTTGATAATTGTTTTTAAGATCTCACTTCATTCCCACAATAATCCAGTGATACAAAAGCAAAATATATTAGAGAGTATTGTTCATGTTGTACAGCATACTGAGTAAAGTGTCAGTTTTAATAACAATTAAAATAAATGGATGATAATAAGCAACTGTTGACAACAATAACAATAATAGATGAAAATAATAGAGAACAATAAAACAATAATAATAGACTATTGTAAATGTCAGGACTTCTTCAAGTTTTTTTTTACTTAAATGATTTAATTCACTTAACAACACTAAATGGTGATATAGTTGCTAGTCATTTTACAGTGGAGCAGAAAGTGACATGGAAAGATTAATAAGCATACATGAGGTCATCATACAGCTAGATGTTGGAACTATAATTCGGTTTCAGTCTATCTGGAAAATATTATTCTATAACAATGGCACAGGGCCCTGGAGACACAGTCCTTAAACACCTGGCTGATAATCAAAAGGTCAAGGGTTCAAACTCTCCAGCTGCTCAATGGAATAAAGACATGGCAATTGGCTTCCCTAAAGATTTACAGCCTTGAAAATCCTATGGGGCAGTTCTACTTTGCACTATAATGTAGCTACGAGTTGGAATTGTCTCCTCAGCAATATATATATATATATATTTTTTTTTAACCATGGCACCCTACCTCTTCTCCACTTGGTGGGCAAGGTACAAACCCATTAGGATGGAGAGATGAAAAGCAGGGTGAGACAAGAGGAACCTTGCCTCTTGCAAAATTTAAGGAGGCACTCACTTTCAGAATAGTGCAGATGAAAGGAGGGTCCTGAGTCTCCTTAAATTTTGCACCTCTGGAGCTTCCCTAGCTAGTTCTTGTCCTGACCATGAAAGGGAATGGTGGGAAAAACAGTCCCAACAACGGAACTCTAAATTACTTTATCAAATATATAGCTAGGCAATATGTTAAATTCTAGGGCTACAGGCTTAAAGAACATATTATCATAGAACCATAACTAAAAAGTAATCAATTTAAAATTGGTAAATAGATAACATGTTTGGCCAATATTATTTTATTTAATTCTCACAAAGAAGTAAACCTTTGAAACTTTAAAAAATTGCTTAATATCGCAATTGAGTCAAACTCAAGTCCATTACAAAAAAATACTTATTTGCAGTTACAAAACCTATGTGCAATAGGTCGAATTATCCATATTTAGTGAGTCTCAATACCTTTATATCTAAAGAATAGTGAGTTTAGAATAGTTACCTAAATTTGTCTGAGAAACAACAAAAAATCATGTTGGGTGCACAGAGCACAATGGGTATAACAACAGCCAATATCATTCCTCCTACTGTCCCACATATAAACATTGATAACAAACACCCTCCATGCCGCCCCTGTTTTCACAGGGTGACCAATTTTATTATTAGTATCTGAATCAATGTTCCCAGGACAATTTCCCTGAAAAAAAAATCCTCTTATCTTGCCCACATAATATCCTTCCAAACGATATTTTTTTTTATTCCCCTGTGCAAAATGTAATACTCTCACACTTTTCTTTCTAAACTATCTAATGTGAAGGGTGATCTGGTGGCACAGTAGTTAAGTGTTCAGCTGCTATCCAAAATGTTGTTAGTTCAAGGCTACCAGTGGCTTCTTGGAAACTCTATGTGGTAATTCTACTTGTCCCTATAGGGTCCCAGAGAGTCAGAATCGACTCAGTGACAGTGGTATGGGTATATGCTTAAAATCATCAAGGGATGAGAAAAGGAAATGTTGAAAGAGGCCGTTGAAAATGTGTGTTAGAAGAAAGTTTATGATAAAGTGTTTGAGAAGCTTGATTCAGAAAATGCATAGAGAACTATAATAGAATTGTCAAGAAGTGTAATTAATTTAAAGTGAGATTAGACAGCAAAGCTGAGAGTCCATCTCCAGCAGTTGCCAATTGCTCCCGTGCCTATGCTGAGTCAGGTATAGCTTGATCTATCCTGGGGTGTGTTCTGATAGTATAAGGAAATGATCTTAAAATAAAAAAATAAATGACCTTAAAATCACTGTTGAATGTGATTTAACAGGAGGATGTGGGACATACAAAACTAGTGTCATTCTTAACGTGCAAACCATTGCAGTGATCACAAAATCCAACCTGGACACCTCAATACAATTTAGAGAAGAAAAAAGAGTTACAGGAAGGTTAAGGAAATGCATGTGTAAATTTCCCTTTTCCACAGATGAATCATCAAGAAAAATCATCACAAGATAATCTAACTGAAATCATTGAATTTGTTCTCTTGGGCTTTGCTGACATGGCCCATCTCCAGTGGTTCCTTTTTGGATTGTTTTTAATCATCTATATCATTATCCTGATGAGCAATGGCACCATATTTCTAATAACAAAAATGGTTTCTGCTCTCCAGAGCCCTATGTATTTTTTCCTGGCAAATTTTTCCTTCTTGGAAATCTGCTATGTATCAACTATTCTCCCCAGAATGCTGATTAATATTGGGACCCACAAAAGAAGAATTTCCTTAGTTGCATGTGCTACACAGATGTGCTTTTTCCTTCTGTTTGGAGGCACAGAATGCTTGCTCCTGGCAGTGATGGCCTATGACCGCTATGTGGCCATTTGTAATCCTCTGCACTATTCTCTAGTCATGAACCGCGGGGTTTGCATTCAGCTGGTGACCGGCTCCTGGACCATTGGAATCCCAGTTATGATAGGGCGTACATATCAGATTTTCTCTCTGCCTTTTTGTGGATCTGAACAAATTAACCACTATTTTTGTGATATCCCCCCAGTACTCAAGCTGGCTTGTGGGGACACCTTTGTAAATGAGATGTTGGTCTACACGTTTGCTGTGTTATTTGGCATGGTTCCATTTCTGTTGATACTGGGCTCCTACAGTAAAATCATCTCCATCATCCTGAAGTTGCCGTCAGCCACAAGTCAAGCCAAAGCCTTCTCCACCTGCTTATCTCATCTAATGGTTGTGGTGTTATTTTTTGGATCAGCCATTATTGCCTACTTAAGAACTAACTCTAGACACTCAGAGGGAACTGACAAAATGCTTTCTCTTTTCTACACTATCCTAACTCCTATGTTTAATCCCATGATATATAGTCTAAGGAACAAGGATGTCATAATGGCACTGAGAAAATTGCTTTGTAAATAACTCACTCTATTAAAGAATCAGTTTAATGTATAGAAATTGCTTTCTTTCATATTTTTAATTAAATTGAAACAGATGTATACTTTTAACCATACCTTGTGATATGAATTGAATTTTGTACCCAAAAAATGTGTGTCAACTTGACTAGGCTATGATTTTCAGTATTGTAGTGCTGGTCCACCATTTTGTTTTATGAGTCTGAGACTTCTAGAAGGCAATTGGTTTGGTGATTTCCCTGTGTGTTGTAAATCCTACCTTTATGATGTTAATAAGGCAGGATTAGAGGCAGTTATGTTAGTGAGGCAGAAATCAGTCTACAACAATAGGTTGTATCTTATGTCAATCTCTTTTGAGATAAAAGAGAGAAACTAGCATAGAGACAGGGAGATCTCCTATCACCAAGAACGAAGAACCAGGAGGCAAGAGTGTTTTTTAGACCTGGGGTCCCTGCTCCAAGAAGCTTCTAGACCAGGGGAAAATTAATGAAAAGGACCTTACCGTGGAGCCAACAGAGAGAAAAAGCTTCCCCTGGAGCTGTCCCTCTGAATTTGGAATTCTAGCCTCCTTGACTGTAAGAGAATAAATTTCTTTTTGTTAAGCTATACACTTGGGGTATTTCTGTTATAGCAGCACTAAATTACTAAGACACCTTGTCTTCCCAAACAATCATTTCCAAGTTAATAATCTCTTATAAAAAATCTCTACTCAAATTATATAAGTAACATATGTATTAGCATATAGCAAATCATTATATTAGTAATTCTATAATTTCATTGTGCAATGTCATCCCTCAATAAGAATTTTTGCTTAGGCTGATTTAAGTTAGTCAGTTGTTAATGTATAATCTATCACTTAGGGTAAAACATTATTCATTTCCATGAGTGCCCCTACAGTTGCGATACCCATTTTAAAAACCAGGTTTTGAAATATGCATTAATTAAAACTATGCAGTGTTCCTTAGGTATCCACCGGGAATTGGTTACAGGACCCCCCAAAATACCAAAATCTGTGGATACTCAAGTCCCTTATATAAAATGGGACAATATTTGCATATAACCTACTCACAAACTTCCATACACTTTAAATCACCTCTAGATTATCTATAATACCTAATACAGTGCAAATGCTGTGTAAATATTTGTTACGCAGTCTTGTTTTGGGAATAGTGACAAGACATGAGGTGAATAATACACAAACAATGAGTGCTGAAGAGAGAGACTGAAGATCTGTGACATGGTAGGAGGCTACAGCTGGGTATGCCTACACATCATTTCATTTGCATGGATTCAGTGTAGTGCTTTGCACAATAACAATAATAATATAATCTTTATGATAAACCTGGACAAGCCTCTGTGAAGAAGTAATATTTGAACCGAGTCCTAAATAATTAGAAGGAGTAACTATGTAAAGAACACTTTAGGCAGATAAGCATGGAAATAAAGGTAGTGGCCTGATTATATAACAGCCTTCCATTCCTGGTAAGAAATTTGAATTATTCCAAGTACAGTGGGAATCCATGAAAGTGCTTTAGATCTTCTGTAGAGAACACTTTGACTGTTAGAATCTACCAACCACTCCTTGGAAACTCTATGGGACAGTTCTACTCTTTCCTACAGGGTCACCATGAGGTGGAACTGACTCAAAGGCAAGCTGGTTGATTTTTTTGTTTGTTGCTGTTTTTATTTTAATGGAAAGAAAAAAAATTAAAAATGCAAGCATCTTAAAAAAGCACTGTAGAGGTTGGTGAGTGCCGTAATGAATCTTTCAAGTGTTTAAATCACTTAAGGCTGTAAACCAAGCCTTGAACAAGAATCAGATGAGATGGGAACCATATTAAGTAGCAATTACTGCATTCTAAGATGGTATTTGATTATTTATATATATATGTCACTTGGTATCCAAGGGGGATTGTTTTCATTATGTCTGCTGATACCAAAATCTGAAGATGCTCAAGTCTGTTTTATAAAATGGTGTAATATTTGCATATAATATATGCACGTCTTCCCATATACCTTAAGCCATTTCTGGATTACTTACAATCCTTAATAAAACATAAATTCAATGCAAATAGTTGCTATACAGTACTGTATTGTTTAGGGAATAATGTCAAGGCAAGAGTCAAACAATGCTCAAACGAATAGTGCTGGAGAGAGAGACTGAAGACCTGTGAAATTCTGACAGGCTATGTCAGGGAAAGCCTGCACATCAGTTTAACACATCAGTTTATTTGCATGAATTTAGCATGGCACTCAGAGCTTGCTGAATCCAAATTTTGCTATTGGGAACTTTTTTTTTGTTGTTCTACTTTTCCAAATGTGTTTAATCTCAGGTGGTTGGATCTGTGGATGGGGAATTCACAGAAACATAGGGCCAACTGCATATACATATACGTATAGTTTAATTATTAATTATAAATAATAATTATATATGATATTTATTATACATGTATGTATGTATACATATGTGTGTGTATCTATATATGTATGCACCTTGGTAGTGCAGTGGTTAAAGGACTCTGCAGATAACAAAAAATGGTCAACAGTTCAAACCCACCAGTTACTCTGCAGGAGAATGATGTGGGAATCTGCAAAGTTTTACAACCTTAGAAACCCATGAGGCAGTTGTACTTTGCTCCATATGCTCTCTATGAGTTGGCACCAACTCAATGGCTGTGTGTTTGGCTTTGGTATATATACACACACACACACACATAAACACTATGAAGAATGGGAATTCCAGAGCACTTAGTTGTGCTCATGAGAAACCTGTTTACAGACCATGATGCTATCGTTCAAAGAGAACAAGGGGATACTGGGTGATTTAAAGTCAGGAAAGGTGTGCAACAGGGTTATATTATTTCATCATACTTACTCAATCTGTATACTGAGCAAATAATCCAAAAAACAGTACTATATGAAGAAGAATGGGGCATCAGGATTGAAGAAAGACTCATAAACAACCTGCATTATGCAGGTGGCACAACCTTGCTTGCTGAAAGTGAAGAGGACTTGAAGCAATTACTGATGAAGATCAAAGACTAAAACCTTCAGTGTGGATTGCACATCAACATAAAGAAAACAAAAATCCTCACAACTGGACCAATAAGCACCATCATGACAAACTGAGAGAAGACTGAAATTGCCAAGGATTTCGTTTTACTTGGATTCACTATCCAAACCCATGGAAGCAGCAGTCAAGAAATCAAATGACATATTACATCAGTCATAACTGCTGCAAAGGACCTCTTTAAGATGATGAGAAACAAAGATGACACTTTAAGGAACCAATATCTATATGAACATTTATCATATACTTGTACATATATATGTATAAAGTGTTAACACTCTGACGTTATTTTATAGATGAAAAAAGCAGAGACACAAACAGTCTGCATAATTTTTCGTACTTCACACACATACTAGTATTTTTACTCACTACCCATGTTCTGGAAACACTGGTGGCTTAGTGGTTAAGTGCAACAGCTGCTGAACAAAATGTGGCAGTTTGAATCCACCAGGAGCTACTTTGAAACTCCATGGGACAGTTCTGCTCTGTCCTGTAGGGTCACTATGAGTCAGAATCGACTTGATGGGAACAGGTTTGTTTTTGTTTGTATCCATGCTCTAAAACCCTGCTAGAGCAGTGTTTAGGCCCTATGGCTGCTAACCAAAAAGAACACAGTTTGAATCCACCAGCTGCTTCTTGAATAACCTGTATCACAGTTTCTACTTTGTCCTGTAATGTTGCTATGAGTTGGACTGACTTGAGGGCAACAGGTTTGGTTTTTAGGTTTTTACCCATAATCTGTTCATAGACTTGGGTTTGAGATAGGCCTTCACCACTTAAGTTTTTGTTTGACTTGGGAAATTATTTCATCCTTCAATGCCACTTTTTATATTTGGAAAAAAAAAAAAAATACGATCCTTGAAGTGTTTTTGTGAGAATTAATATGTTGTAAAGAGCACACCTAACATGGATTTAGTTTATCACATGACATTGTAATAGTCTGTAATTATTACCACATTTGTAATTAAGAAATTTCCTTAACATATTTCCTTATCTACAATGTTAGAAACAGATATCATGGAGAAAAATAGAAAATTAATTAATCATCACCAAACTGGGTTCACACTCAATATAATCCAAATAAGTTTTTGTTTATTTATGCCCTGTTTCCAAACACTTTTCATAGATATATTGTTCACTCTTTTTTGAGTGTTATCTAAGTCAATTGTTGATGTTAGCTAACATAGTTCAGGGTCTGACTCATGGCAAATTCATGTGTTACAGAATAGAGCTGTGCTCCATAAGGTTTTATTAAAGATTGCATATTCTATGATTTTCAATCCTTCGCATGCTTTACAAGCATCCCTGGGGTGATATAAAAACCTTGAATTCTGATTCACTTGCTCTCAGGTAGTGTCGGAAAAAAACTTTCCTTGGAGACTATATCAGTCAGGATGGAGAAGTAGAGGTCTATATTTAGGCACTCAATACTTGTATTATTGTTTGACTTTAAGTTGTTGCTTAATAATAAAAGAACTGTAAACACATATCGTAACTACCTTTACTGTATCCTCACAACCAATTCTTTTGATTCAGGAATTGTATAAAGCACAATTTTCTTCTTCGCCTTAACAATCTTATTTTATTTCAAATAATGGAAAAGTTGAGGTTTGCGTTATTGAAAATATTATCAGATTCTTAAGGAGGAAAATGTTAAAAATATTAATACCTCTTTATATGTATCCTCAATTTTTGATGATAAATGTAAGATAGTTGAATTAAGTGTTGAAAATAATACTGTATGTCAAGAAACAGTTCAGTTTACTTCAAGTATTATATCCAAAATGATTTTCCAAGAGGTAATCAGAGAGGATTTCCCAGACCTGCACAGAGAATCAAGCCTGCAACTATAGGAAGCTACACGAAACCCAATCAGAAGAGACACCAAATGATCAACTCCACACCAAGCCAAATCAAATTCTTGAAATCCAAAGACAGGGATTGAATTCTGAAAGTGGCAAGAAAACAACAAAATACAACATATTGACAAAGACTTTCACCCAGAGTCGACAGGAAGAGACAGTCTTCCTCTAGATCTGACACCCTGAATTTGGACTTCCAGCCTCCCAGACTGAGAGAATAAACTTTTGTTGGTTAAAGCCAACCACTTGTGGTACTTCTGTTATAGAAACACTACATAACTAAGACAGAATCTGGTACCGGGAATTGTTCTAGAGAAACAAAATTATAAAGATGAGTTTTCTAAATGGGTTCTCAAGTCTGGTTAGTCTTAAAGATATTGATGACTCTGCTCCCAGTAGTAAAGAGTGCACTGCTAATCCATGGTGTGAGGTGGCCATGCAAATATGGAAAGTATCACCACCAACAGATGAGGTATTGGGGAAAGGTGAGGCTTGGGTGATTTTATGTGTGATAGCTTTCTAGAATTTTGTCAGAATGAGAAGTATAAAGAAGCTAGTTGGTTGGTCCTACTTTAGCTAGATAAACTTGTAAAAGAAAGAGATGAGCTCAGGGCTTCAGAGGCAAAGGTAAAGTGCTGCATAAACAACCATAAAGATTCCACTAGTACCTTGAAAGAAAGTCTTATTTCTTGTAGATGCTGTTGTTGTTAGGTGCCGCTGAGTTGATTCCAACTCATAGCCACCCTACGTACCACAGAAGGAAACACTGCCAGGTCCTGCAACTTGCTCACAATCATTGTTATGCTTGAGCCCATTGTTGTAGCCACTGTGTCAGTCCATCTCGTTGAGGCCTGGAAGTGCTGACTCATCTATGCCAAGAACCTTAGATGACAGCTACCTGGTCAACTGACTAGAAGAGATCCATACTTATGCCTATTCCCAAGTAAGATGATCCAACCAAATTTGGAAATTATTGAACGATATCATCAATATCACATGCAAGCAAAATTTTGCTGAAGATCATTCAAAAGCAGCTGCAACAATATATACACAGGGAACTGCCAGAAATTCAAAATGGATATGGAAGAGGATGTGGAACCAGGGATATCATTGCTTATGTCAGATAGTTCCTGGCTGAAAGCAGAGAATTCCAGAAAGATGTCTACCTGTGTTTTATTGACTATGTAAAGGCATTTGATTGTGTGGATCATAACAAATTATGGATAACATTGTGAAGAATGGGAATTCTGGAACACTTGATTATGCTCATGATGAATCTGTACATAGATCAAGAGGTAGTCGTTCAGACAGAAGAAGGGAATATTGTGTGGTTTAAATTCAGGAAAGGTGTGTGTCAGTGTTGTATCCTTCAGCTGTACCTATTCAATTTATATGCTGAACATATAATCTGAGAAACTGTACTATAAGAAGAATAGGACATCAGGATTGGAGGAAGATTCATTAACAAACTGCATTATGTAGATGACACAACCTTGCTTGCTGAAAGTGAAGAGGACTTGAAGCACTTACTGATGAAGATGAGAGGCCACAGCCTTCAGTATGGATTACATGTCAACATAAAGAAAATAAAAATCCTCGCAACTGGGCCAAGAACCAATATCATGATAAATAGAGAAAAGATTGAAGGCGTCAAGGATTTCATTTTACTTGAATCCACAATCAACACCCACGGAAGCAGCAGTCAAGAAATCAAAAGACACGTTTGTATCAGGCAAATCTGCCACAAAAGACCTTTAAAAAGTTTTGAAAAGCAAAAGTGTCACCTTGAAGAATAAGGTGTGCCTGACCCGGCCATGGTGTTTTCAATTGACTCACATGCATGTGAAAGCTGGAGGATAAATAAAGAAGACTGAATAAAAATTGATTCCTTTCGATCGTGATGTTGGCAAAGAATATTGAATATATCATAAACTGCCAAAAGTACAAGCAAATTTGACTTGGAAGATGTACAACCAGAATGCTCCTTACAGGCAAGGACTTTGGACTTGTTATCAGGAGAGATCAGTCCCTGGAGAAGGACATCATGCTTGGTAGGGTACAGGATCAGTGAAGGAGAGGAAGATGCTCGATGAGATGGATTGACACAGTAGCTGCAACAAAGGGCTCAAGGGTACCAAGCAGTGTGAGGACGGGAAAGGACGTGGCTGTGTTTCTTTCTGTGGTACTCAGGGTTGGTATAAGTCAAAATCAACTCCTTGGCCTCTAACAACAACAACAACAACAGAGAATCTTTTCATGTGTTAATTAAGGGAGTACTCCAAATGGAAAGACAAGAACATTAAATAAATACTTTTATCTATAAAAACAGAACAAAATAACTAAATTAATAAAATATGAGACAGAGGTTTCCAAATATGCAACAACACGGACAATTATGAGGGTGAAGCATATGGCATTTTCAAGGAATAAATTCAGTAATTAAATACCACAAACAATACAACATGCATTTTATAAGAAATAAGCACAAAGAAAACTTATCAAAAATAGGTTGAATACCGATGTTAATGGAGACACACCCAACATAAATAAGGGAGGGATGAGCATATCAGAAATAGGTTTGTTTTTTTAAGTTTATATATTAACAGTTGTTCATTGTTGCAATTATAAGTTGTGCAATGTAATATATGTGGTAACCACTAAGAAATAGTCAAGGAAAAACTTTCATAAGAAAAGAAGGAAAAATGCAAAGAGGCTCATCACAAGAAAGCAACCATGTACAAACAAAAACAGAAAAATTAGAGTATAAAATCAAAAAAGACACAAAACATTCAAAAACGAACAGCAAAATGAGTGAGGTAGACACTTCCTTTTCAGTAATGTACTTAAATGTAAATGTTCCTTTTCAGTAATGAACTTAAATGTAAATGGTCTAAATACCCCATGCAAAAAGAAAAAAGCAGCAGAATAGATTAAAAAAAAAAAATGATCCATCCTTCTGCTGTCTACACAAAACACACCGTAGTCATAGGACACAAACAGACTGAAAATAAAAGGGTAGAGAAAAATATTCCATGCAATCAACAGAAAATTAACAGGGGGTTTGGCCATACTAACATCAGATAAAATAGACTTTAAATGAAAACCTATTACAAGAGATAAAGAGGGACATTACATGATAATAAGAGGGTCAATTAGCACATACATATAAGAATTCTAAATATATACGTACCTAACTGCAATGCACCAAAGTACATGCAACAAATACTGACTAATAGGAAACAGAAATAGTCAACTTCACAATACTGTTAGGGGACTTCAACACACCACTTTCAATTACGACAGGATATCTAAAAAGAAGATCACTAAGGAGATTGAGAACTTAAGTAAAGCCATAAACCAATTGGACCTAACAGATAATACAGAACACTCCACTCAGCATCAGAACAATACCCATTCCTCTCCATCATACATGAATCATTTTCCAGAACAGACCATATGCTAGGATAAAATAAGTCTCAAAAATTTAAAAAAGACTGAAATCATAGAAAGCATATTCTCTGCTCATAATGGTGTGACGCTACAAATCAACAACAGAAAAAGCAGTGAAGTAAAATCAAACAAATCAAACACAAAAAACAAACAAAAAATCGTGGAAATAAGATACTACTAAAAACTGAGTCATAGAAGAAATCGTAAGTGAATTTACAAAACTCCTAGAATCAAGTGAAAATAGAAACACAACATGTAAATCTTTGCTACACAGTAAAAGGAGTACTTAAAAATTCATAGCAATACAACACCTATATTAAAAAAAAAAGAATGATCCAAAATCATTAACTTTAACAGACAGCTTGAACACATAGAAAAGGAAGAGCAAAAGTAGCCAAAAGTTACCAGAAAAAAAAAGGAATAATAAAGATCAGGGCAGAAATAAACTAAATAGAAAATAGAAAAACAATAAAAAGAATCAACAAAACCAGAAGTTGGTTCTTTGAAAGTATCAATAAAATACACAAACCACTAGCTTGATTGAAAAAGGGAAAAAACAAAACAAAAGAGGCAAAATGACCAAATTAAGAAATGAATTTGATGACATGAATCCTATCCAACAGAGGTACAGAAGATCATAACTGCTTATTTTTTTTTATGAAGAATTGTATTTCAATAAATTTGAAAACCTGAATGAAATGGACGAATTCCTAGAAACATACTACCTACCCAAAATAACACAAACAGAGGTAGAAAATTTACACAGATCCATTACAAAAGAAGAGGTTGAAGATATCATCAGAAAGCTGCCAACAGGAAAAAGCCCAGTACCAAATGGCTACAGTGGATAACTCTATCAGATTGACACCAATCCTGCTCGATCTGTTAATACAGAAGAGAAATGCCAGCAATCCTTATCTATGAAGCCAGCCTAACCATGACACCTAAACCAGGCAAAGATATCACAAAATAAGAAAATTGCAGACAAATTTCCCTTAGAAACATAGATGAAAATATTTTTAACTAAATTCTAGCCAATAGACCTCAGCCACATAACAAAAAAATCATTTACCATGGTTAAGTGGATTCATACCAGGATTACCAGGGTGATTCAAACTTAGAAAATCAATTTAATACACTACATAAATAAAACAAAGGGAAGAACCATACGACCCTATCAATTGATGCAGAAAATGCATTCAATAAAATTCAACATCCTCTCCTGATAAAAACTCTTATTAAAATAGGTATAAAAGGGAAATTTCCCAATATAATTAAGAGTATATATGCAAAACCAACAGCCAACATTATACTCAATGGAGAAAAGCAGAAAGCCTTCACTTTGAGAACAGGAATGAGACAAAGATGCCCATTGTTACCACTCTTATTCAGCATCTTACTCAAAGTCCTAGCCATTGCAATAAGAAAAGAAAGAGAAATAAAAGGTAAACAAGTCAGAAAGAAAGATGTAAAACTGTATTTGCAGATGACATGATCCTATACATGGAAAATCCTAGACTCCGCAAGAAAACTACTAGAACTAATAGAAGAATTTAGCAACTTTGCAGGGTATAAGAGCAACACAAAAAAATCAGTTGTGTTCCTCTACACTAACAAAGACTGCTCCGAAAAAGAAATCAAGCACAATACCATTTACAATAGCCTCTATATTGACAAAATACCTAGGAATTAACCTAACCAGGAACATAAAAGATTTCTAAAATGAAAATTATTAAACACTACTACCAGAGACTAAAAGAAACTTACATAAATGAAAATATGTCTAGTGCTCATGAATTGTTATACTTAGCATAGTGAAAATGTCAGTTCTATCAAAGCAATCTTCAGATACAATGCAATCCCAATAAAAACCCAACGACATTCTTTACAGAAATGGAAAAACTAGTGATCAACATCATATGCAATGGAAAGAAACCCCTGATAGACAAAGCAATTGTAGAAAAAGAACAAAGCAGGAGGCCTCATATCCCTCAATATTAAAACATACTATGCAGCTTTTTTTTTATGTAGCCACTCTAATCAAAACAGCCTAGTAAGTGTTCCTTGATTTACAAATAGAATAATAAACATAAAAAAAATAAAAGAATAGAAGAAGAAAAAAGAGATAAATAGGACCCTCCAAAAATTAGAAACTTAAGGTGGGGCCAAGATGGCTGACTAGGTAGAAGCTACCTCGGATCCCTCTTGCAACAAAGACTTGGAAAAACAAGTGAATCGATCATATACGTGACAATTGACGAAATCTGATCATCAAACACAGGTCTAAAGAATTGACCTAAGTGACAGAGACTGAGAACGAACAGGCACAGGGAAGCAGCAACTGTTTTCGGAGCCTGGAGCCAGCGTCCCAGTCAGGAAACCTTGGCGCCAGGCTTTGGACTGGGCGCAGGGGAGCTGAGCACGGCATCCTGAGAGGGCGCAAACACGGGGCGCAGTCCCACCCCCCTGACTGACCTCGGGGGAAGCCCAGACAGTGCATTCAGGCAGCGCAGCGACGTGGCTGACAGGAGGAGAAGTCACCGGGAGGCAGCGACTGGTTTTGGAGCCGGGAGTGCGGCATCCCAGCCGGGAAACCTTGGCGCTGGGCTTTGGATTGGGAGCGGAGGAACTAACCGCGGCTTCTGAGACAGTGCAAGCATGGGACGCGGGCCTGACCCTCGGGGGCAATCTCTACCCAGCCAACGCACACAGTCGACGCGCCCCCCCCTCGGGAATCTCAGATAAAACAGTCATCCCAAGCAAGATGAGTAACTTTGTCTATATTCTGGGATGCTACTCTCTCCTGTTTATCTAAACCCTCCCCTCTGCTTCCCAAGCGGCTTCATTAACATTGGAATTTCCTGAGCAAGAGAG
This sequence comes from Loxodonta africana, assembly GCF_030014295.1. Classification (NCBI taxonomy): domain Eukaryota; kingdom Metazoa; phylum Chordata; class Mammalia; order Proboscidea; family Elephantidae; genus Loxodonta; species Loxodonta africana. The sequence continues at coordinate 23,767,570 of NC_087348.1, read as the reverse complement.
TAACTGCTCTGCGGTTTTTCTTTCCTTTTTTTTTTTTTTGCTCTTTTCCTAACCCATTCTCCTGGCCTGAAAGAAGCAACCACAAAAAACCCAGGGACCAAAAATCCTTCCCTAATTGGACTAAAAACACAGAACCAGCTCCAGCCAAATATATGTGATCAACAGTCTTGGGCTTTCATTCCTACAGGGAACAAGGTGGCTATTATACTGCAAAGGTATTTCTGATAGGGATCTGACTGTAATTGTTTTAGCGGATTACTGGAAAGACAAGTTTCCCAGGTCTGATACCTCTGCATATTCAACAGAGCCCTCACTGACCCACAACAGGGAACTGAGGGCTGGAGCTACCCCCAGACCACCTAGCCTCCTGCCTTAGGGGTCTAAGGAGAGTGACACCTACCAATCTGTAGAGGTACTTCCACTGGGGGCCTAAGATACAGCTGCAGAGCCCACCCACCAAAGTGCTTTAGGAATAGAGACACACCTATCTCACTGGCACTTGGGGGAAGCCTGTCAGCATCCTGCCCTCCCTAGAGTGTGAACCCCAGCTGCTACTAGAATCTGGTGCACACAACTATCACCACTACTTCTCAAGGTGGATAGGTGACAGTCTGCACCACACATTTGATGACCCAAAATCAGATTCTACTCAAGAATAGTGAATGGACTCTTAGGCTTATATATCTGGTAACAGCCCAGACCAGCTTGTAATAGGACATAAGTGACTCAAGGGCTAAAACAATCAAGACAGCACAATCTAGTAGCCCATCTACATATATTGAAAGAAAACAAAACAAGATAAGACTCAGTGAGCAAATATAGAATAAATCACTACAATATCTTAGTGGTGGCTCGGAGACAGCAGTCGATATCAAACCACATAAAGAAGCAGACCATGATTGCTTCTACACCTCCCCAAACTAAAGACTCAAAATCTTTCCCAAATGAAGATACAATCCTGGAATTGCCAGATACAGAATATACAAAACTAATTTACAGAATGCTTCAAGACATCAGGGATGACCTCAGAAATGAAATAAGGTAATCTACAGAAAAAGCCAAGGAACACACTGATAAAACAGTTGAACTCAAAAAGATTATTCAAGAACATAGTGGAAAAATTAATAAGTTGCAAGAATCCATAGAGAGACAGCATGCAGAAATCCAAAAGATTAACAATAAAATTACAGAATTAGACAACGCAATAGGAAGTCAGAGGAGCAGAGTCAAGGAATTGGAATGCAGAGTGGGAAATCTGGAGGACTAGGGAATTGACACCAATATAGCTGAAAAAAAGTCAGATAAAAGAATTAAAAAAAATGAAGAAACCCTAAGAATCATGTGGGACTCTATCAAGAAGAATAACTTGTGTGTGATTGGAGTCCCAGAACAGGGAGGGATAACAGAAAACACAGAGAGAATAGTTGAAGATCTGTTGGCAGAAAACTTTCCTGACATCATGAAAGACGAAAGGATATCTATCCAAGATGCTCATCGAACCCCATTTAAGATTGATCCAAAAAGAAAATCACCAAGACATATTACCATCAAACTTGCCAAAACCAAAGATAAAGAGAAAATTTTAAAAGCAGCCAGGGAGAAAAGAAAGGTCTCCTACAAAGGAGAATCAATAAGAATAAGTTCAGACTACTCAGCAGAAACCATGCAGGCAAGAAGGCAATGGGATGACATATATAGAGCACTGAAGGAGAAAAACTGCCAGCCAAGGATCATATATCCAGCAAAACTCTCTCTGAAATATGAAGGAGAAATTAAGACATTTACAGATAAACACAAGCTTAGAGAATTTGCAAAAACCAAACCAAAGCTACAAGAAATACTAAAGGAAATTGTTTGCTCAGAAAACCAATAATATCAGATACCAGCACAACACAAGGTCCCAGAACAGAACATCCTGATACCAACTCAAATAGGGAAATCACAAAAACAAATTAAGATTAATTTTGAAAAGAAAAAAAACACTCAAAACAGGGAATCATTGAAGTCAATATGTAAAAGATCACAATAATCAAAAAGAGGGACTAAATACAGATGGCATAGAACTGCCATATGGAGAGGGATACAAGGCGATATAGGACAATATAAGTTAGGTTTTTACTTAGAAAAATAGGGGTAAATATTAAGGTTACCACAAAGAGGTATAACAACTCCATAACTCAAAATAAAAACCAAGAAAAACATAATGACTCAGCAAACTTAAATTCGACTACTATGAAAAAGAGGAACACACAATTTACAAAGAAAAACGTCTCAGCATGAGAAAGTAAGTGGAAAAAAGAAATTGTCAACAACACACATCAAAAGGCATCAAAATGACAGCACTAAACACATACTTATCTATAATTACGCTGAATGTAAATGGACTAAACGCACCAATAAAGAGACACAGAGTCTCAGACTGGATAAAGATACACGATCCATCTATATGCTGCCTACAAGAGACACGCCTTAGACTCAGAAACACAAATAAAATAAAACTCAAAGGATGGAAAAAAATATATCAAGCAAACAATCAGCAAAAAAGAGCAGGAGTAGCAATATTAATTTCTGACAAAATAGGCTTTAAAGTTAAATCTACCACAAAGGATAAAGAAGGACACTACATAATGATTATAGGGATAATTGACCAGGAAGATATAACCATATTAAATATTTATGCACCCAATGACAGGGCTGCAAGATACATAAAACAAACTTTAACAGAACTGAAAAGGGAGATAGACACCTCCACAATTATAGTAGGAGACTTCAACACAATGCTTTCGGAGAAGGACAGGACATCCAGTAAGAAGTTCAATAGAGACACGGAAGACCTAATTGCTACAAACAACCAACTTGACCTCATTGACTTATACAGAACTCTCCACCCAACTGCTGCAAGGTATAATTTTTTTTTCTAGCGCACCTGGAACATTCTCTAGAAGAGACCACATATTAGGTCATAAAACAAACCTTTGCAGAATCCAAAACATCGAAATATTACAAAGCATCTTCTCAGATCACAAGGCAATAAAACTAGAAATTAATAACAGAAAAACTAGGGAAAAGAAATCAAATACTTGGAAACTGAACAATACCCAGCTGAATAAAGACTGGGTTATAGAAGACATTAAGGAGGGAATAAAGAAATTCATAGAATGCAACGAGAATGAAAAGACTTCCTATCAAAACCTCTGGGACACAGCAAAAGCAGTGCTCAGAGGTCAATTTGTATCAATAAATGCACACATACAAAAAGAAGAAAGAGCCCAAATCAGAGAACTGTCCCTACAACTTGAACAAATAGAAAGCGAGCAACAAAAGAATCCATCAGGCACCAGAAGAAAACAAATAATAAAAATTAGAGCTGAACTAAATGAACTAAATGAATTAGAGAACAGAAAAACAATTGAAAGAATTAACAAAGCCAAAAGCTGGTTCTTTGAAAAAATTAACAAAATTGATAAACCATTGGTCAGACTGACTAAAGAAATACAGAAAATGAAACAAATAACCCGAATAAGAAACAAGATGGGCCACATCACAACAGACCCAACTGAAATTAAAAGAATCGCATCAGATTATTAAGAAAAATTGTACTCTAACAAATTTGCAAACCTAGAAGAAATGGGTAAATTCCTAGAAAAACACTACCTACCTGAACTAACACAATCAGAAGTAGAACAACTAAATAGACCCATAACAAAAAAAGAGATTGAAACGGTAATCAAAAAAGTCCCAACAAAAAAAAAGCCCTGGCCCAGATGGCTTTACTGCAGAGTTCTACCAAACTTTCAGAGAAGAGTTAACACCACTACTACCAAAGGTATTTCAAAGCATAGAAAATGATGGAATACTACCTAACTCATTCTATGAAGCCAGCATAACCCTGATACCAAAACCAGTTAAAGACACCACACAAAAAAAGAAAATAACCGACCTATATCCCTCAGGAACATAGATGCAAAAATCCTCAACAAAATTCTAGCCGATAGAATTCAACAACATACTCAAAAAATAATCCACCATGACCAAGTGGGATTTATACCAGGTATGCAAGATTGGTTCAATATTAGAAAAATAATCAATGTAATCCACCATATATATAAAACAAATGACAAAAACCACGTGATCTTATCAACTGATGCAGAAAAGGCATTTGACAAACTCCAACACCCATTCATGATAAAAACTCTCAGCAAAATGGGAATAGAAGGAAAATTCCTCAATATAATAAAGGACGTCTATACAAAGCCAACAGCAAACATCATCCTTAACGGAGAGAGCCTGAAAGCATTTCCCTTAACAATGGGAACCAGACAAGGATGCCCTTTATCACCGCTGTTATTCAACATTGTGCTGGAAAGTCCTAGCCAGAGCAGTCAGGCTAGACAAAGAAATAAAAGGCATCGAGATTGGCAAGGAAGAAGTAAAATGATCTCTATTTGCAGATGACATGATCTTACACACAGAAAACCCTAAGGAATCCTCAAGAAAACTACTGAAACTAATGGAAGAACTCAGCAGAGTTTCAAGTTACAAGATAAACATACAAAAATCAGTTGAATCAATGAGTCTCAACCCACCTGGATCAAAGGTGAATGAAGAACACCAAGGTCACAAGGTAATTATGAGCCCAAGAGACAGAAAAGGCTACATAAACTAGAGACTACATCATCCTGCGACCAGAAGAACTAGGTGGTGCCCGACCACAACTGATAATTGCCCTGACAGGGAGCACAACAGAGAACCCCCGAGGGAGCAGGAGAACAGTGGGATGCAGACCCCAAATTCTCATAAAAAGACCAGACAATGGCCTGACTAAGACTAGTAGAATCCTGGTGGTCATGGTCCCCAAACCTTCTGTTCACCCAAGACAGGGACCATTCCGGAAGCCAACTTATCAGACATGGATTGGCCTGGACAATGGGTTGGAGAGAGATGCTGATGAGGAATGAGCTACTTGCATCAGGTGGACACTAGAGACTATGTTGGCATCTCCTGTCTGGAGGGGAGATAGGAGGGTAGAGAGGGTTAGAAACTGTCAAAAAGGTCATGAAAGGAGAGACTGGAAGGAAAGAGTGGGCTGAGTCATTATGGGGAGATTAAGTGGGAGTATATAGTAAGGTGTGTATAAGTTTATATGTGAGAGACTGACTTGATTTGTAAACTTTCACTTAAAGCACAAGAAAAATTATTAAAAAGAATATTTATAGAGGAAATTAGTACTTTATCTGAGATATGACATAGTTATTTTTCCCACTTTATTATATTTTGGCATGGCTTTTAGGCTTTTAGTTCTTTTTTTTAGCATGTGGAAATATTTACTTTTACATAGTTGATTATTTTTCAATATATTTTTGTCCTGCATTCTAAATTTTAGTCATAACTTTACAAATCTTCCTTATTCTAAAATATTTAAAAAAATCTTTCTCTTAGAATTATTTTATTGTATAATTTTTAAAAAATTTCCTTCTATGGCAATAAGTATTAATAAAAACTGTATCTTTTTTTCTCAAATTCTGTTCAAGTATCCCAATAACATTTGCTTTAAAATTCCATATTTTGTCTATTTCATTTGCTATTCTTATAATATTATATATTCTTATGTATATTTGCATTTTGCATTTATCCCATGAGAAGATTTTGCTATTTATGCACAATATCCAAAAAAAAAAAAAAGCAAACTTATTGTCATCAAGAAAATTCCAACTCATACAGCCCTATAGAACAGAGTAGAACTGCCTTATAGGGTTTCCAAAGAGTGACTGGTGGGTTCGAATTTCTGAATTTTTAGATTAGCAGTTGAGCTCTTAACCACTGTGGCACCAGTACTCCACGTGCAATTTTGGAACTTTAGAATTCCCTTTTATCTTAGTTACTTCTGGAATATGCACCTACTGTAGCTCAGGTCTGGCTGGCATTTCACCCCATTGCTATGCTCTGCCACACCTGATTCCCATGGGAGGTCTTTCTCATCACCCACTCTTCATACACCTTCCATGTTTTCAAGGTCATACTTCCTGATACCTTTCAATTAACTTCCCTAATCACTTTCACATGATGTTCCTGGAGAAAGATTGTAGGTGATTACAAACCCTTAGAAATCACTGCTTAATAATAGGAAATAACATTCCGTTTTCATAAAGGGAAATTTGGGTTGAGGCCAATATTCTTAAACTACCTTAGTCTATGTTCTCTAGAGAAATAAAACCAGTGAAGCATGCATATACACACATACATACATATATGTATATATGTGTGTGTGTATATATGTATGTATATATACACATACATATGTATATATACACATTATAGAGAGGAAAAGAGAGGTTCATTTCAAGGAAATTACTCACCCAGTTGTAGAGCTGGCAAGTCCCTGCGTCAGGCATCAGGGGCTGATGAACCCAAGATCTACAGATTAGAGGGCAGATTGCTGGCTCACAGCATGGAAGACTGAGAAGTCCAAGATCAGCCAGTAAGAAGGGAGGCTGCTAGTCCAAATACCAAGAACTGGAAGATAGACGCTGATGAGCCAAATGCAGCATCCAGGGCAGAGCAAAAGCCAGTGAACTTCGCCAGAAAATCCACATTTATTGGATGCAGGCCTCACGCCCAAGGAAACTCCCTTTTAACTGATTGGCTACCTACAGCAGATTCCATCATGGAGGTGATCACATCATATCAGATCTCATCATGGAGGTGATTATATCATTATATGACTGCCAAAATACACCATAATTGCCAAGCCACTGAGAATCATGTCTCAGCAAAGTTGACACACAATCTTAAGCATCACTCAGATTTGAAGCCTTGAAAGGTTAAGTATTTTATAATAACAGACTACTGACCTATAGTCTTGCCTCTAATTTCAGCCGGACTTATGTCAGAATCTTTTCTCCTAAGTGAATTTAACAGGAATCACCCCTTAAAAGTGGATTCACAGAGGCAATGAAATTGAGGATGGATGGTGGAATGCTGCAAGGAAAATAAAAAGTCTCCCTGTTGGTATTAATCTTGGGACAAAAAATAGTATTGAACTGGATTTAATATATCCAACAGCCAGTTCTCAGTTTGCCCAGGTTGTCCTGAAGAAATAAATTATATATTATGTGATTAATAGATAAAAATATTCTTTGTTGTCAGAACATTTATTACAATTTTTACAGAAGCCAGCCCCAGAATTTGGATGTCAGAGAAGAAAATAATCAAAATAACTAGAGGAAAATGTGACCGGAGCTCAATCTAATAGGAACAGAGGGTCCATATGAAGCAGTCATAGCAGAGGAGGGGACAATTGAATTCGGGTCAGTTTTGGGTGGGAGGTATTGCTCAGTTAAGGGCAATCCAGGACCCTATTCAAGTTTATGAAATAAAACTTCCTGCACACTCTATTCCATTGAGAGGCTGCAGAAGAACAGTATTCTGGATGGACTGAGAGCTATCTGGGAAAATGAATAAATAAACCAGAGAATGCCAATGAGATTTGTTTAATTAGAAATTTAACTGTATCAGGTGGAAGAGATCTCAGGGGGTAGAGGTAACTACTTGGTATTTAAAGGGCATTCCACATTTGAGCTGAGTACACTGTTTTAAAGGTGGGTTGAACACCATTGATTAAACAAGTTGTTTCAGCCAAAGAAACACTCTTCAGGGAGGACAAAACAAGATTATCACAAACAAATCAAAACCCAAATCCACTGCTGTCAAGTCAATTACGACTCCCAGCGAACCTTCAGGACAGAGTATAACTGCTTCATTGGGTTTCCAAGGCTGTAAATGTTTATGGACGTAGACTACCATAACTTTGTCCTGCGACTGGATGGTGGGTTCTAACTAATAGCAGCCGAGCAAGTTAACCACGGAGCCACCAGGGCTCCTATTATCAAAAATAAGAATGGTAAATATGAAATGTTTTATATCAATATTGAGCTTTTTATATTAATATTGAACTTTAGGTCATGATATTATTAAAATTAATATTTAATATACAGTAGCAAATGTGCTGTTTTATTAAAGTAGTGTCTTTGTATTTCTGACTCTATTAAATATGATTTACCATAAACAATAATTTTAGATAAACCAAACCAAACCCAGCGCCGTCGAGTCGATTCCGACTCATAGCGACCCTATAGGACAGAGTAGAACTGCCCCATAGAGTTTCCAAAGAGCGCCTGGTGGATTCGAACTGCCAGCCCTTTGGTTAGCAGCTGTAGCACTTAACCACTACACCACCAGGGTTTCCGTGATTTTAAATAGTGATATTAAATTACTTTGAAAGACTGAAAATTAGAAAACCTGCTATGTTATTTTAAGAATGCTAAATAACATTATAGGAAAACGTCATTTCTATCAAAGGCTTTGTAGCAAATAAGTATCATATTTATGTATTTTAGCTCTGATGGCATTTTAATAAGACATTTAAAGTAAAACAATCCATGAAATAAATTCACAATAGTCGAGGAATCCAAGAAATATTTATTTTAAAGAAAATCATATTGTTACATTAAAGAATGTATAAAATAATGTAAAGCTTTAAGTTCATATTTGTTTTCAGATTAATTTCAGGGTTTGTGTTTCTAATTTACATAAGAAATACTAACAGCTGAGGTTTAGATAGAATGGGGACATTGACAGTGACTTATATCTATCTGAATCACAAAAATTATTAACCAGTGCAAACTTTCTGCCTTCCACTGGCAATACAGGATAGAGTAAAGGGAAAATAGGATAGAGTAGAACTTCCATATCTTCCTCCCATGTAGTGGCTGTTGAGTTTGAACTATCGGCCTTTTGGTTAGCAGCCGAAAACTTAACCAGTGAGCAACCAGGACTCAGTCAGAATATGATTACACGTTCCTTAATCATTTAGAATTTTTCCAGGGGACGGATGCTTAAATCTCAAATAAAAATATGATAACATTAAGTTTCGTTTCCCTTAAAGACCTTAAACGTTTCCAAGAAAGAAGAGTAATATAGATAGTTTTGGGAGAACACACAGGGTAAACCTCTGCTCTTTCTACCTTGTTCTCTTGAGAAAACCATAGACAAATCTTACATATTTAATGCTATACATGGATAATTTCATCACCAAAGACCTGAGTTTGTACAATTAGAAATGCTATCTCATTTAGCACTCAAAGTCATTGTATTCAATTAACAAATTATTTTTTATTAAATGCTACCATTTGTAAAGGAATACATAAAGATTTGGTTCTTTTGTCCTCTGGCGAGTCTTAATTCTTCTCTCCCTCTTAAGAGTGATGCTTTCATTTTAATAATGTCTATTCCTTTATTCAGTTTAGAATCAAGCCTGAGTACCATATTAGGTAAATACCCATTTTCTAGGCTCTATATTGCTTTCAAGTAGGAAAATAGTCACAGTTTTTACATATCAGATCACTTAGTATCAGTAAAAGAAAATGCAAAGGGTTTTACCCTAATTGCAATTCTATGTGCTCACCAGTGATGAGTACAACAGATGTTGCATGTCCACAAACTAGATACAAAGAACCATTAATAACAATAATAATAATAGATAACAATAATAATAGTCTTTTATAAATGTCAGAACTTCTTCAAGGTGTTTAGCTTATATTAAACAATTTAATTCAGGTAACAACACTAAATGTTTATATAGTTGCTGGCCATTTTACAGTTGAGTAAACTGAGACATAGGAAGATTAATTAATTTGCATGAAGTCATCACACTGCTATATGATGTTGGAACTACAATTTAGTTCCGGTCTGTCTGAGAAACACTATTCTCTAACCAGGGGCACGGGGTCCTGGTTATGCAGTGCTTAAGCACTTGGCTGTTAACCAAAAGGCCAGTGGTTCACACCAACCTACTGCTCCTTGATATAAAGTTGTGGCAGTCATCTTTCCTAAAGATTTACAGCCTCAGAAACCTTATGGAACAGTTCTACTATGTCCTATGAGTTGGAATTGATTCATAGACAACGGTTTTGGTTTCTATTTTTTGCCATGGCACCATACTTCTCCACTGCTTCATGGACAAAGTTAAAACCCATTAGAATGGAGAAATGAAAAGTAGGATGAGGCAAGAGGCACCATGACTCTTGCAAAATTTAAGGAGCCACTTCCTTTCAGGATCCATCAAGTTCAAGGATGGCCCTGAATGCCTTCTCAAATTTCACACCTTAGGAGATTCACTAACTATTCCTTGTCCTGACCCTGATGAAAGGAATGGTGAGAAAAATAATTGCCAGCAAAAGAACTCAAAACCACTTTGTCAAATACCTACTTAACTGGGCAATTTGTTAAATCCTGGGGCTACAGGCTTAAAGCACAAGTTACCACAATCATAATCGTAGAACAATAACTAATAAGTAAACAGTTTAAAATTGGGAGGTAGCTGATAAATTTTACCAATTTTATTTCATTTAATTCTCACCAACAAGTAAATCTTAGAAATTTTAAATAATTGCTTAATATCACACAGGTAATAAACCATGGAGATAGGAGCCAAACTCAAGACTATTGGGAAAAAAAAAAAAAAAAAAGATACTGATTTGCAGTCACAAAACCTATGTGCAATTGGTCAAATTATCCACATTTAGTAAGTCTCAATATCTATACCTAAAGAAAAGTGAGTTCCAAAAAAATGTTATCTGAAGAGTTAACTTTTTGAGTAACAATGAAAATAACAGCGGGTGCACACAGGACAGTGGGTATAACATAACGGTCAATATCTTTCCTCCTCCTGTCCCACACACATACACACAGGTAAAAAATACCCTGCATGCTACCTTTGTTTTTCCAGTGTGACCACAAATATTCGTTATATCTAAATACAATTCTCTTATCTTACCCACTTAGTATCCTACAAAAAGATATTTGTTTTATTCCATTATGTGAAATGAAATATTCTCTCAATTTTCTTCTAAACTATATAATATGATCTGTGTAATAGGAACCTATATGCTTAAAATCATCAGGTGATGGGAGAATGAAGCATTGAAACAGGCAGTTGAAAATTCATGTTAGAAGATAGTTTATGATACAGTGTTTGAGACGTTTGACAGAGAAAATGCACAGAGAAGTACAACAGGATTGTCAAGATGTGTAATTAATTTAAAGTGAGATTAGATGGCAAAGCTGAGGGTCCATCTCCAGCAGTTGCCAACTGCTTCAGTACCTTTATTGAGTAAGGTAAGTTGTTGTTAGCTGCTGTTGAGTCAGTTCCAGCTCATAGAGACCCTGTAGGACAGAGTAGAACTGCCCCATAGGACTTCCAAGGAGTGGCTGGTGTATTCCAACTGTCAAACTTTTGGTTAGCCTCCAAGCTCTTAACCACTTGATTTATCCTGGGCTGTGCTCTGAAAGTATAGTGAAATGATCTTAAAATGAATTTGAGGGGAATTCTTTCATGCAATTTAACAGGAGGTTGTGGGACATACGTAAAGAGATACAGGACAGTAAAGGAAATGCACATGTAAATTTACCTCTTCCACAGATGAATCAAGAAAAACCACCAGAAGAAAATCTAACTCAACTGATGCATTTTGTTCTCTTGGGCTTTGCTGACATGCCCCAACTCCAGTGGTTCCTTTTTGGATTATTTTTAATCATCTATATCATTATCCTGATGAGCAATGGCACCATATTTCTAATAACAAAAATGGATCCTGCTCTCCAGAGCCCTATGTATTTTTTTCTGGCAAATTTTTCCGTCTTGGAAATCTGCTATGTATCAGCCACTCTCCCCAGAATGCTGATGAATCTAGGAACCCAGAGAAGAAGAATTTCCTTAGTTGCCTGTGCTACACAGATGTGCTTTATCCTTATGTTCGGAGGTACAGAGTGTTTGCTCCTGGCAGTGATGCCTATGACTGCTATGTGGCCATTTGTAACCCTCTGAACTACACTCTAGTCATGAACCACAAGGTCTGCATCCAGTTGGTGACTGGGTCCTGGATCACTGGAATTCCAGTTATGATAGGGCAGACTTATCAGATTTTCTCTCTGCCTTTTTGTGGACCTAACCAAATTAACCACTTCTTCTGTGACATTCCCCCAATACTCAAGATACCTTTGCAAATGAGATGTTGGTCTACATAGTTGCTATGTTATTTGTCATAGTTCCATTTCTGTTGATACTTGGCTCCTACAGTAAATTCATCTCCATCATCCTGAAGCTGCCATCAGCCACAGGCCAAGCCAAAGCCTTCTCTACCTGCTCGTCTCATCTTATGGTTGTGGTGTTATTCTTTGGATCAGGCATTATTACATACTTAAGGCCCAACACCACACACTCAGAGGGAACTGACAAAGTGCTCTCTCTTTTCTACACTATCCTAACTCCCATATTTAATCCCATGATATATAGTCTAAGGAACAAGGATGTTATAATTACACTGAGAAAATTGCTATGCAAATAATTAACTTCATTAAAGTATGAGTTAAATGTATAAGAATTGTTTTCTCATATATTTTCAGTCCAATTTCAGTATATGTACACCTTGTCTTCCATATTTTACCAATTATTTCCAAATGAAAAATCACTTGTAATGTCAGGCCTTCCTGCTCAAGTTATGTAAGTAATATGTGTCAGCTGATAGAAAATCATTCCATTAGTAATTCTATAATTTCATTATTTGATAAGACTTTTTGCAAGTGCTGATTTAGTCACTTTTTTTTTTTTTTTTTTAATGTATAGTATTTCACTTAGTGTAAAACATATCATTCATTTCCAAGAGTGTCTGCACGGTTGTGACACCCATTTTAAAAAACCAGGTTGGCAATATGCCTTATTTAAAACTATAGACTGATCCCTTGGTATCCACTGGGGATTGGTTCCAGGACTCCCACGAATATCAAAATCCGTGAATGCTGAAGACTCTTATATAAAACGGCATAGTATTTTCATGTAATCTATGCACAAACGCTAGTAAACTTTAAATCATTTCTAGAATACTTATGATACCAAAAACAATGCAAATGTGTGAATAGGTCTTATACAGTATAGTTTAGGAAATAATGACAAGATACAAGTGGAGAAAGGCTCATACAATGAGTGCTGGGGAGAGACTGAGGACCTGTGAAATGGCAGAAGGCTACAGCAGGGTGTGCCTACACATCACTTCATTCACACAGCTTCAGGGTAGTGCTTGATGCAATAACAACAGCAATATAATCTCTGTGATAAACCTCAAAAGACTTCCTTGAGGAAGTAACATTTGAACTGAGTTGTAAATAGCTAGAAGTAGTAACTATGTAAAGAACATTCTAGGCAGTTGTAAAAGCAAAGGAAGACCACTAAGGTTTACATTCTTAGAAGCATAAAGAACTGATTGCCTGGGGAAAAAAATGTGTTACCAGATGAGGTTGGAAATATAGGCAGGTGAAAAGTTATATAGCAGTTTTCAATTCCTGGATAGAAATTTGAATTATTCCAGTTACAATGGAAATTCACGAACATGCTTAAGATTTTCTGTAGAAAACATTTCAGCAGACTGAATGTATCAGTCACTCCTTGCAAACCCTATGGGGCAGTTCTACTGTGTCCTACAGAGTTGTTATGAGTCTGAATCAACTTGACAGCAAGGTTTTTGATTGTCTTTTTTTTTTTATAGAGAACACTTAAGAACTTAAGAACCTCAGAACAATATTGGAGAGGGTGATGGGCGTGGCAATGACCCTTTCGAGTTTTTAAATCACTTAAAATTGTAAACCTAGTCTTGAAACAAGAATCAAATGAAATAGGAAACATATTGTACCATGGTGTGCTGGATTTTATGATGCTATTTTATTTTATTTATATATATAGTCATCCTTGGTATCCATGGCGGAATATTTTCAGGTTCCTCACTGATACAAAATCTGAGCGTGCTTCAATCCATTTTATACTTTCCATATACTTTAAATCATCTCTAGATTACTTATAATACCTAACACAACCTAGTAAATGCTACGTAAATAGTTGTTATGCAGTACTATAGTGTTTAGGGAATAATGACAAGACAGAAGGTGAACATCCTCAAACAACAAGTGTTGGAGAGGGACTGAGGATCTGTGAAACGGTGGGAGGCTACATAAGGATATGCTTACACATCGTTTGGTTCTCATGGATTCAGTGTAGTGCTCGGCCACTAGTAAATTCAAGCTTTCTTTTTGGAACTTGTTTTTTTTTTCTGGATATTTTCAATCCAAGGTTGTTTGAATCTGTGGCTGGTTAACCCACAGATATAGAGGACCAACTGTATACACACATACACACACATATATGTATATTTATATATAACATATTATATATAGATAATACATAATACACAATAAATAATATATAATACGTAATATATAATGTATATATTTTATATTATCAGTTGTAAATGGTAATTATCATGATATTTGATTATATTTGTATGCATGTGTGCATATGTGTGTGTGTATATATAGGTATATATATATAGTTGTTGTTGTTAGATGCCATCTAGTCATTTCTGACTCTTACGGAACCTATGTACAACAGAATAACATTGTCTGGTCCTGTGCCACCCTCACAATCATTTTTATGCTTGTGCCCATTGTGGCAGCCACTGTGTCAATCCATCTCATTCACAGTCTTCCTCTTATTCACTGACCCTCTACTTTACCAAGCATGCTGTCCTCCTCCAGGGACCAGTCACTCCTGATCACGTGCCCAATGCATGTGAGAGGAAATCTCGCCATCCTTCTAAGGAGCGTTCTGGTATTACTTCCTCCAAGACAGATTTGTACATTCTTTCGGAAGTCCACGGTATATTCAATATTCTTCTCTAACACCACAATCCAAAGGTGTCAATTTTTCCTCGGTCTTATTCATCATCCAGCTTTCACATGCGTGGGAAGGGATTGAAAACACCATTACTTGAGTCAGGGGCATCTTAGTCTTCAAGATGACGTCTTTGCTTTTCAACCCTTTAAAGAGGTCTTTTGCAGCAGATTTGCCCTGTACAATACGTTTTTTGATTTCTTGACTGCTGCTTTTATGGGTGTGGATTGCGAATCCAAGTAAAATGAAATCCTTGACAACTTCAATCTTCTCTCCACTTATCATGATGTTGCTTATTGCTACATTTGTGAGGATTTTTTTTTTCTTTGCGTCGAGGTATAATCAATACTGGAGGCTGTGGTCTTTGATCTTCATAAGTGCTTCAAGCCCTCTTTATTTTCAGCAAGCAAGGTTGTGCCATCCGCATAACGCAGGTTGTTAATGAGTCTTCCTTCAATCCTATACCCTGTTCTTCTTCATATAGTCCAGTTTCTCAGACTTTTTGCTCAGCATACAGATTCAATTGATACAGCGAAAGGGCACATCCCTGATTCACACCTTTCCTGACTTTAAACCACTCGGTATCCCCCTTGTTCTGTTTGAACAACTGCCTCTTGATCTATGCACAAGTTCCTCAGGAGCCCAATTAGATGTTCTGGAATTCTCATTCTTTGCAATGTTATCCATAATTTGATATGATCCACACAGTTGAATGCCTTTGCATAGTCAATAAAACACAGGTAAACATCCTTCTGGTATTCTCTGCTTTCAGCCAAGATCCATCTGACATCAGCAGTGATGTCCCTGATTTGATGCCCTCTTCTGAATCTTTTCTGAATCTGCCTGGAATTTCTGACAATATACTGCTGCAGCCAGTTTTGAATAACCTTCAACAAAATTTTATTTGTGTGTGATATTAATGATCTTGCTTGATGATATCTATATTCAGTTGGACCCTCTTTCTTGAGAATAGGCTTAAGTATGGATCTCTTCCATTCAGTCTGCCAGGTAGCTAGCTTTCTTCCAAATTTCTTGGCATAGAGGAGTGAGCACTTCCAGTGCTGCACCTGTTTGTTGAAACATCTCAACTGATATTCTGTCAATTCCTGGAGTCTTATTTTTTGCCAATGTCTTCATGGCAGCTTGGACTTCTTCTTTCAGTATCATTGGTACCTGCTCATATGGCACCTCCTGAAATGTTTGGATGTCAACCAATTATTTTTGGTACAGTGACTTTGTGTATTCCTTCTATCTTCTTTTGATGCTTCCTGCATTGTTTAATATTGTCCCCATAGAATCCTTCAATATTGCAACTGAAAGCTTGAATTTTTTTCTTCATTTCTTTTAGCTTGAGAAATGCCAAGCATGTTCTTCCCTTTTGTTTTTCTACTTCCGGGACTTTTCACATGTCATTCTAATACTTTACTTTGTCTTCTTGAGTTGCCTTTTGAAATCTTCTGTTCAGCTCCTTCACTTCATTGTTTCTTCCTTTTGCTTTAGCGACTCAACGTTCAGGATACCCTGTTGGATAGTAGTTGAGTGTTATAGCTGGTAACCAAAAGGTTGGCAGTTGGGATCCACCAGGCACTCCTAGGAAACTCTATGGGGCAGTTCTACTCTGTCCTATAGGGTCACTATGAGTCAGAATCAACTCAACGGCAATGGGTTTGGCTTTTTTGGTTTTACTTGATGTTCAAGTGTAAGTTCCAGAATCTCTTCTGACGTCCCTTTGGTCTTTTTTTTTTTTTTTTTCTCTCCTGTGGTTTTTGTGGCCTCTTGCTTTCTTTACATATGATGTCCTTGATGTCATTCCACAACTCGTCTGGTCTTTGGTCATTAGTGTTCAACACATTAAATCTATTCTAGAGATTTTCTCCAGGTTCAGGTGGGATATACTCAAGGTCATACTTTGGCTCTCGTGGACTTGTTCTAATTTTCTTCAGTTTCAACTTGAAACTTGCATATGAGCAATCGATGGTCTGTTCCACAGTTGGCCCCTGGCCTTGTGCTGACTGATGATATCGAGCTTTCCCATCATCTCTTTCCACAGATGTAGTCAATTTGATCCTGTTGTAACCCATCTGGAGAAGTCCATGTGTATAAAAAAAAAAAAAATGTGTATAGTCATCGTTTATGTTGGCGAAAAAATGTATTTGCCATGAAGAAGTCTTTGGTCTTGCCAAATTCAGTTATGTGATCTCTGGTATCATTTCTATCACCGAGGCCATATTTTCCAACTACTGACCCTTCTTCTTTGTTTCCAACTTTCTCATTCCAATAACCAGTAATTATCAATGCATCCTGATTGTGTGTTCGGTCAATTTCAGACTGCAGAAGTTTGTAAAAATCTTCAATGTCTTCATCTTTGTCCTTAGTGGGTGGTGCATAAATTTGAGTAATAGTCGTATTAACTGGTCTTCCTTGTAGGTGTAGGGATATTATCCTATCACTGACAAGGTTGTACTTCAGGATAGATCTTGAAATATTCTTTTTGACAATGAATGCAATGCCATTCCTCTTCAATTTGTCATTTTCAGCATAGTAGACCATATGATTGCCTGATTCAAAATGGCCAATACCAGTCCATTTCGGCTCACTAATGCCTAAGATATTGATGTTTATGTGTTCCATGTCATTTTTGACAATTTCCAGTTTTCCTAAATTCATACTTCGTACCTTGCATGTTGTGATTATTAATGTGTATTTGCAGCTGTTTCTTCTCATTTTGAGTTGTGCCACATCAGCAAATGAAGGTGCTGAAAGCTTGACTCCATCCATGGCATTAAGATCAATTCCACTTTGCAGAGGCTGTTCTTCCCCAGTCTTATTTTGAGTGTCTTCCAACCTAGGGAGCTCATCTTCCAGCACTATATCAATGTTCTCCTGCTATTCATGTTTTCAATGGCTAACTATTTTCAGAAATAGACTGGCAGGTCCTTCTTCCTAGTCTGTCTTAGTCTGGAAGCTTAGCTGAAACCTGTCCACCATGGGTGAACCTGCTGGTATCTGAATATCGGTGGCATAGCTTCCAGGATCAGAACAACACACAAGCCCCCTGAGTACCACAAACTGACTGACACGAGGGAGAAGTGCAGCTGGACTGTATATATTTTTATCATACACACAAAACAAGGAGTTTAAGCATTTAATGAACACAAGTTGATGAATAGGACCACTAAATTCAATAAAAGTATAAACAACAAAGTAAGGAACACTAACAAATATACTTATAAAATGATTATTGCTTGTCAGGTACTACTCTCAAGTGCTTCCTTAGTGAATAACCCATTCAATTCTCATGGAATTGGTGCCGTTTTATTAACCACAATTTAAATAAAAAACTGATTTGGAGATTTTAAGTCATTTGCATTAGAACCCAGCTAGTCGGTGGTGAAATATAGTTGAAATCTATTTACTTGGCTCCAGATTCCACACTCTTAACACTCGTGCATACACTTCCCTTGTGGGAGAAAGTTGATGAACAGACAATGAGCATCATTCACAAAGTCTGTCCTCATTAGGAATGGTAATAAACTCAAAAACCAAACTTGTTGCCGTTGAGTCAATGCCGACTCATGGTGACTCTAGGGGACAGAGTAGAACTGCCTCCACAGGGTGTCCAAGGAGCACCCCATGGATTTGAACTACCGACCTTTTGGTTAGTAGCTATAGCTCTTAACCACTACTCCACCAGGGTTTCCAGGAATGGCAATAGTGCAGATTAAAAAATAAGTGAGTCTCGCCATCTTTTCTCCGTTAATTTGGCAAGCATACAAAATAGATTTTTAATCATAGTAAAGGCTGACTGTCAAAAGAACGAACAAATCTGTCTTGGAAGAAGTACAACCAGAAGGCTCCTTAGAAGCAAGGATGGCAAAACTGCATCTTACATACTTTGGACATATTGTCAGGAGGGATCAGTCCCTGGAGAAGGACATCATGCTTGCCAAAGTACAGGGCCAGCAAAAAGAGGAAGACCCTAAATGAGATGGATTGACACAGTGGCTGCAACAATGAGCTCAAGCATAATGATTGTAAGGATGGCTCAGGACTGGGCAGTGTTTCGTTCTGTTGTACATAGGGTCACTATGTGTCGGAACCGACTTGATAGCACTTGACAACAAAGGTTGAAAGCAGGAATCAATATATGAAGTAGCAGTAAAGTCAGAAAGGAATATGAGGCAGTTGCAGGTACTACATGCAATATATCTTGTTTACCTTCTTCTTCTATAAATGAGCAAAGCTTCAGTTGATAATAACAATATTTTCCAGCTTCAGCAAGGAGTTCTTTGTCAAAATCTCTCCCATTGATGGAGTGGTATTAGGTGTGGAAAAGGGAAAAGAAAATGTACGCCTTCTATTTCCTCACTACAGGATTGTGTCATAGTCTACTCATTCTCTTCAAATTTGTAAAGGATGCATTTAGGTATCCTTTTCCTGTAAAAACATGGGATTTCACTTTGTAAAGGATGCATTTAGGTATCCTTTTCCTGTAAAAACATGGGACTCTAGAGGAATCAGTGTTGGCTGGTAGTCACAGTCTTACTGACCAACACTTGGTGTATTACATAATAGTTTAGTCAGTTCCAAGGTTCCCATTGGCACCTGCTATCCAATAACTGTTGTTGTTAAGTGCCGTTGAAGAAGACACAGTGACCCCATGTGACAGAGAAGAACTGACTCATAGGGTTTTCTAAGCAGGAATCTTTACGGAAGCATATTGCCAGGTTTTTCTCCTACAGAGACACTAGGTTAGTTAGAACTACCAGCCTTTCAGTTAGCAACCAAGAGCTTAACTATTGTTCCACCAGGGCTGTTAGCCGTAAAGCCCGTGGTGAACATAAACCCAATGCCGTCGCGTCAATTCCGACTTATAGCTACCCTATAGGACAGAGTAGAACTGCCCCATAGAGTTTCCAAGGAGTGCCTGGTGGATTTGAACTGCCAACTCTTTGGTTAGCAGCTGTAGCACTTAAGCACTATGCTACCAGGGTTTCCGTGGTGAACATAAGAACACATTATTTGAAGTAAAATAACACAAGTCCTGGTTCTGTCAATTAGTGTTTAATATCTGGAAGTGGAGTACGGGTGAGGGCATACTTTGTCCCAGTGATTGGAAGTCAGACAAGTTGGGAATGCCTATCTCCTCCAAATATAATTCTAGTGAAAGAATTGAGAGGGAGTACCACCTCACGGCTAAGGAAAAATCCTGCAGACCAAAGCTGCAGAAGGATCCTCCTGACACAGTGAAGACAAGCAGTGTCTCAGACATAAAAACAACAGCAAACTGGTACAAAAACAAGAGCACATTGATATGGAGGCAAAACAATCAAAAGCAAAGTCATCATAACCTATTGCCTTCAAGCTGATTCTGACTCACAGTGACCCCACAGGACAGAGCAGAGCTGCCCACGGAGCACCTGGTGGATTCCAACTACTGACTTTTTGGTTAGCAGCCAGAGCACGTAACCACTACACCACCAAGGATTCGTAAAAACACAAGCCCGTTTCTGTGGAGTCAATTCCGACTCATAGCCGTAGGACTTAGCCACTGCACCACCAGGGCTCCCACAAAGCGATCATATGGGGCTAAAAATTCAAGATTTAGGCTTAACGTATTTCTCCCCCCAAAAAACCACGGAGTGGAGTGAAATTTGGGAAATGTTAAATTCTTAAATGTTGCGATGAAGGAGAAGTTTTGTATTTTCCTATATTTATATAGAATATTTAGTCTCATCCCCTTGTTTATAATGACTGTTTGTAACCTAAGTTTTTCTATTCGTGGGCTCCGATTTGTCTAGAGTGCATCATAATATAAATATAGTAATCTTACTTTAGGCAAACCAGAATTGACTTTGCCTTCCTAAAAGTTACTCAAAAAAAAAAAAAAAAAAAAATCCAAACCTGTTGCCATCAAGTAGATTCTGAGTCATAGCAACCCCATAGGACAGGTAGAACTGCCCCATAGAGCTTGCAAGGAGCGTCTGGTGGATTTGAACTGCCAACCTTTTGGTTAGCAGCCATAGCTCTTAACTGCTACACCACCAGCATCTTCATAAAGTTACTCCAAGATCATAAATATCTACCCCTGCGAAGCAAAACCAGTACACACTAATGATAAGAAAATGAGCAGAACATGTTCAGATGATGTTAATGAGACATGATTTACTAAAAAGTCTATTCAAAGGAATCATTGGAAATAAAGCAAGAAAGTTAAGTAGGCAATAGATACGGAATGTGAATATTGTCTTGCAGGTAATATAGGGTGGTTAGGAATATTTCTTTTCCCAGGACATCCATGAGCTCTGACTGTATTTTGAAAATAAAGAATGTGTGAAATAATATTCTATGCAGAGACTACAGAGAAAGTCTGGTCTATCATGAAAAAGCTGTTTGGAAAAACACACCAAATTTAATTGCAAAGAGGAGCAATTAGTTAGCAAATTAGGTATGACTCAGGAGAAGAGATACCTCCACAGGGGATAAGTGACTATTTCCTACATAAAGAGAACTTGCTATTTCAAAAGCAAGTCGAATTCCTGTTTAAAAAATAGAATACATTTTAAACAATTTAAATATTAAAAAAAAATCAAACACCATTGAAGAGAAAGGAGTACAACAAAGACAAAAAGGGTAAATATAAACTATTAATATGTTGATATTGTGTTTCAATTCAGGACTATTACTTAATTTGAAGATCGATATTTAGTAAAGAATATCAAACTCCTGAAATAATGAGTATATCTTCATCTGAAGATGTGTTCACTGCTTGAGACTGCAGCTGTAGATTTCTTTCTGAATTAAAATGTTAAATTAAATGTGTTTCAAGTGTTTTAAATACATATAATTCTCCCTAATTCATCTACTGCTGGTGATGATGATAACTAATTTTAAAAGTTACTCATTTTAAGAAATAACCTCTTAAGGAAACTAGACGCAAAAAATCACCTCTTAAGGAAACTAGATGCAAAAAAATTAAATCTATTTTGCTATTCTGATAACAAAGGAAATATTGCCCTTATTAATGAAATCATTTATGTAAGATGGACACTCCTTCCATTAGGGAAAATATGAAACATTTATTTCTTCTAAATTGTAAGTTCATGAAAAAAATATTTAGTTCAAATATTTTCTATTATGTCATACATTACCCCAGTAAAATCATACTGTATATCTGGAAGGACTCAGACATATCTGATAACTACTTTTACTAAGTATTTTATACTTTTTTTTTATTTCCCCTAAAAATGTTTTATTTTACCTTAATATAGGGAACTATGCCCAAATATTATTATGATTAAAATATATAAATGTAAGAAGGTTGTGTTTTTTAAAAATAAGATCCATTTTTAATCAACAAATAAGATTGAGAACTACTAGAATCTTAATGGAAACTTACAGAGTTTGCTTTTTGCATTCTCACCACAATTACCACCTTTAATCACCTTCTTCTTCTTCCTGGTCAATATATTTTCTAATATAAATTTCTTTTAATATAATTTACAGTCATATGGAGCATACCATGTTAGGGGCATAACCTTGTGAAATATTCTTGCTAAATCATAGGATGTAATGTCAAGGGAATAAAAGACATGCATATAGTCAAATAGCATATTTGAGGGCTCATCATGGAAATAGTGTTGGAATTCATAGGCCAGAAATTATACAGTAAAACCTTTGAAAATCAGAACCTAGGTAAAGCAGAACCCGTCAGAGAAGGAAAACTCACAGGGTGTTTAGGAGGTAGGGGTTCTTAATAGAGAGCAATAGAAAAATGGTAAGACTGTATCCTGCCAAAGGCAGAAAACTTGCGAGACCTGGAAAACAAGGCAGGCCTGTTGAATACCACCTCTCACAGGTTTCATTGTGTTATGGGCTAGATTGATTGGAAAAATATTCATAGACATTGATCAACCTAATAGTTAATTGAGGTTTTCTGCTGGCTCTAACTGCTATAGATGCATTTTGTCCTCACGGTAATCTATAAAGTACCTGTGTGTTTTACTCACATTCTTATGTACTTAGCCATTGTACATCATTCCACATGATGTGCATTGTTGTAAGTAAAAACGGTATATCTTAGGTTTGTAAAATGGTTTATACCAGCTTAAAGCTCATGGACATTTTTTCCAATCCCAGTGTTTATTTCGAGATGTGACTCCATTTCATTCCATTGGTTTACTAAGTAAATACAAAAGTCTTGGATAAAATACATTAAATAAAGTACTAAGATGGAGTGGTTTAGGATATCATGTGAACAGCAGACAGAAAGAAGAAAATATTCTAGGTTTCAAAAAAGTTGAAAAATAATCAATAATGTATTAATTAAAAATTATAAACCTTTCCATTAGACACTACTCTGTTTTCAAGGTTATAAAACAAGAATCTTAAAAGAAGATATAATCAGATTGCAGTACATTGCATATAATTAACTGAATAAATGTTAACAAGCTTGGGAAAATTCATTATTTTTCCATATCACAGCTAGGAATCTGGAAATAGCTTGGTAGTAGAGTTGAAATCCAGAGCTTGTGAAAACCTGGAAAATTTATGTGAAATCTTCAAGTCTCAAATTTTTAGCTTCTAATGAAAAGTGGAGATATAAACACCTTATTTTAAAATAAAACAATAAGAATATGATAAAGCAATAATTCACTCTGGCACTAATGTAATTCAATGGTACTATAATCTTGGCTTTGCAATCAACACCCATGGAAGCAGCAGTCAAGAAATCAAATGATGCTTTGCATTGGGAAAATCTGCTGCAAAAGACACCTTCCAAGTGTTAAAAAGCAAAGATGTCACTTTAAGGGCTAAGATGCACCTGACCCAAGCGATGGTGCTTTTAATCACATAGTATGCATGTGAAAGCTCGACAATGAATAAAGAAGACTGAAGAAAAATTGACACCTTTGAAATTTGGTGCTGAGGAAGAATATTGGATATACCATGGGCTGACAAAAGAAGGAAAAATCTGACTTGGAAGAAGTACAGCCAGAATGCTCCTTAGAAGCAAGGATGGCGAGACTTCATCTTACATACTTTGGGCATGTTATCAGAAGGGACCAGTCCCAGGAGAAGGACATGATGCTCAGTAAAACAGAGGGTCAATGAAAGAGGAAAACCTTCAATGAGATGGACTGACACAGTGGCTGGGCAATGATCTCAAGTATAACTACAGTTATGAGGATTTGTGCAGGACAGGGCAGTGTTTCTTTCTGTTGTACATAGGATTGCTATGGGTCAGAACTGACTTGGCAGCACCTAACAACAACGATATAATCCTTAAGGAGCCATGGTGGCACAACAGTTAAGTCCTTCATTGCTAACTGAAAGTTTGGCAGTTCAAATTCACTCAGCAGCTCTACTGGAGAAAGGACTTGACCATTTGTTCCATAAACATTACAGCCAGGAAAAACTAATGGGGCATTTACACTCTGTCACATGGGATTACTATGAGACACCTAACACAACAATACAATCTCTAGGATAATCCTGAGAAGACCTCTCTGAAGAAATGACATTTGAGCTGAGTCCTAATTAGAAGAAGTAACTCAGTAAGGAACATCCTGGGCAGATGAAAGAGCGGAAGAAGACCCTTAAGGTTTACATTCTTAGAAACCTAAAGAACTGATTGCCCAGGGTGGGGGATGGGGGGTGTTTTAGTCAATGAGGTTGGAAATAAAGGCAGAGGCCAAGTTATATTGCAGTTTTCAATTCCTGGAAATAAATTTGGATTTTTCCAAGTACAATGGGAATCCATGAAAGTGCTTTTAGCATGGTAGTAAAATGAGGGAATTTACACCTTTTCAATGTCCACACTGATATTCCTGTACACAAGGTATTGTAGTGGAACAAGGATATTATATTCATTCCAAAAATGAGAGGATAGTTTGAACTAAATAGAGGTGAGGAAAATCAGCATATTTTGAAAGTTTAAGTGTTGTGAGTGATGTGCATACAGCTGCTAGTATGTCTGCTCCTGAGAGTGTGAAAATTAGTTCCTGAATTCAGCAAATAAACCACTTCCCTCTCAACTGATCTGATCTCTCCCCTCCACGGAGCAGGATTGCCAGCGACCAGAAATCATGATTAGGGCAATGCTCTAGGGCTTGATCAGAAAAAGAAATAGCTGGAGGGAATGCATCGGAAGAGGGTTAGACATGGTTGTAGGGACTTATTGAGATAGTGATGCCTCAGTTGTAACCCTAATAAGAGAAACGTGAATACCAGAGAACAAAAGATAAAATGTGTCGGATTAAATGAATTATGTGTCTTAAGGTTATATATTAATAAATATTAAATACAGTTGGAGCCCTGGTGGGGTAGTTTGAATCCATCAGCTACCTGTTCCTTGGAAACTCTATGGTTTATTGATATATAGGAGGTAGTGACAGAGAAAGTTGTGAAATACAATACTTGGGCTCAATCATTTACATATTCATTAAAAGAGATGAAACAGGCACATAAAAATGGAAAACAAACATGGAACCTTATTCCCTGAGTTACAAACAAAAAAAAAGCAGAGTCCTGTTTGAGTACATGGTGTGCAGGGTTGGGTATTATGTGTAAATGAAGATCAAAAACAAACAAACAGAAAGGTTTCAAAGATATATGTGAAATTTAAAGACAGGCCAATTTTGGAAAGAGGGAAAACTTTGAAAGAAGGGAATTGGTTTGAGGAAGTTCTCAGTTAAAAGAAGGGCAGGTCAGATTATGATTCTATATTTAACTGAATTAAAGGTCTCAGTTGCATTCTCCCCTCTTGTATGGAAAGATTAATAAAAATGTACTGCTGTGGATCTTATTGGAATGATTAGAATGCAAATCTAGAATTATAAATCAATTGCATGCACATTTTGTTGATTGAATTGATTTTCTCTGCAGGTGACTTAATTGCTCCTGGTTTCACAACAGATCACCCAGGATCAGAGAATGCAAGTGTCAGAAAGAAACTGAGAAATTATAAAGGCCAATGCCCATGTCACAATTCAATTATCAAAAAGGAAAATGCAGCCAAGGAGAACAAAGCCATAGGTAGAAAGTAAATTAAAAGTAATGGAAACCAATATCAATACAATGATGGAATTTGTTCTTTTAGGATTTTCTGATATTCCCAAATTCCATTGGTTTCTTTCTGGAGCATTCTTAGCTGTTTATATGATTATTCTGATGGGCAATGGCATCATAATTCTAATAACAAGAGTAGACCCTGCACTTCAGACCCCCATGTATTTTTTTCTCAGTAACTTTTCCTTCCTGGAAATCTGTTATGTGTCTGTCACTCTTCCTAGAATGCTCATGGATCTTTGGACCCAGAAAGGAAATATTTCTTTGTTTGCTTGTGCTACACAAATGTGCTTTGCCCTTATGCTTGGAGCCACAAAATGCCTTCTCCTGGCGGTGATGGCCTATGACCGTTATGTGGCCATCTGTCACCCTCTGCACTATCCTATAGTCATGAACCACAAAACTTGCATCCAGCTAGTGGCTGGCTCCTGGATCAGTGCCATTACCATTGAGGTAGGGCAAACAGGACAGATTTTCTCTCTGTCTTTTTGTGGTTCTAACCAAATTAACCACTTCTTCTGTGACAATCCCCCAATCCTCAAGCTTGCCTGCGGAGACATCTTTGTCAATGAGATGGTAGTCTATATATTTGCTGTGGTATTTGTCACTGTTCCTTTTATGTTGGTACTTGGGTCCTATACCAGAATTATCTCAACCATCCTCAGGTTGCCATCAAACACAGGACGGACCAAAGCCTTTTCCACCTGTTCTTCCCACCTCATAGTTATAGTTTTATTCTATGGATCAGCTATTATTACCTATTTAAAACCCAAATCCAACCAATATGAAGAAACAGACAAACTTCTCTCTCTTTTCTACACCATTTTGACCCCAATGTTTAACGCCATGATATACAGCCTGTGGAACAAAGATGTTACAGAAGCATTGAGAAAATTTCTTCCCAAATCACTGGCGTTACGACACACTTGAACTAACAGAACTTTTACAATCCAAGAATAAAACCAGCAACTCAAAAAACAGTGGGCAAATCATTTGAATAAACACTGTCATGGATTGAATTGTGTCCCCCAAAAATATATGTATCAATTTGGCTGGGCCATGATTCCCAGTATTGTGGGATTGTCCACTATTTTGTCATTTGATGTGATTTTCCTATGTGTTATAAGTCCTACCTCTATGATGTTAACAAGATGGGATAGTTGGCAGTTATGTTAATGAAGTAGGACTCAATCTACAAGATTAAGTTGTAGTATAAGTCAGTATCTTGTGAAATATAAAAAAAAGAATTGAACATAGAGGAGAGAGGCCCTCGTACAACCAGGAAAGCAGCTCCAGGAGCAGAGTGCGTCCTTTGGACCCAGGGTTCCTACACTGAGAAGCCTAGTCCAGGAGAAGATTGATGACAAAAACCTTCCTCCAGAGCCGACAGAGAATGCCTTCCCCTGTAGCTGATGACCTGAATTTTGACTTCTAGACGACTAGCTGTGAGAAAATAAACTTCTGTTTGTTAAAGCCATCCACTTGTGGTATTTCTGTTACAGCAGCATTAGAAGGCTAAGACAAGCACTTTATTAAAAAAGACACATGAATATCCAATAATCACAGATAAATATGGTCAACACATTTAGTTATTAGAGGAATGCAAATTAAAATCAGAGCGAGATACCACAACACATCCGTTAGAATAGGAAAAACTATTAAAAATTCTAACAATGCCAAGTAGTGACAAAGGGGTTGGGCTACTGATAGTCTCACACATCTGGACAATTGGAGTGTAAAATGGTATAATCACTCTGGAAAACAGTTTAACTCTGTCTCAAAAGGCTAAACATACCTACAATATGACCCAGCCATTCTACTCCTAAATTTTTTTTCCAAAAAGACATAAAAACATATTTCACATTAAAAATTTTATGTGATTATACGTAACAACTATATTCATAATAGCAGAAACTTTAAAACAACACAAAAGTCTATCAACAGATGAATGAATAAACAAAGCATGGTGTATGTATCCAATGGAATTCCATTCTGCAATAAAGTGGAATTAACTACATTTATATACAAAACGGCATAGATGAATTTTAAAAATCATACTGAGTAAAGGATTCCAGACTAAGTACATTCTGATTGTAAATGAGCTCTTACAGAAACATGATCCGTGATTTTCTGCAGTGAAGAGTGTATGAATGGAATAGATTGCAAAAGTGCAAGGAGACTTCTGGGAATCATATAAATGTTCTGTATCTCAACTGTGAAAATAGTTTTACAAGGGAGTACATCTACAATCCTCATCAAATGGATTGTAAAGGATGTATTTTATCTTATGTAAATTATTCCTTAAAAAAGCTTCTAAAATTAGAATAAGGTCATTCTGAAATATGACGATAACATGGTATCAGAAACAAATATATCTAAGACATCTATTAAAATACTTTAATATGTACTAAGAATAATTATTTCATTTATGAAAATTTTCATGTTTAAATTTTTCTAAGTGTTGTACAGATATATGTTATTTTTATTTCTTAGCATGCTATTACGTTTTTGAAACTATAATAATATAATGAAATCCAATTAAATTCTCGGAACTGTCTAGGCTAGAATAATAGCTTACATTGATACTCCTATTGCTATTTCCACTGGCCTTCTGTGGTGCCTTGCATGTTGCTGTGATGCTGAAAGTTATGTCACAGATTTTTCAAATTCCAGCAGGGTCACCCGTGGTGGATAGGTTTCAGCAGACTTCCAAACTAAGACTAGGAAGAAGGTCCTGACGATCTACCTATGGGAAAAAAAAAAAGTCCAGTGAAAAGCCTTGTAAATAGCTGCAGAATATTGTCTGATACAGTGCCAGAAGATGAGCCCTTCACGTTGGAAGGCACACAAAATATGACTGGGAAAGAGTTGCCTCTTCAAAGTACAGTTGGTCTTTTAATGGAGTAAAACTTTTGGGACCTTCATTTGCACATGTGGCCTGACTTAAAATGAGAAGAAACAGCTGCAAATATCCATTAATAATCAGAAAGCAGAAGGTACAGATTATGAATATAGGAAAATTGGACATTGTCAAAAATGAAATGTGATGCATAAACATTGGTATCATAGGCATTAGTGAGCTGGTTGAGTGGACACAGGAAATACAGGGTAGAGAAAAGGAGTGTGCTGTTAACATTTTAGGGGGAGCAACTAGGGTCACATAACAATGTGTGTATAACTTTTTGTATGAGAAACTGACTTGAATTGTAAAGTTTCACTTAAAAGCACAATTTAAAAAAAGAATAAGTTATAATAAACATAATGCAAAAAAATAATAAAGAGATGCAAATCAAAACTAAAATGAGATACCATATTACTCCAGATAAAATGGCACTGATAAAAAAAACAATAATAACAGATAACAACAAATGGTGAAGAGGATGTGGGGAGACTGTAATAGTTATCCATTGCTGGTGGGGCTGTAAAATGGTACAAGCACTACAGGAAACTGCATAGCAAATAAATGGAAAGAAGTGAAATGCCCATCAACAGATGAATGGATGATCAGATTGTGATACATACGTACAATGGAGTACTATGCAGCCATAAAGAACGATGATGAGTCTGTGAAACGTGTTATAACACAAATGAAACTGAAGGGCATAATGCTAAGAGAAAATAAGTCAAGAATGTAAGGAAAACGGTATGCTAAGAAGACAAAAACAGATATACATACAGAGACCAATGTTCATTGGTAGTTACCAGGAAGAGATGTTGGGGAGGGGAAAGTCCACTGCATATCATTGAGACTGGTATTTTATTTATTTAGTTTAGCAATGGGAAAAGTGGGCACTGAATGTGGATGTAGGGAGCACAGCACAACCAAAGGAAAAACAAGTGTTTAAGCAAATATGGATGAATATAGGTTTATTGGTATATGGATAGGTATAGGTGTTCATATAGGTGAGAACAGATAGATCTATTGGTACACGTAAGTACAAATACGTGGGCGCAGGCACATATATTCACTGAAAACAGATACTCCACAGATGTAACCAAGTATCTTCCAATATTGGTTTTCCGGGTTTGAAAGCTTAGGACCATAGTCTCATGAGTTAACTCAGTCAATTGGCATAATATAATACAGAAAAACCATGATCTGCAGCCTAGTGAAGTGAGTATCATCTGGGGTGTTAAAGCCTGAGAGCTGCCATGTAGGCACAACTACCAGTGCCTACTCACCAGGAGCAAAACAGTAAGAAGGTAACGAAAAGCTTAGAGAAGAAAGAAGTCTTCACGAGCCACAACATCATCTACCCTGAGACCAGAAAAAATAGATGATGCCCAGCTATAACCACTGACTGTTCTGACTGGTGTTGCAATAGATGGTCCAGATGGAATGGGAGAAAAATGGGAAGCAGAACTCAAATTCTTATTAAAAAAAAAAAAAAAGGCCAGACAATGTGGAAGAAAAGACAGAGTTTTCTCTGAGATTATTGCCCCAGGACACCCTTTAAAACTAGAACAGAGGTTATCCCCTGAGATCACCTTTTAGCAAAAAAGCAAAGTAGCACACAAAATATATATTACTCATAAGATCAGCAATCTATGTAAAAACCATCAGTATGGGACCAAAAGGTCAACAATTACTCAAAAGCAAAGAAGATAAGGGGGAATGGAAGAGAGTACTGAAAATGGAACAAACAGAACACAAGTAAAGAGAATGTTGACACATTGTGACAAATGTCACTGAACAATTTGTACAGAAATTGTGAAATGGAAACCCACCTTACTGTGTAAACTTTCACCAATAAATAAAATATTAATTAAAAAATGTATTGCTAATTAATTTTTAAAAATTTTAAGCCAACACCCATGTAACTTCCAAGTAGATTGATACACAGAATTCTACCAGCACTGTAGAAGCCAATTGCTAACCTTTTCCTGATCATATCTTCCTCCCAGGCCAGCAATAATCACAAGTGAGACTTTTATTGTATTTATGCACTTGCTTTTCTATATAGCTTCACTGTAAATATGTCTATCCAAAAGTACAAATCAATATTCCCTCTTTGCAAACTTCATGTAAATGAAGTCATGCAGTGTGTATTTCATGTGTTTTAATTTCATCAGTGAATATTGTATTTTATAAATCATTCATGTTGCATATATTTGCAGTTTGTTCAATTTTATTTACATTTTTTATTCAATGGTATAAATATTCAGAGCATTAAAAAATACAGTCTACATGAGACTAGAAGAATCCCGGCAGTCATGGTTCCCAAACCCTCTGTTGGCCCAGGACAGGAACCATTCCTGAAGACAACTCATCAGACATGGAAGGGACTGGACAATGGGTTGGAGAGAGATGCTGATGAAGAGTGAGCTACTTGTATCAGTTGGACACTTGAGACTGTGTTGGCATCTCCTGTCTGGAAGGGTGATGGGAATGTAGAGAGGGTTAGAAACTGGCAAAACGGTCAGGAAAGGAGAGACTGGAAGGAGGGAGTGGGCTGACTCTTTAGCGGGAGAGTAAATGGGACTATGTAGTAAGGTGTATATAAGTTTATATGTGACAGACTGACTTGATTTGTAAACTTTCACTTACAGCACAATAAAAATTATTAAAAAAATACGGTCTACAATGGTGGGCATTTGGGAAATTGCACTTCGATTAATGCATACTGTTGCAGTGCACATAGGAATTCTTAGTTGTTATTGTTAGGTGTTTTCAAGACAGGCCTGACTCAGAGTGAGCATTTACAAAACAGAACAAAAACAGTCCAGTTCTTCATCACCCTCATGTCATGCTTGTGCCCATTTTTGCAGCAACTGTGTCAGTCCATCTCACTGAGGGTCTTCCTCTTTTTTCATTAGAGTGGGGATTATTTTTGAAATTATCAGGCATTTATTTAGCTCTTAAATAATTTTTCAAAGTGGATGCATCAATTTATACTTGTAATACTTGTAATAGCAGTGTTTGGAAGTGCCAATGTGATGTTCCACTTCCTGATCACCACTCAGTATTATCTTACTTAAGCATTTTTATCTATTAGCTTGACGTAGAATTAAAAAAAAAAAAAAAAACAATAAAAAACCAAACCCTTGCCATCGAGTTGATTACAACTCATAGTGACCCTACACAACAGAGTAGAACTGCCTCATATGGCTTCCAAGGAGCACCTGGTAGATTCAAACAGACGACCTTTTTGGTTAGCAGCCATAGCTCTTAACCACTATGCTACCAGGGTTTCCTGATGTAGAATATATTATTGTAATTTCAATTTGACTATTTCTGATTATTGAGGTGGTGTTATTTTTGTTAGGTGCCGTTGAGTCAGTTCTAACTCATAGTGACCCGATATACAATAGAATGGAACAGTGCCTGGTCTTGTGCCACCCTCATGATCTTTGTTATGCTTGAGCCCATTGTGTAGCCACTGTGTCAATCCACCTCATTGACGGTCTTCTTTTTCAGTGACCGTCTACTTTACCAAGCATGATGTTTTTTCCAGGGACTGATACTCTCTGATAACATGTCCAAAGTATGTGAGACGTAGTCTCAGCCATCCTCGCTTCTTAGGAGCATTTTGGCTGTACTTTTCCCAAGACAGATTTGTCCATTCCTTTGGCAATCCATGGTATACTCAATATTCTTTGCCAACACCACAATTCAAAGGTGTCAATTCTTTTTCAGTCTTCCTTATTCATTTTCCAGCTTTCACATGTATATGAGGTATTATTATTATTGAGGTAGGGCTCATTTCAATATTTTTATGGATATTCTCTTTTGTAAAGTGCTTTCAGATGTCATTTGATAGATAGATGACAGATAGATAGGTGATAGACAGATTAGATAGATAGACACACAGACAGACAGATGATGGATAGATAGATGATAGATAGATAGACAGGTAGATGATAGACAGACAGACAGACAGACAGACAGATAGATAGATAGATAGGTGGATGGATACTTCATACAGCCTTTACGTTAGTAGTGGAAATATATAAAATCCACTACCAACCTCAAAGATGGAGGTAATTATAAACCCTTAGGAATCACTATTTACTGAATAATAGGAGTAAAATCATATTTCCACAAGGGGAAACTTGGCTTCAAGTCAATATTCTTAAACTATCTCTCACTCAGATATGAAGTCTTGAAGGGGAAGTATTTTATAACAATAGACAGACTAGTGACCTGGCGTCTTGCCCCTAATATCAGCTGGAATTTTACCAGATTCTCATTTCTCCTAAATGAAATTTAATAGGATTCACATCTTAAATACGGGTTCACAGAGGGAAATGAAATTGGGGAAGGGTGGTGTAGCACTGCAAATAAAATAAATGTCCCCCATGGGGATTATTCTCAGGGCCAAAAAACAAAACTTTTGAACTAGATTTAATATATTAAACAGCCAGTTCTTAGTTCTCAGTTTGTCCGGGTAGTCTTGAAGAAATAAATTATTATATGATTTGTAGCTAAAAATATTCTTTGTTGTCAGAACATTTATTACAACTTTTATAGAAGCAAGCCCCAGAATTTGGATGAAGACACAAATTTCAGAGGAGAGAATAACCAAATAACTTCAGGTAAATGTGACAGGAGCTCAGTTTAATAGAAACAGGGCCCATATGAAGCAGTCATAATAGATAAGGGGAGAATTGGTTTGTGAGAATTTTGGATGGCCTCCAATGGTATTGCTCAGTTAAGGGCAATCAGGACCCTATTCAAGTCCATGAAATACGACTTTCTGCATGCTTTATTCTATTGAAAGGAAGGGTATTCTGCACGGTAAGAGCTACCTAGGAAAATAAATAATTAAACCAACTCAGAAAGTGCCAAAGAGATTTGTTTAATGAGAAATTTAACTGTGTCCAGTGGGAGAGATCCCAGGGGATGGAGATAACTTTTTGTTTTTTTAAAGCGCAATCCATGTTCAAAATGAACAGAATGTTTTGAAGGTAGATTAAATACCATTGATGAAAGAAGTTGTTTCAGCCAAAGTAATTTAAATACACAAATACATAAACATTCTTCAGTGAGGAAGAAATAAATTTATTACAAACAAACCAAACCCAAACCCGCTGCAGGCAAGTAGATTACTACCCACAGTGAACCTTCAGCACAGACTAGAATTGCCTTATTGGGTGTCCAAAGCTTTAAATCTTTAAGGAAGCTGACCACCACAGCTTCCTCACACAGAGCAGATGGTGGGTTCCAACTGCTGATCTTTTGGAAAGCAGCTGAGCACTTTAACCACCAAGCCTCCTACTATCCAAAATAAGAAAGGTAAATATGAAATATTTTATATTAATATTCAACTTTAGTTCATGATATTATTAAAGTTAATGTTTAATATGGAGTAGGGAAGGTACCGTTTTATTCAGGCAGCTCATTTATATTTCTGACTCTACTGAATGTAATTTACCTTAAACAATGATTTTAAATAGTGATATTAATAACTTTAAAACACTGAAAATTTGAAACATTGCTGTTTTTGTAAGAATACTAAATAATATTATGGGAAAACTTCATTTCCAGCAAAGATTTTGTAGCAAATAAGCATTATATTTATGTATTTTAGTTCTGATATTTTCATAAGACATTTAAAGTAAAACAACCCATGAAATAAATTTACAACCATTGAGAAATCCAAGAAACATTTATTTTAAAGAAATTACTATTTTTACATTAAAGAATTCATAAAATAATATAAAGTTTTAAGTTCATATTGTCTTTCAAGTTAATTTTAGGATGCATACTTCTAATTTATATTGAAAATACAAACACAGCTGAGGTTTAGGTAAATTGGGGGCATTGACAATGACTAATATTTAACCGAAACAGAATCTTGTTAACCAAAGCCAAACTCATTGCCTTCAAGTGGATTCTGACTCATAACCACCTATAGGATAGAGTAGAACTGCCTCACAGGGTTCCCAAGGCTGTAAATCTTTACAGAAGCAGACTGTCACATCTTCCTCCCACAGACTGGCTGGTGGGTTTGAACCATTGACGTCTTGATTAGCAGCTGGGCACTTAACCACTGCACAACGAGCACTCCTTCAGTTTTGTTATGCATTCCCGAGTCATTTGGATTTTTTTCTAGGGAATGGATGCTTAGATTTCAAATAAAAACATGACACCATTAAGTTTTATTTCCCTTTATGTAATAACAACTTAAACATTTTCAAGAAAGAAGAGTAATATAGTTTTGGGAGAACACACAGGGTAAATTTCTGCTCTTTCTACCCTCTTCTCTTGAGGAAAACAGACAAATCTTACATATTTAATGTTATACCTGGATAATTTCATCACCAAAAAGTTGAGTTTGTATAATTAAAAACGTTTCTTTTAGCACTCACAATTTATTTAATTAACAAGAATTAAATTTTTTTTTTATTAAATGTCATCGTTCATAATACATAAAGATTTGGTTCTTTTGTCCTCTTTTGAATCTTAATTCTCTCCCACTTAAGGGTGATGCTTTCATTTTAATAATGTCTATTCCTTTATTTTAGTTCAAAAACAAACCCTGAGTACCACATTAGGTGTACACCCATTTTCTGGGATCTACATTGATTTCAAGTAGGAGAATAATCACAGCCTTTACCATTCAGATCGCTTAGTATCAAGAAAAGAAAATGTATACAAAGGCTATTAACCTAATTGCAATTCTAAGTGCTGAGCAGTGGTGAGCACTACAGGTTCTACACGTCCACAAAGCAGAGATAATGATATAAACCCAAATATTGGCAGAGAACTCATGGGGAAATCACAGCTTTTGAGTTGAACGTTCTTGGAGTTTGTAACATTTTGATAATTGCTTTTAAGATCTCACTTCATTCCCACAACAGTCCTGTTATACGAAAAGAAAATAAATTAGCTAGAGAGTATCGTTCATGTTGCATAGCATACTGAGTAAAGTTCGGAACAGTAAATTAACATTAGTTTCAATAATAATTACGATAAATGGATGTTAATAATAAGTAACTGCTAATAACAGTAACAATAATAGATGACAATAAAAACCTGTTGCAGTCGAGTCAATTTCAACTCATAGGTACCCTATTGGTCAGAGCAGAACTGCCCCATAGAGTTTCCAAGGAGTGCCTGGTGGATTTGAACTGTGGACCTTTTGGTTAGCAGCCGTAGTCCTTAATCAATACACCAACAGGGTTTCCTATGACAACAATGGATAACAATAATAAGAGGGTTTGTTAAATGTCAGGGCTTCTTCAAGGTTTTTTAATTATATTAAATGATTTGATTCACTCAACACCACTAAATGTTGATATAGTTGCTAGTCATTTTACAGCTGAGCAAAATGTGACATGGAAAGATTAGTTAACTTACAGGAAGTCATCACACAGCTAGGTGTCGGAGCTATAATTCAATTTCCGTCTATCTGGGAAATATTGTTCTATAACCATGGCACAGAGCTTTGGTGGCACAGTGGTTAAGTGATTGTCTCCTAATCAAAAGGTCAACAGTTCAAACTCTCCAGCTGCTCCACAGAATAAAGGCATGGCAGTTGGCTTCCCTAAAGATTTACAGCCTTGGAAATCCTGTGGGTCAATTCTACTCTGACCTACAGTGTAGCTATGAGTTGAAATTGACTCCTTAGCAATGTTTTTTTTTTTTTTTTTTAAACCATGGCATCACACTTCTTCTCTACTTAGTGGACAAAGTGCAAACGTATTAGGAAGGAGAGATGAAAAGCAGGGTGAGACAAAAGGCACCTTGCCTTTTGCAAAATTTAAGAAGGCACTCATTTTCAGAATTGTGCAAGTGCAAGGAGGGCCCTGAGCCTCCTTAAATGTTGCACCTTAGGAGTTTCACTAACTAGTTCTTGTCTTGAGGGTGATGAAAGGAAACAGTGGGAAAAACCATCACCAAAAACAGGAATTCAAAACCACTTTATCAAATACTGAAATAGGCAATCTGTTAAATTCTAGGGCTACAGGATTAAAGGATATATTATCTTAATCATAATTATAGAACCATAACTAAAAAATAATCAGTTTAAAATTGGTAAGTAGGGGATACATTTTACCAACATTATCTCATTTAATTCTCACAAAGAAGTAAAGCCTAGAAACTTTAAGTAATAGCTTAATATCACAATGACAATAAATTGTGGAGAAAGGAGTCAAACTCAAGACCATTAAAAGATACTGATTTGCAATCAAAATCTACATGCAATTGGTTGAATTATCCACACTTAGTGAATCTCAATATCTTTATATCTAAAGAAAAGTGAGTTTAGAAACAGTTATCTAAATTGTTTTTTTAGAAACAACAAAAATAATGTTGGGTGTGCAGACCACCGTGGGTATAACACCCAATATCATTCCTCCTTCTGTCCCACATATAAACACGGGAAACAAATACCCTCCATGCTACCCCTGTTTTTCCAGGGTGACCACATTTATTATTAGTATCTGAATCAATGTTCTCAGAACAATTTCCCTGAATAATATCATCTTATCCTGTATACTTAACATCCTACCAAGAGACATTTGTAGTATTTTCCTCTGCAAAATGAAATATTCTCACACTTTTCTTTCTAAATCTCTAATATGAACTATATTATATGCTTATAGGTGACCTGGTGGCACTGTAGTTAAGTGCTTGGCTTCTAACCAAAATGTTGGTAGTTCAAGTCTACCAACCACTCCTTGGAAATCTTATGTGGTAATCCTACTTGTCCCTATAGGGCCGCTGTGAGTTGGAATCGACTCAGTGGCAATGGTTTGGGTATATGCTTAAAATCATGAACAGATGGGAGAAGGGAACTTTGAAACAAGCAGTTGAAAATGTATGCTAGAAGACACTTTATGATATAGTTTTTCAGAAGCATCACTGAGAAAATGCATAGGGAAGTACAGTAGGATTGTCAAGATGTGTAATGAATTTAAAGTGAGATTAGATGGCAAAGCTGAGGGTCCATCTCCAGCAGTTACCAATTGCTCCAGTGCCTTGTTGAGTTAGGTATAGCTTGTTCTATCCTGGGCTGTGCTCTGAAAGTATAATGAAATGATCTTAAAATAAATTTAAGGGGGCTGTTTACTGTGATATAACAGGAGGATGTGGGATGTACTTAAGTAGCATCATTCTTAAAGTGCAAACAATTGCATTGGTCATAAAATCCAATCCAGACACCTCCATATGATTTAGAGATAAGGAAGGGTAAAAGGAAATGCTCATGTAAATTTACCTTTTCCACAGATGAATCATCAGGTAAAACCACCACAAGATAATCTAACCAAAGTGATGGAATTTGTTCTCTTGGGCTTTGCTGACATGCCCCATCTCCAGTGGTTTCTTTTTGGATTGTTTTTAATCATCTATATCATTATCCTGATGAGTAATGGCACCATATTTCTCATAACAAAAATGGATCCTGCTCTCCAGAGCCCTATGTATTTTTTCCTGGCAAATTTTTCCTTCTTGGAAATCTGCTATGTATCAACTACTTTCCCCAGAATGCTGATGAATCTAGGAACCCAGAGAAGAAGAATTTCCTTAGTTGCCTGTGCTACACAGATGTACTTTTTCTTCACGTTCGGAAGCACAGAGTGTTTGCTCCTGGCAGTGATGGCCTATGACCGCTTTGTGGCCATTTGTAACCCTCTGCACTATCCTCTAGTCATGAACCACAGGGTCTGTATCCAGTTGGTGACTGGCTCCTGGGCCACTGGAATCCCAGTTCAGATAGGGCAGACGTATCAGATTTTCTCTCTGCCTTTTTGTGGATCTAAACAAATTAACCACTTCTTCTGTGATATTCCCCAAATACTCAAGCTGGCTTGTGGGGACACCTTTGTAAATGAGATGTTGGTCTACATACTTTCTGTGTTATTTGTCATGGTTCCCTTTCTGTTGATACTGGGCTCCTACAGTAAAATCATCTCCATCATCCTGAAGTTACCATCGGCCACAAGTCAAGCCAAAGCCTTCTCCACCTGCTCATCTCATCTTATGGTTGTGATGTTATTCTTTGGATCAGGTATTATTGCCTACTTAAGACCCAATACTAGACACTCAGAGGGAAATGACAAAGTGCTATCTCTTTTCTACACTATCCTAACTCCTGTGTTTAATCCCATGATATATAGTCTAAGAAATAAGGATGTCAAAATAGCACTGAGAAAATTGCTATGTAAATAATTCACTAAAGAATCAGGTAATGTATGAAAATTCCTTTCTTCCATATTTTTAATTAAATTTCAACAGATGTATACTTTTAACCATAACTTGTGTTATGGTTTAGTTGTGTCCCTCCAAAATGTGCATCAGCTTGGCTAGGCTATGATTCTAAATACTGCTTGATAGTCTGCCATTTTGTGATTTGAGTCGAAACCTTCTAGAAGACAACTGGTTTGGTGATTTTCCTATGTGTTGTAAACCCTAACTCTATGATATAAATGAGGCAGGATTAGAGAGGCAGGACTCACTCTACAACATTAAGTTGTACCTTGAGCCAATGTATTTTGTGATAAAAGAGAGAAGCTAGGATAGAGATAGGGGGACCTCCTACCACGAAGAATGATGAACCAGAATGGAAGCATGTCCTTTGATCCCTGCACTGAGAAGCTCCTAGACCAGGGCAAGATTGATGACAAGGACTTTACTGCAGAGCCAGCAGAGAGAGAAAGCTTCCTCTGAAACTATCTCTCTGAATTTGGATTTCTAGATTCCTAGACTGTGAAAAAATAAATTTCTCTTTGTTAAACTATACAATTTTGGTATATCTGGTATAACAGCACTAGATTATTAAGACACCTTGTCTTTCCAAACAGTACAATCATTTCCAAGTTAAAAATCTCTTGTAATGTTGTCAGAACTTTCTGCACAAATTGTACAAGTAATATATATAATAAAAACCTGAACCTATTGTCATTGAGTTGATTCCAACTCATAGTGATCCTATAGGACAGAGTACAACTGCCTCATAGTGTGCAAGGAGCACCTGGTTAGCAGCTGTAGCTCTTGACCACTACACCACGAGGATTTCCGATACATATATATTAAAAATATATATATATTGGCATATAGCAAATCCCTGTGTTAGTAATTCTGTAATTTTATTGTGCAATGTCCTCCTTCAATAGGAATTTTTGCTTGGGCTAATTTAGTTTAGTCAGTTGTAACGTAATGTCCTCCTTCAATAGGAATTTTTGCTTGGGCTAATTTAGTTTAGTCAGTTGTAACGTATAATCTGTTATATTACTTAGCCTAAACATTTCACTGCCATGAGTGTACATACGGTTGTGATACCTATTTTAAAAACCAGGTTTGCAATAACCATTAATTAATACCATGCTATGTTCCTTAGTTATCCAGGGGAGATTTGGTACAGGACCCCCCAGGAATACCAAAATCTGTGGAAGCTCAAGTCCCTTATATAAAATGACACTATATTTGCATATAACCTATGCACAAACATCCATATACTTTAAATTAAATATAGATTACTTATAACATCTAATACAATGCAAATGTTTTGTAAATATTTTTTATACAGTGTTGTTCAGGGAATAGTGACAAGACAGAAGGCAAACAATGCTCAAACAATGAGTTCTGAAGAGAGAGAGTGAGGATCTGTGAAATGGTGGGAGGCTACGCATCATTTCATTTGCATAGATTCAGTGTAGTGCTTGGTGGAATAAAAATAATAATATAGTCTCTATGATAAACCTTAGTCTGGAAGCTCGGCTGAAATCTGTCCTCCATGGGTGACCCTGCTGGTGTCTGAAGGCCAATGGCATAGCTTCCAGCATCACAGCAACATGCAAGCCCCCACAGTACAACAAATTGACAGACACGTAGGGACATCCAGACTAAGACAGACTAAGAAGAAGGACCGGGTAGTCTACTTCTGGGAAGAGTTAGCTAGTGAAAAGCTTATGAAAGCAGTAGAACATTGTCTGAGATAGCC
The DNA here is from genome assembly GCF_030014295.1 of Loxodonta africana. Lineage (NCBI taxonomy): Eukaryota > Metazoa > Chordata > Mammalia > Proboscidea > Elephantidae > Loxodonta > Loxodonta africana. Next base: position 23,726,833 of record NC_087348.1, on the reverse strand, counting down.
CCAGACAATGAGCTCCCCCGTGCTGGAAGTCACTCAAAAGATGACTGGGGAAGAGCTGCCTCTTCAAAGTGGAGTCGACCTTAATGACGTGGATGGACTAAAGCTTTTGGGGTGTACATTTGCTGATGTTACACAACGCAAAATGAGAAGTAGCTGCTAACATCCATTAATAATCAGAACCTGGAATGTACCAAGTATGAATCTAGGAAAATTGGAAATCATCAAAAATGAAATGGATCACATAAAGATCAATATTCTAGGCATTAAAAAAAAAAAAAGGGAGCAGAAATGGACTGGTCCTGGCCATTTTGAATGGGGCAATCATATAGTCTACTAAAAACTGTGCCGGGAATGACAGCTTGAGGAGGAATGGTGTTGCATTCATCATCAAAAAGAACATTTCAAGACCTACCCTGAAATATAACACAGTCAGTGATAGGATAATATTCATATACCTACAAGGAAGACCAGTTAACACGACTATTATTCAAATTTATGCACCAACCATTAAGGCCAAAGATAAAGAAATTGAAGATTTTTACCAGCTTCTGCAGTCTGAAATTAATCAAACATGCAATCTGGATGCATGGATAGTTACTTGTGATTAGAATGTGAAAGTTGGAAACAAAGAAGAAGGATTGGTAGTTGAAAAATATGGCCTTGGTGATACAAACGATGATGCAGATAGCATGAATAACTCTTGCAAGTTCAATGACTTGAATACTTTTTTTTTGCCAGTGTAAATGGTGACTATACACATGAACTTCACCAGATGGAATACACAAGAATCAAATTGACTACATCTGTGGAAAGAGACAACGGAAAAGCTCAATATCATCAGTCAGAACAAGGTCAGGGACTGACTGTCGAACAGACCACGAATTGCTTATATGCAAGTTCAAGCTGAAGTTGAAAAAAATCACAGCAAGTCCATGAGAGCCAAAATACGACCTTGAGTATATCCCACCTGAATTTAGAGATCATCTCAAGAACAGATTTGAAGCGTTGAACGCTAATGACCGAAGACCAGGTGAGTTGTGGAATGACTTTAAGGACACCATACATGAAGAAAGTAAGAGGTCATTGAAAAGATAGGAAAGGAAGAAAAGACCAAGATGGATGTCAGAGGATAATCTGAAACTTCCTCTTCAAAGTCAAGCAGCTAAAGCAAAAGGAAGAAATGATGAAGTACAAGAACAGAACAGAAGATTTCAAAGGGTGGCATGAGAAGACAAAATAAAGTATTATAATGACATATGCAAGGAGCTGGAGATAGAAAACCAAAAGGGAAGAACATGCTCGTCCTTTCTCACACTGAAATAACCAAAAAATAAAATTCAAGCCTTGAGTTAAAATAGCGAAAGATTCTACGGGGAAAATATTAGACGATGCAGGAAGCATCAAAAGAAGCTGGAAGGTATACACAGAGTCATTATACCAGAAAGAATTAGTCAATGCTCAACCATTTCAAGGGGTAGCATATGATCAGGAACCGATGGCACTGAAGGAAGAAGTCCAAGCTGCATGGAAGGCGTTGGCGAAAAACAAGGCTCCAGGAATTGACGGAATATCAATTGAGATCTTTCAAGAAACAGATGCTGCCCTGGAAATGCCAAGTAATTTGGAAGAGAGCTTCCTGGCCAACCAACAGGAAAAGGTCCATATTTATGCCTGTTCCCAAGAAAGGTGACCCAACCAAATGCAGAAATTATCAAACAATATTTTTAATATCACCCACAAGCAAAATTTTGCTGAAGATCATTCAAAAGCAGCTGTGGCAGTATATCGACAAGGAACTGCCAGAAATTCAGGCCAAATGCAGAAGAGGAGGTGGAACCAGGGATATCATTGCTGATGTCAGATAGATCCTGGCTGAAATGAGAGAATACCAGAAGGATATTTTCCTGTGTTTTGTTGACTATGCAAAGGCATCCTACTGTGTGGATCATAACAAATTATGGATAACATTGAGAAGACTGGGAATTCCAGAACACTTCATTGTGCCCATGAGGAACCTGTACACAGAATAAGAGGTAGTTGTTTGGACAGAATAAGGGGATACTGAGTGGTTTAAAATCAGGAAAGTTTTAGGTCAAGGTTATGTCCTTTCACCATACCTATTCAACCTGTATGCTGAGCAAATAATACAAGAAGCTGGACTATATGAAGAAGAATGGGGTATCAGGATTGGAAGAAGACTCATTAACAACCTGCATTATGCAGATGACACAACCTTACTTGCTGAAGGTGAAGAGGACTTGAAGCACCTACTGATGAACATCAAACACCACAGCCTTCAGTGTGGATTACACCTCAACATAATGAAAACAAAAATCCTCACAACGGGACCAATAAGCCACATCATGATAAACAGAGAAAAGATTGAAGTTGTCAAAGATATCATTTTACTTGGATCCACAATCAACATCCATGGAAGCAGCAGTCAAGAATTCAAAAGACACATTGCATTGGACAAATCTGCAAAAGACCTCTTTAAAGTGTTGAAAAGCAAAGATGTCACCTTGAAGACAAAGGTTTGTCTGACCCAAGCCATGGTATTTTCAATTGCATCATGTGCATATGAAAGCTATACAATGAATAAGGAAGGCCGAAGAAGAATTGACACCTTTGAATTTTGGCGTTGGCAAAGAATATTGAATAAACCATGGACCACCAAAGAATGAACAAATCTACTTGGAAGAAGTACAACCAGAATTCTCCTTAGAAGCAAGGATGGCGAGACGGTGTTTTACATACTTTAGACATGTTGTCAGGAGAGATGAGTCCCTGGAGAAGGACATCATACTTGGTAAAGTAGAGGATTAGTGAAAAAGAGGAAGACCCTCAATGAGATGATTGACACAGTGGCTGCAACAATGGCTCAAGCATAATTAGGATTGTAAGGAAGGTGCAGGACCAGGCAGTGTTTTGTTCTGTGGCACATAGGTTCCCATGAGTCTGAACCAACTAGATAGCACCTAACAACAAAGACATGGTAAACCTGGAAAATCCTCTCTGAAGAAGTAACATTTGAACTGAGTCCTAAATAGCTAGAAGGCATAACTATTTAAAGATTATTTTAGGTAGATGAAAAAGCAAAAGAAGACCATTAAGTTTTACATTCTTAGAAGCCTCAAGAGCCAATTGCCTGGGGAAAAAATGTGTTAGCAGATGAGCATGGAAATAAAGGTAGGGAACAAGTTATACAACAGTTTTTAATTCCTGGGAAGAAATTTGAATTATTCCAAGTACAATGGAAATCCATGAAAGTGCTTAAGATTTTCTATGGAGAACACTTTGGCAGTTTGGGTTCACCAGCCATTCCCACATATATTCCCCAGATTTTTGTTTGTACGTATTAAAAAATTCACACAGTTCTTTTGAAGTGTAGCTTATCTCCTCCTGGGTCACACTTCGTACTTCACCTTCTGGGGCTTGCTGGGACTTAAAATGTTAATGCTCTCACGTTATTTCATAGATGAACAAAACAGAGAGACACAAAGAGTTTGCATAATCTTTCCTACTTCACATACATACAAGTATTTTAACTCACTACCCATGTTCTGAATCTCTGCTAGAGCAGTGGTTAGGTTCTATGGCTGCTAACCAAAATAGGGCAGATCAAATCCACCAGCTACCCCTTCGATAAGTTATGGACAGTTCTACTTTGTCCTGTAGGGTCCCTATGAGTCTGACTGACTTAACAGCAATGGGTTTGGTTTTTTTGTTCTTACCTATGATCTATGTCCAGACCTGGGTTTGAGTTAGGCCTTCATCACTTAAGTTTTTGTTTGACTTGAAAAATTATTTAATCCTTAATTGTCACTTTTTATATTTGACAAAAAAAAAGAACCTTGCAGACTTTTTATGAGAATTAACATGTTAAGAGCACACCTAACATTGACTTAGTTTATCAATGACATTGTTACAGTCTGTAATTATGATCACATTTGTAATTAAGGAATTTACTTAACATCTTCCCTTATATACAGCCTTTTCAGTGGAAATTGCTCTAACTGAATTAAGATGCCTAACTAAAAAAAAAATAATTGGACCTTGTGGTGGTCAAGGCCAACAGTCAGCACTCAACCTACAAAGACAAGGTGGCTGTTCTTACTGTAATGGACAGCAGAGTCAAAGCAGTAATCAGATTTGTCTGACTGATATGGATTTACAGCATTGGCTACTTAGCCATGGAGTCCTTAGGAGTGAAGTAGATAGGAAACCTAGTAAATATTTACTTTATCTGTACAAGCCAATGAATGCTAGATCAAGTAAACAGCAGTCTAACCTGAATTGCCAGAATAGAGAATCATGGTCCCTCAATAAATTCCCAGATTTGAGTGACTTTAAAGACCTACGACTCCTTGAATCAAGGGGAGGCAGGTCCTCTTGAGGAAGGACACCAATAGACTGCCAAAAATTTATACGGTTGATCATTCTCCCATCTTTTCCCAAAGGGATCTATAGCTTTTTACAAGAGTGACTGTTCAGCAATTTGGATTCTGGCTCTGAACTGACGCTAATTCCAGGAGACCCAAAATGTCACTGTGGCCCACCAGTCAGTGTAGGGTATATGGAAGTCATTATTAATGGAGTCTTAACTCGTGTCCATCTTACAGTATGTCCAGTGGGTCCCTGAACCCATCCTTTAGTGATTTCCCCAGTTCAGGAATGTATATTTGGAATAGATACACTCAGCAACTGGAAGAAACACCACATTGGATCCCTGACAAATGGAATAAGAGCTATTATGATAGGAAAAGCCAAGTGGAAGACATTAGAACTGCCCGTACATAGGAAAATAGTAAACCAAAAGCAATAGTGCTTTCCAGGAGAGACTGAAGAGATTACCGCCACCATCAAGACTTGAAGGATGCAAGGATTTTCCCTTAGTCATCTAGTGCTGCTATCACAGAAATACCACCAGTGAGTGGCTTTAACAAAGGGGAATTTATTCTCTCACAGTCTAGTAGGCTAAAAGTCCAAATTCAGGGTGTCAGTTCCAAGGGAAGGCTTTCTCTTTCAGCTCTGGTAGAAGCTCTTTGTCATCAATCTTCCCCTGGACTAGGAGCTTCTCCTCATAGGAACCCCAGGTCCAAAAGATTCACTCTGCTCCCAGTGCTTCTTTCTTGGTGTTATGAGGTCTCACACTCTCTGCTTACTTCCCTTTACTTTTATCTCTTGTAAGATAAAATGTGGTGCAGGCCACACACCAGGGAAACTCCCTTTACATTGGATCGGGGATGTGACCTTAATAAGGGTGTTACAATCCCATCTTAATTCTCTTTAACATAAAATTACAATCTCAATATGGAGGACAGCCACACAATACTGGAAATCATGGCCAAGCCAAATTGATGCATACCTTTTTTTTGGGCGGGGGGACATAATTCAATCCAAGAAAGGGTTATTCCCACCACATCCTCGTTCAACTCATCTATTTGGCCTGTGAAAAAAAGAGACGGATCTTTGACAATGACAGTGGATTATAGAAAATTTAACCAGGTAGTGACTACAATTGTAGCTGCTATTACAGATGTGGTTTCATTGCTTAAGCAAATTAGTACATCTCCTGGAACCTGGTATGCAGTTATTGATCTCAGCTAATGCCTTTTTTTTTTTTTTTTTTGAGGATTACTCTTTTTCCATACCCGTTTCAAAGAACCACCACAAACAGTTTGCCTTCAGCTGGCAAGGCCAGCAATACACCTTCAGTTGCCTACCCCAGAGCTACACCAAGTCTCCAGCCCTATGTCATAATTTAGTTCACAAGGACTTTGACTGACTTTCCCTTCCATAAGACATTACAATGATCCATTACATTGATGACACTATGTTGATCAGACAAATGAAAAAGAAGTGTCAATGACTCTGGACTTACTGGTAAGTCATTTGTGTGCTAGAGGGTGAGAAATTAATCTCACAAAAGTTTAAGTGCCTTCCACCTCAGGGAAATTTCTAGGGGTCCAGTGATGTGGGGCATATTGAGATGTTCCTTTTAGAGTGAAGGATAAGTTATTGCATCAGGCCCCTCCCACACCTAAAAAAGAGGCACAATGCCTCTTTGGATTGTGAAAGCAACATACTCCTCATTTTGGTGTGCTACTCCACCCTATTTATCAAGTAACTCAAAAAGCTCCCAGTTTTTGAATGGGACCCAGAACAAGGACAACTCTGCAATAGATTCAGGCTGCTGTGCAAGCTTCCCTGCCACTTGGGACATATGATTCAGCTGACTCAATGGTGCTCTAAGTGTCCGTGGCAGATAGACATACTATTTGCAGTCTTTGACAGGTGCCTATTGATGAATCATAACACAGATGCTTAAGATTTTGAAGTAAAGCCATCCTCTGCAGATAACTACTGTCCTTTGAGAAAAAAAAAAAAAAAAAAAAAAAAAAAAACTTTTGTCTTGTTACTGGGCTTTAGTAGAGACTGAACACTTAAATGGGATACTAAGTCACCATGCAGCCTGAGCTGCCCACCATGAACTGGGTATTGTCTGACCCACAGAGTCATAAAGCTGGAGATGAATTAAACAGAAGTGGTATATACGGGATCAGGTCTGAGCAGGACCTGAGGACACAAGTAAGTTGCATAAGAAGTGGCCCAAATACCCATGGTCTCCACTCCTGTCACATTACCTTCCATCTCCTGGTCTTCACCTATGGCCTCATGGAGACTTCCTTATGATCATTTGACTGAGGAAGAATAATCTCATGCCTGGCTTACAGATGGTTCTGTGTGATATGCAGGCACCACTGAAAAGTGGACAGCCACAGTGCTACGGCCACTTTATAGGAACTCATGCCACCAAGAATGAAGAGCCAGGGGTGTGTGTATCCTTTGGACCTGGGGTTCCTGTGCTGAGAAGCTCCTAGGCCAGGGGGAGATTGAAGGAAAGGACTTCCACCCTGAGCCAACAGAGAGAGACTTCCCCTGGAGCTGACACCCTGAATTCAAACTTTCATCCTCCTAGACAGTGACAGAATAAACTTATGTTTGTTAAGCAATCCACTTGTAGTGCTTCTGTTATAGCAGTACTAGATAAGTAAGACACATACCAAGCGTCTTTCACAAGAATCAATGAGATTTCTAGTCAAAAACACTAGAGCCAGAAGAAGATGGAGTGACATATATAAAATACTGAAAGAAAACAATTGCCAACCAAGAAATCTTTACCTAACAAAGTTTTCATTCAAAAATTAGGCAGATCAAGACGTTACCAAACAAACGGAAGCTCTGAGAATTTGCCACTACCATAGCAAATTACGGATAACATTGTGAAGAATGGGAATTACAGGAAAATTAACTGTACTCGTGAGGAACCTGTACATAGTACCTGTACCTAGATTGAGAGGCAGTTATTCAAACAGAACAAGTGTATACTGTGTGGTTTAAGTCAGGAAAGGTGTGTGTTAGGGTTGAGTCCTTTCATCATACCTACTCAATTTGTATGCTGAGCAAATAATCCAAGAAACTGGACTATATGAAGAATAGGGTATCAAGATCGGAGAAAGACTCATTAATAACTTGTGTTATGCAGATGACACAACCTTGTTTGCTGAAAGTGAAGAAGACTTGAAGCATTTACTGATTAAGATGAAAGATCACAGCCTTCAGTATTGATTATACCCCAACATAAAGAAAACAAAAATCTTCACAACTGGACCCATAAGCAAAATCATGATAAATGGAGAAAAGATTAAAGCTGTCAAGAATTTCATTTTGCTTGGATCCACAATCAACAGCCATGGAAGCAGCAGTCAAGAAATCAAAAGACGCATTGCATTGGGTAAAGCTGTTGCAAAAGACCTTTTTAAAGTGTTGAAAAGCAAAGACGTAACCTCGAAGGCTAAGGTGAAACTGAGGCAAGCCGTGGTGTTTTCAATCACCTCATATGCATGTGAAAGCTGGACAATGAATAAGGAAGAGGGAAGAAGAATAGACACCTTTGAATTGTGGTGTTGGTGATGAATATTGAATCTACAATGGACTGCCAAAAGAACGAACAAATCTGCCTTGGAAGAAGTACAACCAGGATGCTCCTTAGAGGCAAAGATAGTGAGACTGCGTCTCATGTACTTCGGATATTTTATCAGGAGGGATTAGTCCCTAGACAAGGACATCGTACTTGGTAGGGTAGAGGGTCAATGAATGAGAGGAAGACCATCAGTGAGACGAATTGACTTAGCTGCTATGAAAATGTGCTCAAGCATAGTAAGAATTGTGAGGAGGGCACAGGACTGGGCAGTGTTTCGTTCTGTTGTACATAGAGTTGCTATGAGTCAGAATTGACTGGACATCAGCTAACAACAACAACAGAGAAGCTTTGCAAGTTTTAATCAAAGGAATACTCCAAATGGAAGGGCAAGAGCATTAAATAAATATTTGTATTTATACATGGAATAAATAAATTAATAAAAAATAAGACAAAGTTTTACCAAAAATGGAACAACTCTAAGGAAAAGTATATGGTATTTTCAAGGCATAAATTCCATAATTAAATACCACAAACAATACAACATCCAGTTTATAAGAAATAAGCACAAAGTAAACTCATCAAATATAGGTTGAATATTGATGCTAATGGAGACACACCAACAGAAATGGGGGGAGGAGCATATCAGAAATAGATTTGTTTTGTTAAGTTCATATGGTAACAGTTGTTCATATGTTAAACATTGTCACAATTGTAAGTTGTGTAATGTAATATATGTGGTAACCACTAAGAAATCATCAAGGAAAAACCTTCATAAGAAATGAAGAAGGCAAAAAAGTTCATCACAATAAAGCTACCATATACAAACAAAAACAGAAAAATCAGAATAAAGAAGCAAAGAAAACATGAAACACAAAAAACAAAGAGCAAACTGAATGAGGTAGACATATTTTTTTCAGTAATAAACTTAAATGTAAATGGTTTAAACATCCCATGCAAAAGGAAAACAGTGGCAAAATAGATTTAAAAGAAAAAAAAAATCTATCCTTCTGCTATCTACTTGAAACATACCTTAGACACAAGAACACAAACAGACTGAAAATAAAAGGATGGAAAAAATATTCCATGCAACACATAAAAAATTAAGTGCAGGATTGGCCATACGAATATCAGACAAAGTAGACTTTAAATCAAAATTTACTTCAAGGAATAAAGAAGGACACTACATAATAACAAAAGGGCCAATTTAGCAAATAGTCATAACAATTATAAATATACATGTACCTAACAGTGCACCAAAGTACATGAAACAAATAGTAACTAATAGTTAAGGAGAAATAGACAACTTGACAATGTTAGGAGACTTCAACATACCACTTTCAGTTATAGATAAAACATCTAAAAAGATCACTAAGGACACTGAGAACTTATATAAAGCCATAAATCAATTGGACTTAACAGATATATATATAGAACTCTGTACCCAGAATCAGAAGAATACATGTTTTTCTCCATCACACAGGGATCATTTTCCAGAACAGACCTTATGCTAGGACAAAATAAATCTCAACAAATTTAAAAAGATTGAAATCATACAAAGCATCTTCTCTGATTATAATGGTAAAAAAAAAAAAAAGCTAGACATCAACAACAGAAAAAGCAACAAAAAGAAAAAAAACACAGAAAATATAATACATTACTAAAAATTATTGAGTCATAGAAGAAATCCTAAGTGAATTTACAAAACTCCTAGAATCAAGTGAAAATGAAATCACAACTTATCAACATTTGTTAAATAGCAAAAGCAGTACTCAGAGGGAAATTCACAGCAATAAGCACATGTATTACAAACAAAAAAAAAAAAGAGAGAAAGATCCAAAATCATTAATGTAAATGGACAACTGGAACAAATAGAAAAGGAAGAGGAAAAGAAGCTGTAAGTTACCAAAAAAAAAAAGGAATAATAAAGATCAGGGCAGAAATAAACTGAAGAGAAAATGGAAAGAGAATAGAAAGAATCAACAAAACCAGAAGTTGGTCCTTTGAAAGGATCAATAAAATAGACAAATGACTGGCTAGATTGATAAAGGAAAAAAAAAATATGGAGTGCAAATAACCAAATTAAGAAATGAAACTGATCACATGAATCCTATCCAACAGAGGTAAAGAAGGTCATAACTGATTACTATGAAAAATGGTATTCCTACAAATTTGAAAACCTGGATCAAATGGACAAATTCCTACAAACACACAGCCTACCCAAGCTAACACAAACAGAGGTAAAAAATTTACACAGATCCACTACAAAAGAAGATGTTGAAGATGTCATCAAAAAACTTCCAACAGAAAAAACCCCAGGACCAGATGGCTACACTGGATAATTCCATCATGCTTTCAGAGAAGGCTTGACACCAATCCTATTCAATCTGTTCAAAAACATAGAAGAGAAAGGAGCACTACCAAACCTTTTCTATGAATCCAGCATAACCACAATACCTAAACCAGGCAAAGACATCATGAAAAACGAAAATACGGACCAATATCACTTAGGAACATTAGTGAAAAAATTTTCAGCTAAATTCTAGCCAACCGACTTCAACCACATATCAAAGAAGTCATACACAGTAATCAAGTGAATCCATACCAGGATTACTTGGGTGATTCAAACTTAAAAAATCAACTTAATACACAACATAAATAAAGAACCATATGATCCTAGCAATTGATGCATTTTCTCAATATAATTAACAACATTTATGCAAAACCAACAGCCAACATTATACTCAACAGAAAAAAGCTGAGAGCCTTCGTTTTGAGAACAGGAACAAGACAAGGATGCCCATTATCACCACTCTTATTCAACATTGTACTGGAAGTCCTAGCCATAGCAACAAGAAGAGAAAGAGCAATAAAAGGTATCCCAACTGGAAAGATGTAAAACTGTATTTGTGGATGACATGATTCTATACATAGAAAAGTCCTAAGTATGCCACACACACACACACACACACACACACACAAAAGATAAATAAATAAAAGAACTATTGGAACTAATAGAAAAATCTAGCAACTTTGCAGGATAGAAGATCAAGCAAACAATGCCATTTACAATAGCACCCAAATTGACAAAAGACCTAGGAATTAACCTAACTAGAGACAAAAAAAAAAAAATCTTATAAAATGGAAATTATAAAACAGTGCTACGAGAGACTAAAAGAAAATTACATAAATGGAAATACATCCAGTGTTCATTGATTGTTAGACTTAATATAGTGAAGATGTCGGTTCTATTAAAGTGATCTTCAGATACAATGCAAACCCAATAAAAATCCCAACAACATTCTTTACTGAAATGGAAAAACTAATGATCAACATCATATGGAAAGGAAAGAAAGAAACCCCTGATAGACAAGCAATACTGAAGAAAAAGAACAAAGCAAGAGGTCTCACACTTCTCAATATTAAAACATACTGTGCAGCCACTGTGATTAAAAAAAGAAAACCTAGCGTATGTTCAATGATGGATACACAGAACAGTGGAATAGAATTGAGAACTTAGAATTAAACCCAGCGGTCTATGGGCAAACGATTTTCAACAAGGGGTCAAACTTCATTCAGTAGGGCAGAAACAGTCTCTTTAATAAATGGTATTGGCTAAACTGTATAAAACTGCAGAAAATGAAATAGGATCCGTACTTCACACCACACACAAAAAGTAACTCAAAATGGGTCAAACACTTAAATGATAAGCCTAAAAAAAAAAAAGATAAGCCTAAGACCATGAAATTTCAAAGAAGTGCACATAGGGACATAAATGTGGTACCTAAGCTTTTGTAAAAATAGAATAACAAACATAACAACAAATACATGAGCAGAGAAGACAAAATAGATAAATGAGACCTCATAAAAATAAGAAATTTATGGTCACCAAAAGACTTTATTAAAAGAGTATATAGACAGCCAATAGATGACAAAAAAAAAAATCTTTGGAAATGACTTACCTGATAAGGGTCTAATCTCCAAAATCTGTAGAAAGTTTTGACAAATCAGCAAGAAAAAGACAAACAACCCGTTCAAGAAATAGGCAAAGGAAATGAGCAGAAAGTTCATCAAAGAATTCATCCAAACAGGCAACAAACATATGAGAATATATTCACAATCATTAGACATTAGTGACAAACAACTCAAAACTGAAATGAGGTACTATCTTAGCCAGCTAAAATGGCATTGATAAAAAAATAAAATTAAAACAACACCAAAACAAATGGCAACAAATGTTAGCGACCTTGTGGGGAAAATGGAACCCATTGCTAGTGGGTCTGCAAAATGGTACACTCACTATAGAAAATGGTATGATGTTTGCTCAAAAAACTAGAAATAGAGCTAGCCTACGAACCAGGATTCTACAGGGAAAATATGAAATGATGTAGGAAGCATCAAAAGAAGATGGAAGGAATACAGAGAGTCATTATACCAAAGATAATTGGTCAACCTTCGACCATTTCAGGAAGAGGCATATAGTCAGGTGTCTATGGTACTGAAGGAAGAAGTCCAAGATGCACTGAAGGTATTAGGCATTGGTGAAAAACAAGACTCCAGGCTTTGACGGAATACCAATTGATTTGTTTCAACAAATGGATGCAACACTGAAAGTGCTCAGTCTTTTGTGTCAAGAAATTTGGAAGATAGCTACCTGACCAACTGACTAGAAGAGGTCCATGTTTATGCTCATTGCCAAGAAAGGTGATTCAACCCAATATGGAAATTATCTAACAATATCATTAATATCACACTCATGTAAAGTTTTGCTGAAGACCAGTCAAAAGAATTTGCATCAGTACATTGACAAGGAACTACCAGAAATACGAGCTGGATTCAAAAGAGGATATGGAACAAGGGATATCATTGCTGATATCAGATCAATCCAGGCTGAAAGCACAGAATACCAGAAAGATGTATACCTCTGTTTTATTGACTATGCAAACACATTCAACTATGTGGATCATACCAAATTATAGATAACATTGTGGAGAATGAGAATTCTGGAACAAGTAATTGTGCTCATGAGGGATCTATACATGGACGAAGAGGCAGTCATTTGAACAGAACAAGGGGATACTGCATGGTTTAAAGTCAGGAAAGGTGTGTATCAGGGTTGTATCCTTTCACTACACCTATTCAATCCCTATGCTGAGGAAATAATCCAAGAAGTTGGGCTATATGAAGAAGAATGGGGCATCAGGATTGGAAGAAGACTCATTAACAACCTGCATTATGCAGATGACATAACCTTGCTTGCTGAAAGTGAAGAAGACTTGAAGCACTAACTGATGAAGATCAACGACCACAGCCTTCAGTATGGATTACACCTTAACATAAAGAAAAGAAAAATCCCCACAACTGGACCAATAAGCAACATCATGATAAATGGAGAAATAATTGAAGTTGTCAAGGATTTCATTTAACTTGTGTCAACAACCAACACCCATGGAAGAGGCAGTCAAGAAATCAAAAGAGGCATTGCACTGGGAAAATTTTTTGCAAAAGACCTCTTTAAAATGTTGAAAAGCAGAGATGTCACCTTGACGACTAGGGTGTGCCTGACCCAAGCCATTGGTATTTTCAATCTCATCATATGCGTATGAAAGCTGGATAATGAATAAGGAAGACTGAAGAAGAATTGACATCTTTGAACAGTGGTGTTGGCCCAGAATATTGAATATAACATGGACTGCCAAAAGAACAAACAAATGGGTCTTGGAAGATGTAAAACTAGAATGCTCCTTAGAAGCAAGGATGGGCAGACTACGTCTCATGTACTTTGGACATGTTATCAGGAGAGATCAGTCCCCGGAGAAGGACAGCATGCTTGGTAAAGTAGAGGATCAGCGAAAAAGAGGAAGACCCTCAAGGAGATGGATTGACATAGTGGATGCAACAATGAGCTCAAACACGGCAACAATTGTGAGGATGGTGCACGACCAGTCAGTGTTTCATTGTGTTGTGCATAGGGTTGCTATGAGTGGGAACCCACTTGATGGCACCTAACAACAACAAGAAGCCATTAATCCCAGATTATTTAATGGAATTTTAAAAAGCTAGAGAAATAACTTATTTCACTTCTATATTTACAAATGTCCAATAGTTTTATATTGCAATCAGGACAAAAATCTAAGTCTTTACAAAATTTAGAAAATGCGGAATTGTCTGGCTTCATCTTTTTGCAGTAAAATATATTACAGGAGGTGGTGGAGCAAGATGGTGAAGTGGTTGGATGGTCCCATTTACTCCTCCAGCAATTAACCCACTGAATAATGAATATGAACAGTCACAAGCTGAGATATCAGAACTCTGGACAGCAGCTGATGTGTTGGAATGTCAGAGTGAGTCCAGGAGCAGGAGAGGTGAGCAGGGACAGCACAGAAGCTGGGAGAACCTACCCACTGTCATTGGGACCACTTGATCATTGCAGCCATTTGTGGACAGGGCTGATCTACACTCCAAACAGAGAACACAGAAAGGGAGCTAATCTTAGGAAGCTGTAGCCCAAATTTTTAAAGTGGCACAAATTGTCCCTAGGAGTTCATGGGCCATGCCATTGGGAGGGTGCAAAATGAGACTGTAGCACTGCTAGAAAGTGCTGTTGAATCTTGTTGAGGTCTGAGACAGATGGGGGGTAGGACCAGGGGAACTGCAGGGGCAGGAGGGCGACGGGGACACTTCAGACTGACAGGTGACACAGAGGGAAATGGCTTGTTCCCTGCCCGCAGCAGGACACCATGGGAGAGTCCATGCAGGAGCACCCATGAGAAAAATACAGAGAAAGCCTCCCAACCTTGCCTCAGGAAAGTCTAGCCCCACCACTTAAGTCAGTGTCTGGGAGCAGCTAAACCATCCCACTCCCATACATGCATAATGAATCCCCAAAATCAAACATCCAGAACTCCTGAATAAGCACTGGAAAAAAAAAAAAAAAAAAAAACCCTCAGGATAAGAGTGTCCTCTAGTGGCTGTCAGGGGAAGACACCAAGTTCACTGCTGTTGGATGGATTCTGACTCACAGAGGATCTTTGCCGTGGACTGGAGCTACTCCAGGGTGTTTCCAGGGCCATGAGTCTTTGTAGAGGTGAAATTCTGCATCTTTCCCTAATGAAGAAGTTGGTGGGTGCATATGCTGGCCTTTTGATTGTCAGCCGGATGCATGGCTGCTGCATCACCAGGGTGCCCAATCAGAAATTTTTCAGATCACGTCTTTTTGACCCAGTGACCCCTCTCCTGTGAACCTCTTAGACCAGCAGAAGATTGATGACAAGGACCTTCCTCCAGAGCCCACAGAGAGAAAAATCTTTCCCTTGTAGCTAGTGCCCTGAATTTGGACTCCTAGCATACTAGACTGTGAGAGAATAAATTTCTCTTTGTTAAAGACATCCACTTGTGGTATTTCTGTTATAGCAGCACTAGCTAACTAAGACAATGTCCTCCTTCAGGGACTGGTCCCTCCTGATAACATGTCCAAAGTATGCGAGATGAAGTCTTGCCATCCCTGCTTCTAAGGAGCATTCTGGCTGTACTTCTCCCAAAACAGATTTATTAGTTCTTCTGGCAGTCCATGCTATACTCAATATTCTCTGCCAACACCATAATTCAAAGGCATCAATTCTTCTCTGGTCTTCCTTACTCATTGTCCAGCTTTCACGTGCATATTAGGAGATTGAAAATACCATGATTTGGGTCAGGCACACCTTAGTCCTCAAGGTGACTTTTTTTTTTTTTTTAAGACTTTAAAGAGGACTTTTGCAGCAGATTTTCCCAGTCCAATATGTCATTTGTTTTCTTGACTGCTACTTCCATGGATGTTGACTGTGGATCCAAGTAAAATGAAATCTTTCAAAACTTCAATCTTTTCTCTGTTAATCATGATGTTGATTATTGGTCCAGTTGTGAGGATTTTTGTTTTCTTTATGTTGAGATGTAATCCATACTGAAGGCTGTAGTCTTTGATCTTCATCAGTAAGTGCTTCAAGTCCTCTTCGCATCCTGCAAACAAGCTTATGTCATCTGCATATCACATTTTGTCAATGAATCTTCCTCCAACCCTGATGCAATGTTTTTCTTCATATAATTCAGCTTCTTGGATTATTGGCTCAGCACACAGATTCAATAAGTATGACGAAAGGATGCAACCCTCAGGCACAGCTTTCCTGACTTTAAACCACGCAGTATCCCCTTGTTGTGTTCGAATGACTGCCTTTTGGTGTATGTACAAGTTCCACATGAGGACAGTTGTGTTCTGGAAGTCCAGTTCTTTAGAATGTTATCCATAATCTGATATGATCCACACAGATGAATGCCCTTGTATAGCCAAAAAATCCCAATATCTTTCTGGTATCCTCTGCTTTCAGACAAGACTCATCTGACATCAGCAATGATATTCCTTGTTCCATGACATAGTGGAAATTCAAGTAGTTTCCTCCTGATGTACGGCCGCAATCACTTATGAATTATAATAACCTGTTAATAGAGTAATAATAATAATGTTTACCATAATTAAGAAAAACCCAAAGTCGTTGCCATTGTATCTATTCTGACTCATAGGGACCCTATAGAACAGAGTAGAACTGCTTATAGGTTTTCCAAGAGTGGCTGGTGGATTTGAACTGCTGACCTTTTGGTTAACAGCCATAGCATTGAACCACTGGGCCACTGGGGCTACTAAACATGACAATATAGTAGAAATAATAATAATAATGTTTTGATGTGTGTTGCAAAACAACACTCATTTGTTATTACTAACCATTGTATGTACCCGGAGTTTTTAACAAGTAGACTTTATGAGGATTGGTTCTTAACCATGGGCTATAGGGAAGTCAGATGATCACAACCCAGGGACGATAGAAAGTATAGTGCAGTATATACAGAAGCCAATAATATGGGTGTTTATTATAACTATCAACACATATATACTATAGGTTATATGGTCTGTACCACTCTACCCTTGGCAGCACATTTTTTATACTATAGACATGAGATACATGAGTTGCATGCAGAAAGCTTTGTGTTCACTGACTCCAGTTATGTCCATGAATCCCACTCTTCACTTGAAATTTCTGAACTCTAACACAGCCTATGGGACCACGGACATATATGTGATCGGATGTTACCCAAACAGGTGTTATGTGGTGCATGATTGTATTAACTTTGTACTTCTTTTAAGTGGAGGGCTGATTAAACAAAGATTATAATCAGGTCCCAAGAGAATAAATTCTGAATGAGCACACAGACAACTAATAAATATTTATATATATATTTTTTCCCTGCCATTCTGGTCTAAGGTAATTATCAAGAGGCTGTTACCAAAAGCATCTACTCCAGGATCTATATTGATTCAATATCCAGGAAGATACTGGTAGCTGGGCAGATGCTAAATTTGCATATGTGGTTTTCACAAAAAAAATCAAAGAACATTATATATTGAAGATTCTGTCACTATATTGCATTTAATGACCTTCACATATATAAGATTAGCTGGTTTTTGATGCACAGATAGAAACAGGGCATAAAAATAACAAACTTCTTTTGAAAATCCTACTGTATAAAACATGTATAAAAATGGAATTTGAGTATTTTCTAGAAAATACATTGCATTACAGGAAGGTAACTGAACTACAAGGCTCTGGTAGAAGAGTGTTAGGTATGACACCATCCATGTACAAGTATCAGTCACTTTGTTAAATGCATCACATGAAGGCTGCACTCTAGGTAATCTTACTTCACAGGTGCATCGAAAGCAAGTCTTAGAATGTTCTTGATTAGCAACAATTAATTTTTTTCAATCCAGTGAAAAATGATATGATCTTCCTGACACCTACTGACTCATTATTAATAGTAATGACAACATATTTAAAAATAAACAAAACAAAATCATACCAAAAGTCAGGCCAATCAAAGAGCTTAACCATATGTAACCCAACCATATGTAGAGGTTCTTTAATCTTCCTTACCCAAAACAATGCTTTAGGGGCATTTGTAATCTCTTTGCTGGCAGCAAGGACAAATTCAATTCTAAATGTAAACTAAGCAATTGATTTTAGAAGCACTAAAAATAAAAATACTTATTTGTTCCATATATATATACCTGTGTATGTGTGTGTGTGTGTATATGTATATATATATATATATATTTTTTTTTTTTTTTTTTCCTGGCTGGTCACTGATTTTTGCAGCAAGTTTTTACTCTATCTCCTAGCCTAACCCTCTTTCTGGTAATATTGGTTGGCTGTCTGGCCCTCAGTGGTTTCTGTTGTTTCCTCAATTGCTCTGAGAACGAGGAGTCAGATCTCTGTGGGTCCTACTCCATCCAGGACCATCTTGTGAGCAACATCTTTGACCAATATCATGCATTGCGATTCATGCCACATCAACTAGAATTCAATGTCCTTAACAACATCTTGAGAGTCAGATTTGTGCCAGGCATAAATTTCAGATCTATCTAGAGTTTTCCATATCATCTTCTATAGATTCTTATTTTCTCTAGCTGTCTGTTAAGTGGTCCAAGTTCATGCCAGAGGGTTTTCTGAGGTGAGTGGAATCTATGGCTTCAATTCCACGACCCAAACTCTAATCTTCAACTGTAGTATTCACATCATTTTAAACAATACACTTATTTATCTTCTTTTCATTTCCCTCTAGCTATTCTTATTCTTTGTATATATTCTCTATCTAGTATACAGTAACCAGGAAAAATAAGTAGAACCTAATTTAATAGACAACCACAAAAATTTGCCAAGTTTGCTTAAATATGTGAAGAAGCATAAAAATAATAATTCTTTAAAAATTATAATTTTGGATCGATTCCCATAAAAATAGCATTGCTAACTTTGAGGTGACTGCTCAGAATTTTCCCTAATTTGTTGTAATGAAATCTGTAAAAGCCAGAACCTACGTAAGGTAGAAACCTGTCAAAGAAATAAACTCACTGGGTTTTTTTGAGATCGGATTCTTAATAGAGAGCAATAGAAAAGTGGTAAACACACTGTCAAAGGTGGAAAGCTTTTGAGATGTGGAAAAGTAAGGCTATCCCATTGAGTTCCGGGCCTCACAAGTTTCACTATATGTAAAACCAAACAAGACCAAATAGCCAAGAGATTTTTTGAAAACTAAATCATGATGAAAGCTAAGATAAATTGAAATAAGCAGTAATATTTTAAAACCATGTTTAAAAAAAATAAAAATTTTATTTTTTTTTTATGTTATAGATAATAATAAATGGGCAGAGACAAGAACTCCTTGGGTGGAAATAATTATTTAATGCCTAATGTATAAATGCTTTACAAAGGCCAAAGAACAGTGACACTGCTCTGCATTCCTTAAACCAAGATTAGTTCCGTGGAGATTAAATGCAAACCATAATTAAACATGAAATTATTAGAAAAAAATATAGTTTTCTTAAAATCATTATGATTTCTTATAATTGTTAATGTCTTCATGATCATGAAAACAAACTTTGAATTTGCATTTTGATATTTTGTTATCTACTATTTTGATTACATATCATATCTGATATTTATGTATAACTTTATTTTTATACATGCTGATATTTTATAACATGTAAGTGACAATATAAAACAACTAAATCATTTCATAACATGGGTGGTGGGTAGCCCAGTTTGTTGTTATTGTTAGGTGCTGTCCAGTCAGTTCTGACTCATAGTGACCGTATGTACAAAAGAACCAAATACTGCCTGGTCCTGTGCCATGCCCACAATCATTATGCTTGAGCCCATTGTTGCAGCCACTGTGTCAATCCATCTCGTTGAGGATCTTCCTCTTTTTTGTTGACACTGTACTTTACCAACCTTGATGTCCTTCTCCAGGGACTGATCTCCCCTGACAACATGCCCAAAATATGTAAGATGTAGTCTCACCATCCTTGCTTCTAAGGAGCATTCTGGTCGTACTTCTTCCAAGACAGGTTTGTTCATCCTTTTGGCAGTCCATGATATATTCAATATTCTTTGCCAGCACTGCAATTCAAAGGCGTCAATTCTTCCTCTGTCTTCCTTTTTCACTGTCCAGCTTTCACATGCCTATGATGAGACTGAAAATACCATGCCTTGGGTCAGGTGCACCATAGTCTTCAAGGTGAAATCTTTGCTTTTAAACACTTTAAAGAGGCCTTTTGCAGCAAATTTGCCCAATGTAATGCATCTTTTGATTTCTTGACTGCTGCTTCCATGGGTGTTGATTGTGGATCCAAGTAAAATGAAACCCTTGGCAACTTCAATCTTTTCTCCATTTATTATGCTGTTGCTTATTGGTCCAGTTGTGGGGATTTTTGTTTCCTTTATGTTGAGATGCAATCCATAGTGTAGGCTGTGGTCTTTGATGTTCATCAGTAAGTGCTTCAAGTCCTCTTCATTTTCAGCAAGCAAGGTTGTGTCATCTGCAAAAAGCAGGCTGTTAATGAGTCTTCCTCCAATCCTGATGCCCCATTCTTGTTCATATAGTACAGCTTTTCAGATGATTTGCTCAGTATACAGATTGAATAGGTATTGTGAAAGGATGCAACCCTGATGCACACCATTTCTGTCTTTAAACCACACAGCATCACTTTGTTCTGTTCAAACAACTGCCTCTTGTTCTATGTAAAGGTTCCTCATGGGCACAATTACGTGTCCTGGAATTCCCATTCTTTGCAATATTATCCATAATTTGTTATGATCCACATAGTTGAATGCCTTTGCATTGTCAATTAAACACAGGTAAACATCTTACTGGTATTCTCTGATTTCAGCCAAGATCCATCTGACATCAGCAATGATATCCCCAGTTCCACATCTTCTTCTGAATCTAGGCGGAATTTATGGCAACTCTCTGTCAGTATTCTGCTGCAGCCTCTTTTGAATGACTTTCAGAAAATTTTACTTGCACGCGATATGAATGATATTGTTCCATAATTTCTGCATTCAGTTGGATCACCTTTCTTGGGAATAGGGATAAATACGCATTTCTTTCACTTGGTTGGCCAGGTAGCCGTCATTCAAGTTTCTTGACATAGACGAGTGAGAACTTCCAGGGCTGCAGCCATTTGTTGAAACGTCTCCAATGATATTTCATCAGTTCCTGGAGCCTTGTTTTTCTCCAATTCCTTCACTGCAGCTTGGACTTCTTCCTTCAGTACAAATGGTTCCTGATCATATGCTACCTCTTGAATGATTGAATGTCCACCAATTCTTTTTGGTATAATGACTCTGTGTATTCCTTCCATCTTTTTTTGTTGCTTCTTGCACCCTTTACTATTTTTTCCCACAGAATCCTTCACTATTGAAACTCGAGGCTTGAAATTTTTCTTCAGCTCTTTCAGCTTGAGAAGTGCCAAACATGTTCTTCTGTTTTGGTTTTCTTTCTCCAGCTCTTTGCCCATGTCATTATAATACTTTACTTTGTCCTCTCAAGCTATGCTTTGAAATATTCTGTTCAGTTGTTTTACTTCATCATCTCTTTCTTTAGCTTTAAAAAAAAAAAAGTTAGCTATTATATATTCAGGAAACCCTAGTGTCGTAGTGGTTAAGTGTTACAGCTGTTACCAGAGATCAGTGGTTCAAATCCACCAGGCTCTTCTTGGAAACCCTATGAGGAAGTTCTAGTCTGTCCTATATGATCAGTATGAGTCCGAATTGACTCAATGGAAACTGTTTTTTTTTTTTTTGGCTTTACTCCGTGTTGAAGAGCAAGTTTCAGAGTCTCTTCTGACATCCATTTCGGTCTTTTCTTCCTTTTTATGGACCTCTTGCTTTCTTCTCGTATGATGTCCTTGATATCATTCCACAACTTGTCTGGTCTTCAGACATTAGTGTTTGACACATCAAATCTATTCTTGAGTGATCTCTAAATTCAGCTGGGTTATACTGGAGGTCATACTTTGGGCCTCGTGGACTTGTTCTAATTTTCTTCAGTTTTAACTTGAACTTGCCTATGAGCAATTGATACTTCTTCTTTGTTTCCAACTTTTGCATTCCAATCTCCAGTAATTATTAATGCAGCTCTCCCCCTGTTGTCTTTGAGTGTCTTCCAGCCTAGGGGGCTCATCTTCTGGCACTATATCAGTGTTCCGCTGCTATTCATAAGGTTTTCACTGGCTAATTCTTTTCGGAAGTAGACTACTGGGCTCTTCCTCCTAGCCTGTCTTACTCTGGAAGCTTAGCTGAAACGTGTCCGCCATGTATAATCCTGCTGGTATCCGAATACAGGCATAGATTCCTGTATCACAGCAAACACGAGCCCCCACAGTACGACAAACTGACAGACATGTGGGGGTAGTGCAGGTGGACTGTATATATTTTTATCATACATACAGTACCATAAGTTTTTATATTTAATGAATAAAAGTTAACAAATATGGCCACTAAATTCAATAAAAGTCTAAACAACAAAGTAAGGAGCAATAACAAATATACTTATAAAATGATTATTACTTGTCAGGTACTGCTCTTAAGTGCTTTCTTAGTGAATAATACACTCAATTCTTATGAAATTGATACCATTTTATTAACCACAATTTAAATAAGAAACTGACATGGAAATTTTAAGTCATTTGCATTAGAACGCAGCTACCTGGCGGTGAAATATAGTTGGAATCTATTTACTCAGCTCCAGATTCCACACTCTTAACAGTTGTGCACACACTTCCCCTATGGGAGAAAGATGATGGGCAGACAATAAGCATTATGTGCAAAATTTGCCCTCATTAGGAATGTGAATAGTGTGGATTAAAAAATAAATGAGTTGCACCACCACTTCTCCATTAATTTGGCAAGCATACAAAATAGATTTTTAATCGTGATAAAGGTTGAAAGCAGGAATCAGTGTATGAAGTAGCAGGAAAGTGGTAAAAAAAAAAAAAAAAGCAATTGCATGTACTACATACAATGTATCTTGTTTCCTTTCCTTTTCTGTAAACTAGCAAAGCTTCAGTTGGTAATAAGAATATATTCCAGCTTCTGCAAGGAGTTCTTTGTCAGAATCTCTCCCATTGATGGAGTGGTATTAGGTGTGGGAAAGAGAAAATATATTGTGCGCCTTCTATTTCCTGAATATTGGGTTGTGTCATAGTCTACTCATTGTCCTCAAAGTCTTGCTATGTAAAGGATACATTTAGGTATCCTTTTCCTGTTTTAAAAAAATGGGATTCTACAGGAATCAGTGTTGGCTGGTAGTCAGTCTTACTAAACAACACTTGATGTATTACATAATAGGTTAGTCAGTCCTAAGGTTCCCATTGGCGCCTGCTGTCCATTAACTGTTGTTAGGTGTCATCAAAGAAGACACATAGCCACCACATGAGATAGAAAAGAACTGCTCCATAGGGTTTCTAGGCACTAATCTTTATGGGAGCAGACTGCCAGGTTTTTCTCCTGAAGAGTCCCTGGGTTGGTTCGAACTACCAACTTTTCAGTTAGCAACCAAGAGCTTAACTGTTGTGCCACCAGGGCTCTTAGCCCTAAAGCCTGTGGTGAATATGGGAACACATTATTTTACATAAAATAAAACCCTGGTGGCATAGTGGTTAAGTGCTAAGGCTGCTAACCAAAGGGTCAGCAGTTCGAATCTGCCAGGAGCAACTTGGAAACTCAATGGGGCAGTTCTACTCTGTCCTGTGGGGTCGCTATTAGTTGGAATCGACTGGATGGCACTGTGTTTTTTTTTTTTTTTAAATAACACAAGTTCTTATTCTGTCAATTAGTGTTTAATACCTGGCAGTAGAGTAGGGGCAAGGGTAAGACAGGGAAGAGATGGGGCTGGCTGAATTAAATAAGGGCTACATTTCAAGGCCCTCTGTGCTTGACCAGCTATAATTAAATCTTAAACATAAGTGCAGACCACCATATAACTTTATTGCTGGCACCCCATAACTACTTGTGATTAACAAACTAGGTGCGTAGACAAGATAAGGGGCTACATTTCAAGGTCCTATGTGCTTGACCAGCTATAAATCACTGATAATCCTTCCGAGTTCTTTTTCAAGGCCTCACCAGGTGCAGAGCATGAGCAGTAAAGATCAACGTGGACTATGAATGACCTTCCACAGGATACAAACGTGAGCACGGACCCCTCGCTGGGGCTTCGACTAAGATCCAGAGGCATCAAACATGTGCAACATTCCAGGATAAGTCCTGTTCGACATCCCGGCAGCCTTTGCGACAGACTCCATCTTGGTTCCAGCGACCGACCTATGCGAGGAAGTCCATCTTGAGTTCTAACTGCGCTCGCATTAGATTTTCATAATCTCTCCCCTTCTCCTAGAAATCTCCACCCATCTAATGAATAAAGGTAATGCCTTTTTCCCACCTAAAAACTTTTATAAGCCCTAGGGGATCGTTTGTTCAGTGAGAGACTGGAGGCTAGCGTAGTTGGAAACCCCTCTCCCTCTCTCCTTCTTGAGCCCTTTACTCTGTCCCTTGTAAGCCTTTGTTCTTGTGGAACCTCTGAGCCTCTCCTGGCCATTCTTGGCAGAAGAAGGTAAGAACTTAAGCAGGGCTTAGTCCTGAGCAGAGAAGCCCTGCCTTGTAGCAAGAGGGTGCTTTTTCCCAGTGATTGAAAGTCAGACACTTCGGGAATACCTATCACCTCCAAATGTAATTATAGTAAATGAATTGAGAAGGAGTACCCCTTCATGGCTAAGGACAAATGCTGACGGCCAGAGCTACAGAAATACCCTCCTGACATAGTGAAGACAAGCAGTGCCTCAGACATGAAAATTGACTCTGTTACAAAAACAATAGCAAATTAATAATGGATGTGAAACGTAATCAAAAGTAAAAGAATCATAACCCTTTGCCATCAAGTCGATTGCAACTCATAGAGACCCTAAAGGACAGAGTAGAACTGCCCCATAGGGTTTCCAAGTAGCTGCTGGTGGATTCAAAATGCCAACCTTTTGGTTACCAGCTGAGCTCTTAGTTGCTACACCACCAGCACACCCACAAAGTGACCATATGGAGTTAGAAATTCAAGACTTAGGCTTAACGTAATTCACCCCACCCCCCCCCAAAAAAAATGCAGGGGAGTGAATTTTGGGAAATAGTAAATTCTTAAATGTTGCAATGGAAGAGAAGTTTTGTGTTTTCCTATTTTTATATAAAATATTTAGTTTTTGAAAAAAACAAAACCAAACTCAGTGCTTCAAGTTGATTCTAACTCATAGCGACCCTATAAGACAGAGTAGAGCTGCCTCATGGAGTTTCCAAGGAGCGCCTGGCAGATTCGAACCGCCAACCCTTTGGTTAGCAGCCTAGCACTTAACCACTACACTACCGGGGTTTCCCAATTCCCCTTGTTTATAATGACTGTTTTAAACCAAGGTTTTTCTATTTGTGGGTTCTCATTTGTCTGAGAGTACATCATAATATAATAATCTTATTTTCTGCAAACCAGAATTGACTTTGGTTTTCTAGAAGTTACTCCAAAAAAAAAAAAAAGCCAAACACGTTGCCATCAAGTAGATTCTGACTCATAGCCACCCTACAGGACAGGGTTCAACTACCCCTTAGAGTTTCCAAGGAGCAGTTGTTGGATTGGAACTGCCGTCCTTTTGGTTAGTAGCCATAGCTCTTAACCATTACACCACCAGGGTTTCCATAAAGATATTTCAGGATCATAAATATCTACCAGTACAAAGCAAAACCAAACCCATTAATGATAAGAAAATAAGCAGAACATGTCCAGATGATGTTAATGACACACGATTCCAAAAGTCCTGTTCAAAAGAATCATAAGGAATAAAGCAAGGAAGTTAAGCAGGCAATAGATAAGAAATTTGAACACTTTCTTGCAGGTAATACAAGGTGATTAGGAATATTTCTCTTTCCAGGCCATCCATGAGCTCTGAGTGTATTTTGGAAATAAAGAGTGTGTGAAATAATATTCTACACAGAGGCTACAGAGAAAGTCTGGTCTATCATCCAAAAGTTGCTTGGAGCAATACACCAAATTTAATTGCAAAGAGGAGCAATTAGTTAGCAAATTAGGTACGACCCAGGAGAAGAGATACCCACATAGGGAATGAGTGACTATTTCCTACATAAAGAGAACTTGGTATTTCAAAAGGAAGTTGAATTCCTGTTGAAAAAATAGAATACATCTTAAACAATTTAAGTATTTAAAAAGACGTGAAAACACCATCAAAGAGAAAGAAGTGACTACAGCAAGGCCAAAAAGGGTAAATATAAATTATTAATATGTTGGTATTGTATTTTAATTCAGGGCTATTATTTAATTTGAGGATCAATATTAGTAAAAGAATTCCAGACACCTGAGATAATGATACATCTTCGTCTGAAGATGTATTCTTTGCTTAAGGCTGCAGCTGTAGATTTCTATCTGAATTAAATACATTTCAAGTGTTTTAAATACATATAATTCTCAATAATTGGTCTACTGCTGGCAATAATAATAATTAATTTTAAAAGTTACTCATTTTGAGAAATAACCTCTTAAGGAAACTAGAAGTGAGAAATCATATACTCATAAATATTAATTAAACACATTTTGCTATGCTGATAATAAAATATTGCCCTTATTAATGAAATCATTTATATGAGAACAACACTCCTTCTTTTAGGGAAAATATGAAACACTTATTTCTTCCAAATTATAAGCTCATGAAAAAAAAATTTAGTTCAACATTTTTGGTTCTTATTCTATTATGGTATACATTACCCAAATAAAATCAGACCATGTACATGGAAGGAATAAGATATCTCGTAACTACATTTGCTAAACGTTTTATGCATTATTTTTATTTCCACTAGGAACACTTTATTTTGTCTTAAAATAAGGCAATATGCCCAAATATTATTATGATTAAAATATATAAATGTAAGAAAGTTGGGTTTTTTAGCAATAAGGTCAATTTTTAGTCAACAAATAAGAATGAGATTTACTAGAATCTTAATAGGAAATTATAGAGTTGGCTTTTTACATTCTCACCACAATCACCAACTTTAATCACCCTCTTCTGCTTCATGGTCAATATCATTTTCTAATAGAAATTTCTTTTAATGTAATTTAATAGCATACCATGTTGGGGCATAACTTTGTGCTATATTCTTATTAAAAGAAATCACAGGATGTAACATCAAGGTAATAAAAGACATGTGAATCATCATGTAGTAGAATCGAGAGCTCATCAGTGAAATAGCGTTAGATTTTAAAGGCCAGAAATTATATAGTAAAATCTTTGAAAATCAGAACCTATGTAAGGCAAAACATGTCAGAGAAGGAAAACTCACCGGGCGATTATGAGGTAGAATTATTAATAGAGAGCAATAGAAAAGTGGTAAGACTGCGCCCTGCCGAAGGCAGAAAACTTGTGCGACCTGGAAAACAAGGCAGGCCCTTTGAATTCTGCCTGTCACAGTTTTCACTGTAATAGGGACTACATTGATTGGAAAAATATTCCTAGAAGTTGATCAACCTGACAGTTAACTGAGTTGAGGTTTTCAGCTGGCTGTAACTGCTAAAGATGCATTTTGCCTTCACAATAATCTACGAAAGAACCTGTGTGCTTCACTCACATTCTTATGTAATTAGCTAGTTATTGTTTTTTTTCCCAAAATAAAGACAAGAGATCTGATGTACTACTGTTTTAAGTAAAATGGTATATCTTAGGTATGTAAAATGGTTTATACCAGCTTAAAGCTCATGGTCCTTTTTTACAAGCCCAGTGTTTTTTTCAAGACTTGCGTCAGTTTCATCCCATTGGCTTACTAAGTAAACACAAAAGTCTTGAATAAAATATATTAAATAAAGTACTAAGGTGGAATGGTTTAGGAGGTAATGTGAACAGTAGACTGAGAGAAGAAAACATTCCAGGCTTCAAAAAAAAGAAAAGAAAAATAATCAATAATTAATGTATTAATTAAAAATTATAAACCCCCTTTCCATTAGACACTATTCTATTTTCAAGGTTATAAAACAAGGATCTTAAAACAAGAGATAATCAGATTGCAGTGATTGGTTATAATTAATAAATGTTAACAAGTTTGGGAAAATTCATTGTTTTTCCATTATCACACCTAGGGATGTGGAAATAGCTTGGTAACAGAGTTGAAATCCAGAACTTGTGAAAATCTTGAAAATTTAGGTGAAAACTTTGAGTCTCAATTTTTTAGCCTCTAATGAGAAGTGGGGATGTAAACACCTTATTTTAAAACAAAAGAATAAGAATATGATAAAGGAACAATTTATGCTGGCAGTAATATAATTCAATTGTACTAATATAATCCTGAATTTACAATCAACACCCATGCAAGCAGCAGTCAAGAAATCAAATGGTGTTTTGGATTGGGAAAATTTGATGCAAAAGACCTCTTTAAAATGTTAAAGAACAAAGAGGTCACTTGATGGACTAAAGAGCTCCTGGCCCACACCATGCATGGTGTTTTCAATCACCTCATATGCGTGCAAGAGCTTGACGATGAATAAGCAAGACTAAAGAAGAGTTGACACCTTTGATTTATGGTGTTGGCAAAGAATATTGGATATACAATGGACTGCAAAAGAACAAACAAATCTGACTTGGAAGAAGTACAGGTAGAATGCTCCTTAGAGGCAAGGATGGAAAGACTTTGTCTTACATACTTTGGACAGGTTATCAGGAGGGACCAGTCTCTGGAGAAGGACATCATGCTCGGTAGAGTAGAGCATCAGCGAAAGACAGGAAGATGCTCAATGAGACAGATTGACACAGTGGCTGGAACAATGCTCTCAAGTACAACAGTTATGAGGATGCTGAGGACCAGGCAGTGTTTCTTTGTGTTGTACATAGGGTTGCCATGAGTAGGGACTGATTTGGTGGCATATAACAACAGCGTCAATATAATCCTTAAGGAGCCCTGGTGGCAACAGTTAAGTCCTTCATTGCTAACTGAAAGTTCAGCAATTCAAATTCACCCAGCAGCTCCACTGGAGAAAGACTTGATGATCTGCTTCCGGAAAGATTACAGCCAAGAAAAACCTTTGGGACATTTCCATCTGTCACATGGGGTTGCTATGATTTGCAATCGACATCACGGCACCCAACGACAGCAATACAATCTCTAGGATAATCCTGAGAAGACTTCTCTGAAGAAGTGACATTTGAGCTGAGTCCTAAATAGTTAGAAGGAGAAACTATGTAAAGAACATTCTAGGCAGATGAAAGAGCAAAAGAAGATCCTTGAGGTTTGCATTCTTAAAAACCTAAAGAACTGATTGCTTTGTGGGGGGGATGTTTTAGTCAATGATATCGGAAATAAAGGAAGGGGCCAAGTTACATAGCAGTTTTCAAGTCCTGGAAATAAATTCAGATTATTCCAAGTACAATGAGAATCCATGAAAGTGCTTTTAGCATGGCAGTAAAATAATGGAATTTACACCTCTTAAATATCCACACTGTTTTTTTCCTGTACACAATGTATTGTATTGGAACAAGACTATTACAGTCATCCCAGCAATAAGAGGATAGGCTGAACTAAGAAGTTAGCCATAGAGATGACGAAAATGAGCATATTTTGAAAGTTCCAGCGTAGTGAGTAGTGTGCATGCGGCTGCTAGTATGTCTGCTCCTGAGACCATGAAAATTGGTTCCAGAATGTAGCAAATAAACCCCCTCTCGCTCCACTGACCTGATCTCTCCCCTCCACAGAGCAGGGCTGCCAGTGACCAGAAATCATGATTAGGGCAATGCTCTAGGGCTTGTTCAGATAGCTGGAGGTAATGAATGGCAAGAGGATGGGAAGTGGTTGTAGGGATTTATTTTGACAATGATGCTTCCATTGTAACCCTAATAAGAAAAATATGGATATCATGGAACAATAGGAAATAAAATGGGTTGGGTTAAATGGATTATATGTCTCGAGGTTATGCATTAATAAATGTTAAATAAAATTGGAGCCCTGTTGGTATAATGGTTAGGAGTTCTGGCGGTTAACCAAAAGTTCAGCAGTTTGAATCCACCAGCTTTTCCTTGTAAACCCTGTGGTCTATTGCCATATAGGAGGTAGTTATAGAGAAAGTTGTGAAATAGAATGCCTGGCCTCAGTGGCTTACACATTCATTAAAAGAGGTGAGTCAGGCACATAAAAATGTAAAACAAACATGCAGAACCTTACTCCCTGAGTCACAAACAAAAGGAAAAGCAGAGTCCTGGTTGAGTATACAGTGTGAGGGACTGGAGTCTATGTGTAAACAAAGATCAAAAATAAACAGAAAACCTTCAAATATACATGTGAAATTGAAAGAAAGAATAATGTTTGGAAATAGGGAAAACTTTCAAAGAAGTGAAGTGGTTTGCGGAAGTCCTCAATTAAAAGAAGGAGGGGATTAGATTTGGTTCTAAATTTAACTGAATTAAAGGTCTCAGTTGTGTTCTCCCCTCTTATACTGGAAGATTAATAAAAAATGTATGGATCTTATAGGAATGATTTTAATGCAAATCTAGAATTATAAATCAGTTGTATACTCATTTTATTGATTGAATTGATTTTCTCTGCAGGTGAGTTAATTGCTCCTGGTTTCACATCAGATTGCCCTGGATCACAGAATTTAAGTGTCAGAAAGAAACAGAAATTATAAAGGCCAATGCCCATGTCACAATTCAGTTATCAAAAAGGAAAATGCAGCCAAGAAGAGCAAATCCACAGATAGACAACAAATTAAAAGTAACGGAAACCAATATCAGTACAATGATGGAATTTGTTCTCTTAGGATTTTCTGATGTTCCCAAATTCCATTGGTTTCTTTTTGGAGCTTTCTTAGTGATTTATATGATTATTCTGATGGGCAATGGTATCATCATTCTAATAACAAGAGTAGACCCCACACTTCAGACCCCCATGTATTTTTTTCTCAGCAATTTTTCCTTCCTAGAAATCTGTTATGTGTCTGTTACTCTTCCTAGAATGCTCATGGATCTTTGGACCCAGAAAGGAAACATTTCTTTTTTTGCTTGTGCTACACAAATGTGCTTTGTCCTTATGCTTGGAGCCAAAGAGTGCCTTCTCCTGGCGGTGATGGCCTATGACCGTTATGTGGCCATTTGTCACCCTCTGCACTATCCTGTAGTCATGAATCAAAAAATGTGTGTCCAGCTAGTGGCTGGCTCCTGGATCAGTGGGATTCCTGTTGAGATAGGGCAAACAGGCCAGATATTCTCTCTGCCCTTTTGTGGTTCTAACCAAATCAATCACTTCTTCTGTGACATTCCCCCAATCCTCAAGCTGGCCTGTGGTGACATCTTTGTCAATGAGATGGTGGTCTATATATTTGCTGTAGTATTTGTCACTGTTCCTTTTGTGTTGATACTTGGGTCCTATAACAGAATTATATATCAACCATCCTCAAGTTGCCATCAAACACAGGACAGACCAAAGCCTTTTCCACCTGTTCTTCCCACCTCATAGTTGTAGTTTTATTCTATGGATCAGCTACTATTACCTATTTAAAACCTAAATCCAACCAATATGAAGAAACAGACAAACTTCTCTCTCTTTTCTACACCATTTTGACCCCATTGTTTAACCCTATGATATACAGTCTGAGGAACAAAGATGTTACTGAAGCATTGAGAAAATTTCTTCTCAAATCATTAGCGTTATGACACACTTGAACTAACAGAACTTTTACAATCCAAGAATAAAATCAGCAACTCAAAAAACAGTGGGCAAATCATTTGAATAAAGACTGTCATGGATTGAATTGTGTCCCCCAAAAATGTATGTATTGATTTGGCTGGGCCGTGATTCCCAGTATTGTGCGATTTTCTACCATTTTGCCATCTGATGTGATTTTCCTGTGTGTTGTAAATCCTACCTCTGATATTAATGGGACAGGATAGGCGGCAGTTATGGTAACGAAGCAGGGCTCATCCACAAGATGAGGCTGTAGTTGGAGTCAATGTCTTCTGATATAAAGGAGAGAAGTGAGCAGAGATGAGAGGGGACCTCATACCACCAGGAGAGCAGCCCCAGGGGCAGAGCACGTCCTCGGGACCCAGGGTTCCTGCACTGAAAGCCTAGTCCAGGGAAAGACTGATGACAAGAACCTTCATCCAGAGCCAGCAGAGAAAGTGTTCCCCTGGAGCTGACACCCTGAATTTGGACTTCTAGATTACGTGCGGGAATAAACCATTTGTTAAACCCATCCACTTGTGATTTCTGTTAAAGCAGCACTACATGACTAAGATAACAGTTTTTTAAAAAGACACACAAATATCTAATAAGTATAGATAAATATGCTCAACATCTTTAGTTATTAGAGGAATGCAAATTAAAATCAAAATGCGATACCACAAAACATCCATCAGAATAGGGAAAACAATTAAAAATTCTAACAATGCCAAGTGCTGGCAAAGGGGTGGGGCTACTGACAATCTCATGCACCTGGACAGTTGGAGTGTAAAAGGATATAATCACTCTGAAAAACACTTTAGCTCTTTCTCAAAAGGCTAAACATATACCTACAATATGACTCAACCATTCTACTCCTCAGTTTTTGTCCAAAAAGAAACGAAAACATATTTCACATTAAAAATTATACATGAATATACATAACAACTGTATTCATAATAACCAAAACTTCAAAATAACACAAATGTCTATCAACAGATGAATGAATAAACAAATCACGGTATATGTATCCAATGGAATTCCATTCTGCGATAAGGTGGAATTAACTACATTTATATACAAAACAGCATAGGTAAATATTAAAAATCATACTGAGTAAAGGATTCCAGACATAAAGTACATTCTTATTATAAATGAACTCTTACAGAAATATGATCGGTGACCTTCTCTAGTGAAGAATGTATGAAAGGAATAGATTGCAAAAGTGCACAAGGAAACTTTTCAGAATGATGTAAATGTTCTGTATCTCAACTGTGGAAATGGTTTTACAAGGGAGTACATCTGTCAAATTTCATCAAATAGATTTTAAAAGATGTATTTTATTTTATGTAAGTTATTCCTCAATAAAGTTTCTAAAATAAGAATAAAGTCATACTGACATATGGCAATAACATGTTACCAGAAACAAATATATCTAATAAATCTATTAAAATGCATGAATACGTACTATGAATGGAAGCCCTGGTGGCATAGTGGTTAAGCGCTACGGATGCTAACCAAATGACGGGCAGTTTGAATCTACCAGGCACTCCCTGGAAACTCTATGGGGCAATTCTACTCTGTCCTATAGGGTCGCTGTGAGTCGGAATGGACTCATAGGCAGTGGGTTGGTACTAAGAATAATTACCCTATTTATGAAAATTTCCATGTTTAAATTTTAACTAAATGTCATACAGATATATGTTATTTTTATTTCTTAGCACACTATTATGCTTTTGAAACTAGCTTTTAAGTATAATAATATAATAAAATATAACTAAAGTCTCAGAACTCTCTGGGTTAGAAAAATAGATTATATGATGCTCCTACTGATACTTTTCCACTATTCTCCTGTCACTTTGTTATAGTGTGATGCCTTGCATGTTGCTGTGATGCTGAAAGTTATGCAACAGCTTTTTCAAATTCCAGCAGGGTCACCTAAGTTGGGCAGGTTTCAGCAGATTTCCAAACTATGACTAGGAAGAAGGTCCTGATGATCAGCTTCTGAAAAAGCAAAGGCCAGTGAAAAACCTTATGAACAGCAGCAGAATATTGTCTGATATAGTGCCAGAAGATAGGCCTCTCATGTTCGAAAAAAGGCACACAAAATACGACTGGGGAAGTGTTGCCTCTTCAAAGTGGGGTTGACTTTTTAATGGAGTAGAGTTTTTTTAGAGTTTTTGGGACCTTCATTTGCAGATGTGGCATGGCTCAAAATGAGAAGAAACAGCTGCAAACATCTACTAATTATCAGAGAGTTGAACATAAAAAAAAAAATAAGGGCATGAATGTAGGAAAATTGGAAGCTGTCAAAAATGAAATGCAATGCATAAAGATTGATACCATAGGCATTAGTGAGCTGAAATGAAACAGAATTGACCATTCTGAATCTGACAACCATATGGTCTACTATGTCAGGAATGACAAATTGAAGAGGAATGGCGTTATATTCACCTTCAAAAAGAGTCAAGATCTATCCTGAAGTACAACGCTGTCAGTGATAGGATAATATCCATACGCCTACGAGGAAGTCCAGTGAATATAAAAATTGTTCAAATTAAATCACCAAACACTAATGTCAAAGATGAAGATACTGAATATCTTTAACAACTTTTGCAGTCTGAAATTGATCAAACCTACAATCATGATGTGATTGGAATGTGAAATATGGAAAAAAAGAAAGAAGGATCAGCAGTTGGAAAATATGGCCTTTGTGATAGAGATAATGGCAGAGACTTCATGGTGGAATTTTTAAGACCAAAGAGTTATTCCTTGCAAATATCTTTTTTTTTTTTCTACAAAACAAACAGTGACTATATACATGGGTCTAACCAGATGGAATAGGCAGGCATCAAATAGACTACATGTATAGAAAGAGAGGGTGGAGAAACTCAATATCATCAGCATAAGACCAGGAGCTGATTGTAGAACAGGCTGTCAATTGCTTATATGCAAGTTCAAGTTGAAGCTGAAGAAAATTAAAATGAGTTCACAAGAACCAAAGTACAAATTTAAATATATCCCACCTGAATTTAGAGACTACCCCAACAATAGGTTTGAAGCACTGAACACTAATGACCAAAGAGCAGACGAGTGGTGTAATGACATGAAGGATATCATACATGAATAAGTCATTAGAAGATAGGAAAGAAAAATAAATAAATAAAACAGACTAATGGATGTCAGAAAGACTCTGATATTTGTTCTTGAACTTAGAGTAGCAAAACAAATGGAAATAAATAAATAAATAATGAAGTAAAAGAGCTGAACAGAAGATTTCAGAGTGGCTCCAGAAGACAAAATAAAGTACTCTAATGAAATATGGCCATTCCAAAGAATAATGACCAAACAGAATGCAGAAATTGAATGATTTTGAGAACATCACATGCGAAGAAAGCAAGAGGTCATTAAAAAGACAGGAAAAAAATAAAGACCAAAATGGATGTCAGAAGGGACGCTGAAACTTGCTCTTGAACATCAAGTAGCTAAAGCAAGAAGAAGAAATGATGAAGTAAAATAGCTGAACAGAAGATTTCAAAGGATGGCTGGAGAAGACAAAGTAAAGTATTATAATGACATGTGCAAAGACTAGGAGTTAGAAAAACCAAGGGGAAAAACACGATCAGCATTTCTCAATCTGAAAGAACTGAAGAAAAAATTCAATCGAGAATTAATCTCACATACTTTGGACATTGTGTAAGGAGGAATCAATCCTTGGAAAAGGACAACAAAACAGAGAGTCACCAAAAAAAAGAAGACCCTCAACCAGATGGATCGATACCATGACTGCAACAATGGGCTCAAGCATAACAACAATCATAAGGATGGTGCAGGACCAGGCAGTGCTTCGTTCTGTTGTACACAGAGTTGCTATGAGTTGGAACTGAATCAAGGCTCCTAACAATGACATTTAGATGAGACCAAGAAAAAAGACAAGATAGTGGAGCCAAGATCCCAAATGAAAAATGACAAATTTCTCATTCCAGGCAAGTGGCCTTAAGAGTCTCCCCAGTAATTGGTGACAGCTGTGGGTTTCTCAAGCCAAAGGGGAGGGTGCTTCAACGTATTCTACCCTGGTTTCACCACAATGTAGTGAGCTTGGAGTGGCATACAAATTACCTTATCTGATCATTGTTCTATGGATCTGAAGGTGCTGATTCAGACCTAATATAGAGAACTATGTGACAATGAATGATCATAGACTTTGCACAGAGTGAACACTATAGGACTGGGGAACTAGCTTCAATATGTGAGAGAAAGGGTGAAACACCTAGTTAGTGACCAAAAGTGAAAATTTTGGCAGAGTCTGACCAGACATTCCCCAAACTTATTTCCTTTCCTTGAGCACCCAATTAAGTAATATTCCCTAGTTCCCTCCTATTTAAATTGTGCTGTGGAATTAGTTTCTACCCTGGCATGTGGGTAAATGTGATGCATCTTGCTTATACTATGTGTTTAATTATAGTTGACTGAAAGCTGAAGCTGAAGATCCAGCAGGGGCTACAAAGAACACTTCACCACCACCACCATTGTCTTTGGTAATTATGATTTATAAGGACACTACAGGACAGAGTAGAACTCTAAATTCAAGACTGTAAACTTTACGGGAGCTGACTGCCTCATCTTTCTCCCATGCAAAGAACACCTAGAGAACAAAAAGTGGAACTGTAGGAAGGAAAGAACTGAAGAAGAACTGACACCTTTGAACTGTGGTGTTGGTGAAGAATATTGAATAATTCA
The DNA here is from genome assembly GCF_030014295.1 of Loxodonta africana. Classification (NCBI taxonomy): domain Eukaryota; kingdom Metazoa; phylum Chordata; class Mammalia; order Proboscidea; family Elephantidae; genus Loxodonta; species Loxodonta africana. The sequence continues at coordinate 23,690,503 of NC_087348.1, read as the reverse complement.
TGGACTCCCAAAAGAACAAACAAACCTGTTTTGAAGAAATACAGCCAGAATGCCCCTTAGAAGCAAGAATGGGAGGCTAAGTCTCAAATACTTTGGACATATCATCAGGAAGGATCAGTCCTGGAGAAGGACATCATGCTTGGTAAAGCAGGTCAGTGAAAAAGAAGAAGACCCCAACGGGATGAATTGTCACAGTAGCTGCTGCAATGGGCTCAAACATGAAAATGATTGTGAGAATGACACAGGACTGGGCAGTGTTTCATACTGTTGTACATGGGATTGCTATGAGTCAGAACTGACTCGACAGCACCCAACAACAACAACAAAAAATAAACAAGACAAAAATATGAATTGAAAATTTATAACCGTACTGACTACTATGGTTTGTTAGTACTTGACAAAGAAGATAAAAACTTTAAAAATAATGATATGATTTTCAGAGATCATGTAAGTGGTATACTTAGGAACAGGACATTCATCTCTTTTCCAGTACCAATAAAATATTTACAAAAATTGTTCATGCTCATTCTCTGACAAAGATAATTTCAATAAACACCAAAAACCACAAATTAAAAATAAATTAGCAAAAGTTTAAATACTTAAAAAATATAACAATTTTGGAAAATAAACATTTAAATACCTTAAATAGAAGAACAATGTAGGTATATTCAAACTAGTGCGAATAAAATTGGTATGTTAAATTTTTAGGGATCTTGCCATATAAATCTAATGAAGAAAACACAAAGTTCAAATATTGTCCAAGCATTGATCAAATTTCCTACCCATAAAAGTTTTATTATTAAACATAAAAGAAAATGAACACACTTGTATTGTTTCCTCCATTTTGATTATTGGAGAGTATTTACCAGAATCCATATGGTGTAACCACATAAGGCTTTTATTTAAAGGCAAAAGATACTGTGCAGTGAGGAAAAGAAAATAAAAGAAAGCATTGAAAGTCTGAAACATAATTAGCAAAAGGAACTCCCCAGGGCCCTTTCTTTGCATACACAAAGCTGCAGTTTTGCTTGAGACTAAAATCTATGCAAGGAATCTTTGTTTCATGTGAAGTTCAGACAGCAAAGCAAGTTGGGATTGGGGTTTGGTTTTCTCTTGGTCATGTAATCAAGTGAGGTTTGTCAAGCCAGCTAGCACAGTTGAAAATCCTCTGTAAAGAAATCCCAGGATATTTTCAGACCTTACCAAAAAACCAAACCCATTGCGTCAAGTCTATTCCAAATCATAGTGAGCCCATAGGACAGAGTAGAACTACACCGCGGAGTTGCCAAGGAGCACCAGGTTGATCTCAACTGTTGACATTTTGGTTAGTAGCCAAGCTCTTAACCACTGTGCGACAATATAATAAGGTCCATTTATTTTATAAAAAAAAAAATTTTTTTTTTTTTAAGAGTTAAAAAAAAAAAAAAAAAGCTAGACATCCAGAGAGAAGGATAGAGCTTTCCCAGTACAGGTGTCTATCACCTCTATTTCCATAATGGTAATGACTACATTCAGTAACCTGTGAAACCACTGCATTAATTTCCCAATGCTGTGTAACAAACAGCCAACAAACTTTGCAGCTTAAAATGACGTAAATTTACTATCTCACTGCTTCTGTAAGTCAGATGTTTGGTAAGGTATGATTGGTTTCTCTGCTTACAGTCTTAAAGGTGAAATGAAAGTGTCCCATGGGCTGAGTTCTTGTCTGAAGAATTTTAGGAATAATACGTGATTCCAAGCTCCTTGAGGTTGTTGGCAGAATCCAATTTCTTGTAGTTGTAGGACTGAAGTCCTGTTTCCTTAAGAGATGTCAGCCAGAGGTTACTATCAGCTCCTAGAAGCCATTCACAGTCCATGCCATGTGACCCTTTCCATCTTTCTCACCTTGAATCTCTGATTTCCTCTGTCTTTGAACTCTGGGCCTAGATTTAAAGGAATCCTGTGATTAGGTCAGTTCAAGTGATTTGAGACTCTAATTATATCTGCAAAATCCTTTCACACAACATCTGGATTAAAGTTTGAATAACTGAAAGAAGGGATGTGTGCACTGTGGGGCAGAAGTGTTGGAGGCCGTCTTAGAATTTTACCTACCATAGTTACAAAATTAATACAAAAATTAGGGAAAATGATTAAAAATATATGAAAGCAAAAATTGAATAAAATAATAAAAAATGGAATCAGTAAAAGTTGATGGAGTAGTCCTTTGAAAACAGAGCTAAGTAACTATGCAAGTTGTACTGAGGGGCGGGGGGACAAAGCAAACATGGTCATTACTAGGAATAACAGAAAATGTGACCTCAGAGATTCAAGAGATTTTTTCACATTATAGAAAGTTGTTCACATAAAACTTGGCTAACTCTGTAAATAACAGAACCGAAAGCACTGTATTCTAAGAAAATACCAATTTCACAAATACATAAACACATACATGTATATATACAGATATAATTCTAGTGGAAACAATTGTAACCATGACAAAAGTATCGCATTCCATTGCTCAATATTTTAAAATCTATTAACTCAAATTAGTTCAATGAGTCAGATGCCATTTCAGAGGCACAATATATTTTGTCACAAGAATAAATCAAATAGTGAAGGTGATTTGAAAAAATCGGCTTATTTTCATATGAAATATAGTAAACTCCCCAAATTGATCACAATCTCAAAATAATATGAAGGACTGCTCTCCAATGCTATTTTCCTCATCTTTTGACAATAAAAGACATGCTAAGTCTGTGTTTTATAAGGATTTGTTTTTTACTTTCTGTTTCAATTTTATATTAAACACATCTTACGTTGTCTGTAAGTGTTTTGGAAGCAAAGTGGGGTAGTGGCAGCTATAATAAAATTGTAGCTTCTGAAGATAAGGGGGTCTAACTAGCTTAATGAATTTGTGATAGAAGCCTTCTACTTTCAGTCAAGATGGAGGAACATGACCTAATTTATGTCAAGATTAAAACAATGTAAAATCCAGAAACTTATATGAAACGATAGCTATCAATACATTAGAAAAAAACCAAAGAAGGACAACACTATCTACAGTTTCTAGGAAAATTTTGCCTAACCCCAGGCCACAACAATTTTCTCCTGTATTTTCTTCTAGAAATTTTAGCGTTTTAGGCTTTATATTTAGGTCAATGATCGCAATTTGTTACTTTTTATTATTTTTTCTCTAAAATTTTAACAACAGAATTTATTATTCCAATTGACTTAGATGTCCCCTGAAACCATGGCCCCTAAACCCCCACCTCTGCTACGCTGACTTTCGAAGCATTCAGTTTATTCAGGAAACTTCTTTGCTTTTGGTTTAGTCCAGTTGTAATTTTTATTTTTATAATGGTATGAGGGATGGATCTAAGTTCATTTTTCAATAGAGAAATATAATCTTACCAGCACAAATTATTGAAGCTTATCCTTTCTCTAGTGAATTGCCTTTCCAATTTTGTTGAAAACCAATTAAGCATATTATGTTGACTTATTTCTGAATTTTATAATCGGTTCCATAGTAAATTGATGAATACTCTAAGAATATATAAATTAAAATAAAATTGCAGGAAACATAGGAGACATATTTCTATAGGCAGTCAAGGATAGAAGAGATAATCAAACCTGGGGAGTTGATCCTAGAAAAAAAAAAATAGAAAAAAATGGCTCAAATAACATTTGGTTCCAAATTAGAATATAAGAGTGAATACAGGAATCTCAGTTGTGTCTAATAAACTATTTTTATACTGACTATAAAACTTTGTTGGAAGAGAGTTGTACTCTGTAGTTATGATTGTTCCTTTCATATACAGTACTGCAGATTTAAATTGCTTCTATTTGACACAGTCTAGAGGTATACCTTGATATAGTTTATACCTATGCTGTTCATGACAAAACATAATTAATTAGTTCTTCAGCCAGGGTTTTGTTAGTTTATTTTTTAAGGTTGATCACAGTAAATAAAGCATGGACTTATAATGGTGAGAGAAGCCTAGGTTTGCTATATTGCAAGGTACAAGTAGCAGAATTAAGAGAGAAATACTAAAAAATTGGAGCTAAGAAAGGGCCTCAAATACACAACTTTGTTGGTGAACAGTCTCCAGTGAATAAGTGGTATTGCTCTGTCTAGGGCATTCTTGCTCTCTGCCAAGATCTGTTTGGGACTGGGACCTGAATTCCACAGAGGAGCAACAGAAAGTATAGCTTTAGCCAGAGTTTCTAGAAAAACAAATTAGAATGGGTGGCAAGCAGAGGAATCAATTAAATATTGAAGCGACCTATCAGAAAAGAAATACAATTACAATAGAAAAGAAATACAATTATAATAGGAGGGATATTTTTATTTAAGGAGAACTGGTTGGTTTGAAAGCACACGTATTCTGGAAGAGATGTTAGTTTCAGTTAGGAGGGGAAAAAATCTTATTAAAGCAAAAGTTTATTACTATATATATGTATTTAAATCTTTGAACTTAAACAGTTCTACTGAGGAGAAAAAAAGCAACTATAATCAAATCTAGAGAGTAAGTATGACATTTTCTCTGTTGATATGATTTTTGTGTTGGTATTTTATATTTATTTTAAGACACTATAAAACTGAGAATCACAGTTCAACAAAAACATTAAAAGCAATCTTAAGCTAAAAAATGGACACTCGGACCGCAAATTTGGGTTTCTCACTTTCCTAATTATGAAGTTAACTAAAAAGAAAATTGATCCTAAAACAATTTGAGTGTCATAAAACTCACTATCATGCAGCATGTTTAATGATAGAAATAAATCAGGTAAATTGCCAGAAGGTTTGTTTGGAGTAAGTCACTTAGAAGCAAAATGTTAGTTTACCCTTATTTACATATGCTTCTATGACTCACTACCCAATACCATGCTTAATATTTTAATGGAGAGTCAAATCTCTGATTTTTTTTTTCTCAAACATTTAATTTCCTAGAAATATGCCCCTATTTAGAATGGTAGAATTAAATAATAATAATAAAAATAATAATTCACAAGCATGGGACTTCTTATTAAAAAAAATTCCACGTGGCATGGTTCTTTCTATCTTAAAAGAAATACTAAAAAGTTTTAAGTTAACACTTCAATTTTCTTGAGAAATTTGAGAAAGAAAACTTGTCTTAAAGGATTCAGGGGCGATGTCCAGTGTTTCTACTTACAGCTGCTATCAGACCGGGTAAAACCCTAACCAACGGACATCGGGCACATAAGGAAAAATGATAGCGACATAAAAGTGGACTCTCTTGGTCAGACTCCTTTTTGTGTAATAACTAGCACTGGAAACCCTTTTCTTTACTTATATCTGAAGAGATATTTTATTATGTCTTATGAAATTATGAGTTTAGTCGGAACTTCTTAATGTTCTCTCAACATAATGATTTCTTACAGTATACTACATTACATTCAGAATTATAGTTTAAAAATATTATGTGACTTACATTCTGTTAGTTTAATATAGGGGAACACTGTGGAATACGAAAAATTGGCCCTGTGTTATGGGAAGTTGTTGGATTAGGGGACGATAAGACACAAGCGAAAAGTCTCGTAAAACCAATAGCGAGTGTCAGTGAGTGACACACAGTTCAGAAGTCAAAGAGTAGAGACTGAGCTCACACTGAAACTTAATCTCTAAGAGATTCATGGGAGTCATCTCACTTGGTGAGTAAAATAATTTTACTTTTATTTATTTTCCATAACTTGACTTTGATGATCAGGTAACATGTGTAATATTATATAAATACATAAGATACATAATTGAGACCCACACATGGAAACCACATTTGGTCTCATATCAGTCTCTCTCCGTATAGTTTTATTACATTACAATTACTTAGAAGGACATTTTATATAGACATGTGGAAGTAGAGAGAAAAACGTCTTTATGGCAAACAGAAAAACTTGGTAAATATCAGATGCAAAAATAACGCATACTCAAGTGTCAATGTCAAAAGTAGTAAGGATGGAAGAATGTTTCCTGTAAGAGAACAGTGAATAATTTGAATACGTAACAATCTTGCTCAACAATTATATGATACATGTCTTATTCTGGAGAGTCCTTAATTACAAATATGATCATAATTACAGAATATAACAATGCCATATAATAAACTAAGTAAATTTTAGCTAAGCTCTTTATAACTTCTCCTTAGTTCTCACAACTCTATGGTAGATATTTAGGTCCACAGATTTTTTTTTTTTTAATCTAAAGAATTATTTTAAATACTTAAATAATGGCCCAGGTCAACTAAAGCTATAATGTTGGAAACCTAATTCAAACCTACGACTGGAAAAAGAACCTGAGGGGGGAGTTGAAATTCCAGCATGTGTGTGAAGTAGCAACACATATTGAAACTCTTTCGGTTTGTGTTTCTTCATCTAAAAAATAGCATGAGAACATTAACACTTATTTGAGAAATAACTGAGAAAATGTTTTGGTAATCACTTGACCTACTCAGCAGTAACTCATCTAAAACGAGTCTCCTTTCTGTTTTCCCAGCTCCTACCTACTGCTATGATGGTATTATTTGCCTTCCTTCTTTAATTCCTGTGTTATTCACCTATATCTCAATGCCTGGAAAAGGCATTGAATCTCTGCATGTCTTCTAACTCACTATCAAAATATACTTGCTCACATGGTCTCTATTAAACTGAATATTCTCTGCTATCTGTCTTTTTGGAAATGATGTAACACTTGTATTTTATAATAGTTTACACTGTCAATTTTGATTTCCCTGTGCTTCATTTCAGACATATCATTGAAATGATAAATTTTATGGGAATATCTAATGATAGATAGCAAGGCATTTAAAAATAAACTAGGCAGAGTTCCTGAAATAATGTCATAAATGCATGGTAAATGAAATATCTTGAAATATAACACCCGATCGATTGATACCTGTTTTATGTTGGTAAATACCTGAAACTGGAATACAGTTTCAAACCCAAGTGCACACACAGAGAGTGAGATCGACAGTTACACAAGGAAGAGAAGGCGCACACTGTACCTGCAAAAGACTTCGTGGAACAGTTGAGGCGTTATGGAAAAATCCAATTCCAAATTTAATGGGAACAATCCCCCAGGGAAAGGTGTGACATGTAAAGGCTCTGTCACAGGATTTTGTTTGTTAATATGACGAGTAAAAGAGATTCACTTTGCTATGCCCGGAAACAGATAAAAAATGAAAATGCATAAATTGAGAGCCCATCACTTTCATGCAAACGCAAGCCTAGTATTAAATAATGATGAGATATCATGAATTTGATGGGCTCGAGCACAGCAACAATTGTGAGCCGGGCTCAGGGCCAGGCAGTGTTTCGTTCTGTGGTACATGATGTCACTATGGGTCAGAATCAACTTGACGGTACTTGACAACACCATCATGAATTTTGCATACATTCTTTACTGCTCTTCGATCTGGGAATTCTGCTGTAATTATCTTGTGGATAAAAAATTGTATATGCTAATACTACACACCTCGCTAGTCTGTAGAATTGGAAAACAGATCAAAAAGATAATTAATTTCAGTATTTTCACAGGTGGAACACCAAAAACACCTACCAGACGTAAATCTCACTTCCTTGGTGGAATTTTTTCTTTTAGGATTCTCTGATATTCCTCATCTTCAAATGTTTCTTTTTGGGATATTTTTCTTTGCTTATGTGATTATCTTGATTTTTTATGTGATTATCTTGATGGGAAATGGCATGATCATTCTCGTAACAAGGGTTGACAAGGCTCTCCAGACTCCCATGTATTTTTTCCTGGTAAATTTTTCCTTCCTGGAAATTTGTTATGTGTCAATCACTATTCCCAAAATGCTCATGAACCTTTGGACTCAGAAAAGAAACATTTCTTTGTTTGAATGTGCTACACAAATGTGTTTTTTCCTTATACTGGGAGGTACGGAGTGTTTGCTCCTGGCAGTGATGGCCTATGATCACTATGTGGCCATTTGTAACCCTCTGCATTACCCTCTAGTCATGAATCACAGGGTGTGTATCCAGTTGGTGGCTGGCTCCTGGATCACTGGAATCCCAATTCACATAGGGCAAACATGTGAGACTTTCTCTTTGCCTTTTTGTGGAACTAACCAAATCAACCACTTCTTCTGTGACATCCCCCCAATATTCAAGCTGGCCTGTGGGGACACCTTTGTGAATGAGATGTCACTCTACATACTTGTTGTGTTGTTTATCACAGTTCCATTTCTGTTGATACTTGGCTCCTATGGCAAAGTCATCTCCACCATCCTGAAGTTGCCATCAGCCACAAGTCGAGCCAAAGCCTTCTCCTCCTGCTCATCTCATCTTATGGTTGTGGCTTTATTTTTTGGGTCAGGAATCATTACATATTTTCAACCCAAATCCAAACACTCTTCTGGAAGAGACAGGTTTCTCTCTCTTTTCTATACCATTGTTGTTCCAATGTTTAACCCCATGATATATACTCTGAGGAATAAGGATGTTATGGTGGCATTGAGAAAAGTGCTACCTTAATGTGTAGTCACATTAGCCACTAATTTAAACTTATTACATCTTTTCTCATTTAATTCTGCTGTTTTATAATCAGAAATTAACTTTTAATTGGATATCCTGCCTTAGCATAGATCGATTATCTTTACTCATTCCTGACCTTGTCATTTTATATCAGACTTTCTGATATCAGGGTTCTATCCACAATGGTTGCATTGCAGTTAAGAATTTAATTATTTTGACAAATTTCATATACAGAGAACTAGTTTATCACTCTAACAAATTAACCGTGGTTTCAGACTGTTTATTGAATAATGTTGTCTCTCTTATCTAGTTATTAATTTCAGAATACCTTTTTCCCTAAAAATCATTTGCCTTTACATAGCTTTTGTTTTTGTTGAATGTTTCCCTTATGTGATCGTTGTTTACTTTTTTTTTTTTTCATAGAGATATCTGCTGGTAAAGAGTATTGTATATAGTAACCTTTGGAAAATACTGTTGAAATTATGTTTTTAGACATTTTACTCACTCAACACATTGACGTTATCTCTTTAAGATTGTCTATACAAAGCTAAACTAAAACCAAACACATTTCTGCTGTGTCAATTCTGACTCGTAGCAACCCTGTAAGAGGCTAGAGCTGCCCCATAGGGTTTCCAAGGAGAGGCTGGTGGATTCAAACCACCAACCTTTGGTTTAGCTGCCAAGCTTTTAACCACTGAGCCACCAAGCCTCCTTTAGAAAACACATATGAAATAATTCAAAATGTAAACTTCACGGAACAATACTGTACTGTTTGGTGGATGTGGTAATTATTCTTTGAAGTGTTTAAATCACTTAAAATTGTAAACTCAGACTTGAAACAAGAATCAGATAAGATAGGAAGTATATTAAGCCATGACTTCCTCCATTATATGACTTTATTAGACTATATTTACAAACCCGAAACCTGTTGTTGTCGAGTTGATTTCAACTCATACGAACTCTATAGGACAGAGTAGAACTGTCCCATGGGGTTTCCAAGGAGTGGCTGGTGGATTCGAACTGCAGGCCTTCTGGTTAGCACCTTAGCTCTTAACCACTGTGCCTCCAGGGCTCCAATAATATATACATAAGTACATATATATACATATACATTTAATCAGAGCCCCAGTGGCACAGTGGTTAAGTATATGTGTGTGTGTATATATATATAAAATCTGTATTCTATATTATTAATTATAAATGGTAATTATAAATGATATTTGACTATAAATGTCTGTATGTGTCATATGCCTGTATGCATATACATATGCATACATAAATATAAATATAATTGTAATTATAACTATAAATGTAAATAGAAATATAAATGTGACTGTGACTGTAACTATAAAACTATAACTATAAAACCATAACTATAAAACTATAGTTATGGTTTTATAAAAAACAATTTTTTTTGGTTTTTTTATAAAACTATAACTATAACAATAACTGTAACTTACTATAACTGTAACTAACTATAACAACTATAACTATAACAACTATAACTATAACAACAATAACTACAACTACAACAACTCTAACTATAACCAGAACAACTATAACTAAACTATAACTATAAAACTATAAGTAGTATAACTATAAGTATAAAAGTATAAATATAACTAACTATAACAATAACTGTAACTATAACAATAACTATAAAACTATAATTATAACTAACTATAAAACTAACTATAACTAACTATAAAACTCTAACTCTAACAACTATAAAAGTATAACTATAAAACTATAACAACTATACAGCTGTAATATATGAGGACGACTATGTCATGGATTGGAGGAAAAATCATTAATGGCCTGTGTTATGCGAATGACACAACCTTAAGGATGGCCCAGGACCAGCAATGTGTTGTTCTGTTGTACATAGTGTCATTGAGAGTCAGAACTGACTCGATGGTTCAACAACAACAAAGAGCACACCTACCATTGATTTAGTTTATCATATGACATTGTTATATCTGTAATTATGATCATGTTTGTGATTAAGGAATTTCCTTAACACCTTCCCCTAGCTACAGCCTTAGGAACAAAGATATCATGGAAACAATTAGTAAGTTAAATAATCATCACCAAACTGATTTTTGCATTCAATATAACCCAAATTAGTATTTGTTCATTTATGCCTTTTTCCCAAACACATTTCATATACATTGTTTACTTTTTTTTGAGTGTAGTCTGAGTCAATTGTTGGTATTGTTGGTGTTAGCTGTCATTGAATCAAAACACAACTCATGACAAATTCATGTGTCACAGCGTAGGACTGTGCACCACAAGGTTTTATTGGTGATAATCTTTACAGAAGCAGATATCCAGGCCTTTTTTCGGCAAAGGCACTGTATGAGTTTGATCTGCCAACCTTTCCACTAGCAGCTGATTGCAAAACACTTGTGCTATGCAGATTCCTTCTTAAATCAATTGAATACTGCCTATTCTATGATTTTCAGTCTTTTGCACACTTTACAATCATCTCTGACTTAATACAGAAATAATGCATTCTGATTGACTTGCTGTCAGGTAGGTCAGAAAAATAGATTTTAAAAACTTCCCATTGAACACTATATCAGTCAGGATGGAGAAGCAGAAGTTTATATTTAGGGACTCAATACTGACTTTAAGTTGTGCTTAATAATAAAAGAACTGCAAACACTTATCATAACTGTCTTTATTGCATCCTCACAACTAACTCTTCTGATTTGGAAATTGTATAGAGCACAATTTTCTACTTGCCCTGAACAACTTTGTTTTATTTCAAGTAATAGAAAAGTTGAGCTTTGCATTATGAAAATATCATCAGATTCTTAAGGAGGAAAATTTATAAAATATTAGCTACTGTCTTTTTTTTTTATATGTATCATCATTTTTTGAATACCAATGTAATATAGTTCAATTAAGTGTTGAAAAATAATGCTTTTGTATATTGAGAAAAAGTTCGCTTTACTTCTTCAAGACTTATATTCAAAACACAGTGATATGAAAATCAAGATTAATACAATGTACTTTTAGATGGGAAACCCTGGTAGTGTAGTAGTTAAGTGCTGTGGCTGTTAACCAAGAGGTCAGCAGTTCAAATCCACCAGACCTGCTCTCACCTGTAAACCTATTCCTCCCATCTATCTTGTCCATAGCAATAAATGACTTCCACATTTACTCAGTTGCGTAAATGAAGGTATAAAAGTTATTTGTTGTCATATCACCTCTCACAAATATCTGTAAATATCTACAAAATATAGCCAATTTTAATTTATTTTTCCTTTGTGCAATCATTGTCAATAAGTTGGTCTTAAGCAATTGTCACCGAAGGAAACTACTTGTCTCATTTTTAAACCTCCTATATAGGGTCACTGTGAGTTGGAAACGACTTGATGGCACTAGGTTTGGTTTTTGGTTTTTTGGTATAAGCTATTAGGAAACCCTGGTGGTGTAGTGGTTAAGAGTTTGGCTGCTTACTGAAAAGTTGGCAGTTTGAATCTACCAGGCCTCCTTGGAAACCTTATGGGGCAGTTCTACTCTGTCCTTTAGGGTTGCTATGAGTCAGAATCCACTCAATGGCAACAGGGTATAGAGATAGGCTATTAATCCAAGATTATATATAGGGATTTTTAAAACACAGAGAATTTATTTCACTTCTCTTTACAACTAGCCAATAGCTTTATACCACTTTAAGGACAAAGAATCTAACTCTTTACAAAATTGAGAAAATGCCAAACTCTTTGGCTTCATCTTTTTTGAATTAAAATATAATGTAGGAGGGGGTGGAACAAGATGGGGAAGTGAATGGATGCTCCCGTTTGCTCCCCCAGCAACTAACACACTGAATAATGAATAAAAACAATCACGGACTGAGCTCTCAGAACTCCAGAAGACAGATGAGGTATCGGAGAGTAGGGGTAGATCTACAAGCAGGAGAGAGGAGGAGCAGGGATGGAACAGGAGCTGGGATAACTTACCTGCTATCATCAGGAGCACTTGCTCATTGCAGCCATTTTATACAGGGCTGGGCAACACTCCAAACAGAGAACACAGAAAGGAAGCTAATCTTAGGAAGCTGTACCCCAATTTTTTTAAAGTGCCACAAATTGGCCATGAGAGTTCCTGGGAAAACCAATTGAGAGGCTTCGGAGGGAGGCTGTGATACTGCAAGAGGTTGTTGTTACATTTTGCTGAGGCCCATGACAGATGAACACTAGGGCCAGGAGGAACTGTATGGGCAGAAGGGTGAGGAGAATACTTTACATAACAGGCAATGAAGAGGGAAACTGCTGGCTCCCTGCCCACAGTGGGATGATACTATGGGAGAGACTATGCAGGGGAACCCATCAGGAAAGACACAGAGAGCCTCCCAGCTTTGTCACACAAAAACTGAGTCCCACCTCTTATGTTGGCATCTATGACCAGTAATCACTCACTTTTCCATGCCTACATAATGAATTCCAAAGATCAAGCATTCAATACTCCTGTTTACATACTGGAAATAACCTAAGGATAAGAGTGTCCTTAGTGGTTATCAGGAAAAGACACCAAATTCTCTGCCACTGGGTTGATTATAACTCATAAGGAACCTATACATAGATCAAGAGGTAGTCATTCAAGCAGAACAATGGCATACTGCATGGTTTAAAGTCAAGAAAGGAGTGCATTAGGGTTGTATCCTTATACCATACTTATTCAATCTGTATGCTGAGCAAATAATCTGAGAAGCTGGACACTGTGAAGATGAATGGGGCTTCATGATTGGAAGAAGATTCATTAATAACCTACTATATGCGGATGGCACAATTTTGCTTGCTGAATGTGAAGAGGACTTGAAGCACTTAGTGATGAAGATCACAGACTCCAGCCTGCAGTATTGGTTACACCTCAACATAAAGAAAACAAAAATCCTCTCAACTGGACCAAAAAGCAAATTATGATAAACTAAGAAAATATTGAAGTTGTCAAGGATTTCATTTTACTTGGATTCACAATCAACACTCATGGAAGCAGCAATAAAGAAAATAAACAGAGTATTGCATTGAACAACTCTCTTTTTTCTTTAAAGTGAAAAAAGCAAATATGTCACTTTAAGGACTAAGGTGCACTGACCCAAGGTATGGTGTTTTCAATCACCTTATAGGCTTGTGAAAGCTGGGCAATGAATAAGGAAGATTGAAGAAGAGCCGATGTTTTTAAATTATGGCATTGGCAAAGAACGAAAAATCTGTCTTGGAAAAACTACAGCCAGAATGCTCCTTAGAAGTGAGGATGTCAAGAGTTTGTCTCACAAGCTTTGGACATGTTATCAGGAGGAACCAGTACCTGTAGAAGGACATCATGATTGGTAAAGTGGAGGGTCAGCAAAGGAGAAAAAGACCCTCAAAGGGATGGATTGGCAATTCTGCCAGAACCTGCATAAGGCAGAAGCCTGTCAATAAAGGAAAACTCACTGGGTGTTTATGAGGTAGGATTCTTAATAGAGAGCAATAGTAAAGTGGTAAACACTCTGTCAAAAGCGGAAAACTTTCGAGATCTGGAAAAGCATGTCTGACGCATTGAGATCTGGGTCTCAAAGGTTTCAGTGAATATAAAGCAAAGCAAGACCAAATAGCCAAGAGGTTTTTGAAAAATAAATCATGGTGAAAACTAAGATAAATTAAAATAAGCTATAGTATTTTAAAACCATATTATTGGTAATAATAAACAGGCAGAGATAAGAACTCCTTAGGGGAAAAATGTTTATTCAATGCCTGATGTATAAACACTTTACAAAGGCCAAAGAACAGTGGAACCCCTCTACATTCCTTAGACCTAAATTAGTTGCATGTAGATTAAATGTAAACAATAATTAAACAAGAATTATTAGAAAAAATATAGCTTTCTTAAAACCATTAAGATTTCTTATAATCTTGTAATTGTTAATATCTTTATAATCATGAAAGCACAGTTTGAATTTGCATTCTTGATATATTGATATCTACTATTTTGATTATATAACATATTTGATATTTATATAAAACTTTGTTTTTATATTTGCTGATATTTTATAACATATAAATGTCATTTATACTACTAAAACACAATATAAAACATTAAGAATCATTTTATAACCTGGGTGGTGGGTAGGGCGGGTGGACTACATATATTTTTATCATACACACGAAACAATGAGTTTCAACATTTAATGAACACAAGTTAACAAATATGACCACTAAATTCAGTAAAAGTCTGAACAACAAAGGAACAATAATAAATACAAAATGACTATTACTTGTCAGGCACTACTCTTATGTGCCCTTAGTGAAAAATCCATTCAATCCTTATGGAATTGGTACCCTTTTATTAACTACAATTTAAATAAGGAAACTGACGTTGAGATTTTAAGTCATTTGAGTTAGAACCCAGCTAGCGGGTGGTGAAATCTATGTAATCAGGTTCTGATTCCACACTCTTACCACTCAAGCACAACACTATCCCTGTGAGAGAAAGATAATGAACAATGAGCATTACGTACAAAGTTTACCCTCATTAGGAATGTGAACAATGCAGATTAAGAAATAAGTCAGACTCACCATGTTTTTAGGTTAGTTTTAAGGTTTCCATTGGCACCTGCTATCTAATAACTGTTGTCATTAGAGTGCCATCAAAAATGACACATAGTGTAGGTGAGCCAATATGGTGCTATAGACAGAAATACCATGCCAGCCCTCCACAGCAAAGATCTGAAAAACTAAGTAAAACAGATACAAACATCAATCTTAGAAACCTAAGTGTCAAATACAGGGATAAAGAACTCAACTAAGCGCTGAATGGAATATCAACCTAGGTAATGAATTCTCAGGGATAAAACAAACCTGAAAGATTAACAGCAGGGAATCAGAGAGGTTAATCTGTAAATGGTAACAACATCAGAATAACAAAAGAGGGAATAAATGGTGTAGGCATTGAACTTTCAAATGGAGAGGAAGTCAAGGCTATATTAAGTGATTACAGCCTCATCAAACTTGGGAATATAGGGATAGACTTAAAGGTAACAATAAAAAAAGTGAACAACCCTACTCATCAGAATAAAGAAGAAAAACAGTAAACACAAAATCTCCAAAAATGAAGGAAATGAAAAAAAAAATCCAAAAACAAAAGGAATTCAGCACAGAGAGTAAGAGGAACAAAGGAAAAGTCAGCATCACACAAAAAAAAAGAAGCACTACAGAATGACAGCAATAAACAAACCTATCAGTAATCACACCGAAGAAAAATAACTTAAATTCACCCATAAAGAGATAGAGAGTGGCAGAATGGATAAAACAACAGGACCCATCAATATGCTGTCTACAAGAGACACACCTTAGAGACAAAGACATACATTTATTCCAATCAAAGGATGGGGGGAAAAAAAATCAAGCAAACAACTACCAAAACAGAGAAGGAGTGGTAAGACTAATCTCAGATAATACGGACTTTAAAAGAAAATCCACTAAGAAAGAAAAAGAAGAACATTATATAATGATTAAAGGGAGAAGTTATCATGAAGACACAACCATAATAAACATCTATGCACCCAATGACAGGGCTCAAGAATAAATAAAATGAATTCTAACAGTACTGAAAAGAGAAATTGACAATTCCATAATAATAGGAGACTTCAACATACCACTCACCGTAAAAGACAGAACATCTAGAAAGAAACTCTACAAAGATACAGAGTATCTAAATGCCAAAATCAATCAACTGGACCTATTACACATATATAGAACACTTCACCCAGCAGCAGCAAAGCACACATTCATTTCTATCACACATGGAAAGTTATCCAGAATAGACCACATCTTAGGTCACAAAGCAACACTCAACAAAATCTAAAACATTGAGATAATACAAAGTACATTCTCTGGTCACAATGCCGTAAAGTAGACATTCATTACAGGAAGAGTAAGGGGGGAAAAAATAAATACATGGAAACTGAATAATGCCCTGCTTAAAAACCGCTGGGTAATAAAAGAAATCAAAGATAGAATAAAAAATTCCTAGAATCAGACAAGAATGAAAAAACATCACACCAAAACCTTTGGGGCACTGCAAAGGCAGGGCTCAGAGGTCAATTTATAGCAATAGATGCACACATCAAAAAAGAAGAAAGGGATAAAATCAAAACATTAGCTACAAAACTTGAGCAAATAGAAAACAGCAAAAGGAGACCACTACAGCCAGAAGAAAGGAAATAACAAAGATCAGAGCAGAAATAAATGAAATAGATAATAGAAAAACAATAGAAAGAATCAACAAAAGCAAAAATTGTGTTTTGAAAGGATCAACAAAATCAACAAACTATTGGCCAAATTGGCAAAAGGCAAACAGAAGAGGGCACAAATAACCCAAATAAGAAATGAAATGGAGGACAATACAATAGATCCAGCTGAAATAAAACAGATCGTAACAGAGTACTATGAAGAGCTATACTCCAACAACTTTAAAAACCTAAGAAATGAACAAATTTCTAGAAACATACTACATATGTTGAAGTTGAAAATAAGGACAGACTCCTTTACATTAGACACCATTCTATTTTCAAGGTTCTAAAACAAAAATCTTAAAACAAGATATAACCAGATTGAAGTACATTGCATATATTAACTTAATAAATGTTAACAAGTTTGTGAAAGCCCATTATTTTTCCATAGCAAACCTAGGGATCTGGAAATACCTTGCAATAGAGTTGAAATCCAGAACACGTAAAAACCTGGAAAATTTATGTGAAATCTTTGACTCTGAGTTTTTTAGCCTCTAATGAAAAATGGGGATATAAACACACCTTGTTTTAAAACAAAAGAGTAAGAGTATGATAAACAATTCACACCTGGCACTAATATAATTAAATGGTTCCAATATAACCCTGATTCACAACCAATGCCCATGGAAGTAGCAGTCTAAAAATCAAAGGACATATTGCATTGGGCAAATCCTATGCAAAAGACATCGTTATAGTGTTAAAAGCAAAGATGTCACTTTAAGGTCATTGCACCTGGTCCATGTCATGGTGTTTTGACTCACCCATAGGCGTGCGAAAACCGGTCAATGAGCAAGGAAGACAGAAGAAGAATCGACACCTTTGAATTACAGTGTTGGTGAAGAAAATTGATATGCCACAGACTACAAAAAGAATGAACAAATCTACAGATCTGTCTTGGAAGAAGTGCAGCCAGAATGTTCCTTAGAAGCAAGGATGGTAACCCTTCGTCTCACATACTTTGGACATGTTATCAGAAGGGATCAGTCCCTGGAGAAGGACATCATGCTTGCAAAGCAGAGGGTCAGTGAATGAGAGGAAGGCACTCGATGTGATGGACTGACACAGTTCCTGCAACAATGGGCTCAAGCATAGTCGCAATCATGAGGATGGTGCAGGACTGAGCATTGCTTCCTTCTGTTGTACATACGGTCACTATGAGTCAAAACCGACTTGATGGCACCTAAAACAACAACAATATAAGCCATAATGAGCCCTCTTGGCACAACAGTTAAGCCCTTTGTTGCTAACTGAAAGGTTGGTGGTTCAAATTTGCCCAGCAGCTCCACTGGAGAAAGACTTTACGCTCTGCTTCCATAAAGATTACAACCAAGAAAAACACGTGGGGCATTTCCACTCTATCACATGAGGTTGCTATGAGTCGGAATCAACTTGATGGCACTCAGTAACAACAATATAAGCCCAACGATGAACCTGAGAAGATCTCTTTGAAGAAATGACATTTGAGCTGAGTCCTAAATAGAAAGAATAACTATGTAAAGAACATTCTAGGCAGATGAAAAAGCAAAAGAAGACCCTTAAGGTTTACATTCTAAGAAATCTGAAGAACTGATTGCCTGGGCAGTGGGGGGGGGGGAGGGGGTTAGCAGATGACATTGGAAATAAAGGCAGGGACCAAGTTATACAGCAGTTTTCAATTACTGGAAATAATTTTGGATTATTCCAAATACAGTGAGAATCCACGAAATTGCTTTTAGCAATGTACTAAAATGATGGCATTTATACCCTTAAAATACCCACACTGGTTTGTCTGTACACAATGTGTTTAGTGGAACAAGGCTTTTACAGTCATCCCAGAAATAAAAGGATAGGTTGAACTAAGGAGTTAGCCATAGTTGTTGTTAGGTGCCATTGAGTTGATTCTGACTCATTGTGGCCCTACATACAACAGAATGAAACACTGCCCAGTCCTGTGGCATCCACACAATCGTTATGTTTAAGCCCATTGTTGCAGCCACTGTGTCAATCTATCTCATGGAGGGTCTTCCTGTTTTTCACTGATGCTCTACTTTACAAACATGATGTCCTTTTCCAGGGACTTATCTCTCCTGACAACATATCCAAAACATGTAAGACGTAGTCTCGCCATCCTCGCTTCTAAGGAGCACTCTGGTTGTACTTCCTCCAAGACAGATTTAGTCATTCTTTTGGAAGTCCATGGTATATTCAATATTCTTCTCCAACACCGTTAAAGAGTTAGCCATAGAGATGAGGAAAATTGGCATATTTTGAAAGTTCAGGCATAGTGAGTGATGTGTGGCTATCATATATCTGTTCATGAGGATGTGAAATTTAGATCCAGAAGCTGGCAAATAAACCCTTTACCTCTCCAAAGACATGATCTCTCACCTCCACAGAGCAGGATTTCCAGTGACCAGAAATCATGATTACAGCAATACTCTAGAGCATGATCAGAAAAAGAAATAACTGGAAGGAAAGCATTGTAAGAAGGTTAGAAAAGATTATAGGGACTTATTTTGATAATGATGCTTTAATTTAACTCTAATGAAAGAAATAGAGGTATAAAAGAACAATAGAAAATAACATATGTTGGATTAAATGGATTATATATCTTGAGGTTGTATATTAATAAATAATAAATACAATTATTGCTATATAGGAGGTGGTGATAGAGAAAGTTGTGAAATAGAATGTCTGGCCTCAATGGCTTATGCATTCTTTAAAAGAGATGAGACAAGAACATAAAAATGGAAAGCAAACATGCAGAACCTTATTCTCCAGGTTACAAACAAAAGGAAAAGGAGAGTATTATTTGAGTATATGGTGTGAGTGATTGGATTGTATGTGTAAATGAAGATTAAAAGCCAGCAAACAGAAAGCCTTCAAAGATACATGTAAAATTTAAAGAAAGAATGATATTTACAAAGAGGGAAGACTTCCAAAGAAGGGAAGTGGTTTGAGGATTTCTCCCATTAAAAGAAAGGGGAGATAAGAATATGATTCTACATTTATCTGGATTAAAGAGCTCAGTTGTGCTCTCCCCTGTTGTACTGGAAGATGAATAAAAATGTATAGCTATGGGTCTTATTCCACTGCTATTCATAAGGTTTTCACTGGCTAATTCTTTCCATAAGTAGAACATCCGGTCCTTCTTCCTAGTCTGTCTTAGTCTGGATACTCAGCTGAAACCTGTCCACCGTGGGTAAACCTGCTAGTGTTTGAATACGGGTGGCATAACTTCCAGCATCACAACAACATGCAAACCCCACAGTACGACAAACTGACAGTCACATGGGGGTGTTTTCAATCAACCTCATATGCACGTGAAATCTAGATGATGAATAAGCAAGACTGAAGAATTGTTGCCTTTGAATTGTGGCATTGGCAAAGAATATTGAATATTGAATATTGAGTCATTTATATGATTATTCTAATGGGCAATGGCATCATAATTCTAATAACAAGAATAGACACCACAGGTCAGATTTCCGTGTATTTTTTTCTCAACAATTTTCCCTTTCTAGAAATCTGGTATGCGTCTGTCACTCTTCCTAGAATGCTTATGGATCATTGGACCCAGAAGGAAATATTTCTTTTTTCACCTGTACTACACAAATGTGCTTTGTCCTCATGCTTGAAGTCACAGAGTGCCTTCTCCTGGTGGTGATGGCCTATGACTGTTATGTAGCCATTTGTAACTCTCTGCACTATCCTTTAGTCATGAACCAAGAGATGTGTGTCCAGTTAGTGGCTGGCTCCTGGATCAGTGGGTTTCCTGTTGAGATAGGGCAAACTAGATAGATTCTTTTCTCTGTCCTTTTGTGGTTCTAATCAAATCAATCACTTCTGTGACAATTTCCCAATCCTCAAACTGGCCTGCAGAGACATCTTTGTCAATGAGATGGTGGTCTAAATACTTGCTGTAGCATTTGTCATTGTTCGTTTTATGCTGATACTTGATTCCTATAGCAGAATTATCTCAACCATCCTCAAGTTGCCGTCAAACACAGGATGGAGCAAAGCCTTTTCCACCTGTTCTTCCCACCTCATAGTTGTAGTTTTAGTCTACGTGTCAGAATAAAACTATTTAATTTCTAGGAAGGAAAAATTCCTGAGAAAAAAATACATGGGAGCCTGAAGCGTGGGATCTATTCTTGTTGTTAGAATTATGATGCCATTGGCCATTAGAATAATCATATAAATGACTGAGAATGCTCCAAAAACAAACCAGTGAAATTTGGGAATATCAGACAATTTTAACAGAACAAGTATAAAACTGTTTAAAACCCAAATCCAACCAATATGAAGAAACAGACAAACTTCCCTCTCTTTCCTATACCATTTTGACCCCAGTGTCTAACTCCATGATACACAGTCTTCAGAGCAAAGATGTTACAAAGCATTGAGAAAATTTCTTCCCAAGTCATTAACATTATGATATATTTGAACTAACAGAACATTTACAATCTATTGATAAAACCAACATCTGCAAAAAAGAGGGGCAAATCATTTGAGTAAGCACTTTATCAAAAAAGATACACAAATATCACATAATAACAGATAAATATGCTCAACATCTTTAGTTATTAGAGGAATGCAAATTCAAACCACAATGAGACACCAAAACACTTCCATTAGAATGGGAAAAACAATTAAAAATTCTAACAATGCCAAGTACTAACAAAGGGGTGGAGCTACTGATATTCTAATACACCTGGACAGCTGGAGTGTAAAATGGTATAATCACTTGGGAAAACACTTTGACTCTTTCTCAAAAAGCTAAACATATACCTACAATATGACCCAACAATTCTACTCCTAAGATTTGTTCAAAAAGAAATGAAAACATATTTCACATTAAAAATTGTACATAGTTATACATAACAACTATACAACTATACCCATAACAGCCAAAACTTTAAAACAGCACAAATGTCTATCAATAGATGAATGAATAAACAAATTAATGGTATATATATCCAATGGGGAAACCCTGGTGGAGTAGTGGTTAAGTGCTACAGCTGCTAACCAAAGGGTCGGCAGTTCAAATCCACCAGGCGCTCCTTGGAAACTCTATGGGGCAGTTCTACTCTGTCCTATAGGGTCACTATGAGTCGGAATCAACCCAATGCCACTGGGTTTGTTTGATTGTTTTTTTGGTATCCAATAGAATTCCATACTGCAATAAAGTGGAGTTAACTTCATTTAAATGTACAGCAGCATAGATGAATCTTAAAAATCATACTGAGTAGAGGATTCCAGACACAGAGTACATTCTGATTGTGAACGAACTATACTTACAGAAAACTGAATAGTGTAGGAAAGGAATAGATTGCAAAGATGCACAAGGAAATTTTGGTGATGATATAAGTGTTCTGTGTTTGATTGTGGAAATAGTTTTACACTTGTCTGTCAAGTCTCATCAAACGGATTGCAAAGGATGCATTTTATTGTATGTTAATTATTCCTCAATAAAGTTGCTAACATAAAAGTAAGGTAATATTGAAAAATGACAATAACATAGTACAGAAACAAATATATCTGAAACCTATTAAAATACATGACTATGTGCTAAAAATAATTATCCTATTTATGAAAATTTTCATGTTTAAACTTTAATGTAAATGTCATACATGATATATGTTATCTTTGTTTCTTAGTGCACTATTATGTTTTTGAAACTAGTTTTTAAGTGTAATAATATCATAAAATTTAAAAGTCTCAGGACTGTCTAGGTTAGGACAATAGATTATATTGATGCTTCTACTGATCTTTCCTTCACTCCTCTGTCGCTTTGTCGTACGTGGTGGCATGCGTGTTGCTGTGATGCTGGAAGCTATGCCACAGCTTTTTCAAATTCTAGCATGCTCACCCATGGAGGACAAGTTTCAGTGGAGCTTCCAGACTAAGACAGACTAGGAAGAAGGTCCTGATAATCTACTTCTAAAAAATTGACCAGTGAAAACCTTATGACTAGCAGCAGAACATTGTCTGACATAGTGCTGTAAAATGAGTCCCTCATGTTGGGAGGCACAAAAATACAACTGGAGAAGTGTTGTCTCCTCAAGGTAGAGCTGACATTAATGACATTACTGGAGTAAAGCTTTCAGGACCTTCATTTGTGAATGTGGCATGATTCACAATGAGAAGAAACAGCTGCAAACATCCATTAATAATCAGAAAGTAGAGTGTGGCAAGTACGAATCCAGAAAATTGGAAGTTGTCAAAAATAAAATGGAATGCATAAAGATCTATATCTTAGGCATTAGCGAGCTGAAATGGAACGGAATTGGTCATTTTGAATATGAAAATCATATGGTCTAGGCCAAGAATGACAAATTCAAGAGAAATGGTGTCATATTCATTGTCAAAAAGAACATTTCAAGATCCGTCCGGAAGTTCAAGGGTGTTAGTGACAGGGCAATCTCCACATACTTACAAGGAGACCAGTTAATATAACTATTATTCAAATTAATGCACCAGCCACTTTTGTCAAAGATGAAGAAACTGAAGATTTTTACCAACTTCTGCAGTCTGCAATTGATCAAAAATACAATCAAGATGCATTGATAATTGCTGGTGATTGAATTGCGAAAGCTTGAAACAAAGAAGAAGGATTCGTAATTGGAAAATATGTTGCTTGTGATAGAGATGATGCCGGAGACTGCATGGTAGAATTTTGAAAGACCAGAGATTTATACCTTGCAAGCACATTTTTTTCAACAAAACAAATGGTGACTATACATGTGGATCTAACTAGATGGAATGCACGGGAATCAAATTGACTACATCTGTAGAAAGACATGATGGAAAGGCTCAATATTGTCAGCGCAAGGCTAGGGGTAGATTGTAGAACAGGCTGTCAATTGCTTATATGCAAGTTAAAGCTGAGGCTTAAGAAAATTAAAACAAGTCCCCAAGAGCCAAAGTGCGAGGTTAAGTATATCCCACCTGAATTTAGAAACCATCGCAACAATAGATTTGAGGCATTGAACACTAATAACCCAAGACCAAAGAGCTGTGGAATGACATCGAGGACATTGTACATGAATAAAACAAAAGACCATTATTAAGACAGAAAAAAAACAAAATGGGTGTCAGAAAAGACTCTGAAACTTGCTCTTGAGCATCGAGTAGCTAAAGCAAATGGAAACAGAGACAAAGTAAAAGAGCTGAACAGAACATTTCAAAGTTTGGCTCCAGAAGACAAGATAAAGCATTATAATGAAATGTGCGAAGACCTGGAGTTAGAAAACCAAAAGGGAAGAAATCACTCAGCATTTCTGAAGCTGAAAAAACTGGAGGAAAATTTAAGCCTTGAGTTGCAATATTAAAAAATTCTATGGGCAAAATATTGAACTATACAGAAGACAGAAAGAATACAGAGAGTCACTGTACCAAAAAGAATTGGTCAAAGCTCAACAATTTCATGATGTAGCATATGATTTGATGGTATTGAAAGAACTCCAAGCTTCACTGAAAGCACTGGCAAAAAACAAGGCTCCAGGATTTGACAGAACACCAACTGAGATGATTCAAAATTATGGAATGCTGGAGGTGCTCACTCCTCTATGCTACCTGGCCAATCTACTGCAAGAGATTCAAATCCGTGCCCATTCCAAAGAAAGGCGATCCAACAGAATGCAGAAATGATTGAACAATATTATAAATATCACAAGCTAGTAAATTTATGCTTTTGATAATTCAGAAACAGTTACAGCAGTACATCGGCAGGGAACTGCCCTAAATTCAAGCCAGATTGAGAAGGGGACATGGAATGAGGGATGTCATTGCTGATGTCAGATGGATCTCATCTGAAAGCAGACAACACCAGAGAGATGTTTATTTGTGTTTTATTGATTATGCAAAGGAATTCAACTGCATGGATCATAAACTATGGATAACATTGCAAAGAATGGGAATTCCAGAGCACTCATTTGTGCTCACGAGGAGCTATACATAAACCAAGGTAGTTATTTGAACAGAACAAGGGACTACGACATGGTTTAAAATCAGGAAAGGTGTGCGTTTCAGGGCTGTATCTTTTCATTTTATTTAATCAACCTGTATACTAATTAAATAATCCAAGAAGCTGGACTATATGAAGAAGAATCTGACATCAGGCTTGGAGGAAGACTCATTAACAACCTTTGACATGCGGATGACACAACCTTGCTTGCCCTCCAAAATCTGGGTGTTGGCCACACTCTCTGGATTCTGAGCAGAGGGCCCTTGGACCTGGGCTTCAGGTCCGTCTTCCAGGCCCTTTGGAAGGGAAATTTTGCTCCCTTAGATTGGTGCAGCCCCATTCTGCTAGGCCATCTGAGTGACTACCCTACCCCTCCTGGGACCTGCAAGCCCGTTCTTCTGCCCATTGGGCACGGTAGCTCTGCCCCCTCAGCTTTGGGCAATGGATCTGGCCCCATCCCCCTGGCACTTGTGAATGGCAGCCCCACACTCTGGAACTGGGTTGGTGAAGATCTGACTTTTTGAAACCCCACAGGTCATGGTCCACACTTTGAGACCCCAGAGGTCATGACCCTACCTTCGATACTGAGGCGCTCTGCTTCCCATGTTCCTTGTCTTTCAAGTTTTTGTTTCCTTGGTCTCTCTGTCCCTGCAGGCTCACTGCCCGCATCTTTCCTGCTGGGGCAAGTGATCCAAAGCTCTGTAGCTCCACCAATAAGTGACTGGAGGTACCTCACTGTGCCAGTAAACTTTGGCCTAAGACACTCAGCTCTCTTCCCCCAGTTGTTGGTAAGCCTAGTTCCACCAATAAGTGCCTGGAGGTACCCCACTCCACCAGGAAGCCTCCTTTGCAAAGGCACTCAGCTTTCTGTCTCCATGGATTAGCTCCAGTGCTGTCTCTTGCTCGTCTCCTGGTTCTGCTGATGCTGCTTCTTGCTGTCTGCTCCATCTCCAGCACCATCTCCAGCATAACAGCTTTTCTTACTTCCTTTTGAGTCCTCCCTAGAATTGTCTGATGCCCATAATTCCACCCACCGTTCTTTAAGGCAATCTTGTCTTTTACTATTAGGCACTTGAAAACTCTTCAAGCCTCTTTCCATTTGCAGTTTCAAAACCACTTCCACATTTTAGGTATCTCTGTCACTCTCTTGGTAGCAAATTCTTAGTTATCTTGTGCTGCTATAACAGAAATACCGCAAGTTGATGGCTTTAACAAACAAAGATGTATTCTCCTACAGACTAGGAGGCTAGAAGCTGACACTCAGAAGTCAGCTCTAGTGGAAGTCTTTCACTCTCTGTAGGCCCTGGGAAAAGGTCCTTATCATCAATCTTCCCCTAGCCTAGGAGCTTCTCAGTGCAGGAACCTCAGGTCCATAGGACATGCTTCCCACCTAGTTCTGCATTCTTGGTGGTAGGAGGCCCCCCGTCTCTCTACTAGCTTGTCTCTTTTCTATCTCAAAAGAAATTGACTCAAGACACCACCTAATCTTATAGATTGAGTCCCACTACGTTAACATAACTACCTATAATAATAATACCACAAAGGTAGGATTTACAACACAGGGGAAAATCACATCATGTGACAAAATGCGGGACAATCACACTGAGGCAGCCTTTCTAAGAGACACCTGTTTTGACTTATCCTTCTTTAATTGACCTTGAAAAGATAACCACAGAATGGGCCACAGAATAGCTGGTCTTAACCAGTTTAGCAGGTTTTCAACACCATTCTGGCATTTCAAGTGACCTATTAGCTCATTAAGCAAAAAAGTACATATAAGCACCCCTCTTCTTGGCAAAGACTTAACATGGTAATGAAGGAAAATTGACCTCTTCCTCCAACCCAGAGAATGGAACTCTTATCTAAAGAAAATGCGTAGTCATCCCCAGGCTCTGAACGCCTGCTTGAAGGTCAATCCTGAATATTCATGATGAATTTGCATTTCTCTGTCTGCTCTCTGTAAAAGCCCACTCCCCAAGATGCCTTTGGAGCAATCTTGGAGGCAGCCGCCACAGTTGCTCCTTTCCATGCACAACGAAATAAAGGTACCTTTCTTCTCTCCCACCTCAGTCTTTTGTTTATTGGTTGTAACAAGTCACTCCAAGCAGAACCTAGGATTTCCACCCAGCAACAACACAATACTGGAATCATGGCCTAGCCAAGCTGACTCATTTTTGGGGGACACAATTCAACCCACAACAGAAGCCCCACATGGGAATTTCAAATCAGCCATGAGAAAGACAGCATAAAATCAACATATAAAAGGAATCCTTTAGTAAAGAGAAAAACCTACCACTTGCCAGGAGCCCATTTCAAATCATGGAGAACCCATGCATGTCTGAGTAGAACTGTGGTCCATGGGGTTTTCTTCTTCTTCTTCTTTTTTTTTTTGTAATCATGCTTTAGGTGAAAGTTTACGGTTCTAGTTAATTTTCCATACAAAAATGTACACACATATTGTTTTGTGACATCAGTTGCAATTCCCACAATGTGACAGCACATTCCTCCTTTCCACCCCAGGTTCTCTATGCCCATTTGACCAACTTCTGGTCTTTCCTGCCTTCTTATCCTGCATTTGGATAGGAGCTTCCTATTTGGTTTCGTATATCTGAAGCACATTTCTCACGTGTATTAATTTTGTTTTATAGTCCTGTCTAATCTTTGTCTGAAGAGTGGGCTTTGGTAATGGTTTCAGCTCTGATTTAACACTCCATCTGGGGGCCATGGTTTCAGAGGTTCCTCCAGTCTCTGTGAGAACACTAAGTCTGGCCTTTTTCTGTGAATTTGAATTCTTCACAGTTTTTTCTGCTCAGTCTGGGATTCTCTGTCGTGTTCCCTTTCAGGACAGTCACTGGTGGTAGCCAGGTACTGTCTAGTTCTTTTGGTCTCTGGCTGGTGGAGTCTCTGGTTTATGCAGCCCTTTTGTCTCTTGGACTAATATTTTCCTTGTGTCTTTGGTGTTCTTCATTCTTGTTTGCTCTAAGTAGGATGGGACTAACTGATGCATCTTTGGTGGCCACTTGCAAACTTTTAAGACGCCAGGTGCCACTCACCAAACTGGGATGCAAAACATTTTCTTACTAAACTTTTTTATGGCAATTGATGTGGATGTTCTCCAAAACTATGGTTTCCAGACCACAGCCCCGGGTACTCTGTCCTTCAAACTGTTTATATATGTTCAGGGAAATTCTCAGTTTTTGCAATGGTGCCATTGTGCTGATTTCTCCTGTATTGTGTGTTGTTTTTCCCTTCATTGAAGATGATCCTTGTCAACTCTCTAGTGAGTTCCTCTCGCTTTCCCTCTCCACTCTCATAATGATCAAAGAATGGTTTCTTCTGTGTTTAAAACTTTTCTTGAGTTCTTTCAACAGTGGTCTCATACAATATTTGTTTTTTTTTTGTGTGTGTGTGACTAACTAATTTCACTCAGCATAATGCCCTCAGGAATAATCCATATTGTGAGATGCTTTGCAGATCAATCATTGTTCTTTATCATTCCATAGTATTCTGTTCTGTGTATGTACCATAGTTTGTTTATCCATTTGTCTGTTGACAGGCACCTAGGTTATTTCTATCTTTTTGCTGTTGTGGACAATACTGCAGTAAATACGGGTGTGCATATACCTATTTGTGTGACAGCTCTTATTTCTCTAGGATATATTCCAAGGAGTGGAATTGCTGGATCATATGGTACTTCTATTTCTAGCTTTTTAAGGAAGCACCAGCTCATTTTTCAAAGTGGTTGTACAATTTTACACTTGCACCAGAAGTGCCTAAGCATTTCAGTCTCTCCACAACCTTGCCAACATTTATTATTTTGTGTTTTTTGGATTTGTCCCAGCCTTCTTGGTGTGAGATGGTATCTCATTGTAGTTTTGGTTTGCATTTCTCTAATGGCTAATGATAGTAAGCATTTTCTCATGTATCTGTTAGCCATCTGAATATCTTCTTTGCTGAAGGGCCTGCTCATATCCGTTGCCCATTTTTTGTGTTATTTGTCTTTTTGTTGTTGAGGTGTTGCAGTATGGTGTAGATTTTAAAGATTAGACTCTTATTGGATATTTCAAAGACAAAAAGATTTTCTTCCCAGTCTGTAGGTTCTCTTTTTACTCTTTTGATGAAGTCTCTTGATGTGCATAAGAGTTTGATTTTTAGGAGCTACCACTTATCTAGTTTCTTTTCTGGTGCTTGTGCATGTTAGTTATGGTTTGTACACTATTCATGCAATGTATTAGGGCTCCAAGTGTTCTCTCTAGTTTTTCTTCCATGATCTTTATCATTTGAGATTTTATATTTAAGTCTTTGATCCATTATGAATTAATTTTTGCACATGGAGTGAGTTATGGTTCTTGCTTCATTTTCTTGCAAATGGATATCCAGTTACACCAGCATCATTTGTTAAAGAGGCTGTCTTTTCCCTATTTAACGAACTTTGGGCCTTTATCAGATATCAGCTGCTCGTAGGTGGATGAATTTACCCTCGGTTCTCAATTCTGTTCCTTTAGTCTATGTATCTGTTGTTGTACCAGTACCAGGCTGTTTTGACTGCCATGGCAGTATACTAGTTTCAAAACTCAGGTAGTATGAGGCCTCTTACTTTGTTCTTCTTCAGTAATGCTTTACTTATCTAGGGTGTCTTAGTCATCAAGTGCTGCTATAACAGAAATACCACAAGTGGGTGGTAGCAAAGAGAAATTTATTTCCTCACAGTAAAGTAGACTAAAAGTCCAAATTCAGGATGTCAGCTCCAGGGGAAAGCTTTCTCTCTCTGTTGGCTCTGGAGGAAGGTCCTTGTCCTCACTCTTCCCCAGTCAAGGAGCTTCTCTGGACCAGGGACCCAGGGTCCAAAGTATGCGCTCTACTCCTGGTGCTGCTTTTTTGGTGGTATGAGGTTCCCCATCCTCTGCTGGCTTCTCTTTCCTTTTATCTCTTGAGAGACAAAAGGTGGTGTATGCCACAACCCAGGGAAACTCCCTATGCATTGGATCAGAGATGTGACCTGGTAACGGTGTTACAATCCCACCCTAACCCTCTTTAACATAAAATTATAATCACAAAATGGGGGGGACATAATTCAATACATGATACAGGGCCTTGTCCCTTTCTATATGAAGTTGGTGATTTGATTCTCCATCTCATTAAAAATGCCATTGGGAACAGTGGGATGCAGACCCCAAATTCTCATAAAAAGACCAGACTTAATGGTCTGACTGAGACTAGAAGAATCCTGGTGGTCATGGTCCCCAAACCTTCTGTTGGCCCAGGACAGGAACCATTCCTGAAGACAACTCATCAGACATGGAAGGGACTGGACAATGGGTTGGAGAGAGATGTTGATGAGGAGAGAGCTATTTGTATCAGGTGGACACTTGAGACTGTGTTGGCATCTCCTGTCTGGAGGGGAGATGGGAGGGTAGAGGGAATTAGAAACTGGCAAAATGGTCACTAAAGGAGAGACTGGAAGGAGGGAGCGGGCTGACTCATTAGGGGGAGAGTAAGTGGGAGTATGTAGTAAGGTGTATATAAGTTTATATGTGAGAGACTGACTTGATTTGTAAACTTTCACTTAAAGCACAATAAAAATTATTTTAAAAAATGCCATTGGAATTTAGATCGAGATTGCATTGTGTCTGTAGATTCCTTTGGGTAGAACTGACATTTTCACAATGTTGATTCTTCCTATCCATGAGCATGGCATGTTTTTCCACTTATGTAGGCCTCTTTTCGTTTCTTGCCATAGCGTCTTGTAGTTTTCCTTGTATAGGTCTTTTATGTGTCTGGTTAGGTTTATTGCTAAGTACTTTATCTTCTTGGGGGCTATTGTAAATGGTATTGATTTGGTGATTTCTTTTTCAAAGTTCTCTTTGTTGGTGTAGAGGAATCCAACTGATTTTTGAATGTTTTTCTTATACTCTGATACTTTGCTGAAATCTCTTATTTCCAGCAGTTTTCTTGTGGATTCTTTGGGGTTTTCTGTGTATAATTTTATATCATCTGCAAATAGGGGTACTTTTACTTCTTCCCTACAAATTTGGATGTCCTATATTTATTTTTCTTTCCTTATTGCTCTGGCTAGGACCTCTGGCATGATGCTGAACAAGAGTAATGATAAAGGGCATCCGTCTCTGGTTCCTGTTCTCCAGGGGAATGCTTTTAGACTCTCTCCATTTAGGGTGATGCTGGCTGATGGCTTTGTATAAATGCCCTTTATTTTGTCCAGAAGTTTCCCTTCTATTCCTGTTTTGCTGAAAGTTTTTTTTTTTTTTTTTAAATCAGGAATGGGTGTTGGACGTTGTCAAACGTCTTTTGCCTTTTCTGCGTCAATCGATAAGATCATGTGGTTCTTATCTTTTGTTTTATTTATGGGAGGGATTATACTGATTATTTTTGTAATGTTGAACCATACCTGCATACCTGGTTTGAATCCCATTTGCTCATGGTGAATTATTTTTTCTGATATGTTGTTGAATTCTATTGGTTAGAATTTTGTTGAGGATTTTTGTGTCTATTACTGTTCTGTAATTTTCTTTTTTTGTAGTATGTTAACCTGGCTTTGGTATTAGGGTTATGCTGGCTTCAGAGAATGAATTCGGGAATTTTCCTTCCTTTTCTAACTCTGAAATACCTTTAATGGTAGTGCTGTTAACTCTTCTCTGAAAGTTTGGTAAATTCTCCAGTGAATCTGGCAGGGCCAGTGCCTTTTTTTTGGGGGGGGGGAGTTTTGGAGTTTTTTCATTACACCTTCAATCTCTTCTTTTGTTACAAGGTAGTTTTTCTACCTCGGTTTGTGTTAGTTTAGGCAGGTAGTGTGTTTCTAGAAATTTCTCCATTTCCTCTAGGTTTTCAAATTTGTTGGAGTGCAATTTTTCATAGTGTTCTGTTATGATTCTTTTAATTTCAGTTGGGTCTGTTGTGGTATCGCCCATGTCATTTCTTATTCAGGTTATTTGCTTCCTACCTGTTCTTCTTTTGCCAGTTTGGCCAATGGTTCATTGATTTTGTTGATCTCTTCAAAGAACAAACTTTTGGTCTTCTTGACTCTTTCAATTGTTTTTCTATTCTACATTTCATTTATTTATGCTCTAATTTTTATTATTTCCTTTCCTCTGGTGCCCCAGGTCTTCTTTAGCTGCTCTCTTTTACATTCATTTGAGTCGTGTAGCTAATGTTTTGATTTTGGCATTTATTGCTATAAATTGACCTTTAAACACTGCTTTTGCTGTGTACCAAAGACTCTGGTAAGATGTGTTTTCATTCTCATTTGATTCTATGAACGCCTTAATTTCATCCTTGATTTCTTCTATAACCCAATAATTTTTGAGTAAGGCATTGTTCAATTTCCATGTATTTGATTTTTTTTTTCCATGGTGTTTCTGTTATTGATTTCTACTTTTGTTTATGGTCAGAAAAGATGCTGTGTAATATTTTGATATTTTGGATTCTGTGAAAGTGTTCTTTGTGGCCTAAAATATGGTCTGTTCTGGAGAATATTCCATGTGCATTGGAAAAGAATATATACTTGACTGCTGCTCTGTATGTGTCTATGAGGTCAAGTTCATTGATTGTGGCATTTAGAGCTTCCATGTCTTTATTGAGCTTTTTTCTAGATGTTCTGTCCTTCACTGAAAGTGGTGTATTGAAGTCTGCTACTATTATTGTGGAGCTGTCTATGCCTCTTTTCAATCTTGTTAGAGTTTGTTTTATGTGTTTTGGATCCCTGTCATTGGGTGTGGATATATTTATTATGGTTATGTCCTCCTGCTGTATTGACCCTTTATTAATTATATAGTGTCCTTCCTTATCCTTTGGGGTGAATTTTGCTTTAAAGTATATTTTGTCAGAGATTAATATTGCCACTCCTGCTCTTGTTTTGTTGTTGTTTGCTTGATATATTTTCTGCATCCTTTGAGTTTTAATTTGTTTGTGTTTTTGAGTCTGAGGTGTGTCTCTTGTAGGCAGCATATAGACAGATCGTGTTTTTATATCTATTCTGTCACTCTCTGGCTCTTTATTTGTGCATTTAATCCATTGACATTCAGTGTAATTATTTACAGGTATGAGTTTATTGCTGTCATTTTCACGTATTTGCATATATGTGTGTGTTTGTGTGTGTTATTGACAGTTTTTTTGTTCCACTTAATTTTCTGTGCTGAGTTGTTTTTCTTTATGTATTTTCTTTTCATCTTTCTCATTTTTTTTTTTTTTTTGCTGAATCTTTATATTTTTCCATTTTATTTAGGTGGGTAGATTTGTTAGTTTCCTTTGTGGTTACCTTAAAATTTACTTTTATTTTTCTAAGTTTAAACCAATCTTTTGTTTCTTGGTATCTCCTTAACTTCCCCTCCACATGGAAGTTCTGTGACTACACTATTTAATCCTTTTTTTGTTTTGTTTTAACATTGTCATCATTTACATATTGACATCTGTTTCCCTATTTTCAGTCTTATAGCTTTGACTTATTTTTGCGACTTTTGCATCTCAGTTGATATCTGGCTGTTCTGTCCTGTGTTCTAGGTTTGTGTTGTTGTCTGATACTGTTGCTTCTTTAGCTGGAGAACTCCCTTTAATATTTCTTGTAATTTTGGTTTGGTTTTTGCAAATTTCCTTAACTTCTGTTTATCAGGAAATGCCCTAATTTTGTCATCATATTTGAGAGACAGTTTTGCTGGATAGAAAATTCTTGGCTGTAAATTTTTTCTTTCCTTCAAGGCTTTATGTATGTCATGCCATTGCCTTCTTCTTGTCTGCATGGTTTCTGCTGAGTAGTCAGAGCTTCATCTTATTAACTCTTCTTTGTAGGTGACTTCTCTTTTATCCCTAGCTGCTCTCAAGATTCTCTCTTTAGCTTGTTTTTGGCAATTTTGACTATATTATGTCTTGGTGACTTTCTTTTGAAATCTACCCTGTGTGGAGTTCATTGAAATTCTTGGATAGATATCTTTTCATCTTTCACAATATCAGGGAAGTTTTCTGTCAGCAAATCTTCAACAATTCTCCCTGTATTTTCTGTTATCCCCTCCTCTTCCGGTACTCCAATCACTCATAGGTTTTTCCTCTTGATAGTGTTCCACATAATTCTTCGAGTTTCTTCATTTTTTTTAATTATTTTTTTCTGGTTTTTCCTCAAATAAGTCTGTGTTAAGAGATTTATCTTCAAACTCACTAATTCTTATTTCCATTGCCTCAATTCTGCTCCTATAACCTTCTACTGAGTTGCCTAATTCTGAAATTTTATAGTTAATCCTTTAGATTTCTAGTTGCTGTCTCTCTGGGGTTCCTAGCAGCCTTTAAATTTGTTGTTCTGCTCTTGTATTGGTTTCCTGAATTCCTCTATTGCTTTATCGGTTTGTTCCTTGGCCTGGTCTGAGTTTTGCCTGATTTCCTTCCTGATCTCTTGAAGATCCCTGTATATTAATCTTTTGAAGTCTAACACTGGTAATTCCAAGAATTTTTCTTCCTCCAGAAGGTTTCCTGTTCCATTATTTTGGTTGCTTGCTGGAGCCATCTTGACGAGCTTCTTTTTGATTTGATATTGACTGTTGTTGCGAAGATATCAATAATTTATTATATTTATCTATTGTATATATATATTTTACTGTCCTAGATTTTTGCTTTGTTTTATTCTGATAGGTCCAAGTGGGCTGGGAATGTGACCTACTCTGGTTATTAGCATCTTTGAAGCTCTTACGTCCTGTCACCAGGCCGTTAGAGCAGCTACTAAGTGTGTGATCCCAGGAGTCTGTCCACTTTTCTGTGCGGATTCAGCTCAGGTGTCCAGGCCCATGGTCACTGAGTGTGTGGTGCAGACTCTCTCCCACAGTTCTAGATAGGCAGCGCTGAGTAGGAGTGTTTGGAACAGGCACAGGTATCTGGCTGCAGTAGGGGACTATGTGCTGAGCAAGGCAGGGGCCTGATGGTTGTCCTCGATGTGTTCCTGTCTGCTAGAGTGCATAGGTGGGTGGTTTTGCAGCCAGGCTTTGGGGACCCAATACTGTTGGCTGTAGGGACTGGGAA
The DNA here is from genome assembly GCF_030014295.1 of Loxodonta africana. Lineage (NCBI taxonomy): Eukaryota > Metazoa > Chordata > Mammalia > Proboscidea > Elephantidae > Loxodonta > Loxodonta africana. Next base: position 23,655,770 of record NC_087348.1, on the reverse strand, counting down.
GCACCACTTATTCTCAGACCTCTGTTGTGGGTGGCTAAATGGAGTGGGTGATACTACTAGCCCTCAGGCCCCTGATGTGGGTGGGTGAGGATCCTGCTTAATGGCAGGGCAGTGTCAAATGTCATGAATCTGCAACTCCCACTTGGCTGCTCCAGTTGAAAACAGGCTTCAGGTGTATGCCCTGTTATTCTATGCTAATAAGGGTCTGCAGTGTTGAACTGGCCCAAGTAGGTCTAGGCAGGGATGAAGAGCACTACAAGTCCATGGACCCCTTATGCCAGTGCCTAGGCAATGGGACAGTGCATGCCCTGAGTTCCCAGTTTAGGGAGCATGGTGATTTTTTTAAAGCCATGTGAGTTGTTTGGTAGTGGATAGTCCTGGGTTCCTGGCTTAGGAGGTTTTGTGTTAATGAGGGCTTTTGGTGTTGAATCAGCCAACATAGGTCTAGGCAGGGGTGAAGGGCACTTCAAGTCCGTGGACCCCTTATGCCAGTGCCTAGGCAAAGGGGCAATGGCTGGCTGAGTTTCTGGAACGGGGGGTGTGACAATTTTTTAAAGCCAAGAGACTGTTGGGGCATAGATAGTCCTGAGTTCCAGCTTAGGGGGCATGTCAGTTGTTGAACGTTGCTGGACTGACATCTGAGCAGAGTGGGGTGTGAGTGGGTAAGGGTGTTGTTTTGACTCCAGTGGTAGTTTAGACGGTTGAGCTCAACTTTCACAGATCTGGCCTTGCTTCCCCCCAGCTCCAGAATCTCGTGCAGACTCTCTGTTGCCCGGCCTCTCCTGACATGGTAAAATGCATCCCCAGTGCTACTGCTCACCTCAGCACACGTGCCAGCCGACCCAGCCCACAGGGTACTGGTACCACAGGACTAGCACTTTGCTGCTTCTGAACTGTCTCTCCTTCCCCCTGTCACTCAGTTTGACTCCGCTACTTTGACTTTTATGATCAGGATTCCTAAACTGTCATATACAATTGATTCACTTGTTTTTTCCTGTCTTTGTTGTTTCATTGGATTTCCAATGCTATTGTTTCAGTAGTAGAACACCAGGCTTTTCTTTCTAGATGCCCCTAGGTAGACTTGAACCTCCAATCTTTTGGTTAGCAGCTGAGCATGTTAACCATTTGCACCACCCAGAGACTACATAGTAAAGAGAAACAGTACTTGAATAATTAAAGTAATATAGTTCTAGAAACATGCTATTGAATAGTCACAGAATACCAAAACAGGAAGAAATAAATTTAATTAAAAATAGAAGTAGATATTGTGTCTGTGATTTCATGCCTAACAATTTTTTCTCCTTACTCACCTGGGGGAACCTGAAATAGGAAAAGGATTATGAGCGGAAACTTTTTAATTTTTTTTTTAATGTCTTAAGTAATCTTGTTGAAAATGTTTATTTTTGAGGTGGCATGGCACTTTGAATCAGCCAGTACCTCCCATAATGTCTGAATGGATATCCTAACATTGTTAAAACCATCTGTTTTTGTCAGCAGAAATGCTCTTATTTTCACAAAAGTTAACCTAGGAACACAGAGTTCCACTTCTAATGGGGCTCTCAGCACCCGTAACAGGGAAGAGACCAAGCAAAGCATGTTCATGTGACAAAATGTAGGACACAGTTTGCTAAGGATCCATCTGGATGAATTATGACGGTTATGAGTAAAGAAGGCCAGTTCACATCAATAGTGAAGGGTCTGAAATGCAATTGCTAGAAAGATTAACTTTGTCCATAAAATCATGCTAGAGAGTAAGTGGTATTATTTGTCCATGCACTCTCTGCAAATCTGGAAAAATATTCAGAGAAAATTGTTTTAAAAAATAAGCCAGATTCGTTTCCTTAAAAAATTAGAAATAGAACTACCATACAACCCAGAAATCCCACTCCTCGATATATATCCTAGAGAAATAAGAGTCTTTACACAAATAGATATATGCAAACGCATGTTTATTGCAGCACTGTTTACAATAGCAAAAAGCTGGAAGCAACCAAGGTGCCCATCAATGGATGAATGGATAAATAAATTATGGTATATTCACACAATGGAATACTACACATGGATAAGGAACAGTGATGAATCTGTGAAACATTTCATAACATGGAGGAATCTGGAAGGCATTATGCTTAGTGAAATTAGTCAGATGCAAAAAGACAAATATTGTATAAGACCACTATTAAAAAAATCTTGAGAAATAGTTTAAATTGAGAAGAACACATTCTTTTGTGTTTACGAGAGGTGGGGAGGGAGGGAGGGTGGGAGAGGGTTATTTACTGATTAGTTAATAGATAAGAACTACTTTAGGTGAAGGGAAGGACAACACTCAATACAGGGAAGGTCAGCTCAACTGGACTGGACCAAAAGCAAAGAAGTTTCCTGAATAAACTGAATGGTTCAAAGGTCAGTGGACCAAGGGTGGGGGTTTGAGGACTATGACTTTAGGGGACATCTAAGTCAACTGGCAAAATAAATTCTATTAGGAAAACATTCTGCATCCCACTTTGAAGTGTGGCATCTGGGGTCTTAAATGCTAACAAGCGGCCATCTAAGATGCATCAATTGGTCTCAACCCACCTGAATCAAAGGAGAATGAAGAACACCAAAGTCACAAGGTAATTATAAGCCCAAGAGACAGAAAGAGCTACATGAACTAGAGACTTACATCATCCTGAGACCAGAAGAACTAGGTGGTACCCGACCACAACCGATGACTGCCCTGACGGGGAGCACAACAGAGAACCCCTGAGGGAGGAGGACAACAGTGGGATGCAGACCCCAAATTCTCATAAAAAGACCAGTCTTAATGGTCTGAGACTAGAAGAATTCCAGTGGTCACGGTCCCCAAACCTTTTGTTGGCCCAGGACAGGAACCATTCCAGAAGATAACTCATCAGACATGGATTGCACTGGACAATGGGTTGGAGAGAGACGCTGATGAGGAGTGAGCTACTTGTATCAGGTGGACACTTGAGGCTATATTGCCATCTCCTGGCTATAGGAGTGATGGGAGGGTAGAGGGCGTTAGAAACTGGCAAAACGGTCACTAAAGGAGAGACTGGAAGGAGGGAGCGGGCTGACTCATTGGGGGAGAGTAAGTGGGAGTATGTAGTAAGGTGTATATAAGTTTATATGTGAGAGACTGACTTGATTTGTAAACTATCACTTAAAGCACAATAAAAATTATTAAAAAAAAAAAAGCCAGATTGATTGCAGAAGTATTTTGCTAGAAACTAAATAGATACACAAGAGAGATTTCCCCCAGAGAGGGCACGACTATTTCATATTTAAGAGCACTTAGTGTTTGAAAGCAAGCAAAGGCTATTGTAGAACTCGAATGACTTCCTGAGATTAAAAAAAAAAAGCATAAATTTAAAGAATATATGTTATCAGGAGTCCTGGTAACATAGTGGTTAAGGACTCAGCTGTTAACCAAAAGGTTAGCAGTTCAAATCCACCAGCCATTTGTTGGAAACCCTATGAGACAGATCTACTCTGACCTATAGTGTTGCTATGAGTCAGAATGGACTTCATGGCACCTAACAACAATATATGTTAACAACACACCTAGACTGTCCTCAACAGCTTTATGAAATCTTTAAAGGTAAGCTGTTATTTTTTTGATACGCTACTTTATATAAATATATTTCTAAATTTGAATTTCAAGATACAACTGATAAAACAGAAAAAAAATGAGATTCTGCAAAAAACTGTTTGAAAATGAGTTAACTATGTAAGATACACATGCAGCCCTCAAACTTCCCTAGTTATAAATTAAATAAAATTAGATGCATGGCAAATGATAATAATAATGGTATTTATTATTTATAATAAAATACACCTGCTCTTCACTTATTGACTCTTAGTTTCCAAAGACTAAATTGTTATGTGAAAATTGGCATTATGCAAAAATGGAGGATTTTTTTTTCTGTTTTCAGACCATCCATTTTTCCAATATTTTTTGTTTGTTTAGAAAATATAATCATAGAAACAATAACAGCTCAGATTTACTGATGTGCTCATTACTGTGATGGGTCCAGTTATGGGTCATTCCTATGTGGAGAAGTAAGCTTGGAGCAGACAAAGCTGGATAAAGTTGGGCTTTGTGACTGCAGGGCCCACAGCTTATCCACTTCACATTCCTCCTGTGCTGCCTCAGAGCTTCCATCATGGAGCCACTTCCAGTGCTCCACTCCCGGCCCTGCGAACGCTGAGTTCAGGATTAAAAGGCTGCTCTGCCCTCTGGGCCTGGCAAGTACCCGAAGTTCAGGGCTTCCTGCGAGGGTGCTGACAGCCTGGCCGCATACCTGGCCCCAGCAAGATGGCTGCTTCAGGCCCAGTTTGGCTCACTTGGGGATGCTATTAAACTCACACGCATTTCTTCCGAAAAACCTCTCCGATGCCTCTTTCTTTTCTCACTTCCCAAACCACAGCAATTTTGATAGGAGCTGAGAACCCCGAACAGTGGCCTGCTAACTGGGTGCTGCCTGCCTATCTGCCCAGGTCAACGGCCATGAAGGCGGCCGGCTAGCCCGGAAGCTGGACGGGGTGCCCTGCTATCAGGAGGGAACAGAAAGCATGAGGAAGCTCGGCCCAGCTTTCTGGAGGCTACCCGGAGACCCTCCATGAGGAAGGAGACAGTTGTGTTTTTCCGAAGCCTCATTCACATGCTCTGTCATTATGCAGGACCAGAGTAAATACTGACTGGGTTTAATCAAAGTTACATTTTTATAAATCAAAGTTAACGTTTTTATGAAGCAACATTACTACAAGGAAATGATATGAAGATGGAACATAAAATTTTTCATGGGTAAGGAGGGAAACTCCTCAAGGAGGGAAAAATGAAAAATTATTGTGAGGAGTGGGTCATATTTCTTGATTACATTGAAGGTTAATTAATATTTGTGATAAACTGAATAAGAGTTTTAAAAAACAATGTTATTGAACAGCATGCTGAGTTTAATTTTCTTATATTTTGTGTAAGTAACAGAAGGGATACAGAAAATAGGGCGCTGATAATGCGCACATTTATTCCTCAGTTACAAACGAATAGTTTAAGAAAATTGAGTCTTGTAAAGGGAAAGTCTTAAAACTAATTTTTAATGAATAATTAGGTAAAAAAAAAAAAGATTAAAGAAAATTTTGACTTGAGAAAATTTGGAGTGGGATATCAACACAGAAAAACTCATGAACAACAGAAAATGACCACTCTTACTGGGGTAAAATAACCCAAACTCTTTCCTGCAAAATCAGCTCTAAGTAACAGTGTACACTTGTCAATATCTACAGTATCACTACAATCCAAGTTAATAAGATACACCCAGATTTTCTTTGTTGAATTGATTTTAATAGCATGTCAGTTCATTGCTGAACTTTCAAATCACATTCCTAGAAATGGAGCACAGTGATGGTGGAATTGATTTAAGGGACATATTATTCATGCCCCTTTCTAATTAACAAAATGAAAATGCTTTTCAAAAAATGTGAATGAATTATCCATCTTGAATTTACCATATCCACAGATGGAAAGCAGAAGAATCTGATAATACTACAATTATGGAGTTTGTTCTTGTGGGGTTTTCTGATGTACCCAATTTACAGTGGATTCTCTCTGGGATATTTTTAGCCATATAGCTGATCATTTTGTTGGGCAATGGCATCATAATACTGATAACAAGAATTGACCCTACTCTCCAGAACCCCATGTATTTTTTTCTTGGCAATTTTTCCTTCTTGGAAATATGTTATATAACAACCACTGTCCCAAGAATGCTCAGGGATATTTGGACCCAGAAAGGAAATATTTATTTTTTGGCCTGTGCTACTCAAATGTCTTTTGTTCTTATATTTGGAGGCACAGAGTGTTTGCTCCTGACAGTGGTGGCCTGTGACTGCTATGTGGCCATTTGTAACACCCTGCACTATCCTGTAGTCATGAACCACAGGGTCTGTATCCAGCTGGTGGCTGGCTCCTGGATTAGTGGAATTCCAGTCGAAACTGTGCAAACATGCCAGATTTTCTCTCTGTCCTTTTGTGGGTCTAACACAATTAATCATTTCTTCTGTGACATCCCCCCAATACTCGAGCTTGCTTGTGGAAACACATTTGTGAATGACATGGCGGTCTATATAGTTGCTGTGGTGTTTTGCATGGTTCCATTTCTTTTGATTGTTACCTCCTATGGCAAAATTATCTCAAATATCCTGAAATTGTCCTCAACCAGAGGGAGGGCCAAAGCCTTCTCCACCTGCTCTTCTCATCTGACAGTTGTAGTCTTATTCTATGGAACAGCTGCTATCAATTATTTACAGCCCAAGTCAAATCAATCTGAAGGCCTGGGGAAGCTGCTCTCTCTTTTCTATGCCATTTTGACACCAGTGATGAATCCCATTATATATAGCCTGAGAAACAAAGATGTCATGGAGGCACTGAAGAAATTACTAAGTTATTAACATGGGGCAATGACTTGAAATAATGGAAAAAAAATTGCTTATGTTTGTCATCTAGACACAACAGGAAAAATCATATAGTTTTATTTCTACATTCTACAGTCCTAAATAAAGATAATTAATAGTGTGTTAACAATCTCACATTATGTCAAGAGGCATTTGTTTCATAGAATGAACTGCTTCTGTGTAATTAAACCACAAGTAAACTGAATTGCAAACATCTAATCTTGAGGATCAAGATTTCCTGTCACTATTAACAGGTAAGGTAAGAGGTTGTTCGAATAAGACCTTGAAAGATAATTGAGTGTTTTTTTATATTTAGGAATTAGGATCATACTCTGTCATAATTTTTTCTTATATTTCCCATTCCTTCAGATGTATTTGCTTCCTGTCTCTGCCCCTGTGGTTGGATTCAGCCAATGAGAAACACCAACAGTAGTTATGATGGTGGAAGCTTGGGAGAACTTGGGGTTTTCTTTGCAATTTTTCTCTGCTTTTATGCTTTGTTTCTGCTCATACCCTTAAAGATTACATAGGCTCCAGGGTGCACTGCATCTATGATCCCATCTCTCGCCATTCTTTGGTAACATTACTTCCCCTCCTTTTAGCTTCAGGCCTTGGTTTCATAATATCTAACTACAATTGAAAGATTCAGGTCTTTGGGTAATCTAACCATACCCATGTAAATAGACCTTTCATTAAAGTATTTTTATTGTAATCATCTGGAGTGAATTCTGTATCTTGCCAGGCCCCCACTAGTACATCATTCTTTCATTTTATTCTCGCATACCTCTTGGGCAGTGATTTTTTTTTTCCTTTGGGAAAGAAAAACAAAATATTAACCCTTTGACACTGTAAAATGATTCAGTGAAGACCGATCTTATAGAAATAAAAATACTTGTGCAAAAGAGACTATTACAAATGTGCATATGTTGAGGAATATTTAAAACAAAAATTATAGTAAAAAAAAAATTTAAAGCAGAGGGAACTGGAGATTATATTAAGACACTGGAGTACATCTATACCACAAAACTGTTTTTGTTGTTCAATGCCATCAAGTTGGTTCCAACTCATAGCTACCCTATGTACAAAAGAATGAAACACTGCCTGATCCTGTACCATCCTCACAATTATTATAATGCTTGAGCCCATTGTTACAGCTACTGTGTCAATCCATCTGGTTGAGGGTCTTGCTCATTTTTGCTGACCCTCTACTTTACCAAGCATGATGACCTTCTTCAAGGATTTGTCCCTTCTAATAATATGTCCCAAGTATGTGAGACACAATCTCACCATCAGTGCTTCTAAGGGGCATTCTGGCTGTACTTCTCCCAAGACAGATTTGTTCATTCTTATGACAGTCCATGGTATATTCGATATTCTTCGCCAACACCACAAATCCTGGGTGTCAATTCTTCTTCAGTCTTCCTTATTCATTGTCCAGCTTTTGCATGCATATGAGGCAATTGAAAACGTCATGGCTTGGGTCAGGCATACCTTAGTCTTCAAGGTGAAATCTGTTCTTTTTAGTACCTTAAAGAAGTCTTTTGCAGCAGATTTGCCCAATGCAATGTGTCTTTGATTTCTTGACTGCTGCTTCCATGACTGTTGATTGTGAATCTAATAAAATGAAACCCTTGACAACTTCATTCTTTTCTCCATTTATAATGATTTAATATAAGTCCAGTTCTGAGAATTTTTGTTTTCTTAATGTTGAGATGTAATCCATACTAAAGGCTATTATCTTTGATGTTCATCAGTAAGTGCTTCAAATTCTCTTCACTTTCAGTAAGCAAGGTTGTGTCATCTACATAATGCAGATTGTTAATGAGTCTTCCACGAATTCTGATGTCTCATTCTTTTTCATATAATCCAGCCTCTTGGATTATTTTTTCATAGAATGGATAAGTATGGTGAACGGATACAACTCTGAGGCACACCGTTCTTGACTTTGAACCATGCACTATCCCCATGTTATGTTTGAATGGCTGCCTCATGACCTGTGTACAAAGTCCCCATGAACACAATTAAGTGTTTTTGAATTCCCATTCTTTGCATTGTTATCCATAATTTGTTATGATCCACACAGTCATGTGTGTTTGCATAGTCAATAAAACACAGGTGAACATCTTTCTCATATTCTTTGCTTTCATCCAGGATCCATGTGACATCAGCAACTATATCCCTTGTTCCATGTCCTCTTCTGAACCCAGCCTGTATTTCTGGCAGTTGCTTGTCCATGTACTGCTGTAACCACTTTTGAAAGATCTTCATCAAAATTTTACTTGTATGTGATACTGATGGTATTGTTCAACAATTTTTGCATTTGATTGGATCACCTTTCTTTGGAATAGGCATAAATATGGATTTCTTCCAGTCAGTTGGCCAGGTAACTGTCTTCCAAATGTGTTGGCATAGATGGGTGAGCACTTCCAGCACGACATCCATTTGTTGAAATGTCTCAGTTGATATTCTGTCAATTCCTGGAGCCTTATTTTTTGCCAATACCTACAGTGCAGCTTGGACCTCTTCCTTCAGTAGCATCAGTTCCTGATCATATGCTACCTCCTGACATGGCTGAATGTCAACCAACTCTTTTGGGTATAGTGACTCTGTATTCCTTCCACCTTCTTTTGATGCTTCCTGCATCGTTTAATATTTTCCCCATAAAATCCTTCAATACTGCAACTCAAGGCTTGAATATTTTCTTCAGTTCTTTCAGCTTCAGAAATGCTGAGTGTGTTCCCTTTTGGTTTTTTAACTCCAGGTTTTTACATATGTCATTATAATACTTTACTTGTCTTCTCAAGGCACCCTTTGAAACCTTCTCTTCAGCTCTTTTACTTCATGTTTTCTTCCATTTGCTTTAGCTAGTCAACATTCAAGAGCAAGATTCAGACCCTCGTCTGACATCTATTTTGATCTTTTCTTTCTTTCCTGTTGATTAATGGTTCTTGCTTTCTTCATGTATGAAATCTCTGATATCATTCCACAACCTGTGTAGTCTTCAGTCATTAGTATTAAATGAATCAAATCTATTCTTGAGATGTTCACTAAATTTAGGTGTGATACAGTCAAGGTTTCACTTTGGTTCCCATGGACTTGCTGTAATTTTCTTCAGCTTCAGCTTGAACTGGTGTATGAGCAATTGATGATCTGTTCCACAGTTGGCCCATGGCCCTCTTCTGACTGATGATATTGAGTTTTTCATCATCTTTTTCCACATGGGTAGTCAGTTTGATTCCTCCATATTCCGTCAAGCAAGGTACATGTCTATAGCCCCCGTTTATGTTGTTGAAAAAAATTATTTGCACTGAAGAAGTCATTGATCTTGCAAAATTTTATCATGCGATCTTCAGCATTGTTTCTATCATAAAGGCCATATTTTCCAACTACTATTTCTTCTTTGTTTCCAACTTTCACATTCCGATCACCAGTAATTATCAATGCTTCCTGATTACAGATTTGATCAATTTCAAACTGCAGAAGTTGGTAAAAATCTTCATTTTCTTCGTCTTTGGCCTTAGGAGTTGGTGTGTAAATGTGAAATATAATTGTATTAACTGGTCTTTCTTTTAGGTGTATGGATATTATCATATCACTGGCAGCGTTGTACTTCAAGATCTTGAAATGTTCTTTTTGACAATTAATGCAACAATATTCCTCTTCAATTTGTTATTTCTGGCATAGTAGTCCATGCGATTATCCAATTCAAAATGGCCAATACCAGCCCATTTCAGCTCACAAATGCCTAGGATATCAATGTTTATGCCTTTCATTTCTTTTTTGACAATTTCAAATTTTTCTAGATTTATACTTTGTATATTCTACATTCTTATTACTAGTGAATGTTTGCAGCTGTTTCTTCTCATTTAGAGTTGCCACATCAGCAAATGAAGGTCCCAAAAGCTTGACTCCAACCACATCATTAAGGTCGATTCTACATGGAGGAAGCAGCTCTTCCCCAAGTGTCTTTTGAGAATCTTCCAAACCAAGTGGCTCATCTTCTGGCACTATATTGCACAATGTTCCATTGCTTTTCATAAAGTTTGCACTGTCTAGTTATTTTCAGCAGTAGACCATCAGGTCCTTCTTCCTAGTCTGTCTTAGTCTAGAAGCTCAGCTGAAACCTCTCTGCCATGTGTGACCCTGCTGGCATTTGGCATATCTTCCAGCATTACAGCAACCTACAAGCCCCCACAGTATGACAATCTAACAGACATATGGGGGATACCATAAAACTATAAAACCACATAACCCATTAAAGAAGATTCTAGAACATCCATGAAGAGGTTCCAAGTATGTCCTGACATGTAAAAGAAATTAAAATCTGTTTATAAAATATTACCCCATTTTAGTAAAATGATGAAAGATAAACCCATGAAAAACAAACCCTCTGACACTGAGCGAATTTTGACTCATAATGACACTGCAGGACACAGTAGAACTGCCCCAAGAGTTTCTAAGGCTGTAATATATATGGAAGCAGACTGCCACATCTTTTTCCTGTGGAGCTGCTGCTGGGTTGTACCACTATCCTCTTGGATAGCAGCCTAATGTTTAACCACTGCACCATCAGGTCTCTCTATAATAAAAGTTGACACCCCAAATTTCCATTCAAGTATTCTCATGTGATGTCAGTAGTGGGTGTATATGAATACATATATGAGCACTATTTGGGTGGGTGTATATTAGAAGGGATTATTGCCTTCCTTACAGTGAATTTCCAAGGATTTCTGCTTTATTTTTTTTATATTATTCTGTATAGACTGAATTTACTACAATGAGAAGGTAATTGATATATCACAGGAAGCAATATTCATTCTGAAAATAACATAAGAAAAAACAAAGAAAATATTTCTATTTCTTCACTGTCTTTTGCTACTAAATGCCTTAAGAATCTAGCATCTAGCAGAGAAAACTTCACCATCAGCCAGGGTATTTGCTTTGTGACACAGAAGTGCGTGTGTATGGATGTGTATGTGTATATATGTGTGCGTGTGTGTATCTGTGTGTAGTGTGGGTGTGTTAATCACCTAAAAAGAACCAAAATACATAATATCTATGGTTATTCTTTGAAAAATAACTAAAAGGCATATAACAATAGAACCAGAGATGGATAAATTTGAGATTAAAAGAATGAACATAGTTAAAAATAAATGACTATGAGTGAGCTTGAATGATGAAAAATAGACAATCTTTAAAGCAAAAAAATATCAACAAATATTGAATTAATAAAGGATTTATCAGTATTTGGCAAATAAAAAGACAATAATATAAATTGAAAATTTATAAATTGAAAATTTAAATATTTATAAAAAAATTTTATACTAATATGATTTTTTTTTAATATGATTTGTCAGTACTTGAGAATTTGGGAAGATAAAAACTTTAAAAATAATTTTATGATTTTCAGAGATCATGTAAGTGGTATACTTAGGAACTGGGCATATACCTCTTTTCTAGTACCAAAAAAAATTATAAAATATTGTTCATGCACTGTCTGACAAAGAGATTTTCAATAAATTCCAAAAACAACGAAGTGAAAATAAATTAGCAAAAGTTTAAATACTTAAAAAAACACAAAATGTTGGAAAATAAGCATTTAATAAATCTTAAATAAAAGAATATAAGTATATTCTAACCAGTGACAATACAATTGCTATGTTAAATTTTTAGAGATCTTGCCATATAAATCTAATGAAGAAAATAGGAAGCTTTGAATATTGCCAAATCATTGATCATAATTTCCCATCCATAAAAATTTATTATTAAACTTGTAAGAAAATGAACACAGTTGCATTGTTTCCTCCATTTTGATTATTAGAAAGTACTCACCAGAACCCACATAAAGCTTTTATTTAAAGGCAAAAGATAACGTGCAGTGAGAAAAAAAAAAAGAAAGCATTGGAGGTCTGAGACATATTCCGCAAAGAGAACTCCCTAGGGTCCTTTCTTTGCATACACAAAGCTGAACTCTGGCTTGAGACTGTAAAATCTGTATATGGAATCTTTGTTTCTCTTGATGCTAAGAGAGCAACTCAAGTTGGGATTGGGGTTAGGACTTCTCTTGGTCATGCCATCAAGTGAAGTTTGTCAAACCCGTTAGCAAAGTTGAAAAACGTCAGTAAAGAAACCCCAGGGTATTTCAGACCTTAAACAACATAACCTGAAGCCCATTTGAAGCCTCCACCAGGGCTTCCCCCAGCTCCTCTGAGGTTTTCTCCTCCCCCCGCCCCTTCTGTTAGCTCAGAGTCCACCAAGCTGTGGTCTCTAACCTCGGTTTGGTTCGACCACACTGCAGTTTGAATTTGGCACCAGAACCCTGCACATGCCCTAACCAGAATCTTTGTACACTTGCAGGACCTAAAGAACTGTGTCCTCAACCTGACCCCGAACCTGAGCATCACAGGAGGGCAAGATATTCTCTGGCACACTGCAGCACGGGAGCCCTATTTCAGAAGAAATGTCCCAAAATGTGGACTTCCTTTGCAACATGACTCAGCACTTGGATTTCCAAATCTGAGCGTGGGAGGGCTCGGGGTTTGGGATTTAAGGAGCCTATCCCTGTCTCCTGGGGACTCTAGGACATTAAAATCCCAGCTCCCCTGAGGTGGGGCGCTTGTGGTCTTTAGGATGCTAGGCCCCATATTGCTCCTTGTTTGCACAAACAATAAATTCCCACTTTTTGCTTCCCTTGCAAATGGTGGCATCCATCTTATTTCAGTTGGGCAGGATAAGAACCTGCTTTCAGTTACATATTGGCCTTATCTTAGCCAAAAGTGAAAAAACAAGGTACCCAGAGGTAAAGATAGAATTTTTCCAATACAGGTGTATATCAACTCTATTTTCACATTGGTAATTACTATATTCAATAACCTGTTAAGCCACTGCATTAATTTTCTAATGCTGTATGACAAACAGCCAATACGCTTTGTGGCTTAAAACAGCATAAATTTACTATCTCAGAGCTCTGTAGGTCAGAAGTCTCGTTAAGTCATGAATGGTTTCTCTGCTTACAGTCTCAAAAGCTGAAATCAAGATGTCTGCTGGGCCAATTTCTTGTCTGAGGACTTTTGGGGAGACTATCTGATTCCATGATCCTTGAGGTTGTTGGCAGAATCTAAGACAGGGAGCAAAGGCCCTGAGATCAGAGGGTGCCTGTTTGAAAAATAGCAAAGAGACTGGTGTGGTTAGAGGAGAAACAAGTAAAAGAGAAATAGACTATATTATAAGGGAGGTAATAGGGGGTTGAGTGTGGAACCTAGAGACTTAGTAAGGCAAGGAACAGAGGGGCTCCTAAATCTGCAAATAAAGTAACAAGAAATGGGCCAGGGCACAGAAACGAAGCCATTCCCCAGAACAATGGGGCAGGGTATCTAAAAATAGCCCACAAACTTCTTTAAAGTTGCCTTTCAGAAGCAGCTGGAGAAAACCAGGCCCAGGAACATGCACAGAACATCCACCTGTGACAGCTATGTGACCTTCCACCAGGGGCAGTGAGGGGCTACAGCCCCAGCCAGGAGACTGCACAGGCACGACACCCCATAATAAGACCTGCTATGAATCTCAGAGGCCTCCAACACAGGAGCCATCTTGGAAAGCTGTTGCACGCACATCTTAGTTAACATATCCCCACCTGTGCCTGTGAATAAACGATGAATCTTTTCCCATCCAAGAACCTTTAAAAACTCAGGCCTCTCTTTTGTTCTGTGAGATGAAAGTAAGCATTGCTCTAGGCCCTCCTCGTCTCCACTTGCAAGCCTCTTCAATAAAGCTTTGCTCCTGTGGAAAACTACGTGCCTTACCTGCTCATTCTTGACCAGTGACAGACAAGAACCTTATTCTGGTAACAAATCCACTTTCTTGTAGCTGTAAGACTGAGATCCTACTTCCTTGAGAGATGTCAGAGGTTACTATCAACTCCTAAAATCCATCCTCAATCCATGCCATGTGAACCCTTCCATGTTTCTCTCCTTGAATCTCTGATTTCCTCTATCTTTGAACTATGGACCCAGATTTAAAGGGATCATGTGATTAGGTCTGTACCACCTGGATGACTTCCCTAATTTAAAGTCAACTGATTTGAGACCATAATTACATCTGTAAAATTTCTTCATGCCACATCTGGATTAATGTTTGAATAACAGTGACAAGGGCTGTGTACACTATGCAGCAGAAATCTTGGACACTATCTTAGAATTTTACCTACCACAGTTATAAAATAAAACTGAAAATTAGGGAACAGTGATAAAAAACATGAAAACAAAAATTGAATAAAATTATAAAAAATGGAATCATCAAATGTTGGTGGAGCAGTTATTTGAAAACAAAGCTAAGTAACCAATGACAAGTTGTACTGAGAGGGGACAAAGCAAACATGGTCATTACTAGGAAAAAGAGAGAAAATACGGCCCCAGGGATTGAGACGGTTTGTTTAAACTGTAAGGAAGTAGTTTGCCTGTAACTGCTAAATCAGTAAATTACAGAATAAAATGCATAGCATTCCGAGAAAATATCAATTCCACAAATACATAAACATGTACATAGATACATACATTTCTAATTCTAGGAGAAATCCTCAACAATTTTTAAACATGACCAAAAAGTTTTGCATTGCTCAATATTTTGAAATCAAAGTATTTGAATTCAAGAAAATACTACTTGATATTCACGAGTCAGGTGCAATTTCAGAGGCACAATATGATTTATCACAATAATAAATCAATGCAAAACAGTGAAGGTGATTCGAAAAAAAAATTCTTACTTTCATATAAAAAATAGTAAACCCTAAAAGAAATTGATCACATTCTCAAAATAATATAAAGCACTGACCTCCTATGCTATTTTCCTTGTCATTTCACAATAAAGTGATATGCTTAAGTCTGTGTTTTTAAAGGTTTGTTTTTTATTTGCCATTTCAGTTTTATATAAAACACATCTCCTTATGCTGTCTGTAAATGTGTTGGAAGCAAAGTGGGGTAGCGGCAGCTGTAATATCATAACTTCTGAAGATAACAGGATCTAACTAGCTTAATGAATTTGTGAAAACAAGACTTCTACTTTCATCTAAATGGAGTAACATGACCTGATTTACATCAAGACTGAAATAATTTAAAGTCCAGAAAAAAATGTATGAAACAATAGTAATCAAGACTTTAGATATCAACCAAAGAAGGACAATGCTATCTATTGTTTCTAAGAAAATTTTGCCTAACCCCAGGCCACAATGATTTTCTCCTATGCTTTATTCTAGAAATTTTGGAGTTTTAGGCTTTGTATTTAAGTCATTGGTCCCAATTTGTTAAACTTTATTTTTATAGTGGTATGAGGAATATATCTAAGTTCATTTTTCAATAGAAAAATGGAATTGCTTCAGCACAAATTTTTGAAGTTTATCCTTTCTCTGTTGAATTGCAATGGCAATTTTGTTGAAAATCAATTAACCACATTATGTTGATTTATTTCTGGATTTTATAATCTGTTCCTTTGCAAATTGATGCATACTCTAAGAAAATATGAATTACAATAAAAATGAAGGAAATGTAGGAGGCATATTTCTATAGGCAGTCAAGGACAGAAGAAACAGCCAAATATGAAGAGTTAATCTTAGAAACAAATAGGGAGTAAAAAAAAAAATGGCTTAAATAACATTTGGTTCCAAATTAGAATATGATACAGGAGTGAGTACAGAAAACTCAGTTGTGTCTATAAATTATTGGTATACTGATTTTAAAAGTTGGTTGGAAATGAGTGTGTATTTTATAGTTATTTTTTTCCTTTGATATACATTATTCCAGATTTAAAATGCTTATATTTAATGCAGTCTAGATGTATACCTTGATACCTATGCTGTTTATGACAAAAATAATTAGTTCTCCAGCCAGGGTTTCGTTAGTTTTTCTTTTCTTTTTAAGGCAGATCACAATAAATAAATCATGGGTATGTAATGGTGAAAGAAATCTAGTGTTGCTATAGTCCAAGATCCAAGTAGTGGAATCAAGACAGAAATATTAAAAAAAAGTGGAGGTAAGAAAGAGCCTCAAATACACAAATTTGATGATGAATAGTCTCCAGTAGATAAGTGATATTGCTCTGTCTAGGGCATTCTCGTTCTCTGCGAAGGTCAGATTGGAATGAGGACTTGAATTCCATGGGGGGCGATAGGAAAGCACAGATTTAGCCAGAGTTTCTGGAAAAACAACTTAGAATGGCTGGCAAGTAAAGACGTCAAATAAATATTGAGGTGACATCTGAGAAAGGAGATACAACCATTATAATAGGAGGGATATTTTTATTTAAAGAGAACTTGTTGATTTGAAAGCATACATATTCTGAAAGAGATACTAGTTCCAGTTAGGAGGGAATAAAAATTCTTAATAGAGCAAAACTTTATTATAAACCTTTGTATATATACATGTATATTAACTATTGGACATAAACAGTTCTACTGAGGGGAAAAAAAACAACTTTAGTCAAATCTAGCAGAGTAAGTATAAATTTTTTTTTATGTTGGTATGGTTTTTGTGTTGTATTCAATATTTCTTTTAGAACACTATAAAACTCAGAATCACAGTTCAACAAATAACACATAAAAACAATTTTAAACTAAAAAATGGACACTCAAATTAAAGTCTGCATGTTTGGATTTCCCACTTTCCTAATTAGAAGTAAACTAAAAACAATATTGATATTAAAACACTTTGTAATCATAAAACCCGATACCAGTACAGCACATTTAATTAATGATAGAAAGAAGTCAGGTAAATTGCTGAAAGTTTTATTTGGAGTAAATCATTTCTAATAAGCAAAGCATTAGTTTGCCTTTATTTATACATGCTTCTATGACTCACTATACAATAAGATGCTTGCTATTTTAAAGAAGAGTCAATCTTTGATTTTTTTTTCTCAAACATTTTAATTTCCTAGAAATACTTGCCTATTTAGAATGGTAGAATTAAAGAATAATAATATTAATAATACTTTACAAATATGGGAATTTGCATTTTAAAATTATTTTTCCCTCACAGCGTGGTTCTTTATATCTTAAAAGAAGTACTAAAAAGTTTTAAGCCAACACTTCAGCTTTTTAAGAAGTACTGAGAAATTACTGAATTTGAGAGAGAAAGCTGGTGTTGAAGGATTCAGGGGTGATGTCCAGTCTTTCTACTTACAGCTATCATCAGATAGGATAATATCGTAACCAACAGATATCAGGCACATAATAAAAAATGGTAGTGACATAATGATGGGATCTCTTGGTCTGGCTCCTTTTTCTGTAATAAGTAGCACTTGAATTCATTTTCTTTATTTATATCTGAATAGATATTTTTTAGAGTCTTATAACATGAAATTATAAGTTTAGTCAGGACTACTTATTGTTCTCTCTCTTTTCAGCCTAGAAAATGATTTCTTACAGTACATTAAATTAAACTCAGAATAATAGTTTAAAAATATTATGTGTCCCACATTCTCATAGTTAATATAGGGGAACACAGTTTAATATGGAAAAAAAAAAAGTCCCTTTGTTATGGGAAGTTGTTGGGTTGGAGGAAGACAGGCATAAATTCTCCTAAAAGCAATATTAAGTGATCAGTGAGTGACACACAGTTTAGAAGTAAAAGGATAAAGACTGAGATCACACTGAAATGTAATCACTAAGAGATTCATGGGAGTCATCCTATTTGGTGAATAAAATAATTTTAAATTTATTTGCTTTCGATTACTTAATTTTGACGGCATGTAACATGTGTAATATCATATAAATACATAAGATACATAATTGAGACCTATATATAGAAACCACATTTGGTCTCATATCAGTCAATATCTTCTCTACGTAATTTTATTACATTGCATAAAATGACATTTTATACAGATATGTGGAAGTAGAGAGAAAACTGACTTTATGGTAAACAGAACAACTTGGTAAATATCAGATGCAAAAATAAAGAAAGCATGTTCAAGAGTCAACGTCAAAAGTAATAAGGAGGAAGTGATGATTCGGTTAAGAGAACAATGGATAATTTAAATGCTTAACAATTATTTATTGACTCTTGTCTTAGGGGGCTGTGTCCTGCAGATTCCTAAATCACAATTGTGATCATAATTATTGAATATAATAATGCCATATAATAAAGTAAATAAATTTTAGGTAAGCTCTTTATACCTTCTCCTTAATTCTCACAACTCTAAGATAGATATTTAGTCCAATATATTTTTTTAAATATAAAAAATGACTTAATTTAAATAATGGCTCAGGTCGCCTAAAACAGTAAGTATTGAAAACGTGATCCAAACCTATGTCTAGAAAAAGAACGTGAGCAGGGAGTTGAAACTCCAGCATGTGTGTGAAGAAGCAACACATATGCAAATTCTTTCAGTCTGCTTCTTCATCTATGAAATAACATGAGAGCAATAACCCTTAATCAAGAAAAATACTTAAGAAATAAATGAGAAAATATTATGGTAATCACTTGACCTACAGTTTCCATTCTCTTTTCCCGGATTCTATCTACAGCTATGATTCTCTTAATTGTTATTAATTCCCTTCTTCCTTCAATTCCTAACTTATCTACCTAGGTCTCCATACCTGTAAAATTCATTGAATCTCTGCATGTCTTATAACTCCCTATCAAAATATGCTTGCTCACATGGTCTCTAGTTAAAATGGATATTCTCTGCTATTGGCCTTTTTAGAAATGATGTAAAAATTATATTTTATAATAGTTTATACTGTCCAATTTTGATTTCCAGGTGCTTCAATTTCAGATGTGTTATTGAAGAGATAAATTTTATGAGAATAACTAATGATAGGTAGCAGGATGTTTAAGGATAAATATACTAGACAGAGTTTCTGAAATAATGTCATAAATGCATGGTAAATGAAATATCTTAAAACATAATGCCTGATCAAATGATGTCTTTTTTATTTTGGTACATGGATGAAACAGGAATACAGATTTAAAACAAAGTACACACACAAAGAGTTAGAGCTATGGTATACAAGGAAGAGAAGGCACACACTGTACTTCAAAAGACTTCATGGAAGAGTTGAGGCATTATGGAAAAATTCAATTGAAAATTTAATGGTGAACAATCCACCAGGAAAAGGTGTGAGATATAAAGGTTTCTGTCTCAGGATTTTGGTTGTTAATGTGATGAGAAAAATATTTTCATTTTGCTATGCCCACAAACAGACAAAAAATGAAAATGCATAAATCAAGAGCCCATCCCTTCTATTCAAATGCAAGCCTAGTATTAAATCATAATTATGTTGCAATGTCAAGAATTTAGCATGCATTCTCTATTGAATCTCAGTTGTGCTGTTTGACCTGGAACTCCTGCTGGAATTTTCATGGGGATTAGAAATTGTATATGCTACTTCTACACACCTCTGTAGTCTGCAGAATTGGAAAACAGGTCAAACAAGATAATTAATTTCCCTATTTTCACAGATGGAACACCACGAAAACCTACTGGAAGTAAATCACACTTCGGTGACAGAATTTTTTCTTTTGGGATTCTCTGATATTCCTAATCTCCAAATGTTACTTTTTGGGATATTTTTTCTGGCTTATGTGATTATCTTGATGGGAAATGGCATCATTATTCTCATAACCAGGGTTGACAAGGCTCTTCAGACACCCATGTATTTTTTTCTCAGTAATTTTTCCTTCTTGGAAATCTGTTACGTGTCTATCACTGTTCCTAAAATGCTCATGAACATTTGGACTCAGAATAGAAATATTTCTTTGTTTGAATGTGCTACACAAATGTGTTTTTTCCTTATACTTGGAGGTACAGAGTGTTTGCTCCTGGCAGTAATGGCCTACGATCGCTATGTGGCCATTTGTAACCCTCTGCACTATCCCCTAGTCATGAATCGCAGGGTCTGTATCCAGTTAGTGACTGACTCCTGGACCACTGGAATCCCAGTTCAGATAGGGCAGACGTGTCAGATTTTCTCTCTGCCATTTTGTGGATCTAACTGAATCAACCACTTCTTCTGTGATATCCCCCCAATATTCAAGCTGGCCTGCGGGGATACTTTTTTGAATGAGATGTCGGTCTACATAATTGTTGTGTTGTTTATCACAGTTCCATTTCTGTTGATAGTTGGCTCCTACGGCAAAATCATCTCCACCATTCTGAAGCTGCCATCAGCCACAAGTAGAGCCAGAGCCTTCTCCACCTGCTCATCTCATCTTATGGTTGTAGCTTTATTCTTTGGATCAGGAATCATTACGTATTTTCAACCCAAATCCAAACACTTTTCTGGAAGAGACAGATTTCTTTCTCTTTTCTATACCATTGTTGTCCCAGTATTTAACCCTATGATATATACTCTGAGGAATAAGGACGTCATGGTGGCATTGAGAAAATTGCTACCTTAAAGCTTAGTCACATTAGCCAGTAATTTGAACTCATTACCTCTTTTCTCATCTAATTCTGCTGTTGTATAATCAGAAATTAACTTTTGATTTCCTGCCTTAGTATGTATTTTACTCATTCCTGAGCTTGTCATTTTATGCCAGGCTTTCTGATATCAGTGTTCTATCCACAATTGTTGTATTGCAAAAAAAAAAATTAATTATTTTGACAAATCTCATGTACAGGTCACTAGTTTATTGCCCCCAGAAATTAGCTGGTGATTTGAGACTGTTTACTGAATAATATAGTCTCTTTTATCTAGTAGTCGATGTCACAATACTTTTTCTCCTAAAAATCATTCCGTTTTACAGAGTTTTTTTTTTTTTCTGTTGAATGTTTTCTTTACTTAACTGTCGCTTACTTTGTTCTTTTCATACAGATATCTGCTAATAAAAAGTATTGAATATAGGAGAACTACGGAGAACACTTTTTGAAACTATGTGCTTATATTTTTAGACATTTTACTCAGACATTTACATGCTGAAATCACCTCTTTAAGGTTTCTTATAAAAAACAAATAATGAAAATATAAACTCCATAGAACAATACTCTAGTGGTTGGTGGATGCAGTAACGAATTTTTCAAATGTTTAAACCACTTAAAATTGTAAACCCAAACTTGAAACAAGAATTAGATGAGATTGGAAGTATATCAAGCAGCAATCTACTGCATCCTATGATGGTATTTGATTACATACGTATATATAATATACATAATCTATAATAATTTTTTTTTTTTTTATAACAAAAGGTTGGAAGTTCATATCCACTCCCATGGAAACCCTATGGGGCAGTTCTACTCTGTCCTGTGGGGTAGCTAGAAGCCCGAATCGATTCAATGGCCATGGGTTTGGTTTTGGTTTTATGCTTTATGTTATTAATTATAAATGATAATTGATTATGTGTGTATGTATGTGCACATATGTGTGTATACTGATATATACATGCCCTGATCATGCAGTGGTTAAAGCTCTCTGCTGCTGCTAACCAATAAAAGTTGGCGTTTCAAACCCAGCAGCTGCTCCCTGGGAGAAAGATGTGGCAGTCTACTTCTTTAAAAATTTACAGCCTTGGAAATTATGGGACAGTTATGATTTGGACTTGACATCATTGCGTTTGATTTTGGTACATATGTGTGTGTATTTATATATACATATAAGTATTTTTTGTATATAGTGTTAATATCCTCACATTATTTTATAGATTAAAAAAACAGAGGCTCAAGGTGTTTGCATAATTTTTCCTATTTCACATACATGCAAGGATTTTAACTCACCATTCATGTTCTATTTCTGGACCTGGGCTTGAGTTAATCCTTCATCACTAAAATTTTTCCTTGACTTGGATGATTATTTAATCCTTCAATGTCACTTTTTATATTTGAAAAATAAATATGAAACTTACTGATTTTTTTGTGTGAATTAAGACATTGAAAAGACTTTTTTTTTAAAGAGCACACTTGCTGTTGATTTAGCTTATCATATGACATTGTTATATTCTGTAATTATAATCATAATTATAATTAAGAAATTTCCTTAACGTCTTCCCTTACCTACAGCCTTAGGAACAAAGATATCATGGAAACAATTAGGAAATTAATTAATCATCACCAAACTGATTTCTCACTCAATATTATCTAAATAAGTATTCATTTACACCTTATTTCCACCACTCCTCCTCTATATTGCAGATGGAAGTTCCTCCTGTTTTGAGTGTGGTCTAAGTCAATTGTTGCTGTTGCAGTTGTTCCCTGCCATCTAGTCAGAGCCTGACTCACGGTGAGCCCATGTGTTACAGAGTAGAACTGTGATCCACAGAGTTTTCTTGGAAGTAATCTTTATGGAGCAGACCACCAGGCCTTTCTTCTGCAGAGCCACTGGGCAGGTTCATTCTGCCAAATTTTCTGTTAGCAGCTGATTGCAAATCGTTTATGTCAATTTCTTTCTTAAATCAATTAAACATTGCACATTCTATGATTTTCGATCTTTTGCATGCTTTACAATCATGGCTGGGTTAGTTCAGAAATGATGCATTATGGTTCACTTTTTTGACACTGGTGGTATCAGCAAAATATATTTTAAAATCTCCCCATTGGACACTATTTCAGTAAGGATGGAGAAGTAGAGGTTTATGTTTAGGGACTCAAGTTTATATTATTGTTTGACTTTAAGTTGTGCTTAATAAAAGAACTACAAACATATAACTTCTTTTACTGTATCCTCACAGCAAGCTCTTTTGACTCAGGAATTGTATAAACCACAATTTTCTCCTTCCCCTTAAAAAATGTATTTTATTTCAAGTAATAGAAAAGTTGAGATTTGCATTATGAAAATGTTTTCAGATTCTTAAGGAGGAAAATGTTGAAAATATTAGCTACTGTCTATATGCATACTCATTTTTTGAATATCAATGTAATATAGTTTAATTAGATGTGTTGGAAATAATACTGAATGTCATGAAAAAGTTCAGTTTACTTCTCCAATTACTCCCATTACAGTGATATAAAAATCAAGATCAACATAATGTACTTTCTGATGACCTTTTCTCTCCACCAAACCTATTCCTCCCATCAGTCTTCTCCACGTGATTAAATGACTTCCGTATTTATTCATTTGTTTAAATAAAGCTGTAATTATTATTCTATCACCTCTGATATGTATCTGTCAGTATCTCCTAAATGTAGCCACTTTTTAAATTTTTTTTTTCTCTGAGCCATCATTGTCATTAAGTTGGTTTCTCTAGCAATTATCGCCGAAGGAATCCACTTGTCTCATTTCTTAACCTCCTATGAGCCACAAATCCCAGATTACCTATAAACCCCAAAGCAAACCCACTGCCGTTGAGTCGATTCTGACTCATAGTGAGATTACTTATACAAAATAAAAAGGAAAAGGAAAAATAGTTTATTTCACCCCCCAACTTAGAAATCTCCAATAGGTATATACTACATTTAGAAGAAAAATCTAACTCTTTGCAAAATTTAGCACATGCCAAACTCTCTGGCTTCACCTTTTTTGCATTAAGATATATTGTGGGGGAGGGAGGAGGAGCAAGATAGCAAAGTGAGTGGATGTTCCTATTTACTCCCCCAGCAACTAACCCATTGAACAATCAATAAAAACAAGCACAGACTGTGATCCCACAATTCTGGACAGCAGCTGAGGTGTTGGAGGGTTGGTGTAGCTCCAGAAGAAGGAGAGAGGAGAAGCAGGAACAGCACAGAACCCAGGAGAACCTACTCATTATCGTCGGCACCACTTACTTACTGCAGCCCTTTTTAGATGAGACAGGGCAACACACCAAACAGGAAATGCAGAAAGGGAGCTAGCCTGAAGAAACTGTAGCCCCAATTTTTAAGATGATACAAATTGGCCATGGAAGTTCATGGGTCATACAATTCGGAGGGGGTGAAGGGAAATAGTGATACTGATAATGATGTTGAATCTCTCTGAAGTCTGATAGGGACGGGCACTAGGAACAGGCAGAACTGCACAGACATCAGGGCAAAGGGAATAGTTCAGAATGACTGGAAAGATAAAGGGGAATGGTTGGCTCCCGGCCCATAGTGGGAAGCCATGGGGGAGCCTGTGCAGGGGTGGCCATGTAGGAAAGACATAGAAAACTCCTCAGCTTCACCACAGGAAAGTTGAGCCCCACCACTTACTTCAGCATCCATGACCAGCTAAATGCCCCTACTCCCACACATGAATATTGACTTCCAGAGATGGAGCATCCAGAACTCCTGAGAAAATACAGAAAGAAAAAAAAAAAAAAGATAAGAGTGTACTCTGGTGGTTCTCAGCAGAAGATACCAAGCCCACTGACTCTGGGTTGTTTCTGAGACATAGCAACGCTGTGGAGTGGAGTGGAGGTACCCTGTGGGGTTCCCAGGAGTGTGAGCTTTTGTGGAGGCAGGATGCCAAAACTTTCTCCTACAGAATGGCTGATGGGTTGAGTCATCAGTGTTTTGGTTGTCAGCTGAACACTTGTCCGCTGTGTCACCAGGGCACCCAATCAGAATATTTTAGTACAGTTATAGACAGAACATCTAAAAGGAAGATGATCTACAACACTGAGAACTTAAATAAAACAATTAGCCTACTGAACCTAACACACATATCGAACACTCCACCCAGCATCAGAACAATACACACTCTTCTCCAGGGCACATGGATCATTTTCCTGAATACACTATATGGCAGGGCACAAAACAAGTCTTAGCAAATTTAAAAACATTAAAATCATATGAAGCATCTTCTCTGACTGTAACAGTATGAAGTTAGAAATCAGCAACTGGAAGAATAAGGAAAAAAAAAATACAAGGGAACTAAATAACACAGTACTAAAAATGATTGGTTCACAGAAGAAATCAAAGAGGAAATCACAAAATTTCTAGAATCAAATGAAAATCCAAACAATGTATCAAAATCTTTGAGACACAGCAAAAGCAGTACTCAGAGGGAATTTTATAGCAATAAAGGCCTACATTAAAAAAGAAGAAATATCCAAAATCATTCACTTGAACTGACAGGTTGAACAAATAGAAAAGGAAGGGCAAAAGAAGCCAAAATCTACCAGAAAAAAAGGAAATAATAAAGATCAGGACAGAAATAAAACTAAATAGAAAAACATCAGAAAGAAATAACAAAAGCAGAGTTGATTCTTTGAAAGGATGAATAAAAGAGAAAAAACACTTGCTAAATTGATTTAAAAAAAAAAAAACAGGCAAAAAGCCAAATTAAAAAATGAAATTGGTGACATTATGACCTATACTACAGAGATAAAGAAGGCCATAACTGATTACTATGAAAAATTGTACTCCAATAAATTTGGAAACCTAAAAGAAATGAACAAATTCTTAGAAACACACTACCTACCCAACTAACACAAACAGAGGTAGAAAATTTCCAGAGACTCATTACAAAAGAAGAGATTGAAAATTTCATAAATAAACTGCCAATAAAAAAGTAGCCTAGGACCAGATGGCTACACTGGAGAATTCTTCCAAACTTTCAGAGAAAGATTAACACCAATACTACTCAATCTCTCCAAAAACATATAACAGAAAGGAACACTACTGAGTTCTTTCAAAAAAACCAGCGTATCTCTGATAACTTAACCAAAGACATCACAAAATAAATAAAATTATAGACCAATATTCCATATGAACATAGATGCAAATAATTAAAAAAAATTCTGGTCAACAGACTTTAGCAACACATCAAATAAATCACACACCATGATCAAGTCAGGTACATACGAGGCTAATAAGCATGATTCAAAATCAGAAAATCAATCATTGTAATCCACCAGGAAAATAAAACAAAGAGTCATATGATCACATCAATTGATGCAGAAAAGGCATTTGATAAAAATGCAACAGTTTTTCAGATAAAAATTCTTAGTAAAAGAGGAATAGAAGGAAAATTTCTCAACATAGTTAAGAGATTATGTGAAAAATAAACAGCCAACATTACAATCAAGGGAGAAAGGATGAAAGCCTTCTCATGGAGAATGGGAACTAGAAAAGGTTCCCTATTATCACCTTTCTTATTCAGCATTGTACTTGATGACCTAGCCAGAGCAATAAGACATGAAAAATAAATAGTATCCAAATTGGAAGGGAAGAAGTAAAACCACCTCTGTTTGCAAATGATGTGATCCTATATGTAAAAGACCCTAGGGATTGATTCCACAAGAAAACTGCTGGAACTAAGAGAAGTTAGCCACATTGCAGAGTACAAAATCAACACAAAAAAATCAGTTGGGTTCCTCTACACTAATAAAGACTACTCTGACAGAGAAATCAAGAAAACAATACCATGTGTAATAGCCTCACATAGATAAAATAACTAGTAATTAACCTAACCAGGGACAGAAAAGACTTACATAACAGAAATTATAAAACATTACTACAAGAAACTAAAAGAGACATAAAAAATGAATATACATCCTGTGTTCATGGATTTGAAAACTTAATATATTGAAAATATTGATTCTACCAAAAGCTATCTTCACATACAATGCAAACCCAACACAAATTTCAACCACATTCTTTACTGAAATGGAAAAATTAATGACCAACTTCATATGGAAATGAAAGAAACCCCAAATAGACAAAGCAAATTGAAGAAAGAAAAAATCAGGAGACCTCACACTTCCTGATATTAAAATGTACTATATAGCCACTGTAAACAAAACAGCCTAGTATTGGATAAATGATAGACACAGACCAGTGGAAGAGAAACGAAACTTCACAATTAAATCCAGCCATCTATGGATAACTGATTTTCAACAAGGGATCAAATCCATGTAGTGTGGGCAAAAACAGTCTCTTTAATAAATGGTGCTAGCAAAACTGAATATCCACCTGCAGAAAAATGAAACAGGACCCATAACTCACAACACACACAAAAAACTAACTTAAAATGGATCAAAGACCTAAATGTTAAACCTAAAACCATGAAATTCCCTGAAGAAAAACATTGGGAGAAAATGATGGAATCTACTCTTTTGCAAAAATAGGATAACAAACATAACAACAAATGCACAAATAGAAGACAAAATAGATAAATTGGGGCCTCACAAAAATTTAAAACATGCTCATCAAAGACTTTCTAAAAGAGTAAAAAGACAACCTACAGACTGGGAAAAAAATCTTCAGAATTGACGTATCTCATTAGCGCCTAAACTCGAAAGTCTACAGAAAACTGCAATTCAAAAACAAAAAGTTAAAAAACCCAATTATAAAATGGAAAAAGGACAGGAACAGAATCTTCAACAAAGAGGACATTCAAGTGGACATGAAACACATGAAAGAGTGTTCAAAATCGTTGGCCATAAAACCAAAAACCAAACCAAACCCGTTGTCGTACAATTGATTCCAAACCATAGCAACTTTACAGGACAGAGTAGAACTGCCCCATAGGGTTTCCAAGGAGAGGCTGGTGGGTTGGAACTACTGACATTTTGGCTGGCAGCTGAGGTCTTAACCACCTCACCACCAGGGTTTCAGAACATTAACAACAGTGTAGAAGTCAATTACCAACCCTCTCCTGATCACAGCTCCCTCCTGTCCCAGCAATAACCACAAGTGTGGCTTTTATTACACTCATGCATTTACTTTTCCATCTATTTTCACTGTGTAACCGTGCCTGCCAAAAAACACAAATTAATATCTCCTCTTTGCAAACTTTATGTAAAAGAAGTCAGGCGGTGTGTATTCTATGTTTTAATTTCATCAATAAATATTTTATTTTTATAAATATTTCATATTGTAGCACATATGTACATTTCCTCAATTTTGTTTGTATTTGTGATTTTACAGTATAAATACTGAGTTTTTAAAAATACTTTCTCCTATGGTGGACATTTGGGATGTTTTTATTCCGGGACATGCATGCTGTCACACTGCACATAGGAACTCACTGGAGTGGGGTGTACTCCCCAAAATACTGGGCATTTGTTTAGCTCTCAAATAATTTTTCAAAGTGGATATACCAATTTATACTTGTAATAGCAATTTTTGAAAGCTCCAGTGTGATGTTCCACTTCCTGCCCAGCACTGAGTATTCTCATCCTTTATGATTTTTACCCATTAGCTAGATGTAGAATATGTTACTGTAGTTTGAATCTGAATGTTTATGATTATTGAGGTAAGGCACATTTTAATATGTTTATGGATTTTCTCTGTTGTAAAGTGCTTTCAGGTGTTGTTTGATCAATTTTATTTTGAATTATTTGTCTTTAATCTTATTTATTAGACATTTTCTTTTATATTAGGCAAATAACCTCTTTGTCAGTTATATATCTTGAACCTATCTTCCCATTCATTGGCTTTAATTTTCACTCCCTGAATGTCTTTTGATAAGTAGCAACCTAAATTTTAATTTTGACAAACAAATCAATTTGAAGAAATAAACCAAAATGTTTATGAATGAACTGACTTAATACCAAATTGTAGATCCTTTCCAACATTTAAAACAAAGCACTTCATTTCAAGTTATGGTTCAGTGGGTTACAGCAAACCAATGTCCCTGCTTCAACCATTGGAAAAATCTGGATACGTTTAAAAAAAAAATCAGTTTTTCAGAGGCATCAAATAGCCTGAAAGAGGAAGGAATAAAATATTAAAATAAATATTAATTAAGTAAGAGAAAGACAACCTATCTAGCAATCCGAACTTTATTCACAGTCTTTCATAATTGCAAACAATGCTACAATGTAAATTTATTGAATAATTTCATATGTGTGCATGTTTTATTGATTCAAAGACTATATAACCTGAAAATCCATTGCTGTCAAGTTGATGCGGACTGATGGAAACTCCTCGTGTTACAGAGTAGAACCACTCTATGGGGTGTTTTTCATGTACTGTTAAGAGAAGCAGGTCATCAGACCTTTCTTTAGCTGTGTTGCAGAGTGGGTTCAAACCGCCAACGTTTAGGTCAGTAGTGGAGCACAAATCATTTGTGCCTCCAAATCAGTGGTGCCCAATTCCTCTTCACAGGACTTGAACCATTTTTGCACTTTTCCAAGAAGTATGTAAAGCATGCATGTTTCCCCAAGAAAATGCCTATTTTTATAAACTAAATTATGTGCAGTTTAAATGTTACTCTTTTTTATGATGTTGAACATATTTTCATATGTTTAAGGGATGATTTTACTCCCTTTTTATGTGAAGTGTTATATGTTTGGTCCATTTTTTTATTTGTATTTTTCACTTCTCCTTGATACTTAAGAATATTTTATTTATAAGGGAAGTTAATATTTTATCTGAGATATGATTTATAATTATTTTTCTCCATTTTATTAATTATATTTTTGGATTACTTTTGGTGCTTGTTTATTTTTAACGTGCATGTTGTTATTTTTTTTTTTATGTTGTTAGGTGCCGTTGAGTTGGTTCCGACTCATAGCGACCCTATGCACAACAGAAGGAAACACTGCCCGGTCCTGAGCCGTCCTTAAAATCTTTGTTATGTTTGAGCTCATTGTGGCAGCCACTGTGTCAATCCACCTCATTGAGGGTCTCCCTCTTTTCCACTGAGCCTGTACTCTGCCAAGCATGATGTCCTTCTCCAGGGACTGATCCCTCCTGACAACATGTCCAAAGTATGTAAGACGTAGTCTCGTCGTCCTTGTTTCTAAAGAGCATTCTGGTTGTACTTCTTCCAAGACAGATTGGTTTGTCTTTTGGCAGTCTGCTGTGGTATGTTCAATATTCTTCCCCAATACCACAGTTCAAAGACGTCAATTCTTCTTCAGTCTTCCTTATTTATTGTTCAGCTTTGATATGCATATGATGCAACTGAAAATACCATGGCTTAGATCAGCTGCACCTTAGTCTTCAAGGTGACATCTTTGCTCTTCAATACTTTAGAGAGGTCTTTTGCAGCAGACTTACCCAATGCAATGTGTCTTTTGATTTCTTGACTGCTGCTTCCATGGCCGTTGATTGTAGATCTAAGTAAAATGAAATCCTTGACAACTTCAATCTTTTCTCCATTTATCATGATGTTGCTCATTGGTCCAGTCGGGAGGATTTTCGTTTTCTTTATGTTGAGTTGCAATCCATACTGAAGGCTGTAGTCTTTGATCTTCATTAGTAAGTGCTTCAAGTGCTTCAGCAAGCAAGGTTGTGTCATCTGCATAATGCAGGTTGTTAATGAGTCTCTATCCAATCCTGATGCCCCATTCTTCATATAGTCCAGCTTTTCGTATTACTTGCGCAGCATACAGATTGAGTAGGCATGGTGAAAGAATACAACCCTGGTGCACACCTTTCCTGATTTAAACCATTCAGTATCCCCTTGTTCTATCCGAACAACTGCCTCTTGATCTCTGTAAAGGTTTCTCAGGAGCACAATTAAGTGTTCTGGAATTCCCATTCTTCACAATGTTATCCATAATTTGTTATGATCCACACAGTCGAATGCCTTTGCGTAGTCAATAAAACACAGGTAAACATCCTTCTGGTATTCTCTGCTTTCAGCCAGGATCCATCTGACATCAGCAATGATATTCCTGGCTCCACGTCCTCTTCTGACACTGGCCTGAATTTCTGGCAGTTCCTGTGGATATACTGCTGGAGCCGTTTTTGAATGATCTTCAGCAAAATTTTGCTTGCTTGTGATATTAATGATATTGTTCTATAATTTCCATATTCGTTTGGATCACCTTTCTTGGGAATAGGCAGAAATATGGATCTCTTCCAGTCAGTTGGCCAGGAAGCTGTCTTACATATTTCTTGGCTTAGAGAAGTGAGCACCTCCAGCCCTGCATCTGTTTGTTGAAACATCTCAATTGATATTCCATCAATTCCTGGAGCTTTGTTTTTCGCCAGTGCCTTCAGAGCAGCTTGGACTTCTTCCTTCAGTACTATCAGTTCCTGATCATATGCTCCCTCTTGAAATGGTTGAACATCGAGTAGTTCTTTTTGGTATAATAACTCTGTGTATTCCTTCCATCTTCTTTTGATGCTGGCTGTGTCATTTAATATTTTCCACATAGAATCCTTCACTATTGCAACTCGAGGCTTGATTTTTTTCTTCAGTTCTTTCAGCTTGAGAAACACTGGGCGTGTTCTTGCTTTTTGGTTTTCTGTCTCCAGCTCTTTGTACATGTAGTTATAATACTTTGTCTTCTCGAGATTCCCTTTGAAATCTTCTGTTCAGTTCTTTTACTTCATCAATTCTTCCCTTTGCTTTAGCTACTCGACTTTTTCAAGGGTAAGTTTCAGAGTCTCCTCTGACATCTATCATGGTCTTTTCTTTCTTTCCTGTCTTTTCAATGACCTCTTGTTTTCCTCATATATGATGTCGTTGATATCATTCCAGAACTTGTCTGGTCTTCCATCACTAGCGCTCAATGTGTCAAATCTATTTTTCAGGTGGTCTCTAAATTCAGGTGGGATGTACTCAAGGTCATATTTTGGCTCTTATGGACTTGCTCTGATTTTCTTCAGTTTCAGCTTGAACTTGCATATGAGCAATTGATGGTCTATTCCACAGTCAGCCTCTGGCCTTGTTCTGATTGAGTATATTGAGCTTTTCCATCGTCTCTTTCCACAGGTGTAGTCAATTTGATTTCTGTGTGTTCCATCTGATGAGATCCATGTGTATAGTCACTGTTTATGTTGGTGAAAGAAGGTTTTTGCAATGAAGAAGTCGTTGGTCTTGCAAAATTCTATCACTCGATCTCTGGCATTGTTTCTATCACCAAGGCCATATTTTCCAACTACTGATCCTTCTTCATTTTGAACTTTTGCATTCCAGTGGCCAGTAATTATCAATGCATCTTGGTTGCATGTTTGCTCAATTTCAGACTGCAGCAGCTGATAAAAATCCTCTATTTCTTCATCTTTAGCATAGGTATTTAATTTTACATAGTTGATTTTTATCAGTTATTTGTGTCTTGCGTTAAAAATTTTTAGTCATAACTAGAAAAATCTTTATTACTCCAAAATTATATTTCAAAAATCTTTCTCTTAGAATTATTTTATTGTTTAATTTTCTAAAATATTTAAACTAGTGTGCCTCTTGGAGTCTTTCCTGCTGTAGCATAAAGTATTAACAAAAATTTATCTATTTTGCTAAAAGATTGCTCAAATATCCAAATAACATTTATTTTAAAAGTCCTTATTTTACCTATTTCGTTTGATGTCTTTATTCTACAGTCAGTTCTTGTTTGTATTTGAGTCTTCCTTTTATGGCATCAAAAGATACACAATATAATCCAGATGAGATTATGTGAGTTTAAAATTACCTTTTAGCTTAGTTAGTTCTGGGATGTGCACCTACTGTAGATCAGGCCTGGCTGACATTTCACCCCATTGCTATGCTCTGCCACATCTGATTCCCGTGGGAGGCCTTGTTCACCACGCACCCTTCACTCACCTTCCATGTGTTCAAGGTCATAGTTCCAAATATCTTTCAAATAACTTCCCTAATCACTCTCTATTATTATAATATTATAGGGTTTCCTTCTCCTGGAGATGATAGATGAATGATAGATAGATAGATGATAGATAGAGAGAGAGAGAGAGAGAGAGATGATAGATAGATAGGTATAAATATAGATAGATAGATAGATAGATAGATGATAGACAGACAGATAGATAGATAGATGATAGATAGAGATAGATACATAGATGTTAGATTAGATAGAGAAGGATGGATGGATGGACGGGTGGATGGGTGGGTTGGTGGATGATTGACGGTTGGATTGACAGATGGACGGAAGGACAGATAGATGGATAGACAGACAAATAGATACTTAATACAACCTTTAGTTTAGTAGTAGAAATATATGTAATCTACTAGTAATCTCAAGGTTGATGGTAAATATAAACCCTTAGAATTTCCTATTTACTAAGTAACAGGAAGTTATCTCTTATTTTCACAAGGCAAATTTTGCTTCAAGCCAAAGTTCTTAAACTACTAAATGTCACACAGATTTAAAGTCTTGAAGTGGAAATATTTTAGAACAATAGACAGACTATTGTCCTGAAATCTTGCCACTCATCTCAGCTGAAATTATACCAGAATATTTTCATCTCCTAAGTGAAGTTTAATAGGATTCACGTCTTGAAAGTGGGTTGATAGAGGGAATGAAACTGGGGAAGAATGGTGGAATCCTGCAAAGGAAAAAAAAAGTCCCCCTGTGGGAATTAATCTTGGGCTAAATAAAGAAAAAATGCACTAGATTTAATATATCCAACAACCACTTCTCAGTTTCTCCAGGTAATCTTGAAGAAATAAATCATATGTTATATGTTTTGTAGGTAAAATTATTTTTTGTTGTCAGAATATTTATTACAACTCTTACATATAGGCCAGACCCTGAATGTGGATCAAGGCTCCCATTTCAGAGGAGAAAATAAGCAAAATAACTTGAGGAAAATGTGACAGGAGCTCAGTCTAATAGGAACAGAGGACCCATATAAAGCAGTCATAATAGGTAACGGGAGAATTGTTTTTGTGTCAAGTTTGGATGGCCTCCAATGGTGTTGCTCAGTTAAGGGTAACTCAGTACCCTATTCAAGTCTAAGAAATAAGATTTTCTGCACACTCTATTCCATTGAGAGGCTGCAGAGGAAGAGTTTTCTGGGTAGAGTGAGAGCTCTATAGGAAAATAAATAAACTAAATCAGAGAGTACCAAAGGGATTTGTTTAGTTAGAAATTTAACTGTGTCAGGTGGAAGACATCCCAGGAGTAGAGATAACTATTTGGTATATAAAGAGCACTCCATGTCCCAAATGAACTGAGTGTTTTAAAGTTAGGTTGAGTACCATTGATGACACAAGTTGTTTCAGTCAGAGTAATTTAAATACTTAAATATGTAAACCCTCTTCATTGAGGAAGAATCTAGATTATTACAAACAAACTAAAACACAAGCCTACGGAAGTCAAATAGATTCTGACCCACAGCAACCCTTCAGGACAGAGTAGAACTACCCCACCAGGTTCCCAAGGCTATACATCTTTAAGGAGGCTGACCACCACAGCTTTCTCCCACGGATCAGATGGTGGGTTCTAACTGAAGACCTTTTGGGCAGACAGCCAAGCACTTTAACCACTGTGCGACCAGGTCTCCTATTTTTGAAATTAAGAAAGGTAAATATGAAATGTTTTATATTAATGTTCAACTTCAGTTCATGGTATTACTAAAATTAATATTTAATGTAGAACAGCAAAGATGCTATTTTATTAAAGTAGCTCCTTTATATTTCTGACTCTGTTAAATACCTTAAACAATGAATTTACATAGTGATATTAAATTACTTTGAAACACTGAAACTTTGAAAAACTGCTAGGTTTTTGTAAGAATACTAAACAATATTGTAGAGAAAGTTCAATTTTAAGCAAAGACTTTGTGGCAAATAAGCATTATATTTATGTATTTTAGTCCTGATGATATTTTAATAAGATACTTAAAGTAAAACAATCCATGAAATAAATTTACAAACATTGAGGAATCCAAAAAACATTTGTTTTAAAGAAAATAATATTTTTATGTTAAAGAATTTATGAAACAAATTAAAGGTTTACATTAATATTGTTTTTCAAATTAATTTCAGGGTTTATGTTTCTAATTTATATCAAAAATACAAATATAACAGATTTAGGGTAGATTGGGGATGTTGAAAGTGATAAAGATCTATCTAAATCAGGATATTCTTAACCAAAGTCAAATATGTTGACTTCAAGTGGAATCAGACTCATAACGACCATATAGGTTAGAATAGAACTGCCTCACATGGTCTCCAAAGCTGTAAATCTTTATGGAAGCAGACTGCCACATCTTCCTCCCACAGAGTGGCTGGTGGATTTGAAACACCAGCCTTTTGGTTAGCAGCCAAGCATGAGACCACTGTGCCACCAGGAGTCTGTCAGAATTTTGTTACACATTCCTTAATTACTTGGATTTTTTCTAGTGAATGGATGCTTAGATTGAAAAAAAAAAAAATGATAAAACTGAGTTTTATTTTCCTTATAATAAAAAGAACTTAAAACATTTCAAGAATGAAGAGCAATATAGAAGGATTTGGGAGAACACACAGGGTAAATCTCTGCTCTTGCTATCCTGCCTTCTTGAGAAAAACATAGACAAATCTTACATATTTAATGTTATACATGGATAATTTCATCACCAAGGAGTGAAGTTTGTACAATTAGAAGTATTATTTCATTGAGCACTCAAAGTAATTTTATTCAACTAACAAAAATTGAACGGTTTTTATTAAATACTGGCATTCATGAAGTATAGGTATTATAGTGAACTGTATTCGTGGACTATAGGTATACAATCCACAAAGTAGAGATAATGATATAAACCTAAATATTAGCAGAGAATTCATGGAGAAATTGCAACTTGAGAGTTGAATGTTTTTTGGGTTTTGGACAAGTTGATAATTGCTTTAAAGATCTCACTTCATTTCTGCAATAATCCTGTGATACAAAAGGAAAATAAATTAGAGGCATTATTCACGTTGTATAGCATACTGAGTAACTTTCAGAAGAATAAATTAAAATTAGTGTTAATAATAATAATAAATGGATGCTAATAATAAAAAAATTAATAATAAGCAACTGTTGACAGCAATAATAATAATAGATAACAAAAATAATGGCCTTTTATAAATGCCTGGACTTCTTCAAGGTTTTTAACTTATACTAAATGATTTAGTTCACATAACAACACTAAATGTTGGTATAGTTACTAATGATTTAACAGCTGAGCAAACTGTGAAGTGGGAAGATTAACTTGCGTAAAGTCATCAGCACTGAGTTTTTTTTTTTTAAGTCATCACACAGCTAAATGTTGCTGGAGCTATAATTCAGCTACAGTCCATCTGGGAAATACTATTGTATAATGATGGGTATGGAGACCTGGTAGCTCCATGGTTAAACACCCGGCTACTAACCAAAAGGCCGGTGGTTCAAACTGCTGCCTCTTGGAATAGAGATGTGGTAGTCTACTACCCTAAAGATTTATGTACTGAAAACCCTATAGGGCAGTTCTACTCTGTCGTATAGGGTCCTTGTAACTCAAAATTGACTCTTTGGCAATGGTTTTTTTTTTTTTTTTTTAACCATGGCACCATATTCTGCTTTTATTAGTGGACAAGGTGCAAACGCATTAGGATAAAGAGATGAAAAGCAGGGTGAGACAAGAGGCACCTTGACTCTGGAAAAATTTAATGAGGCACTCACTGTCAGGATTGTGCAAGTGCAAGGATGGCCCTGAATGCCTCCTTACATTTTGTACCTTAGGAGCTTCACTGACTAGTTCTTGTCCTGACTCTGATGAAAGGGGATGGTGGGAAAAACAATTGCCAACAAAGGAACTGAAAACCACTTTATCAAATATCTAATTAACTAGGCAATCTGTTAAATCCTAGGGCTACAGGCTTAAAGAACATACTGTCATAATCATAATTATAGAACCATAACTAAAAAGTAAATAGTTTAAATTGGTAGGTAGAGGATAGGTTTTACCAGTATTATCTCATTTACTTCTCACAAAGAGGTAAAACTTAGAAAATATAAATAATTGCCTAATATCACACAGATAATAAATTGCAGGGATAGGAGTCAAATTCAAGTCCATTAAAAAAAAATGATACTGACTTGCAATCATAAAACCTGTGTGCAATTTGTCAGATTGTCCACACTTAGTGAGTCTCAATAACTTTGTATCTAAAGAAGAGTCAGTTTAGAAACAGTCAAGTGAAATGTTATTTTTTGAGTAACAGCAAAAATAATGACCGGTGCACACAGCACTTTGGGTACAAATGATGTAACAGCCAATATCTTCCCTCCTCTTGACTCACACACATAATCGCAGGTAACAAATACCCTTCATACTTCCCTGCTTGTCCAGGGTGACTACATATTTTGTTGTATCTGAATCAATATACCCAGGCTAATTTCCCTGGGGGAAAAAAAAAAAAAAAAACCTCTTATCTACTTAATATCCTGCTAAAAGATATTTGTTTTATTCCCCTATTTAAAATGAAATATTCTATCCATTTTCTTTCTAAACTACCTAATATGAACTGTGTAATAGGTTTGTTTTTTTTTTAATAGGAACCTATATCCTTTTTTTTTTTTTTAAAGTTGTCAAGAGATGAGACAATGAAGCATTGAAACAGGCATTTGAAAACGTATATGAGAAGACAGTTTATGATACAGTGTTTGAGAAACTTGACGGAGAAAATACATAGAGAAATAAAATAGGATTGTCAAGGTATGTAATTAATGTAAAGTGAGATTAGATAGCAAAGCTGAGGGTCCATTTCCAGCAGTTGTCAGTTGCTCCAGTGCCTGTGCTGAGTCAGTGTAACTTGATCCATCCTGGGCTGTGCTCCAAAAGTTTAAGGAAATGATCTTAAAAAAAAATTTTTTTTGAGGGGATTGTTAACTGTGATTTAACAGGAGGACATGGGGCATACATAATTAGTATCATTCTCAAAGTGCGAACAATTACAATGATCATAAAATCCAACTCAGACACCTCAATACAGTTTAGAGAAGAGGCAAAGAAATACAGGAAGGTAAAGGAAATGCTCATGTAAATTTACCTCTTCCACAGATGAATCATCAGGAAAAACCACCAGAAGAAAATCTAACTGAAATGATGGAATTTTCTCTCTTAGGCTTTGCTGACATGCCCCATCTCCAGTGGTTCCTTTTTGGATTGTTTTTAGTCATCTATATCATTATCCTGATAAGCAATGGCACCATATTTCTAATAACAAAAATGGATCCTGCTCTCCAGAGCCCTGTGTATTTTTTCCTGGCAAATTTTTCCTTCTTGGAAATCTGCTATGTAACAGCTACTCTCCCCAGAATGCTGATGAATCTAGGGACCCAGAGAAGAAGAATTTCCATGGCTGCCTGTGCTACACAGATGTGCTTTGTTCTTCTGTTCGGAGGTACAGAGTCTTTGCTCCTGGCAGTGATGGCCTATGATCGCTATGTGGCCATTTGTAACCCTCTACACTACCCTGTAGTCATGAACCACAGGGTCTGTATCCAGTTGGTGACTGGGTCCTGGATCACTGGAATCCCAGTTATGATAGGGCATACGTATCAGATTTTCTCTCTGCCTTTTTGTAGATCTAAACAAATTAACCATTTCTTCTGTGACATTCCCCCAATACTCAAGCTAGCTTGTGGGGACACCTTTGTAAATGAGATGTTGGTCTACATAGTTACTGTGTTATTTGTCATGTTTCCATTTCTGTTGATTCTTTGCTCCTACAGTAAAATCATCTCCATCATCCTGAAGTTGCCATCAGCCACAAGTCAAGCTAAAGCCTTCTCCACCTGTTCTTCTCATCTTATGGTTGTGGTGTTATTCTTTGGATCATGCATTATTACATACTTAAGACCCAACACCAGACATTCAGAGGGAACTGACAAAGTGCTTTCTCTTTTCTACACTATCCTAACACCTTTGTTTAATCCCGTGATATATAGTCTAAGGAACAAGGATGTCATAAGAGTACTGAAAAAATTGCTATGTAAATAATTCACTTCATTAACGAATGAGTTAAATGTATAAGAATTGCTTTCTTACATATTTTTTGTCCCATTTCAATAGATATATACCTTTATCTATACCTTGTCTTTCATACTGATGCAATTATTTTCAAACTAAAAATTACTTGTAATATTGTTAGACCTTTCTGCTCAAGTTATGTAAGTAATATATGTGTCATCTGGTAGAAAATCATTCCATTAGTAATCCTAAACCTTCATTGTATGATGTTTTTCCTCAATAAAAACTTTTGCAGGGATTGATTTAATCCAGTCGCTTGTAATATATAACTTATTATATCACTTATTGGAAAACATTCAATTCATTTCCATGAGTGTCCACAGAGTTGTGACACAGATTTTAAAAACCAGTTTGGTGATATGCATTAATCAAAATATACAGTGGTCCCTAGTGGCAGTGGATCCAGGATCCCCATGAATACCAAAATCTGTTGGTGCTCAAGTCTCTTATATAAAGTGGCTAAGTGTTTTCATATAACCCACACACCACCTTCCGTATACTTTAAATCACCTCTTTCTTACTTATAATGCCCTTGAGTATATCCCACCTGAATTTAGAGACCATCTCGAGAATAGATTTGACGCACTGAACACTAGTGACTGAAGACCAGACGAGTTGTGGAATGACATCAAGGATATCATCCATAAAGAAAGCAAGAGGTCACCGAAAAGACAGGAAAGAAAGAAAACACCAAGATGGATGTCAGAGGAGACTCTGAAACTTGCTCTTGAGCGTCGAGCAGCTAAAGGAAAAGGAAGAATTGATGAGGTAAAAGAACTGAACAGAACATTTCAAAAGGCCTCTCGAGAAGACAAAGTAAAGTATTATAATGACATATGCAAAGACCTGGAGATAGAAAACCAAAAGGGAAGAACAAGCTTGGCATTTCTTGAGCTGGAAGAACTGAAGAAAAAATTCAAGCCTCGAGTTGCAATAGTGAAGGATTGCATGGGGAAAATACTAAACGATGACGGAAGCATCAAAAGAAGATGGAAGGAGTACACAGAGTCATTATACCAAAAAGAATTAGTCGATATTCAACCATTTCAAGAGGGAGCATATGATCAGGAACTGATAGTACTGAAGGAAGAAGTCCAAGCTGCTCTGAAGGCATTGGCGAAAAACAAGGCTCCAGGAATTGATGGAATATCAATTGAGATGTTTCAACAAACAGACGCAGTGCTGGAGGTACTCACGTGTCTATGCCAAGAAATATGTAAGACAGCTTCCTGGCTAACTGACTGGAAGATCCATATTTATGCCTATTCTGAAGAAAGGTGATCCAACCGAATGTGGAGATTACAGAACAATATCATTAATATCACACACAAACAAAATTTTGCTGAAGATCATTCAAAAATGGCTGCAACAGTATATCGACAGGGAACTGCCAGAAATTCAGGCTGGTTTCAGAAGAGGACGTGGAACCAGGGATATCATTGCTGATGTCAGGTGAATCCTGGCCGAAGGCAGAGAATACCAGAAGGATGTTTACCTGTGTTTTATTGACTATGCAAAGGCATTCGACTGTGTGGATTATAACAAACTATGGATAACACTGGGAAGAATGGAAATTCCAGGACACTTAATTGTGCTCATGAGGAACCTTTACATAGATCAAGAGGCAGTTGTTCGGACAGAACAAGGGGATACTGATTGGTTTAAAGTCAGGAGAGGTGTTCGTCAGGGCTGTATTTCACCATACCTGTTTAATCTGTATACTGAATATGAGAAGCTGAACTATATGAAGAAGAACATGGCATCAGGATTGGAGGAAGTCTCATTAACAACCTGTGTTATGCAGACGACACAACCTTGCTTGCTGAAAGTGAAGAGGACTTGAAGCACTTAATGATGAAGATCAAGGCCACAGCCTTCAGTATGGACTGCACCTCAACATAAAGAAAACAAAAATCCTCACAACTGGACCAATGAGCAACACCACAATAAATGGAGAAAGGATTGAAGTTGTCAAGGATTTCATTTTACTTGGATCCACATTCAATAGCCATGGAAGCAGCTGTCAAGAAATCAAAAGACACATTGCATTGGGTAAATCTGTTGCAAAGGACCTCTTCAAAGTGTTGAAGAGCAAAGATGTCACCTTGAAGACTAAGGTGTGCCTGACCCAAGCCATGGTATTTTCAATCGCATCATATGCATGTGAAAGCTGGACAATGAATAAGGAAGACTGAAGAAGAGTTGACGCCTTTGAATTGTGGTGTTGGTGAAGAATATTAAATATACCATGGACTTCCAAAAAAATGAACCAATCTGTCTTGGAAGAAGTGCAGCCAGAATGCTCCTTACAGGCAAGGATGGCGAGACTGCGTCTCACATACTTTGGACATGTTGTCAGGAGGGATCAGTCCTTGTAGATGGACATCATGCTTGTCAGGGTACAGGATCAGCAGAAAAGAGGAAGGCCCTCAATGAGATGAATTGACACAGTGGCTGCAACAATGAGCTCAAGCATAACAACGATTCTAAGGATGGTGCAGGACCGGGCAGTCTTTCGTTCTGTTGTGCATAGGGTCGTTATGAGTCGGAACCAGCTCAATGGCACCTAACAACAACAACCTAAAACAATGTAAATACTGTGTAAATGGTTCTTATACAGTGTAGTTTAGGAAAAATGACAAGATTCAAGGCAAAAACATGTGCAGACAAGTGCTAGAGAGACTGAAGATCCGTGAAATGGCATGAGGCTATAGCAGGGTATGCCTGCACATCACTTCATTCACATGGATTCAGTGGCACAATGACAACAATAATACAATCTCTGTGATAAACCTGGAAAGGTCTCTTTGAAGAAGTAACATTTGAGCTGAGTCCTAAATAGTTAGAAGGAACTATGCAAAGAACATTCTAGGCAGACGAAAAAGCAAAGGAAGACCCTTTATATACTTGGAAGCCTGAAGAACTGATTGCCTAGGGAAATAAGATTGGAAATAAAGGCAGGGGCCAAGTTATATAGCAGTTTTCAATTCCCTGGAAAGAAATGTGAATTATTTCAAATATAATGGTAATCCATGAAAATGCTTAAGATTTTCTTTAGAGAACACTTACAGTGCTTCAAATCCACCAGCCATTCCTACTCTGTCCTACAGAGTAGTTATGAGTTTGAATCAAATCAACAGCAAGTGTGTGGCACAGGCTCTGTCCTACAGTCTTAGAGGGGCAGGGGTGATTGACGTATATACCCATATCTAATTGCAGCAGGTGGGTCACGCTCTGAACAAGGCAGGGGGCTGAGAACCGACCCCCAAGTGTCTCTGAGGAAAATGCATCTCTGTTCCCTAGGGTGTGCTGGTGGGTGGGCTCTGCAAGGGGACCATGGGCACCCAAAGTTTTTGTTGTAAGGACTGGGAGGTACCAGTTATCCCTAGACCCCTGTCACGGGTGTCTGTGTGACCTGAGTGGAGCCATCAGTCCTTAGGTCCCTGTTGTGGGTAGTTGAGGACCTTGTTTAATAGGCAAAGCAATGTCAAACGTCAAACACCTACCTCTCCACCACACCACTGAAATGGTTCGAGTTTGAAAACAAGGGCCTATTCTCCCAAAATAGGCCCACACAGATCCATGCAGAAGGAAAGGTGCTCAAGGTCCACAGATGGTTTGTGCCTGGACAGGAGCCACTTCTGTCCTGAGCTCCCCCAGTTAATGGAGCTAGCAAATTATCTTTTCCCCCCAGCTGGAAATTTTTTCCTTCCCCAAGGTCAGGAGGACGGCTCCAGATGCTCGCCAGGGTCTATCTCAGGCCTAGGGATTCAGCCTCTGAAGCTGGGTTGGGGGCGGAGGGGAGCGCGGTAAAATATACGCAAGTACTTAGCTTTGCCGAGAGCTCCCTTCTGCTCAGGTTCCGGAGGTGTGAGTGGGCTGTGTGGCTGGTGCTTCTCCCCGAGGAAACTGCGGCCGAATGCTAGGACCAGCCCGCCGCTGCCGCCGCCGCCGCCGCCGCAGCCACTCTGGGAATGGTGCCTGAGGGCTCCCCGAGATTCAGGTCTGGCAACTCCTCTCCGCTTCTGAACAGTCTCTTCCTTCCCCTGCCCCTCACTTCGTTGTCTAAGCTTGCCTTTGATGCTCAGGGCTCCCAGCTTGTCACAAATATACTCATTTCACTTGTTTTTTCAGGTCTTTGTTGTAAAGAGGGATCGACAGAAGCATCTGTCTATTCCGCCATCTTGGTTCTATCTCTCCTTACTCTCAGGACCCATTTTTAAGATGTGAATCCTATTAAACTTCATTTAGCAGAAGATTAAAACCAGGAAAACTAAACCCATTGCCATCGAGTCGATTCTGACTCATAGCAACCCTATAGGTCAGAGTAGAACTGCCTCACAGAGTTTCCAGTGAGTGCCTGGTGGATTTGAACTGCCGACCTTTTGGTTAGCAGGTGTATCTCTTAACTACTACATCACCAGAGTTTTTCTAGGAGAAGATTAGATTCTTATATAATTCCAGCTGAGATGAGAGGCAAGATTCCAGGGCAATAGTATGTCTATTGTTATAAAATACTTTAGCTTCAAGACTTTAAATCTGTTTGAAACTTAGTACTCTGAGAATGCTGGCTTGAAGTCAAATTTCCCCTTGTGCAAATAGGATGTTACTTCCTATAATTTAGTAAATAGTGATTTCTAAGAGTTTATATTTACTATCAACCCTGAAATTTATGGCATATTATATATGTTTCTACTACTAACCAAAATGTTGTATAAAGTGTCTGTCTGTCTATCATCTATCTATCTATCTACCATCTCCAGGATAGGAAACCCCTATAATATTTTAGTAACAGAGAGTG
This sequence comes from Loxodonta africana, assembly GCF_030014295.1. Classification (NCBI taxonomy): domain Eukaryota; kingdom Metazoa; phylum Chordata; class Mammalia; order Proboscidea; family Elephantidae; genus Loxodonta; species Loxodonta africana. The sequence continues at coordinate 23,612,020 of NC_087348.1, read as the reverse complement.
ATTAGAGGAATTAATGGAAAGATATCAGGAATTATGACTTGAAAACAAAGATGATAAGTGAAGAGTGTGTGGTGACCAAGGCCTTCCATGGGAATCAGGTGTGACAGAGCATAGCAATGGGGTGAAACGTCATCTAGGCTTGAACTACAGTAGTGTACATCCCAGAAGTAATTCAGATAAAAGAGAATTCTAAAATCTCATAACTTGATCAGTGTTTCATTGTGTGTAAGTAGCGAGATCTTCTGATTCCATAAATGAAAGACTCAAATACAAATGAGAATTGATCATAGAATAAAGATAGCAAATGAAATAGGTGAAATATGGACTTTTAAAATACATGTTATTTGGATACTTGGGCAGTCTTCGAGGAAAAGGGATAAATTTTTGTCAATATTTTATACTATAGCAGGGAAGACTCCAAATGGTATATTTGTTTAAATAACTTAGAGAGCTAAACAATAAAATAATTCTAAATGAAAGATTTCTTAAAATAAAATTTTGGAGTAATAAATGTCTGTCTAGTTATGACTAAAATTAGAATGAAGAACACAAGTGATTGATCAGAAATCAAATACATAAAAGCAAATAGTTCCACACGTTAAAAATAAACAAGTACCAAAAGTCATGCCAAAATATAATTAATAAGGTGGGGAAAATGTTTATAGATCATATCTCAGATAAAGTGCTCATTTCCCTTTTAAATAAAATAACCTTAAGTATCAAGAAGAAGTGAAAAATAAAATAGAAAAATGTATCAAACATATAACACTTCACATAAAAATAAAATCATCACTTAAAAGTATGAAAATACATTCAGCATTATAAAAAAGGGTGATATTTTATTTATTTGTACTTTAGATGAAGGTTTACAGAGCTAACTAGTTTCTCACTAAACATTTAGTACACATATTGTTTTATGACATTGGTTAAGAACCTCACAACATGTCAACTCCCTTCTAAACCTTGGGTTCTCTATTACCAGCTTTCCTGTTTCCTCCTGCCTTCTAGTCCTTGCCCCTGTGCTGGTGTGCCCCGTTAGTCTCATTTTGCTTTATGGGTCTGTCCAATCTTTGGTTGAAGGGTGAACCTCAGAAGTCACTCCATTACTGAGGGGGTGTCCAGGGACCATACTCTCAGGGTTTCTCAAATTTCTGTTAGGCCATCAAATCTGGTCTTTCTTTTTAAGCTAGAATTTTTTTCTACATTTTTCTTCAGCTCTCTCCAGGACCTTGTATTATGATCCTTGTCAGAGCAGTCAGTGGTGGTAGCTGGGTATCACCTACTTGTACTGGACTCAGCCTGGTGGAGGCTGTGGTAGGTGTGATCCATTAGTCCTTTGGACTAATCTTTCCCTTGTGTCTTTAGTTTTCTTTATTCTTCCTTGCTCCCGAAGGGGTGAGACCACTGGAGTATACTAGATGGCTGCTTACAGGCTTTTAAGACCCCAGAGGCTACTCACCAAAATAGAATGCGGAACTTATCCTTTGTAAACTATGTTATGCCAGTTGAGCTAGATGCTCCCCGGGACCATGGTCCACACAGACCTCAGCCCAGCAATTCGGTCCCTCAGGGAGTTTGAATGTGTCTGTGGTGTTTCCATGATCTTGACTTGTACAAGTTCTGCTGGCTTCTTCAGTAATGTGTACTGTATTACCCTTCACCAAAGTTACCACTTATCTATTGTCTATTTAGTGTTTTTCCATCCCCACCCCTCTCATCCGTCATAACCATCAAAGATTGTTTCTTTTCGTTCATAAACCTTTTCATGATTTTTTACAGTAATGGTCTCATACAATATTTGTCCTTTTGTGATTGATTTAACGCAGCATAATGTCCTCCAGATTCATCCATGTTGTGAGATGCTTCACAGATTCATTGTTGTTCTTTATTGTTACTTAATACTCCATTGTGTATATGTACCACAGTTTGATTTTCCATTCATCTGTTGATGGACTTCTAGCTTGTTTCCATCTTTTTGCTATTGTGAACAATGCTGCAATGAACACGGGTGTGTATATGTCTATTCGTGTGACGGCTCTTATTTCTCCTGGATATATTCCTAGGAGTGGAATTGCTGAATCATATGGTGGGTTTTTCTGGTATTTCTATTTCTAGATTTCTAAGGAAGTACTATATCGTTTTCCAAAATGCTTGTATCATTTTGCATTCCCACCAGAAGTGCATAAGAGTTCTGATCTTCCCACAGTTTCTCCAACATTGCTTATTTCCTGTTTATTTTATTTGTGCCACTAATGCCTGGGTGAGATGGTATCTCATTGTGGTTTTGATTTGCATTTCTTTAAAGGCTAGTTATCGCAAGCATTTCCTCATGCGTCTTTTGGCCACTTGAATGTCTTCTTTGGTGAAGTGTCTGTTCATTTCCTTTGCCCAATTTTTTATTGAATTATTTGTCTTTTTGTTGTCAGAGTGTTGGATTTTCTTGTAGATTTTAGAGATTAGACCATTGTCTGATTCGTAACAGCCAAATTTTTTTCCCCAGTCTATAGGTTCTTTTTACTTTTTTGGTAAAGTCTTTTGATGAGTGTAAGTGTTTAATTTTTAGAAGACCTCAGTTATCTAGCTTATATTCTAGAGTTTGTGTGTTATTGGTTGTTGTTTGTATCTTGTTAATGCCATGTATTAGGGCTTCTAGCATTGATCCTATTTTTTTTCTATGAACTTCTTAGTTTTTGGCTTTGTATCTAGGCCTTTGATACATTTTGAGTTAGTTTTTGTATACCGTATGAGGTATGGGCCCTATTTCATTTTTTTGCAGATGGACATCCAGTTTTTCCAGAACCATTTTTTAAAAAGACTGTCTTTTCCCCATTTGATGGACGTTAGGCCTTTGTTGAAGATGAGGTGACCATAGGTGGATGAGTTTACATCTGGGTTCTAATTTCTGCTCCACTGGTCATGTATCTGTTGTTGTACCAGTACCACGCTGTTTTGATTACCATAGCTGTACAGTAGATTCTGAGGTCAAGTAGTGTGAGTCTTCCTACTTCATTTTTCTTCTTCCAGTAGTGTTTTACTTATCTGGGGTTTCTTTCCTTTCCATATAAAGTTAATGATAAGTTTTTCCATCTTTTAAAGAATGCTTTTGGTATTTGGATTGGAATTGCATTTTATTTGTAAACTGTTTTGGGCAGAATTATCATTTTCACAATGTTGAGTCTACCTATGCAAGAGGATGGTATGGTTTTCCATTTAAAGTTTTGCAGTAGCATTTTATAGTTTTCTTTGTATAGGTCCTTTGCATCCCTGGTTAGATTTATCCCTAAGTATTTTATTTTTTAGGGTCCATTATAAATGGTATTGTTTGTGCGATTTCCTTTTCCTTGTTTTCTTTAGCGGTGTATAGGAATCCAACTGATTTTTTTATGTTTATCATATATCCTGCTACTCTGATGATTCTATCAGTTCTAGTATTTCTCTCATGGAGTCTTATGGGTTTTCTAGGTACAGAATCATATCATCAGCAAATAGGGACAGTTTAACTTCTTCATTACCAATTTCGATGCCCTTTATTACTTTTTCTTGCCTTATTGCTCTAGCTAGAACTTCCAGCACTATAGGAGTGGTGATAAAGGACATCTTTGTCTTCCTGTTCTCAAGGGAAATGTTTTCAGCCTTTCTCCATCAAGAATGATGTTGTTTGTTGGCTTTGCTAGATGCCCTTTATCATGTTGAGAAATTTCCCTTCTATACCTATTTTATTGAGAGTTTTTATCCAGAATGGGTGCTGGACTTTGTCAAATGCCTTTTCTGTGCCAATAGAGATGATGATGTGATTATTTCCTTTCCTTTTATTTATGTGGTGGATTCCGTTGATTGATTTTCTAATGTTCAACCATCCTTGCATAGCTGGTATGAATCCTACTTGATCATGGTGTGTGTGTATATATATATGATGCTGAATTCTATCAGCTTGAATTTTGTTGAGAATTTTTGCATCTATATTCATGAGAGATATTGGTCTGTAATTTTTTTCCTTTTTTTTTTTTTGTGATGTCTTTGCCTGGTTTTGGTTGCAGGGTTATGCTGGCTTCGTAGCATTAATTTGGAGTTATCACCTCCTTTTCTATTTTTTTCTATGTTCTGAAATAGTTTGAGTAGCACTGGCATAAGCTCTTCTCTGAATATTTGGGAGAATTCTCCAATAAAAGCCATCTGGGCTAGGGCTTTTTTTTTTTTTGGAGAGTGAGGTTTTTTTTTTTTTTTTTTTAATTACCTTTTCAATATCTTCTCTTGTTATGAGCCTGTTCAGATTTTCAACATCACTTTGTGTTAGTTTGGGTAGGTAGTGTGTTTCCAGAAATTTGTTCATTTCCCCTAGGTTTTCAAATTTTTTGGAGTATAGTTTTTCATAATACTCTGTTATGATATTTTTTATTTCAGTTGGCTCTGTTATAATGTCTCCCATTTCACTTTTTATTTGGGTTATTTGTGTCTTCTCATGTTTTTCTTTTGTCAGTTTGGCCCATGGTTTGTCAATTTTGTTGATCCTTTCAAAAAACCAACTTTTGGTTTTGTTGATTCTTTCTATTGTTTCTCTCTTCATTTCTTCTCCTTTCTTCTGGCAGCTGTGGGCTTCTTCTGTTGGTCTTTTTTTATTTCTTCAAGTTGTGTAGCTAATATTTTGATTTTGTCCTTTTCTTCTTTTTTGATGTGTATATCTATTGCTATAAATTGACCTCTGAGCACTGCCTTTGCTATGCCCGAAGGTTTTGGTATGATGTGTTTTCATTGTCATTTGATTCTAAGAATTTTTTATTCCAGCTCTGATTTCTTCTATTACCCAGTGGTTTTTAAGCAGGGTATTATTCAGTTTCCATGTAGTTGATTTTTTTTCCTTCCTCTTCCTGTTGCTTATTTCAACTTTGATGGTGTTGTAGTCAGAGACAACACTTGGTATTATCTCAGTGTTTTGGATTTGGTTGAGGGTTGCTCTGTGGCCTAAGATGTGGTCTATTCTGGAGAACATTCCATGTGCACTGGAAAAGAATATGTACCTTGCAGTTGTTGGGTGGAGTGTTTTATATACGTATATGTGGTCAAGTTGGCTGATTGTGCCCTTTAGCTCTTCTGTATCTTTGTTAAGTTTCTTTCTAGAAGTCTGTCCTTTACTGAAAGTGGAATATCAAATCCGCAAATACATAAACATACACATACATACATATATAATTCTAGTAGAAACCCTCAACAATTATAATCATGACCAAAGTTTTGCATAACTGAATATTTTTAAATCTATTAATGCATTTGAATTCAAGAAAATGTTACTTGATGTTGATGATGAGTCAGGTGCCATTTCAAGGGCACAATATAATTTATCACAATAATAAATCAATGCAAAATAGTGAAGGTGAATTAAAAAAAATTCTTACTTTCATATAAAAAATAGTAACCTCCCCCCAAAAATTGATTACATTCTCAAAACAATATAAAACACTGGTCTTCTGTGCTATTTTCCCCATCTTTTCACAATAAAGTGACATGCTTAATTCTGTATTTTATAAAGATTTGTTATTTATTTTCCATTTCAATTTTATATGAAACACATCCCCTTATGTTGTCTGAAAATATGTTGAAAGCAAAGTGGGGTAGCTGCAGTTGTAATAATAACGTAACTTCTGAAGATAAGGGAATATAACTAGCTTAATGAGTTTGTGATAGCGAGACTTCTACTTTCAGCAAAGATGGAGTAACATGACCTGATTTATGTCAAGACTTAAATATTTTTAAAGTCCAGAAAAAAATTTCTGAAACACCAGCAATCAAGATATTAGATATCAACCAAAGAAGGACAGTGCTATCCACTGTTTCTAAGAAAATTTTGCCTAACCCCAGGCAACAATGATTTTCTCCTACGTTTTATTCTAGAAATTTTAGAGTTTTAGGCTTTGTTTTTAAGTCATTGGTCCCAACTTGTCAATTTTTACTTTTGTAGTGGTATGAGGAATGGCTCTAAGTTCATTCTTTAATAGAAAAATGTAATTATTCCACCACAAATTATTGAAGTTTATCTTTTTTCCATTGAATTGCCATTGCAATTTGTTGAAAATTGATTAACCATGTAATATTAATTTATTTTTGAATTTTATAATCTGTTCCATTGTAAACTGATGAATGCACTAAGAAATAATATATTACAATGGAAATGTAGGAGGCAAATTTCTAAACACAATCAAGGACAGAAGAGACAGTCAAATATGAGAAGTTAGTCTTAAAAACAAATAGAGAGAAAGAGAGAAAATGGATCAAATAACATTTGGTCCCAAATTAGAATATAATATAGGTGTAAGTACAGAAACCTCAGTTGTGTCTACTAAGGTATTTTTATACTGATCATAAAAGTTGGTTAGAAATGAGTGTGTAGTCTACAGTTATTTTTTTCCTTTGATATACAATATTCCAGATTTAAAATACTTATATTTAACACAGTTTAGAGGTATACTTTGATGTGGTACCTATACTGTCCATGACAAAAAAAAAAAAAAAAAAATTAACTTATTAGTTCTCCAGCCAGTGTATTGTTAGTTTTTTTTTTTTTTTAAGGTAGACCACAATAAATAAATCGTGGACATGTAATTGTGAAAGAAACCTAGACTGCTATATTCCAAGGTCCAAGCAGTGGAGTCAAGAGAGAAATATTAAGAAAGCGGAGGTAAGAAAGGGCCTAAAACATACAACTTTGATGGTGAATAGCCTCCTGTGGATAAGTGGTATTGCTCTGTCTAGGGCATTCTTGCACTCTGCCAAGGTCTAGTTGGAATGAGGACCTGAATTCCATGGGGAGCAATAAGAAAGTCAGCTTTAGCCAGAGTTTCTAGAAAAACAAGTCAGAATGAATGGCAAGCAGAGGCATCTATTAAATATCAAGGTGACATATGATAAAGGAGATAAACTATTAGAATAGTGTGGATATTTTTATTTGAAGAGAACCTGTTGATTTGATTGCACATGTATTCTGAGAGAGATGTCAGTTCCAGTTAGGAAGAAAATAAATTCTTAATAAAGCAAAAATTTATTAAAACCTATACGTATATACATTTAAAATCATTGGACTTACTAAGTTCTACTTGGGGAAAAAAATAAAGCAACTATAGTCAAATCTAACAGAGTAAGTATGAAACTTTCTATGTTGGTATGATTTTTGTGTTGGTATTCTGTATTTATTTTAGAACACTATAAAACTGAGAATCAGAGTTCAACAAATAACATAAAAAAATAATTTAAAGCTAAAAAATGGGCACTCAGAGCTTGCAAATTAGAATTTCTGACTTTTCTAATTATGAAGTAAAATAAAAACAACATTGGTACTAAAACATCACATTTAATGATAAAATAGATCAAATAAATTACTGAAAGTTTTATTTGGAGTAAATCACTTCTAATAAGCAAGACATTAGTTCACCTTTATTTATATATGCTTGTATGACCACTACACAACTATGTGCTTGCTATTTTAATAGAAAGTCCATCATTGATTTCTCTCAAACATATTACTTCCTAGAAATATTTTCCTGTTTAGAATGACAGAATTAAGGAATAATAATAATTTATAAACATAGCAGTTCTCGTTTATTTATTTATTTTTTCTCACAGGATGGTACTTTATATCTTAAAAGAGGTACTAAAAAGTTTTAAGCCAACACTTCAGTTTTCTTGGGAAGTATTAACAAATTATGGAATTACAGAAAGCTAGAGTTGACGCAATTGGGGCAATGTCTAGTGTTTCCAGTTACAGCTGCCATCAGATAGGATAAAACCCTAACCAACTGACATCAGGCACATAATGAAAAATGATAGTGACATAAAAGTGGGTTCTCTTGGTCTGGCTCCTTTTTCTGTAATAATTAGCACTGGAAACCATTTTCTTTATTCATATCTGGATAGATATTTTCTTGAGTCTTATATGAAATTATAAGTTTAGTCAGGACTTCTTATTGTTCTCTCTCTTTTTAGCATAGGTAATGAATCTTACAGTATATTACATTAAATTCAGTATGACAGTTTAAAATTATTACATGTCCCACATTCTGTTAGTTTAATATAGGGGAACATTGTGGAATATGAAAAACACTTCTGTGTTATGGGATGTTGTTGGGATAGGGAAAGATAAGACACAGGCATAAATTCTCTTAAAATCAAGTGTCAGTGAGTGACACACAGTTTAGAAGTAAAAAGATAGAGACTGTAATCACACCGAAACTTAAGAAATTGATGGAAGTCATCCCAGTTGGGGAGTCAAATAATTTTACATTTATTTACTTCTGATTACTTAATTTTGAGTATTATGTAACATGAGTAATACTATTTAAATACATAAGGTATATAATTGAGACCCACATATATAAACCACATCTGGACTCATATTAGTCAATATCTTCGGTGTGTAGTTTTATTACATGTCTTAGAATGACTTTTTATATAGATATGTGGAAGTAAAGAGAAAACTGACTTTATGGCAAACAGAACAACTTGGTAAATATTAGATGCAAAACTAAAGAAAACATGCTTGACAGTCAATGTAAAAAGTAGTAAGGATGGAAGTGATCTATCAGGTAAGAGAACAGTGGATAATTTGAATACTTAACAATTTTGTTCAACAATTTTTTTATTGACACTTGTCTTATGCTGCTATGACCTGGATGTTTCTGAATCTCAAATGTAATAGTAATTATAGAATATAACATGTCATTTAATAAACTAAATAAATTTTAGATAAAATGTTTATAACTTCTCCTTAAATCTCACAATTCTTAGAGTTACTTAGGTCCTTTTTTTTTAAGATAAAAAAAAGACTTAAAATATTTAAATAATGGCCCAGGTTAACTAAAACTATAAGTACTGGAAGCCTACTTCTAACCTAGGTCTAGAAAAAGAACTTGAGTGGGGAGTTGAAATTCTAGCATGTGTGTGACTTAGCAACACATACACAAACTCTTTCAGTCTATGTTTCTTCATCTAAAAAATAACATGAGAACATTAACACTTAACTAAAGAAAAACATTTGAGAAATAAATGATAAAATATTATGGTAATCACTTGACCTACACACCAGCTTCTCTTCTCCTTTCCCAGATGCTATCTACTGCTATGTTGTTATTAATTGCCTTCCTCCTTTAATTCCTGTATTATCCACCTAGATCTTAATACCCAAAAAAGTTACTGAAGCTCTGCATGTCTTATAACTCCCTATCAAAATATACTTGCTCACATGGTCTCTGGTTAAAATGGGTATTCTCTGCTATTGGCCTTTTTGAAAATGATGTTAAAATTATATTTTATAATAGTTTATACTGTATGATGTTGATTTCCAGGTGTTTCATTTCAGACATATTATTGAATTGATACATTTTATGAGAATAAATGGCGGATAGCAAGACATTAAGGATAGATAAACTAGGCAGAGTTCCTGAAATAATACCATAAATGGATGGTAAATTAAGTATCTTGCCTGTGCCTGGTGGAAGAGATCCCAAAGGGGAAGACATAACTATTTATTTATTTAAAGAACATTGCTTGTTCAAAATGAACTGACTGTTTAAAGGTCGATTGAATATCTTTGAGGAAACAAATTATTTTAGCTAAAGTAATTTAAATACTTACATAAACCCTCTTCAGTGAGGAAAAAACAAGATTATCTCAAATAAGTCAAAACCCAAACTGACTACCATTGAGGTGATCCTGACTCAGAGTGACCCTACAGGACAGAGGAGAACTGTCCTATATTGTTTTCAAGGCTGTGAATCTTTACGGAAGCAGACTGCCATATCTTTCTCCCACAGGTCGGCTGGTGGGTTGGAATTGTCAAACTTTTGACTACCAGCTGAGCGCTTTAGTAACCGCACTACCAGGGCTCCTAGTATCCCAAATAAGAAGGTAAGTATGGAATGTTATATATTAATATTCAACTTTAGTTCATGATACAATTAATATTTACCACAGAGTAGTGAATGTGTTATTTTGCTAAAGCAGCTCCTTTGTATTTCTGAATCTATTAAATACAATTTACCTTAAACAGTGACTTTAAATAGTGATACTAAATTACTTTGAAACACTGGCAATTTGAAAAATTGCAATGTTTTGGTAAGAATGCTAAATAATACTCTAGGAAAACTTTATTTCCAGCAAAGACTTTCTAGCAAATAAGCATTATATATATGTATTTTAGTTCTGATGATATTTCAGTAAGATATGAAAGTAAAACAATCCATGAAATAAATTTAAAACCATTGAGAAAACCAAGAAACATTTATTTTAGAGAAAATAAATGTTTTTAAAGTAAGAATTTATAAAATAATAAAGTTTTAAATTCTTAATGTTTTTCAAATTAATTTCAGAGTTTCTGTTTCTAATATATATAAAAATACAAACATAACTGAGGCTTAGCTAGATTGGGGACATTGACAGTGACTTATATCTAACTGGAAGCCCTGATGACACAGTGGATAAGAGCTCAGGCTGCTAACCAAAAAAAAAAAAAAAGGTTAGCAGTTGAACTCCACCAGCCACTCCTTAGAAACTCTATGGGGCAGTTCTACTCTGCCCTAGCTGAATCAGAATATTGTTAACCAAATCCAAACCCATGGTCTTCAAGTGGATTCTGACTCCTAAAGACCCTACAGTTAGGGTAGAACTGTCTCTTAGGGTTTCCAAGGCTGTAAATCTTTACGGAAGCTGACTGCCACCATCTTCTTTCCTTAGAGTGGCTGGTGGGTTTAAAACACTGACCTTTTGGTTAGCAACCGAGTGCTTAAGCACTGTGCAACCAGGACTCAGAATACTGCTCATCATTCCTTAATCATTTGGACTTTTTCCAGGGAATGGATGCTTAGATTTTAAATTAAAATATGATAGCCTTAGGCTTTATTTCCCTTAGTAAAAAGAACTCAAACATCTTCAAGAATGAAGAGTAATATAGACAGACTTGGGAGAACACACAGGATTAATTTTTGCACTTTCTACCCTGTCTTCTTGATCAAAACATAGGCAAATCTTACATATTTGATGTTATACATGGATAATTTCATCACTAAAAACTTGAGTTCATATAATTAGAAATGCTATTTTATTTAGCACTCAAAGATATTTTATTCAAACAATAATTAAATTATTTTTTATTAAATGCTGTCATTCATTATGTCATTTATACATAAAGATTTGGCACTTTTGTCCTCTTGTGAGTCTTAATTCTTCTCTCCCTCTTGAGAGTAATGCTTTCATTTTAAAAACATCTGTTCCTTTGTTTTAGTTCAGAAACAAATCTTTTCTAGGAATCTATAAAAAAAAATTTTTTTTATATTGATTTAAAGTAGGAAAATAGTCACAGCCTTTACTTCTCAGATCATTTAGTATCAGAAAAAGAAAACGCATACAAAAGCTATGACCCTAATTGCAATTCTAAGTGTTGAGCAGTGATGGGTACTATAGGTGTTACAGTCTATAAAGTAGAAGTAATGATATAAACCCAAATATTGACAGAATTCATGGAGAAATAACAACTTAAGAGTTGAATTTTTTTGGAGTTTTGTTACATTACGATAGTTACTTTTAAGTCTCGCTTCATTTCCACAATATTCCTGTGATACCAAAGGAAAATAAATTAGAGAGAGGGTATTGTTCATGTTGTAGAGCACAGCGCGTAAAATTCAGAAGAATAAATTAAAATTAGTTTTAATAGTAATAATTATAAATGGATGATAATAAACAACTGTTCATAACAATAATAATAGTTTTTTAATAAATGCCAAGACTTCTTCAGGTGTTTTACTTATTTTAAATAGTTTAATTCATACAACATCACTGTATGTCGATATAGTTGATAGCCATTTAAGAGCTGACCAAACTGTGACACAGGAAGATTAATTAAGTTGCATGAAGCCATCACATAGCTAGATGTTGTTGGAGCTATAATTCGAGTACATGTGGGAAATACTGTTCTTTAACGTGGGCATGGAGCCCTGGTGCATCTGCAGTTAACCACTTCACTGCTAACAAAAGGGCCAGTGTTTCAAACCAACTGGCTGCTCATTGTAATAAAGACTTGGTGTTCTGCTTTCCCCAAAATTTACAGCCTTGGAAACGGTATGGGGCAGTTCATCTTGCCCTATAGCGTTGCTGTGACTTGGAATCTACTCCTCGGCAAGTTTTTTTTTTTAACCATGGCTCCATACTTCTCCTCTTCTTAGTGGATATGGTGCAAACATTAGGATGGAGAAGTTAAAATCAGGTGAGGCAAGAGGTACCTTGCCTCTTTCAAAATTTAAGGCAGCACTCATTTTCACGATTCTGCAAGTGCAATGATGGCCCTAAATGCCTCCTTAAATTTTGCACCTCAGGAGTTTCAATGGCTAGTCCTTGTGCTGATGCTGATGAAGGGAATGGTGAGAAAAATAATTACCAATAAATGAACTCAAAACCACTTTATCAAATACCTACTTAACTAGACAATCTGTTAAATCCTAGGGCTACAGGCTTAAAGAACATGCTATCATAATCATAACTATAGAACCGTAACTAAAAAATAAACTGTTTAAAATTGGTAGGTAGCTGATACATTTTACCAATACTAACTCATTCAGTTCTCAAAAACAAAGAAGTAAACCTTAAAAACTTTAAATAATTGGTTTAAATCACACAGATAGTAAATCATAGACAGAAGTCAAACTCAAGTCCATTAAAAAAAAAAAAAGAAAAAACACATGCAGTCACAAAATGTATATGCAATTGCTGGAATTGCCCACACTTAGTTAATCTAAATATCCTTATATCTAAGGAAAAGTGAGTTCAGAAACAGTTATCTGAAGTGTTATTTTTTGAGTAACAACAAAAATAATAGCAAGTGTACACAGCACAATGGGTGTAACATAACGGTCAATATCTTTCCTTCTCCTGTCCCACACACACACACACAGGTAACAAATACCCTCCATGTTATCCCTGTTTTTCCAGGGTGACTACATTTATTATTTATATCTGAATCAATGTACCCAGGCTAAGTACCCTGAACAGAATCCTCTTATCTTACCGTTCATATCCTACCAAAAGATATTTGTTTTATTCGTCTATGCAGAATGAAATATTCTTTCAGTTTTCTTTTAAACTACCTAATATGAATTATTTAATAGGAACCTATATGCTTAAAATGGTCAAATATGGAAGAATGAAGCACTGAAATAGACAATTGAAAATGTATGTGAGAAGACACTTTATGATACAGTGTTTGAGAAGCGTAACAAGAAAATGCATAGAGAAGTACAATAGGATTGTCAAGACATGTTATTAATTTAAAGTGAGATTAGATGGCAAAGCTCATCTCCAGTAGTTGCCAATTGCTCTAATCCCTCTGCTGAGTCAGGTATGGCTTAATTTATTCTGGTGTGTGCTCCAAAAGTACAGTGAAATGACCTTAAAATAAATTTGATGGGACTGTTTACTGTGATTTAACAGGGGGACCTGGAACATACATAAATAGTATCATTCTTAAAGTGCAAACAATAGCAGTGATCATAAAATCCAATGCAGACACCTTAATACAGTTTAGAGAAGAGGCAAAGAGATACAGGGAGGTAAAGGAAATGCACATGTAAATTTACCTTTTCCACAGATGAATCATCAAGGAAAACCACCAGAAGAAAATCTAACTGAACTGATGGAATTCGTTCTCTTGGACTTTGCTGATATGCCCTATCTCCAGTGGTTTCTTTTTGGATTATTTTTTATCATCTATATCATTATCCTGATGAGCAATGGCACCATATTTCTAATAACAAAAATGGATCCTGCTCTCCAGAGCCCTATGTATTTTTTCCTGGCAAATTTTTCCTTCCTGGAAATCTGCTATGTATCAGCTATTCTCCCCAGAATGCTAATGAATCTAGGAACCCAGAGAAGAAGAATTTCCTTGGTTACCTGTGCTACACAGATATGCTTTGTCCTCATGTTTGGAGGTACAGAGTGTTTGCTCCTGGCAGTGATGGCCTACGACCATTATGTGACCATTTGTAACCCTCTGAATTATCCTCTAGTCATGAACCACAGAGTTTGTATCCAGTTGATGACTGGGTCCTGGACCATTGGAATCCCAGTTATGGTAGGACACACATATCAGATTTTCTCCTTGCCTTTTTGTGGATCAAACCAAATTAACCATTTCTTCTGTGACATTCCCCCAATACTCAAGCTGGCTTGTGGGGACATCTTGTAAATGAGATGTTGGTCTACACAGTTGCTGTGTTATTTGTCATGGTTCCATTTCTGTTGATACTTGGCTCTTACAGTACAATCATATCAGTCATCCTGAAGTTGCCATCAGCCACAAGTCAAGCCAAAGCCCTCTCCACCTGCTCCTCTCATCTTACGGTTGTGGTGTTATTCTTTGGGTCAGTCATTATTACATACCTAACTTCCAACATCAGACTCTCAGAGGGAACTGACAAAGTGCTATCTCTTTTATATACTATCCTAACTCCTATGCTTAATCCCATGATATATAGTCTAAGGAATAAGGATGTCATAAAGGCACTGAGACAATTGTTATGTAAATAATTCACTTCATTTTTAAAAATCAATTAAATTGCAATAAAATTGATATCTTATGTAGTTTTAATCAAATTTCAACAAATGTATACCTTTAACTATACTTTTTTTATGGAATGAACTGTGTCCCCAAAAAATGTGTGTCAACTTGGGTAGGCCATAATTCCCAGTATAGTGTGATCTCCCACCGTTTTGTCTTATAAGTTGGAATTGACGAGAAGGCAAAAGGTTTGTTTTGATGTTATTCCTATACATTGCAAATCTTACATCTGTAATGATAATAAGGCAAGATTATAGGCAGTTACGTTAATGAGGCAGGACTCAATCTAAAACATTAGTTTGTATCTTGAGTCAATCACTTTTGAGATATAAAAGAGAGAAGTGAGCAGAGAGAAAGGGTCCTCCTACCCAAGAATGAAGAAAACAGATGGAAGCCTGTCCTTTGTAACCTGGTCCCTGCACTAAGATTCTTCTATACCAAGGGAAGATTGGTGACAAAGACCTTCCCCCAAAGGCTACAGAGAGAGGAAGTTTCCCCTGGAACTGTCACACTGAATTTGGAATTCTGCCTCCTAGATTGTGAGTGAATAAACTTCTCTTTCTTAAGCTATGTTATACTTTTGGTGTTTCTGTTACAGCAGCACCTGATTACTTGCAATGCTGTCAGAACTTTCTGCTCAGATTATGTAAGTAATATATATGTTAGCAGACAGCAAATCATTCCATTAGTAACTCTATAATTTCATTGTGCAATGTTCTCCCTCCTTAAGAACTTTTGTTTGGGCTGATTTAATTTAGTTGGTTATAATGTATAATCTGTTATATCACTTAGTGTAAATGATATCATTCATTTCCATGAGTAT
This sequence comes from Loxodonta africana, assembly GCF_030014295.1. NCBI lineage: Eukaryota > Metazoa > Chordata > Mammalia > Proboscidea > Elephantidae > Loxodonta > Loxodonta africana. The sequence continues at coordinate 23,596,607 of NC_087348.1, read as the reverse complement.
CCATACAGTTGTGACACCCATTTTAAAAACCAGGTTTACAATATGCATTAATTAAAACTATACAGCATTCCCATGGTATCCACTGGTGATAGGTTCCAGGACTCCCAAGAATACTAAAATATGTGGATGCTCAAGTGCTTTATATAAAATAGCACAATATTTGCATATAACCTATGCACAACCTTCCCTATAAATCATCTCCAGGTTACTCATAGTATCTAATATGAAGTAAATGCTATGTAAATAGTTGCTATACACTATTGTTTAGGGAATAGTGACAAGACATGAGGTAAACAACACTCAAACAATGAGTGTTCCTAAACAAAATGTTGGCCGTTTGAATCTACCAGCTGCGCCTTGGAAAACCTATGGGGCAGTTCTACTCTGCCCTTTAGGGTCACTAAGAGTCGGAATTGACTTGGTGGCAACGGGTTTGGACTTTAGGTTTTCACCCATGTTCTATTTCTAGATGGGTTTGAGTTAGGTCCTCATCACTTTAGTTTTTGTTTGACATGGAAAATTATTTAATATTTCAAAGTCAATTTTTATATTTGACTCTATATAGGCATAAATATATAAATTTATGTAGGGTTGCTATGAGTTGGAGTCAATGGCAATGGGTATATATATATTCTTTTCTTCTTTTGGGTGTGAAAATTAATACATTGTGTAGAGCACACCTACCTCTGATTTAGTTTATCATATGACATTGTTATACCTGTAATCATAATCACATTTGCGATTAAGGAATTTCCTTCACATCTCTTATCTACAGCCTTAGGAACAAAGATATCATGGAGACAATTAGCAAGTTAATTAATCATCACCAAAATGGTTTCACACTCTATATAATCCAAATAAGCACTTGTTCATTTATGCTCTATTGCAAAAAAAAAAAAATCATATATATTGTTCTCTCTTTTGAGCATGGTTTAAGTCAGTTGTTATTGTTGGTGTTAGCTGTCATGGAATCATAGCCTGACTCACGGTGAATCAATGTGTTACAGAGTAAACTATTCCCTATAAGGTCTTACTGGCGATGATCTTTACAGAAGTAGATAGGCAGGCCTTTTCTGCAGAGCCACTGCATGCCAACCTTTCCACTAGCAGCTGATTGTAAAGTGCTTATGCTATCCAGGTTCCTCCTTAAATCAATTTAACAATGCTTATTCTATGATTTTCAGTCTTTTCCGTGCTTTACGATCATCTCTGGCTTAATACAGAAATGATGCCTCTGATTCACTTGCTCTCAGGTGGTGTCAGAAAAAAATCATTTAAAAAATTCCCATTGGAAACTATCTCACTCAGGATGGAGAAGTAGAAGTCTATATTTAGGCACTCAATACCTATTATTTGACTTTAAGTTATGGTTAATAATAAAAGAACTGAACATGTTGTAACTGCCTTTACTGTATCCTTACAACAAACACTTTTGATTCAGGAATTGTATAGGCATAATTTCTTACTCCCCTTAACTTTATTTTATCTCAACTACTGGAAAAGTTGAGGTTTGCATTATGAAAATGTTATCATGTTCTTAATGAGGAAAATGTTAAAAATATTAGCTATTATCTATATGTATCTTCATTTTTGAGTATAAATATAGTTCAATTAAGTATTGAAAATAATACTGTATATCTAGAAAAATTCAGTTTACTTCTTCAAATCTTATATCCAAAACTCAGATATTGAAATCAAGATTAATACAATATACCTTTTGATGATTCATTCTCACCCATAAACTGATTCCTCCCATCAGTCTTCTTCATATCAATAAATAATTTCCATATGTGTTCAATTGCATAAACAAAGGTGTAAAAGTTACTTGTTATTCTATCACCTGTCACATGTATCTCTAGATATCTCCCAAACACAGCCACTTTTACATGTGTTTTCTCTTTAAGCAATCATTGTCATTAAGTTGGTCTTGAGCAGTTATCACCAAAGGAATCTACTTGTCTCATTTCTTAACTTCCTACAAACTATTAATCCCAGATTATTTACAGGATTTAAAAAAAAAAAATAGAGCAGTGGTTTATTTCATTTTTATATTTACAAATATCCAATAATTGTATATTACATTAAAGACAAAAGTCTAACTCTTTGAAAATTTTAGAAAATGCCAAACTCTCTGGCTTCATCTTTTTTAAAATAAAATATATTGTGGGAGTGGGCTGAGCAAGACGACAAAGTGAATGTATGCTCTCATTTACTCCCTCAGCAACTAGCACACTGAACAATGAATAAAAACAATCACAGACTGAAATCTGAGAACTAGATGGCAGTCGAGATGTTGGAGAGTCTGGGTGAGGCCAGAAGCAGGAGAGAGTAGGAGCAGGGATGGCACGGAAGTGGAAGAACTTACTCTCTATTATCAGGAGCACTTTCTCATGTCAGCCATGTTGGGACAGTGTTGGGCAACACCCCAAACAGTGAACACAGAAAGAGAACTAATCTTAGAAAGCTGTAGCACAAATTTCAAGGCAACATAACTTGGCCATGGGAGTTTGAAAGGGCTTGAAGGGAGACTGGGGCATTGTAAGAGAGCGCTGTTAAATTTCAATGAGGCCCAAGATAGATGGTCACTAGGACCAGGAGGAACTGTACTAGCAGCAGGGTGAGGGGAACAGTTCAGATTACGGGTGACACAGAGGTAAAGGAATGCCTCCCTGCCCAAAGGGGGACACTGTGGGAGAGTCTGTGCAGGGGTGCCCATGAGGGAAAGACATAGAGAGCCCTCAGCTTTTCCTCAGGAAAATTGAGCCCCACAGGTTACATATCATTGGTGACTAGCTAATCACCCCCTCTCTAGTGCATGCATAGTGATTTCCAAAGATCAACCCTCCAGAACTCACGATTAAACACTGAAGAAAATGATATGAGTGCCTTCTAGTGGTTCTCAGGAGAAGACACCAAGTTCATTGCTGCTGGGTCAATTATGACTCATAGAGATCCTGTGGGGCAAAGTGTGCTGCCGCAAAGGGTTCCCAGGTATGTCAGTCTTTGTGGAGATGTTATGCCAATATTTTCTCCCATGAAGTGGCTGGTCAGTGAAGGTACTGACCTTTTGGTTGTCAGCCGGGAGCTTGGCTAAAGTGCAAAAGGGGTGCCAAACCAGAAAATTTTGCCACAAAAACCAGAAAACCAAATTTATAGTTTAAAAATAACAAAAAGGCCCAAGTTCAACAAAAATAGTAAAGCATGCAAAGTCACAAGATAAGAAGAGCTCATCAACTGCAAAACCTGAAGAAGAGGAGATTTCTCCTATGGAGGTCGAATAATGCAAAGAATTGATAATTTTTAGACTCTGATGCTAAATATGCTTAAAGAAAGATGAAGAATACAGAATACAAACTACTGGAGATCAGAAAACAAACGGAGGGAGGAAATAAGATTCAACAATGAAACTGTAAACATAAAAAAAGAACTACTAGAACTGAAGAAGAAAGCAACTGATTTACAAAAAGCAAGAGAAACACTCAATAGTAAAATCAGACAGAAGATAGAATAAATAAACTAGAAGACAAAATAATTGAACTCACCAAGTCTCAAGAGAAACAAAGAGAAGAACAAAGAAAGCAAAGGTAAGGACGCGGACTGAAAATAAAAGTACGGAAAAATATTCCCTGCAATGAATAAATAAAAAAGTTCAGGGTTTGCCATACCAATATCAGATAAATACATTTTAAATCAAATTCTATGACAATAGATAAAAAAGGATATTACATAATAATAAATCTGTCAATTTAATAAGACATAACAATTATAAAGATATGTGTACCTAACAGCAATGCACATGAAACAAATACTGACAAACAGGAAAGATGAAAAAGGCAATTCTACGATAATGGTAAGAGGCTTCAAAACACCACTTTTAATTATAGGCAAAACATCTAAAAAGAAGATCACTAGGGACATTAAGAACAAAAATAAAACCATAATCCAATAGGACCTAACAGACATGTATTGAACATGCCACTCAGTGTCAGAACAATACATGTTCTTCTCAAGTGCACACGTATCATTTTCTGGAATAAACCATATGCTTGGATAAAATAACTCCCAACAAATTTTAAAAATTCGGAGTCAACAAAGCATCTTCTCTGACCATAACAGAATGAAGCTGGAAATCAACAACAGAAGAAAAGCAAGGAAAAAATGAATAAATAACACATGCGAGCTAAATTATACCCTACTAAAAAATATTGGGTTATAAAAAAATATCATAAGTGAAATTACAAAATTGCAAGAATGAAAAACACAGCATATAAAAAGCTTTGTTACACAGCAGTACTCAGATAGAAATTCATAGCAAAATGTGCCTACATTAAAAAACGAAGAAAGATCCAAAACTGCTTAACTTTAACCAACAACTTGAACAAGTAGAAAAGAGAGAGCAAAAGAAGCCCAAAGCAACCAGAATAAAAGAATAATAAAGATCAGTCCTAAAATAAACTACATAAAAAATAGAAAACCAACAGAAAGAATCAACAAAACAAGGAGTTGATTCTTTGAAATGATCAACAAAATAGACAAACCACTGGCTAGATTGGGAAAAAAAAAAAAAAAAAAAAAAAAACCTAGAAGAGGCAAATAACCAAATTAAGGAATTAATTGCTGACATAACAACCTATCCAAAAGAGATAAAGAAGATCATAATTGATTACTATGAAAAAATTGTATTCCTACAAATCTGAAAACCCAGAAGAAATAGACATATCCCTAGAAACACACCACCTACCTAAATTAACACAAACAGAGGTAGAAAATTTTCACAGACCCATTACAAAAGTGGAGGTTGAAGTTGCCTTCAAGAAAGTGACAACAACAAAAAGAAAAAACTCAGGACCAGATGGCTACACTGGATAATTCCATCAAACATTCAGAGAAGAGTTGACACAAATCCTACTCAATCTCTTCAGAAACAGAAGAGAAAGGAACACTACCAAAGCCTTTCTATGATGCCGTCATAACCCTGATAACTAAAAAAGGCAAAAACATCACAAAAAATGAAATTACAGACCAATGTTTTTATCCCTTATAAAAATAGATGCAAATTTTTCAACTAAATTCTGGCCAACAGACTTCAGCCACATATCAAAAAACCATACACCATAATCAAGTGGGACTCATGATCAAGGGTGATTCAACTTTAGAAAAATAATTTAATTCACTACATAAAAATAGCAAAAAAAAACCCATATGCTCCTATTAATAGATGCAGAAAATGCATTCAATCAAATTCAACACCCTGTCCTGATAAAACCCTCATAAAAATAGGTATAGAAGGAAAATCTCTCAACATGATTGAGAGCATATGTGCAAAACCAACAGCCAACACTATACCCAACAGAGAAAGGCTAAGAGCCTGCTCTTTGAGAACTGGAAGGAGACAAGGGTGTCACATCTTATTCAGCATTAAACTGGAAACCTAGCCACAGCAATAAGAAGAGAATTAGAAATAATAGGAAAAGAAAGTGTAAAACTACCTATATTTGTGGATGACATGATTCTATACATAGAAAACCCTACAGATTATGTAAGAAAAGTGCTAGAACTAATAGAATAAAAGAATTCAGCAATGTTGCAGGGTACCAGATCAACACACAAAAATCAGTTGTATTCCTCTACACTAACAAATATTACTACCCCTCCCCCCAAAATGAAGAAAATAGTACAATTTTCACTAGCCTCCAAACTGAAAAAATACTTAGGAATTAACCTTGCCAGGCACATAAAATACTGATGTAATGAAAATTATAAAACATAACTTCAAGAGACTAAAAAAGACAAAAACGGAAATATATTTAGTGCCCATGGATTGTTTGTTGTTGTTAGGTGCCATAGAGCCCATTCCAACCCATAGAGGCGCTATGCACCACAGAAGGAAACACTGCCTGGTCCTGTGCCATGCTAACAATCATTGTTATGTTCGAGCTCATTGTTGCAGCCACTGGGTCAATCCATCTCATTGAAGGTCTTCTTTTTTTTCTGACCCTGCACTCTAATAAGAATGATGTCCTTCTCCAGGGACTGATCTCTCCTGACAAAATGTCCAAAGTATGCAAGATTAAGTCTCACCATCCTTGCTTCTAAGAGGCTTTCTGATTTTACTTCTTCCAAGACAGAATTGTTGGTTCTTTTGGCAGTCCATGGTACATTTAATATTCTTCTCCAATACCACAATTCAAAGGCAACAATTCTTCTTCAGTTTTCCTTATTTGTTGTCCAGCTTTTGCCTGCATAAGATGTGACTGAAAACACCACGGCTTGGGGCAGGTGCACCTTAGTCTTCAAGGTGACATCTTTGCTTTTCAACACCTTAAAGAAGTCTTTCACAGCAGATTTGCCCAACATAGTGTGTCTCTTGACTTATTGACTGTTGCTTCCATGGGTGTTGATTGTGGATCCAAGTAAAAGGAAATCCTTGACAACTTCAATATTTTCTCTGTTTACCATGATGTTGCTTATTGGTCTGATTGTGAGAATTCTGGTCTTCTTTATGTTGAGGAAAAATCCATACTGAAGACTGTGGTCTTTGATCTTCATTGGTGGTGCTTCAAGTCCTCCTCACTTTCAACAAGCAAGGTTGTATCATCTGCATAAAGCAGGTTGTTAATAAATTTTTCTCCAAACCTGATGCCCTGTTCTTCATACAGGCCAGCCTCTTGAATTATCTGCTCAGCATACAGATTGAATAGGTGTGGCAAAAGGATACAACCCTGAGGTACAGCTTTCCTGGCTTTAAACCATGAAGTATCCCCATGTTCTGTTTGAACAACTGCCTCTTGATCTATGTACAGATTCCTCATGAGCACACTTAAGTATTCCAGAATTCCTATTCTTTGTAATGTTATCCAGAATTTCTTATGATCCACACAATCAAATGCCTTTGCATAGCCAATAAAACACAGGAAAATATCTTTCTGGTATCCTCTGCTTTCATCTAGAATTCATCTGACATCACCAATGATATCCCTGGTTCCACATTATCTTCTAAATCTGGCCTGAATTTCTGGTAGCTCCCTGTTGATATACTGTTGCAGCTACCTTTGAATGATCTTCAGCAAAATTTTGCTTGCATGTGATATTAATCATATTGTTCGATAAATTCCACATTCAGTTGATTAACCATTCTTGGGAAGATTTATGGATCTCTTCCAGTCAGTTGGCCAGGTAGCCGTCTTCCAAAAATCCTGGCATAGAGGAGTGAGTACTTCCAGTGCTGCATCCATTTGTTGAAACGTCTCAACTGATACCCCCTTGATTCCTGGGGCCTTGTTTTTCATAACGTCTTCAGTGCAGCTTGGACTTCTTCCTTCAGTACCACTGGTTCCTTATCACGTGCTACCTTTTGAAATGGTTGAATGTCATCCAATTCTTTTTGGTATAATGACTCTGTGTATTCTTTCCATCTTCTTTTGTTGCCTCCATTGTCATTTAGCATTTCCCCCATGGAATCCTCCACTATTGCAAATTGAGGCTTGAATTTTTTCTCCAGTTCTTTCAACTCGAGAAATGCTGAGTGTGTTCTTCCATTTTGGTTTTCTATCTCCAGGTCTTTGCACGTCATTATAATACTTTATTTTCTGGAGCTGCCCTTTGAAATCTTGTGTTCAGTTCTTTTACTTCATCATTTCTTCCTTTTACTTTAGCTGCTCAATGTTCAAAAGCAAGTTTCAGAGTCTCTTCTGACATTGCTTTTGGTCTTTGTTTCTTTTCTTTTTAATGATCTTTTGTTTTCCTCATGGATGATGACCTTGATGTCATCCCACAACTTGTCTGGTCCTCAGTCATCAGTGTTCAAGGCATCAAATCTATTCTTGAGACAGTCTCTAAATTCAGGTGGTATATACTGAAATTTGTACTTTGGCTCTCGTTGACTTTTTTTGATTTCTTCAGTTCAACTTGAAATTCCATATGACCAACTGATGGTCTGTTCTGTAGTCGGTCCCTGGCCTGGTTCTGACTGATAATATTGAGCTTTTTCATCGTCTCTTTCCACAGATGTAGTTGACTTGATTTCTCTGTATTCTATCTGGCAAGGTCCACATGTATAAACCCCCCCCCAAAAAAAACCCAGTGCCCTCGAGTCGATTCCAACTCATAGCGTACATGTATTGTCACCGTTTATGTTAGCGCAAAATGGTATTTGCAGTGAAGAAGTCTTTGGTCTTTCAAAAATTCTATCATGCTGTCTCTGGCATTGCATCTATCACCAATGCCATATTTTCCAACTACAATTCCTTCTTCTTTGTTTCCATCTTTCACATTCCAATCACCAGTAATTATCAATGCATCCTGATTGCATGTTCAATCAATTTTAGACTGCAGAAGCTGGTAAATATCTTGAATTTTCAGTGGCCTTAGTGATTGGTGTGTAAATTTGAATAATAGTCGTATTAACTTGTCTTCCTTGTATACGTATGGATATTATCCTATCAACTACAGTGCTGTACTTCAGGATAGATCTTGAAATATTCTTTTTGACAATGAATGCAAGGCCATTCGTTTTTAAGGTGTCATTGTCGGCATAGTAGACCATATGATTATCTGACTCAAAATGACCAATACCAGTCCATTTCAGCTCACTAATGTCTAGATTATTGATGGATTGGTAGACTTAATATAGTGAAAATATCAATTCTTCCAAAAAATTACCTTCAGATACTATGCAAACCCAAAACAAATCCCAACAACATTCTTTAGTGAAGTGGAAAAACTAATGACCAACCTTATATGGAAAGAAAAGAAACCACTGATAGACAAAGCAATATTGAAGAAGTAGAACAAAGAAGGAGGCATCATAGTCCCCGATATTAAAACAAGCTATGCAGCCACTGTAATCAAAATATCCTATTATATGTTCAATGCTAGATACGTAGACCAGTGGAATAGAATTGAGACTTTAGAATTAAACCCAGTTATCTATGGACAACTGGTTTTCTACAAGAAGTCATAGTCCATTCAGTGGGGCAGAAACAATCTCTTTAATAAATGGTGCCAGCAAAACTGAATAACCACCTGCAGCATAATGAAGTGGGACCCATACTTCACACCACAGAAAAAAACTAACTCAAAATGGGTCGAAGACCTAAATGATAAATCCAAAACCATTAAAATTTGTAAAAGAATACATAGGGAGAAAACTGTGGGACCTAAGCTTTTGTAAAAATAGAATAACAAGCATAACCACAAAAACACAAATAAAAGAATGCAAAATAGAGAAATGGGACCTCATTAAAAAAAAAAAAAAACTATTGATCCTCAAGAGATTTTATTAAAAGAGTAAATAGGCAGATAACAGATTATGTAAATATCTTCAGAAATGGCTTACCTGATAAATGTCTAATCCCTAACACCTGTAGAAAGTTGCAATAAGTCAACAAAAAAATTGCAAATGACACATTCACAAATTAGGCAAAGGAAATGAGCAGACAGTTCACCAGAGTTCATCTAAGCAGACAACAAACATATGAGAACACACTCACAAATATTACACATTAAAGGCATGCAACTCAGAACTACAATGAGATATAACCTTATCCCAGCTAAAATAGCACTGATGAAAAAAAAAAAAAAAAAAAACAGATAACAACAAACCTTGTGGTGAACTTGCAGGGGAATTGGAACTTATATCCACTGCTGGTGGAACTGTAAAACAGTACACCTCCTGTGAAACTTTCTCAAAAAACTAGAAATAGAACTAACCTATGATCCAGCAATCCCACTCCTAGGTATATACACCCATCGCAGCCTAGCCAATTCGGACTCATAGCCAGCCCATGGGACAGAGTAGAACTGCCTCACACGGTTTTCAAGGAGTGGCTGGCTGGTGAATTCGAACTGCAGAGCTTTTTATTAGCAGCTGAGCTCTTAACCACTACACCACCAAGTCTGCGGGTATATACCCTAGAGATCTCAAAATAATGACATGAACAGAAATATGGACAACAATGTTCATTGCTGCTTTATTCACAATAGCAAATAAATAGAAACAACCATACAGCCCATCAACAGATGAATGGATAAACAAATTGTGGTACATATATAAAATGGAATACTCTATGACCATAAAGAACAAAGATAAGCCTGTGAAATATATTATAACATGGATGGGCCTGTAGGGCATAATGCTAAGTGAAGTAAGTCAAGCGTATATAGACAAATATTATGTGTTCCCTGTTTTATAAGAATACAAGAAAGATACATACAGAGAGACCAATGTTCTTTGGAGGCAACCAGAGAGAGGGGAAAGTACACATTTGATCAAAGAGACCTGTAGTTATTTTTTGGTGATGGGAAAAGTGGCACCTAATGTGGATGTAGTGAGCACAGCACAACCAAAGTAAAAACGAGTGTTTGAGGACATATGGAGGGGTATATGCATATTGGTATACGGGTACGTACAAGTGTGTGCATAAGTGAGAGCAGATAGATGTATCTGTAAAAAAAAAAACACCAGTTGCCTTCCAGTCTTTTTTGACTCAGAGTGACCCTATAGGACAGAGTAGAACAGCCACATAAGGTTTCCAAAGAGTGGCTGGTAGATTAGAACTGCCAACCTTTTGGTTAGCAGTCTGACCTCTTAACCATTGCTCGACAGGGCTCCAGCAGTATGTGTAAATACAAATATGTGGGTGTGGGCACATATACTCATTGGAGACACAAATACAGATACTCCACAGGTATAACCTACCTCCTTTTAAGATTGGTTTTCTGGGTATGAAAACTTAGGACCATAGTCTTATAAGACAACTGAGTCAATAGGCATAACATAGTCCACAAAAATCATGATCTGCATCCTAGTGAAGTGAGCAGCATCTGGGGTCCTAAACTTGCAAACAGCTATCTATAGTACAGTTAGAAGTCTCTAATCCGTAGAAACAAAACAGTAAGAAAATAAGCAAAAGTTCAGAGATCAAACAAGTCTACACGGGCCACAAACTCATCTACCCTAATACCAGAGGTATTAAATGGTGTCCAGGTCACAACAGGTAGTCCCAAATAGAATGGGAGAAAAATGTGGAGCAGAACTCAAATTCTTACTAAAAAAAAAGAGAACCGGAACAGTGGAGAACAGAGGATTCCCTGAGACTATCACCCTGAGACACTCTTTCAACCTATCACTGACCTTATCCCCTGAGATAAGCATTTAGCAAAAAAGCAGTGTGGCACACAAAATAAAGGAAGTTATGTATAAGATTGGTGCTCTGCTTAAAAACCATCAGTTTGAGACCAAAAAGTCAGCAATTACTTGCAAGCAATATGAGAAGATAAGGGGGCAAGGAAAGTAGAGTATTAGAAATGGAAAAACAGAACACAGAGAGAATGTTGGCGTATTTTGATATATGTAACTAATGTCACTGAACAATTTGTATGGAAATTGTCAATGGGAACCTCACTTGCAGTGTAAACTTTCACCAAAAATTCAAAAAAACATTATTTATGTATGTATATTGCAAATTAATTAAAAAAAATTAAATACTCATGTAACTCCCAAGTAGATTGATTCATAGAACATCACCATCACTATAGAAGTCAATTACCAAGACTTTCCTGATCACACCACCATTCCATCCCAGCAATAAGCACAAGTTTGACTTTTATTGTAACAACATACTTGCTTTTCTTGGCCAGTTCCAAATACCTGGGTCAGCATCAGGGCATGATGAACCCAAGGTCCATAGATCGGTCCACAGCATGCTGGCTCACAGCTGCAAAGGCCTACAGTCCAAGACCGGCAGGTGAGGTGGCAGGCTGCTGCAGGCCCAAGTCCCAAGAATTGGAGGTCAGACAATGATGAGCCAAATACTGGATCCAGGGCAGAGTAAAAGCCAGTAAGCTTTGCCAGAAAGTCCAGATATACTGTATACATGTAACAACCTAAGAAAACTCCCTTTTAATTGATTGGCTACTTACAGCAGATCCCATCATAGAAGTGATCACAATATATCAGATCTCATCATGGTGGTGATTACATCATTATACGACTGCCAAACTGCTCCATAATTGCCAAGACACTGAGAATCATGTCCCAGCCAAGTTGGCGCACAATCTTAAAGATCACACTACCTAATTGTCATTCAGATATGAAATCTTAAAGAAGTATTTTGTAACAATAGACTGACTATTGTCCTAGAATCTTGCCTCTCATCTCAGCTGGAATTATACCAGATTCTTATTTTCTACTAAATGAAGTTTAATAGGATTCACACCTTAAAAGAGGGTTCACAGAAGGAATGATGTTGGACAAACATGATAGAGTGCTGCAGGGATAAGAAAAAGTCACTTTGTTGGGATTAATCTTGGGGCAAAAAAAAAAAAAGCTTTTGTACTAGATTTAATATATCCAAAAGCCAGTTCTCAGTTTGCCCAGGTAGCCTTGAAGAAATAAATTATATATTACATAATTTGTAGGTAAAGATATTCTTTGTTTCCAGAACATTTATTACAAATCTTACAGAGGCCAGCTCCAGAATTTGGATCAAGGCACACATTTCAGAGGACAAAATACACAAAAACTTTAAGAAAATGTGACAGGAGCTTAGTCTAACAGAAATAGAGGATCCATACGAAGCAGTCATAATAGATAAGGGGGGAACTGGGTTTGAGTCAGTTTTGGATGGCCTCCTGTGGTATCATTCAGTTAAGGGTAATCCAGGACCCTATTCAAGTCTAAGAAATAAAACTTTCTGCACACTCTATTCCATTGAGAGGCTGCCGAGGAAGAGTATTCTGGGTAGAGTGGGAGATATCTGGGAAAACAAATAAATAAACCAAATCAGAGAGTGCCAAAGAGATTTGTTTAATTAGAAATTTAACTGTGTCATGTGGAAGAGATCCCAGGGGTAGAGATAGCTGTTTTGTATATGGAGAGCACTCCATGTTCAAAATGAACAAAGTGTTTTAAAGGTAAGTTAAATACCATTGATGAAACAAGTTATTTCAGCCAAAGAATTTAAATACTTAAATATGTAAGCCCTCTTCAGTGAGGAAGAAAGAAGATTATCACAAACAAACCAAAACACTAACTCACAGAGGTCAAGTAGATCCTGCCCCACAGCGACCCCTCAGGACAGAGCAGAACCGCCTCATCGGGTCTCCAGACCCATAAATCTTCACGGAAGCCGACAGCCGCAACTTTGTCCCGTGGATCCGACGGTGGGTTCTAACGGCTGACCTCCTGGATAGAGAGCCGAGCCCTGTAACCATTTTTATTTTCGAAATTAAGGAAGGTAAATATGAAATGTTTTATTAATATTCAACTTTAGTTCATGATATTATTAAAATTAATATTTAATATAGAGTAGCAAATATGCTACTTTATTAAAGTAGCTCCTTTATATCTCTGACTCTGGTAAATACAACTTACTTTAAACAGTGAATTTAAATAGTGATGTTAGATTACTCTGAAACACTGAAACTTTGAAAAACTGCTATGTTTTTGTAAGAATAGTAAGTGATATTATAGGGAAACTTCAATTCCAGAAAAGACTGCAGTGAATAAGCATTATATTAATGTATTTTAGTTCTGATTATACTCTAATAAGATATTTAAAGTAAACATTCCAGGAAATAAATTTGCAACAATTGAGGAATCCAAAAAACATTTATTTTGGAGAAAATAACATTTATGTTAAAAAATTTATTAAGCAATGTAAATTTTTAAGTTTATATTGTTTTTAAAATTAGTTTCAGGGTATGTTTCTAATTTGTATTAAAACTACAAACATAACTTAGGTTTAGGGTAGATTGGGGATGCTGACAGTGATAAATATCTATCTAAATCAGGATATTATTAACCAAAGCCAAACCCATTGACTTTAAGTGGAATCAAACTCGTAACGACCATATAGGTTAGAGTAGAACTGCCTCAGTGGTTTCCAAGGCAGTAAATATTTATGGAGGCCAAGTGGCTGGTGAATTTGAACCACTGACATTTTGGTTAGCAGCCAAGCACTTAAGCACTGTGCCACCAGGACTCCGTCAGAGTACTGTTATGCATTCCTTAATCATTTCTACTTTTTCTGGGGAATGGATGCTTAGATTTCGAATAAAAATATGATGACATTGAGTTTTATTTCCCTTAAATGAGAACTTAAATATTTCCAAGAAAGAAGAGTAATATAGATAGTTTTGGGAGAACACACAGGGTAAATCACTGCTCTCTCTACCCTGTCCTCTTAAGAAAAACACAGACAAATCTTATGTATTTGGTGTTATGCATGGGTAATTTCATCACCAAAGAGCTGAGTTTGTACAATTAGAAATGCTATTTCATTTAGCACTCAAAGTCATTTTATTCAATTAACAAGAATTAAACTACTTTTTATTAAATGCTGTCATTCATAAAATAATACATACATATTTGACTCTTGAGCTCTTGTGAGTCTTAATTCTACTCTCCCTCTTAGGAGTGATGCTTTCCTTTTAATAATGCCTATTCTTTATTTCAGTTCATAAACAAATCCTGAGTAACGTATTAGACGTACACCCATTTTCTAGGATCATTTAAAGTAGGAAAATAGTCACAGCCTTTACCTGTCAGATCGTTGAGTATCAGTAAAAGAAAATGCATACAAAGGCTATTACCATAATTGCAATTCTAAGTGGGGAGCAGTGATGGCTACTATAGGTGTTACTGTCCACAAACTAGAGATAAGGCTATAAACCCAAATATTAGCAGAGAAATCATGGAAAAACTGCAACTTGAGAGTTGAATGTTTTTTGAAGTTTCATTACACTTTCATAATTGATTTAAGATCTCACTTCATTCCCACAATAATCCTGTGATACAAAAAGAAAATAAACTAGAGTATTGTTTACATTGTATAGCATAATGAGTAACATTCAGAAGAATAAATTACAGTTAGTTTTAATAATAATAAATAGATGATAATAACTGTTGATAACAATAATAATAGATAACAATAATAATAACCTTTTATTAATGTCAGGACTTCTTCAAGGTATTTTACTGATATTAAATGATTTAGTTTATGTAACAACAGTAAATGTGGGTATAGTTGCTAGCCATTTAACAGCTGAGCAAACTGTGAAGCAGCAAGATTAATTAACTTGCATGAAGTCATCATACAGCTAGATGTTGTTGGAGCTATAATTCAATTCCAGTCCATCTGGGAAACACTGTTCTTTAATCATGGGCATGGAGACCTGTCGGCTCAGTGGTTAAGTGCTCAGCTGCTAATCAAAACGCTAGTGGTTCAAACCAAACTGCTGCCCCTTGGAATAAAGTTGTGGCAGTCTGCTTCCCTAAAGATTTATGTCCTGGCTATGACTCAGAATTGACTCCTTGGCAATGGGTTTGGGTTTTTTTTTTTTTTTTTTTTTAACCATGGCACCATATCTGCTTTACTTAGGGGACAAGGTGCAAACCCATCAGGATGGAGACATGAAAATCGGGGTGAGCCAAAAGGCATCTTGACTCTTGTAAAATTTAAGGAGGCACTCGCTGTCAGGATTGTGCAAGTGCAAAGATGGCCCTGAAAGCCTCCTTACATTTTACATCTTAGGAGCTTCACTGACCAGTCTTTGTCCTGACTCTGACAAAAGGGGATGGTGGGAAAAACAATTGCCAACAATGTCTCAAAACCACACTATCAAATACCTTCTTAACTAGGCAATTTGTTAAATCCTAGGGCTACAGGCTTAAATAACATACTGTCATAATCATAATTATACAAACATAACTAAAAAAGTAAATAGTTTAAAATTGGTAGGTAGGGAATAGATCTTACCAATATTATCTCATTTAATTCTCACAAAGACGTAAACCTTAGAAAATTTAAATAATTGCCTAATATCACGTGGATAATAAATCATGGAGATAAGAGTCAAACTCAAGTCCATTAAAATTAGAAAAAGATACTGACTTGCAGTCATAAAACCTGTGTGCCTCACTTAGTGGGCCTCAATATTTTTATATCTAAAGATAAATGAGTTTAGAAACAGTTAACTAAAGTGTTATTTTTTGAGTAGCAACAAAAATAATGGCGGGTGTACACAGCATAAAGGGTATAAATAACATAACAGCCAATGTCTTTCCTCCTCCTGTCCCACACACGTAAACACAGGGAAAAAATACTCTCCATGTTACCCCTGTTTTTCCAGGGTGACTACATTCATTGTTTTTATCTGAATCAGTGTACCCAGGCTACTTTCCCTGAAAAAAAATATCCTCTTACCTACTTAATATACTACCAAAGGATATTTGTTTTATTCCCCTGTGCAAAATGAAATATTCTCTCAATTTTTTTTCAAAACAATTTAATATGAACTATGTAATAGGAACGTCTATGCATAAAGTCGTCAAGTGATGGGAGAGTGAAACATTCATTGACACAGTCAGTTGAAAATGTAGTGAGAAGACGGTTTATGGTATAGTGTTTGAGAAGCTTGACTGAGAGAATGCATACGGAAGTACAATAGGATTGTCAAGACATGTAATTAAAGTGCGATTAGATGGCAAAGCTGAGAGTTCATCTCCAGCAGTTGTCAATTGCTCCAGTGCCTCTGCTGAGTCAGGTATAGCTGGGTCTATCCTGGGCTGTGCTTGGAAAGTATAGTAAAATGATCTTAAAATAAATTTGAGGGGACTGTTTACTGTGATTTAACAGGAGGACCTGGGATATACATAAATAATATCATTCTTAAAGGGTAAACAATAACAGTGATCGTACAATCCAACCCAGACACCTCAAAACAGTTTAGAGAAGAGGCAAAGAGATACAGGAAGATAAAGGAAATGCACATATAAATTTACATTTTCCACAGATGAATCATCAAGTAAAACCACCAGAAGACAATCTAACAGAACTGATGGCATTTGTTCTCTTGGGCTTTGCTGACATGCCCCATCTCCGGTGGTTTCTTTTTGGATTATTTTTAATCATCTATATCATTATCCTGATGAGCAATGGCACCGTATTTCTAATAACAAAAATGGATCCTGCTCTCCAGAGCCCTATGTATTTTTTCCTAGCAAATTTTTCCTTCTTGGAAATCTGCTATGTATCAACTACTCTCCCCAGAATGCTGATGAATCTAGGAACCCAGAGAAGAAGAATTTCCTTAGTTGCCTGTGCTACACAGATGTGCTTTGTCCTCATGTTTGGAGGTTTAGAGTGTTTGCTCCTGGCAGTGATGGCCTATGACCGCTATGTGGCCATTTGTAACCCTCTGCGCTATCCTCTAGTCCTGAACCACAGGGTCTGCATTCAGTTGGTGACTGGGTCCTGGACCATTGGAATTCCAGTTATGATAGGGCAGACATATCAGGTTTTCTCTCTGCCTTTTTGTGGATCTAACCAAATTAACCACTTCTTCTGTGATATTCCCCCAATACTCAAGCTGGCTTGTGGGGACACCTTTGTAAATGAGCTGTTGGTCTACTCAGTTTCTGTGTTATTTGTCATGGTTCCATTTCTGTTGATACTTGGCTCCTACAGTAAAATCATCTCCATCATCCTGAAGTTGCCATCAGCCACAAGTCGAGCCAAAGCCTTCTCCACTTGCTCATCTCATCTTATGGTTGTGATGTTATTCTTTGGATCAGGCATTATTACATACTTAAGACCCAACACTAGGCACTCAGAAGGAACTGACAAAGTTTTATCTCTTTTCTACACTATCCTAACTCCTATGTTTAATCCCATGATATATAGTCTAAGGAACAAGGATGTCATAATGGCACTGAGAAAATTACTAAGTAAATAATTCATTTTATTAAAGAATGAGTTAAATGTATAAGAATTGCTTTCTTACATATTTTTAATCAAATTTCAGCAGATGTATAACTTGTATTATGGATGGATTGAGTCCCCCAAAAATGTCTGTCAACTTGGCTAGGCCATGATTCCCAGCATTGTGTGACTGCCCACCATTTTGTAATATGAGTCAGAATGGTCTAGAAGGCAATGGGTTTGTTTTGGTGATTTTCCTATGTGTTGTAAATTCTACATCTACGATGTCAATGAGACAGGGTTAGAGGCAGTTATGTTAATGAGGCAGGATTCAATCTACAACATTAGGTTATATCTTGAGTCAATTTCTTTTGAGATTTAAAAGAGAGAAACCAACAGAGAGACAGGGGACTTCCTACCACCAAGAATGATGAACCAGAATGGGAGCGTGTTCTTTGGATGCGCGTTTCCTGAGCTGAGAAGCTCCTAGACCAGGGGAAGATTGATGAAAAGGACCTTGCCCAAGAGCCGACAAAAAGAAAAGCTTCCCCTAGAGCCATCACCTTGAATTTGGAATTCTAGCCTCCTAGACTGTAAGAATAAATTTATCTTTATTAACCAATATACTTGTGGTATTTCTGTTAGAGCAGCACCAGATTCCTAAGGCACCTTGTCTCTTCATACGATTATTTCCAAATTTAAAATCACTTTTAATATTGTCAGAACTTTCTGCTCTGATATATAAGCAGATAGTAAATCATTCCTGTAGTAATTATATAATTTTGTTGTGCAATGTGCAGTGTGTTCAATAGAACTTTTACTTGGGCTGATTTAATTTAGTCAATTTATATCATTTAGTTTAAACCATGTCATTCACTTCTAGTGTGTCCTAGCAGTTGTGACACCCATTTTAAAAACCAAGTTTGCAATATGCATTAATTAAATATTCACAGGGGATTGGTTCCAGTACCTCCATGAATATCAAAATCCATGGATGCTCAACTCCCTTTTATAAAATGGTACAATATTTCTGTAAAACCTATGTACAACCTTCTGTATACTTTAAATCATCTCTAGATTACTTGTAATACCTAATACAATGTAAATGCTATGTAAACAGGCATTGTACAGTACTGTATTGTTTAGGGAATAATGACAAGAGGCAAACAATGCCCAAACAATGAGTGCAGGATGGAGACTGAGCATCTTTGAAATGGAGGGAGGGTACATCAGGGAATGTCTACAAATAATTTCATTCTAGTTTTGCTTTTTGGAACTTACTTTTTTTTTTTTTTATGAATACTTTCAATCTCAGTTGAATCTCTCAAGGTGGAACCTGAGAAACTGAATCCCAACTGTACCTATTTATCTATTTTTTTTATCTATCTATTGATAAATATAGATACACACACACACGTATATATTTTTACTTGGATCCACAAATAACACATGCGGAAGCAGCAGTAAAGAAATCAAACGGCATATTGCGTTGGCCAAATCTACTGCAAAAGAGCTCTTTTTAAGGTGTTGGGAAGGAAAGATGACACTTTGAGGGCCCCAATTTATATATTTATGTATTTATATATGTGTGTATATACATGCTTATATATAAAAACTGTTAATGCTGTCACATTATTTTATACATTAAAAAAAAAAACAAGATACAAAGAGCATAACTTTTCCTCCTTCACACACATGCAAGGATCGTAACTGACTATGCATATTCTGGATCCCCGGTGGCACAGTGATTAGGAGTTATGGCTGCTAAACAAAAGGTCGACAGTTCAAATCCACCAGCTGCTCCTTGATAAACCTATGTGGCAGTTCTACTTAGTCCCATACGGTCACTATGAGTTGGAATTGAATGGACAGAAGGAGTTGGGTTTTTTTGATTTTTACACGTTGTTTCCAGGCCTGGGTTTGAGTTAGGCCTTGACCACTTAAGTTTTTGACTTGGAAAATTATTTAATCATTTAATGTCATTTTTTATATTTGATATATATATATATATATATATATATATATATATCAACCTTACAGAGTTTTGTGAAAACGAATATCTTGTAAAGAGCACACATACCACTGATTTAGTTTATAATTGTGATCACATTTGTAGTTAAGGAATTTCCTTAACATCTTCCCTTGTTTGGAGGCTTAGGAACAAAGACATCATGGAGACAATTAGAAAGTTAATTAATCATGACAAACTGCTTTGGCACCCAATATAATCCAAATAGGTACTTCTTCATTTATGCCCCACTTTCAAACACTTTTCATAAATTTTGTTTGCTCTTTTTTGATTGTGGTCTAAGTCAGCTGCTGCTATTTTTGGTATCAGCTGTCATCAAATCAGAGCACAAGTCATGGCAAAGCCATGTGTTATAGAGTAGGACTGTGCTCTATAAGGTCTATTTGGTGGTGATCTTTACAGAAGCAGATAGCCAGGCCTTTCTTCTGCAGAGCCACTGGGTGAGTTCAATCTGCCAACCTTTCCATTAGCAGCCGATTGCAGACTGCTTGTGCTGTCCATGTTCCCTCTTAAATCGATTCAACTTTGCCTGTTTTGTGATTTTCAATCTTTTGCAGGCTTTACAATCATCTCTGAGTTAATATAGAAATGATGCATTCTGATTCATTTGCTCTCAGGTGGTGTCAGAAAAATGCATATTAAAAACTTCCTGTCGGGCACTATCTCAGTCTGAATGGAGCAGTAGACGTCTATATTTAGGGACTCAATACTGATATCATTGCTTGACTTTAACTTGTGCTTAATAATAAAAGAACTGAAGAGACTTATCATAACTGCCTTTATTGTATCCTCACAACTAACTCTTTGTGTGTGAGTGCATTTTTTAGGTGACATTTACAGCTCAAGTTAATTTCTCATACAAAAATGTATACCCATATTGTTTTGTGACATTAGTTGAAATCCCCATAATATGACAGCACACTCCTCCGTTCCAACCCAGGTTCCCTGTGTCCATCTAATCAGTTCCTGTCCCTTCCTGCTTTCTCATCCTACTTTTAGACAGAAGCTGCCTGTTTGGTCTAGTCTATCTGCTTGAACTAAAAAGCACATTCCTCACGTGTTTACTTTTTGTTTTATACTCCTGTCTAATCTTTGTCTGAAGAGTGGTTTTGGTAATGGTTTCAGTTCTGGTTTAACAGAGCATCTGGAGACCATAGTTTCAGGGTTCCTCCAGTCTCTATCAGCACCTTAAGCCTGGTCTTTTTACGTGAATTTGAGTTCTGTTCTACGTTTTTCTCCTGCTCTCTCTAGGACTGTCTGTTGTGTTCCTCCCTGTCAGGGCAGTCGTCCATGGTAGCTGGGTACCAACTAAGTTCTTCTGGTCTCAGGCTTGTGAAATTTTGGCTTATGTGGTCCTTTAGTCCTTTGGAATAATATTTTCCCTGTGTCTTTGGTGTTCTTCATTCTCCTTTGCTCCAAGTGGAAAGGGACCATTTGATGTATCTCACAAGTTTTAAGTTCCCAGATGGCACTCATCAAAGTGGGATGTAGAACATTTTCTTAATAAACTCTGTTATGCCAATTGATCTACATGTCCCCCAGAACTACGGTCCCCAAGCTCCAGCCCCAGCTACTCTGTTCCTCAAAGTATTTGGATGTGTCCAGGAAACTTTTTAGCTTTTGTTTCAGTCCTGTTGTGTTGACTTCCCCTGCATTGTGTATTATCCATCCCTTCACCAAAATTGATCCTTTTCTACTGTCTAGTTAGTGAGTTTCCCTCCACTTCCCTTCCCACCCTGATAACCACCAAAGAATGCTTTTTTCTGTGTTTAAACTTTTTCTTGAGTCCTTATTATAGTGGTCTCATACAATATTTGTCATTTTCTGACTGACTGATTTCATTTAGCATAATGCCTTCCAGTTTCATCCAGATTGTGAGATATTTCACAGATTCATCATTGTCCTTTATTATTGCCTACTATTCCTTTGTGTGTATGTACCACAATTTGTTCAACTATTCAGTTATTGATGGGCATTAACGTTGCGTCCATTTTTTTTGTTATTGGGAATAGTGCTATAATGAATATAGTTGTGCATATGTCTATTCATGCAACGGGTCTTATTTCTCTTGGGTATATTCCTAGGAGTGGAATTGCTAGATCATATGGTACTTCTATTTCTAGCTTTTAAAAGAAGCACCAAATTGTTTTCCAAAGTGGTTGTATCATTTTATATTCCCACCAGCAGTGTATAAGGTTTCCAATCTCTCCACAACATCTCCAATATTTGTTATTTTGTGCTTTTTGCATTAGTGCCAGCCTTGGTTTGGTATTATAGTATCACACTCTAGCTTTGATTTGCATTTCTCTAATGATTACCCTAGTGGCGTAGTGGTCAAGAGCTACAACTGCTAAACTAAAGGTTGGCAGTTCGAGTCCACCAAGTACTTCTGGGAAACCCTTTGGGGCAGCTTTACTCTGTTCTACAGGGTCGCTATGAGTTGGAATTAACTCGACAGCAATGGATTTGGAGTGACCAATGATCGTAAGCATTTCCTTATGTGCCTGTTACCCCCGAATGTTTTCTTTGATAAAGTGTCTGTTCATATCCTGTGCCCATTTTTTAACTCGATTATTTATCTTTTTGTTGTTGAGAGTTTGTAGTATCTTATAGGCTTTACAGATTAGACCCTGATCGAATATGTCATAGCCAAAATTTTTTTCCTAGTCTTTGGTTCTCTTTCTACTCTTTTGGTGAAGTCTTTTGATGAGCATAAGTGTTTGATTTTTAGGAGCTCCTGGTTACCTAGTTTCTGTTTTAGTGTTTGTGCATGTTAGTTATGGTGTGTATACTATTTATGCCATTTATTAGGGCTTCTGTGTTGTCTCTACTTTTTCTGCCATCATCTTTATCATTTTAGATTTTATAGTTAGATCTTTGATCCGTTTTGAGTTAGTTTTTGTGTATGGATTTAGGAATGGGCCTTGCCTCATTATTTTTAATTTTTTTTAAATTTTATTTTATAGATGGATATCTGGTTACACCACCATTTGTTAAAGAGATTGTCTTTTCCCTATTTAATGACCCTGGGCCTTTGTTGAATATCAGCAGCTCATAAGTGGACGGATTTACGCCTACGTTCTGGACTCTGTTCCATTGTCTTGTGTCTGTTGTTGTACCAGTGCCAGGCAGTTTTGACTACTGTGGCAGTATAATAGGTTCTAAAATTAGTTAGTACAAGGCCTCTCACTTTGTTCTTCTTCTTCAGTAATGCTTTACTTGTTCCATATGAAGTTGGTGATTTGTTTATCCATCTCGTTAAAAAATGCTGTTGCAATTTGGATTAGAATTGCTTGGTATCTGTAGATCCTTTCTGGTAAGATTGACATTTTCATTATGTTGAGTCTTCCTATCCATGTGTATGGTACGCCTTTCCATTTATGTGGGTCTCTTATGGTACAAGTAACTCTTTGGATTTTGGAATTGTATAAAGTACAATTTTCTACTTCCCCTGAACAACTTTATTTTATTTCAAGTATTGGAAAAATTGCAGTTTGCTTTATGAAAATGTTATCACATTCTTAAGGAAGAGAACATTAAAAATGTTAGCTACTGTCTATATACAGCCTCATTTTTTGAGTATCAATGTAATATAATTCAATGACATTTTGAAAATAATACTGTGCATGAAGAAAATGTTCAGTGTGCTTCTTCAAGTTTTATATGCAAAACTAACGTGATATCAAAATCCAAATCTATACAATGTACTTTTTGGTGATCCATTCTCACTCCGAAACCTATTCTTCCTACCAGTGTCCTCCGTATCAATAAATTACTTCTGTATTTACTGAGTCACTTAAACAAAGGTGTAAAAGTTTTTTATTCTATCACCTCGCACTCATATCTGTAAAATTTCCAAAATAGAGCCATTTTTACATGTGTTTTCTCTTTGATCAATTATTGTCATTAACTTGATTTTTAGCAGTTATTACCAAAAGAATCTACTTGCCTCATATGATAATCTCCTATTAGCCATTAATCTAGGGTTACCGCTAGGATTTTTAAGAAATAGATAAATAGTTTATTTCACTTTTCTATTTACAAATATCCAATAGTTTTATATTACATTGAGGACAAAAATCGAACACTTTACAAAATTTAGAAAATACCAAACTCTCTGGCTTCATCCTTTTTGAAATAAAATATATTGTAGGATTGGGTGGAGCAAGATGGAGAAGTGAGTAGATACTCCCATTTACTCCCCCAGCAAGTTACACACAGAATAATGAATAAAAAGAACCACAGACTGAAATCTCAGAACTCCAGGGGCAGCTGAGGCTTTGTAGATTCTTTTTGACTATAGAAGCAAGACAGAGCAGGAGCAGGGATGGCACAGAAGCTGGGAGAACGTAAATGCTATTATCGGGAGCACTTGCTCGTTGCCGCCACTTTGCAACAACCTAAACAGGGAACACAGAAAGGGAGCTCGTTTCAGGAAGCTGTAGCCCACTTTTTTTTTTGTTGTTGTTAAGGCAGCACAAATTGGCCCTGGGAATTCATGGGCTATCCAACTGAGAGAGTTTGAAGGGAGTTTGTGGTGCTGTGAGAGCTGTTGGATCTCACCGAGATCCAGAAAGATGGGTAATAGGGCCAGGAGGATTTGCATGGGCAGCAGTGTGAGAGGAATACTTTAAATTAGTGGATGAAAAAGAGGGAAACACTTAGCTCCTACTTACAGTGTGACACCATGGGAGACCTGTGCAGGGGTGGCCATGAAAAAAAGGCATAAAGAGCCCCCCATTTTTGTCACAGGAAAATCAAGCTCCACCCATTATGTCAGCATCTTTAACCAGCTAAACACCCCCTCACCCATGCAAGCATTATGAATTCCAAAGATCAAGCATCCTAAACTCCTGATTAACTGTTGAAAAAAACCTATGAATAAGAGTGCCTTCTAGTGAAGAAACAAAGCTCACTAATGTTGAGTTGATTCTGACTCATAGCAACCCTGTGAACTGGAGTGTGCTGCCCCAAGGGGTTCCTAGGTCCATGAGTTCTTGTACACGTCAGATGCCACACCTTTCTCCCACAAAGTGGCGGGTGGCACAAGTGCCAGGCTTTCGGTTAACAGCTGAACACTTGACCACCGCACCACCAGAGTGCCTAATCAGAAAATTTTCCCACACAAACCAGAAGACCAAATTTAAGGGAAAAAAATTAACAAAAAGTTCTACAAAAAATAGTAAAACATGCAAAATCACAAGATGAGAAGAACCAGTTAAAGGAAAACATGAAGAAGAGAAAATGTCTCCTAAGCACATCAGACTAAAGCAAAAAATTGATAATTTTCAGACTCTGGTGCCAGATATATTTAAAGAAAGCTAAAAGCACACAGAATACAAACCACTGGATATCAGGAAAAAAAAAAAAAAAAACGGAAGAACAAAATAATATTCCGAGAAGAATTTGAAAGCATTAAAAAAAAAAAAAAAGAAAAGAACAATTGCAACTGAGGAATAAAGCAACTGATTTAGAAAAAGTAAGAGAAACACTCAACAAGAGAACAAACAGACTGAAGATAGAATAAACAAAAAGACAAAATAACTGAACTTATCAAATCGCGAGAGAAAAAAAGACTAAAAGCAAACAAACCAAAAAGAAATATAGAATTCAATTAAGAACTCTAACATTAGAATTACTGAAATCCCAGAATGCTATGAGAATAAGAAAAGCATGGAAACAATTTTCCAAGAGATAATCAGAGAGAATTTCTCAGACCTGAACAGAAAATCAATTCTTCAGCTATAGGAAGCTACAGGAACCCAAATCAGAAGAGACAAAAAATACCAACTCCATGCCACAGCCAAATCAAATTCTTGAAAACAGAAGACAAAGAAGGAATTCTGAAAGGAGCAAGAGAACAACACCATATGTTTTACCAAGGATCTTTCACAAGAATCAGTGCAGGTTTCCTCAAAGACTCTAGAGCCCAGAAGACAATGGAGAGACATATATAAAATACTGAATGAAAAGAATTACCAACCAAGAATTCTTTACCTGATGTCTTAGACTGGGTTCTCTAGAGAAGCAAAACAAGTGAAGTGCATAAATATATATACAGAAATTTATATTAAGGAAATGGCTCACGTGGTTGTAGAGGGTGGAGTATTCCAAGTGCCAGGGTCAAGATAGAGGCTTCTCTTGATTCACATAACCACAGGGGCTGGTGAGCCCAAGACTGGCAAATCAGAGAGCCAGGCTCTTGCTCACATGCAGTGAAGATTGATGAATCCCAAGATTGGCAGGCAAGACCATAGGTAAGCTGCTAGCTCAAGTCCCAAGTACCAGAGGTCAGATGAACAGGAGCCAGATACAGGATCCAGCATGAGCAAAAAGCCCCAAAACCTTGTCAGAATGTCAGTTTATATTCGAAGCAGGTGGCACACCCCAGGAAGCTCCCATTCAACTGATTGGCTACTTAGAGCAGATCCCATCATAGGGTTGATCACATATCAAATCTCAACAGGAAGTGATCTCAGCATTATACAACTGCCAAAACAGTGAAAATCATGGTCCAGCCAAGGTGACACACAATCTTAACCATGACGGTCCATCGCTTATCTTCTTGGCACCTGTACACATCTTTTTAAATCGTACACAATCTCTGAATAAAGACAGTGATAAGTCATGCTTGCACCTAACATGATAAACAAACACACATACCACTGAAAATGCACTAGCCCTGTTTACATCTTACACTTCATAAGTGAAGAAAACAAATATATTTGATGTGTACATGCAAAGCTGAAATTCTCATAACAGTTAAGGTCCTCATTTCTGCAACTGGTCATGTGGACATTACTTGTATTCAGAACTACCTTCTTCCACCATCCATGCTGTATTCCCTTTGCCCTCAGCAAGCACCTCAGCTGGTCACAGTTGAGGGTCTGGTGATGTGACCCAAACCTTCATTCCTGAAGGGTCTAGGCAGTAAGTAGTCATGCTGGAATGGGGTTGCTGTAGGTTTCTACTGACTTTAATCACAGGGCATGGTAGAACTAAGAGAAACCCTAAGGGATCTCCTGCATTCCAGGCATACTCCTCTTTATTTCCATTATGTAATGTCAATCTGATTTCCTCTTGGTAATCACGTTCAATTATACCAGCCAGTATGGCAATTCCCTTCTTTGCCTGTTGATCCAGAGGCATAAGGAGCCTAAAGTGGCCATATGGTATTAGCTTCCAGTTTAATGGAATCAGTGATGTGTCTCCAGGCAGGAGCATAGATCTTGGGGACAGGCAGCAAAATTCTTGTGAGTGGGTCACTTGGGGTAATAGTGAGTGGTGCCATGCCCGTTTCAACCCTTTGATTTCCAAGTGCATGAATTCTGGCTATGGGAGAAAGAGCACAATATATTGGAAACTGGTTAGACCATTTACAGCCTTCTGGTGAACATTGCCCCAACCCTGCAATGTATTGTCACATAGCTAGTGCTGTAATTATGTCTTTACAAGGCCATTCCATCATTCTATCAAGCTAGTGAAATCCGTGAGCATGCACCCACTGCCAGATTTCATTTGCTATGAAATTAGTCCCTTGATCTGAGGCAATGTTGTGTGTGGTACCAAGATGGTGGATAAGGCATTCTGTAAGTCCATGGATGGCAGTTTTGGCAGAAACATGGTGTGCAGGGAAAGCAAATCCATATCCAGAGTGTCTATTCCAGTAAGGACAAAACATCTTTCCATGATGGAAGGGGTCTGATGTAATCCACTTGCCACCAGGTTGTTGGCTGATCAGCTTGAGGGATGGAGCCACACTGGGGACCTGGTGTTGGTTTCTGCTGCTGGTGGATTGGGTATTCAGCAGCGGCTGTAGCCAAGCCAGCCTTGGTGAGCAGAAGTCCATGTTGCTGGGCCCGTGCATTATCTCCATCTCTGTCACCATGGCCACTTTGTTCATGAGCACATTGAGCTGTGACAGGAGTAGCTGGGAAAGAGGATGAGTGTTTTCCACAGAACGAGTGTTCCTATTCACTTGATTATTAAAATCATCCTCTGCTGAGGTCATCCTTTGGTGAGCATTCACATGAGACACAAACATCTTCACTTCTTTGGCCCATTCTGAGAGGTCTATCCACATGCCTCTTCCCCATCAATCCCTGTCTCCAATTTTCTAATCATGTTCCTTCCAAGTTCCTGACCACCTAGCCAAACCATTGCCCATGAATAAGTATACAATCACACAACTGGCCATTTCTCCTTCCAATCAAAGTAAACAACCAGGTGCACTGCTCAAAATTCTGCCCATGGGGAGAATTTCTCTCCACCACTGTGCTTCAGGGAGGTCTCAGAAAGGGGCTGTAGGGCTGCTACTGTCAACTTTTGAGTGGTGCCTGCATATCATGCAGAACCATCTGTAAACCAGACATGAGTGTTCTCTTCCTCAGTCAAGCAATCACAAGGAACTCCCCATGAGACCATAAGTGCAGGCTAGGAGATATAAGGTAATGTAACAGGAGTGGAGACCGTGGGCATTTGGGCCACTTTCTCAGATAACTTTCTTGTGCCTTCTGGTCCTGCTTGAGCCAAATCTCATATATACCAATTGCATTTAATGAAGGAGTGCTGCTATGCACGTCCAACTTTATGGTTCTGTGGGTCAGACAACACCCAGTTCATGATGGGCACCTCAGGCCACATAGTGATTTGGTGTCCCATGGTTAAACTTTCAGTATCCACTAAGGCCCAGTAACAAGTCAAAAGCTATTTCTCAAAAGGACAGTAGTTATCTGCAGAGAATGGAAATGCTTTGCTCACAAATTCTAACTGTGTGTGATTCACAGTTGGTGAGAAGCAGCAGCAGAGAACTGGCAGCCACAGAGAATCAGAAGGAACAGAGCCAGGAGACCAGCATGAGAGAGCACTGGAGCCAAGCCACAGGGCGAGATAGCAGAATGCCTGTGTGCAGGAGGTGTTCTGGTGCAGTGGGTTGTCTATGTGCACTTATTAGTGGAGCTAGACTTGCTGACCCAGAGAGCAAGAGAGATGATTGCTTTCCAGCTGAAGTTTACTGGGAGAGTGAGATGCCTACAGAAACCTACTGGTGGAGCTACAGAGTTGCCCCAGCAGGGCAAATGTGTGCTGGGTGGTCTGAAGTGCTGAGACGCCAAGGGAGCAGGGAGCAGAAGCTTTTGGTTAGAGAACCAACAATACTAGAGAACAATCCAACTACAATACAGGACAGATCAAATAGTTATCAATCCACACAGGGAACTCGTAAAAACAAGTCAAAGCTAAAGGACTGAAAATAGGGAACCAGAGATGTCAATATGTAGATGATGACAACATTAAACCAAAAAAAAAAAAAAATGGAATAAACAGTGTAGTCATAGAACTTCCACATGGAGAGGAAGTTAAGGCACCATCAAGAAAGAAAGGATTGTTTTGAACTTAGAAAAATAAAGGTAAATTTTAAGGTAACCACAAAGTAAGGTAACAAACCTACCCATCAAAAGGAAAAACATAAAGACCCAGCAAACACGAAATCAAGTGTAATGAAAAAGATGAAAAGAAAATACATAAAGAAAATTGTCTCAGCACAGAAAATTAAATGAACAAGGAAACTGTCAACACCACACACACAAAAAAATACATGAAATGATAGCCGTTAACTCATATCTATCAATAATTACATTGAATGTTATGGACTACATGCACCAATAAAGTGACAGAAAGTGGTAGAATGGATTAAATAAAAAAAAAGGTCTATCTGTGTGCTGCCTACAAGAGACACACTTTAGACTCAATGACACAAATAAACTAAAACTGAAAAGCAGCAGAAAAATATATCAAGCAAACAACATCCAAAGAAGAAAAAGATTGGCAATATTAATTTCTGACAAAATAGACTTTAAAGCAAAATCCCCCACAAAGGAGAAAGAAGAACAGTACGTAATTATTAAAGGTTCAGTACATCGGGAGGATATGACCAAAATAGGTAAATACGCACCGAATGATAGGGCTCCAAAATACATAAAACAAAGCCTAAGGGCATTGAAAAGAGAAATAGGTAGCTCCAAAATAATAGTAGGAGTCTTTAACACATCACTTTCAGTGAAGGTCAGAACATTTAGAAAGAAACTCAATAAACACATTGGAGATCTAAATGCCACAATCAGTCAACTTGACTTTATAAACAAATATACAACACTCCAGCCAAGAGCAGCCAAGTGTACATTCTTTGTGGCCTAAATTTAGGCCACAAAGCAAGTCTTAGAGAATCCAAAACATCAAAATATGACAAAGCCTCTTTTCTGAGCATAATGACATAAAAGTAGAAATCAATAACAGAAACAGTAAGGAAAAGAAATCAAACATATGAAAACTGAAAAACACCTTCCTTAAAAAACTACTGGGTTATAGAAGAAATCAAAAGCTGAATAAAGAAATTTATAGAATCAAAAGAGAAAGAAAACATATTACCAGAACCATTGGGACACAGCGAAATCAGTGCTCAGAGGTCAATTTATAGCAATAAATGCACCCAGGCAAAATGAAGAAAGGGATAAAACCAAAACATTAACCCTACAACTCAAATAAACAGAAAGAGAGCAGCAAAAAAAGCCTTCAGTCACCAGAAGAAAGAAAAGAATAAAGATCAGAGCAGAAATAAATGATATAGAGAATACAAAAACAATTGAAAGAGTGAAAAAGACCAAGAGTTAGTTCTCTGAAAAGATCAACAAAATTGACAAACCATTGGTCAAACTGACAATAGAAGAACAGAAGAGAAAGCAAATAAGTTGAACAAGAAAAAAAAGGGGTTCTATCACAATGGACCCAACTAAAATAAAAATAATCATAATAGAATACTATGAAAAATTATACTCCAACAAATTTGAAAACCTAGAGAAAATGGACAAATTTCTGGAAATACACTATCCACTTAAACTAACACAAACTGAAGTAGAGAAAAAAAAAAAAGCATAACAAAAGAAAGATTGAAGAGGTTAAAAACAAAACACAACAAAAAAACTCCCAACAACAACAAAAAAGCCCTGGACCTGACGGCTTCAATGGAGAGTTCTACCAAACTTTCAGAGAAGAATTAACACCAGTACTACTAAAGGTATTTCAGAGCATTGAAAAGGAAAGAATACTCACTCCCAAATTCATTCTATGAAGCTACCATAACCCTGATACCAATATCAGGCAAAGACACTGCAAAAAGAGAAAATTACAGACAAATATCCCTCAGGAACATAAAGGCAAAAATCCTCAACAAAATTCTAGCCGATAGAATTCAACAGTATATCAAAAAAATATTTCGTCATGACCAAGTGGGATTTAATCTGGGACCTCATAAAAATTAAAAACATGATCACCAAAAGTCTTATTAAAAGAGTAAATAGACAAATGAGAGATGGCAAAAAAGTCTTTGGAAATGACTTATCTGATAAGGGTCTAATTTCTAAAATCTGTAGAAAGTTGCAACAAGTCAACTTGGAAGAGAAAACTCATTCACAATATAGGCAAAGGCAGAAAGTTCACCAAAGAGTTCATACAAGCCGACAACTAACATATGAGAAGATATTCATGATCATTAGTCATTAGAGACCAACAACACAAAATTACAATGAGATACTATCTTACCCAGCTAAAATTGCACTGACAAAAAAACAAGAACAAAAACAAAACAGATAACAACAAATGTTGGCAAATTTGTGGGGAAACTGGAGCCCATATCCATTGCTGGTGAGACTGTAAAATGTAACATTCACTATCGAAAATGGTATGGCATTTTCTCAGAAAACTAGAAATAGAGCTACCATATGATCCAGCAATCCTCCTTCTAGGTATAGACCTTACAGCCATTGTAGTCTTGTCGAGTCCAACTCATAGAGACCCTATGGGACAAAGTAGACCTGTCCCATAGCATTTTTAAGGAGCGGCCTGTGAATACGAATTTTTGATTTGAATTCATCAAGCTTTTGATTAGCAGCTGAGGTCTTAACCACTACACCAACAGGGCTCCAGGCATATACCCTGTTGTTGTTAGGTGCCTTAGAGTCGATTCTGACTCATAGCTAACCTATGTACAACACAAGGAAACACTACTTGGTCCTGTGCCATCCTCACAATCAATTGCTATGCTTGAGCCCATTGTTGTAACCACTGTGTCAATCCACCTTGTTGAAGGTCCTCCTCCTTTTCACTCACCCTCTGCTCTACCAACCATGATGTCCCTCTCCAGGGACTGGACCCTCCTGATAATATGTCCAAAGTTAGTGAGATGAAGTCTCTCCCTCCTTGCTCCTAATAAGCATTCTGCCTATATTTCTTCCCAAACGGATTTGTTCATTTTTCATTATTTTATCCATTATTGGATAATTTCATATGTGTGTGTGATTTATTGATGCAAAGACTAAATATCCCCAAAATAACATTGCTATCAAATTGATTCTGCCTCATGGAGACCCCATGTGTTACAGAGCAGATCTTCTCTATAGGGTTCTCTTGACTGTACTTTTAACAGGAGCAGACCCCAGACCTTTCTTCTACTGTGTTTCAGGGAGAGCTCAGACCACCAAACTCTAGGTTAGTACCAAAAACAACACCAAGCCTGTTGCCACTGAGCCAATTCCAACACATAGCTACCCTATAGGACAGAGTAGAACTGCCCTATATATAGGGTTTCCAAGTAGTGGCTGGTGGATTTGAACTGTGACCTTCTGGTTAGCATCCTGAGCTCTTAACCACCACTCCACCAGGGCTCTTTTAGGTTAATAGTGGAGCACAGACCATTTGTGCCACCAAAGACTAGACACATTTGAGATATTAATCAATGGTATCCAATTTCTCTACACTAGACTTGAACTGTTTTGCACTTTTCCAAGCAGTATATATTAAAAAAAGCATGTTTTCCCCAAGATACTGTGTATTCTTTATAAACTCAATTCTCTGCAGTTTAAAATTTCACTCTTTTTCATGAAGTTGGATATGATTTTATATATTTAAGTGATGATTTTTCTCCCTTTTTATGTGAAGTGTTATATATTTGGTTCATTTTTCTATTTATATATTTTTACTTTTCCTTGATACTTAAGAATATTTTATTTATAGGAGAAATGAGCACATTATCTGAGATATGATTTATTATTATTTTGCCCACTTTATTCTTTATAATTTGGCACTTTTGGTGCTTTTTTATTTTTAATATATGGAACTATTTACTTTTACATAGTTGATTATTTTTCAGTAATTTCTGTCCTGCATTCTAAAATTTTAATCATAGTTAGACAAATCTTCCTTACTCCAAAATTATATTTAAAAAAATCTTTTTCTTAGAATTATTTTATTGTTTAACTTTTTAAAAACATTTAAACTAGAGTACCATTTAGAGTCTTTCCTGCTATAGTATGGAGTATTGAAAAAAAATTTCTTTTCCTAAATGACTGTCCAAGTAGCCCAGTAATATTCATTCTAAAAGTACATATTTAAACTATTTCATTTGCTATATTTATTATGGAAACCTTGATAACATAGTGGTTAAGTGCTACACTGCTATGCAGAAGGTCATTAATTCAAATCCACCAGTCACCCCTTGGAAACTCTGAGGGACAGTTCTACTCTGTCTTATAAAAATATAGTGTCGCTATAATTCTGAATTGACTAGGTGGCAATTTTTTTTTAATGTTTATTATATATTCTCATGTGTATTTGTTTCTTCCATTTACATCATCAGATCTCACTATTTATGCACAATATCAAAAACAAACAAACAAAAAACAAAACAAATCCTTGAAACTCATAGCGACCCTACAGGAAAAAGTAGAACTGCCCCATAGAGTTTCCAAGGAGCAGCTGGTAAATTTGAACAGCTGAACTTTGTGACTAACAGCTCCAGTCTTAACCATTGGCCACCAAGGCTCCACATGCACAATAAAATCCTGTGCAAATTATGGGACTTTAGAATTCCCTTTTAGTTTAGTTACTTCTGGGAAGGGCACCTACTGTAGCTCAGGCCTGACTGGGATTCCACCCCACTGCTGTGCTCTGTCACACCCTATTCCCATGGGAGGCCTTGCTCACCACTCACTCTTCCCACTCTCCATGTATTCAAGGTTGTAATTCCTAACACCTTCCAATTAACTTCCCTAATCACCATTTGTGATTATAATATTATAAGGTTTCCCTATCTTGGAGACAGAAAGATAGATAGGTGATAGATAGATAGATAGATAGATAGATAGATAGATAGACAGACAGACGACAGACAGATGATAGACAGACAGACAGATAGATAGATAGATGATGGATGGATAAATGATAGATAGATGATAGATAGAAAGATGATAGATAGATAGATAGATAGATAGATAGATAGATAGATAGATAGATAGATAGATAGATAGATAGATAGATGATAGATAGATGATAGATAGATAGATAGATAGATAGATAGATAGATAGATAGATAGATAGATAGATAGATAGATAGATAGATAGATAGATTAGACAGATAGATAATAGATAGGTTTATAGGTAGGTAGGTAGATAGGTAGATAGATGAATGGAGAGATGGATAGATAGATAGATGGTAGATAGATACTATATACAACTTTCAGGTTAGTGGTGGGAACATATATATATTTCATTTCTAATCTCAAATTCTTGCTTTAAGTTTAGAGGACGTAAAGTTTTTATTAATGAAGATCAGAGACTAAAGTCTCCAGTATGGATTATACCTCAACATTAGGAAACAAAAATCCTCACAACTGGACAAATGAGCAACATCACAATCAACGGAGAAAAGAATGAATTTGTCAAAGACTTCATTTTACATGGATCTAAAATCAACACAGGAACCCTGGTGGTGTAGTGGTTAAGTGCTATGGCTGCTAACCAAATCCACCAGGCTCTCCTTGGAAGCTCTGTTGGGCAGGTCTACTCTGACCTTTAGGGTTGCTATGAGTCAGAATTAACTCAACGGCAACGGGTGTGTGTGTGTGAAAAATCAACACCCATTAAAGCAGCAGCCCAGAAATCAAAAACGTATTCCATTGAGCAAACCTGCTGTGAAAGACGTCTTCCAGTTAAAAAAGCAAAGATGTCACTTTGAAGACTAATGTGCACCTGACCCAACCCATGGTGTTTTTAATCACCTCACATGCATGCGAAAGCTGGACAATGAATAAGGAAGACCAAAGAAGAATTGACACTTTTGAATTACGGTATTGATGAAGAACATTGAATATCCTATGGACTGCCAAAAGAACAAACAAATCTGTCTTGGAAGGTGTACAAACAGAATGCTTCTTAGAAGCTAGGATGCCAAGAATATGTCTCACATACTTTGGACATGTTATCAGGAACAATCAGTCTCTGGAGAAGGACATCATGCTTGGTAGAGGGTCACTGAAAAAGAGGAAGACACTCAACAAGATTGATTGGCTCAGTGGCTGCAACAATGGGCTCAAGTATAACTACTGTGAGGATGGCGCAGGGCAGGGCAGTGTTTTGTTCTGTTGTACACAGCTTTGCTATCAGTTGGAACTGACTCGATGGCACCTAACAACAACAACAAAAACAACTAACCTCAAGGATGGAGGGAATTATAATCTCTTGAAATAACTACTTACTAAATGATAACAGGAAACTCTGGTGGTGTAGTGGTTAAGTGCTGTGGCTGCTAACCAAAAGGCCGGCAGTTGGAACCCAACAGGTTGTTAGTTGTTAGGTGCCGTTGAATTGATTTCGACTCATAGTAACCCTATGCACAACAGAATGAAACACTGCCTGGTCATGAGCCATCCTTAAAATCATTGTTATGCTTGATCTCATTGTTGCAGCCACTGTGTCAATCTACCTCGTTGAGGGTCTTCCTCTTTTCCCCTGACCCTGTACTTTGCCAAGCATGATGTCCTTCTCCAGGGATTGATCCCTTCTGACAACATGTCCAAAGTATATAAGATGCAGTCTCCCCATCCTTGCTTCTAAGGAGCATTCTGGTTGTACTTCTTCCAAGACAGGTTTATTCATTATTTTGGGAGTCCATAGTATACTCAATAATCTCTGTCAACACCAAAATTCAAAGGCGTCAATTCTTCTTCTGTCTTCCTTATTCATTGTCCACCTTTCACATGCATATAATGCAATTGAAAATACCATGGGTTGTGTCAGGTTCACCTTAGTCTTCAGGGTGACATCTTTGCTCTTCAACACTTTAAAGAGGTCCTTTGCAGTAGACTTACCGAATGTAATGGATCTTTTGATTTCTTGACTGCTGCTTCCATAGCTGTTGATTGTGGATCCAAGTAAAATGAAATCCTTGACAACTTCAATCTTTTCTCCATTTATCATGATGTTGCTTATTGGTCCAGTTGTGAGGATTGTTTTCTTTATATTGAGGTGCAATCTGTACTGAAGGCTATGGTCCTTGATCTTAATTAGCAAGTGCTACAAGTCCTTTTCACTTTCAGCAAGTAAGGTTGTGTCGTCTGCATAACACAGGTTGTTAATGAGTCTTCCTCCAATCCTGATCCCCTGTTTTTCTTCATATAGCCCAGCTTCTCAGACTATTTGCTCAGCATACAGATTGAATAGGTATAGTGAAAGAGTACAACCCTGACACATGCATTTCCTGACTTTAAACCAATCAATATCCCCTTGTTCTGTCTGAACAACTGCCTCTTGCTCTATGTAAAGGTTTCACATGAGCGCAATTAAGTGTTCTGGAATTCCCATTCTTGGCAATATTATCCATAATTTGTTATGATCCACACAGTCGAATGCCTTTGCATAGTCAATAAAACACAGGTAAACATCCTTCTGGTATTCTCTGCTTTCAGCCAGGATCCATCTGACATCAGCAATGATATCCCTGGCTCCATGTCCTCTTCTGAAACAGGCCTAAATTTCTGGCAGTTCCTGTGGATACACTGCTGGAGCCGTTTTTGAATGATCTTCAGCAAAATTTTGCTTGTGTGTGATATTAATGATATTGTTCTATAATGTCTACATTCACTTGGATCACCTGTCTTGGGAATAGGCATAAATTATGGATCTCTTCCTGTCATTTGTCAAGGGAGCTGTCTTCCATATTTCTTGGCATAGACGAGTTAGTACCTCCAGAGCTGCATCTGTTTGTTGAAACATCTCAATTGATATTCCGTCAATTCCTTGAGCCTTGTTTTTCACCAATGCCTTCGGAGAAGCTTGGACTTCTTCCTCCAGTACCATCGGTTCCTAATCATATGCTCCCTCTTAAAATGGTTGAACATTAACTAATCCTCTTTGGTGTAATGGCTCTGTATATTCCTTCCATCTTCTTTTGATGCTCCCAGCGTTGTTTAGTTTTTTCCCCATAGAATCCTTCACTATTGCAACTCGAGGCTTGAATTTTTTCTTTAGTTCTTTCAGTTTGAGTAACACCGAGCGTGTTCCTCCCTTTTGGGTTTCTATCTCCAGCTCTTTGCAAATGTTGTTATGATACTTTGTCTTCTCAAGCCGCCCTTTGAAATCTTCTGCTCAATTCGTTTACTTCATCAATTCTTCCTTTTGCTTTAACTGCTCTATGTTCGAGAGCAAGTTTCAGAGTCTCCTCTGACATCCATCTTGGTCTTTTCTTTACTGTCTTTTCAATGACCTCTTCTTGCTTTCTTCATGTCTGATGTCCTTGATGGCACTCCAGAATTTGTCTGGTCTTAAGTCACTAGTGTTCATTGCATCAAATGTATTCTTCAGATGGTCTCTAAAATCAGGTGGGGTATACTCAAGGCGATATTTTGGTTCCTGTGGACTTGCTTTGATTTTCTTCAATTTCAGCTTGAACTTGCATATGAGCTATTGATGGTCTGTTCCACAGTCAGCCCCTGGCTGATGATATTGAGCTTTTCATTGTCTCTTTCCACAGATGTAGTCGATTTGATTTCTGTGTGTTCCATCTGGCGAGGTCCATTTGTATAGTCACCGTTTATGTTGGTGAAAGAAGATATTTGCAATGAAGAAGTTGTTGGTCTTGAAAAATTCTATCGTTCAGTCTCTGGCATTGTTTCTTTCACCAAGGCCATATTTCCAACTACTGATTCTTCTTCTTTGTTTCCAACTGTCACATTCCAATCACCAGTAATTAGCAATGCATCTTGATTGCATTTTGGATCAATTTCAGACTCCAGCAGCTGATGAAAATCTTCTATTTCTTATTCTTTGGCCCTAGTGATTGGTGCATAAATTTGAGTAATAGTCATATTAACTGGTCTTCCTTGCAGGTGTATGGATATTATCCTATCACTGACAGCATTGTACTTCAGGCTAGATCTTTAAATACTCTTTTTGACAATGAATGCAACACCAATCCTCTTCAAGTTGTCTTTCCCAGAGCAGTAAACTATATGATTGTCCAATTCAAAATGGCCAGTACCGGTCCATTTCAGCTCACTAATGCCTAAGGCATCAATGTTTATGCGTTCCATTTCATTTTTGACGATTTCCAATTTTCCTAGTTTCATACTTCGTAAATTCCAGGTTCTGATTATTAATGGATGTTTGCAGCTGTTTCTTCTCATTTTGAGTCAAGCCACATCAGGAAATGAAGATCCTGAAAGCTTTACTCCATCCACCTCATTAAGTTGACTCTACTTTGAGGAGGCAGCTCTTCCCCAGCCATCCTTTGAGTGCCTTCCAGCCTGGGGACTCATTTTCCAGCACTATATCAGACAATATTCCGCTGCTATTCATGAGGTGTGTGTCAGTTTGTCATACTGTGGGGGCTTGCATGTTGCTGTGATTCAGGAAGCTATGCTCCCGTATTCAAATACCAGCAGTGTCATCCATGGAGGTCAGGTTTCAGGTGTGCTTTCAGACTAAGACAGACTAGGAAGAAGGACCCAGCAGTCTCCTTCTGAAGAGCAGAGCATTAGCCAGTGAAAAATCCACCAAGAGCTCCTTGGAAACCAAAAGGGGCATTTCTACTCTGCCCTATAAGGTCGCCATGAATCAGAATTGACTTGACCGCAATGGGTTTGGTTTTGGTTTAAAATCATAGTAAGTAACACCCCATTTTCACAAAGGGAAATTTAGCTTCAAGCCAATATTCTCAAACTACCTGCCTTAGTATGAATTCTGTAGAAAAGCAAAAACAGAGAAGCATTTTGTCTTAGCCATCTATTACTGCTATAAAATAAATGCCACAAGTGGATGGCTTTAACAAAGAGAAATTTATTCTCTCGTAGTCTTTTTTTTTTTTTTTTAGTCTAGTAGGTTACAAGTCCAAATTCAGGGTCTCAGTTCCAAGGGAAGTCTTTCTATCCCTGGCAGCTCTGGAGGAAGGTCCTTGTCATCAATCTTCCCCTAGCTGAGGACCGTCTCAGGCACAGGAACCCCAGGCCCAAGCCCAAAGGACGTGCTCTGCTCCTGGTCCTGCTTTCTTGGTGGTATGAGGTCCCCAATTCTGCTTGCTTCCCTTTCCTTTTATCTTTTGAGAAACAAAAGGTGGTACAGGCCACACCTCAGGCAGAATCCTGGGATGTGGCCTGAGCAAGGGTGTTATATCCCACCCTAATCCTATTTAACCACAGGCGGAGATTATGATTTCTAATACGTAGGAAAATCACATAATGGAGGACAACCACATGTGGCCTAACCAAGTTGACACATTTTTGGAGAACACAATTCAATCCATTACACATTTATTATATATATAGAGAGAGAGAGAGAGAGGTTTATCTCAAAAAAATGGTACACGAAGTTGTAGAGGCTAGCAAGTCCCAAGTTCGTGGGTCAGACATTAGGGGCTGATGAACCCAAAATATGCAGGTCAGATGGCAGGCTGCTAGCTCACAGCTGTGAAGGCTGATGAATCTAAGATCAGCCGGTGAAATGGCAGGCTGCTGGCTCAAGTCCCAAGAGGAGAAGGTCAGATGCTGATGAGCCAAATGTAGGATCCAGGGCAGAGTAAAA
Organism: Loxodonta africana; assembly: GCF_030014295.1. Taxonomy (NCBI): domain Eukaryota; kingdom Metazoa; phylum Chordata; class Mammalia; order Proboscidea; family Elephantidae; genus Loxodonta; species Loxodonta africana. The sequence goes on along the minus strand of NC_087348.1, from coordinate 23,556,971 downwards.
GCCAGCCAGCTTTGCCAGGAAGTCTACATATATTGGATTCAGGCCACATCCCAACAAAACTCCCTTTTACCTGATTGGCTGCTTACAGCAGATCCCATCATGGAGGTAATCACATTATACTAGATCTCATCATTATACCATTATACCACTGCCAAAATAGAGTATAACTGCCAAACCACTGAAAATTATGATCCAGCCAAGCCGACATGCAATCTTAATGATCACACTTCCTAGATGTGTCACTCAGATTTGAGGTCTTCAAGGAGAAATATTTTATAACAGTAGACTGACTAGTGTCCTGAAATCTTGCTTCTCTTCTCAGCTGGAATTATATCAGAATCATATTTTCTTTAAATGAAGTTCAATAGGATTCACACCTTAAAACTAGGCTCACAGATGGAATGAAGTTGAGGAAAGATGGTAGAATGCTGCAAGGAATAGAAAAAGTCCTCCTGTTGGGATTAATCTTGGGACATGAAACAAAACAAACCCTTTTGAACTAGACTTAATATACCCAAAAGTCAGTTTTCCAAGGTAGTCTTAAGGAAATAAATTATATACTTTATGATTTTTAAGGAAAAAAAATATTCTTTGTTATAAGAACATTTATTACAACTCTTACAGAGGCCAGCCCCAGAATTTGGATTAAGGTACCCATTTCAGAGGAGAAAATATGCAAAAAACTTCAGGAAAATGTGACAAGGGCTCAGTCTAATAGGAACAGTTGGTCCATATGAAGCAGTCATGATAGAGAGCTGAGAATTGGATTTATGTCAGTTTTGGATGGCATCCAATGGCATTGCTCAGTTAAGGGCAATTCAGGACCCTATTCAAGTCTAAGAATTAAAACTGTCTGTTCATTCTATTCCACTGAGAGGCTACAGAGGAAGAGTACTCTGGGTAGAGTGAGAGCTATCTGGGAAAATAAGTTAATAAACCAAATCAGAGAGTGCCAAAGTGATTTAATTACAATTGTAACTGTGTTAGGTGGAAGAAGTCCCCGGGGGAGAGATAACTCTTTTGTATTTAAAGAGCAGTCTATGTTCAAAATGAACATGCTGTTTTAAAGGTGGATTGACTAGCATTGATGCAACAAGTTGTTTCAGCCGAAGTAAATTAAATACTTAAATATGTAAGGCCTCTTCAGTGAGGAAGAAACAAGATTATCACAAACAAACCAAAACTCAAACCCACTGCCATCACGTTGATTCAAACCAACAATGACCCTGCAGGAGAGGCTAGAGCTGTCCCTTTGGGTTTCCAAGGCAATAAATCTTTAAGGAAGCTGACTGCCACAACTTTCTCACACGGAGCAGATGATAGTTTCTAACTGCAGACCTTTTTGGATAGCAGCCGAGCACTTTAACCACTGAGCCACCAGGGATCCTATTTTCCAAAATAACAAAGGTAAATATGAAATATTTTATATTAATACTCAAAGTTAGTACATAGTATTAAACTTAACATTTCACAGGGAGTAGCAAGTCTGCTGTTTATTAAAGCAGCTCCTTTATATTTCTGACTCTATTAAATATACTTTGCCTTAAACAATGAATTTCAATAGTGATATTAAATTACTTTGAAACAATGCAAATTTGAAAAACTTTTTTTTTAAGAATGCTAAATAATATTATAGGAAAACTTCATTTCTAGCAAAGGTTTTGTAGCAAAAAAGCATTATATTTATTTTACTTCTGATATTTTAAAAAGATATTTAAAGTAAAATAATTCATGAATAAGTTTATAATCACTGAGGAATCCAAGAGGCATTTACATAAAAAAAGTACTTTCACTTTAAAGAATTTACAAGATAATATAAAATTTTAAGTTCACCAGGTTAATTTCAGAGATTATGTTTTCAATTTTTATCAAAAATACAAGCATAGCTGAGGTTTAGCTAGATTGGGGACATTGACCATGAGTAATATCTATCTGAATCAGAATATTGTTAACCAAAAGCAAACTCATTGCCCTCCAGTGGATTCTGACTCATAACTACCCTACAGGATAGGGTAGAACTGCCTCATAGGGTTTCCAAGTCTGTAAATCCTTATCGAAGCCACCTGTCATATCTTCCTCCCACAGAGTGGCTGATGGGTTTGATCCACTGACCTTTTGGTTAGCATCTATGCACTCAATCACTGTACCCACCAAGACTCCTTCAGAATATTATTGCACATTCTTTAATCATTTGGATTTTTTCCAGGGAATGGATGCTTAGATTTGAAATAAAAGTATGATAACATTAAGTTTTATATATCTAAAGGTAATAAGAACTTAGACATTTTAAAGAAAGAAGAATACTATAGTTTTGGGAGGACACACAGGGTAAATCTCTGCTCTTTCTACCCTGTTCTCTGGAGAAAAACATAGGCAAACCTTACGTATTTAGTGTTATACCTAGATAATTTTTATCATCAAAAAGATTGTTTATACAATTAGAAATGCTCTTTCACTTAGCATTCAAAGTCATTTTACTCAATTAAAACAATTTTTTTTTTTTATTAAATGCTGTAATTCCTAAATTCCACACATAAAGATTTAGCTCTTTTGTCCTCTTCTGGGTCTTAATTCTTCTCACCCTCTTAAAAGTGATGTTTTCATTTTAATAATGTCTATTCCTTCAAATTTTTTAATTTTTTTATTCCTTTATTTCAGTTCAGAACCAAATCCTGAGTACCACATTAGGTGAACACCCATTTTCCGGGATCTATATTGAATTCAAGTAGGAATATAGTCACTGCCTTTACCTCTCAGATCATTTAGTATCAATAAAAGAAAATGCATACAAGGAATATTACCCTAAATGCCATTCCAAGTGCTGAGCAATGATGGGTAATATAGGTGTTACAGCCCACAAAGTAGAGACAATCATAGAAACACAAACATTAGCAGAAAATTCATGGAGAAATTGCAACTTGAAATTTGAATATTTTTTGGAGATTTGTTAAACTTTGGTAATTGATTTTAAGATCTTCATTCCCATGATAATCCTGTGATGCAAAGAAAAATAAATTATTTTTCCTGTCGAACAGCAAACTGCAAAATTCAGAAGAGTAAATTAAAATAATAGATGGATGATAATAATAAGTAGCTGTTAATAGAAAAAAAATTTTTCGTATAATAATAATAAATAACAAAAATGATAGTCTTATAAATATCAGAACTTCAAGTCATTTTATTTATATTAAATGATTTAATTCATATAGCAAAACTATATGTTGGTATAGTTGCTAAAAATTTTACAGCTGAGCAAATTGTGTAAGTGGAAAGATTAATTAACCTGGATGAAGTTCTTACACAGCTAGATGTTGTTGAGCTTAATTCAATTCTAGTCCATCTGGGAAATACTGTTCTTTAACCATGATCACTCGACTTGATGGCAGTGGTCTTGGTAGTGGTTAACCATGATCACGGGGCACTAGTGACACAATGGTTAAGCCCTCAGCTGTTAACCAAAAGGCCAGTGGTTCAAACTAACCAGGTGCTCCTTGGAAAAAAGATCTGTCAGTTGACTTCCCTAAAGATATAGAGTTTAGGAAACCCTGTGGGGCAGTTCTACTGTGCCCTATAGGGTCACTGTGACTTGGAATTGACTCCTCGGCAACGTTTTTTTTTTTTTTTTTTTTAACTGTGGCACCATACTTCTGCTCTGCTTAGTAGACAAGTTACAAATCAATTAGGATGGAAAGATGAATAGCAGGATGAGGCAAGGGGCACCTTGTGTCTTTCAAAATTTAAGAAGGCACTCACTTTCAGGATTGTGCAAGTGCAAGGATGGTCCTGAACCTATCCTTAAATTTTACACCTTATTAGTTTCAGTGATTAGTCCTTTTCCTGACCCTGATAAAAGGGAATGGTTAGAAAAATAATGCCAACAAAGGATCTCAGAACCACTTCATCAAATACCGATGATTTTACTATGCAATCTGTTAAATCCTAGGGCTACAGGCTTAAGGAACATACAATCATAATCATAGTTATAGAACCATAACTAAAGTGTAAACAGCTTAAAATCGGTAGGTAAACGATAGATTTTACCAATATTATCTCGTTTACCTCTCACAAACAAATACATGTTAGAAACCTTAAATAATTGCTTAATATCACAAAGATAATAAATCATGGAGATAAGAGTCAAACTCAAGTCCATTAAAGAAAAAAAAAAAAAAACACTGATGTGCAGTCACAAAACCTGTGTGCAATAGGCCGAATTGTCCACATGTAGTGAGTCTCAATGTCCTCAAATCTAAAGAAAAGTCAGTCTAGAAACAGTTATCTGAAGCGGTAATTTTTGAGTAACAACAAAAATAATGGGGGGTGAACACAACACAATCAGCACAACATAAAATCCAGTATTTTTCCTCCTCCTTTCCCACACACATACACACAGGTAACGAATACCTTCCATTCTACCCCTGTTTTTCCAGGATGACTACGTTTATTGTTTGTATCTGAATCAACGTTCCCAGGCTAATTTCGCTGAATGAAATCTTCCTTTTCTACAGACTTAATATCCTACAAAAAGATATTTGTTTTATTCCTCTATGCAAAATGAAATAGTCCCTGAATTTTCTTTTTAATCTAATATGACCTGTGTAATAGAAAGCTATATGCTTAAAATTCTCAAGTGATGGGAGAATGAAGCATTGAAATATGCAGTTGAAAACATATGTTAGAAGAGAGTTTATGATTTAGTATTTGGGAAGCTTGACTGAGAAAACGCACAGAGAAATACAATAGATTGTCAAGACTTGTAATTAATGTAAAGTGAGATTAGATGGCAAAGCTCAGGGTCATCTCCAGAAGTTGTCTGTTGCTTCAGTGCCTGTGCTGAGTGAGATATAGCTTGACCTATCCTGGGCTGTGCTCCGAAAGTGTAAGGAAATGATTTTAATGTTTTTTTTTTTTTTTTTTTTTGAGGGAACTGTTCATTGTGATTTAATAGGAAGGGAAGGGGCATACATAACTAGTATCATTCTTAAATGATCATAAAATCCAATCCAATACAATTTGGAGAAGAGGCAAAGAGATACAGGAAGGTAAAGGAAATTTACATGTAAATTTTCCTTTTCTATAGATGAATCGTCAAGAAAAACCTCCAGTAGATAATCTAACTGAACTGATGGAATTTGTTCTCTTGGGCTTTGCTGACATGCCCCAACTCCAGTGGTTTCTTTTTGGATTGTTTTTAATCATCTATATTATTATCCTGATGAGCAATGGCACCATATTTCTAATAACAAAAATGGATCCTGCTCTCCAGAGCCCTATGTATTTTTTCCTGGCAAATTTTTCCTTCTTGGAAATCTGCTACGTATCAGCTACTCTCCCCAGAATGCTGATGAATCTAGGGACACAGAGAAGAAGAATTTCCCTAATTGCCTGTGCTACGCAGATGTGCTTTGTCCTTATATTTGCAGGCACAGAGTGTTTGCTCCTGGCAGTGATGGCCTATGACCGCTATGTGGCCATTTGTAACCCTCTGCACTATCCTCTAGTCATGAACAACAGGGTCTGTATCCTGTTGGCGATTGGGTCCTGGACCATTGGAATCCCAGTGATGATAGGGCATACCTATCAGATTTTCTCTCTTTCTTTTTGTAGATCTAAACAAATTAACCATTTCTTCTGTGACATTCCCCCAATACTCAAGCTGGCTTGTGGGGACACTTTTGTAAATGAGGCTTTGGTCTACATAGTTGCTGTGGTATTTGTAATGGTTCCATTTCTGTTGATACTTGGCTCCTACAGTAAAATTGTCTCCATCATCCTTAAGTTGCCATCAGCCACAAATCGAGCCAAAGCCTTCTCCACCTGCTCATCTCATCTTATGGTTGTGATGTTATTCTTTGGATCAGGCATTATTGCATACTTAAGACCCAACAGCAGACACTCAGAGGAAACTGACAAAGTTCTATCTCTTTTCTACGCTATCCTAACTCCTATGCTTAATCCTATGATATATAGTCTAAGGAACAAGGATGTCATAATGGCACTGAGAAAATTGCTATGTAAATAAGTCACCAGTAAAGAATGAGTTAAATGTATAAGAAAGGCTTTCTCACACATTTTTAGTCCAATTTTAATAGATGTAAAGCTTTATACCTTGTCTTTCCTATAGGGTCACTATGAGTCAGAAGGGTTGTTGGTTTTGGTGGGTTGTCTTTCATACTGTGGCAATTATTTCCAAATTAAAAATCACTTGTAATGTTGTCAGGACTTTCTGCTTAAGCATGCATACTATATATTATTAATTATAAATGATATTTGATTATATATCTATGTGTACGTGTGTGTGTGTGATCTCTATGAGTCAGAATTGGCATGATGACTGTTGCTTTGGTATTAGAATATAATATATATATATTTATTTATATATATATAAAGTGTTAATGTTCTCACATTATTTTATAGATGAAAAATCAGATACTCAAAGAATCTTATTTCATAATCTCCTGTAAGCCATCAAAAAAAAAAAAAAGCCATTAATCCCATATTATATACAAGGATTTTAAAGAAAAATTAGAGAAATAATTTATTTCACTTCTAATTTAAAAATACCCAATTGTTTTATAATGCATTAAGGACAAAAATCTAACTCCTCACAAAATGTAGAAAGTGCCCAACTCTCAGGCTTCATGTTTTTGTATTAAAATATATATAACAGGAGGGGTGGAGCAAGATGGTGAAGTGAGAGGATGCTCCCATTTACTTCTCCAGCAACTAAAACACTGAGCAATGAATAAATACAAGCACATACTGAGAACTCAGAACCCAGAACCCAGGACAGCAGCTGATGTGTTGGAGAGTCGAGGTGAGTCCACGAGCAAAAGAGAGAAAGATCAGGGATGGCACAGAAGCTGGGAGAACATACGTGCTACCATAAAAAAAAAAAAAAAAAAAAATCATTGGAGTCATTTTGAGGCAGGATTGGGCAACACCCCAAACAGGGAACACAGAAAGGGAGCTAATCTTAGGAAGATGTAGCTAGATTTTCTAAGGCAACACAAACTGGCTATAGGAGTTCTTGGGCCATGCAATTGGGAGGCTGTGAAAGGAGACTGTGGCACTGCAAGAGAGTGCTGTTGAATCTCACTGAGGTCTGAGACAGATGGGCACTAGTATCAGGAGGAACTGAACGAGCAGCAGGACAAGGGAAACACTTCTGACTGACAGGCAACACAGAGGGAAACAGTTGGTTCCCTGCCCACAGTGAGACACTGTGGGAGCATCTGTGCAGAACATCCATGAAAGAAAGACATAAACAGCCCTCAACTTTGTCACTGAAAAGTCGAGGCCCACTATTTACGTCAGGGTCTGCAAACAGATAGCACTTCCTCTCCCATGCATGCCTAATGAATACCAAAAACAATGATTCAGAATTCCTGAATAGGCACTGAAAAAAATGTAAGGATGAGTACCCTGTAGTGGCTTTGAGGAGAAGACTCTAAGTTCACTGCTGCTGGATTGATTTGGACTCATAGTGACTCTGTGGGGTGAAGTGAAGCAGCCCTAAGTTGTTTCCAGTGCTGTGAGTCCTTATGGAGGCAGAATTCTTCATCTTTCTTCCCTGAAGCCACTTGTGGGTGGAGATGCCAGACTTTTGACTGTCAGCTGTGTGCATGGCCACTGCAACAACAGGGTGCCCAATCAGAAAACTTTATTACAAAAACCAGAATTTAACTTAAAAATAATAATAATAATAAATCCTCAAGTTAAACAGAAATAGTAAAACACACAAATTCACATGATAAGAAGAACCATTCAAGCAAAACATGAAGAAGAGGAAATTCCTCCTGTGGAGGTCAGACTAAAGCAAAAAATTAGTAATGTTCAGACTGTGGTGCTAAATATGCTTAAAGAGATAAAAAGCACACAGAATACAAACTAGCAGAGTTCAGAAAAAAATAGAGGAACAAAATAAGATTCAACAATGAAATTGAAAATATACAAAAATGAAACAAAACAAATAGAACTATTCAAATCAAAGAATAAAGCAAGAGAAACACTTAACAATGGAATTGAACAGACAGACGATAAAATAAAGTAGAAGACAAAATAACTGAACTTACCAAGCCGGAAGAGAAACAAAAGAAAAGAATGAAGAAAAGCAAACAAATCCCAAAAAGAAATATGAGATTCAATTAAGAAATCTGAAACTAGAATTATTGGTATCCCAGAGCTCCACAAAAACAATAAAAACTTAGAAATGATTTTACAAGATATAATCAGAGTTTCTCAAACCTGAACAGAGAATCAAGCCTGATACTATAGGAAGCTACACAAATCCTAATCAGAAGAGACACAAAAAGATCAACTCCAAGCCATAACCTAATCAAATTCAGGTTCGATGTTGTTTTGGGTACTAACCTACAGGTTGGTTGTTTAAACCCACCTCGCAACACAGAAGAAATGTGTGGGATATACTTCTGTTAAGAGAATAGTCAAGAAAACCCTATAAAGAAATTCTACTCTGTGACGGATGGGGTGTCCATGATTCAGAATCGATTTCACATCAATGTTTTTTTGTTTTATTTAGTCTTCTAATCAATAAAACATGCACGCATATGAAATTATCCAATAAATCTATATGCAACATTGTTTGTAATTGTAAAAGATTGCAAGCCAATTAAATGTGATTCATTAGGTTGTTTGTCTTTCTTGATGTTATGAGTTCTCATTATAATATTCTCATCAGAAATTTTTATCTTCCACAGCTACAGGATGCGTCTTAATATAATTTTTGAAAAATGTATCCAGAGGTGGGACCAAGACGGTGGAGTAGTCAGACGCTTCTGGTGTTCCCTCTTACAACAAAGATCCGAAAAAAAAAAAAAAAAAAAAGTGAATCCATTACATATACAATAAGCTAGGAGCACTGAACCTCAAACGCAAAGTTAAGAAATTTGACTGAGCAGCTGGGAGAGGGAGAGACTGTTCAGAAGCAATGAGGAGTTGCCGGTCCTGACTTGGCAGGAACCAGCGCCCCTCAGCCCCGATCCCCAATGTGACCACAGCGGGGCTGGCAGTAGCATTAGGAAGATGCAGTTACTTCAGAGAAGGAAGACTAGTTTATGGCTCAGGCTCAATCCCCTGGTGCAAAGACATGGCGGAAGGTGATAGCATTTGGGGTGCAGCTTCCATAATCACAGAGAGCCAGCGGCACAGAATCTACTCATGTCTCCAGAATCATCAAGAAATAGTGCTCTCGGCATAAGTGATTGTCTCTAATTTACTGTGCAGATCTAAGAGTTCCCCTTGTGAAAGAGTTCTCTCTCATTTAACTGACCCCTCTGCCCCCTCCCCCAAGCAGGCTTCAGTGACAGTCGATTTCCTTGGGCCTGAGATAGGTTCTGCTGCACACACTCAGACATTCTCCCAGGCTTGAAGAAGGAACAAATTAACGAATGGGGAAAAAAAGGATCTGCTGGCTCCCCTAAACTGGGAACTTAGGGCAGAAGTGGCTCCTGTCCAGGCACAAGCGGTCCACAGATTTTGAATGCTTTTCACCCCTGCATGTACCCGTGTGGCCCCATTAAAGAGCTAGGCCCTTGTTGTTACATCATAAGGGCATATGTGCCCCAGGTCTGGCTTTAACTGTTTCGGATCTGTGGTGGAGAGGCAGGTTTTTGACGTTTGGCACTGCTCTGCCTATTAAGCAGGTTCCTCACCTACTCAAATCAGGGACCTGAGAACTGGTGGCTCCACCCAGGCCCTTTAGCCACCCTTGACAGCGCTCCAAGGATAAGTAGTGCCTCCAAGTCCATACAGTTAAAAGCATTAGGTGCCTATGGTACGGCTGCTGAGTCCACCCACCTGTGCACTCTACAGAATAGGGATATGCCTTCCTCCCAGACACTGGGGAGAAGGTTGTCAGCCCACTGCCTGCTCAGGGTGTGACCCCCTGCAGCAACCAGAAACCTGTGCCTATACCAATCACCACTCCTACTCTAAGACAGTAGGTGAGAGCCTGCACCACACACTTAGTGACTGACTACCTGGATACCTGAGTTGAATCCATACAAGAAAAGTGAAGGGAGTCCTAAGCTCATATACCTGGTAACAGCTCTACTCAACTGCTGACAGGACATTAGAGCTTCAAAGGCTTCAATAATAATAAAGTTAGCCCACTTGAGCAGCCTATTTGGGTATATCAAAACAAAACAAAGCAAGAAGCTAGGACACAGTAAGCAAACATAAAATAAATAAATACAATGATATATAGATGGCTCAGAGACAACAGTTGATATCAAATTCCATTAAGAAGAACACCAAGATCGCTTCAACAAACTCCCAAAACAAAGGATCAGGGAACCTTTCGGATGAAGATATATTCCTGGAATTACCAGAGGTAGGATACAAAAGATTAATATACAGATCTCTTCAAGAGATCCGGAAGGAGATCAGACAAAATGCAGAACAAGCCAAAGAACACACAGATAAAGCAGTTAAGGAAATTAAGAAGGATTAATCCACCAAGAGATTATAATCAAACTTGCCAAAACCAAAAATAAAGAGATTATTTTAAGAGCAGCTAAGGATAAATAAAAAGTCACCTACAAAGGAGAGTCACTAAGACAAAGCTCAGGCTACTCAGCAGAAACCATGAAGGCAAGAAGAAAATGGGATGACATATATAAAGCCATGGAGGAAAAAAAAAATTGCCAGCCAAGAATCTTATATCCAGGAAAACTGTCTCTCAAATATGAAGGCAAAATTAGGACATTTCCACATAAACAAAGTTTAAGGTAATTTGCAAAAACCAAACAAAAACTACAAGAAATAATAAAGGTTTTTTCTGGTTAGAAAATCAATAACATCAGATAAGAACCCAAAACTAGAACACAGGACCAGGAAACCAGATATCAACCCAGATAGAGAAACCACACACAAAAAAATCAAGATTAAAAACAAAACAAAAACACTCAAAATGGGGAACAGAGATATCATTCTGTAAAAGATGACAACATTAAATCAGTGGGAGACTAAAAGATATATTCATAGATCCTTCATAAGGAGAGGAAGCCAAGTTTATATAGAGAGATACAAGTTTGATTTAAACTTAGGAAAAAAAAAAAAAAGATAGGAGGAAATAAGAAGGTAACCACAAAGGAGACTAACAAACCAATACATCAAAAAAAAAAAAAAAAAAACTAGAAAAACATAAAGGCTCAGGAAAAACAAAATCAAGAATGGAAAAGAGGAAAATATGATTTATAAAGAAAAAGTACTCAGCACAAAAAAATTAATTGGAAAAAAGAGACTGTCAACAACACACCAAAAAAAGACACCAAAATGACAGCACAAAACTCATATCTATCCATAATTATGCTGAATGTAAATGGACTAAATGCACCAATAAATAGACAGAGAGTTGTAGAATGGATAAAAAATCATGATCCTTCAATATATGCTGCCTACAAAAGACAAACCTTAGACTAAAAAACACAACATAAAACTTAAAGGATGGAAAAAATATATCAAGCAAACAACAATCAAAAAAGAGCAGGAGTAGAAATACTAATTTCTGACAAAATAGATTTTAAAGTGGAATTCACCACAAAAGATAAGGAAGGACACAATGTAATGATTAGAGGGGCAATATATCAAGAGGATATTAACATATTAAATATTTACACACTCAATGACAGGGCTCCAAGATATATAAAACAAACACTAACAGCATTGAAAAGTGAGATAGTTGGCTCCCTCCACAATAATGGTAGGAGAATTCAATACACCAATTTCAGTGATGGACAGAACATCCAGAAAGAAGCTGAATAAAGACAAGGAAGATCTAAATGCCACAGTCAATGAACTTGATCTCATAGACATATAGAAAACACTTCACCCAACAGCCACCAAGTGTATTTTCTTTTCCAGTGCATATAGAGCATTCTCTAGAATAGACCCCATGAAGAAAGCCTTAACAGAACCCTAAGTGTTGAAATCTTACAAATCATTTTCTCTGAACATAAAGACATAAAACGAACAATCAATGACAGAAAAAAAAAACAAGGAGAAAAATCAAACACATGGAAACTGACCAATAACTTGCTCAGAAATAACTGGATTATAGAAGAAATTAAGGACAGAATAATGACATTCATAGAATCAAATGAGAATGGAAACACTTCCTATCAGAATCTTGGAGACACAGCTAAAGCTGTGCTCAGAGGTCAATTTATAGAAATAAATAAATGTACACATCCAAAAAGAAGAAAGGACCAAAATCAAAGAATTATCCCTACAACCTGAAGAAATAGAAAGACAGTAAAAAGAGAAACCCTCAGACACCAGAAGAAAGCAAATAATAAAAATTGGACCAGAATTAAATGAAATAGAGGACAGAAAAACCATTCAAAGAGTTTAAAAGACCAAAAGCTGGTTCTTTGAAAAAATTAACAAAATCAATAAATCATTTGCCAGACTGATAAAAGAAAAACAAGAAAGGAGGAAAATAATATGACTAAGAAATGAGACTGGTGATATTACAACAGAACCAACTGAAATTAAAAGAATTACATCAGATTACTATGAAAAATTGTACTCTAACAAATTTGAAAACCTGGAAGAAATAGACAAATTTCTAGAAACACATGACCTACCTAAATTAAAAAATACAGAGGTAGAACAACTAATTAAACCCATAACAAAAGAATAGATTGAAAGGTAATTAGCAAACTCCCAACGAAAAAAGCCCTGACCCTGACAGCTTCACTGGAGATTCTACCAAACTTTCAGAGAAGAGTTAACACCACTAATATCAAAGGTATTTCAGAGTATAGAAAAGGATGGAATACTCCCAAACTCATTCTATGAAGCCAGCATTTTCATGATACCAAAACCAGGAAAACAGCACAAAAAAAAGAAATTTACACACCTCATGAACTGAGATGTGAAAATCCTCAACAAAATTCTAGCTAATAGAATTCAACAACATATCAAAAAATAATTCACCATGACCAAGTGGGATTCATACCAGTTATGCAGGGATGGTTCAATATTAGGAAAACAATTAACGTAATCCATCATGTAAATAAAACAAAAGACAAGAATCACATGATTTTATCAATTGATGCAGAAAAGGCATTTGACCAATTTTCCACACCCATTCATGGTAAAAATTCAGGAAAATAGGAAAAAGAGAAAAATTCCTCAACATAATAAAGGGCATTTATACAAAGCCAACAGCCAACATCATCCTAAGTGGAGAGAGCCTGAAACCATTCCCCTTTAGATCAGGAACCAGACAAGGATGCCCTTTATCACCACTCTTATTCAACATTGTGCTGGAGGTCCTAGCCAGAGCAATTAGGTTAGATAAAGAAATAAAGGGCATCCAGATTGGCAAAGAAGAAGTCAAAGTATCTCTATTTGTAGATGACATAATCTTACACACAGAAGGAATCCTCAAGTAAACTACTAAAACTAATAGAAGAGTTCAGCAGAGCATCGGCATACAGGATAAACATAAAAAATCATTTGGATTTGTCAACGCCAACAAAAAGAACATCAAAGAGGAACTCAAATCACACCATTTACAGTAGCCTCCAAGAAGATAAAATACTTAGGAATAAATCTTACCAGAGATGTAAAAGACTTATACAAAGAAAACTACAATACACTTCTGCAAGAATCCAAAAGAGACCTACATAAGTAGAAAAACATACCTTGCTCATGGATAAGAAGACTTAACATTATAAAAATGTCTATTCTACCAAAAGCGATCTATACATTTAATGCAATTCCAATCCAAATTCCAACAACATTCTTTAATGAGATGGAGAAACCAATCAGCAACTTCATATGGAAGGGAAAGAGGCCCTGGATAAGTAAAGCATTACTGAAAATGAAGAACAAAGTAGGAGGCTTCACACTACCTGATCTTAGAGCATATTATACCACCACAGTAGTCAAAACAGCCTGGTACTGGTACAACAACAGATACACAGACCAACAGAACAGAATTGAGAATCCAGACATGAATCAATCCACATATGAGCAGCTGATAATTGACAAAGTCCCAAAATCAGTTAAATGGGGGAAAAGACACTTTCTTTAATAAATGGCACTGGAATAACTGGATAACCGTGTGCAAAAAAATGAAACAAGGCCCATACCTCATACCATGCACAAAAACTAACTCAAAATGGATCAAAGACCTAAGTATAAAATTTAAAACAATAAAGATCATGGAAGAAAAAATAGGGACAATACCAGGAGCCCTAATACATGGCATAAACAGTGTATAAAACATAACTATGCAGAAGAGAAATTAGATAACTGGGAGCTCCTGAAAATCAAACACCTATGCTCATCCAAAGACTTCACCAAAAGAGTTAAAAGGTTACCTACAGACTGGGAAAAAGGTTTTAGCTATGATATTTCTGATGAGCATCTGATCTCTAAAATCTACATGATACTGCAAAAACTCAACTACAAAAAGACAAACAACCAATTAAAAAATGGACAAAGGATATGAATAGGCACTTCACTAAAGGAAACATTTGGGTAGCTGTCAGATTCGTGAGGAAATGCTCACAGTCATTAGCCATTAGAAAAATGCAAATAAAAACTACAATGAGATACCATCTCATCCCAACAAGGCTGGCATTAATTCAAAAAATATAAAATAATAAATTTTGGAGAGGTTGTGGAGAGATTGGAACACTCATACACTGCTTATGGGAATGTCAAATTGTACAACCACTTTGGAAATTGATTTGACATTTCCTTAAAAAGCTAGAAATAGAACTACCATATGATCCAGCAATTCCACTCTTTGGAATGTATCCTAGAGTAATAAGAGCCTTGACACAATCGGATATATGCACACCCATGTTCATTGCAGCACTGTTTACAACAGAAAAAAAGACGTAAGCAACCAAGGTGCCCATCAATGGATGGATGGACAAAGAAATTATGATATATTCACATAATGAAATACTATACAACAATTAAGAACAATGATGAATCCATGAAACATTTCATAACATGGAGGAATTTGGAAGGCATTAGTCTGAGTGAAATGAGTCAGTTGCAAAAGGACAAATATTGTATGCCACCACTATTATATTTTAGGAAAAGTTTAAACAGAGAAGAAAATATTCTTTGATGGTTATGAGAGTGGGGCGGGAGGGAGAGGGGTATCCACTAATTAGATAGTAGACATGAACCATTTTAGGTGAAGGGAAAGACAATACACAGTACAGGAGAGGTCAGCACAACTGGACAAAACCAAAAGCAAAGAAGTTTCCTGAATAAAATGAGTGCTTCAAAGGCCAGAGTAGCAGGGGTGGGGGTTTGGGGACCATGGTTTCTGGAGACATCTAGGTCAACTGGCATAATAAAATGTATTAAGAAAACCTTCTGCATCCCACATTGGAGAGAGGCATCTGGGATTTAAATGCTAGAAGTGGCCATCTAAGATGCATCAATTGGTCTCAACCCAACTGGAGGAAAGGAGAATGAAAAACACCAAAGGCATATGGTAAAGATGAGCCCAAGAGGCAGTAAGGAACACACACCAGAGACTACATTAGCCTGAGATCAGAAGAACTAGATGGTACCCAGCTACCACTGATGACTGCCCTGACAGGGAACACAACAGAGGCTTCCGATGGAGCAGGAGAACAGTGGGATGCTGATCTTAAATTCTCGTAAAAAAGACCAGACTTAATGGTCTGACTGGACCCTTTGGTAGCCCAAGATTGGAACCATTCCTAAAGCCAACTCTTTCGACAGGAGTTGGACTGGACTACATATAAGAAAGAAAATGATACTGGTGAGGAGTGAGCGTCTTGGCTCGAGGAGACACATGAGACTATGTGGCTAACTCCTGTCTGGAGGTGACACAAGAAGACGGCGGGGGACAGGGGCTGGTTGAATGGACACGGGGAATATAAGGTAGACAGGAGAAATGGGCTGTCTCATTAGGGAGAGAGTAGCTAGGAGTGCATAGCAAGGTGTGTATAACTTTTTGTATGAGAAACTGACTTGATTTGTAATCTTTTACTTAAAGCACAATAAATTAGAAAAGAAAATGTTCTATGTCTTACGTTCGTGAGTGGTGCCTGGGGTCTTAAAAGCTTGTGAGTGGCTGTCTAATATACATTATCGATCCCAACCCTTTTGAAGCAAAGGATAATGAAGAAAACTTTGTTTTAAACGTTGGAAACTATGTGATCTGGTTTTAAGTCTACTCACTCATAAACATTTTGGTTTATTTCTTCAAATTGTTTTTTTATGACTAAATTAAGATTTAGAATGCTATTTATCAAAGGAAATTTAAGAGTGAAATGTAAAGCTAATGAATGGAACAACAATTTTAGGAAATATAACTGTCAAAGAGATTATATCCCAAATATAAAAGAAAATGTCAATAAATAATCATAAAGACAAATAATTCAAAAGAAAATTGATCAATTGATACCTGAAGACAAAAGAGAAAAAACCATAAACATATTAAAATGTGACCTACTTCAATCATAATAAGTATTCATATTGAAACTACAATGACATATTTAATGAAGATGCAATGACATTTTACCAAGCTACTGGGTAAAAATCAAAAAGAATGATAATATTGAGTGCTGGTCAGGAAGTAAAACATCACATTGGTACTTTCAAACGTTGCTATCACAAGTATAAAATGATACATCCAATCCGAAAGCTTATTTGAGAGTGAAATAAATTATTGCTACTTCTAGGTAGAAGCCCCCTTCTAATGAGTTCTTATGTGCAAAAGCAACAGTGCCCATGTCCCAAAATGGGAACATCCCAAATGTCCACCATAGTAGAATGAATTTTTAAAAACCCTGAATGTTTATAGCTGAAATAATAGGAACAAAACTGAACAAACTCTAAGTATATGCAATAAGAAATGATTTTTAAAATACAGTGTTCACTGACAAAATTAAAATATATAGAACACACTCTGCATGACTTGTTTTACATAAAGCTTGCAAAGAGAGAATATTAATTTGTATTTTTTCATACGCATAGTTACATAGAGAAAATACATAGGAGAGGAAGTGAATGATTATAATGGAAGTCAAATTTGTGGTTATTGCTGGAATGGGGGGTGCTGTTACCAGGACATGGTTGGTAATTGACTTCTACAGTGCTGGTGATGTTCTATGAACAAATTTACTCTGAAATTGCCTGAGTGCCTTTTAAAAATTAATTTGCAATATTCACTTTTTTAGTAATATTTTATCAAGTTTTTATGAAAATTTTACCCAGCAAGTTACGTTCCTATTTGAGAATTTCTGCAAAAATCATTCAGTGACATTAGTTACATTTATCACAATAACATGTCAACATTCCCTTTAATTGTGTTCTGTTTATTCCATTTCCAGTACTCTAATTTCTCCACCACCACATGTCTACCAGTTTGTCACACTGGGGGGCTTGTGTGTTGCTGCGATGCTGGAAACTATGTCACTAGTATTCAAATACCAGCAGGGTCAGCCATGGCAGACAGGTTTCAGCTGAACTTCCAGACTAAGACAGACTTGGAAGGACAGGGCTGTTGACTTCTAAAAAGATTTACCCAGTGAAAACCTTATGAATAGGAGCAGAGCATTGTTTGATGTAGTGCCAGGAGATGAGCTCCTCAGGTTGGAAGGCACTCAAAAGAGCTGCCTCTTCAAAATACAATAGACCTTAATGAAGTGAATGGAGTCAAGCTTTCAGAACCTTCATTTGCTGCTGTGGCATGACTCAAATTGAGAAGAAAGAGCTGCAAACATCCATTAATAATCAGAACATGAGAATGTATGAAGTATGAATCTAGAAAAAATGGAAGTCATTAAAAATGAAAGAGAACAAATACACATTGATATCCTAGGCATTAGTGAGCTGAAATGGACTGGTATTAGCCATTTTGAATCACACAATCATTTGGCCTACTATGCCGGGAATCATAGCTAGAAGAGGAATGACATTGCATTCATCATCAAAAAGAACATTTCAAGATCTATCCTGAAGTACAATGCTGTCAGTGATAGGTTAATATCCATACACCTACAAGGAAGACCAGTTAATACGGCTCTTATTCATACTTACGCACCAGCCACTAAGGCCAAAGATGAAGAAATTGAAGATTTTCACCAACTTCTGCAGTCTGAAATTGATTGAACATACAATCAGGATACATTGATAATTACTGGAGATTGGAATGCAAAAGTTGGAAACAAAGAAAAGAATAGATAGTTTAAAATATGGCCTTGGTGATAGAATTGATGCCAGAGATCACATGATAGAATTTTGGAAGACCAACAACTTCTTTGAAAATAACTTTCTTTGCCAACATAAATGGCGATTATATACATGGACCCTACCAGATGGAATACACAAGAATCAAATCCACTACAACTGTGGGAAGAGGCAAGGGAAAAGCTCAATATCTTCAGTCAGAACAAGGCCAGGGGCTGACTGTCAAACAGATCATCAATTGCTCATATACAAGTTCAAGTTGAAACAGAAGAAAATTAGAACAAGTCCACGAGAGCCAGGTACGACCTTGAGTATACCCCACCCGAATTTAGAGACCATCTCAAAAATAGATTTGACATGCTGAATACTAATGACGAAAGACCAGATGAGTTGTGGAATGACATCAAGGACACCATACATGAAGAAAGCAAGAGGTCATTAGAAAGACAGGAAAGAAAGAAAAGACCAGAATGGATGTCCAAAGAGACTGAAACTTGCTCTTGAACATGGAGAAGCTAAAGTGAAAGGAAAAAAATGATGAAGTAAAAGAGTAGAACAGAAGATTTTGAAGAGCAGCTGAAGACAAAGTAAAGTATTATAATGACATGTGCCAAGACCTGGAGCTGGAAAACCAAAAGGGAAGAACATGCTCAGCATTTCTCAAGCTGAAAGAACTGAAGAAAAAATTCAAGCCTCAATTTTTGATATTGAAGGATTCTATGGGTAAAATATTAAACAATTCAGGAAGCATCAAAAGAAGATGGAAAGAATACACAGATTCACTATACCAAAAAGGATTGGTCAACATCCAAACATTTCAGGAGGTACCATATGAGCAGGAACCAATGGTACTGAAGGAAGAAGTCCAAACTGCACTGAAGGCATTGTCTACAAACAATTGATGGAATGCACATTGAGATGTTTCAACAAAAGGATGCAACACTGGAAGTACTCATTAATCTATACCATGGAAGTTGGAAGACAGCTACCTGGCCAACCAAGTGGGAGAGATCTATATTTATGCCTATTCCCCAGAAAAGTGATCCCACCGAATGCAGAAATTATCAAACAATACATTAATATCACACGCAAGTAAGATTTTGCTGAAGATCATTCAAAAGCTGCTGCAGCAGTATATTGACAAGGAACTGCCAGAAATTCAGGCTGGATTCAGAAGAGCACATGGAACCAGGTATATCATTATTGATATCAGATGCATCCTGGCTGAAAGCAGAGAATACCATGGATACTGTATGATTTAAAGTCAGAGGGGTATGTGTCAGGGTTGTATCCTTTCACCATATTACTCAATCTGTACGCTGAGCAAATAATCTGAGAAGATGGACTTTATGAAGAGAAAGGGGCATAGGATTGGAGGAAGACTCATTAACAACTTACATTATGCAGATGACACAACCTTGCTTGCTGAAAGTGAACAGGACTTGAAGAGCTTAATGATGAAGGTAAAAGTCCACAGTCTTCAGTGTGGATTACACCTGAACATAAAGAAAAGGAAAAATCCTCACAACTTGACCAAGAAATGACATCATAATAAACATAGAAAAGATTGAAGTTGTCAAGGATTTCATTTTACTTGGATCCACAATCAACACCCATGGAAGCAACAGTCAAGAACCAAAGAACTCATTGCATTGGGCAAATTTGTTGAGAAAGACCTCTTTAAAGTGTTAAAAAGCAAAGATGTCACCTTGAAGACTTAGGTGTGCCTGACCCAGGCCATAGTGTTTTCAATCACCTCATATGCCTGCGAAAGCTGGACAATAAATAAGGAAGACCAAAGAAGAATTAATTCCTTTGAATTGTGTTGTCGGTGAAGAATATTGAATATACCATGAACCACCAAATGAATGAAAACTCTGTCTTGGAAGACATACAACCAGAATGTTCCTTAGAGGCAGGGATGGCAAGACTTCCTCTCACATACTTTGGACACGTTATCAGGAGGGATCAGTCCCTGGAGAAAGACAGCATGCTTGGTAAAGTAGAGGGTCAGCAAAAGAGAGGAAGACCCTCAAAGAGATGGATTGACACAGTGCTTGCAACAATGGACTCAATCATAACAACGATTGTGATGATTGTGCAGGACTGTGCAGTTTTCATTTTGTTGTACTTAGGTTTTCTATGAGTCGGAACTGACCTGACAGCACCTAAGGACAACAACAACTATGGACAACTGATTTTACATGTAATATATGTAAAAGCCAGAGAGACTGGCAGTAGTGGACAGAGGATTCCCTGAGACTATAACCCAGAGACACTCTTTAAAGGTAGAACTAAGCCTTTCCCCTGAGATCACCTTTAAGTGAAAAAGCAGAGTGGCCCACAAAATATATCGTATTACCTGTATGATCTGTGCTCTACTTAAAAACCATCAGTATGAAACCAAAATGTCAACAATTACTCAAAAGAAAAGAAGATAAGGAGGCAGGGAAACTAGAGTACTAGAAATGGAACAAACAAAACATTAATAAAGAGAATGTTGACACATTGTGATAAATGTAAATAATGTCACTGAAAAATTTGTGTGGAAATTGTAAAATGGGAACCGAAATTTCTTTGTAAAATTTCACTAGAAAGTCAATAAAATATTAATTAAATACATTGCTAATTACTTTCTAAAAAACTATAGAAACACTCATGTAACTACCAACTGAATTAATAGATGGAACAATACCAAAAATAAATAAATAATAAATAAAAGCAACACTTTGCTGCCTAGTCAATTCCGACTCATAGTGCCCTCTAAGACAGAGCAGAACTGCCCCATAGGATTTACAAGGGGTGGCTGGTGGGTTCAAAATGCTGACATTTTGATTAGTAGCCAAGCTCTGAACCACTCTATCACCAGGGCTCCAGAACGTTACCAGCACTGTACAAGTCAATTACAACCTTTTCCTAATCTCACTGCCTTCGAGTCCCAGCGATAACCACAAGGGTGTCATTTATTATGATCATACACTTACTTTTCTATATATTTTACTATGTAACTATGCCTATAAAAATATAAATTAATATTTACTTTTTGCAAACTTCTTATAAAAGAAGTCATGCAGTGTGTATTCTGTTTTAATTTTGATGAATATTTTATGTTTATGAATTATTCGTATTGTATATATTTACAGTTTGTTCAATTTTATTTCTATTTATTACTACATGGTACAAATATTCAGAGTTTTTAAAAATGCATTCTACTATGTTGGATATTCGGAATGTTTCCATTTTGGGACATGCACACTGTTATTCTGCACATGGGAACTCAATAGAGTGGCGTCTACTAAAACTATCAGGCATTTATTTAGGTCTCAAATTTTTTTTTTTTTTTTTAACGGGCATATCAATGTATACTTGTAGTAAGAATGTTTGAAATTTCCAATGTGATGTTCTGCTTCCTGACCAGCACTCCTCAGTATTATCATTCTTTATGATATTCACTATTAGCTTGTTGTAGAATATATCACAGTAGTATCAATTTCAGTGTTTATGATTATAGAGGTAAGGCATGTTTTAATATGTTTATGGATTTTCTCTTTTGTAAAGTGCCTTCAGGTGTCATTTCATCAATTTTATTTTGAATTGTCTTTAGTCTTATTTATTGGACATTTTCTTTTACATTAGGGTTATAATCTCTTTGTCAGTTACATATCTTGAAACTATCTTCCCATTCATTGGCTTTACTTTTAACTCCCTAAATGTCCTTTGGTAAATAGCATCCTAAATTTTATTTATTTTTATTAATTTTTAAATTGTACTTTAAATGAAGATTTATAGAACAAACTAGCCCCTCATTAAACAGTTGGTATACAAACTCTTCTATGATATTGGTTAACAACCCTACAACATGGCAACACTCTCCCTTTTTAATTTTGGTTTTATTTTTTTATTACCTAGCTTTCCTGTTCCCTCCTGCCCCTTCTTCCTATTCCTTGTCCCTGGGCTGGTGTGCTGTTTTGGTCTTGTTTTGTTTTATGGGCCCGTCCAATCTTTGGATGCAGATCAAACATCAGGAGTAGCTTCTTTACTGTGCTAAAAGGGTGTCCAGGCCATACTCTCCAGTCTATGTCAGGCCAGTAAGTCTGAGTTAGAGTTTTACTGTGAGTTAGAATTTTGTCGTAGATTTTTCTCCAGCTCTGTTGTGATTCCTGACAGAGCAGTGAGTGGTGGGTAGCTGGGCACCATCTGATTGTACTGGACTCAGTCTGGTGGAGGCCCCAGTAGATGTGGTCCATTAGTCCTCTAGACTAATCTTTCCCTTGTATCTTCAGTTTTCATCCTCCCTTGCTAACAAAGGAGTGAGACCAGGGGAGTATCTTAGATGGCCACTCACAGGATATTAAGATCCCAGACACTACTCACCAAAGTAGAATGTAGACATTTTCTTTATAAACTATGTTATGCCAATTGAGCTAGATGTTCCCCAAGACCATGGTCCCCACAGCCCTCAGTCCAACAATTCCATCTCTCAGGGAGTTTGGATGTGTCTGTGGAGCTTCCATGATGATGCCTTGTAGAAGTTGTGCTGGCCTCCCCAGAATTGTGTACTGTATTACCCTTCACCACAGTTACCATTTATCTATTATCTATTTAGTGTCTTTCCATCCTCACCCTTCTCCTCCCTGGTAACCATCAAAGATTGTTTTTTTGTGTGTGTGTAAACCTTTTCATGAGTTATTACAGCACTGGTCTCATACAACATTTGTCCTTCTGTGATTGACTTATTTCACTCAGCATAATGCCCTCCAGCTTCATCCATGTTGTGAGATTCTTCACAGATTCATCAATGTTCTTTATTATTACTTAGTGCTCCATTGTGTGTATGTACCAAAGTTTGTTTATCCACTCACCTGATGATGAGCATCTAGTTTATTTCCATCCTTTTGCTATTGTGAACAATGCTGGAATAAACATGGGTGTTCATATGTCTATTGATGTGACTGATGACTCTTGTTTCTCTAGGATATATTCCCGGGAGTGGGATTGCTGGATCAAATGGTATTTCTATTTCGAGCTTTCTAAGGAAGAGCCATATGGTTGCATCATTTTGCATTTGCATCAGCAGTGCATCAGAGTTGTGATCTCCCTGCAGCCTCTCCAACATATATTATTTTCTGTTTTTTTGATTCCTGCCGGTAATGCCGGGGTAAGATGGTATTTCATTGTGGGGTTTTGATTTGCATTTCTCTAATGGCTAGTGATTGCGAGCATTTCCTCACTTGTCTTTAAGCAGCTTGAATGTCTTATTTGGTGAAGTGTCTGTTCATTTCTTTTGCCCATTTTGTAATTGTATTATTCATCTTTTTATTGTAGAGGTGTTGGATTTTCCTGTAGAATTTAGAAATTAGACCTTTGTTGGATTTGTCATAGGCAAATTTTTTTTCCTAGTATGTAATTCCTCTTTTTTTTTTTAAGTCCTCTTTTTACTCTTTTGTTGAAGTATTTTGATGAACATAAGTGATTTTTAGAAAATACCAGTTATCTAGCTTATCTTCTGCAGCTTGTGGGCTGTTAGTTATGGTTTGTATCCTGTTAACGCAGTGTATTAGCGTTTGATCCTATTTTTTTTTCTATGATCCTTAGAGTTTTGGGCTTTATATTTAGATCTTTGATCCATTTTGAATTAGTTTTTATATGGTGTGAGGTATGGATCTTGTTTCATTTTTTGGAGATAGACATCCAGTCTTGCCAGTGTCATTTGTTAAAAAGACTGTCTTTTACCCATTTGATGGACTTTGGGCCCTTGTCGAAGATCAGGTGACCATAGGCGATGGATTTACCTCTGGGTTCTCAATTCTGTTCCATTGTTCAATGTATCTGTCATTGCACCAGTATCAGACTGTCTTGACTACTGTAGCTGTATAGTAGGTTCTGAAGTCTGGTAGTGTGAGTCTTCCTACTTTATTCTCTTCTTCAATAGTGCTTTACTTATCCAAGGCTTCTTCCCTTTCCATATAAAATTAATGATTAGTTTTTCCATCTCTTTGAAGAATGTTGTTGGTATTTGAATCAGGATTGCACTATATTTGTAAATCGTTTTGGGTAGAATTGTCATTTTCACAAAGTTGAGTCTACCTGTGTGTGAGCATGTTATGTTTTTCCATTTATTTAGATCTCTTTTGCTTTCTTGCAATAGTGTTTTGTAGTTTTCTTTGTATAGGTCTTTTTACATTCCTGGTTAGATTCGTTCCTAAGTATTTTATTTTTTTTAGGGACTATTATAAATGGTATTGTTTTCCTGATATCTTTTTCATCGTTCTCTTTATTGGTGTTTAGGAATTCAACTGATTTTTGTGTGTTTATCTCGTATCCTGCTTCTCTTCTGACACTTTCTGTCAGTTCCAGCAGTTTTCTTGTGGAGTCTTCTGTATTTTCTAAGTACAGTATCATATCGTCCCCAAATAGGGACAGTTTTACTTCTTCACTACCAATTTGAATGCCCTTTCTTTCCTTCTTGCTTTGTTGCTGCAGGTAGGACTTCCAGCACAATGTTAAATAGTAATGGTGATAAAGGACATCCTTGTCTTGTTCCTGTTCTCAAGGGGAATGTTTTCAGCCTCTCTCCATCAAGAATGATGTTGGTTGTTAGTTTTATATTGATGCCTTTTATTATGTTGAAGAATTTCCCTTCTATACATATTTTATTGAGGGTTTTTATCAGGAATGGGTATTGGACTTTGCTGAATGCCTTTTCTAAGTCGACTGAGAGGATCATGTGATTCTTTTCTTTTACGTATGTGGTGGATTACGTCCATTGATTTTCTAATGAACCACCATTGCATACCCGGTATGAATCCTACTTGGTTGTGGTGTATTTTTTTTTTTTTTTGATATGATGCTGAATTCTATTGATTTGAATTTTTTTGAGGATTTTTGCATCTATGTTCATGAGAGATATTGGTCTGTATTTTTCACTTTTTTAATGGTATCTTTGCCTCATTTTGGTGTCAGGTTTATGCAGACTTCATAGAATAAATTTGGAAGTATCCCTTCCTTTTTTAAGTTCGGAAATAGTTTGAGTAGTACTGGAGTAAGCTTTTCTGTGAATGTCTGGTAGAATTCTCCAGTGAAGCCATCTGGGTCAGGTTCCCCCCGACCTTGTTTTTTTTTTTTTTTTTTACCTTTTCAATCTCTTGTTATAGTTCTGTTCAGTTTTTCAACATCATTTTGTGTTAGTTTGGGTAGGTAGTGTGTTTCTAAAAATTTGTCTATTTCCATGAGGTTTTCATAATACTCTGTTATGATTATTTTTATTTCACTTGAGTCTGTTGTATTGTCCTCCATTTCATTTCTTCTCTTTTTCTCTTGTCAGTTTGACCAGTGCTTTGTCGATTTTGTTGATCCTTTCAAAGGACCAACTTTTGGTTTTAATGATTCTTTCTATTGTTTTTCAATTCTCTATTTCATTTGTTTCTGTTCTGATATTTATTATTTCCCTTCTTCTCTTGGCTGTGGGTTTCTTTTGCTGTTCTCTTTCTATTTGCTGGAGTTGTGTAGCTAATGTTTTGATTTTGTCCCTTTCTTCTTTTTTGATGTGTGCATCTATTGCTGTAAATTGACCTCTGAGGACTACCTTTGTTGTGTCCCAAACGTTTTGGTATGAAGAGTTTTCATTCTCGTTTGATTCTAGGAATATTTCTGTTCCAACTTTGATTTCGTCTATTGTCCAGTGGTTTTTAAGCAGGATGTTATGCAGTTTCCATGTAATTGATTTTTTCCCTTGCTTTTCCTGTTGTTAATTTCTACTCTGATGGTGTTGTGATCAGAGAAGTTACTTTGTATTATTCCAATGTTTTGAATTTTGTTGATGGTTGTTTTGTGTCCTAAGATGTGGTCTATTCTGGAGAATGTTCCATGTGCATTGGAAAATAATGTGTGCTTTGCAGCTGTTGAATGGAGTTTGTATATATGTCTATGAGGACAAGTTGTTTGATTGTGTTCTTTATATTTCCTGTATCTTTGTTGAGTTGCTTTCTAGAAGGTCTGTCCTTTACCAAGAATGGTGTGTTGAAGTCTCCTACTATTATTGTGGAACTGCCAATTTCTCTTTCCAGTGCTGTTAGAGTTTGTTTTGTGTATTTTGGAGCCTTGTCATGGGGGCAGAAATGTTTATTATGATTATGTCTTCATGATGGATCATCTCTTTAATCATTATACAGTGACCTTCTTTGTCTTTTATAGAGGATTTTGTTTTAAAATCTGTGGTATCTGAGAGTACTATTGCCACTTCTGCTTTTTTTTGGTTGGTGTTTGCTTAATGTATTTTTTCCAACCTTTGATTTATAATAAATTTATGTCTTTATTTCTAAGGTGTGTCTCTTATAGACAGCAGAATAATGGATCCTCTTTTCTTATCCATTCTGTCACTCTGTGTTTCTTTATGGGTGCATTTAGGCCTTATTCATTCAGTGTAATTATTGAGTTCATTGCTGTCATTTTATCGTTTTTATTTATTTATTTTTGTGGTGCAGACATTTTCTTTGTTCCTCTTACTCTCATATGCTGAATTTCTTTTGTTTGTGTTTTTTTTTTCATTTCTTTTGTTTTCATAGATTTTGTTTTTACTGAGGCTTTATGTTTTTCTTCATTTTGATGAGTAGATCTGTAAACTTTCTTTGTAATTTTCTTCAAATTTACCCTTGTCTTCCTAAGTTTGAATAAATCTGTTATTACTTGGTATCACCTTCCCTTTCTCTCCATTAAGAAGTTCTATACCTGCACAATTTATTCTGTATTTTATTGTTCTGACATTGTTGCAATTTACAGATTAACCTCTCTGGTTCCCTGTTGTATATCTGTTGGTTTTGAATAGTCCTTGATAGTTCATTCCTAGCTTGGTATCTGGCTGGTATGATCTTGCATCCCAGATTCAGGCTGATCTCTCCTTGCTCTCTGTTCTTCCTCAGTTTCTTATTTCATTCGGTGCTTGGTTGAGTTCTTTATCTCTTCATTTGTTGCTCAGGGTCCCAGGATTGATACGTGTCTCTATTTTACTTTGTTTTTCCAGTCTTTGTTGTGGAGGGATGTTGTGGTGCCATGTCAACTCCACCCTCTGGAGTCTAAATTTTAATTTAGTCAAATAAACCAATTTGAAGAAACAAACCAAAATGTTATGAATGAACAGACTTAAAATCAAATCATGTAAAGTCACCAACATTTAAAGCAAAGAAAGAACTTCTATTTCTCGTTAAAATTCAGTGTGTCACAGCAAGCCAATGTTCCTGCTTCAACCATTTGAAAAATCTGGATACCTTTTTTAAAAAGTATTTTTAGAGGCATCAAATAGCTGTGAAAAAAAGAATGATGAGAATATAAAAATGAAAACTCATTAAGTCAGAGAAAGACAATCCACTTAATGACTAACACTTAATTGACTTACAATCTTTTGCAATTACAAACTATACTGGAATATAGTTTATTGTATAAATTCGTATGTGTGCATGTTTTATTCATTCAAAGACTAAACATCCCCCAAAAACATTGCTGTCAAATCGATTCCAACTCAAGGAGACCCCATGCGTTATAGAGTTGAACTTCTCTATAGGGTTTTCTTGACTGTATTCTTAACAGAAGC
Organism: Loxodonta africana; assembly: GCF_030014295.1. NCBI lineage: Eukaryota > Metazoa > Chordata > Mammalia > Proboscidea > Elephantidae > Loxodonta > Loxodonta africana. The sequence goes on along the minus strand of NC_087348.1, from coordinate 23,529,160 downwards.
GTATCACAAGTTCTCTGTTGTGCTGTGTTGCAGGTGGCTTTGAACTGCCAGTCTTTAAGTTAGTACCCCAAACAGCACCAAAACCTTCACCAATCAGTCAATTTCAACATATAGTGACCATACAGGACACAGTAGAACTATCCTGAGCTCTTATCCACTGCGCCACCAGGGATCTTTATGTTAGGAGTGGAGCACAAATAATTTGTGCCACCAAAGACTAGATACAATTGTGATATCAGTCAATGGTATCCAATTCCTTTCCACAGAACTTGAACCATTTTACAGTTTTCTAAGCTGTATATACAAAACATATTTTCCCAGTTTAAAATTTCATTCTTTTTTATAATGTTGAATGTATTTTCATATGTTTTAGGGATGATTTTACTCCCTTTTTATGGGAAGTGTTACTTACATATTCGGTCCATTTTTCTATTTGCATTTTTCACTTCTTCATACTTAAGAATAATGTATTTATAAGGGAAATTAGCACTTTCTCTGAGATATGATTTATAATTATTTTCCCACACTTTATTAATTACTTTTTGACAGTTGTTTGGTGCCTATTTATTTTTAACATGCACAATTATTTATTTTTACACAGTTGAATTTTATCAGTCATTTGTGTCCTGCATTCTAAATTTTTAGTTGTAAGTAGAAATCTTTATTACTCCAAAATCATATTCTAAAAAATATTAATCTTAGAATTATTCTATTGTTTAATTTTCTAAAATATCTGAACTAGTGTACCATTTGGAGTCTTTCCTGCTGTAGAGTGAAATATTCATAAAAAATTATCTTTTTTTCCTCAAAGACTTCTCAAGTATCCAAATAACAATTATCTTAAAAGTCCAGTTTTCATCTATTCATTTGCTATCTTTATTCTATGGTCAATTCTAATTTGTATTTGAGTCTTCCATTTATGGCATTAGAGATCCTGCTATTTATGCACAATATAATCCTGATTATGTTGTGAGACTTTAGAATTTCCTTTTATCTTAATTACTCCTGGGATATGCACCTACTGTAGCTCAGTCCTGGCTGGCATTGCACCCCCTGCTGTGCTCTGCCACACCTGATTCCCACGAGAGGTCTTGCTCACCACATACTCCTAACTAAACTTCCATGTTTTCAAGGTCATAGTTCCAGATACCCTTCAATTAACTTCCCTAATAATATTATACTGTTTTTTTCTCTCCTGGAGATCGATAGATACTTTATACGACCGTTAGATTAGTAATGGAAATATATATAATCCACTGCTAATCTCAAGATTGGTGGTAATTATAAACCCTTAGAAATCACTGTTTACAAATAATAGGAAGTAACATCCTATTTTCACAAGTGGAAATTTAGCTTCAAGCCAATGTTCTTAAACTACTGTCACACGGATTTAAAGTCTTGAAGTGGAAGTATTTTATAACTATGGACAGACTAGTGTCCTGGAATTTTGCCTCTCACCTCCACTGGAATTATATCAGAATCTTATCTTCTCCTAAGTGAAGTTTAATAGGATTCACATCTTAAAAATGGGTTCACAGAAGGAATGAAGTTGGGGAGAGGAGAGAATGCTGCAAGGAAAAGAAAAAGTCCCCATTTTGGGATTAATCTAGAGGAAAAAAAATTATTTTTGACATAGATTTAGTATATCCAAAAATCAGCTCTGAGTTTTCCCAGGTAGTCTTGAAGAAACAAATTATATGTTATGTACTTTATAGGTATATATTTTACCTATAAAGTACATAACATATATATATACACATACATACGTATATATATTAGTTTGTTTTCAGAATGTTTATTACAACTTTTATACAAAAGCCAGCTCCTGAATGGGGATCAAGGAACCCATTTCAGAGGAGAAAATAAGCAAGATAACTTCAGGAAAATGTGAAAGGAATTCAGTCAAGTAGCAACAGAGGGTCCATATGAAGCAGCCATAATAGGTAAGGGGAAAATTGGATTTGTGTCAATTTTGCATGGCCTCCAATGGTATTGCTCAGTTAGGGGTAATCCAGGACCCTATTCAAGTGTAAGAAATAAAGCTTTCTGTTCACTCTCTTCCATTGAGAGGCTGCACAGGAAAAGTATTCTGTGTAGAGTGAGAGCTTTCTGGGAAAATAAATAAATGAACGAAATCAGAGAGTGCCAAAGAGATTTGTTTAATTCGAAATTTAACTGCATCAGGTGGAAGAGATCCCAGGGGGTAGAGATTACTATTTTTTATTTAAAGAGCATTCCCTGCTCCAAAAGAACTCACTGCTTTAAGGGTGGATAGAATATCTATGATGAAATAATGAAATAAATTATTTCAGTGAAGGTAATTTAAATACTTAAGCATTAAAAACTCTCTTCAGTGAGGGAAAAACAAGATTATATCAAAAAAACCAAAACTCAAACCCACTACCACTGGGTTAATTTAAACTCATATCGACCCTACACGACAGAGTAGAAAAGGCTGCAAATCTTCATGGAAGCTGACTGCCTCATCTTTTCCCTGCAGCTTGGCTGGTGGATTCGAACTGCCAACCGTTTGGTTAGCAGTGGAGCACTTTAACAACTTCACCACCAGGGCTGTTATAATCCAAATGAGAAAGGTAAATTTGAAGTGTTTTATGTTAATATTCAACTTTAGATCATGATATTATTAGAATTAATATTTAATATAGAGTAGCTGGAAACCCTGGTGGCGTACTGGTTAAGTGCTACGGCTGCTAACCAAAGGGTTGGCAGTTCAAATCCTCCAGGTGCTCCTTGGAAACTCTACAGGGCGGTTCTACTCTGTCCAATAGGGTTGCTATGAGTCAGAATCTACTTGACAGCACAGGGTTTGGTTTTTTGGTTGGTATAGGGTTTTTTTTTTTTATAGGGTAGCAAATGTGATGTTTTATTAAAGCACCTCCTTAATATTTCCGACTGTATTAATTTACGGTAAACAATGATTTTAAATAATGATGTTACTGTTTTCGTAAAATACTAAATATTATAGGAAAACTGCATTTCTAGTAAAGACATTGTAGCAAATAAGTATTATATTTATGTATTATAGTGCCAATATTTTAATAAGATATTAAAAGTAAAACAATCCATTAAACAAATTTACAAGCACTGAGAAATCCAGCAAATATTTATTTCAAAGAAAATAATATTTTTTAAGTTAAAGAATTTATAAAATAATAAAGTTTGAGGTTCATATTGTTTTTCAATTTAATTTCAGGGTTTAAGTTTCTAATTTATGTCAAAGATACAAGCATAGTGAGAGGTTTGGTAGATTGGGGGCATTGATAATGACTAACATCTAAGTGAAACAAAGCGTTGCTAATCAAAACCAAACCCATTCCCTTCAAGTGGCTTCTGACTCCTAAGGACCCTGTAGGATAGAGCAGGACTGCTTCACCATGTTCCCAAGGCTGTAAATCTTTACAGAAGCAGACTGCCACATCTTCCTCCCACAGAGTGGCTCCTGTGTTTGAACTACTGACCTTTTGGTTAGAAACCGAGTGCTTAACCACTGTGCCACCAGGACTCTGTCAGAATATTGTTAAGCATTCCTTAACCATTCAGATTTCTTCCAGGAAATTCATGATTAGATTTTGAATAAAAATATGATAACTTTAAGTTTTATTTTCCTCAAATAAAAAGAACAAATATTTTCAAGAAAGGAGAGTTACTATAGATAGTTTTGGGAGAATACACAGGGTAAATCTCTGCTCTTTCTATCCTGTTGTCTTGAGAAAAAATAAAGACACATCTTAAATATTTGATGTGACAAATATTTAAGATGTGTCTTTATTTTTTCTCAAGGAACGTGGATAATTTCAAAACCAAAAAGGTTGAGTTTGTATAATTGTATTCAATTAATAAAAATTTAATTATTTTTTAATTAAATGCTGTCATTTGTAAAACAATACCTAAAGATGTGTCTTTTTTGTCCTTTCATGAGTCTTAATTCTTCTCTTGTAAGAGTTCACTTCTTTTAAGAGTGATGCTTTCATTTTAAAAATATGTATTCCTCCATTTGTCTATTTCAACTTGTCTACTAACCAAAAGGTCAGCAGTTCCAATCCACCAGCCGCTCCTTGGAAACCCTATGGAGTAGGTCTCCTCTGTCCTATAGAGTTCTTATGAGTTAGAATTGACTTGATGACAACAGTTCCTGTATGTTTGTTTTATTCCTTTATTTCAGTCCAGAATCAAATCCTGAGTACAGTATTAGATGTACACCCAGTTTTTAGAATCTATATTGATTTCTAGTGACAGCCTTTTCCTCTCAGACCATTTAGTATCAGTAAATACCACACAGATAATACAGGCATACCTTGGACATATTGTAGGTTGAGTTCCAGACTACCACAATAGAGCAAATAATGCAATAGAGCAAGTCACACAAATTTTTTGGTTCCCCAGTGCATATAAAAATTAGGATAACACTATGCTGTAGTCTATTAAGCGTGCAATAGCATTATGTTTAAAAAAAATAAGTGCATACCTTAATTAAAAAATACTTTATTGATAACAAATGCTAGCCATCACTAAGCCTTTGGCAAGTTGTAATCTTTTTATGGGTGGAGGGTCTTGCCTCATTGCTGATGGCTGCCGACTGATCAGGGTGGTGGTTGCTGAAGGCTGAGGTGGCTGTGGCAACTTCTTAAAATAAGACAACAGTGAAGCTCGCCACATCAACTGACTCTTCCTTTCACAATGGAATTTTTCTGTAGCATGCAATGCTGTTTGATAACCTTTTACCCACCGTACAAATTCTTTCAGAATTGGAATCAATCCTCTCAAATCCTGGCGCAGCTTTATCAACTAAGTTTATGTAATATTCTAAATCTCTTGTGGTCATTTCAACAACGTTCACAGCATCTTCACCAAGAGTAGATTCCATTTCAAGAAACCACATTCTTAATTCACCCCTAAGAAGTTGCTCCTCATCCATTAAACTTTTATCAAGAGATTGCAGCAGTACAGTCACATCTTCAAGGTCCACTTCTAATTCTAGTTTTATTGCAATTTCCACCACATCTGCAGTTACTTGCTCCACTGAAGTCTTGAAACACTCAAAGCCATCCATGAGGGTTGGAATTGACTTCTTCCAAATGTTAATATTTTGACCTCCTTCCATGAATCACCAATGTTTCTAATGTCTTCTAGAATGGTGAATCCTTTCTGAAAGATTTTCAATTTACTTTGCCTAGATTCATCAGAGGAATCACTGTCTATGACAGCTTTGGCCTTACAAAATCTATTTCTTAAATACTAAGACTTTAAAGTTGAAATTACTCCTTGATCCATGGGCTGCAGAATGGAAGTTGTGCTAGCTAGCACGAAAACATTAATCCCCTTGTACATCTCCATTAGAGCTCTTGGGTGACCAGATGTGTTGTCAAAGAGCAGTACAATTTTGAAAGGAATCTTTTTTCTGAGCAACAGGTCTATAACTGTAGTCTTAAAATAATCAGTGAGCCATGTTGTAAACAGATGTGCTGTCATCAGGCTTTGTTGTTCCATTTATAGAGCACAGGCAAGTAGATTTAGCATAATTTTGAAGGGCTCTAGGATTTTTGGAATGGCAAATGAGCCCTGGATTCAACTTAAAGTCACCAGCTGCATTATAACCTCCCAAGAATCTCGGCCTGTCCTTTGAAGCTTCGAAGCCAGGCATTAATTTCTCTCTAGCTATGAAAGCCTGACTGGCGTCTTCTTCCAACATAAGGTTGTTTTGTCTGCATGGAAAATCTGTTGTTTAGTGTAGCCACCTTCATCAGTTATCTTCTGGATAACTTGCTTCAGTTTCTACATCAGCATTTGCTGTTTCATCTTGTATTTTTATGTTACAGAGATGGCTTCTTTCCTTAAACCTCGTTAGCCAACCTTTGCTAGCTTGAAAATTTTCTTCTGCAGCTTTCTCACCTCTCTCAGCCTTCACAGAATTTAAAGAATTAGGGCCTGTCTCTGGATTAGGCTTTGGCTTAAGGTAATGTTGTGGGTGGTTTGATCTTCTATTCAGGCCACTAAAATATCCTCCTTATCAGCAATATATGTCTATTTGACTTTCTCATTGTTCATGAGTACACCGGAGTAGAAATTTTTAATTTCCTTCTGCAACTTTTCCTTAGCATTCACAACATGGCTAACTGGTACTAGACGCCTAGCTTTAGTTCTTTCTCAGATTTCAACGTACCTTCCTTATTAACTTAATAATTTCTAACTTTTGATTTAAAGTGAGAGACCTGTGAGTCTTCCTTTCACTTGAACACTTAGAGGCCATTGTAACATTATTAATAGGCTTAATTACAATACTGTCGTGTCTCAGGGAATAGGGAGGCTTGAGGAGAGGGAGACAGATGGGAGAATGGAGGGTTGGCAGAACAGTCAGAACACATGATTAAGTTCACTGTCTTGTATGGGTGCAGTTTGTTACCCCAAAACTATTACCATAGTAACATCAAAGATCACTGCTAAACATAACAGATCTAAAATCATAAAAAAATTTGAAATAATGTGAGAATTACCCAGATATGACACAGAGGCGTAAAGTGAGCACATGCCATTGGAAAAATTACACAGCTAGAATTGCTCGATGCAGGGTCGCCACACATTTACAATTTGTAAAAAAATGCAGTATCTGCAAAGTATGATAAAGCAAAGTACAATAAAACGAGGTATGCCTGCAAATCATGGAGATAGGAGTCAAACTCAAGTCCATTAAAACAGGAAAATAGATACTGACTTGCAGTCACAAATCCTATGTGCAATTGGTCAAGTTATTCACACTTAATGAGTCTCAAAACCCTTATAGCTAAAGAAAAGTGAGTTTAGAAACATTTATCTGAAGTGTTGCTTTTTGAGGAACAACAAAAATAAAGATGGGCATATGCACCCCAATGAGTGTAACATAACTGCTAATATTTATCCTTCTTCTGACCCATACACACACTCATTGGTAAAAATACCCCACACGCCATCCCAGTTTTTCCAAGATGACTACAATTTATTGTTTGTATCTGAATCAATGTACATAGGCTAATTACCCTGAATTAAATCTTCTTATCTTACCCACTTCATATCCTACCAAAAGATATTTGTTTTATTCTTCCATGTAAAATGAGATATTCCTTCAATTTTCTTTCTAAACTCCCTACTATGAACTGTGTAATATGAACCTATATGCTTAAAATCATCAAGTGATAGGAGAATAAAGTGTTGGAATAGACAGTTGAAAAAGTGTGTCAGAAGACAGTTTATGATATAGTGTTTGAGAAAACTTGACTGAAAAAAATGCATAGGGAAGTACAATAGGATTGTCAAGATGTGAAATTAATTTAAAGTGAGACTGGATGTAAAAGCTGAGTTTCAACCTCCACCAGTTCCCAATTGTCCCACTGCCTTTGCTGAGTCAGGTATAACTTGATCTATCCTGGGCTGTGCTCTGAAAGTGGAGTGAAATGATCTTAAAATAAATGTGAAGGAACTATTTACTCTGATTTAACAGGAAGATGTGGGACATAAATAAATAGTATCATTCTTAAAGTGCAAACAATTGTAGTAGTCATAAAATCCAACCCCGAGGACACCTCAATAAAATTAACAGAAGAGACAAAGAGCTATAAGAAGGTAAAGAAAAATGCACATGTAAATTTCCCTTGTCCACAGATGAATCATCAAGAAAAACCACCAGGAGAAAATCTAACTGAATTGATTGAATTTGTTCTTTTGGGCTTTGCTGACATGCCCCATCTCCAGTGGTTTCTTTTTGGATTATTTTTAATCATCTATATCATTATCCTGATGAGCAACGGCACCATATTTGTAATAACGAAAATGGATCCTGCTCTCCAGAGCCCTATGTATTTTTTCCTGGCAAATTTTTCCTTCTTGGAAATCTGCTATGTATCAGCTACTCTCCCCAGATTGCTGATGAATCTAGGGACCCAGAGAAAAAGAATTTCCTTAGCTGCCTGTGCTACACAGATGTGCTTTGTCTTTGTGTTTGCAGTCACAGAGTGTTTGCTTCTGGCAGTGATGGCCTATGACCGTTATGTAGCCATTTGCAACCCTCTTCAGTATCCTCTAGCCATGAACCACAGGGTCTGTATCCAGTTGGTGACTTGCGCCTGGACCATTGGAATCCCAGTTCAGATAGGGCAGACATGTCAGATTTTCTCTCTGCCTTTTTGTGGATCTAACATAATCAACCATTTCTTCTGTGATATTTTCCCAATGCCCAAGCTGGCTTGTGGGGACATATTTGTAAATGAGATGTTGGTCTACACAGTTGCTGTGTTATTTGGCATGGTTCCATTCCTGCTGATACTTGGCTCCTACAGTAAAATCATCTCCATCATCCTGAAGTTGCCATCAGCCACAAGTCGAGCCAAAGCCTTCTCTACCTGCTTGTCTCATCTTATGGTTGTGGTTTTATTCTTTGGATCAGCCATTATTACATACTTAAGACCCAACACCAGACATTCAGAGGGAACTGACAAAGTGCTTTCTCTTTTCTACACTATCCTAACTCCTATGTTTGATCCCATAATATATAGTCTAAGGAACAAAGATGTCATAATGGCACTAAGAAAATTGCTATGTAAATAATTCACTTCTTTAAAGAAACAATTAAATGTATAAGAATTGCTTTCTTACATATTTTTAATCCAATTTCCATAGACGTATAATTTTAACTATTCCTTGTGATATGGATTGGATTGTGTTCCCAAACATATGAGCCACCTTGGCTAGGCCATGATTCCCAGTGTTGTGTGATTGTTCATTCAATCTCTTTTGAAATGAAAGAGACAAGTGAGCAGAGAGACTGGGGGAACTCCTATCACCAAGAATGAAGAATCAGGAGGGGAGTGCCACCTTTGGACCTGGGTCCCTGTACTGAGAAACTCTTAGACCAGTGGAAGATTGATGACAAGGACTTTCTCCAGAGACAACAGAAAGAGAAAGCTTCCCTGAGCTGTCAACCTGAATTTGAAATTATACCTCTTAGACTGTGAGAATAAGTTTCACTTTGTTAAGCTATACACTTGTGGTATTTTTGGTATAGAGGCACTGTATTACTAAGACATCTTGCGTTTCCATACAGTGACAGTTATTTTCAAGTTAAAAATCACTTGTAATGTTGTCAGAGCTTTCTGTTCAAATTATATAAGTAACATATATATCAGCATACATACACGTGTCTGTCAGTTTGTCATACTGTGGGGGCTTCTGTGTTGCTGTGATGCTGGAAGCTATGCCACTGGTATTCAGATACCAGCAGGGTCACCCACGGAGGACAGGTTTCAGCTGAGCTTCCAGACTAAGACAGACTAGGAAGAAGGACCCGGCAGTCTACTTCTGAAAATCATTAGCTGGTGAAAACCTTATGAATAGCAGCAGAACATTGTCTGATATAGTGCTGGAAGATGAGCCAACTGGTTGGAAGGCACTGAATAGAAGACTGGGGAAGAGCTGCCTCCTCAAAGTAGAGTCGACCTTAACGACGTGGATGGAGTAAAGCTTTCAGGACCTTCATTTGCTGATGTGGCACAACTCAAAATGAGAAGAAACAGCTGCAAACATCCATTAATAATCGAAACCTGGAATGTACGAAATATGAGTCTAGGAAAATTAGAAATCGTCAAAAATGAAATGGAACACATAAACATCAATATTCTAGGCGTTAGTGAGCTGAAATGGACTGGTATTGGCCATTTTGAATTGGACAATCATATAGTCTACTAAGCTGGGAATGACAACTCGAAGAGGAATGGTGTTGCATTCATCATCAAAAAGAACGTTTCAAGATCTATCCTGAAGTACAACGCTGTCAGTGATAGGATAATATCCATACAGGTATAAGACAGACCAGTTAATACAACTATTAATCAAATTTACACACCAACCACTAGGGCTGAAGATGAAGAAATAGAAGATTTTTATCAGCTGCTGAAGCCTGAAATTGATCAAACATGCAATCAAGATGCATTGATAATTACTGGCGATTGGAATGTGAAAATTGGAAACAAAGAAGAAGGATCAGTCATTGGAAAATATGGCCTTGGTGATAGAAACAATGCCGGAGATCGGATGATAGAATTTCGCAAGACCAGCAACTTCTTCATTGCAAATAGCTTCTTTCACCAACATAAACGGTGACTATACACATGGACCTCACCAGATGGAACACACGGAAATCAAATTGACTACATCTGTGGAAAGAGACGATGGAAAGCTCAATATCATCAGTCAGAACAAGGCCAGAGGCCAACTGTGGAACAGACCATCAATTGCTCATATGCAAGTTCAAGCTGAAACTGCAGAAAATCAGAGCAAGTCCACAAAAGCCAAAACATGACCTTGAATATATCCCACCTGAATTTAGAGACCATCTCAAAAATAGATTTGATGTATTGAACACTAGTGACCAAAGACCAAACGAGTTGTGGAATGACATCAAGGACGTCATACATGAAAACAGCAAGAGGTCACTGAAAAGACAGGAAAGAAAGAAAAGACCAAGGTGGATGTCAGAGGAGACTCTGAAACTTGCTCTTGAGCGTCAAACAGCTAAAACAAAAGGAAGAATTCATGAAGTAAAACAATGAACAGAAGATTTCAAAGGGCCTCTCAAGAAGACAAAGTAAAGTATTATAATGACGTGCAAAGAGCTGGAGATGGAAAACCCAAAGGAATGCATATGCTCAGCGTTTCTCAAGCTGAAAGAACTGAAGAAAAAATTCAAGCCTCGAGTTGCAATAGTGAAGGACTCCGTGGGAAAAATATTAAATAATGCAGGAAGCATCAAAAGAAGATGGAAGGAATACACAGAGTCATTACACCAAAAAGAATTAGTCGATGTTCACCCATTTCAAGAGGTGGCATATGATGATACTGAAGGAAGAAGTTCAAGCTGCTCTGAAGGCATTGGTGAAAAACAAGGCTCCAGGAATTGATGGAATATTATTTGAGATGTTTCAACAAACAGATGCAGTGCTGGAGGTGCTCACTCGTCTATGCCACAAAATACGGGACAGCTTCCTGGACAACTGATTGGAAGAGATTCCTATTTATGCCTATTCCCAAGAAAGGTGATCCAACCGAATGTAGAAATTATAGAACAATATCATTAATATTACACACAAGCATAATTCTGCTGAAGATCATTCAAAACGGCTGCAGCAGTATATCGACAGGGAACTGCCAGAAATTCAGGCTGGTTTCAGAATAGGGTGTGGAACCAGTGATATCATGGCTTATGTCAGATGGATCCTTGCTGAAAACAAAGAATACAAGAGGGATGTTCACCTGTGTTTTATTGATTATGCAAAGGCATTTGACTGTGTGGATCATAACAAACTATGGATAACACTGCGAAGAATGGGAATTCCAGAACACTTAATTGTGCTCATGAGGAACCTTTACATAGATCAAGAGGCAGTTGTTCAGACAGAACAAGGGGATACTGATTGGTTTAAAGTCAGGAAAGGTGTGCATTAGGGTTGTAATTTTCACCATACCTATTTAATCTGTATGCTGAACAAACGATCTGAGAAGCTGGACTACATGAAGAAGAACAGGTCATCAGGATTGGAGGAAGACTCATTAACAGCCCGTGTTACGCAGATGACACAACCTTGCTTGCTGAAAGTGAAGAGGACTTGAAGCACTTACTAATGAATATCAAAGACCACAGCCTTCAGTATGGATTACACCTCAACATAAAGAAAACAAAAATCCTCACAACTGCACCAATGAGCAACATCATGATAAACGGCGAAAAGATTGAAGTTGTCAAGGATTTCATTTTACTTGGATTCACAATCAACAGCCATGGAAGCAGCAGTCAAGAAATCAAAAGACGCATTGCACTGGGCAAATCTGCTGCAAAGGACCTCTTCAAAGTGTTGAAGAGCAAAGATTTCACCCTAAAGACTAAGCTGCGCCTGACCCAAGCCATGGTATTTTCAGTCACATCATATGTATGTGAAAGCTGGGCAATGAATAAGGAAGACCGAAGAAGAATTGATGCCTTTGAATTGTGGTGTTGGCAAAGAATATTGACTATACCAGGGACCGCCAAAAGAACGAACAAATCTGCCTTGGAAGAAGTACAACCAGAATGCTCCTTAGAAGCAAGGATGGTGATACTGCGTCTTACATACTTTGGACATGTTGTCAGGAGGGATCAATCTCTGGAGAAGGACATCATGCTTGGCAGAGTACAGGGTCAGCAGAAAAGAGGAAGACCCTCAAAAAGGTAGATTGACACAGTGGCTGCAACATTGAGCTCAAACGTAACAACGATTGTAAGGATGGCTCAGGACCAGGCAATGTTTCGTTCTGTCGTGCATATGGTCGCTATGAGTCAAAACCTACTCGACGGCAACTAATAACAACAACAAAATGTATCAGCAGATAGCAAATTATTCCATTAGCAATTCTATCAGTTCATTTTTCAATGTCCTCCCTCAATAAGAGCTTTTGCTTGGGCTGATTTAATTTAGTCAGTTGTAATGTATAATCTGTCACTTATCCTAAACCATATCAGCCATTTCTATGAGTGTCCACACAGTTGTGACACTCATTTTAAAATACCAGGTTTGCAATATACATGGATTAAAACTATGCATTTTCCCTCAATATCCATGGGGGATTGGTTCCAGGACCCCCAAAATACCAAAACATGTTCCTTATATAAAATAGCACAATATTTGTATATAATCTATACACAAACTCCTGTACAATTTTTAATCATCTGTAGATTACTTATAATACCTAATACAATGTAAATGCTATGTAAATAGTTGTTATAAAGTACTGTTTAGGGAATAGTAGCAAGACATGAAGCAATCAATGCTCAAACAAGTGCTGGAGAGAGAGACTGAGGATCTGTGAAATGGCAGGAAGCTACTGCAGGGTACGCCTACACATCATTTCATTTGTGAAGATTCTGGGTAGTGCTTGGCACAATATCAACAATAATAAGCTCAATGATAAACCTAGAGAGGCCTCTCTGAAGAAGTAACATTTGTACTGAGTCCTAAATAATTCGAAGTAGTAACTACGTAAAGAACATTCTAGGAAGATGAAAAAGCAACGGAAGACCCTTAAGGTTTACATTCTTAGAAGTCTAGAGAACTGATTGCCTGGGGAAAATATGTGTTAGGAGATGAGTTTGGAAATAAAGGTAGAGGCCAAGTTATGTATCACTTTTCAGTTCCTGGGAAGACATTTGAATTATTTCAACTACAATGGAAATCCATAAAAGCGCTTAAGATTTTTTGTGGAGAACACTTTGAGTTTGAATCCACCAGCCCCTCCTTGGAGACCCTATGGGGCAGTTCTATTCCACCCTATAGCATCGCTATGAGCCAGAATCAACTCAATGGCAAGGAATTTGTTTTTACTTATTAATTTATTTTTAATAGAGAACACTTAAGAAATAATTAAAAATGAAAATTCCATAGAAAAATACTGTAGAGCCTGGTGGAAGCAGTAATGAATCTTTCAAGTGTTTAAATCACTTAAAATTTTAAGCTGAGCCTTGAAACAAGAATCAGATGAGACAGGAAACCTATTAAGTAGCAATCTACTGCATTCAATGACGGTGTTGGATTTTATGTCTATATACATATATACAAACTCATAACGTTGCTGTCGAGTTGATTCTGACTCATAGTTGCCTTACAGAACAGACTAGAACTGCCCCAGAGAGTTCCCAAGGAGCACCTGGTGCATTCAAACTGCTGAACAGTTTGTGCATTCAAACAGCCATAGCACTTAACCACTACGCCCCTGGGGCCACTAGGGTTTCCATATATCTATATGTATAGTGGTCTGTTGGTATCTGCAGGGGTTTCCAGGACCCTGTTTGACAGAAAAACCTGAGGATATTCAAGCCCATTAAATAAATTGGCAGAGTATTTTGGTTTATTTGTATATCAATAGGTACATCTTCCCATATACTTTAATTCAATTCTAGATTACTTACAATTACTTACGATGCCTAATACAATGTAAATAATTGTTATGCATTACAGTATCGTTTAACTGTCAAACAAGATGTGAACCACGCTCAAACCTCATGTGCTAGAGCGGGGCTGAGGACCTGTGAAACTGTGGGAGGCTACATCGAGGAATGCCTACACATCAATTCATTTGTTTGGATTCAGCGTGGCGCTCAGAATGCGCCAATTTCAAGTTTTGCTTTTGAAACTTTCTTATTTTTTTCTTTTCCTAATACTGCTGATCTTGGTTAAAACTGTGGATGTGAAACGTGCAGATACGGCGGGCCAACTGTATATGCGTATATATATGTACATTAACTTCACATGGTAATTATATATGATGTTTGATTCTATATGTACCTATGTGCAATCTCTGTGTATATATATGTCTGTGTGTGTATATATGAGCCCTATTAGTGCAGTGGTTAAAGCACTCTGGGGCTAACAAATAAAGTTCAGCAGTTCAAACCCACCAGCCATTCTGCAGGAATATGACGTAGCAATCTGCTTTTGTAAAAATTTATAGCCTTAGAAATCATATGGGCAAGTTCTACTTAGTCCTGCAGAGTTTCTATGAGTTGGAATTGACTAGATGGCTGTCCTTTTGATTTTGGTGATTTCCTGGGAAAAAAGGAAATTCCAGAGGAATTAATTGTGCTCATGAGGAACCTACTGACAGCCAAAGAGGCTATGGTTCAAAGAGAACTAGGGGATACTGTGTGACTCAAAGTCAGTGAAGTTCTATGTCACCATGCTTATTCAATCTGTATAATGAGCAAGTTACTTGAAAAGCTGGACTATATGAAGAAGAATGTGGGAACAGGCTTGAAAGTACTCATTAACAAACTGCAATATGCAGGTTACATGACCCGGCTTCTGAAAGTGAAGAGGACCTGAAGCACTTACTGGTGACGATCAAACAGTACAGTCTTTAGTATGGATGGCACAACAACATAAAACAAAAATCCTTAAACTGGACTAATAAGCAGCAATGTGATAAACAGAGAAAAGTTGAAAGCTGTCAAGGATTTCATTCTACTTGGATCCACAGTCAATATCCGTGTAAGCAGCAGTAAAAAAATCAAACCTCATACTGCATTGGGCTAATCTGCCGAGAAAGGCCTCTTTACGGCGATGAGAAGCAAAGATGACACTTTGAGGGTACCTGCATATGTGGAAACCCGGGTGGCATAGTGATTAAACATTCAGCTGCTAACCAAAAGGCTGGCTTTTGGAATCCACCAGGCATTCCTTAGAAACCCTATGGAGCAGTTCTAATGCTCTCAAATAATTTTATAGATTAAAACAAAACAGAAACACAGAGTTTCATAATTTTTCCTACTTCATATACGTGCAAGGATTTTAACTCACTACCCGTGTTCTGGATCCCAGGTGAAGCAGTGGTTGGGAGCTATGGCTGCTAATGAAAAGGTCAGCAGTTTGAATCCGCCAGCCACTACTGGGAAAACCCACAGGGCGGTTCTACTCTGTCCTGTAGAGTCATTATGAGTCAGAATTGGCTTGACTGCAACACATTTTCAGGGGAGGGGGTTACCCATGTTCTATTTGTTGACCTGAGTTTGATCTAGGCTTTCACCACTTAAGTTTTTGTTTGACTTGGAAAATTATTTAAACCTTCAATGTAACTTTTTTATATTTGACTGAAAATAAATATGAACTTTACAGTTTATTTGAGAATTAATCTATTTTAAAGAGTAGGAGTTCTTTGGATTTAGTTTATCATATGACATTCTTATACTCTGTAATTGTGATAACATTTGTGGCTAAGGAATTTCCTTAATATTTTCCCTTATCTACAGCCTTAGGAACAAAGATATTGTGGAGACAATTAGGAAATTAATTAATCTTCAACAAACTGCTTTCACACTAAATGAAATCCAAATAAGTTTTTCTTCATTTATGCCTATTTCCAAACACTTTTCACATAACTTTTCACTCTTTCTTGAGTGTGGTCTAAGTCAATTGTTGTTATCGTTGGCGTTAGCTGCCATTAAGTCACAGCCCGAGTAAAGGCAAATCCATGTGTTACAGAGTGGAGCTGGGCTCCATAGGGTTTTAATCTTTACAGAAGCAGATAGCCAGGCCTTATCTGCAGAGCCACTGGATGGATTCAATCTGCCAACCTTTCCTCTAGCAGCTGATTACAAACCACTTAAGCTCTCTAGGTTTCTTCTTAAATAAATTAAACACTGCCTATCCAATTATTTTGAATCTTTTGCATGCTTTACAATCATTTATGGCTTAATGTAGAAATGATGCATTCAGATTCACTTACTGTCAGGTGGTGTCAGAAAAATATTTTTAAAAACCTCCCTTGGACAATATCTCATTCAGGATGGAGAAGTAAAGGTCTATATTTAGGGACTCAATACTTTTATTATTGTTTGACTTTAAGTTGTGGTAATAATAAAAGAACTGCAAACACATAACACAACTGCCTTTACTGTATACTCACAACTATTGCTTTTGATTCAGAAAATTTATAAAGCAAAATTTACTAGCTTTACTAGCACAGATCAATTAAGCAGGAAATAACAAATGTTGGAGAGGCTACAGGGAGATTGGAACTATTATGCACTACTGGTAGGAATACAAAATGATACAACCATTTTGGAAAATGATGACGCTTCCTTAGAAAGCTAGGAATAGAAATACCATATGACCTAGTAATCCTACTCCTAGGAATATATCCTAGAGAAATAAGGGTCCTCACATGAATAGATATATGTACACCCATGTTCATTGCAGCATTATTCACAACAGCAAACAGACGGATTCAAACTAGATGTCCAACAACAGATACATGGATAAACTGTGCTACATACACACAATGGAGTATTATGCAATGTTAAACAACAATGATGAATCTATGAAGCCTCTCATAACATGGATGAACCTGGAGGGCATTATGCTGAGTGAAATAAGTCAATCACAAAAGGACAAACATTGTTTGAGACCACTGCTGTAAATACTTATGAAAAGGTTTACATACAAAAAGAAAGCATCTTTGATAGTTACGAGGGAGAGGAGAGGTGGGGATGGAAAAACACTTAATAGACAATAGATAAGTGGTAACCTTTGTGAAGTGTAAGACAGTACACAATACTGAGGAAGCTAGAACACCCTGTACAAGGCAAGGTCATGGTAGCTCCATAGACATATCCAATCTCCCTGAGGGACCTAATTTCTGGACTGAGGGCTGCGGGAACCATGATCTCAGAGAATATCTAGCTCAACTGGCATAACATGGTTTATAAGGAATATGTTCTACATTTTACTTTGGTGAGTAGGGTCTGGGGTCTTAAAATCCTGTGAGCGGCCATCTAGGATACTCCACTGGTCTAACCCCTTTGGGAGCAAGGAAGAATGAAGAAAACTAACGACATAAGGGAAAGATTAGTCCAAAAGACTAAGGGACCACAATTACCACAGCTTCCACCAGACTGAGTCTAGAACAATGAGATGGTGCCTGACTACCACCACTGACTGCCACGACAGGGATCACAAAAGAGGGTCCCATACAGAGATGGAGAAAAATGTGGAACAACGTTTTAACTCAAAAAGAAAGACCAGACTTGGTGGCCTGACAGATACTGGAGAAACCCTGAGAATATGGCTCGGGGACACACTTTCAGCTCAGTAATGCGGTCACCCTTGAGGTTCACCCTTCAGCCAAAGATTGCACAGGCCCATGGAACAAAAGAAGAATAAAGGGTGCACCAGCCCTGGGGCAGGGACTGGAAGGCAGGAAGGAACAGGAAAGCTGGTAATAGGGAACCCAGGGTTGAGTAGGGAGAGTGATGACATGACTTGGGGTTGTTATCAATGTCATAGCACAATGTGTGTACTAACTGTTTGATGAGAAACTCGTTTGTTCTGTAAACCTTCATCTAAAGTACAATTAAAATAAAAGTGAGGGGGAAATCAACGCATTATGAAAGTAACAGAAGCTTTGGGAATTTGCCACATCCAGAGAAGCTTCCCAAGTTTTAATCAAGTGAAAACTCCAAATGGAAAGGCAAGAGCGTTAAATAAATATGTTTATCTATACAAGAGACAAAATAAATAATAAGACAGAGGAAGAAAGATCTCCAAAAATGCAATAATGGGGCATTTACAAGGACCAAGTATGTGATATTTTCAAGGAATAAATACAATAATTAAATAACTCAAAAAATACTACATTAAGTTTCAAAGAAATAAGCACAAAGTAACCTTATCAAATATAGGTTGAATATTGATGTTAATGAAGATATACCAACAGAAACGAGGGAGGGAGGAGCATATTAGGAATAGGTTTATTTTGTTAAGGCTGTATGTTAACTGTTGCTCATATTTTAAACATTGCTGCAATTGTAAGTGGTTTAATGCTGAAGATTATTCAAAAGTGGCTGTAGCAGAATAACGACAGGGAACTGCCAGACATTCAGGCCAGTTTCAGAAGAGGGTGTGGAGCCAGGGATATCATTGCTGATGATAGATGGATCCTGGCCGAAAGCAGAGAATGCCAGAAGGATGTTTACCTGAATTTTATTGACTATGCAAAGGCATTCGACTGTGTGGACCATAACAAATTATGGATAACATTGCAAAGAATGGGAATTCCAGAACACTTAATTGTATTTATGAGGAACCTTTACATAGATCAAGATGCAGTTGTTCAGATGGAACAAGGGGATACTGATTGGTTTAAAGTCAGAAAAGTTGTCCGTCAGGGTTGTATCGTTTCACCATACCCATTCAATCTACATGCAGAGCAAATAATCCAAGAAGCTGGACTGTACAAACACGGGGGTATAGGATTGGAGGAAGACTCATTAACAACCTGCATTATGCAGCTGATACAATCTTGTTTGCTGAAAGTGAAAAGGACTTGAAGGGCTTACTAATGAAGATCAAAGACCACAGCCTTCGGTATGGATTGAACCTCAACATAAAGAAAAGAAAAAAATCCTCACAAGTGTACCAAAGAGTAACATCATGATAAATGGAGAAAAGATTGATGCTGTCAAGGATTTCATTTTACTTGGATCCGCAATCAACAGCCATGGAAGCAGCAGTCACAAAATCAAACAATGCATTGCATTGGGTAAATCTACTGCAAAGGACCTCTTTAAAGTGTTGAAAAGCAAAGATATTACCTTGAAGGATAAGGTGCACCTGACCCAAGCTATGTGTTTTTCTTTGCATCATATGCATGTGAAAGCTGGACAGTGAATAAGGAAGACTGAAGAAGAATTGATGCCTTTGAATTGTGGTGTTGGTGAAAAATATTGAATAAACCATGGACTGCCATAAGAACGAACAAATCTGTCTTGGAAGAAGTACAGCCAGAATGATCCTTAGAAGCAAGGATGGTGAGACTGAGTTTTACATACTTTAGACATGTTGTCAGGAGGGATCAATCCCTGGAGAAGGATATCATGCTTGGCAAAGCACAGGGTCAGCGGAAAAGAGGAAGACCCTCAACGAGGTGGATTGACACAGTGGGTGCAGCAACAAGCTCAAGCATAACAACAATTGTGAGGGTGGTGCAGGACCGGGCAGTGTTTTGTTCTGTTGTGCATGGGGTCGCAATTGCACCTAACAACAACAACATGGTCTATTCTGGAAAATAATCCATATGCGCTGGAAAAGAATGTGCATTGTTCCGATCCTGGGTGGAGTGTTCTATATATGCCCGTTAGGTCCAATTGGTTTACTGTTTTATTTAAGTTCTTAGTGTCCTTAATGATCTTCTTTCAGATGTTCTGTCTATAATCAACCCTTCTATTATTGTGGAGTGGCCTATTTTCCTTTTCCAATCAGTCAGTATTTGTTTCATGTGTATTGGTGTATTGCTATTAACTATATATATATTTATAATTGTTATGTCTTCTTGTTGAACTGACCCTTTCATTATTTTGTAATATAATTTTGTCCACATGCTAGGACAAAATAAGTCTCAACAAATTTTAGCAAAAAATTGAAATCATACAAAGCATCTCCTCTGGCTATAACAATATGAAGCTAGAAAACAACAACAGAAAAAGGGAGAGTGAAAAAAAAAGTGAAAACTAAATAATACAGTACTAAAAATTATTGGGCCATAGAAGAAATCATAAATGAAATTACAAAATTCCTAGAATCAAATGAAAATAAAAGCACAATATATCAAAATTTTTGTTATGCAACAAAAACCGTACTTCGCAGGAAATTCATACCAATAAATTCCTATATTTAAATAAAAAGAAAGGTCCAAAATCATTAACTTAAATGGACAACTTTAACAAATGGAAAAGAGAAAGCAAATGAAGCCTAAAGCTAAGAGGAAAAAAAAAAAAAAAAAAAAACACCAGGAATAATAAAGATCACAGCAGAAATAAACTAAATAGAAGATAGAAAGAATAATAATAAAAAAAAAACAAAACAGAAATCGTTTCTTGAAAGGATCAATAAAATAGAAAAAAACACTAGCTAGGTTGAAAAGGGGGTAAAACAACAAACAAACGGAAGAGAGAAGGTAGAAAAACCAAATTCAAAAATGAAATTGATACATAGCAATCTATCCCACAGAAATGAAGATGATCCTAAGTGGTATGAGAAATTGTAGCCCAACAAATTTGAAAACCTAGATGATATGGACAAATTCCTAGAAACACACTACCAACACAAACTAACACAAACAGAAGTAGAATATTTACAGAATCCGATTACAAAGGAAGAGGTTGAAGACATCATCAAAACACTACCAACAACAGCAAAAAGAGGAGGACCAGATGGCTACACTGGATAATTCTACCAAATATTCAGAGCAGAGTTAACACCAATCCTATTCAATCACCTCGAAAACACAAAAGAGAGGGATACATCAAGCCCTTTCTATGAAGCCAGCATAATGCTGATGCCTAAACCAGGCAAAGACATTATGACAAAAAGAAAATTACAAACCAATATCCCTTATGAACATAGATGCCAACATTTTCAATTAAATGCTAACCAACAGACTTCAGCCACATATAAAACAATCATATACCATAATCAAGTGGATTCATACCAAGATTACAAGGGTGATTCAAATTTAGAAAATCGTTTAATCCATTACATAAATAAAAGAATGACATGATCCTATCAGTTGATGCAGAAAATGCATTCAATAAAATTCAGCACCGTCTCCGGATAAAAACCCTCAGTAAAATAAATATAGAAGGGAAATTTCTCAATATAATTAAGAGCATTTATGCAAAACCAATAGTTGACATTACACTCAACTGAGAAAGGCTGAGAGCCTTCTCTTTCAGAACAGGACCAAGACAAAGATGCCCATTATCACTGCTCGTATTCAACAATGAACTGGAAGTACTAGCCATAGAAAAAGAATACAAAGAGAAATAAAAGGTATCCAGGTCAGAAAGGAAGATTGAAAGCTATCTATATTTGCAGATGATATGATCCTATACATAGAAAACTATTCCACGATAAAACTGCCACAACTAATGGGAGAATTTAGCAACTTCTCAGGATACAAGATCAACACATAAAAATCAGTTGCTTTCCTCTACACTAACAAAGATGGCTCCAGAAAAGAAATCGAGCAAACAATTCCATTTGCAATAAACCCCAAGATGACAAATTACCTAGTAATTAACCTAACCAGGGACATAAAAGACTTATACAATGAAAATTATAAAACACTACTACAAGAGACTAAAAGAAACTTACAAAAATGGAAATACACCCAGTGCTAATGTAATGTTAGATTTAATATAGTGGAAATGTCAATTCTATCAAAAGCAATCTTCAGATATGTTGCAAACCCAATTTAAACCCCAACAACATTTTTTTACTGAAATAGGAAAACTAATGACCAACATCATACGGAAAGAAAAGAAACCCCTGATGGACAAAGCAATATCGAAAAGAAAGAACAAAGCAGGAGGTCTCACACTTCTCAATATTAAAACACATTTTGCAGCCACTATAATCAAAACAGCGTAGTATGTATTCAATGATAGAAACATAGAGCAGTGGAATAGAACTGAGAACTTAGAATTAAACTCAGCCATCTACAGAAAACTGACTTTCAACAAGGGGAGAAAATCAATTCAGTGGGGCAGAAACAATCTCCTTAATAAATGGTGCTGACAAACCTGCATATTCACCTGCAGAAAACTGGAAATGGATGCATACTTCACACCATACACAAAAAACTAGCTCAAAATGGGTCAAAGACCTAAATGATAACCTTATAATTATGAAATTTTGTGGAAGAACACATAGGTGGAAAACTGTGGGACCTAAGCTTTTGTAAAAACGGAATAACAAACATAACAAATGCACACACACACACAACTAACAAAATAAACAAATGGTACCTCATAAAAATTAAAAACATGTACTTTATTAAAAAAGTGAATAGAAAGCTGACAGATGGCAAAAAAAAAAAAAAAAAAACTTCAGAAATGACTTTTCTGATAAGGGTTTAACTTCTAAAATCTGTAGAAAGTTGCAACAAGTCATCCACAGAAAGACAAGCAACACATTCACAAATTAGGCAAAGGAGATGAGCAGAAGGTTCACCAGAGAGTTCACCCAAGCAGGTAAAAAACATGAGAGAAGATATTCACATTATATGTTAGAGACATGCAACTCAAAAGTGCAGTGAGATAAGATTTTCTCCAACTAAAATGGTGCTGATTGAAAAAAAAAAAAAATGGGAAACAAGCAACAAATATTGGAACTCACAGGGAAATTGGAACCCATATCCATAGCTGATGGGAATGTAAACTGGTACACTCACTATGGAAAATGGTATGGCACTTTCTCAAAAATGTAGAAATAGAGCTACCCTATGATCCAGGAATCCCACTCCTAGGAACATACCCTACACCCTTTGCAGTGTAGTCTCTTCCAACACAAAGCTACACAATGAGACAGAGTAGAACTGCCCCATAAGGTTTCTAAGGAAAGGCTGATGAATTCCAACTGCTAGCTTTTTCATTAGCAGCTGAGCTCTTAACTACCACACTGCCAGGGCTCCAGGTATATACCCTGGAGACCTAAAATGATGACGTGAACAGATATATGCACACCTATGTTCACTGCTGCTTTATTTGCAATAGCAAATAAATGGAAACAACCGAAGTGCCCATGAACAGATGAATGGATAAGCAAATTTTAGTACATACAAACAATGGAATACTGTACAACCATAGAGAAAAAAAAGATGAGACCACAAAACATAATATAACATGGATGGACCTAGAGGGCATAATGCTAAGTGAGCACAGTCAAGCATATAAGGACAAATATTGTATGATTTTTTGGGTTTTTGTACCTCTTTTATAAGAACACAAGAATAAATATATTCTCATTGATGTTCATTGGTGGTAACCAGGGGTGGATGGTAAGTATTTCTTAGATTAAAGAGAATTGCAAATTATTTTTGGTGATGGGAAAACTGATACCAAATGTTGATGTAGTGAGCACAACACAACCAAATTAGAAACAAATGTTTGAGCACATATGGAGGGGAATAGTCATATTGGTATACGGGTAGGTACAAGTGTGCACGTAGGTGAGAGAAGACAGAAGAATCTATTAAAAAAAAAAAAAAAAGGTTGTCTTCAAGTCGCTTCTGACACAGAGTGACCTGATAGGACAGAGTAGAACTGTCCTATAAGGTTTCCAAGGAAAGGCTAATGAATTATAGCTGCCAACCTTTTGGTTAGCAGTCTGAGCTTTTAACTGTTGCTCCACCAGGGCTCCAGAGGTATGCATAAGTCCAAATATGTGAGTATAGGCACATATATTCTTTGGAGAATACAAATACAGATACTCCATAGCTATAACCAAACTCCTTCCCAGACTGGTTTTCTGGATTTTAAATGCTTAGGACCGTAGTCTCACAGGACAACTCAGTAAACTGGTATAACATAGTTCACAACAATCATGATCTGCATCCTAGTGAAGGGAGTAGTATCTGCGGTCTTAACAAAAGCTTGCAAGCAATATTATAAGGCATGATTAAGAGTCTGTACGCACCAGGAGTAAGAAAGTAACCAAAGCCTCAGAGAAGAAACAAGTCTATATGGGCCACAACCTCAACTATCCCAATACCAGAAGTATTAAATGGTTCTTGGGTCACAATCGATGGTTTTGGATAGAATGAGATTAAAATGTGGTGCAGAACTCTATTCTTATTTAGAAAAAAAAAAGAAAAAGTCAGGCAAACTGAAACAGTAGAGAATGGACTCTCTGAGATTGTCACCCTAAGACACCCTTTCAACCTAGATTCGAGCCTATCCCCTGAGATTAGCTTTTAGCAAAAAAAAGTACAGTGACACACACAATAAAAGATGTTACTTGTAAGATTGGTGCTCTGTTTAAAAACCACCAGTATGAGACCACAAGTTTAACAATTACACAGAAGCAAAGATGTGAAGATAAAGGGGCAGGGAAAGTAGACTACTGGAAATGGAACTAACAGAACACAAAAACAATGTTGACATATTATTGTGATAAATGTAACTAATGTCACTGAACAATTTGTGTGGAAATTGTCAAATAGAAACCTAACTTGCTGTGTAAAATTTCGCCAAAAACCCAATAAAGTATTATTTAAAATATATATATATTGCAAATCAATGAAAAATAATTAAACACCCATGTAACTCCCAAGTAGATTGATTCGTAGAACATAACTAGCACTGTAGAAGTCAATTACCAATCCTTTCCATATCTCCCAAGCCTCATATCCCAGCAATAACTACAAGGTTGACTTTTATCATAACCATGCTCAAGCTTTTCTTGGGAAGTCCCAAATCCCTGGGTCAGGCAACAGGGCACGAAGAACCCAAGACCCACATGTCAGATGGCAGGCTGCTGGCTCACAGCTGTGAAGGCCAACAATCAAGATCAGTAAGTGAGATGGCAGACTGCTGGCCCCAGTCCCAAGAACTGGAGATCAGGTGATGATGAGCCAAATACTGGATCTAGGGCAGAGCTAAAGCCAGTGAGCTTTGCCAGAAAGTCAACATATATTGGATACAGGTCACAACCCAAGAAAACTCCCTTTTAAATGATTGGCTACTCACAACAGATCCCATCATGGAGATGATCACGTTGTATCAGATCTCGTCATGGTGGTGATTACATCATTCTGTGACTGCCAAAGCACATCTTAGCTGCCAAGTCACGGACAATAGTGGCCCAGCCACACTGACATACAGTCTTAGAGACAACACTACCTAAGTGTTACTAAGATTTGAAGTCTTGAAGGGGAAGTATTTTATGACAATAATCCAACAATTGACAATTGTTCTGGAATCTTGCCTCTAACCTAAGCTGGAATTCTATCAGAATCTTATTTTCTGCTAAGTGAGATTTAATAGGATTCTCAACTGAATAGTGGGTTTGCAGGGGGAATCAAGCAGGGAAAAGAAGAAAGAATGCTGTAAGGAAAAGAAAAAGTTCCCCTGTTGGGATTAACCTTGGGTGGGGGGGAACGTTTGAACTAAATTCAGTATATTCAACAGCCAATCCTCAGTTTGCCCAGGTAGTCCTGAAGAAATTACTTATATATTATATAATTTGTAGGTAAAAATATTCTTTGTTGTCAGAACATTTATTATAACTCTTACGGTGGCCAGCTCCAGAACTTGGATCAAGGCACCCATTTCAGAGGAGAAAATAAGCAAAAAACTTCAAGAAAATGTGACAGGAGTTCAGCCTAACAGGAACAGAGGGTCCATATGATGCAGTCACAATAGATAAGAGGAGAATTGGTTTGTGTCACTTTTGGATGGCCTCCAATGGCATTGCTCAGTTAAGGGCAATCAGGACCCTACTGAAGTCTAAGAAAAAAGAACTTCTGCACACTCTATTCCATTGAGAGGCTGCAGAGGAAGAGTATTCTGGGTAGATAAATAAATAAACCAAATCAGAGCGTGCCAAAGACATTTGTTTAATTAGAAATTTAACTGTGTCAGATGGAAGAGATCTCAGGGGAAGGGATAACTATTTTGTACATAGAGACCATTCCATGTTCAAAGTGAACAGACTGTTTTAAAGGTGTATTGAATACCATTGATGAAAGAAGTTATTTCAGCCAAAGCAATTCGAACACTTAAATATACAAACCCTCTTCAGTGAGGAAGAAATAAGATTATCACAGACAAACCCAAACCCAAACCAACTACTGCCAAGTGCATTCTGACCAACAGCGACCCTTCAGGACAGAGTAGAACTGCCCCATCCAGTTTCCAAGGCTGTCAACCTTTAAGGAAGCTGACGGCCACAACTTTCTCCCATGGAGAAGATGGTGGATCCTAACTGCAGACCTTTTGGATAGCAGCCGAGCACTTTAACCACTGAGCCACCAAGCCTATTTTTCAAACTAAGAAAGGTAAATATGAAATGTTTTATATTAATATTTGACTTCAGGTCATAGTATTAGAATCAATAATTAATATAAAGTATCAAAAGTGCTATTTTATTAAAGCATCTCCTATTTCTATTAAATATAACTTACTTTGAGTTTAAATAGCAACATTAAATTACATTGCAACACTGAAAATTTGGAAAGCGCTCTTTTTTAAGAATACTAAATATTCTAGGAAAACATTTTTAGCAAAGACTTTGTGGCAAATTAGAATCATATTTGTGTATTTTGGCTCTGATGATATTTCAATATTTTAAAGTAAAATAATCCATGAAATAAATTTACAAACATTAAGAAGTCCAAGAAACATTTATCTTAAAGAAAATATTTTTATGTTACATAATTCATAAAATAAAGTTTTAAGTTCATATTATTAAAATTAATTTCAGGGTTTATGTTTTTAACTTCTATCAAAAATACAAATGTAGCTGAGCTTTAGGTAGGTTGGGGATATTGACAGTGATAAATATATATTTGAATCAGAATATTGTGAACCAAAGTCAAACCTATTCCCTGCGAGTATAATCTGACTCATAACGACAACATAGGATAGTGTAGAACTGTCTCACAGGGTTTCCACGGCTATATATCTTTATGGAGACAGACCGCCACATCTTCCTCACACACAGTGGCTGTGTGGGTTTGAAGCACCTACGTTTTGATTAGCAGCCCAGCATTTAACCCCTGTGCCACCAGGACCCCTTCAGAATATGATTACATATCCCTTAATCATTTGGATTTTTTCCAGGGAACAGATACTTAGATTTGAAATTTATATATATATATATACACACACACATATGATAACATTAAGTTATATTTTACTTGAAGCAATAAGAAATTAAACATTTTCAAGAAAGAAGAGTCATATAGTTTCAGGAGAACACACAGTAAATCTCTGCACTTTTTACCCTGTTCTCTTGAGAAAAACATAGACAAACCTTACCTATTTAATGTTATACATGGATAATTTCTTCACCAAAAAAGTTGAGTGTGTAAAATTAGAAATTCTATTTCATCTAGCGCTCAAAGTCATTTTATTCAATTAACAAGAATTTAATTATTTTTTTTATTAAATGCTGTCATTCATAAAGTAATGAATAAAGCTTTGGCTCTTTTGCTCTCTTGTGAGTCTGAATTATTTTCTCCCTCTTAAGAGGGATGCTTTCATTTTAATAATATCTAATCCTTTGTTTCAGTTCAGAAACAAATCCTGAGTAACATATTAGATGTACATCCATTTTTTTTTATATTGATTTAAAGTAGGAAAATATTCACAGCCTTTAGCTCTCAGATCATTTAGTACCAGTAAAAAAAAAAAAAAAAATGCATACAAAGGCTATTACCCTAATTGCAATTCTAAGGACTGAACAGTGATGGGCACTATAGGTGTTAGAGCCCATAAAGTAGAAGTAAGGATATAAACCCAAATATTGACAGAATTCATGGTGAAATAGCAACTTGAGAGTTGAATGTTTTTTGGAGTTTTGTTACACTTCGATAATTGCTTTTAAGATCTCACTATACTCCCACAAAAATCCAGTGATACAAAGAAAAATAGGGAGTATTCCTCATGTGCTATAGCATACTGAGTAAAATTCAGAAGAATAAATGAGAATTAGTTTTAATACTAATAAATGGGTGATGATAATAAGTAACTTTAATAACAATAAAATAACAATAATAATAAACTTTACAAATGTCAGGGTTTCTTCAAGGTTTTTTTTACTTACATTAAATGATTTACCCCGCGTAACAACACTAAATGTTGGTATAGTCGCTAGCCATTTAACAGCTGAGCAAACCGTGGCACTGGAAGGTTAACTTTCACAAAGTCATCACACAGGTAGCTGTTGTTGGAGCTATAATTCGGCTCTACTCCATCTGGAAGTACTGTTTTTAACCATGGGCATATGCCCTGGTGCACAGTGGTTAAGCACTCCACTGCTAACCAAAAGGCCAGTGATTCAAACCAAACTGTTTTTTCTTGGAATGCAAACATGATAGTCTGCTTCCCTAAAAATTTACAGCCTTGGAAACAGTAGCGGGCAGTTCTAGTCTGTCCTATTCGGTCACTATGACTCGGGATTGACTCCTCAGCAATGGGCTTGGGAATTTTTAACCTTGGCACAATACTCTTGCTTTGATTAGCAAACATTAGGACGGAGAGATGAAAAGCAGGGTGAGGCAAGAGGCACTTTGACTTTTACAATATTTAAGGAGGCCCTCGCTTTCAGGATTGTGCAACTGCAAGGATAGCCCTGAATGCCTCCTTAAATTTTGCACCTCAGGAGCTTCACTGACTAGTCCTTGTCCTGATCCTGATGAAGGGAATGGTTGGAAAAATAATTGCCAATAAAAGCACTGACAACCACTTCATCAAATACCTATTTTACTAGGCAATTTGTTAAATCCTAGGGCTACAGGCTTAAAGAACTACAGTTCTAATTATAGAACAGTAACTAATAAGTAAACAATTTAAAATTGGTAAGTAGGTGGAAAATTAAATTATCACATTTAAGTCTTACAAAGAAGTACACCTTAGACTTTAAATAATTGCTTAATATCACAAAGATAATAAATCATGAAGAGTCAAACTCAAGTCTATTAAAAAAAAGATACTGACTTGCAGTCACAGGAAAAAAAAAAAAGCTGTGTACAATTGGCCAGATTACTCATACTGAGTCTCAATATCTTTATATAAAAGAAAAGTCGGTGCAGAAAGTTATCTAAAGTGCTATTTTTTAAGTAACAACCAAAATTATAACGGGTGCACACAGCACGGTGGGTATAACAGCCAAAACCTTTCCTCCTCCTAACCCACGCATATATGCACAGGTAACAGAAACCCTCCATGCTACCGCTGTTTTTCCAGGGTGACTACATTTATTGTTTATGTCTGAATCAGTGTTCCCAGGCTAACTTCCCTGAATAAAATCCTCTTATCTTACCTACTTAACAACCTACCAAAGATATTTGTTTTATTCCCCTATGTAAAATGAAATATTGAGAGAATTTGCATTTTTCTTTCTAAAGCACCTAATATGAACTATATAATAAGAACCTCTATTTGTAAAATGTCAAGTCATGGAAGAACGAAGCTGTGAAATAGGCAGTTAAAAATATATGTGAAAACACAGTTTATAATAGAGTGTTTGAGAAGTTTGACTGAGAAAATGCACAGAGAAGTACAACAGGATTGCCAAGACCTGTAATTAACTTGAAGTGAGATTAGACCGCAAAGCTGAGTGTCCATCTCCAGTAGTTGCCAATTGCTCCAGTGCCTGTGCTGAGTCAGGTATTGCTTGATTTATTCCGGATTGTGCTTGGAAAGTATAGTAAAATGATCTTAAATTTGAGGGGACTGTTTACTGTGATTTAATAGGAGGTCATGGGACATATGTAAATAGTGTCATTCTTAAAGTGTAAACAATAGCAGTGATCATAAAATACAATGCACACACCTCAATACAGTTTAGGGAAGAGGCAGAGACAGAGGAAGGTACAGGAAGTGCAAATGTTAATTTACCTTTTCCACAGATGAATCATCAAGAAAAACCTCCAGAAGACAACCTAACAGAACTGATGGCATTTGTTCTCTTGGGCTTTGCTGACATGCCCCAACTCCAGTGGTTTCTTTTTGGATTGTTTTTAATCATCTATATTATTATCCTAATGAGCAATGGCACCATATTTCTAATAACAAAAATGGATCCTGCTCTCCAGAGCCCTATGTATTTTTTCCTAGCAAATTTTTCCTTCTTGGAAATCTGCTATGTATCGGCTACTCTTCCCAGAATGCTGATGAATCTAGGAACCCAGAGACGAAGAATTTCCTTAGTTGCCTGTGCTACACAGATGTGCTTTGTCCTCATGTTTGGAGCCACAGAATGTTTGCTCCTGGCAGTGATGGCCTATGACCGCTATGTGGCCATTTGTAACCCTCTGCACTATCCTCTAGTCTTGAACCACAGAATCTGCATTCAATTGGTGACTGGCTCCTGGACCGCTGGAATCCCAGTTCAGATAGGGCAGACATATCAGATTTTCTCTCTGCCTTTTTGTGGATCTAACCAAATCAACCACTTCTTCTGTGATATTCCCCCAATACTCAAGCTGGCTTGTGGGGACACCTTTGTAAACGAGATGTTGGTCTACATAGTTGCTGTGTCACTTGTCATGGTTCCCTTTCTGATGATACTTGGCTCCTACAGTAAAATCATCTCCATCATCCTGAAGTTACCATCAGCCAAAAGTCGAGCCAAAGCCTTCTCAACTTGCTCATCTCATCTTACGGTTGTGGTGTTATTCTTTGGATCAGGCATTACTACATACTTAAGACCCAACACCAGACACTCAGAAAGAGCTGACAAAGTTCTATCTCTTTTCTACACTATCCTAATTCCTATGTTTAATCCCATAATATATAGTCTAAGGAACAAGGATGTCATAACAGCACTGAGAAAACTACAATGTAAATAATTCATTTTATTAAATGTATAAGAATTGCTTTCTTACATATTTTTAACCAAATTTCAACAGATGTATACTTTTAATTATGATTTATGTTATGGATTGATTAAGTCCCTTAAAAATGTGTGTCAACTTGTCTAGGCCATGATTCCCAACATTGTGTGACTGCCCACCATTTTGTAAAATGATTTGGAAGGGTCTACAAGGCAATGGGTTTGGTTTGGTGATTTTCCTATGTGTAGTAAATTCTACATCGATGACGTTAATGAGGCAGGGTTAGAGGTAGTTATTTTCATGATGCAGGACTCAATCTACAACATTAGGTTTTATTTTGAGTCAATTCTTTTGAGATATAAAAGAGAGAAACCAACAGAGAGACAGGGGGCTTCCTACCACCAAGAATGATGAACCAGAATGGGAGTGTGTTCTTTGGCCCAGTTTCCCTGAGCTGAGAAGCTCCTAGACCAGGGGAAGATTGATGAAAAGGACCTTCCTCCCAAGCCAACAAAAAGAAAAGCTTCCCCTAGAGCTGTCACCTTGAATTTGGAATTCTAGTCCCCTAGACTGTGAGAATAAATTTACCTTTGTTAACCAACATACTTGTGGTATTTCTATTAGAGCAGCACCAGATTACTAAGACACTTTGTCTCTCCATACAATTATTTCCAAATTTAAAATCATTTTTAATATTGTCAGAACTTTCTGCTCAAATTATATAAGTGATATATGTATCAGCAGATGGTAAATCATTTCTGTAGTAATTATATAATTTTGTTGTGCAATGTGCAGTGTGTTCAATAGAACTTTTACTTGGGCTGATTTAATTTAGTCAGTTTATGTCATTTAGTTTAAACCAAGTCATTCACTTCTAGTGTGTCCTAGCAGTTGTGAAGCCCATTTTAAAAACCAAGTTTGCAATATGCATTAATTAAATACTCACAGGGGATTGGTTCCAGTACCTCCATGAATATCAAAATCCATGAATGCTCAACTTCATTTTATAAAGTGGTGCAATATTTGTATTAAACCAATGTACAACCTTCTGTATACTTTGAATCATCTCTATATTACTTGTAATACCTACTACAATGTAAATGCTACGTGAATAGGCATTATACAGTACTGTATTGCTTAGGGAATAATGACAAGAGGCAAACAATGCTCAAACATAAGTGCTGGAGGGAGACTGAGCATCTCTGAAATGGAGGGAGGCTACATCAGGGAATGTCTACAAATAATTTCATTCTAGTTTTGCTTTTCAGAACTTTCTTTTTTTTGTTTTTATGAATACTTTCAATCTCAGTTAGTTGAATCTCTGAAGGTGGGACCTGAGAAACAGAATGCCAACTGCGTCTATCTATCTATTGATCTATCTGTCTGTCTGTCTATCTCTATTTATCTATCAACTATCTGTCTATCTATCATCTGTTTATCTATCTATCTATCTATCTATCTATCTATCTATCTATCTATCTATCTATCTATCTATCTATCTATCTATCTATCTATCTATCTTCATCATTGTCATCTATCTAGCATCTATCTATCTATCTATCTATCTATCTATCTAGCATCTATCTATCTATATATACACACACACACAAGCATATATATATATATATATATATATATATATTTTTTTTACTTGGATCCACAATTAGCACGTGTGGAAGCAGCACTAAAGAAATCAAACGGCATATTGCGTTGGCCAAATGTACTGCAAAAGAGCTCTTTTTAAGGCATTGGGAAGGAAAGATGACACTGTGAGGGCCCCAATTTATGTATTGTGTGTATTTATATATGTATGTGTGTGTATACATATATATATGTATATATGCTTATATATAAAAACTGTTAATGCTGTCACATTATTTTATACATTAAAAAAAAAAAAACCCAAGATACAAAGAGTTAGCATAACTTTTCCTCCTTCACACACATGCAAGGATCGTAACTGACTATGCATATTCTGGATCCCTGGTGGCACAGTGATTAGGAGTTATGGCTGCTAAACAAATGGTCAACAGTTCAAAATCCACCAACTGCTCCTTGATAAACCTATGCGGCAATTTTACTTAGTCCCATACGGTCACTACGAGTTGGAAATGAATGGACAGAAGGAGTTTGGTTTTTTGGTTTTTACACATGTTCTGTTTCTAGGCCTGGGTTTGAGTTAGGTCTTGACCACTTCAGTTTTTGTTTGACTTGGAAAATTATTTAATCATTTAAAGTCACTTTTTACATTTGATATATATGTATGGGAACCTTGCAGAGTTTTGTGAAAATGAATATCTTGTAAAGAGCACACATACCACTGATTTAGTTTATAATTGTGATCACATTTGTAATTGAGGCATTTCCTTAATAACTTCCCTTATTTTCAGGCTTAGGAACAAAGATATCGTGGAGACAATTTGAAAGTTAATTAAACATGACAAACTGCTTTGGCACCCAATATAATCCAAATAGGTATTTCTTCATTTCTGCCCTACTTTCAAAAACTTGTCATAAGTTTTGTTCACTCTTTTTTGATTGTGGTCTCAGTCAGCTGCTGCTGTTTTGGTATCAGTTGTCATCAGGTCAGAGCAGGACTCACGGCAAAGCCATGTGTTGTAGAGCAGGACTGTGCTCTATAAGGTTTATTCAGTGGTGATCTTTACAGAAGCAGATAGCCAGGCCTTTCTTCTGCAGAGCCACTGGGTGGGTTCAATCTGCCAACCTTTACATTAGCAGCTGATTGCGAACTGCTTGTGCTATCCATGGTCCCTCTTAAATCAATTCAACTTTGCCTGTTCCATGATTTTCAATCTTTTGCATGCTTTACAATCATCTCTGAGTTAATATAGAAATGATGCATTCTGATTCATTTGCTCTCAGGTGGTGTCAGAAAAATGCATATTAAAAACTTCCTATCGGGCACTATCTCAATCAGAATGGAGCAGTAGAAGTCTATATTTAGGGACTCAATACTGATATCATTGCTTGACTTTAACTTGTGCTTAATAATAAAAGACCTGCAAACACTTATCATAACTGCCTTTTTTGTATCCTCACAACTAACTCTTTGTGTGTGAGTGTGTTTTTTAGGTGACATTTACAGCTCAAGTTAATTTCTCATACAAAAATGTATACCCATAGTGTTTTGTGACATTAATTGAAATCCCCATAATATGACAGCACACTCCTCCCTTCCAACCCAGGTTCCCTGTGTCCATCTAATCAGTTCCTGTCCCTTCCTGCTTTCTCATCCTACTTTTGGACAGAAGCTGCCCATTTGGTCTCGTCTATCTGATTGAACTAAGAAGCACATTCCTCACTTGTATACTTTTTGTTTTATACTCCTGTCTAATCTTTGTCTGAAGAGTGGGTTTTGGTAATGGTTTCAGTTCTGGTTTAACAGAGCATCTGGAGACCATAGTTTCAGGGTTCCTCCAGTCTCAGTCAGAACCTAGAGCCTGGTCTTTTTACATGAATTTGAGTTCTGTTCTACGTTTTTCTCCTGCTCTGTCTGGGACTCTCTGTTGCGTTCCCTGTCAGGGCGGTCATCCGTGGTAGCCGGGCACCATTTAGTTCTTCTGGTCTCAGGCTGGTGAAATTTGGGTTTATGTGGTCCTTTAGTCCTTTAGGATAATATTTTCCCTGTGTCTTTGGTATTCTTCATTCTCCTTTGCTCCAAGTGGAATGGGACCATCTGATGTATCTCACAAGTTTTAAGTTCCCAGATGGCACTCATCAAAGTGGGATGTAGAACATTTTCTTAATAAACTCTGTTATGCCAATTGACCTACGTGTCCCCCAAAACTATGGTCCCCAAGCTCCAGCCCTAGCTACTCTGTTCCTCAAAGTATTTGGATGTGTCCAGGAAACTTTTTAGCTTTTTTTAAGTCCTGTTGTGCTGACTTCCCCTGCATTGTGTATTATCTTTCCCTTCACCAAAATTGATCCTTTTCTACTGTCTAGTTAGTGAGTTTCCCTCCACTTCCCTTCCCACCCTGGTAACCACCAAAGAATGTTTTTTTCTGTGTTTAAACTTTTTCTTGAGTCCTTATTATAGTGGTCTCATACAATATTTGTCATTTACTGACTGACTGATTTCATTTAGCATAATGCCTTCCAGTTTCATCCAGGGTGTGAGATGTTTCACAGATTCATCATTGTCCTTTATCATTGCCTACTATTCCTTTGTGTGTATGTATCATAATTTGTTCATCTATTCAGTTATTGATGGGCATTTATGTTGTTTCTATTTTTTTTTATTGTGAATAGTGTTATAATGAATATAGCTATGCGTTTGTCTATTCA
The DNA here is from genome assembly GCF_030014295.1 of Loxodonta africana. Taxonomy (NCBI): domain Eukaryota; kingdom Metazoa; phylum Chordata; class Mammalia; order Proboscidea; family Elephantidae; genus Loxodonta; species Loxodonta africana. Next base: position 23,493,946 of record NC_087348.1, on the reverse strand, counting down.
CGCAACGGCTCTTATTTCTCTTGGGTATATTCCTAGGAGTGGAATTGCTGGACCATATGGCACTTCTATTTCTAGCTTTTAAAAGAAGCACCAAATTTTTTTCCAAAGTGGTTGTATCATTTTACATTCCCACCAGCGGTGTATAAGGTTTCCAATCTCTCCACAACATCTCCAACATTTGTTATTTTGTGTTTTTTGCATTAGTGCCAGCCTTGTTGGTGTAATATAGTATCATACTCTAGCTTTGATTTGCATTTCTGTAATGACTACCCTAGTGGCATAGTGGTCAAGAGCTACATCTGCTTGGCAGTTTGAATCCACCACGTACTTCTTGGAAACCCTGTGGGGCAGCTCTACTCTGTTCTACAGGGTCGCTATGAGTTGGAATTAACTCTACGCCAATGGATTTGGAGTGACCAATGATCATAAGCACTTCCTCATGTGTCTGTTACCCCCCTGAATGTTTTCTTTGACAAAGTGTCTGTTCATATCCTTCACCCATTTTTTTAATTGAATTATTTATCTTTTTGTTGTTGAGAGTTTGTAGTATTTTATAGACTTTACAGATCAGACCCTGATCGAATATGTCATAGCCAAAATTTTTTTCCTTGTCTTTGGTTCTCTTTTTACTTTTTTGGTGAAGTCTTTTGATGAGCATAAGTGTTTGATTTTTAAGAGCTCCTAGTTATCTAGTTTCTCTTTCTGTTTGCACATGTTAGTTATGGTGTGTATACTGTTTATGCCATGTATTAGGGCTTCTAGTGTTGTCCCTATTTTTCCTTCCATCATCTTTATCATTTTAGATTTTATAGTTAGATCTTTGATCCATTTTGAGTTAGTTTTTGTGTATGGTTTGAGGAGTGGGTCCTGCTTCATTACTTTTAATTTTTTTTTTTTTAGTTTTATTTTATAGATGGATATCCGGTTACACCACCATTTGTTAAAGAGACTGTCTTTTCCCTATTTAATGACCCTGGGCCTTTGTTGAATATCAGCAGCTCATAAGCGGATGGATTTATGTCTAGGTTCTTGACTCTGTTCCATTGTTTTGTGTCTGTTATTGTACCAGTACCAGGCAGTTTTGACTACTGTGGCAGTATAATAGGTTTTAAAATTAGTTAGTAGAAGGCCTCTCACTTTGTTCTTCATCTTCAGTAATGCTTTAGTTATTCCATATGAAGTTGGTGATTTATTTCTCCATCTCATTAAAAAATGCTGTTGCAATTTGGATCAGAATTGCTTGGTATCTGTAGATACTTTCTGGTAAAATTGACATTTTCGTTATGTTGAGTCTTCCCATCCATTCGCACGGTGTGCTTTTCCACTCATGTAGGTCTCTTATGGTAAAAGTAACTCTTTTGATTCTGGAATTGCATAAAGCACAATTTTCTACTTCCCCTGAGCAACTTTATTTTATTTCAAGTATTGGAAAAATTGCAGTTTGCTTTATGAAAATGTTATCACTTTCTTAAGGAAGAGAATATTAAAAATATTAGCTACTATCTATATACAGCCTCATTTTTTGAGTATCAAAGCAATATAATTTAATGACATTCTGAAAATAATACTGTGCATGAAGAAAATGTTCAGTTTACTTCAAGTTTTATATGCAAAACTAATGTGATATCAAAATCAAAATTTATAAATGTACTTTTTGATGATCCATTCTCACTACTAAACCTATTCTCCCTATCAGTGTCCTCCGTATCAATGAATTCCTTCTGTATTTACTGAGTTGCTTAAACAAAGGTGTAAAAGTTATTTGTTATTCTATCACCTCGCACTCATATCTGTAAAATTTCCAAAATAGAGCCATTTTTACATGTGTTTTCTCTTTGATCAATTATCGTCATTAACTTGATCTTTAGCAGTTGTTACCAAAAGAATCTACTTGCCTCATATCATAATCTCCTATTAGCCATTAATCTAAGGTTACCTCTAGGATTTTTAAGAAATAGATAAATAGTTTATTTCACTCCTCTATTTACAAACATCCAATAGTTTTATATTACATTGAGGACAAAAATCGAACACTTTACAAAATTTAGAAAATACCAAACTCTCTGGCTTCATCCTTTTTGAAATAAAATATATTGTAGGATTGGGTGGAGCAAGATGGAGAAGTGAGTAGATACTCCCATTTACTCCCCCAGCAACTTACACACTGAACAATGAATAAAAAGAACCACAGACTGAAATCTCAGAACTCCAGGGGCAGCTGCGGCTTTGGAGATTCTTTTTGAGTATAGAAGCAAGACAGAGCAGGAACAGGGATGGCACAGAAGCTGGGAGAACCTAAATGCTATTATCGGGAGCACTTGCTCATTGCCGCCATTTTGCAACACCCTAAACAGGTAACACAGAAAGGGAGCTCATTTCAGGAAGCTATAGCCCACTTTTTTTTTTTTTTTAAGGCAGCACCAGTTGGCCCTGGGAGTTCATGTGCTATCCAACTGAGAGAGTTTGAAGGGAGATTGTGGCACTATGAGAGCTGTTGGATCTCACTAAGGTCCAGAAAGATGGGTAATAGAGCCAGAAGTATTTGCATGTGCAGCAGTGTGAGGGGAATACTTTAAAGTAGTGAAAGACAAAAAGGGAAATAGTTGGCTCCTAGCTACAGTGTGACACCATGGGAGACCTGTGCAGGGGTGCCCATGAAAGAAAGGCTTAAAGAGCCCACCATTTTTGTCACAGGAAAATCAAGCTCCACCCATTATGTCAGCATCTTTAACCAGCTAAACATCCCATCACCCATGCATGCATTATGCATTCCAAAGATCAAGCATCCTAAACTCCTGACTAACTGTTGAAAAAAAACCTATCAATAAGAGTGCCCTCTAGTGGTTCTTAAGTGAGGAAACAAAGATCACTAATGTTGAGTTGATTCTGACTCGTAGCAACCCTGTGGAGTGGAGCGTGCTGCCCCAAGGGGTTCCTAGGTCCCTGAGTCTTTGTGGACATCAGATGCCACACCTTTCTCCCACAATGTGGCTGGTGGGACAAGTGCCAGCCTTTTGGTTGACAGCTGAGCACTTGACCACTGCACCATCAGAGTGCTTAATCAGAAAATTTCCCCACAGAAATCAGAAGACAAAATTTAAGGGAAAAAAAATTAACAAAAGGCTCAAGCTCTACAAAAAATAGTAGAACATGCAAAATCACAAGATAAGAAGAACCAGTTAAAAGAAAACATGAAGAAAAGAAAATTTCTCCTATGGACATCAGATTAAAGCAAAAATTGATAATTTTCAGACTCTGGTGCCAGGTATGTTTAAAGAAAGCTAAAAGCACACAGAATACAAACCACTGGATATCAGGAAAAAAAAAATGGAAGAACAAAATAATATTCCATGAAGAATTTGAAAGCATAAAAAAAAAAAAAAGATGCACAATCGGAACAGAAGAATAAAGCAACTGATTTAGAAGAAGTAAGAGAAACACTCAACAATGGAACAGACTGAAGATAGAAGAAATAAACTAAAAGACAAAATAACTGAACTTATCAAGTCTCAAGAGAAAAAAAAAGACTAAAAGCAAACAAACCAAAAAGAAATATGGAATTCAATTAAGAAGTCTAACTTTAGAATTATTGAAATCCCAGAATGCTATGACAATAAGAAAAGCATAGAAACAATTTTCCATGAGATAATCGGAGAGAATTTCTCAGACTTGAACAGAAAATCAATTCTGCAACTATAGGAAGCCACAGGAGACCCAACGAGAACAGACAAAAAATTCCAACTCCACGCCACAGCCAAATTAAATTCTTGAAAACAGAAGACAAGGAAGGAATTCTGAAAGGAGCAAGAGAACAACACAATATATTATACCAAGGATCTTTCACAAGAATCAGTGCAGGTTTCCTCAAAGACTCTAGAGGCCAGAAGACAATGGAGAGACATATATAAAATACTGAATGAAAAGAATTAGAAAAGAATTACCAACCAAGAATTCTTTACCTAATGTCTTAGGCTGGGTTCTCTAGAGAAGCAAAACCAGTAAAGTGTATAAATATATATACAGAAATTTATATTAAGGAAATGGCTCACGTGGTTGTAGAGGGTTGAGTATTCCAAGTGCAAGGATCAGGATAGAGGCTTCTCCTCATTCACATAACCACAGGGGCTGGTGAACCCAAGATTGGCAAAACAGAGAGCCAGGCTCTTGCTCACAGGCAGTGAAGATCAATGAATCCCAAGATTGGCAAGCAAGACTATAGGTAAGCTGCTAGCTCAAGTTCCAAGAACCAGAGTTCAGATGACGGGAGCCAGATACAGGACCCAGCAGGAGCAAAAAGCCCCAAAACCTTGCCAGAATGTCAGCTTATATTCAAAGCAGGTGGCACACGCAAGGAAGTTCCCATTCAATAGATTGGTTACTCAGACAGATCCTATCATAAAAATATAGAATCTCAACAGGAAGTGATCTGAACATTGTACAACTGCCAAAACACTGAAAATCATGGTCCAGCCAAGGTGACACACAATCTTAACCATCACAGTCCGTCCCTTGTCTGCTCAGCACCTGTGCACCTTTTTAAATCATACGTAATCTCTGAATAAAGACAGTGATAAAGTCATGCTTGCACCTAACATGATAAACAAACACACATACCACTGAAAATGCACTAGCCCTGTTTACATCTTATACTTTATAAGTGAAGAAAACAAATATATTTGATGTGTGCGTACAAAGCTGAAATTCTCATAATAACTAAGGTCCTCATTTCTGCAACTGGTCGTGTGGACATTACTTGTATTCAGAACTACCTTCTTCCACCATCCATGCCGTATTCCCTTTGCCCTCAGCAAGCACCTCAGCTGGTCATGATTCTGTATCTGGTGAGGTGACCCAAAACTTCATTCCCAAAGGGTCTAGGTCATTAGTAGTCATGCTGGAATGGGGTTGCTGTAGGTTTCTCCTGACTTTAATCACAGGGCATAGTAGAACTAAGAGAAACCCTAAGGGATCTCCTGCATTCCAGGCATACTCCTCTTTATTTCCATTATGTAATGTCAATCTGAATTCCTCTTTAATCAGGTTCAATTATACCAGCCAGTATGGCAACTCCCTTCTTTGCCTGTTGATCCAGAGGCATAAGGAGCCTAAAGTGGCCATATGGTATTCTTAGCTTCCAGTTCAATGGAATCAGTGATGTGTCTCCAGGCAGGAGCATAGACCATGGAGACAGGCAGCAAAATTCTTGTGAGTGGGTCACTGGGGGTAATACTGAGTGGTGCCATGTCCGTTTCAACACTTTGATTCCCGAGTGCATGAATTCTGGCTATGGGAGAAAGAGCACATAGATCATTTACAACATTCTGGTGAACATTGCCCAACCCTGCAAAGTATTGTCACATAGCTGGTGCTGTAATTGTGACTTTAGAAGACCATTCCATCATTCTATCAAGCCAGTAAAATCCATGAGCATGCACCCACTGCCAGATTTCATTTGGTATGAAGTTAGTCCTTTGATCTGAGGCAATGCTGTGTAGGGTACCATGATGGTGGACAGGCATTCTGTAAGTCCATGGATGGCAGTTTTGGCAGAAACATGGTGTGCAGGAAAAGCAAATCCATATCCAGAGTGTCTATTCCAGTAAGGACAAAATATCTTTCCATGATGGAAGGGGTCCAATGGAATCAACTTGCCACCAGGTTGTTGGCTGATCACCTTGAGGGATGATGCCATACCGGGGACTCAGTGTTGGTTTCTGCTGCTGGCGGATTGGGTATTCAGCAGCGGCTGTAGCCAAGCTAGCCTTGGTGAGCAGAAGTCCATGTTGCTGGGCTGGTGCATGATCTCCATCTCTGTCACCATGGCCACTTTGTTCATGAGCACATTGAGCTATGACAGGAGTAGCTGGAAAAGAGGATGAGTGGTTTCCACAGAACAAATGACACTATTCACTTGATTATTAAAATCATTCTCTGCTGAGGTCACCCTTTTGTGAGTATTTACATGAGACACAAATATCTTCCTTCTTTGGCCCATTCTGAGAGGTCTATCCACATGCCTCTTCCCCATCAATCCCTGTCTCCAATTTTCTAATCATGTTCCTTCCAAGCCCCTGACCACCTAGCCAAACCACTGCCCATGAATAAGTATGCAGTCCCACAGCTGGCCATTTCTCCTTCCAAAGTGAACAACCAGGTGCACTGCTCAAAGTTCAGCCCATTGTGAGAATTTCTCTCCACCAGTTTCTTTCAGGGAGGTCTCAGAAAGGGGCTGTAGGGCTACTACTGTCGACTTTTGAGTGGTGCCTGCATATCATGCAGAACCATCTGTAAATCAGACATGAGTGTTCTCTTCCTCAGTCAACCAATGACAAGGAACTCCCCATGAGACCATAGGTGCAGGCTAGGAGATACAAGGTAATGTGACAGGAGTGGAGACCATGCGCATTTGGGCCACTTTCTCAGGTTACTTTCTTTTGCCTTCTGGTCCTGCTTGAGCCCAAACTCGAATATACCAATTCCATGTAACGAAGGAGTGCTGCTGTGCACTTCCAACTTTATGGTTCTGTGGGTCAGACAACACCCAGTTCATGATGGGTACCTCAGGCCACATGGTGATTTGGTGTCCCATGGTCAAGCTCTCATTATCTACTAAGGCCCAGTAACAAGTTAAAAGCTATTTCTCAAAAGGACAGTAGTTATCTGCAGAGAATGGAAAGTCTTTGCTCACAAATCCTAACCGTCTGTGTGTGATTCACCTAGAAGGGCCTGCCAAAGGCTCCAGGCAGCATCTGTATTTGCCACTGCCACTTCAGACACAATTGGGTCAACTGGATCATACAGCCCAAGGGGCAGAGCAGCGTGCACAACAGCCTGAACCTGTTACAGAGCCTTCTCTTGTTTTGGGCTCCACTCAAAACTATCAGCTTTTTCGAGTCACTTGATAAATAGGCCAGAGTAGCACACCCAAATGAGGTATATGTTGCCTTCAAAATCCAAAGAGGTCCACTAGGCAGTGTGATTCATTTTTAGTTGTGGGATCAGCCAAATGCAATAGCTCATCCTTCACTTTAGAAGGAATATCTAGACATGCCCCACACCAATGGATCTCTAAAAATTTCACTGAGGTGGAAGGTATCTGAATTTTGTTTGGGGTTAATTTCCCACTCTCTAGCACACAAGTGTTTTACCAGTAAGTCCAGAGTCATTGACACTTCTTCCTAACTAGATCCAATTAGCATAATGTCATCAATGTAATGGACCAGTGTGATATCTTGTGGGAAGAATGATGATCAAGGTCCCTGGGGACTAAATTATGACGTAGGGCTGGAGGGTTAATGTAGCTCTAAGGTAGGCAACTGAAGGTGTATTGCTGGCCTTGCCAGCTGAAGGCAAACTACTTCTGATGGTCCTTCAAAACAGGTAGGGAGAAAGTCATTAACCAGATCAATAGTTGCATACCAGGTACCAGGAGATATATTAATTTGCTCAAGCAATGGAACTACATCTGGAACAGCAGCCTCAATTGGAGTTATCACCTGGTTAAGTTTTCAATAATCTGTCTACAAAACTATAACTAGACTTAAGTCCTAGCAAGCCCAAAAGGTGAAGTATAAAGTATGACCCAGGAAGACATACACTACACTCCAAAAAAACTGCTTGACTTTTCCAATATGTACAAGCAGATATCTGGGGAATATGTGTGGGCATGGCTATTAAGGGTGTAAGATAATTGTTTAAGGAACATAAAGATGGATCAGTCTGAGTTGATTGATATGGGTCCACTAAGCACAGTTTCTTCATTCAATGTTTCAGCATGAAAAATTTGGAAAGAACCTAATACTTTTTTGGCTAGATAGCTGAAGCATGGATTATGCAGTGGCCTACAATAAATCAAGGTGAAGTACCTGATGTGCCTTGGTATACTGTAGAAGAAGGCAGCCAAAGGCTTAAGGAAATTGGCTTGCTAGAGTGGATTTATCAGGTTAGACCCACAAACCCACGCATATTACCCAGAGGACACACCTTTTACCACAACTGCAAGGAACAAATTCATGAAGGAAGCCCCAGAATCCTTCAAGGATTCTGTGATTTCTGTTTTGTGTAAATCAGGTTTGACAGTGCAACTGTCCTAACTGAATTAAGACATCTAATTACGATGGGTCTGATTGGACCTTGTGGTAGTAGGGGCCAAATGGCTGCCCTCAACTGATAAAAACAAAGTGGTCACGGTTACAGTGATGGATAGCAGAATCAGAGCAGTAATCAGAATAGTCTGACTCATATGGACTTATGGCATTCGCTACTTAGACATGGTGTCCCTAGGGGTTAAATAAATAGGAAATCTGCTAAATATTTTCTTGATCTGTACAAACAGATGAAAATTCCTGGTTAGGTGCATGGTAGTCTAACTTGAATCACCAGAATAGAGAGTCGATACCCTTAATCAATTACCAGACTTGAGTGAGTTTAAAGACTAACAACCCCTGAATGAAGGGGAGGCCAGGCACCCTTGAATAAGGACTCCAATACACTGCCAAAATTTTGTACAAGAAGTGGGGTGTTACTCTAACAGATACCTAAAATGTGTAAGTGTTATTGAAACTGTGAATGGATAGAGCCTAGAAGAGTTTTAAAATGCCTAGCACTAAAAGCCTAGATTGACTTGAAGAGACTTTTGGTGAAATTACGGACATCCAAGACAATTCTGGCAACTCTATTGGTATAGTGCTTAAGCGCTACAGCTGCTAACCAAAAGTTTGACTGTTTGAATCCACCAGGCGCTCCTTTGAAACTCTATGGAGCAGTTCTACTCTGTCTTCTTATGTCACTGTGAGTCAGAATTGACTTGACAGCAACACTTTTGGTTTTCTGGGTAAGGCAATTCTGGTGAGGACTCAGAAAGAAATGAGGAAAACTGTTACACTGGAGATGGTGTGATTGGTGAGAAGCAGCAGCAGAGAACTGGCAGCCGCAGAGAACCAGAAGGAACAGAGCCGGGAGACCAGAATGAGACAGCACTGGAGCTGACCCACAGGGCGAGACAGCAGAATGCCTGTGTGCAAGAGGTGTTCTGGTGGAGTGCATTGTCCATGGACACTTATTAGTGGAGCTAGACTTGATGACCCACAAAGCAAGAAAGATGACTGCTTTCCAGCTGAAGTTTATTGGCAGAGTAGGGTGCCTACAGAAACCTATTGGTGGAGCTACAGAGTTGCCCCAGCAGGGCAGATGTGTGCTGAGTGGTCTGAAGTGCTGAGAGGTCAAGGGAGCAGGAAGCAGAAGCTTTTCGTTAAAGAACCAACAGTACCAGAGAACAATCCAACTAGAATACAGGACAGGCCAACCAGTTATCAGTCCAGACAGGGAACTCATAAAAACAAGTCAAAGCTAAAGGACTGAAAATAGGGAACCAGAGATATCAATATGTAAATGATGACAACATCAAACCAAAAATAAAGAAGGAATAAACAGTGTAGTCATAGAACTTCCGTATGGAGAGGAAGTTAAGGCAACATCAAGAAATAAAAGATTGTTTTGAACTTAGAAAAATAAAGGTAAGTTTTAAGGTAACCAAAAAGTAAGATAACAAACCTACCCCTCACAATAAAAAAGAAGAAAACATAAAGACTCAGAAAACACGAAATCAACTGTAGTGAAAATACATAAAAATGTCTCAGCACAGAAAATTAAATGGAACAAGGAAACTGCCAACACCACACACACAAAAAAATACATCAAATGACAGCCGTTACCTCATATCTATCAATAATTACATTGAATGTAAATGCACTAATGCACCAATAAAGTGACAGAAAGTGGTAGAATGGATTAAAAAAAAAAGGTCCATCTGTGTGCTGCCTACAAGAGAAACAGTTTATACTCAATGACACAAACAAACTAAAACTCAAAAGCAGAAGAAAATATATCAAGCAAACAACATCCAAAGAAGAAAAAGATTGGCAATATTAATTTCTGACAAAATAGACTTTAAAGCAGAATCCCCCACAAAGGAGAAGGAAGAACAGTACATAATTATTAAAGGGTCAGTACGCCAGGAGGATATGACCAAAATAGGTATAAACACACCAAATGACAGGGCTCCAAAATACATAAAACAAAGTCTAAGAATATTGAAAAGAGAAACAAGTAGCTCCAAAATAATAGTAGGAGTCTTTCACACATCACTTTCAGTGAAGGTCAGAACATGTAGAAAGAAACTCAATAAACACTTTGGAGATCTAAATGCCACAATCAATCAAATTGACTTTATAGATACATATAGAACACTCCACCAAAGAGCAGCCAAGTGTACATTCTTTTCTATTGCACATGGAGCACTCTTCAGAATAGACCACAATTTAGGCCACAAAGCAAGCCTCAGAGAATTTGTAAAATATTACAAAGCCTCTTTTCCAAGCATAATGCCATAAAAGTAGAAATCAATAACAGAAACAGCAAGGAAAAGAAATCAAACATAAGACAACTGAAAAACACCTTGCTTAAAACTACTGGGTTATAGAAGAAATCAAGAACTGAATAAAGAAATTTATAGAATCAAACGAGAAAGAAAACATATTACCAGAACCTTTGGGACACAGCGAAGTCAGTGCTAAGAAGTCAGTTTATAGCAATAAATGCACACAGCCAAAATGAAGAAAGAGACAGAACCAAAATGTTAACCCTACAACTCAAATAAACAGAAAGACAGCAGCAAAAAAAGCCCTCAGTCACCAGAAGAGAGAAAAGAATAAAGATCAGAGCAGAAATAAATGATATAGAGAATACAAAAACAATTGAAAGAGTGAAAAAGACCAAGAGTTAGTTCTTTGAAAAGATCGACGAACCATTGGTCACACTGACAAAAGAAAAGGAGAGAAAGCAAATAACTTGAATAAGAAAAAAGATGGGTGCTATCACAATGGACCCAACTAAAATAAAAATAATCATAATAGAATACTATGAAAAATTGTACTCCAACAAATTTGAAAACCTAGAGGAAAGGGACAAATTTCTAGAAATACACTACCTACTTAAACTAACACAAACTGAGATAGAAAAAAAAAATACCCATAACAAAAGAAGAGACTGAAGAGGGAATAAACAAAACAAAAAACTCCCAGCACCAACAAGAAAAGCCCCGGACCTGATGGCTTCACTGGAGAACTCTACCAAACTTTCAGAGAAGAAGTAACATCACTACTACTAAAGGTATTTCAGACCATTGAAAAGGAAAGAACACTCCCAAATTCATTCTATGAAGCCATCATAACCCTGATACCAAAATCAGGCAAAGACACCACAAAAAGAGAAAATTACAGACAAATATCCCTCAGGAACATGGAGGCAAAAATCCTCAACAAAATTCTAGCCGATAGAATTTGACAGTATATCAAAAAAATAATTCATCATGACCAAGTGGGATTCATACTGGGACCTCATAAAAATTAAAAACCTGATCACCAGAAGTCTTATGAAAGAGAAAATAGACAACTGAGAGATGGCAAAAAGTCTTTGGAAATGACTTATCTGATAAGGGTCTAATTTCTAAAATCTGTAAAAAGTTGCAACAAGTCAACCTGCAAAAGAAAACTCATTCACAATATAGGCAAAGGCAGAAAGTTCACCAAAGAGTTCGTACAAGCAGACAACTAACATAGGAGAAGATAGTCACGATCATTTAACATTAGAGACATGCAACTCAAAATTACAATGAGATATCTTACCCAGCTAAAATTGCACTGACAAAAAAACAAGAACAAAAACAAAACAGATAACAACAAATGTTGGCAAATTTGTGGAGAAATTGGAGCCCATATCTACTGTTGGTGAAACTGTAAAATGTAACACTATCGAAAATGGTATGGCATTTTCTCAGAAAACTAGAAATAGAGCTACCATATGATCCAGCAATCCTCCTCCTAGGTATAGACCTTACAGCCATTGTAGTCTTGTTGATTCCAACTCATAGAGACCCTATGGGACAAAGTAGAACTGTCCCATAACGTTTTTAAGGAGCAGCCTGCAAATACGAATTTTTGGTTTGAATTCATCAAGCTTTTGATTAGCAGCTGAGGTCTTAACCATTACACCAACAGGGCTCCAGGCATATACCCTGTTGTTGTTAGGTGCCTTAGAGTCGATTCTGACTCATAGCTACCCTGTGTACAACACAAGGAAACACTACTTGGTCCTGTGTCATCCTCACAATCAGTTGCAATGCTTGAGCCCATTGTTGTAACCACTGTGTCAATCCACCTTGTTGAAGGTCCTCCTCTTTTTCACTGACCCTCTGCTCTACCAACCATGATGTCCCTCTCCAGGGACTGGACCCTCCTGATAACACGCCCAAAGTTAGTGAGATGAAGTCTCTCCCTCCTTGCTCCTAATAAGCATTCTGCCTATATTTCTTCTCAGGTTTGTTCATTTTTCGTGATTTTATCCATTATTGGATAATTTCACTTGTGTGTGACTAATCGATGCAAAGACTAACTATCCCCCAAAAAACATTGCTATCAAATTGATTCCATCTCATGGAGACCCCATGTGTTACAGAGCAGATCTTCTCTATAGGGTTCTCTTGACTGTACTCTTAACAGAAGCAGACCCCAGACCTTTCTTCTGCTGTGTTTCAGGGTGAGTTCAAACCACCAGCCTCTAGGTTAGTTTCAAAAACAACACCAAGCCTGTTGCCACTGAGCCAATTCCAACTCATAGCTACCCTATAGGACAGAGTAGAACTGCCCTATATGGTTTCCAAGTAGTGGCTGGTGGATTCGAACTGTGGCCTTCTGGTTAGCATCCTGAGCACTTAACCACCACTCCACCAGGGCTCTTTTTAGGTTAATAGTGGAGCACAAACCATTTGTGCCACCAAAGAGTAGATACTCATTGAGGGTCTTCCTCTTTTCCGCTAACCCTGTACTTTGCCAAGCATGATGTCCTTCTCCAGGGATTGAACCATTCTGACAACATGCCCAAAATATGTAAGACACAGTCTCGCCATCCTTGCTTCTAAGGAGCATACTGGTTGTACTGCTTCCAAGACAGATTTGTTCATTCTTTTGGCAGTCCATGGTATATTCAATATTCTTTGCCAACACCACAATTCAAAGGCATCAATTCTTCTTTGGTCTTCCTTATTCACTGTCCAGCTTTCACATGCATATAATGCAATTGAAAATACCATGGGTTGGGTCAGGTTCACCTTAGTCTTCAAGGTGACATCTTTGCTCTTCAACACTTTAAAGAGGCCCTTTGCAGCAGACTTACCCAATGCAATGGATCTTTTGATTTCTTGACTGCTGCTTCCACAGCTGTTGATTGTGGATCCAGGTAAAATTAAATCCTTGACAACTTCAGCCTTTACTCTATAACATACCTTGGACAATATTTCAGTCAGGATGGAGAAGTAGAGGTCTATATTCTGGGTCTCAAATCTTATATTATTGTTTGGCTTTAAATTGTGCTTAATTAAAAAAAAACTGCAAACACATTATAACTGCCTCTATTGTCTCCTCACAACAATCTCTTTTGATTCAGAAGTTGTATAAAGCAAAATTTTCTACTTCCCTCCAAAAACTTTATTTTATTTCAAGTAATGGAAAAGTTGAGGTTTGAATCATGAAAAATGTTATCAGATTCTTAAGGAGAAAAATGTTAAAAATATTAGCTACTGTCTCTATACCTCCTCATTTTTTTGAGTATTAATGTAATATAGCTCAGTCAAGTGTTGAAAATAATACTGTGTGTCAAGAAAAAATTCAGTTTACTTCAAGTCTTATATTCAAAACGATTTTCCAAGAAACAATCAGAGAGAATTTCCCACACCTGAACAGAGTATCAAGCCTGCAACTATAGGAAGCTACACAACCCCATTCAGGAGAGATACAAAAAGATCAGCTCCATGCCATATCAAAATCATATTCTTGAAATTCAAAGACAGGGAGAGAATTCTGAAAGCAGAAAGAGAACAACACAATGTAATATAAAAAAAAGTCTTTCACAAGAATAAGTGCAGATTTCTTGTCAAAAACTCTAGAGCCCAGAAGACAATGGAGTGACATATATGAAATACTGAAGGAAAACATTTGTCAACGAGGAATTCTTTACCCAACAAAAGTGTCATTCAAAAACAAGGGGGAAATCAAGACATTACCAAACAAGCACAAGCTCTGGGAATTTGACACTACCAGGGAAACTTTGCAAGTTTTAATCAAGGGAGAACTCCAGATGGAATTGCAAGAACTTTAAATAAATACTTGCATCTATACAAGGGACAGAATAAATAAATTAATAAAAAATAAGAAAGGGGGAGAAGATCTCCAAAAATGCAACTACATGGGCTATTAAAAGGACCATGTATATGATATTTTCAAGGAATAAGTACAATAATTAAATACCAAAAAAAATACTACATCGAGTTTAAAAGAAATAAGCACAAAGTAAACTCATCAAATATAGGTTGAACATTAATGTTAATGGAGACACACCAACAGAAATGGGGGAAGGAAGAGCATATTGGGAATATATTTATTTTGTTAAGGGTGTATGTGAACTATTGCTCATATTTTAAACATTGTTGCAATTGTAAGTTGTTTAATGTAGTGTTTGTAGTAACCACTAAGAAATCTTCAAGAAAAAAGCTTCAGAAGAAAAGAAGGAAGAAAGCAAAGGGGTTCATCAAAGGAAGCAACAACAACCAAAAACAAAAAGAAAAATCAGAATAAAAAACAAAGAAGTCACCTAACACTCAAAAGTCAAAGTGCAAAATGAGTGAGTGAGACACTAACTTTCAGTAATAACCTTAAATGTGAGTGGCCTAAATGCATCACACAAAAAGGAGGGAGTGGCAGAATGGATTAAAAAAAAAAAATATGTTCCAAACTTTTACTGTCTACGAGAAACACAACTTAGATATAAGGATAAAAACAGACTGAAAGTAAAAGGATGGGAAAAATATTCCAGGCAACCAATAAAAAAAAAAAGTGCAAAATTGGCCAAACTGATTACAGAGAAAATGAACTTTAAATGAAAATGTGTTATAAGAAATAAAGAAGGGCATTACAAAATAATAAAGGGGCAATTCAGCAAGAAGATATAACAATTGTAAAGATATACTTGTACTTAACAGCAATGCACCAAAGTACATGAAACAAATATTGAACTGATTGGAAAAGAGAAATAGGCAACTTCACAATAATGGTGGGAAACTTCCACACACCACTTTCAATTATAGACAGAACATCTGAAAAGAAGATCACTAAGGACATTGAAAACTTAAATGAAACCATAAACCAACTGGACCTAACAGACATATATGTACAGCACTCCACACAGCATCAGAACAATACACATTCTTCTCTAGCGCACATGGATCATTTTCCAGAATAGACCATATGCTAGGACAAAATAAATCTCAACAAATTTAAAAAGATTGAAATCATACAAAGAATCTTTTCTGGCCGTAACAGTATGAAGATAGAAAAGAACAATGGAAAAGCAAGGGGGGAAAAATGGAAACTAAATAATACACTACTAAAAATTATTGGGTCATATAGAAGAAATCATAACTGAAATTAAAAAAAAAAATCCTAGAATCAAATGAATATAAAAACACAATATATCAAGATTTTTGTTATGCAACAAAAGCAATACTTTGAGGGAAATTCATTGCAATAAATGCCTACATTAAAATAAAAAGAAACTCCCAGATCATCAACTTAAACTGAAAACTTGAAAAAATAGAAAAGGAAGAGCAAATGAAGTCTAAAGCTACCAGAAAAAAAAAAAAAAACAGGAATAATAAAGATCACAGCAGAAATAAACTAAAGAGAAAATAGAAAGAATGGACAAAACTGGAAGTTGTGTTTTTGAAAGGATCAGTAAAATAGAAAAACCAATGGCCAGGTTGAAAAGGGGGGGGGAACGAAAGAGGGGAATAACCAAATTAAGAAATGAAATTGATGACATAATAACATACCTAACAGATTTAAAAAAAAAGAAAAAAGAAGTCATAACTGATTAGTATGAAAATTGTAGTCCAAAAAATTTGAAAACCGAGATGATATGGACAAATTCCTAGAAACACACTACCCACACAAACTAACACAGAAGTAGAAAATTTTCACAGACCCATTACAAAAGAAGAGATTGAAGATGTCTTTAAAACACTACCAATAACAACAACAACAAAAAGGCGAGGACTAGATGGCTATGCTGAATAATTCTATCAAACATTCAGAGAAGAGTTGACGCCTCCAACTCAATCACTTCAGAAACACAGAAGAGATGGAAACATTAACAACCAAGCCCCTTCTATGAAGACAGCATAACCCCAATACCTAAGCCAGGCTATTACATTACAAAAAAAAAAGTAGAAACCAATATCCCTTATAAACATAGATGTAAAAGTTTTCAATGAAATACTAGCCAACAGACTCCAGCCACATATAAAACAATCATACACCACAATCAAGTGTATTCATACCAAGATTATACGGATGATTCAAATTTAGAAAACCAGTTTAATCCATTACATAAATAAAACAAAGAAAAGAAAGATATGATCCTGTCAATTGATGCAGAAAATGCATTCAATAAAATTCAAACCCTCTCCTGATAAAAATGGTCAGTAAAATAAGTGTAGAAGGGAAATGTCTCATCATAATTAAGAGCATTTATGCAAAACCAACAGTCAACATTACACTCAACAGAGAAAGGCTGAGAGCTTTTCTTTCAGAACAGGACCAAGGCAAGTATTCCATTATCACCACTCTTATTCAACATTGTATTGGCAATAGTAGCCATAGAAGAAAAAAGGGAAATCAAAGGTATCCAAGTCAGAAAGGAAGATTTAAAACTATCTATATTTTGCACGTGACGTGATCCTACACATAGAAAACTTCAAAGATTCCAAAGAAAACTGCTGAAACTGATGGGAGAATTCAGCAATTTTGCAGGACACAAGATCAACACACAAAAATCAATTGCTTTCTTCTGTGCTAACAGAGATGGCTCCAAAAAAGAAATCAAGCAAAGAATTCCATTTACAATAGCTCCCAAAATGACAAAATACCTAGGAATTAACCTAACCAGGGACATAAAAGACTTATACAATGAAAATTATAAAACACTACTACAAGAGACTAAAATAAATTTATAAAAATTGAAATATTATCCAGTGCTCATGGATTGTTAGACTTAATATAGTAAAAATGTCAATTCTATCAAAAGCAATCTTCAGATATGTTGCAAATCCAATACAACCCCAACAACATTTTTTTACTGAAATGGGAAAACTAATGACCAACATCATATGGAAAGGAAAGAAACCCCTGATGGACAAAGCAGTATTGAAGAGAAAGAACAAAGCAGGAGGCCTCACACTTTCCAATATTAAAACTTACTATGCAGCCACTGTAATCAAAACACCCTACTATAGATTCAATGATGAGAACATAGACCAGTGGAATAGAATTGAGAACTTAGAATTAAATCCAGCCATCTACGGACAACCAATTTTTAACAATGAGTATAAGTTCATTCAGTGGGACAGAAAAAGTCTCTTTAATAAATGGTGCTGGCAAAACTTGATGTTTACCTGCAGAAAATGAAACAGGACCCACACATCACACCATACACAAAAACTAACTCAAAATGTGTCAAAGACCTAAATGGTAAACCTAAAATCATGAAATTGTGTGGAAGAAGAAATAGGGAGATAACTGTGTGATCTAAGCTTTTGGAAAAATAGAGTAACAAACTTTACAAAAAAAGCATGAAAAGAAGAAGACAAAATGGATAAATCATGCCTCATAAAAAATTAGAAACATATGATCATCAAAAGACTTTATTAAAAGAGTAAATAAACAAAGTACAGATGGCAAAAAAGTCTTTGGAAATGACTTATCTGCTAAGGGTCTGTTCCCTAAAATCTGCAGAAGTTGAAACAAGTCAGCAACAAAAGACAAAGCATTCACAAAATGGGCAAAGGACATGAAAAGAGCCTTCACCAGTGTTCATCCAAGAAGGCATCAAACATATGAGAAGATAATCACTGTCATTAGATGTTAGAGACACGTAACCCAAAACTACAATGAAATACCCTCTTATCCCGGCTAAAATGGCACAGATTAAAAACACCCATAAAAAATAGATAACAACGAACTGTGGTGAGCTTGAGGGGAAACTGGAATGCATAGCCATTGCTCATGGGGCTGTAAAATGGTATACCCACTATGGAAAATGGTGTGGCCTTTTCTCAGAAATCTAGGCTATGGTCCCCCAATCCCATTCCTAGGTATATACCACCAACCCATTGCGGTCCATTTGATTCTGACTTACAGCAACTCTATGGGACAGAGTAAAACTGCCCCATATGCTTTTGAAGGATTTGTTGCTGAATTTGAACTGCAAAGCTTTTGATTAGCAGCCAAGCTCTTTACTACCATGCAATCAGGGCTCTGGGTGTATACCCTAAAAAAAAAAATAATAATAATGACGCAAAGAGACATAAGTGTACCTATGTTCATTGCTGCTTTATTCACAATACCAAATAAATGGAAACAACCAAAGTGCCCATCAACAGATGAACGGATGAGCAAATTTTGGTACACACATACGATGGACCACTACAAAACCATAAACAACAAAGGTGAGTCTGTGAAACATATGACATGGATGGACCTGGAGGCTATAATGTTAAGTGAACTAAGTCAAGCATATAAGGACAAATATTGTATGAAAAAAAAAAAAAAAACTGCCCTTGAGTTGATTCCAACTCATAGTGACCCTATAGGACAGAGTAGAATTGCCCCATAGGATTTCCAAGGGCGGACTGGTGGATTCGAACTGCCGATCTTTTGGTTAGCAGTTGAGCTCTTAACCATTGTCCCACCAGGGCTCAAATATTTTATGGTCGCTACTTTATAAGAACACAAGAATTGATATATAGAGACCAATATTCCTTGGTGGTAACCAGGGAGAGGAGGGAGGAGAGGGGAAATTACACCTTAGATCATTGACAGAGAAATAGAGGCTTAGAAATTATTATTATTTTTTTTAGTGATGTGAAAAGTGGCACCTAATGTGGATGCAGTGAGCTCAGCACAACCAAAGTGAAACAAGTGTTTTGGCATGAAGTGAGGGCTATAGGCATGTTGCATACTGGAAGGTAAAGTAGGTATGTAGGTGAGAATAAATGGAAGTACCTATTAAAAAACAAAACAGTTTCCATCAAATCGATTATGACTCATAGTGGCCCTATAGAACAGAGTAGAACTGCCCCATAAAGTTTCCAAAGAGTAGCTGGTGGATTTGAATTGCCAACTTTTTGGTTAGCAGCCTGATTTCTTAACCATTGTGCCACCACGGATCCAGAGGTATATGGAAATCCAAAAAATGTGGGTGGAGACCACATATATTCATTAGAGACAGGTACAGAGGTACAGATACTCCACAGACATAACCAAACACTTTCCAAGATTGGTTGTCTGGATTTGAAAGCTTAAGGCCATAGTCTTAGGAGGCAACTCAGTAACCTGCATAACATGTTGCTGTTGGTAGGTGCCACGGAGTCAATTCCCACTCATAGTGACACTATGTTCAGCAGAAGGAAACACTGCCCAGTCCTGTGCCATCTTCACAATCGTTGTCATGCTTGAGCCCACTGTTACAGCTACTGTGTTAATCCATCTTGTTGAGGGTCTTTCTCTTTTTCCCTGTTCCTCTGCTTTACCAAGCATGATGTCCTTCTCCAGGGAATTATCCCTCCAAAGTATGTGAGGTGTAGTCTTGTCATCCTTGCTTCTAAGAAGCATTCTGATTGTACATAGTTCACAAAAGTCATTATCTGTATGCTAGTGAAGTAAGCAGCAACTGGAGTCTTAAAAACTTGCAAGCAGCCATCTGAGGTATAATTACAAGTGTCTACTCACCAGGAGCAAAACAGTAAGAAAGTAACAAGAAGTTCATATAACAAACAAGTCTACACAGACCATAACCTCATCTATCCTGACACCAGAAGTAATAAATTGTGCCCGGCTACCACCACTGACCATTCTGACCAGGATCACAATAGATAATCCCGAATACAATGGGAGAAAAATGTGGAGCAGAGCTCGAATTCTTATTTAAAATAAATAAATAAATAAAGCCAGACAAACTGGAACAGTAGAGAACAGAGGGCTCCCTGAGACTTTCACCCTGAGACACTCAACTTAGAACAGAGCTGATCCCGAGATCACCTTTTTAGCAAAGAAACAGAGTGGCACACAAAATGAAAGATGTTGCCAGTAAGATCGATCAGCATTCTACTTAAAAACTATCACTATGAGAGCAAATGATTAATAATTACTTAAAAGCAAAGATGAGAAAAGGAAGCAGAGAAAGTAGAGTGCTGGGAATGGAACAAGCAGAACAGTTAAAGAGAACAATGACTTATTGTGATAAATGTAACTAATGTCAGTGAACAGTTTGTATGGAAATTGTCAAATTGGACCCTAACTGGCTGTGTAAACTGTCAACAAACTTAATAAATTATTTAAAAATACATCTATAGCAAATTAATTAAAAAAAAATTAAACACACATGTAAATCCAAAGTAGATTGGTTCACAGAACATCACCAGCACTGTAGAAGTCAATTACCAACCATTTCCTGGTCATAGCACCCTCCTACTCCAGCAATAACCACACGTTTGACTTTTATTATAATCATGCACTTGCTTTTTCAATATATTTTCACTACGTAACTATGCCTACAAAAAAATACACATTAAAACTGCCTCATTGCAGACTTTATGTAAAACAAGTCATGCAGCGTGTATTCTATGCATTTTAATTTCATCAATGAACGTTGTATTTTTATAAATCATTCTTGTTGCATATACTTACAGTTTGTTCAATTTTATTCCTATTTATTATTTCAGGTATAAATATTCAGTTTTTCAAAATGCATTCTACTATGATGGACGTTTGGGATGTTTCCACTTTGGGACGTGTACACTATTGCATTGTATATAAGAACTCATTAGGGTGAGGTTTCTACCTAAAACTATCAGGCAATTACTTAGTTCTCAAATAATGTTTCAGAGTAGATGTATCAATTT
This sequence comes from Loxodonta africana, assembly GCF_030014295.1. Taxonomy (NCBI): domain Eukaryota; kingdom Metazoa; phylum Chordata; class Mammalia; order Proboscidea; family Elephantidae; genus Loxodonta; species Loxodonta africana. The sequence continues at coordinate 23,472,879 of NC_087348.1, read as the reverse complement.
ATATTTGTAATAGCAACGTTTAAAGGTGCCAATGTGATATTTCACTTCCTGACCAGCATTTAGCATCATCATCCTTTATGATTTTTACCCATTAACCTGAAGTAGAATATGTCACGGTAGTTTCAATTTCAATAATTATTATTATTATTAAGATAGGGCACATTTTAATATGTTTATGGATTTTCTCTTTTGTATTGTATCTTCAGGTGTCAATTGATCAATTTGCTTTTGAATTATTTGTCTTCATTCTTATTTATTTGACATTTTCTTTGATATTAGGGATATAATCTCTTTGTGACTTACATATATTAAAACTATTTTCCTATTTATTAGCTTTATTTTCACTCCATAAATGCCCTTTGATAAATAGCAATCCAAATTTTAATTTAGTCATATAAACTAATCTGAAGAAACAAACCAAAATGTTTATGAATGAACAGACTTAAAAACAAATCACATAAAGTTCCCAACATTGAAAACAAAGCACTTCCATTTCTGATTAAGTTTCAGTAGCTCACAGAAAGACAATGTTCCTGCTTCAGCAACTAGGAAAACCTGGATACATTTTAAAAAATTATTTTTAGAGGGACTAAATAGCTGTGAAAGGAAAAAAAAGAATGATGAGAATATTTAAATGAAAACTCATTAAATTAGAGAAAGACAACCCTCTTAATGATTCATACTTTATTGGCTTATAATCTTTTGCAATTACAGAAAATGCTGCAATATAGATTTCTGGGATAATTTCGTATGTGTATATGTTTTATTGATTCAAAGACTAAATAATCCAAAAAACCATGGCTGTCAAATTGATTCTGACTCAAGGAAACCCAGTGTGGTACAGGGTAGAATTTCTCTACAAGGTTTTCTAGGCTGTATACTCAACAGAAACAGTGCATCCTACCTTTCTTCTGTTATGTGCAGGGTGGGTTGGAAGCAACAACATGTAGGTTAATACCAAAAACCACACCAAACCCATTGCCATCGATTCCAACTCATAAAGAACCTACATGACTGAGTAGAACTACTCCACAGGGTTTCCAAGGAGTGCCTAGTGGATTTAACTGCCAAATTTTGGTTAGCAGCCTGAGCTCTTAAACTTTTCTATGCCAAGAAGGCTTCTTTAGTTTAGTAGTACAGCAAAAACCATTTGTGCAACCAAAGGCTAGTTGTCGTTGTTGTTGTTAGGTACCAGAGAGTCAGTTCCACCACACAGTGACCCTATGTACAAACAGAAAGAAACACTGCCCAGTCCTGCACCATCCTCACAATTGTTGCTATCTTAAACCCATCCTTGCAGCCACTGTGTCAATCCATCTCATTGAGGGTCTTTCTCTTTTTCCCTGACCCTTTAACTCTAACAAGGATGATGTCCTTCTTCAGGGAATGATCCCTTCTGATAATACGTCCAAAGTATGTGAAATGTAATCTTGCCATCCTTGCTTCTAAGGAGCATTTTGTCTGTTATTTCTTTCAGGATCAATTTGTTTGTTCTTTTGGCAGTCCACGGTATAGTCAATATTCTTCACCAGCACCACAATTCAAAGGCGTCAACTCTTCTTAGGTCTTCTTTATTCATTGTCCAGCTTTCACATGCATATGAGGAGATTGAAAACACCATGGATTGAGTCAGGTGCAACTTAGGCTTCAAGGGAAAATCATTGCTCTTTAATACTTAAAAGGTGTCTTTTACAGCAGATTTGCCCAATGCAATGCGTCTTTTGATTTCTTGACTGCTGCTTCCATGGGTGTTGTGGATTCAAGTAAAATGAAATCCTTGACAACTTCAATCTTTTCTCAATTTTTCATGATATTTCTTATTGATCCAGATGTGAATTTTTTTTTTTTATGTTGAACTGTTATCCATACTGAAGGCTGTGATCTTTGATCTCCATCAGTAATTGCTTCAAGTTCTCTTCACTTTCAGCAAGCAAAGTTGTGTCACCTATATAACATGGGTTGTTAATGAGTCTTCCTCCAGTACTTGTGTCCCATTCTTCTTTATATACTCCAGCTTCTAGGATTATTTGCTCAGCATACAAATACAACTGCCTCTTGGTCTAAGTAATGGGTTCCTCATAGGCATAATTTTAAGTGTGCTGAAATTCCCATTCTTTGCAATGTTATCAATAATTTATTATCCATATAGTTTAATGCCTTTGTATGGTCAATAAAACAGGGGTAAACATCTTTATGGTATTTTCACCTTTCAGCCAGGATCCATCTGACATCAGCCATGATAACCCTGGTTCCAAGCCCTCTTTTGAATCCAGCTTGAATTTCTGGCATTTCCCTGTCAATGTACTGCTGCAGGCGCTTTTGAATGATCTTCAGCAAAATTTTACTTGAGTATCATTTTTGTGATCATCTAGTGCTGCTGTAACAGAAATACCGCAAATGGATGCCTTTAACAAAGAGAAATGCATTTCCTCACAGTAAAGTAGGCTAAAAGTCCAAATTCAGGGCATCAATTCCAGGGGAAGGCTTTTTCTCTCTGTTGGCTCTGGAGGAAGGTTCTTGTCCTCAATCTTCCCCTGGTTGAGGAGCTTCTCAGGCACAGGGACCCTGGGACCAAAGGACACACTCTGCTCCTGGTGCTGCTTTCATGGTAGTATGAGTCCCCCTCCCTGATAGCTTCCCTTTTTTTATTCTTTCTTGAGAAATAAAAGATGATGCAGACCACATCTGAGGGAAACCCCCTTGACATTGGATCAGGGATGTGACCTGGGTAAGGGTATTACAATCCCACCTTATTCCTTTTTAATATAAAATTTCATCACAAAATGGAGGACAACCATACAATACTGGGAATCATGGCCTAATGAAGTTGATACACACATTTTTTGAGGGGCATAATTCAATCCATGACAGTCATATTAACAATATTCTTTGGTAATTTCCACATTTGGTTGGATCATCTTTCTTGGGAATAGTCATAAATATAGAACTCTTCCAGTTGGTTGGCCAGGTAGCTGTCCTTCAAATTTCTTCCAGTGCTGCATCTGTTTGTTGAAATATCTCAGTTGGTGTTCTATCAACTCCTAGAGGCTTGCATTCAGTGCAGCTTGGACTTCTTCCTTCAGTGCCATCCATTCCTGATCATATGCTACTTCCTCAAATGGTCAAATGTCTTACCAACTCTTTTTGACCTTGTCACCTTGTGTATTCCTTCCAACTTCTTTTGATGCTTCCTGGGTCATTTACTATTTTTCCCATAGAATTCTTCGATATTGCAACCAGAGACTTGGATTTTTTCGTTAGTCTTTTCAGCTTTAGAAATGCCAAGCATGTTCTTTCTTTTTGGTTTTCTATCTCCAGGTCTTTACACTTGTCATTATAATACACTGTCTTCTCAAGCTGCCTTTGAAATCTTCTGTTCAATTTCTTTCTTCATCATTTTTTCCTTTTGCTTTAGCTACTGGACTTTCAACAGCAAGTTTCAGAGTCTCTCCTGACATTCATTTTGGTCTTTTCTTTCTTTCCTGTCTTTTTAATGGCCTTCTGTTTTTTTTTTTTTGTTTTTTTTGTTTTTTGCTTTCTTCATGTATGATAGCCTTGATGTTATTCCACAACTTGTCTAGTCTTCAGTCATTAGTGCTCAGCACATTAAATCTATTCTTGAGATGGTCTCTAAATTCAGGTAGGATATACTCAAGACTCTTGTTGGCTTATTCTAATTTTCTTCAGCTTCAACTTGAACTTGCATGGGAGCAATTGATGGTCTGTTCCACAGGAGGCCCCTGGCTTTGCTCTGACTGATGATATTGAGCTTTTACATCATCTTTTTTCCACAGATGTAGTTGATTTTATTCCTGTATATCCCTTCTGGTGAGCTTCACATGTATAGTCGCCTTTTATGTTGGTGAAAAATGGTATTTGCAATGCAAAATTCTTGCAAAATTCTATCATGCAATCTCTGGCATCATTTCTATAACCAAGGCCATATTTTCCAACTACGGATTCTTCTTCTTTGTTTCCAACTTTTGCGTTTCAATAACCAGTAATTATCAATGCATTTTGATTGCGTGTTCAATCAATTTCAGACTGAAAAAGTTGGTAAACCCTTCAGTTTCTTTATCTTTGGCCTTAGTGGTTGGTGTGTAAATTTGAATATAATCATATTACTAGTCTTCCTCATAGGAGTAGGGATATTATCCTATCAATGACAGCATTGCACTTCAGGATAGATCTTGAAATGTTCTTTTTGATGAGAAATTTAACATCATTCCAACATATTAAATCATATGATTCTCTGATGCAAAATAGCCAATACCAGATCATTTCAGCTGTCTAATGTCTCAGATATCGATGTTTATGTGGGCCATTTCGTTTTTGATGACTTCCAATTTTCCTAGATTCATAATTTGTACATTCCAGGTTCTGATTATTAATGGATGTTTGCAGGTTTGCAGCTGTTTCTTTGGCTTTTATGTCACACCACATCAACAAATGAAAGCTTGACTCCATCCATGTCATTAAGGTTGACTCTACTCTGAGGAGGTAGCTTTTCACCATTTATCTTTTGAGTGCCTTCAAACCTGGGGAGCTCATCTTCTAGCACTATATCACGCAATGTTCCAATGTTATTCATAAGGTTTTCACCAACTAATTCTTTTCAGAAGTAGACCACATGTCCTTCTTCCTTGTCTGTGTTAGCCTGGAAGCTCAGCTGAAATCTGTCTGCCATGGGCGACCCTGATGGTATTTGAATAATGGTGCCATAGCTTCCAGTATCACAGCAACAGGCAAACCCCCACAGTATGACAAACTGACAGTCATGTCAGAGTATATATATAGAGAGAGAGAGAGAGTTATTTCAAGGAAATTGTTCTTATGGTTGTAGAACTGGCAATCCCAAGTCCCTGGGTCAAGCATCAGGAGCTGATGAACCCATGATCCACAGGTCAGAGCGCTGGCTGATGGCTCATGGCTGGGAAGACTGATGAATCCAAGATCAGCAGGTATGCAGGCAGGCTGCTGGCCCAAGTCAAAAGAATAGGAGGTCAGATGCTGATGAGCCGAAAGCTGGATCCAGGACAGAACAAATGCCAGCTAGCTTTGGCGGAAAGTCCACAGATAGTGGATGCAGGCCACTACCCTAAGAAAAGTCCTTTTTAACTGACTGGCTACTCACAGCAGATCTCATCATGGAGGTGATAGCATTATATCAGATCTCTCCATGAAAGTGATTACATCATTGTACAACTGCCAGGCTACAGTATAACTGCCAATCCACTGACAATCATGACCCAGTCAAGTTGACATGCAATCTTAAAGGTCATACTACTTAAGTGTCACTCAGAGTTTAAGTCTTGAAGGGGAAGATTTTATAACAATAGACTGACTATTGTCCTGGAATATTGCCTCTCATCTCAGCTGGAATTATATCAGAATCTTATTTTCTCCTAAATGAAATTTATTGTGATTCACACCTTAAAAGTGAGTCCACAGAAGGAATAAAAGTTGGGGAAAGACGGTAGAATGTTGCAAGGAAAAGTAAAAGTCTCCTTGTTGAGTTAATCTTGAGGGAAAAAAAATACTTTTGAACTTGATTTAATGTATCCAACAGCCAATTCTCAGTTTGCCCAGGTAGGCTTGAAGATATGAATTATATAGTACGTGATATGTAGGTAAAAATATTCTTTATTGTCAGAACATTTATTACAACTCTTACAGAGGCCAGCCACTCAATTTGGATGAAGTCACCCATTTCAGAGGAGAAAATTAGCAAAACAACATCAGGACAATGTTCTAGGAGCTCAGTCTATTAAGAGCAGAGTGTTCATAATAGATAAGGTGAGAATTGGAATTGTGTCAGTTTTTCATGGGCTCCAATGTACTGCTCAGTTAAGGGCAATTCAGGACCCTATTCAAGCCTAAGAAATAAAACTTTCTACACACTCTGTTCCATTGACAGGCTGCAGAGGAAGAGTATTCCGGGTAAAGGGAGAGCTCTCTGGGAAAATAAATAAATAAACCAAATCGGAGAGTGCCAAAGAGATTTGTTTAATTAGAAAAATAACTGTCAGGTGGAAGAGATCCCAAGGGGGTAGAGACAGCTATTTTGTATTTAAAGAGCATTCCAGTATCAAACTGAATAGACTGTTTTAATGGCAGATTGAATACCATTGTTGAAACAAGCTATTTCAGCCAAAGTAATTTAAATACTTAAGTGTGTAAACCCTCTTCAGTGAGGAAGAAACAAGATTATCTCAAACAAACCAAAACCCACACCCACTCCAGTCTAGTTGATTCTGACTCAGCAACACAACAGGACAGACTAGACCTGCCCTATTGGGTTTCCAAGGTTATAAATGTTTAAGGAAGCAAACTGCCACAGCTTTCTCCAGTGGAACAGCTGGTGGGTTCTAACTGTAGGCCTTCTGGATAACAGCCTAACACTTTAACCACTGTGCCACCAGGGCTCCTGTGCCCAAATTAAGAAAGGTAACTATGAAATGTTTTATATTAATATCCTACTTTATGTTATTATTAAAATTAATATTTAACAAGAGTAGCAAATATGCTATTTTATTAAAGCAGTACTTTTACATTTTTGACTCTATTGAATATAATTTATCTTAAACAATGATTTTAAATAGTGATATTAAGTTACTTTGACACTAAAAATTTGAAAAACTCCTACATTTTTGTAAGAATACCAAAGAATATTCTAGGAAAACTTCATTTCCAACAAAGACTTTGTAGCAAACAAGCGTCATATTTATGTATTTTAGTTCTGATGATATGTTAGTAAGATATTTGAAGTAACACTATCTATGAAATAAATTTACAACCATTGAGGGTTCCAAGAAACATTTATTAGAAAGAAAAACAAAATGAAACAACTTATAAAATAATAAAGTTTTAAGTTCATATTGTTTTTCAAATTAATTTCAGGGTTTATGCTTCCAATTTATGTTAAAAACACAAACATGGCTGGGATTTAGGTAGATTGAGAACATTAACAGTGACTACAGCAACTAATAACTATCTGAATTAGAATATTGTTAACCGATTCCAAACCCTTTGTCTCTCAGTGGATTCCAGCTCATAATGACCATATAGGACAGAGTAGAAATTCCTCACAGGTTTTCCAAGCTGTAAATCTTTATGGAAGCAGAATACCTCATCTTCCTCCCACAGACTTTTCGGTTAGCAGCCTACATTTAACCCTTGTGCCACCAGGACTCAGTCAGAATATTATTATGCATTCCTTAATCTTTGGAATTTTTTTCCCAGGGAATGAATGCTTAGATTTCAAATAAAAACATGATAACATTAAGTTTATTTCCCTTAAGTAATAAGAAGAGTAACATAGCTTTGGGAGAACACACAGGACAAATCTCTACTCTTTCTATCCTGTTCTCTTGAGAAAAACATAGGCAAATCTTACATAGTTCATGTTATTTGTGGATAATTTCATAACCAAAAAGTTGAGTTTGTATAATTAGAAATGCTATTTCAATTAGTCCTCAAAGTCATAGTATTCAATTAACGTAATTATTTTTTATTAAGTGCCATCATTCCTAAAGCATTACATAAAGAAGTGTTTCTTTTGTCCTCTTGTGAGTCTTAATTCTTCTTTCCCTTTTAAGAGTGACACTTTCATTTTAACAATGAGTATTTAACCACTGTATAACCAGTGATCTGTGCCAAGGTTAAAGAATAGTATTTCCCTAAAGAACTGGAATTGAATTATAGCTCCAACAACATCTAGCTATGTGATGACTTCCAGTTCAGAATCAAATCTTGAGTACCATAATTGGTGTACACCCATTTGTTAAGATCTATATTGATTTCAAGTAGGAAAATTGTCAACCTTTACCTCTCAGATCATTTAGCATCCATAAAGGAAATGCATACAACTGGTATTAATTGCAATCCTAAGTGCTGAGCAGTGATGGGTAATATAGGTGTTACAGTCCACAAAGTAGAGTTGATGATATAAACCCAAATATCAGCAGAGAATTTCTGGAGAAAGTGCAACTTGAGAGTTGAATGGTTTTTGAAGTTTGGTAACACTCTGATAATTTTTTTTAAGATCTTACTTTATTCCTTCCTTAGATACAAAAGAAAAGTAAATTAAAGAATATTATTCATGTTGTAGAGAATATTGAGTAAAACCAGAAGAATTATTTAAATTTAGCTATAATAATAATAATAAATGGATGATAATAATAATAAGTAACTGTTAATAATAGTCTTTCATAAATACGAGAACTTCTTCATGGTGTTTTATTTCTATTAAATGATTTAATTCACATAACAACACTCAATGTTGGTATAGTTGCTAGGCATTTTGCAGGTGAGCAAAAAGAGACAAGGTCAGATTAATCAACTTGCATGAAGTCATCACATAGCTAGATGTTGTTGGAGCTATAATTCAATTCCAGTTCTTTAGGGAAATACTATTCTTTAACCTTGGCACAGATCACTGGTTATACAGTGGTTAAATACTCAGCTGCCAACCCAAAGTTCAGAGGTTTAAACCCACCAGCTGTTCCATGGGAGAAAGATGTGGCAGTCTGCTTCTGTTTCCAAGATACACGGCCTTGGAAACCCTATAGGGCAATTCTACTCTGTCCTATAGGGTTGCTATGAGTCGGAATTGACTCTTCTGTGAAGGATTTTTTTTTTTTTAATCATGGCACCATACTTGTGGCTCTGCTTAGAGGACAAGGTGCGAATCTGTTAGGATGGAGAAATGAAGAGGAGGGTGAAGTAAGAGGCACCCGGAATACGAAGTATATGTAGGTACTCACTTTCAGGATTGTGGAAGTACAAGGATGGCCCTGAATGCCTCCTTAAATTTTGCAGCTTAGGTACCTCATTGACAAGTCTTTGTCCCTGCCCTGATGAAAGGAATGGTGAGAAAAATAATTGCCAACAAAGGAAATTAAAAGTGCTTTATCAAATACTTATTTTACTAGGCAATATGTTAAATCCTGGAGCTATAGGCTTAAAGAACATATTATCATTATCATAATCATAATTATAATTATAGAGCAATAACTAATAAGGAAACTGTTTAAAATTGGAAGGTAAGTGATAAATTTTATCAATATTATCTCATTTAATTCTCACAAAGAAGCAAACATTAGAAACTTTAAATAATTCTTTAACATCACACAGATAATACAGGCATACCTTGGACCTATCGTGGGTTCAGTTCCAGACCACCACAGTAATGTAAATATCACAATAAATTAAGTCACATAAATTTTTTGGTTTCCCAGTACATAGAAAAGTTATGTTTACACTACACTGTGGTCTGTTAAGTGTTCAATAGCATTATGTCTAAAAATTAATGTACATACCTTTATTAAAAGATACTTTATAGCCAGCAAATGCCAATCATCATCTAAGCCTTCAGTGAGTTGTAATCTTTTTGCTGGTTGAGGGTCTTGCTCTGATATTGATGACTGCTGACCGATCAGGGTGGTGGATGCTGAATGTTGGGGTGGCTGTGGAAATTTCTTAAAATAAGACAACAGTGAGGTTTCCCTTATCAATTGACTCTTCCTTTCATGAAAGATTTGTCTGTAGCGTGCAATGCTGTTTGATAGCATTTTACTCACAGTAGAACATCTTCCAAAATTGGAGTCAATCCTCTCAAACCCTGATGCTGCTTTATCATCTAAGTTTATGTAATATTCTAAATCTTTTGTTGTCATTTCAACAATGTTCACATCATCTTCCCAAGAAGTAGATTCCATTTCAGAAACCACTTCCTTTGCTCATCCCTAAGAAGTAACTCCTCATCTGTTAAGTTTTTATCATGAGATTGCAGCAATTCAGTCTCATCTTCAGGTTCCACTTCTATTTCTAGTTCTTTTGCTATTTCCACCACATCTGCAATTGCTTGCTCCACTGAGGCTTGAAACCCTCAAAGTCATCCGTAAGTGTTGGAATTGACTTCCTCCAAATGCCTCTTAATATTGATATTTTGACCTCCTCCCATGAATGAGTTGGACTCTACTGGGAAGCAAAGGGTTTGGAAACCCTGGTGGCATAGTGGTTAATTGCTACTGCTGCTTATTACAAAGGTTGGCAGTTGAAATCCACCAATTGCTCCTTGGCAACTCTGTGAGGAAGTTTCTACCCTGCCCTCTAGGGTCGCTATAGGAATCCACTAAACGGCAACGTTTTTTTTTTTTTTTGGTTCCATGAATCACCAATGTTTCTAATGGCTTCTAGAATTATGAATTCTTTCCAGAAGATTTTCAGTTTACTTTGCCTAGATCCATCAGAAGAATCACTGGCTATGGCAGCTATAGCCTTGTGAGACTTATCTCTTAAAAACTAAGACTTGAAATTTGAAATTACTCCTTGATCCATGGGCTGCAGGATGGGTGTTGTGTTAGCAGGCATGAAAACATTAATCTCCTTGTACATCTCCAGCAGAGCTCTTGGGTGATCAGGTGCATTGTCAAATAGCAGTAATATTTTGAAAGGAATCGTTTTTTTTCTAAGCAATAAGTCAATAACAGTGGTCTTAAAATATTCAGCAAACCATGTTGTAAACAGATGTGCTGTCAGCTAGGTCTTGTTGTTCCATTTATAGAGCACAGGCAAAGGAGATTTAGCATAATTCTTAAGGGTTTTTGAAATTGTAAATGAGCACTGGATTCAACTTAAAGTCACCAGCTTCATTATCCCCTAACAGGAGACTCAGCCTGCCATTTGAAGCTTTGAAGCCAGGCATTGACTTCTCCTCTCTCCCATCTAGCTATGCAAGTCCTAGTTCGCATCTTCTCCCAACATAAAGCTGCTTTATCTGCATTAAACCTCTGTTGTTTACTGTAGCCCCCTCGTCAGTTATCTTAGCTAGGTCTTCTGGATCGTTTCCTGCAGCTTCTATATCAGCACTTTTTGCTCCACCTCGCATTCGTTTATGTTATGGAGAGAGCTTCTTCCTTCAGCCTCATGAATGGACCCCTTCTAGCTTCAAACTTTCCTTCTGCAGCTTCCTCACCTTTCTCAGCCTTCATAGAGTTGAAGAAAGCTAGGGCCTTGATCAGAAATAGGCACTGGCTTAACAGAATATTGTAGCTGGTTTTATCTTCTATCCAGACCACTAAAATATTGTCCTTATCAGCAATAAGTCTGTTTCGCTTTCTTATTGTTCATGAGTTCACTGGAGGAGACATTTTAATTTCCTTCGAGAACTTGTCCAGCACTCACAAGTTGGCTAACTGTTTGGTGCTGGAGACCTAGCTTTTGGCCTATCTTAGCTTCCAACATACCTTCCTTACTAAGTTTATGCATTTCTAGCTTTTGATTTGAAGTGAGAGGTGTGCAACTCTTCCTTTCACTTGAACACTTTTAATAACGTACAGTTATTAATTGGCCAAATTTCAATATCGTCATTGTTAACAAACCCTGGAGTGTATGTCTTTGTCCAGTGTGTTCAGACTTGCCAATTATCTGGTCACTGGTCTTTCAGAAAGAGAAAGTAACTTTGTGGAAATGCACAGAGCAAGGAGCCCAGAGGAATTTTCTCAGATCTGAACCCCCGAGTTGCAGGGAAGCAGGGTTTTTAAGTAATTTGCACAACAAGATGATGGCTGCTCAGGCATACTGAGGAGAGAAAATTCTAGAAGGCGGCCAGGAAACAGGAGGTGATATTGTTCTTGTCAGACCTCTTGATTCTGAGTAGGTCTGGGTGGTGATTTTCCTTCTGATTCATTCCTCCTGTTGCTGTGTCCTCTGTTGAGGACAATTATGGTCACAGCTGGCCCTTAGCCAGATGTGGGGCAGACCAAATCTGGCTTAGGCAAGTTTAAGGACAAATGAAAATTTACTGGCATTTGTAGTGTCAGGTTACATTGTGTCTCAGGGAATAGGACAGCTCCAGGAGAAGGAGATAGACAGGGTAATGGCCTGTCAGTGGAGAAGCCAGAACACATACAACATTTATCGATTAAGGTTGCCATCTTGCACGGGTGCAGTTTGTGGCACCCCAAAACAATTACAATAGTAACATCAAATATCACTGATTACAGATTACCATAACAGAGCTAATAATAATTAAAAGGTTTGAAATATTGCAAGAATTACTCAAACGTGACACAGAGACAGGAAGTGAGCACATGCTGTTACAAAACTGGCTCTGATAGAGTTGCTGGATGCACGGTTTCCACAAACCTTCAATTTGTAGAAAAAAATGCAGTATCTGTGAAGCACAATAAAGCGAAGGACAATAAAATGTTGTATGCCTGTAAATCATGGAGGTAGGAGTCACACTCAAGTCTATAAAAAAAATAAAAATAGATACTGAACTGCAGTCACAAAACCTATATGTAATTAGTTGAATTATCCATACTCAGTCTCAATATCCTTATATCTAAAGAAAAGTGAGTTTAGAAACAGTTATCTGAAGTGTAATTTTTGAGGAACAGCGAAAATAAAAGCAGGTGCACACAGCACAATGGGTGTAATGTAATAGCTAATATATATCCTCCTCCTGACCCCTCCACATACACATACCCTCCATGCCATCCCAGTTATCCCAAGGTGACTACCTTCATTGTTCGTGTCTGAATCAATGTTCCTAGGCTGACTTCTCTTAATAAAATCCTATTATTTACCCGCTAAATATCCTACAAAAAGATATTTAATTTCCCTATGCAAAATGAAATACTCCCACAGTTTTCTTTCTAAACTGTCTTATATGAACTGTATAATAGGAACCTATATGGAAGTGTCAAAAGAGGCAGTTGAAAATATATGTAGAAGACAGTTTCTGATAAAGTGATTAAGAAGCTTGACTGAGAAAATGCATAGAGAATTGCAATAGAATTCTCAAGAAGTGTAATTAATTTAAAGTGAAATTAGATGGCAAAGCTGAGGGTCCATCTCTAGCAGTTGCCAGTTACTCCAGTGCCTGTGCTGAGTCAGGTATAGCTTAATCTATCCTGGGCTGTGGTCCAAAACTATAGTGAAATGATCTTAAAATAAATTTGAGGGGACTGTTTACTGTGATTAAAAAGGAGGACGTGGGACATACATAAACAGCATCATTCTTAAAGTGCAAACAATTGAAGTGATCATAAAATCCAATCCTGACAGCTCGATACAATTTAGAGAAGAGGCAAAGAGATACAGGAAGGTAAAGGAAATGGTCTTGTAAATTTACATTTTCCACAGATGAATCATCAACAAATTCTACCAGTAGATAATCTAACCGAACTGATGGAATTTGTTCTCTTGGGCTTTGTTGCTATGCCCCATTTCCAGTGGTTTCTTTTTGGATTATTTTTAATCATCTATACCACCATCCTGATGAGCAATGGCACCATATTTCTAATAACAAAAATGGATTCTGCTCTCCAGAGCCCTATGTATTTTTTCCTGGCAAATTTTTCCTTTTTGGAAATCTGCTATGTATCAACTACTCTCCCCAGAATGCTGATGAATCTTGGGAACCAGAGAAGAACAATCTCCTTAGGTGCCTGTGCTGCACAGATGTGCTTTGTCCTTATATTTGGAAGCACAGAGTGTTTACTCCTGGCAGTGATGGCCTATGACCGCCACGTGACCATTTGCAACCCTCTGCACTATCCTCTAGTCATGAACCACAGGGTCTGTATACAGCTGGTAACTGGCTCCTGGACCACTGGAATTCGAGTTATGATTGTGCAGACGTATCAGATTTTCTCTCTGCCTTTTTGTGGATCTAACCAAATCAACCACTTCTTCTGTGACATTTTCCCAATACTCAAGTTGGCTTGTGGGGACACTTTTGTAAATGAGATGTTGGTCTACACAGTTGCTATGTTATTTGTCATGGTTCCATTTCTGTTAATACTTGGCTCCTACAGTAAAATCATCTCCAACATCCTGAAGTTGCCTTCAGCCACAAGTCGAGCCAAAGCTTTCTCTACCTGCTCATCTCATCTTATGGTTGTGGTGTTATTCTTTGGATCAGCCATTATTACATATTTAAGGCCCAACACCAGGCATTCAGAGGGAACTGACAAAGTACTTTCTCTTTTCTACACTGTCCTAACTCCTATGTTTAATCCCATGATACATAGTCTAAGGAACAAGGATGTCATAATAGCACTGAGAAAATTGCTATGTAAATAATTCACTTCATTAAAGAAAGTGTTAAATGTATAAGAATTTCTTTCTTACATATTTTGTATCAAATTTCAACCAATGTATAAGTGCGTTATGGATTGAACTGTGTCCCCCAAAAAGTGTGTCAACTTGGCTAGCGCATCATTCCCAAAATTGTATGATTGTCCACCATTTTATTATATGAGTTCGAATCCTCTAAAAGGCAACTGGTTTGGTGTGACTATTTTCCTATGTGTTGTAAAACCTACCTCTGTGATGTCAATGATGCAGGATTAGAGGCAGTTACACAATGAGTTCCCCATGCATCTGTCAATTTGTTGTACTGTGGGGGATTGTGTGTTGTTATGATGCTGGCAGCTATGTCACCGGTATTCAAATACCAGCAAGATCATCCATGGGGAACAGGTTTCAGATGAGCTTCCAGACTAAGAAAGACTAGGAAGAAGGACTCAGCAGTCTACTTCTGAAAAGAATTAGCGGGCAAAATCCTCGTGAATAGCATTAGAACATTGTCTGATATAGTGCTGGAAGATAAGCCATTTTTTGAGCTGAAAGAACTGAAGAAAACATTCAACCCTCAAGTTTCAATACTGAAGAATTCTATGGGGAAAATGTTAAACGGTGCAGGAAGCATCAAAGGAAGATGGAGGGAATACAGAGAGACACTATACCAAAAAGAATTTGTTGACTTTCAACCATTTCAGGAGGTAACATATAATCAGGAACCTATGGTACTGAAGGAAGAAATCCAAGCTGCACTGAAGGTATTGGGGAAAAACAAAGCTCCAGGAATTGATGGAATACCAATTGAGTTGTTTCAACAAACAGATGCAACACTGGAAGTGCTCATTCATCTATGCCAAGAAATTTGGAAGACAGCTACACGGCCAACCAACTGGAAGAGATCCATATTTATACCTATTTCCAAGAAAGATGATCCAACCGAATGCAGAAATTATGGAACAATATAAATAATATCACGTGCAAGCAACGTTTTGCTGAACACATCATTCAAAAATGGCTGCAGCAGTACATAGACAGGGAACTGACAGAAATTCAAGCTGGATTCAGGAGAGGACTTGGTACCAGGGATATTATTGCTTCTCTCAGATGGATCCAGGCTGAAAGCAGAAAATACCAGAAACATGTTTACTAGCTCTTTATTGCCTATGCTAAGACATTGACTGTGTGGATCGTAGCAAATTATTAATAACATTGTGGAGAATGGGAATTCCGGAACACTTAATTGTGCTCATGAGGAATCTATACATGGATCAAGAGGCAGTCATTCAAACAAGACAAAGTGATACTGCAGGGTTTAAAGTCAGGAAAGATGTGTATCAGGGTTTTGTCTTTCACCATGCCTATTCAGTTTGTAAGCTGAACAAATAATCTGAGAAACTAGACTACATGAAGAGGAAAAGGGCATCAGGTTTGGAGGAAGACTCATTAACAACCTGCATTAAGCAGATGACACAACCTCACTTGCTGAAAGTGAAGAGGACTTGAAGCACTTACTGATGAAGATCAAAGACCACAGCCTTCAGTATGGATTAAAACTCAACATAAAGAAAACAAAAATCCTCACAACTGGCCAATAGGAAACACATTATAAATGGAGAAAAGATTGAGATTGTAAAGGATTTCATTTAACTTGGATCCACAATCAACACCCATGCAATAGCAGTCAAAAAATCAAAAGATGCATTGCCTTGGGCAAATCTGCTGCAAGAGATCTCTTTAAAGTGTTAAAAACCAAAGATTTCAACTTGAGGACTAAGGTGTCTCTGGTCCAAGCCATGGTGTTTTCAATCACCTCTTGCATGTGAAAGCTGGACAGTGAATAAGGAAGACCTAAGAAGAATTTATGCCTGCTGGTGCTGGCGAAAAATATTGACTATACATACCATGGACTGCGAAAAGAACAAAGAAATCTGTCTTGGAAGAAGTACAACCAGTATGCTCCTTGGAAGCAAGGATGGCAAGCCTGCATCTCACATAACTTGAACTTGCTGTCAGGAGGGATCAGTCCCAGGAGAAGGGTATCATGACTGGTAAAGTAGAGGGTCAGTGAAAAAGAGGAAGACCCTCAGTGAGATGAATTGACACAGTGGCTGCAAGAACAGTCTCAAGCATAGCAACAACTGTGAGAATGATGCAGGACTGGGCACTGCTTTGTTCTTTTGTTCATAGGGTCACTATGAGTAGGAACCAACTTGATATTACCTAACAACAACAACGTGTAATGAGGCAAGACTCACTCTACAACATTAGGTTGTTTCTTGAGTGAATCTGATTTCAGATAAAATAGAGAAGTGAGCAGAAAGGCTGGGGTAAGTCCTATCACCGAGAATGAAGACTAGGAGGGGAGCGTGTCCTTTGGACATGGATCCCTGTGCTGAGAAGCTCCTAGACCAGGGGAAGATTGATGACAACAACCTTCCCCTAGAGCAACAGAAAGAGAAAGCTTCTCCTGGAGCTGTCACCCTGAATTTGGACTTGCAACCTGCTGAACTGTGAGAATAAATTTCTCTTTGTTAAGCTACACACTTGTGGTATTTCTGTTATAGCAGGTCTAGTTTACTAAATCACTTTGTCTTTTCATACAGTGACAATTATTTACAAGTTAAAAATCACTTGTAATGTCAGAACTTTCTGCTCAAATTGTATAAGTAAAATATGTATCAGCAGATAGCAAATCATTCCATTAGTAATTCTATAACGTCATTGTGCAATGTACTCCCTCACTAAGAACTTTTGCTTGGGCTTATTTAATTTATTCAGTTGTAATGTGTAATGTTATACCACTTATCCTGAACCATACAATTCATATCCATGAGTGTCCATACAGATGTGACACTGATTTTAAAAACCAGGTGTGCAATATGCATTAATTAAAACTAGTATCCTCAGTATCCACGGGGGATTCCAGGACTCCCACAAATACTAAAATCTGTGGATGCTGAAGTCCCTTATATAAAATGGCACAATATTTGCATTCAAGCTATACACAAACTCCTGTACACTTTTAGTCATCTCTTGTTGTTGTTAGGTGCCATTGAGAGGGTTCCAACTCATACCAACCCCAGGCACAACAGAATGAAACACTTCCTGGTCCTGTGCCATCATCACAATGGTTGCTATGATTGAGCCCATTGTCGCAGCCACTGTCTCAGTCCATCTCGTTGAGGGCCTTCCTCTTTGTTGCTGACCTTCTACTTTACCAAGCATGATATGCCTCTCCGGGGACTGTTCCCATCTGACATGTCCAAAGTACATAAGATGCAATCTCGCCATCATTGCTTCTAAGTAACATTCTGGTGGTACTTCTTCCAAAACAGATTTACCCATTCTTTTGGCAGTCCATAGTATATTCAGTATTCTTCACCAACACCACAGTTCAAGGAGTCAATCCTTCTTATTTCTTCTTTATTCTTTGTCCAGCTTTCACATGCATATGAGGTGATTGAAAAGACCATGGCACACCTTAGTCCTCAAGGTGACATCTTTGTTTTTAACACTTTAAAGAGATTTTTTGCAGCAGATTTGCCCAATGCAATGCATCTTTTGATTTCTTGACTGCTGCTTCCATGGATGCTGATTGTGGATCCAAGTAAAATGAAATCCTCGAGAGCCTCAATCTTTTCTCTGTTTATCATGATGCTGCTTATTGGCTCAGTTGTGAGGATTTTTGTTTTTCTTTATGTTGAGGTTTAATCCATACTGAAGGCTGTGGTCTTTCATCTTCATCAGTAAGTGCTTCAAGTCCTCTTCACTTTCAGCAAGGAAGATTGTGTCATCTGTGTATCAAAGTTGTGAAATAGTCTTCCACCAATTCTATACCCCATTCTTCATATAGTCCAGCTACTCGGACTATTTTCATTAATTAACTCTAGAATACTACGTAAATAGTTGTTATAAAGTATTGTTAAAGAATAGTGACAAGACATGAGGCAAACAATGCTCACACACAGAGAGCTGGAGAAAGAGACCACTGCTGAGCATGCCTACACATCATTTCCTTTGTGAGGATTCCAGGTAGTGCATTGCATAATAACAACAATGATATAGCCTCCATGATAAACCTGGAAAGACCTCTCTGAAGAACTAACATATGAGCTGAGTCATAAACAATTAGAAGTAGCAATTATGTGTAAAGAACATTCTAGGCAGATGAAAAAGCAACAGAAGACCCTTAAAGTTTACATTCTTTAAAAAAAAAAAATTCTTTTTTTTTTTTAGAAGCCTAAAAAACTGATTGCCTGGGGAAAGTATGTGTTAGCAGATGAGTTTGGATATAAAGATAGGGGCCAAGCTATATGGCAATTTTCAATTCCTGGGAAGAAATTTGAATTATTTCAACTACAGTGTGAATCCATGAAAGTGCTTAAGATTTTCTATAGAGAACACTTTGGTAATTTGAATCCACCATCGCCTCCTTGGGAACCCTATGGGGCAGTTCTATTCCGTCCTGTAGGGTTGCTATGAACCAGAATCAACTCAATAGCAAGGGATTTGTTTTTATTTATTCATTTATTTTCAATAGGGGACACTTAAGAAATAATTAAAACACAAATGCCACAGAAAAATACTGTAGAGGTTTGTGGGTGCGGTTATGCATCCTTCAAGTGTTTAAATCACTTAAAATTGTAAACCCAGCCCTGAAACAAGAGTCAGATGAGACAGGAAGCATATTATGTAGCAATCTACTGCATTCTATGATGGTATTGGATTATATATGTAAATATATAGGCGCCCATCCGTATCTGCAGGAGTTTGGTTCCAAGACCCTATCTGACACCAAATTCCAAGGTGCTCGAGTTCATTCTATAAAATGGCATAGGATTTGTGTATCATATGAGCACATCCTCCCAAACACTTTAAATTATCTCTAGATTACTTCTAATGCCTAATATTATGTAAATGCAATGTAAATACTTGTTACACATTACCGTATTGTTTAGGGAATAATGTCAAAACAAGAGACGAACAATGCTCAAATAATAAGTGCTGGTGAGAGAAAGGATCTGTGAAATCATGGGGGGGCTGCGTCAGGGAATGCCTACACATCAGTGCATTGGCATGGATTCAGCATGGTGCTTGGAGTGCAGCAAATTCAAGTTTTGCTTTTAGGAACTTACTTTTTTTTTTTTAACTTTTCCAAATACTTTTCAATCCTGGTTGATAGAATCTGTGGATACAGAATCCACAGACATGGAGGGACAACTGTATATACATGTATGTACATATATGTGTATATATAATACATAATAAATATATAATTATGTTATTAGCTATAAATGATAATTATATATATTTGATTATGTATGTATGTGCATGTGTGTGTGTATATATATCTATATGTATATGTGTGTGCATGTGTGTGTTGTATATATGTGTGTGTGTATATATACATGAAACCCTGGTGGCATAGTGGCTAAGTGCTAGGGCTGCTAACCAAAGGGTTGGCAGTTCAAATCCACCAGGTGCTCCTTGGAAACTCTGTGGGGCAGTTCTACTCTGTCCTATAGGGTCTCTATGAGTCGGAATCGACTCGACGGCACTGGGGAGGTGGGGGTATATATATATATATATATATATATATATATATATATATATATATATGGAAACCCTGGTGGCATAGTGGTTAAGAGTTTGGCTGCTAACCAAAAGGTCTGCAGCTTGAACCCACCAGGTCCTCTCTCTAGTCTCTCTGTGAGTTGGAATCGACTCAATGGCTGTGGGTTTGATTTTGGTATACATATATATACATACATAAACACCGGGAAGAATGAGGATTCCAGAGCACTTAATTGTGCTCATGAGGAACCTAATGGCAGACAAAGAGGCTGTTGATAAAAGAGAACAAGGGGAGAATGCATGATGTAAAGTCAGGAAAGTTGTGTGTCAGGGTTATATTCTTTCACCATATGTATTCAATCTGTATACAGAGGAAACAACCCAAAAAGCTGGGCTATATGAAGAAGAATGTGGGAAGAGTTTTGGAAGAATACTCATTAACAACCTGCAATATGCGAATTACACAACCTTGTTTCCTGAAAGTGAATAGAACTTGAAGCACTTACTGATGAAGATTAAAGGCTACAGCCTTCTGTTTGATTCAAAATGGCCAGTATAAGTCCATTTCAGTTCACTGATACTTAGGTTATCTATGTTATCTGTTCCATTTCCTTTTTGATGATTTCCAATTTCCTAATTTCCTACTTCATACATTCCACATTCTGATTATTAACAGACGTTTGCAGCTGTTTCTTCTCATTTTGAGTCACACCACACCAGCAAATGAAGGTCCTGAAAGGTTGACTCCGTCCATATCATTAAGGTCCACTCTACCTTGAGGAAGCACCTCTTCCCTAGTAGTAGTTTGACTGCCTTCCAAACTGAGGGGCTCATCTTCAGACACTATATCAGACAATGTTTAACTGCTATTCATAAGGGTTTCACTGACTAATTCTTTTCAGAAGTAGACCGCATGTCCTTCTTCCTACCCTGTCTTAGTCTGGAAGCTCAGATGAAACCTGTTTGCATGGTATTTGAATACCAGTGACACACCTTCCAGCACCACAGCAACAAGCAAGCCCCCAAGGTACAATAAACTGACAGTCACATGGCAACATATATATGGAGAGAGATTTATGTCAAGGAAATTGTTCTCATGGTTGTAGAGGCTGGCAAGTACCAAGTCCCTGTGTCAAGCATCAGGAGCTGATGAACCCAAGATCCACAGGTCAGAGGGCAGGTTGATGGCTTTTGTCTGGGAAGACTGATGAATCCAAGATAAGCAGGTATGTAGGCAGGCTGCTAGCCCAAGTCAAAAGAACTGGAGGTCAGATGTTGATGAGCCAGATGCTGGATACGGGACATAGCAAAAGGAGCTAACTTTGGCAGAAAGTCCACAGATACGGGATGGATGCATGCAAAACTCCCTTTTAACTGATTGACTACTCACAGCAAATTCCATCATGGAGGTAATCACATTATATGGGTCTCATCATGAAAGGATTACATCATTATACAACTCCGAAACTACAGTATAACTGCCAAACCCCTGACAATCATGGCCCAGCAAAATTGTCACCCAATCTTAAAGATCATACTCTCTAATTGTCATTGAGATTTGAAGCCTTGAAGAGGAATTATTTTATGACAATAGACATGCTACTGTCCTGGAATTTTGCCTCTCATCTCAGCTGGAATTATTTCAAAATCTTATTTTCTCTTAAGCAAAGTTTAATAGGATTAACATGTTAAAAGTTGGCTCATGGAGGAACCAAGATGGCTGGATAGGGAGAAGCTTCCGCTGATTGCTCTTGCAACAAAGACTCGAAAAAACATGTGAATCGATTACATATATGAAAATCTGCTAACCCTGACCATTAAACACAGAACTAAGGAGTTGACCTGAATGACAGGGGAGCAAAAGATGTGCACTGAGGCAGCAACTGCTTCTGGAGGTGGCGTGCCACACCTCAGCCTTGAGCCCTCAAGGTTCCCTGGATCCAGAGTGGTGGGCTGATCGCGGCTCAATGAGACGGGGCAAGAACGGGATGCAGCCCTAACATCCTGGAGTGACCTTAGCGGGGACCCAGCCAGTGCACACAGACTACACACCGATGCGGCTGACAGGAGCATGAGAAACCATGGGGAAGCAGCGACTGGTTTCAGAGCCTGGAGTGCAGCTTCTCAGCCAGAAAACCTTGGTGCTGGGTTTTGGACTAAGTGCGGAGGAGCTGATCACAGCTTCCTGAGGCGGCGCAAGCATGGGAAGCAGCCCTAACCTTCGGGGGAAATCTGGACCCAGCCAGCTCACACAGACTACATGCCCCTCTGGAGTCTCAGATAAAACAGTCCTCACCAAACAAGATAAGTAACTTTATCTTGCCACACTACTCTCTCCTATCTATCTGATCTGTCCCCTTCCTGCCTCAGTTGGCTTCATTAATATTGGAATTCCCTGGGCCAGGCAGTGAAGTACTCTGCAGTTTCTGTTTTGTTTTTGTTTTTTCTAACCCATTCTCCTGGCCTGAGAGAGGCAGCAATTAACAATCAGGGGAAATAATCCTTCCCTGATTTCCCTAAACTGGAATAATAATACAGAAAAAGATCCAGCCAAGCACAACAGATCCACAGCCTTTGACTTTCATCCCTACAGGGAAACAGGAGGCTATTATAATGCAAAAGCAATTCTGATAGAGATCTGTCTTTAATCGTTTTAGCTAAGCAGTGGAAAGGCAGTTTTTGGAAGTCTAATACCTCTCTACCTATTAAACAGAGACCTCACTGATCCACGGCAGGGAACTGAGGGCTGAAGCTCCAACCACACCACCAAGCCACTTGCTAAAGGGATCTGAGGATAGTGATGCCTACCAATCTTTAAAGGTAAAAGCATTGGGTGCCTAAGGTAAAGCTGCAGAACCCACCCATCAGAGTGGTCTAGAGAATAGAGACACTCCTACCTCACTGGCATGTGGGAGAAGGCTGTCAGTATCCTGCCCTCCTCAGAGTGTGACCCCCTGCTGCTACTAGAATCTGGAGCATACAACTATCACCACTAATCCTCTAAGTTAATAGGCGGCAGCCTACACCACACACTAGGTAACCACTATCAGGAATACCTAAGCTGATTCTATTCAAGAGTAGTGAATGGACTCATAGGATTATATAACTGGTAACAGCTCAAAGCAGCTGGTAACAGGACATAAGTAATTCAAAGGCTACAACAATCAAGACAGCACAATCTAGTAGCCCACGTGGGTGTGTTGAAACAAAACAAAACAAGAAGATAAGAATCAGTGAGCAAATTTAAAATAAATCTTTACAATATCTTATAGATGGCTTGGAGGAAGCAGTCAATATCAAATCACATAAAGAAGCAGACCATGATGGCTTCTACAAAACCCAAAATCAAAGAATCAAAATCTTTCCCGAATGAAGATACAATCCTGGAATTGTCAGATGTAGAATATAAAAAACTAATATACAGAATGCTTCAAAATGTCAGGAATGACTTCAGAAATGAAATAAGGCAATCTACAGAAAAAGCCAAGGAACGCACTGATAAAGCAGTTGAAGAAATTAAAAAGATTATTAAGAACATAGTCAAAAATTTAATAAGCTGCAAGAATCCATAGAGAGACAGCATTCAGAAACCCAAAAGATTAAAAATAAAATTACAGAATTAGACAACTCAATAGGAAGTCAGAGGAGCAGAATCGAGGAATTAGCAGAGTGGGGGAGATGGAGGATAAGGCAACTGACACCAATATAGTTGAAGAAAAATCAGACAAAAGAATTAAAAAAATGAAGAAACCCTAAGAATCATGTGGGACTCTATCAAGGAGAATAACTTGCATGTGATTGGAGTTCCAGAACAGGGAGAGATAACAGAAAATAGGGAGAGAATTGCTGAAGATCTGTTGGCAGAAAACTTCCCTGGGATCATGAAAGATGAAAGGATATCTATCCAAGATGCTCATCAAACCCCATACAAGATAGATCCCAAAATAAAATCACCAAGACATATTATCATCAAACATGGCAAAAAAAAAAGATAAAGAGAAAACTTTAAAAGCAGCCAGGGATAAACAAAAAGTCTCCTACAAAGGAGAATCAATAAGAATAAGTTCAGACTACTTGGCAGAAACCGTGCAGGCAAGAAGGCAATGGGATGACATGCATAGGGCATTGAAGGAGAAAAACTGCCAGCCAAAAATCATATATCCAGCAAAACTCTCTCTCAAATATGAAGGAGATGTGAAGACATTTACACATAAACACAAGCTTAGAGAATTTGCAAAAACCAAACCAAAGCTACAAGAGTAACTAAAGAATATTGTTTGCCCAGAAAATCAATAATATCAGATACCAGCACAACACAAAGTCACAGAACAGAACATCCTGATATCAACTCAGATAGGGAAATCACAAAAACAAAATAGCATTAATTAAAAAAAAAAAATGTGCAAAACAGGGAATCATTGAAGTCATTATGTAAAAGACTACAATAATCAAAAAAGAGGGACTAAATACCGGAGGCATAGATCTTCATATGGAAAGGAAACCAAGGCAAAATAAGGCAATAAGAGTTACGTTTTTACTTGGAAAAAAAGGGGTAAATGTTAAGGTTACTACAAAGAGGTCTAACAATTCCATACTTCAAAATAAAAACCAAGATAAACATAAAAACTCAACAAAAATAAATTCAAACACTATGAAAATGAGAAACACAATTCACAAAGAAGATCTTCTCATCACAAAAAAGTAACTGGAAAAATGAAATTGTCAACAACACACAAAAAAAGGCATCAAAATGACAGCACGAAACTCATACTTATCTATAATTACACTGAATGTAAATGGACTAAATGCACCAATAAAGAGACAGAGAGTCTCAGACTAGATTAAAAAAAAAACATGATCTGTCTATCTGCTGGCTACAAGAGGCACATCTTAGACTTAGAGACACAAACAAACTAAAACTCAAAGGATGGAAAAAAATATATCAAGCAAACAACAATCAAAAAAGTACAGGAGTGGCAATATTAATTTCTCACAAAATAGACTTTAAAGTTAAATCCACCACAAAGGATAAAGAAGGACACTACATAATGATTATAGGGACAATTGACCAGGAAGATATAACCATATCAATTATTTATGCACCCAATGACAGGGCTGCAAGATACATAAAATAAACTTTAAAGGAACTGAAAAGTGAGATAGACACCTCCACAATTATAGTAGGAGACTTCAACACACCACTTGGTGAAGGATAGAATATCCAGTAAGAAGCTCAATAGAGACATGGAAGATCTAATTGCTACAATCAACCAACTTGACCTCATAGACTTATACGGAACACTCCACTGAACAGCTGCAAAATATACTTTTTTTTTCTAGTGCACATGGAACTTTCTCTAGAATAGATCACATATTAGGTCATAAAACAAACCGTTGCAGAATCCAAAACATCAGAATATTACAAAGGATCTTCTCAGACCATAAGGCCATAAAAAAAAAAAAAAGAGTAGAAATCAATAACAGAAAAACCAAGGGAAAGAAATCAAATAATTGGAAACTAAACAATACCCTGCTCAAAAAAGACTGGGTTATAGAAGATATTAAGGAGGGAATAAATAAATTCATAGAATGCAATGAGACTGAAAACACTTCCTATCAAAACTTTTGGGACACAGCAAAAGCAGTGCTCAGAGGCCAATTTATATCAATAAGTGCACACATACATAAAGAAGAAAGAGCCAAAATCAGAGAACTGTCCCTACAACTTGAGCAAATAGAAAGCGAGCAACAAAAGAATCCATCAGGCACCAGAAGAAAACAAATAATAAAAATTAGAGCAGAATTAAACGAATTAGAGAACAGAAAAACAACTGAAAGAATTAACAAAGTCAAAAGCTGGTTCTTTGAAAAAATTAACAAAATTGATAAACCATTGGCCAGACTGACTAAAGAAATACAGAAAAGGAAACAAATAACCCAAATAAGAGATGAGATGGACCATATCACAACAGACCCAAATGAAATTAAAAGAATCATATCAGATATGAGTCGGTATTGACTCAACAGCAGTGGGTTATTTTTTTTTTTAATCAGATTACTATGGAAAATTGTACTCTAACAAATATGAAAACCTAGAAGAAATGGATGAATTCCTAGAAACACACTACCTACATAAACTAAAACAGAAGTAGAACAACTAAATAGACCCATAACAAAAAAAAGAGATTGAAAAGGTAATAAAAAAAACTCCCAACAAAAAAAAAAGCCCTGGCCTGGATGGCTTCACTGCAGAGTTCTACCAAACTTTCAGAGAAGAGTTAACACCACTACTATTAAAGGTATTTCAAAGCATAGAAAAGGATGGAACACTACCTAACTCATTCTATGAAACCAGCGTATCCCTGATACCAAAACCAGGTAAGGACACCACAAAAAAAGAAAATTACAGGCCTATATGCCTCATGAACATAGATGCAAAAATCCTCAACAAAATTCTAGCCAATAGAATTCTACAACATATCAAAAAAATAATCCACCATGACCAGGTGGGATTTATACCAGGTATGCAAGGTTGCTTCAATATTAGAAAAACAATTAATGTAATCCACCACATAAATAAAACAAAAGACAAAAACCACATGATCTTATCAATCGATGCAGAAAAGGCATTTGACAAAGTCCAAAACCCATTCATGATAAAAACACTCAGCAAAATAGGAATGGAAGGAAAATTCCTGAACATAATAAAGGGCATTTATACAAAGGCAACAGCCAACATTATCCTAAATGGAGAGAGCCTGAAATCATTCCCCTTGAGAACGGGAACCAGACAAGGATGCCCTTTATCACTGCTCTTATTCAACATTGTGCTGGAGGTCCTACCCAGAGCAATTAGGCTAGACAAAGAAATAAAGGGCATCTGGATTGGCAAGGAAGAAGTAAAATGATCTCTATTTGCAGATGACATGATCTTATACACAGAAAACCCTAAGGAATCCTCCGGAAAACTACTGAAACTAATAGACAAGTTCAGCCTGATCTCTAAAATCTACATGATTTTGCTAAAACTCAACCACAAAAAGACAAACAACCCAATTGAAAAATAGGCAAAGTATATGAACAGGCACTTCACTAAAGAAGACATTCAGGCAGCTAACAGATAAATGAGGAAATGCTCTCGATCATTAGCCATTACAGAAATGCAAATCAAAAGTACAATGAGATTCCATCTTACTCCAAAAAGGCTTGCATTAATCTAAAGAACACAAAATAATAAATGTTGGCGAGGTTGAGGAGAGACTGGAACACTTATACACTGCTGGTGGGAATGTAAAATGGTACAACCACTTTGGAAATCAATTTGGCGGATCTTTCAAAAACTAGAAATAGAATTACCATACGATCCAGTAATCCCACTCTTTGGAAGACATCCTAGAGAAATAAGAGCCTTTACACGAACATGTATATTCACACCCACGTTCATTGCAGCACTGTTTAAAATAGCAAAAAGATGGAAGCAACCAAGGTGCCCATCAATGGATGAATGAATAAATAAATGATGGCATATTCACACAGTGGAATACTATGCATCCATAAAGAACAGTGATGAATCTGTGAAACATTTCATAACATGGAGGAACCTGGAAGGCATTATGCTGAGTAAAATTAGTCAGTTGCAAAAGGACAAATATTGTGTAAGAACACTATTATAAGATCTTGAGAAATACTTTAAGAAGAACACATTCTTTTGTGGTTACGAGAGGGGAGAGGGAGGGAGAGTGGGAGAGGGGTGTTTAGCAATTAGATAGTAGGTAAGAACTACTTTAGGTGAAGGCAAGGACAACAGTCAACACAGAGGAGGTCAGCACAAATGGACTAAACAAAAAGCAAAGAAATTTCCTGAATAAACTGAATGCTATGAAGGTCAGCATGCAGGGGCAGGGGTTTGGGGATGATGGTTTCAGGGGACATCTAAGTCAATTGGCAAAATAAAATCTATTAAGAAAACATTCGCATCCCACTTTGAAGAGTGGTATCTGGGTTCTTAAAGGCTAACAAGTGGCCATCAAAGAAGAATCAATGAGTCTCAACCCACCTGAATCAAAGGAGAATGGAGAATGCCAAGGACACAAGGTAATTATGTGCCCAAGAGACAGAAAGGATTACAGCAACTAGAGCCTACATCATCCTTACACGAGAAGAACTTGATAGTGCCTGGCTACAATTGATGACTTCCCTGACAGGGAACACAACAGAGAATCCCTGAGGGAACAGGAGAACAGTGGGGTGCAGACCCTAAATTCTCATTAAAAAGACTTAAGGGTCTGACTGAGACTAGAAGGATCCTGGCAGTCATGGTCCCCAAACCTTCTGTTGGCCTAGGACAGGAACCATTCCCAAAGCCAACTGGTCAGACATGAATTGGACTGGACAATGGGTTGGAGAGAGGTGCTGATGAGGAGTGAGCTACTTGCGTCAGGTGGACGCTTGAGGCTATGTTGGCATCTCCTGTCTGGAGGGGAGATGGGGGGTTAGAGGGGGTTAGAAGCTGGCAAAATGGTCATGGTCATGAAAAGAGAGACTTGAAGGAGGAAGTGGGCTGTATATTGGGGGGAGAATAATTGGGAGTATGTAGTAAGGTGTATATAAGTTTTTATGTGAGAGACTGACTTGATTTGTAAACTTTCACTTAAAGCACAATAAAAATTATTAAAAAAATATTGTACCTCACAATTACATAAAAAAAAAAAAGTTCATTCACCAAAGGAATAAAGTTGGAGAAAGATGGTAGAATGCTGCAAGGAAAAGAACAAGTTTCTGTGTTGGATTAATATTGGGGAAAAAACATATTTTTGAACTAGATTTTTTTGAACTAGATTTACTATATCCAACAGTCAGTTCCTAGTTTGCCCAGGTAATCTTGAAGAAATAAGGTATATATTACATGATACGTAGGTAAAAATATTCTTCATTGTCAGAACATTCATTACAACTCTTATAGAGATTAGTCTCTGAATTTGGATCAAGGTATCCATTTATGCCTATTCCCATAAAGGTGATCCAACCAAATGTGGAAATTTTAGAACAATATCATTAATATCACACGCAAGCAAAATTTTGCTGAAGATCATTCAGAAACAACTGCAGCAGTATATCGAAAGGGAACTGCCAGAAACTCAGGCCAGTTTCAGAACAGGACGTGGAACCAGGGATATCATTGCTTATGTCAGTTGGATCCTGGCTGAAAGCAGAGAATACCAGAAGGATGTTTACCTGTGTTTTATTGACTATGCAAAGGCATTCAACTCTGTGGGTCATAACAAATTATGGATAACATTGCAAAGAATGGGAATTCCAGAACACTTAATTGTGCTCATGAGGAACATTTACATAGATCAAGAGGCAGTTATTTAGACAGAACAAGGGGATAATGATTGGTTTAAAGTCGTTAAAGTTGTGCTTCAGGGTTGTATTCTTTCACCATACCTATTCAAGCTGTATGCTGAGCAAATAATACAAGAACCTGGGCTATATGAAAAAGAATGGTGGGGCATCTGGATTGGAGGAAGACTCATTAACAACCTGCGTTATACAGATGACACAACCTTGCTTGCTGAAAGTGAAAAGGACTTGAAGCACTTCCTAATGAAGGTCAAAGACCACAGACTTCAGTATGGATTGCACCTCAACATAAAGGAAACAAAAATCCTCACAACTGGACCAATGAGCAACATCATGATAAACGGAGAGAAGATTGAAGTTGTTAAGGATTTCGTATTATTTGGATCCACAATCAACAGCCATGGAAGCAGTAGCCAAGAAATCAAAAGACACATTGCATTGGGTAAGTCTGCTGCAAAGGATCTCTTTAAAGTATTGGAGAGCAAAGATGTCACCTTGAAGACTAAGGTGCGCCTGACCCAAGCCATGGTATTTTTCAGTCACATCATATGCATGTGAAAGCTGGACAATGAATAAGGAAGACCGAAGAAGAATTGACACCTTTGAATTGTGGTGTTGGCGAAGAATATTGAATATACCATGGACTGTCAAAAGAACAAAGAAATCTGTCTTAGAAGAAGTACAACAAGAATGCTCCTTAGAAGCAAGGATGGGGAGGCTGCATCTTACATACTTTGGACATGTTGTCAGGAGGGATCAGTCCCTGGAGAAGGACATCATGCTTGGCAAAGTACAGGGTCAGCGGAAAAGAGGAAGACCCTCAACGAGGTGGGTTGACGTAGTGGCTGCAACAATGAGCTCAAGCATAACAACAATTGTAAGGATGGCTCAGGAGCAGCCAGTGTTTCGTTCTGTTGTGCAGAGGATAGTTACGAATTGGAATAGACTCAACGGCACCTAACAACAACAACAACAACCCATTTAAGAGGAGATAATAAGGAAAATAACTAGAGGAAAATGTGACGGGAGCTCAGTCTAATAGGAACAGAGAGCCTGTATGAAATAGTCAGAATAGATAAGGTCAGAATTGGATTTGTGTCAGTTTTGCATAGCCTTCAATGCATTGCTCAGTTAAGTCAGTTCAGGACCCTATAAAAAATAAGACTTCCTGCGTATGTTATTCCATTGAGGGGCTGCAGAGGAAGAGTATTCTGAGTAGAGCGAGAGCTCTCTGGGAAAATAAATAAACCAAATCAGAGAGAGCCAAAGTGATTTGTTTAATTAGAAATTTAACTGTCAGGCGTAAGAGATCCCCGAGGGTAGAGATAAGTATTTTGTATTTAAAGAGCATTCCACAATCGAACTGAACAGACTTTTTTAAAGATGGATTGAATATCGTTGATGAAACAAGTTGTTTCAGCAAAAGCAATTTAAATACTTAAGTGTGTAACCCCTCTTCAGTGTAAAAGAAACAAGATTATCACAAACAAACCAAAACCCAAACTCACTCCAGTCTAGTTGATTCTGACTCAGTGGTACTACAGGACAGAGTAGAACTGCCTCATCAGGTTTCCAAGGCTATAAGTGTTTAAGGAAGCCGACTGCCACCACTTTTTCCAGTGGAACAACTGGTGGGTTTTCACTGCAGACCATCTGGACAGGAGCCGAGCCCTTTAACCACTGTGCCACTAGGGCTCCTATTATCCAAAATAAGAAAGGTAAATATGAAATGTTTTCTATTACTATTCCACTTTAGTTTGTATTATTATTAAAATTAATATTTAACATAGAGTAGCAAATGTGCTATTTTATTAAAGCAATATCTTTATATTTCTGGCTGTACTAATATAATTTACCTTAAACAATGATTTTAAGTAGTGATATTGAATTACTTTGCAACACTGAACATTTGAAAAACTTCTATAGTTTTGTAAGAATACTAAATAATATTCTAGTAAACTTTATTTTCAGCAAAGTCTTTGTAGCAAATAAGCATTATCTTTTAGTTCTGATGATACTTTAATAAGATATTCAAAGTAAAATAATTTATTAAATAAATTTACAATCATTGAGGAACCCAAGAAACATTTATTATAAAGAAAAAAATAAGTTAAAGGATTTATAAAATAATAAAGTTTAAAGTTCATATTGTTTTTCAAATTAATTTCAGGGTTTATTTTTCTAATTTATATCAAAAACACAAACAAAGCAGAGGCTTAGGTAGTTTGGGGACATTGCCAGTGACTAATATCTAACTGAATCAGAATATTGTTCACCAAATTGAAATCCATTGTCTTTGAGTGGATTCCAAATCACAAGGATCATATAGGACAGAGTAGAAGTTCCTCACAGGCTTTCGAAGCTGTAAATCCTTATGGAAGCAGAATACCACATCTTCCTCCCACAGACCTTTTGGTTAGCAGCTGAGCACTTAACCACTGCACCGCCAGAACTCAGACAGAATATCGTTATGCATTCCTTAATCATTTGGAGTTTTTCCGGGGAATGAATGCTTAGATTTGAAATAAAAATATGATAACATTAAGTTTCTTTTCCCTTAAGTAATAAGAACTTAAACATTTTCAGAAAAAAAAAGGAAGAGTAATATAGATAATTTTGTAAGAACACACAGGGTAAACCTCTGCTCTTGAGAGTAACATAAATCTTACATATTTCATATAGTACATGGATAATTTCATTACCAAAAGTTGAGTTTGTATAATTAGAAATGCTATTTCAGTTAGTATTCAAAGTCATGTTATTCAATTGACAAGAATTAAATTATTTTTTTATTAAATGCTGTCATTCCTAAAGCAATACATGAAGGTATGATTCTTCTGTTCTCTTGTGAGTCTTAGTTCTTCTCTCCCGTTTAAGAGTGATGGTTTTATTTTAACAATGTCTATTGCTTTATTTCAGTTCACAATCTAATCCCGAGTACCATATTGGATATACACCCATTTTCTAGGATCCATGTTGATTTCAGGAAACCTTGGTGGCGTAGCAGTTAAATGCTATGGCTGCTAAGCAAAGGGTCAGCAGTTCAAATCCACCAGGTGCTCCTTGGGAACTCTATGGGGCAGTTCTACTCTGTTCTATAGGGTCACTATGAGTTGGAATCGACTCATAGGCACTGGGTTTGGTTTTGATGTTGATTTCAAGTAGGACTATAGTCACAGCATTTACTTCTCAGATCATTCAGTATCAGTAAATAGCACACAGATAATACTGGCATATCTTGGACATATTGTGGGTTCAGTTCCAGACCACTGCAATAAAGCAAATAATGGAATAAAGCAAGTCATATACATTTTTTGGTTTCCCAGTGCATATAAAAGTTTTTTTTTTTTTTTTATAAAAGTTAGGTTTATACTATACTGTATTCTATTAAGTGTGCAATAGCATTGTGTCTGAAACACAAGGTAACCAATTAAAATCCAATGCCATTGAGTCGATTCTGACTCACAGCGACCCTATAGGACAGAGTAGAACTGCCCTATAGAGTTTCCAACGAGCATCTGGCAGATTGGAACTGCTGACCTCTTGGTCAGCAGCTGTAGCACTTAACCACTATGCCACCAGGGTTTGTACATACCTTAATTAAAAAATACTTTATTGCTAACAAATGCTAACCATTATCTAAGCCTTCAGCAAGTTGTAATCTTTTTGCTGGTCTAGGGTCTTGCCCCGATATTGATGGCTGTTGACTGATCAGAGTGGTGGTTGCTGAAGGCTGGGGCGACTGTGGCAATTTCTTAAAACAAGACAACAGTGAATTTTATTGCATAAATTGACTATTCCTTTCATGAAAGATTTCTCTGTAACACGCAATGTCGTTTGATAGTATTTTATCCCCAGTAGATCTTCAAAATTGGAGTGAATTCTTTCATACCCTGGCACTGCTTTATTAACTGCTTACTTAATATTCTAAATCAACAGTATTCACAGCAACTTCACCAGGAGTAGATTCCAACTCAGGAAACCACCTTCTTTGCTCATCCCTAAGAAGTAGCTTCTCATCCATAAAAGTTTTATCATGAAATTGCTCCAATTCAACCTCATCTTCAGGCCCCACTTCTAATTTTAGTTCTCTTGCTATTTCCACCACATGTGCAGTTACTTCCTCCCCTGAAGGCTTGTATCCCTTGAAATCATCCACGAGAGTTGGAATCAACTTCTTCCAAACTACTGTTAATGTTGATATTTTGACCTCCTCCCATGAATCACCAATGTTTCTAATGGCTTCTAGAATGCTAAATTCTTTCCAAAAGATTTTCACTTTACTTTGCCTAGAGACATCAGAGGAATCACTGTCTATGGCAGCTATAGCCTTATGATGTATCTCTTAAAAACTAAGACTTGAAATTACCCCTTGACCCATGGGCTGCAGAACGGATGTTGTGTTAGCAGGCGTGAAAACAATCTCCTTGTATATCTCCATCAGAGCTCTTGGGTGACCAGGTGCATTGTCAAAGAGCAGTACAATTCTGAAAGGAATCATTTTTTCTGAGCAAAGATCTATATCAGTGGTCTTAAAATATTCAGTCAACCATGCTGTAAACAGATATGCTGTTATCTAGGCCTTGTTGCTCCACTTGTAGAGCACAGGCAGAGTAGATTTAGCATAATTCTTAAGTGCTCCAGGATTTTTTAAATGGCAAATGAGTATTGGCTTCAACTTAAAGTCACCAGCTTCATTATCCCCTAACAAGAGACTCAGCCTGTTCTTTGAAGCTTTGAAGCCAGGTGTTGACTTCTCCCTTCTAGCTGTGAAAGTTATAGTTGGCATCTTCATCCAATATAAAGTTGTTTTGTCTACACGGAAATAGTTTTCAGTGTACCACCGTCATCAGTTACCTTAGGCCTTCTGCCTAAATTGCTGCATCTTCTCCGTCAGCACTTGCTGGTTCACCTTGCATTTTTAAGTCATGGAGATGGCTTCTTTCCTTAAACCTCATGAACCAAGCTCTGTTAGCTTCAAACTTTTCTTTTTCTCAAAGCTTCCTTACCTCTCTCATCCTGCGTGTAACTGAAGAGAATTAGGGCCTTGCTCTGGATTAGGCTTTGGTTTAAGGGAATGTTGTAACTGGTTTGACCTTCTATCCACACCACTAAAACACCTTCTTTATCAACAAAAAGGCTGTTTTGCTTTCTTATTATTTATGTGTACAGTGGAGTAGCCATTTTAATTTCCTTCAAGAACTTTTCCTTAGCATTCACAACTTGGTTAACCATTTGGTGTTAGAGGCCTAGCTTTCAGCCTATCTCAGCTTTTAACATTCCTTCCTCATTAAGTTTAATCTTTTCTAGCTTTTGATTTAAAGTGAGAGATGTGCAACTCTTCCTTTCACTTGAGCACTTAAAGGCAATTGTAGGGTTATTAGTTGCCCTAATTTCAATACTGTCATGTCTCAGGGAATAAGGAGCCCTAAGGACAGGGACAGATATGGGGGAATGAGCAGTAGGTGGACCAGTCAGAATACACAGATAATCATAACAGATATAATGATAATGAAAAATTCTGAAATATTGCGAGAATTACCCAAATGAGACACAAAGACAAGAAGTGAGCACATGCTGTTGGAAAAATGGCACCAATAGAGTTGCTGGATTCACGGTTGCCACAAATACGATATTTGTAAAAAAATCTAATATCTGCTTAGCAAAATAAAGTGAAGCACAATGAAATGAAGTATGCCTGTAAATCATGGAAATAGGAGTCAATCTCAAGTCCATTTAAAAAAAAAATAGATAATGACTTGCAGTCACAAAACTTATGTGTAATTGATCAAATTATCCACACTTAGTGAGTCTCAGTATTCTTTGTTCTAAAGAAAAGTGGGTTTAGAAACAATTATACTTGTAGTTTTTTTTTTTTTTTTTGAGGAACGACAAAAATAAAGTCAGGTACACGCAACCCAATGGGTACAACATAACAGCTTATACCTTTCCTCCTCCTGTTCCATACACATACACACAGGTAATAAATACTGTCCATGCTACCCCTGTTTTTCCAGAGTAACTACATTTACTGGTCATGTCTGAATCAATGTTTCCAAAATAACTTCCTTGAATAAATCCTCTTGTCTTAGCCGGTTGATATCCTACAAAAATATGTTTTATTCCTCATGCAAAATAAAATACACATTTTCTTTCTAAACTATCTAATATGAACTCCATAATAGGAACCTATAGGCTTAAAGTCATCAACTCATAGGAGAATGAAATGTTGAAATAGGCAGTTGAAAATGTATGTTAGAAGATAATTTATGACAGTGTTTGAGAGGTTTGACTAGAAAATGCATAGAGAAGTGCAATAGGGTTGTCGAGACGTATAATTAATTTGAAGTGAGATTAGATGGCAAAGCTGAGGGTCCATCTCCAGCAGTTGCCAATTGCTCCACTGCCTTTGCTGAGTCAGGTACAGCTTGACCTAGCCTGGGCTGTGCTCCGAAAACATAGTGAAATGATCTTAAAGGAAATGTGAGGAGACAGTTTACTGTGGTTTAACAGGAAAATGTGGGACATACATAAATAGCATCATTCTTAAAGTGCAAATAATTGCAGTGATCATAAAATCCAACCCAGACATCTAAATGCAATTTAGAGAAGAGGCAAAGAAATACAGAAAGGAAAAGGAAATGCACATTTAAATGTACTTTTCCTACAGATGAATCATCAAGAAAAACCTCCAGAAGATAATCTAACTGAACTGGTGGAATTTGTTCTCTTGGGCTTTGCTGACACGCCACATCTCCAGTGGTTTCTTTTTGGGTTATTTTTAATCATCTATATCATTATCCTGATGAGCAATGGCACCATATTTCTCATAACAAAAATGGATCCCTCTCTCCAGACCCCTATGTATTTTTTCCTGGCAAATTTTTCCTTCTTGGAAGTCTGCTATGTGTCAGCTACTCTCCCCAGAATGCTGATGAATCTTGGGACCCAGAGAAGAAGAATTTCCTTAGTTGCCTGTGCTACACAGATGTGCTTTGCTCTTATATTTGGAGGCACAGAGTGTTTGCTCCTGGCAGTGATGGCCTATGACCGCTATGTGGCCATTTGTAACCCTCTGCACTATCCTCTAGTCATGAACCACAAGGTCTGTATCCAGTTGGTGACTGGGTCCTGGACCACTGGAATCCCAGTTATGATAGGGCATACGTATCAGATTTTCTCTCTGCCTTTTTGTAGATCTAAACAAATTAACCATTTCTTCTGTGACATTCCCCCAATACTCAAGCTGGCTTGTGGGGACACCTTTGTTAATGAGATGTTGGTCTACACAGTTGCTGTGTTATTTGTCATGGTTCCATTTCTGTTGATACTGGGCTCCTACAGTAAAATCATCTCCATCATCCTGAAGTTGCCATCAGCCACAAGTCGAGCCAAAGCCTTCTCCACTTGCTCGTCTCACCTTATGGTTGTGGTGGTGTTCTTTGGATCAGGCATTATCACATACTTAAGACCTAACACTAGACACTCAGAGGGAATTGACAAAATGCTTTCTCTTTTCTACACTATCCTAACTCCCATGTTTAATCCCATAATATATAGTTTAAGGAACAAAGATGTCATGATTGCACTGAAAAAATTGCTATGTAAATAATTCACTTCAGTAAAGAATGAGTTAAACATATAAGAATTGCTTTCTCACATGTTTTTAATCAAATGTCAACAAATGTATACCTTTAACTATACCTTGTCTTTCCATAGAGAGCAATTATTTCCAAATTAAAAATTCTATGTAATCTTGTCAGAGCTTTATATAGGTAATATATTAAATTGGATAAGCAAATATGTGTAAGCTGATAGCAAATCATTCCATTAGTAATTCTGTAATTTCATCGTGCGATTTTCTCCTTCAATAAGAAATTTTTTAGGGTTTGATTTAATTAATTCAAATGCAATTTATAATCTCTTATTTTACTTATTGGAAAGCGTTTAATTAATTTTCATGAGTGTCCATGTAATTTTGAGACTCATTTGAAAAACCAGGTTGTTAATATGCTTTAATTAAAGCTACAGAGTGGTCCCTTGGTACAAGCTGGGGATTGGTTCCAGGACTCCCTGGAATGCAAAAACTTTCTGACACTTACGTCCCTTTTATCAAATGGCTTAGTATTTGCATGTAACCTATGCACAACCTTCCGTGTACTTTAAATAACCTCCAGATTATTTTTAATACCTAATACAATGTAAATGCTGTGTAAAAAGATATTATACAGTATTGTGTTGTTTAGGGAGTAATCACAAGACATGAGACCTCAGACGAGGAGAGCTGGAGAGAGACTGAGGATCCTTGAGATGGTGGAAGGCTACAGCAGGGTATAACTACACATTGTTTCATTCATGTGGATTCAGCATAGTACTGGGTGTGCAGCAATTTCAAGTTTTGTTTTTTGGAACTTCCTCCGCCCCTCTTATCCACTGAATATTTTCATTCTGTGGTTGGTTGAATTGGTGGATGCAGAACCTGTGTGTCATGGATTGAATTATGTCCCTCAAAAATGTCTGTCAACTTGGCTAGGTCATGATTCCCTTGTATGACCGTCTACCATTTTATCATCTGACGTGATTTACCTATGTGTTGTAAATCCTATTCCTATGATGTAATAAAATGGATTAGCAGCAGTTATATTGATGAGATCTGCAAGATTAGGTAGTGTCTTCAGTCAATCTCTCTTGAGATATAAAAAAGAGAAGTGAGCAGAGAAACTGGGGACCTCATACCACCAAGAAAACAGTGCTGGGAGCAGAGCACGTCCTTTTGAACTGAGGCTCCTATGCTGAGATGCTCCCAGACCAAGGAAAGGCTGATGGATCACAAGGACCTTCCTCCAGAGCTGACACAGAGAGAAAGCCTTCCCCTGCAGCTGATACCCTGAATTTGGACTTGTAGCCTACTAGACTGTGAAAGAATAAGTCTCTTTTTGTTAAAGCAGTCCACTTGTGGTAATTCTGTTATAGCAGCACTAGGTGACTAAGACACTGTGGATATAGAGGGTTGATTGTACATACATTTTGGCCTTATAGTGACTTTCCAGAGAAAACATTCCTTAGAGGGAACAGAACACCTTTCAGTGAGAATGTATTTTATAAATTATGATGGTATATTAGTGTCATTGAACGTTAGGCATGATTTATGTGTACATCAAATTAAAGATTTCTGTATAGTAAAATCCTATGGGTTGTTAAAATAGATAGTTATTAAAATATGTACAATATTTGGAAAAACATGAAGTTATCCACGAATTTTTGTTTTTGCTTTCGTTTTTTAGTTCTCTGAAGATGACAGGAGGGATGAGAAAATTACAAGAGAGAGAATTCATTAAAAAAAATAGGTATCTGTTATAAAAATAATATATATTACACGCACACCTTGTACACAGCATACACACACAGACACACATTGAACATGATGAATGGAAATATGTCATAAAATGTTAATTATGAATATTCCAGAGTAAATGTTCTACTACTTTTATTTGGTTTTTCTGAATTTTTGGTGCTTATTACAATGAACTTGTGTTTTCCATTAAATAAAAAAAAAATGAAGCAATAAGTCTGTATTCTTGTGGATAATAAAATGATAGCAGTTAGTTGTTTGTGCCATTTCCCTACTTCTGTTTTGTAATTGACCTTATTCCATTTCAGTATTTTAGGCTTATCTAATGAATCTTTCATATATGAAGCCAACAGATCCAAAAAAAAAAAAAAAAAACCAAAAAACACATCCAATCACCAGGCTTACAGTTTAAAACGAATGTGTTGAAGCTTTCATCTGCTTTGAAAGTTTTTGCTCAGAAGTAAGTCAGTTATGTCCACATTTACATGGGCATACCTATCTCAATTGGGGAGGAAGGTGCAGGACTACTCCCTACTCAGAACAAAATGGAGAGAATTATAGAACTCCTAAAACTCAGTAATAAGAACAACAACAAAATTAATATCGGCAAAAGTTTGAACAGACTCTTCTCAAAGAAAACATACAGATGGAAAAAAAGGCCATGAATGATGATCACATCAATTTTGATTAAGAAAAAGAAAATGAAAAATAAAATAACATAACACTAGACGCTCAGGTTCCTAGGTTGTACAAATGGTTTGCGCTTGACTACTAACTTAAAGGTTGGTGGTTCAACCTGGCACCATGTGACATTTCTGCCCCTTCTTGACAAGCTGTGCAGTGCCGCTCAGATGGGGACCCGCATATGATGGGCTCCCTTGGGGCATTTTTTTTCTTTCTTTTTTTCTCAGTTTCTTGTCTCTCTCTACCTTCCTTCCTTACCCTTCTCATAAACATCTGATACTATGTGTTATTGCTGCTCCTTCTTGACCGGCTGTGCAGTGTGGCTCAGCTGGGGACCTGCTTCCAGTGGGCTCCCTTGGGGCATTTCTTTTTTTCTTATTATTTTTCTTGGTTTCTTATCTTGGTTTCTTGGTCTCTAGCTTCCTCCTTTTCCTTTCTCCCAACAACCTGGCATCTTTTTTTTTTTTTCCCCCTCCTCAGTTTCTTATTTCTGTCTACATTCCTTCCATTCTTTTCCCCCAACCACCTGACCACGAGTGACTTTCTCTCTCTTTTTTGAATCTAGAATATTATAGATAGTACAATAAGTGATTATTTGACTTTACTCAGCTATAGAAAATCCATAGGATGTTCCAGTATTGCATGAATTGTTATTTCTGCCACAATTGTGTCACCTTTAGGATACTGTCCATAAAAAAAAAAAAAAAACCTTAGAATATGATTTAAAGTAAGTCTCTAATTTTTTGAGTTAACATTTGTTGACTTTAAAATTGTTGTTGTTGTTAGATGTCTTTCAGTCGATTCTTCCTCTTAGTGACCCAATGCACAACAGAATGAAACACAGTCCAGTCCTGCACAATTCTCACTATTGTTGCTATGTTTGAGCCCATTATTGCAGTCATTGTATGCCAATCCCTCTAGTTGTTGTTCTTCCTCTTTTTCCCTGTCCCTCTCCTTTATCAGGCATGGTGTCCTTCTCCAGGGACTGGTATTTCCTGATAACATGTTCAAAGTACATGAGACAAAGTCTCAAGATTCTCACTTCTAAGAGCATTCTGGCTATACTTTTTCTAAGACAGATTTCTCACTCTTCTGGTATATTTATGGAAAATTCAATATCCTTTGCCAAGTCTGTAATTCAAAGGCTTCAATTCTATTTTGATCTTCCTTATTCTTTGCCCAGCTTTTTCATGCATGAGTTGATTGAAAATACCATGACTTGAGTCAGATGCACCTTAGTCCTCAAAATGACATCTTTGCTTTTTAATACTTTAACAAGGTCTTTTGCAGCAGATTTGCCCAATGTAATATGTTGTTCGATTTCTATACTGCTGCATCCATGGCATTGATTGTGGATGTAAGTAAAATGAAACCCTTGACAACTTCAATATATTCCCTATTTATCATGATGTTGCTTATTGGTCCAGTTGTGAGTAGTTTTTCTTCTCTATGTTGAGGTGTATCCCATTCTGAAAGCAGTAATCTTCGATCTTTACCAGCAAGTGCTTCGAGTCCTCTTCTCTTTTTGTACAAAATTGTGTCATCTGCATGTCCCAGGTTGTTAATGAATCTTCCTCCAATCCTGATGCTGTTTTCTTCACATAGTTCAGTTTTTCAGATTATTTTTTCATCTTACAGATTGAATAAGTACAGTGAAATGATACAACACTGACACACACATTTCCTGATTTTAAACCACAGAGTACGCCCTTGTTCTGTTTGAATGACTGTCTCTTGATCATACAGGTTCTGCATGAGTGTAATTAAGTGTTCTGGAATTCCCATTCATTGCAATGTTATCCATAATTTGTTATAATCTACACAGTCCGATGCCGTTGCATAGTCAATAAAACACAGGTAAACATCTTTCTGATATTGTCTGCTTTCAACCACAATCCATCTGATATCAGCAATGATATCCCTCATTTCAATTCCTCTTCTGAATCCTGCTGGCAGTTCCCTATCAATGTACTGCTACAACTGCTTTTGAATTATCTTTAGCAAAATTTTACTTGCATATGATATTAATGATACTATTTGATAATTTCTGTATTCTCTTGGATCACTTTTCATTGGAATGGGCACAAATATAGATATCTTCCAATCAGCTGGCCTGGTAGTTATCTTCCATATTCCTCAGCATGGACCAGTGAGTGATTCCAAAGTTGAATCTACTTGTTGAAACATCTCAGTTGGCATCTGTGAATTCCTACAGGCCTGTTTGTTGCCAATATCTTCAGGACAGCTGGACTTTTTCCTTTAACACCATTGGTTCTTGATCATTTGCTACCTCCTGAAATGGCTGAACATTGACCATTTATTTTTGATACATTGATTCTGTGTGTTCATTCCAGCTTCTTTTGATGTTTACTGAGTTGTTCAATATTTTGTCCATAGAATTCTTCAATATTGCAACTTGAGGTTTGAATTTTTTCTTCAGTTCCTTCACCTCGAGAAACACCAAATGTGTTCTTCTCTTTTTCTTTTCTAACTCTAGGTTTTTGCACATTTCTTTACATTATTTTGTCTTCTCAAGCCACCATCTGAAATCTTTCTTTAGCTCTTTTAATTCCTCATTTCTTCCATTAACTTTAACTACTCTATGATCAAAAAAAAGTCTTAGAATCTCTCCTGACATCCACTTTGGTATTTATTTTCTTTCCTGTCTTTTTAATGATCTTTTGCTTTTATCACATACGATATCCTTGATGTCATTCCACAACTCATCTGGTCTTTGGTCACTAGTGTTCAATGCATCAAATCTACTCTCGAGATGGTCTCTAAATTCAGGTGGGATATACTCAAGGTCATAGTTTTGCTCTCATGGACTTGTTCTATTTTTTTCAGCTTCAACTTGAATTTGATTATGAACAATAGATGGTTTGTTCCACAGCCAGCCCCTGGTCTTGTTGTGACTGATGATACTGAGCTTCTGCATCATCTCTTCCCGCAGATGTAGTCAATTTGATTCCTGTGTATTCCATTCAATGAGAACCACGTGTAAGGTTGCCATTTAAGGTGTTGAAAAAAGGTATTTCCAGTGACTAGGTCATTGGTCTTACAAAATTCCATTACACAATCTCCAGCAACATTTCTATCACCAAGGCCATAATTTCCAATTACCAATCCTTCTTCTTCGTTTCCAACTTTCGCATTCCAGTCACCGGTAATTATCAATGCACTTTGATCCTATGTATGATCAGTT
The DNA here is from genome assembly GCF_030014295.1 of Loxodonta africana. Taxonomy (NCBI): domain Eukaryota; kingdom Metazoa; phylum Chordata; class Mammalia; order Proboscidea; family Elephantidae; genus Loxodonta; species Loxodonta africana. Next base: position 23,430,607 of record NC_087348.1, on the reverse strand, counting down.
TCAGAGTGCAGAAGTTCGTAAAGTCTTGAATTTCTTCATCTTTGGCCTTACTGGTTGATGGGTAAACTTGAATAATAGTCATATTAACTGGTCTTCCTTATAGGCATATTGATATTATGGTATCACTGACAACCTTGTACTGCAGGAGAGATCTTGAAATGTTCATTTTGAAGATGAAAGTGATGCCATAGCTCTTCAGTTTGTCATTCTTGGCATAATAGATCAAATGATCGGCCTTTTCAAAATAGCCACCACCAGTTCATTTCAGCTCAATAATGTCTAGGATATCAATTTTTATGCATCTCATTTCATTTTTTGTCGACTTACCATTTTCCCAGATTCATACTGCATACATTCCACATTCTGATTTCAAAGGATGTTTGCAGTTGTTTCTTTTCAGTTTGAATAGTGCTACATCAGCAAATGAAGGTCCCAAGAGCTTTATTCCATCCATGCCATTAAGGTCAACTCTACTATGAGCAGATGTCTCTTCCCAGTCATATTTTTGAGTGTCTTCTAACCTGAAGGACTCATCTTCTGGCTCTATATGAGACAATGATTAACTGCTATTCATAAGGTTTTCAGTGGCCAATTTTTTAGAAGTAGATCACCAGATCCTTCTTAATCAGTCTTAGTCTGGAAGCTATGCTGAAACCTGTCCACCAAGGGTGACCCTGTTTGTACTTGAAATACCAGTGACATAGCTTCCAGTGCCACCACACAAATTCACCACATTATGACAAACTGACAGAGGAGTGATGACAGAAACTGGCCAATAGTAGATACAATGGGTGTTTGTTGAATAAGTGGTTAAAGGAGAGAATGGATAAATGCGTATCACTATGCCTCTCTTCAAATGCTTTGAAAAATCCAGAAATTTTAGAGCCTTAATGAGCACATATTTGTTTAATCTACCATGCATCCATGTGGAATTACTCCAACCTTATTCCCAAAAGAATATGTACATCCATTAACTCTCTCCCTGGTAAAGTCCTGCCAGAGCACATGTTGCAACATAAAAATCCTATCTGTCTCAACCAGTTTCCTTTGCAGAGGTCTCTGCATTCTTGTTTAGCAATATAGTCTATAATTGTTTACACCTATTTCATCTCTTTCATGACTGCATTCTAAACAGCAACTCCTATACCGTTTCAGATTTTAAAAGAAAAGATCAACGAGATAAAAAGGAGAAAAAAAGGTTGGAAGTTATTTCATGATTCCTCTAAGTCCTCACCATTGTGTTTGCACTATTGTGCCTAATCTTTGCCACCTTTTGCCCTTTTTAAAGTGTTTGAAATTAACCCTTTGAACTAACATTATCAAGAAAAGTAAGCTTCTGTAAACACAGGCATTAATGTTCAACTCCCCCAATTCCAGATTCTCAAATCAACAGCTCACATAAAGAGATTATTTAGGTCATTTCTCCCTAAAATCTTCTCTTGGCAGTTCTTTTGATAATTATGTTATTGTGCAATTTTAGTTATGATCGTACCCATGTGTAAAAAATACAATTTTAGTTCTTCTTTTGTGTTTATATTTCTACATCATAAAAACCAAAACAAAAAGCCATTTGCTTTTTTATCATCTGACATGATGTTCTTCCTTCATGCATTTACTTTTTTGTTTATGCTAGTAAATATGTGTATATCTCTTTGTAATTAATATTTTATATGTTACAAGAATTTGATACGTATTTATAAAGATCATGATAATGATGATAAAGATGAAGATTTTGATAGTGATGATGGTGGTATTTTTCTTTTTTGAAATTTAACAAAGCAGGAACCACAATGTCATGGGACAGTGAGGTCTCAAAAGTTCAGATGACTGATTTTTATTCTTTCCTTTAACAAAACCTTGAGCAAGTCTGTCCACTATCTTTCCCATCATATTCACAATTAGTAAAATGCTAATAATGATAATATATCCTAATAACTCACAGGATTGTAATATGGCTCAAATATCTGCCTAGGATGGAAAAGCATTTGGAAAAATTTAAAGCCTCACAAAATTGAGATGTTGGGTTTATTTTCATAAAATTTATGGTGAATTCATATTTTGTATTCAACTTCTTGAGAGTAATCGTTCCAATTTTTTTTTTTTTTTTTGAGGGATGGAACATTCCACAATATTATCTAGAAAAGAAAACCTGTTTCTTGAACACTGGAATTATTTCCCCTTCAAAAATGCACTATTTTTCTAAAAAGTGTTGCTCATATATTAGCCCACTGAACAGATATTATAAAAGACAGTGAAACCTTATTTAATATTCAAAGAAGATATTAAATAATCATTATATTGTTTACTCAGGACCAATCAGCAATTACAGGACTATGGCTTCTTTTACACTTCTACAAAATTTGTTCAGAGCTTTGCATTTATTTTTTTCTTCTATGTCTCTACTCCCTATCTCCTCCAATGTGTTAATTACTGCTGAGGTAACTTCTAGAACTTATGTTCTTGACACAATTATTTACCTGGTATCTACTACCAGCTAACACAATTGTAGTTGACTAGAAAATAAAATCTGATCACATACTTTATAACAATAGGCATTTGATTTTGCATATAATTTGTTGATCTGTACTTGAATTCCAGAAAGAGCTCCATACTTTTCTTGAGCAAAGACCAATTATTTATTCTATTTTTTTTCTTGTTTTTTATATTGTCTCCATTTTCTAAGAGGTGGCATTTACTAACCTCTGGCCACTGAATATAAGAGGTATCTGATACAAGATTTGATGGAACATTTGCTGAAGATTTATACTGTCTTTTTATCATAATAAAGGTTTTAATTCATACAACCCCAAGAATATTTAATAATAAACACGTGTGCATTCCTATCTAGACCCATTTTGAGTGATTATGTGTATATATATATGTATATATGCACACACACATTGTATATATATGTACATGTATATGTATATGTGTGTGTGTGTATATACACACACACACACACACACACGATTGACAGGAAACTGCCAGAAATACACGATGGATTCAGAAGAGGACTTGAAATGAGGGGTAACATTGCCAATCTCAGATGGATCTCAGCTGAAAGCAGAGACTACCAGAAAGATGTTTACCTGTGTTTTATTGACTATGCAAAGGCATTCGACTCTGTGGATCAAATTAGGGATAATATTGGGAAGAATGGGGATTCCAGAACACTTGATTATACTCACAAGGAACCAGTGCATAAATCAAGAAGCAGTCCTTCAAACAGAACCAGGGGGTACTGTGTGGTTTAAAGTCAGGGAAGGTGTGCATGTGGGTTGTATCTTTCACCATACTTAATCTTTATGCTGAGCAAAAATCTGAGAAGTTGGACTATATGAAGGAGAATGGGGCATTAGGATTTGAGGAAGACTTGTTAACATCCTATGATATACAGATGACACAATCTTCCTTGCTGAAAGTGAAGGGGAGTTGAAACACTTACTAATAACGAGTAAAGACTATAGCCTTCAGTATGGTTTTCTCTTTGACATAAAGAAAACAAAAATCCTCACAACTGGGCAAATAAGCAACATTATGATAAAGGGATAGATGATTGAAGTTGTCAAGGGTATCATTTTACTTGGATCCATAATCAACACCCATGGAAGCAGCAGTTAAGAAATCAAATGACACATTGCATTGGGCAAATCTGCTTCAAAAGACCTCTTTAAAGTCTTCAAAAGCAAAGATGTCAATTTAAGGACTAAGGTGTGCCTTACCCAAGCCATGGTGTTTTCAATCATCTCATATGCATTCGAAAGCTGGGCAATGAATAAGGAAGACTAAAGAACTGATGCCTTTGAATTATGTTGTTGGCAAATAATAATGAATATACCACGGACTGCCAAAAGAAGGAACAAATCTGTCTTGGAGGAAGTACAACCAGAATGCTCCTTAGAAGCAAGGATGGTGAGACTCTATTTCACATACTTTGGGCATATTTTCAGGAGGGATCTGTCCTTGGAAAAGGACATCATGCTTGGTAAGTAGAGGGTCAACGAAAAGGGGAAGACCCTCAACAAAATGGATTGACACAGTAGCTGCAACAATGGGATCAAGCATAACAATAATCATGAGGATGGCACAGGATGAGGCAGTGTTTTATTCTGTTGTACATGGGGTCACTATGAGTAGAAAATAACTCAACAACACCGAACAACAATGATTGTCTGTATACACACACACACACAGACACACACACACAAGTGTGATTATCTATTCTGTCTCCTGAACAAAGACCATTTATGCATTATCCTATTAATAATAGTAACATTTTAGGCACAATGTCTCTCCGAAAAAATACATGTGGAAACTAAGCATGATTATCTATAAGATTGTGATAGTCATTAGGTTGTACTAAAATTCATTTTACCAAAGAGCTTTATGAGTTAAGGGAAGTATGAGTTCTTGGAGCATGTATCAAGAATCAACTCGACAGCACCTAACAACAACAACAAAGAGAAATGAAGTCCTGATACAAGTTACAACATAGATGAATCTTTAAAACATTATACTGAGTGAAATAAGTAAGTTACAAAAGGAAGGATATTGTATGATCCTACTTACATAAAATATTTAGAATGGTCATGTGTATAGAGACCAATGTTTGTTAGAGGTTTCCAGGGTCGGGCAAAAGGGAGGGGGAAGGGGGGAGTTCATTCCTTATGGGACATTAAGCTTCAGTTAAGGGCGATAGAAATACTTGGAAATCGCTTATGGTGATGGTTGAATAACAGAATAAACATAATCGATGTCACTGAGTGTTGCATGTGAAGAATATTGAAATGGACCATTCTAATACCTTTCTTGTTAGTACCCCCATTGTTGCTTTACGTATATTAAATTCTTGTAAAAGACTAATGAGATATGTCGAGCTGTCCATATCCACAGAATTTAAACATCGTATGAGAGCATGTTAAATATTTGCCATACCATACTCATTAAGGTACCAAAACCTACATTCCTGAGAACACATTTCATATCACAGTAGGAATTCTAGGCTAATCTCTCCGTCTCAAGATTCATAACTATTCACATCTGCTAAGTCCCCTTTAAGTAACACAATCACAGTTCCCAGGGATTAAGATGTGGCTATTTCTCGGGGACCATTATTCTGTCTATCACTGTAACCCAACAAAAAAAACTAGTAGATTTTCTTTGAGTACAGAACACCATAAAATATAAGTATTTAAATATTAAACCAGCAGTTATATGCCAAATACTACTGCTAAACAGAATGGCCCTTATCACACATGGCTGGGAAACATGACATATATGTTCACATAGGAGAGAAGTGATGTTTTCTTCCTCTTGTAATACAATCAGTAGCAGTAGAAGAATAAATAAAATGATGAGAAAAAGTGGCACATATACTAAGACTCAAACTATTGAGATGGCCAAGTAGAGCATTCAGATGCTTAGAAAATATGGGAAGTAAGATCATAGGACATTTTTTCTTTTATGGTAAGAAATTAGGATTATATTCATATAAAGCTGATATGTGTTAAAATGCTTTTTGGATTTTAAAACATAATTTATACAAAGACATATCTTAAAATGAAGCAATAGACATTGTGCAAAGAAATATTGAGAACAGTATTAGAATTTAATTGGAAGCAGAAGATATAAATCTAAATACTAAACTAGAATCAGAAAATACACTAAATCAAAATCACGGAGATAATTGAACAAATTAATTAATTATTAACTAAATATTTCAGTCTATAATCAAGTTTGGGCCAGACAAAATAGGAAGAGAGAAAGTTTTACATTAGCACTATACCACTTTTCCCAATGCTTTTGATGCTTATGGGAGTCAACCTATAAAACATTACTGGTAACAAAGGAAAGTTATTAAAACTGTATTTTCCCATTTGTTGCTAAAAAGTTATAATTGCTACACTATAATTATCAGTGCTCTCATAGAGTGGTGGAAGAAAGTTTTCGTTATGTAGTATTTTTTTTTTTTTAACTTTCTACCTTTCCAAAAAAAAAAAAAAAAAATCCTTGGAATACTAGTAAGTTGTAGGGGTTATTTTCAGATATATGGCTCCCAATAATTTTCTCCCACTCTATAGGTTGCCTCTTCACTTTGTTGGTAAAATCCTTACACAAAAATCACTTGGGTTTTTGTACATCAGCAACGAGCAATCTAAAAAGAAAATTAAGGAAACATTTATATTTGCAATGGTATTTAAAAGAATAAAATACCTCAGGATAAATTCAACCAAGGGAGTAAAAGACCTGTATAGACTTGGATATCCATTAAAGAAGACCTAAAAAAAACGGAAGGATATCCTGTGCTCATGGATCGAAGACCTAATGTTGTTAAGATGTTAATACTACCCAATCTGTCCATTCAATAGAATTCTCAACAAAATTTCAACACATAAGTTTTTGATTCATGTGGCAAACTCCTTGAGTGGCAGGCAAAATGGCTTAGTTCAATTAGAAAGTAACCTGGGAAAGGAGTTGTTCCCCAGGGCAGAGACAATTTCCTATTTAAAGAGGATTAGTTGTTCTGAAAGTAGAATATGTTTTAGAAGGTGGTCAACCTGTTCTAATAAAAGTGAATTATTTAACTGTTACAAAAATCTTATTTGTCGTTTTCTGACTTTGAACTCAATCACTAAAGGTAAGCATGAAATTTTCCTTAATCAAACAGGTAAGCATAAACTATTTCTGTCCAATATCAAATTTATTTTTATGTGTATCTTTGCCTTTTAAGCATCAGCAGAAAGCATTCAAGGTTATAAAACTGAAAAAAAAAATTTTTTTTCTTTTCTTTGACTTCAGACACTGCTCAGATAGTCATTTTACTTTTCTTATTTTCATGATTATAGGATGAAATGAGAATAAAATGAGAAGAGTTTGGTGATACAATGGGCCAGTCTATCAAAACTTACAGTCTTCATCATTATCCTAAGCACTAACATTTACTGATTGATTACTCTGTGGTAAGCATGGGTTTAAATATTTTACAAGTATTAAATCTACAGATCATATCTCAAAAATATATATATATATATGTATAAAGAAAAAGATAGTGAATGGATATAATTGAAATGTGTTTGTGTCCTGCTATCTAAGGAATTATTTGTTTACTGAGAGTTAAGTTCTATGATAAATCTGAAAACACTAAAGGTATGTTGTTTTCTTTTTATCATTAGAGACTTCTGCTAGAGGAAAAATTCCTCAAAATTGCATTCACCAATTTCTAACATTTATTTCCTATCTTCTATTTTTTAAATCCTGGTGACATACTGGTTAAGAACTATGGCTACAAAAGAAAAGATCAGCAGTTGGAATCCACCAGGCACTCCTTGGAAACCCTACGGAGCAGTATTGTCTGTCCTATAGGGTCACTATGAGTCAGAATTGACTCGATGGCAATCGGTTTGGTTTGTTTTTTATTTAATTTTAAACTTGTTCTTAATTTAACCTCTATGCAGGTATGTGTGTGTATATATATATACATATATAGTACTCTGGTGAATATGTATATCTGGTGAATACGTATATATACCATGATGAAGTTTGCAAATCCCAGTGGTTAGGAGCTCCAGCTGCTATCCAAAAGTTAGGCAGTTTGAATTCACCAGACACTCCTTGGACACTGTATGGGGCAGTTCTATTCTGTTCAGTACGGTCACTTTGGGTCAGAATCGGCTCAGTGGCAATGGGTTTAGGTTTGGTGATGATATTTCAGTTGATAACAAAATCTCTACCCCAAACAAAGTATGGAGATCACAAAAATAAAGTGTTTGAATAAAAGTAGAAATGCCAACATGTGTATCTAGTTATTTTCTTTCTGAGTTGTATAAATAATAGCTTCTAAAGATTTGCAAAAGCCAGATAGAATGTGAATGATTATATTTCTCACTTTGAAAGTGGCTTTACATTGAGAATCATTTTTGGTGTTCATAATACTTTTCTCCTTTTTGTAGAATAAAGATTTCAGTGGCTGTAGGAGATGTAGAACACTAGATTCCTGTTTGCAAGCTTAGCCGTTCTTTTCTTGTTATTTGTTTCTTCACGCCTTAATTCCAGGTTTCTTTTCAGGTGTACTGCGTGCTTGATCAGTGGCAATAATGCAGAGTGAGAACCTAAGATTGAGGAACAGTTTACGAAAAAATCAGACAAAATAATGAGGATACAGTTCCTGAGGGCAATGGTCAGATCAAGTGGGGTTGGGGGATGCATGGTGGTGACAAAAATTCAAAAAAATGTTTGATCATTTGGACTCTAGATTTAATAACAAAGGTGACTGAAACATGATTATAGTTTTGTATAACCGTGAAGTGAAAGAAAGTGTGGGCTGTGTAATCTAAAAAATTAAATCATATCATATTAGCATTATGTGTTAGACACTAGTTTCTGACCGTCCAGAAGATTCACAGGATCTTTAACATCCCCTACAATCAGATTTCTATTGGGAGAACTGTGTTAGATAATGATTGTGAAAATACCTTTAATGCTCTACTATTTAGTCTAGAATATTGTAGATGCTAAAATAAGCGGTTATTTGTTTTTCCTTTACTTAGTCACAGAAAATCCATAGAATGTCCAAATTTTCCTACTGTCCCAATTGTGTCTCCTGTAGGACATGATACAGGCCAACTCACAGCAACCCGATGGGACAGAATAGAACCGTCCCAGAGGGTTTCCAAGGGGTCTCAGGTGGATTCGAAATGCCAACCTCTTGTTAGCAGCCGTAGTTCTTATCCACTACGCCACCAGGGTTTTTAATATCTTTAGTATGTAGACGTAACTGAGTCTCCCTTTTGTAAACGGTTAATCTCTATTGACAGGTCCCAGGGAGGTTCAGACAGTTAAGTGCTAGAATACTAGCAAATGGTTGGCAGTTTGAATTCACCCTGAGGTGCCTTGAAAGATAGGCCTGGAAATTTGCTCCCAAAAGGTCACAGGCTTAAAAATCCTGTGGAACAGTTATACTCTGAACACATGGGGTCGTCGTGAGTTAGAATGGACTCAACGCAACTAACCACTAAAAACAACCATCTGTATTTACTTGCAAATTAATTTATACATAATATGGAAGTTATCTAGCATTACTGAAAACAATGTGGTAATGTGCTGATTTTTTAAAAGTGAATAAAATGAGTATTATTCTTTAACACACACGAAGCAAAAAAAATTACATCCTTTAATCTAGTAATGGTGGGAGTCAGGTCACCTTTAGGTAGGAGGCCAAACTTAAACTTACTACCTAGAAATTATTCTAAAGACTCAATCAAGTTGATTCATTTATATAATCTAGCAAGTAAGTTATTAAATCAAACTACACAACTGCTAACTGAAAGGTCAACCGTTCGAACCCACTAACAGTCTGCTTCTGTATAAATTTCAGCCTTAGAAACCCTATGGGGCAGCTCTACTCTGTCCTATAGGGTCTCTAAGAGTTGGAATCAACCTGACGGCAATGAGTTTGGTTTTTTGGTTATACGGATATTAATAAATCATGTTTTGTTGAACAAAATACTAAGCATTGCATAGAAAAAAATATTGAATTCTATAAGAAATAAAGTAGGAATAGGGGTAAGAAAAGTACATAATAAAAATTGGCAGTCACAGCTTAACACACTCATGTGTGTGCAACATGCACTGTGTGCAAGAGAGAAGACTGAATGGCACAATTGAGGTCAGCAGGAAGACAGCAAGTAGTAAGGATGGAATGATTTAGGAAAATATTATGGATGAGTTGTGGTTAATGTTTCCCTTATGTAGCAGGTGTATATAAATAAAGTGAGCATTCTAGTTAAAATTGCTTTCTTAAGCATAAATGCTAGGTGAACTTGTTTCTAACTTATGACTGACTACATAATGTGAATAAAAATGATGACTTCTGACTTCACAGACCTTACATTGAAATATAAACAGATATTTAAAGTTTAAATATCAGTTCATAACATTTGGTGTTAACTCATCATCACGTTTTATAACAAAATAGCCTCAATTTACAGTATGTTAAAGCAAAACAAGACTTTTGAGATCCCATAGGAAAATCACCATTTTCTATTAACTACATTTAAATGGTTCAATACTGTGATAGATGACTTATGGAGTATTTCTTTGGGTAATAACAATTAATTGTCAATTGATAACATTGGAAAGCAGAGTTGAGAGGGAAGCATGCCAATAAAAGAATGAAATAATAATTGCTATCCTTGAACATAATTTGAAATTTAGAGATTTTGAATGTTTATGTGAATAACAAAGTTTAAAATCACATATGCCATCAACAGAAACAAGGAAATGTAAGGAAACTCTTAGCAGGGAGAAAAAAAAAAAAACACAAAGAAAATGCTTGTTGGGGATTTATTGAGCAATACTTTAAAAATACACTTGACCATCTTTTTAGAGTAACTGTCATTTACAGGATTTGTTCTTATAGGGAATTGGAAAAATTGTAAGACACACTATCCCCGGTTTGCAAGTGAGAGTACAAAAGCCAAGAAAAGCAAAGTAACTTGTATTTCTGATTTAATCTTTCCTACAGATGAAACACGAAGTGAAAAATGCTGAAAGCAACGTGTCTACAGTGAAGCAATTTGTACTGCTGGGATTTTCTGATCTTTCAAATCTCCAAGAGTTTCTATTTGGAGTGTTCGCCATCATTTACATAATTATTATAATTGAAAATAGCCTGATAATAATACTAACCAGACTCGATCCTGCATTACAGAAACCCATGTATTTTTTCCTGGCAAATTTTTCCTTATTGGAAATTTCTTATGTAACTGTCACCCTCCCCAGGATGCTAGTGAATCTTTGGACTCAGGACAGAAGCATTTCTCTGCTGGGATGTGCCACCCAGATGTGCTTCTTTCTTATGCTGGGGGCCACTGAATGTTTTCTCCTGGCAGTGATGGCTTATGACCGCTATGTGGCCATTTGTAACCCTCTGCACTATCCTCTAGTCATGAACCAAAAGATGTGTGTCCAGCTAGCAGTCAGCTCCTGGATCATTGGCATCCCAGTCCAGATAGGGCAAACAGCTACAGTTTTCTCTCTGCATTTTTGTGATTCTAACAAAATTAACCACTTCTTCTGTGACGTCCCTCCCATTATCAAGTTGGCCTGTGGGGACACTTTAGTTCATGAGATGTCTGTCTATGCTGTAGCTATGTTTTTTGTTGTTCTTCCTTTTATGTTGATACTTGCCTCCTACAGTAAAATCATTTGCACAATTTTAAAGTTGCCAACAGCCTCAGGACAGGCTAAAGCCTTCTCCACATGTTCTTCCCACCTGCTGGTTGTGGTTTTATTCTTTGGATCTGCTACCATCACCTGTTTAAGACCCAAGTCCTATCATTCTGCAGGAGTGGACAAGCTGCTTTCACTTTTCTACACCATAGTGACTCCCATGTTTAATCCCATGATATATAGCCTTAGAAACAAGGACGTTATTGCTGCACTGAGAAAATTCTTTCTTAAAAAGTAGCATGATGAGTTAGCCAAAACAAAACCGAACCCAGTGCCGTCGAGTCGATTCTGACTCCTAGCGACCACATAGGACAGAGTAGAACTGACCCATAGAGTTTCCAAGGAGTGCCTGGCGGATTCAAACTGCCGACCCTTTGGTTAGCAGTCGTAGCTCTTAACCACTACGCCACCAGAGTTTCCATGATGAGGTAGAGACAACCTAAATATCCATCAGTAGATGAATGTGGCGCATACGATATTATTCAGTCAGAAAGAGAAATAAAGTCCTGATACACACAACACGTGGATGAAACTTGAAAACTTTATGCTGAGTGAAATAAGTCAGTCGCCCAAGGACAAAGACTTCATGATCTCACTTATAAAATATGGAAATATATAGCAGCCAAAGGTTAGTAGTAATTAAGGAGGTGAGGAATAGGATAATTTTTGCCTAGGAGGCATTGAATTTATGTTAATGGTGGTGGAATAATTTGTAAAAGGGTAATGATAGCAGCTGCCCAACATGAAGAATGTATTTAATGTAACTGAATTATGAATGTAGAAATTGTTGAATTGACAAATTCTTTTGTGTTTATTTTACTACATTTTTAAAGTAGTATGATGAGCTTAATTATTAATGTTTTAAGTGTGTGTCACACAGTTATGAAACATTTCAAGTCTCTACATTTCCCCATTGGCAAGTCAATCACTTCAGCTTATGATGTACTTTGAGATACCTAGCTTCAAGTTTACTACGCTTGAGTATATACTTCTAAATTGGTCTAATTTCCCATTCCATGTCTAAACAATAATCCTGTTGTATAAATAAAAGTGTGATCTGTTCCACACTTTCTTTATAAAAAATAAGAATAGAACTCAAGCTATTAAAATTTTTGGTTTAAATATTCTTGCAAGTGTACAAGATTAGTTGCCTTAATGAATTAGTCATCTAAATTTTCATATCTGTATTTACCAACATACTTTTATGATTCTACATCACAAGTACTGGACAATAAATTAATTAATTAAAAATAAAAACACTGTTGAGTCGATTTCTACTGGACAATAGTAAATCAAAAATGAGTGTTTATTGAGTGAGTGATTCAATGAGAGCATGGATAAATGTATATTATTTTAGAGCATCAATGAACATTGAGAGTATATTTATTAAACCTACTATGTACCTATGTGGGACTGTTGTTGTTAGCTGCCGTACAGTTAGCCCCACTCATGGTGACCCCATAAAGAAAGGAAGGGAACTCTGCCTCTTCCTGTGCCATCTGCAGGAATGGTTGTGTGGGTCAGTCCATTCTGATCCATAGGGTTTGCATTAGCTGATTTTTCAGAAGTAGAGAGCCAAGCCTTTCTTTCTAGTCCATCTTAGTCTAGAGGCTCCGCTGAAACCTATTCAGCATCATAGTGACATTCAAGTCTACGCTGACAGATGACTGGTGGCTATGCTTGAAGTGCATTGGCCAAGAACTGAACCCAAGTCTCCTGCATGGAAGACAAGAATTCTAACACTGAACCACCAATGACCCCCTTGTAAAAAAAAGAATTAAATCATATTCCCAAAAGAAAGCTTACATACACTTAGTTCTCTCCCTAGTAACTTCCTGCCAGAGCACAGGATGTAAGAGAAAACTCCTACTCACCTCAGTTTAATTTGCAGGTATTTCTATGTCCTTTTTAGCAATTATGGCCTAATGCTCTGGCATATTTCATCTCTTTCACGACTGCACTCCAAACTGCAACTCCTAAACCACTTCAGATTTTAAAAGAAAAAAAATCTATGAGATAAAAGGGGAAGAAAAAGCTGTAAATTATTTCTTGATTATCCAAAGTCCACACCATTGTGACTATATTAGTTTGGCTAATGTTCACAAGTTTTAGTCCTTTCTAACGTGTTTGAAATGATTAAACCTTTCAGCTGGCTTTATCAAGAAAAGTGACCATCTATCAACAGAGCCATTAATGCCCATCCTGCCAACTCCAGGTACTCAAGCCAACAATTCTCATGAAGGGATTATTTAGTGCATCTGTCCCTAAGAACTTCTACTAGCAGCTCTCTTGACATGGTGACATTCTGTAAATTAGTTATGATTGTACAAATATATACAACGCAATTTTAGTTCCTGTTTTATAGTTATATTTCTACATCATACAGCTGTTTACATCTTCTGTCATCTGACATGATGTCCTACAGTTATGCACTTATTTTTTTCTTTATGAGTAAAATGCAAGTATCAAACACCTTATATGTGTATACGAAACACCTCAGAGGATTTGGTTCCTTAATTTGGAGGTATAGGCTCATGGTTTTATGGGATATCCTAATTACTTGGCCTAATAACATGTTTACTGTGTCTGTTCTACGTCACAGTTCATTGTGTAGTGCCTTGTGTCTTAAAGCTTGCAAGCAGCCACCCAACACACAGCAGTTGGTCTTATTTACTTGGAACAACAGGGGAAAAAGGAGAGTCGTGAATAGAAGGAGGGTATGGAACGTGTGGCTACTTGCCTCCATAAACAATTGCTTCCTTTGGCTTGAGACCAGAAGAACTACCTGATGCCTGGCTACCATTTCTGAACATTTTGACCAAAGATGCCATAGAGGAGTCCTGAACAAAATGGGGAAAATGTAGAATAGAATTTCAAATCCTCATGGACTCCAGACTATCTGGAGCCATGAAGGTTGGATGAACTCCTGAAACTATTACCCTGAAGATAACCTTTAAACCTTAAACCAATAATGTCCCCTGAAGTCATCTTGAGCCAGAACAATAGTTTAGCTTACTTGCTAAAAAGGTCTGTCTCGAGCATTATGCTCTTTTAAGAACTATCTATGTGGGATCAAATTGACACTAGCAACTCAAAGGTTAGATAAGAACCTTAGGGGGCAGTGAGATTATGTTGACGCGGGAGAAACAATTTAGAAAAGTAGGGTGAGAATGGTTGCACAAGTTGAAGAACGTAATCAATGTCACTAATTGTACATGTAGAAACTTATTGAATTGGTGTATGTTTTGCTGTATATATTCTCAAAAACAATAAAAAATAAAATTTAGAAAAATGCGTATACCCTTCTCAATTAATATTTTATATGTTACAAGAATTTGATACATAGTCCATGATGATGATGATGATAGTGATGATAGGAATGATGATTATGGTATTGACTGTGGTGGTAACTTTTTTTTTTTTAATTGAGTAAAGGAGAATCACAATTTAAATGGGACAATGCTATCTCAGCAGTTCAGATAACTGATCTTTAATCTTTTTATTACTAATATCTCAAACAAGTAATCTTACTAATTTTTTTCATCTTATTCACAATTGGTAAAATGATAATAATAATAAGCTATCCTATTAACTCTGGGTTGTAATAAGTTTTCAAATATCTACTTAGGATGGAAAAGTATTTGGAAAAGTTTAAAGCACCACAAAATCGAGATGTTAGCTGTATTTAGATGAAATTATTGGTGGAATCAGTAGCTTTATTGTACTCAGATTTTATGAAGGTAGTTATTCCAGTGGTATTTTTGAGGAAATGAACACCACACAATTTCTATTACCTGGAAAAGAAAACTTACTTGATTAAACATTGGGATTGTTTTCCTTTCACAAACGTACTATGTTTAGTTTTTCTAAAACTTATGGCTCATATCCTTGTCCAATGAACCAGTACTATGGAAGAGAGTTAAATATTTCTTAATATTCAAAAACTCAATTAACCTTTATAATTTTATAAACTCAAGGTCAATTAACAAGTGTAAGATTATGGATTCCTTTATACTTTTGCAAAATACCTTCAGACCTTTGCAATTTTTCCTTCTATGTCTCTACTTCTTGTCATCCCAACCTATTAATTTTCAGGGAATTAGCCTCTAGTAACTCTCCGGACACAATTATTTATCTGCTATTCATTATCAACTAATATAATTGAGACTGACTGAAAAGAAACTGATGACATAGTTTATGAACCTAGGCATCTGACTAGAGAGTCTAGGTTTTTTGTTTTTTTGGCCACCCAATATGTGAGAAACCTAATATATGATTTGGTGGACCTTTTTCTGGAGATTCAGGTTCTCTCATTGTAATAGGGGATTTAATATATCCAGCTACTGAAATACACACTTAATAAAGAAGAAAACATACATATACTCCTGCCTATATCCAATATGGATGATCATTCACACCTACGTGCACACACACACACATACACTCACACACACATGATTTCTTCTTCTATTGCCTTAATTATTGTTGTTATTGCTGTTCTGTGCTGTCGAGTCAGTTTGAACTCATAGCGACCATATGCACAACAGAACAAAACACTGCCCAATCCTGTGCCACCCTTTCAATAGTTGTTAGGCTTGAGCTCACTGATGCAGCCACTGTGTCAATCCACCTCGTTGACTGTCTTCCTCTTTTCCGCTGACCCTGTAGTCTGCCAAGCATGATGTCCTTCTCCAGGGACTGACATCTCCCAAAAACATGTCCAAAGTATGTAAGACCCAGTATCGCCATTCTTGCTTCTTGGGAGCATTCTGGTTGCACTTCTTCCAAGATAGATTTGCTCGTTCTTCTGGCAGCCAATGGTATATTCAATATTCTTTGCCAACATCACAATGCAAAGCTGTCAATTCTTCTTCAGTCTTCTTATTCATTGTCCAGCTGTCACGTGTATATGATGCAATTGAAAATACCATGACTTCGGTCAGACGCACCTTAGTCTTCAAGGTGACATCTTTGCTTTTTAATGCTTTAAAGAGGTCCTTTGCAGCAGATTTACCCAATGAAATGCGTCATTTGATTTTTTCACTACTGCTTCCATAGGCTTTGATTGTGGATCCAAGTAAAAAGAAATCCTTAACAACTTCAATCTTTTCTCCATTTATTATGATGTTGCTCATTGGTCCAGTTGTGAGGATTTTTGTTTTCTTTATGTTGAGGTGTAATCCATACCGAAGGCTGTGGTCTTTGATCTTTATCAGTAAGTGCTTCAAGTCCTCTTCACTTTCAGCAGGCAAGGTTGTGTCATCTGCATAACGCAGGTTGTTAATGAGTCTTCCTCCAATCCTGATGCCCCTTTCTTCTTCATATAGTTCAGCTTCTCAGATTATTTGCTCAGCATACAGATTGAATACATATGGTGAAAGGATACAACACTGATGCACACCTTTCCTGACTTTAAACCAAGCAGTATCCCCTTGCTCTGTCTGAACAGCTGCCTCTTGATCTATGTAAAGATTCCTCATGAGCACAATTAAGTGTTCTTGAATTCCCATTCTTCGCAGTGTTATCCATAGTTTGTTATGATCCACACAGTCGAATGCCTTTGCGTAATCAATAAAACACAGGTAAACATCCTTCTGGTATTCTCTGCTTTCAGCCAGGATCCATCTGACATCAGCAATGATATCCCTGGTTCCACGTCCTCTTCCGAAACCAGCCTGAATTTCTGGCAGTTTCCTGTCTATATACTGCTGCAGCCGTTCTTGAATGATCTTCAGAAATATTTTGCTTGTGTGTGATATTAATGATATTGTTATATAATTTCCACACTCAGTTGGATCACCTTTCTTTGGAATAGGCAGAAATATGGATCTCTTCCAGTCAGTTGTCCCGGAAGCTGTCTTCCATATTTCTTGGCATAGATGAGTGAGCTCCTCCAGCACTGCATCCATTTGTTGAAAGATCTCAGTTGATATTTGGTCAATTCCTGGAGCTTTGTTTTTCACCAATGTCTTCAGAGCAGCTTAGACTTCTTTCTTTTGTACCTTCGGTCCCTGATCATATGCTACCTGTTGAAATGGTTGAACATCGACTAATTCTTTTTGGTATAATGACTGTGTGTTCCTTCCATCTTCTTTTGATGCTTGCTGTGTTTTTTAATATTTTCCCCATAGAATCCTTCACAACTGCAACTCAAGGCTTGAAGTTTTTCCTGAATTCTTTTAGCTTGAGAAACGCTGAGCAAATGCTTTCTTTCACCAACATAAAATGGTGGCTATACACATGGACCTCACCAGATGGAACACACAGAAATCAAATTGACTACATCTGTGGAAAAAGATGATGAAAAGCTCAAAATCATCAGTCAGAACAAGGCCAGGGGCCGACTGTGGAACAGACCAACAATTACTTATATGTAAGTTCAAGCTGAAACTGAAGAAAATCAGAGCAAGTCCATGAGAGCCAAAATATGGCCTTGAGTATATCTCACCTGAATTTAGAGATCATCTCAAGAACAGATTTGATGTATTGAACACTAGTGACTGAAGACCAGACGAGTTGTGGAATGACATTAAGGACATCGTGCATGAAGATTGCAAGGGGTCATTGAAAAGACAGGAAAGAAAGAAAAGACCAAGATGGATGCCAGAGGAGACTGTGAAACTTGCTCACGAATGTCAAGCAGCTAAAACAAAAGGAAGAGTTGATGAAGTAAAAGGACTGAACAGAATATTTCAAAGGGCAGCTCAAGAAGACAAAGTATTATAATGACATGTGTAAAGAACTGGAGATAGAAAACCAAAAGGGAAGAACACGCTCAGCGTTTCTCAAGCTGAAAGAACTAAGGAAAAAATTCAAGCCTCTAGTTCCAATAGTGAAGGGTTCTTTGGGAAAAATATTAAAAGATGCAGGAAGCATCAAAAGAAGATGGAAGGAATACACAGAGTGAATTAAAAAAATTGCCTTAATAAGGACCATTTATGTATTTATAATTTATTTATTAAAATTATAGTAAATTTGTTCACATTTCTTTACTCTATAATGCCATTACTTTCCTTCCACTACAATCTCATTATCCTTTGCCTTTGAAGTAAGCTTATACAAAATTCATATGGCTAAAATTTATATTTTGGAGTTAATGGGATTTTAATAGCAGCCCTGTTTTCTGAGGCACCTCTGAGTGGATTTGAACTATCTTTCGGCTATTATTCGAGAAGTGAATCTTCTAGAACTTCTATATATACATGTACATGTAGAAATAAAATATCATAGATACAGAGCAAAAATAGTATAATTATATGGGTTGTGTTGTTTCATTTTCTTGCTGGCTGTATATGAATCGCCATGTTTCTGAAATGGTAGAAGAGCTAGATATTTTCTGTTAGGGCAGGGTCTCTCACATTCCAAAAAGAGATGCTTCGCAGACAAATGTGCCAATTCCGTAGCACTGTTAATAAAGTCCCCAGGCAGTACAAACATGTAAGCGTTCAACTACTAGCCAAGAAGTTGGTGGTTTGAGCCCATCCAGCGGTGCCTCAGAAAACTTGTGTGGCAATCTGCTTCTGAAAAATCACAGCTTGAAAACTCTATGTGCAGTTCTATTCTGCACACATGGGGTCACCATGAGTCAGAATCTACTTGATGGCAATGTTTTTTTGTTTTTTGTATGTTCCTTTTTTGTTTTTCTTGAAAGTTCACTTTTATTTTGGTGTTGTACAAGTAAGTATTTTATATATTTCTATTCTCTGAAGAATTTTGCATAATTTGACATTGTTCCTTGCTAAAAATTTTATAATTCACCCGTGAAGTCCTTTGTGCCTGGTGGCTTTTTTTATTACAAAGTTTTGGGTTTTTTTTTTTTTTTTTTTTTCTGGATACAAGGTAATGTTAGTTGCCATTGAGTCAGTTCCGACTCATAGAGACAATGTGTACAACAATATAACACTGCCTGGTCCTGCACCATCCTCACAATTGTTGTTATATTTGAGCCCATTGCTGTCGCCACTGTGTCAATCCAACTCATTGAAGATCTTCTTTTTCACTGACCCTCTATTTTACCAAGCAAGATTGATGCCCTTTTCAGGGACTGGTCCCTCCTGATAACACGTCCAAAGTATTTGAGTCAAAGTCTCACCCTCCTTGAGCATTCTGGTTGTACTTCCAAGACAGATTTGTGTTGACCTTGGTCTGGGTTTTGTTGCAATATTAATTAGAGTCATTTTAACTACTGGCTCCAAATTTTTGTATTATTTACACATTGTAAAATGATAAGAATATTTTCTTCTATGATTCTTGCTCTAACAGTAACTAAATATCTTGTCAGTTTTTGATGCTTTTGAATAGATTTAAAATACGTTTACACATTATTTTATTTGTTTCCCATAAGAGAGTTGGTCTAAATATTTTAACTGGCTATATACTCAAAAAAAGAGCCTCTCCTCTTAACAAATTTTTTGCTAGTTCCTGAAAATGTCATTTTTCTCTTCCTTTTACAGTTTCTCTGATCTTTATTTATCAGGAAATTATCATTAGCCTTTGCCAGTATGATACTTGTCAGAAACGTGACTTCAATATTAATTCAACTTTATTTTAAGTAATTAGCCAGAAAACCAATCCAACCTATTGGGGTATTGACACCAAGGGTAGGGAAATTCAGAAGTCAGGGCGTTTTATTTGATGATGGTTTACTTGGATTTGAAGGACAAAGTATCATGTACATAGAGAGGTATGGTATCAGCCTACCAAAGTAATAAAATGTGGCTTACAAGAAAATAAGCAAATTTGAAAAAGGTGTTTACAGAGTGAGAAACAGAACATTGTCTAGCCTAACAAAAGACCTGGGTTGTACCGAAGATCTCTAAAAACACTGAAAGATTAGGGAATTTTTGATGAAGAAACTTGCTTACTAATTTTGTGTTTGGGTAATTTCCCCTGGTACCATCTAGTGTGTGAAAGATGTAAAACTCTACAGGTTCTGTGATAAAAAGAAACCATTTCAAAATCATTCAGCTAAGCAGCTTCATAGTGAAAGAGTAGTGACTGGGAAAGTCTAATTTTTTAAGGCTCAAGATGGATATTCTAGATATTTTGGAAATAGCAGGATATATTTTTTCTGGTGATTTCCTATGTCACATTAGTTGCAAACTCCAAGACAAAACCTTAATATAGACTCTTCTGACACCCCTTTTCGACCCAACCTCCTGATCTCTGATATTCAATCTGATGTTAAAACCCATTCAATAAGTTGCAAAATACAAATATTGTATTTTTCATTTTTAGAATGCTCATTTGATTCTTTTCTATGAATTCCAATTTGAATTCGATGAAAAAAATTATACTCTTTTTATTAATATCTAACATTTTATTATTTTATTTAATACAATGTTAGTTATTTTAAGGCTTTTGCTTCCCATATTTAAAAGGCTTTCATCACATTTTTAAATATTTCAACTATTTTCAAAGAACCTCTGAAAGTAGGCCTTTCATAGAATTCTAAGCACCATTAAAAGTAATGCCAAAATTAGTAAGAATGAAAATTAGCTATTTAAACCAAGGGTAACAGTGTTTTTCTAAAGATTAATTATTATTATTTTAAAAGTGTTTTTCTAATAATTAATTATGCAACTAATTAAAAAAGAAATTAACACAATGTCAACACTCCTGCAAATTATTCCCTAGGTGTCCCTTTAAAATGAGCATATTTGGAACCCTTCAATTATTAGGTCAACGATGCCATGAGAATATATTTAAAAGCCCTTGGATCTCTTGACAAAAGTATTCATCTAGGTTCTTTGAAAACAGTTCTTTCCTTGGTAAGTAACTTCTGTGATTATTAGACTGGTTTTTAGTGGTGCATAAATTAACTTTTGTGAATCTAAGAGAGAGAACCATTGATTTATGTCCCAAAAAGTGGGAAAGCACCTTTATCAGTCACTACTGTACCCACACAGGTAATTCATCCTACATCACCCTTTCTGATATAGCTTCTCTGTAAATGTAAAGTATCATTTGTTTAAATAAGCTTTTATATATGTATTACAGATAAGAGAACTGAAGCTTGACTGGTTACCTCATATTTTGAATTAATTTAAATTTATTTTGTATCATAAGATTGTGTTGCTATATCTTTGGAAAAAAAAATAGTGAATCATAGCATTTTGATTGGATCTTTTCATTGATTACTATTTGAAGCAAGGATCTCAGGGCTGCAGTCTTCTCCTACCAAGATACTTATGCCTCTTTACTTCCCTCTCACCTTTGTGTAAATGGAATTTTTAGACCATTAGAAGGAATGATCAATGTGAAGTTTCAAGCAGTACATACCCTGTTCAGTAAATATGTGAGCCATTTATTCCTTCCTTCAGCTTCCCTATGCCCTTCACCCTGTCTCATGGTGGCCACACTATTCACACACTAATACCCTTCAAGGCTACTGTCATAGGCCTTGATTTTGGACACATCTGAATTTTAATTGCAGCTGCCAACAACATGATCTTATATTATGCTGAGACTTAATTTTCTCATTCAAAATAAAAAATTAATAATGGCGATCTATCAACTAAAGAGTCTATGTATCACAATAAGGCTTTGGATTCAGATTCTTAGATTCCAATACTGTCTCTATTACATCCTAGCTCTCAAATTCCAAGTGCCTTAGTTCCTTATCTGTAAGCGCAAAATGATAATAATAGTATGTAGATCAAACATTTGTTGTTTTTGTTGAGACAATTAAATAAGATATACGTAAAGTATTTAGAATAACACCTTGAAGGTAACAATCACTATATAAATGCTAGCCATTATTAATAATACCTTGGCATACAGCGCTAGCTATAAAATATGATTCAATGAGAGCAGTGTGGCTATTGAGACAAATTTTGGATATTTTCCTAACTCTGTCAGTCTCTCTAACTTACCTAGACAGGTAGGTAAGTAGGTAGGTAGGTAGGTGAGTAGATAAATGGATTGTTGGATGGTAGGTGGACAAGGAGATCTTTTTTTGTTGTTTGATCAATACAGCAACCCTGTGAGATATTTGTTACCATTCTTATATATAAATAAGACAATTTATATTAATTTGTCCAAGATCCCACAGTACTCTTGTAGTCAAGACAGAATTCCAACCATATTTTTTCTAAGTC
The DNA here is from genome assembly GCF_030014295.1 of Loxodonta africana. Lineage (NCBI taxonomy): Eukaryota > Metazoa > Chordata > Mammalia > Proboscidea > Elephantidae > Loxodonta > Loxodonta africana. Next base: position 23,408,279 of record NC_087348.1, on the reverse strand, counting down.
TAAATCAAAGATCTTATCTTTTCTAAATAGCCTAATTATGTTGAAAACAGGCAAACTAAGAGTAAGTTAGCTGCTGTCCTGCTGTAGTGCTGTTTCTCACTCACACTCTCAGATAGAACAACATGACCACACATTGAACAAGTAATTAACACTTCCGATTCTCTGTAGATTCTCTGTGCCTGTGTCATAGGGTGTTTTAAGTACTGAAAGAGATAAAGTTGATAGCACCATCACTGACAGAGTTTTAATGAGCTAGTGACCCAGAAACATTTCTAATTCCCTACTAGGGTTCTCTGTGGCAACACTAACATAGACCATTGGATGCTTTGCTCGTTAGTTTTTATATATTTTCAAGTCCATCCTTCAAGGTTAGCTTCAAATTTCTTACACTTCCAGGTTAAGTTCAAGTTTTTTTTCTACTGTTAGAAGTATTCTGAAACCCCAGGAACAGTGATTGACGAAGTTCTCAAAAATATATATATATACCCTGAATTATAAAAGCATAAAAAATACTAGCAACTAACTATAGTTCAGTGAGAAGGCCATATAGAATGATTTTATTTAACTTGAAGTTAACATGTAACTTTTTTTTTTTTTTTTTGGTCTATTTTACTCATTTAGTCAACTAATATTCATTCTGTCCTCACTGGAAGCCGGGCATTTTGATAGATGAAAAAATACATATTTAAGTAATTTAATCAGCTTGGCCAATATCTTGATGGGATTTATTGAATTACCCTAAGTCCTTTAAAAAATATACTCACAGCTTGTAATTAGTGACATTTATTTTTATTTTACCAATATTACTTTTACTATATATTACTAAAAAATAAGAACAAAAAACAATTAGCTGGTGTATTTTTTATTATACCATTCCATCCGGTTTGTAGTGAGATATTGGATGCAGTGACTGAAATATCTTGAGAGAAAAAGCAAATGGTGCCATAATTCTCCTCATTCCAAGGCATGTTCTACAAGTCGCTTTCTGTTTAATAAATATTGATATTTCTTCTTTCCTTTATACCATCCTCAGTCCATTCATTAATCCATCTAATCTTGTATTGCAACTATAGTGTTACATTTCAGGTACAAAAAGATAAGCAAACTCCAACATGCCCTCTGCACCCATGAAGCCAACCATCCAATGGAAGAAATCATCATTAAATCAAACAGATTAAATAAAACTTGCAATCATGAAATTTAATATCTACTAAATTCTGAAATATATCTGTCAAATTTTATATCTGAAGAAAACTTTGAACTTTGGTTTCTTTATTTGGTTATTTGTTGAAATAATAAAAAACTTATGATAATATCTGATTTTATTTCTTTTTCATTATTATGGTATTTTTGGATATTAAGATTCTCAAAACAAGGAAGAAAAAAAACACATATAATATGGATATGATAGAAGGAAACTACACCTTGGTGACTGAGTTTATTCTATTAGGGTTTCCAACTCACCCTGAGCTTCAGATTGTCCTATTCCTGGTGTTTCTGATGTTGTATGGTGTCATTCTAATGGGGAACATTGGCTTGATCATGTTAATCAGAATAGCTTCCTGTCTTCAAACCCCCATGTATTTTTTTATCAGTAACCTATCCTTTGTAGACCTTTGTTATTCCTCAGCCATTGTTCCAAAAATGCTGGCCAACTTCCTCTCAGAGAACAAATCCATTTCCTATTATGGTTGTGCCCTGCAGTTCTGCATTTTCTGTACTTTTGCAGATACAGAATCCTTTATCTGGGCTGCCATGGCCTATGATCGCTATGTCGCCATCTGTAACCCTTTGCTGTATACAGTTGTGATGTCCCGGGGCATCCGTGTATGGCTGATTGTCTTGTCCTATATTGGTGGCAACATGAGCTCCCTTGTTCATACATCCTTTGCCTTTATTCTGAAATACTGTGACAAAGATGTGATTAATCACTTTTTCTGTGACCTCCCTCCACTGCTTAAGCTCTCCTGCACAGACACCCCAGTTAATGAGTGGCTCCTCTCCACGTATGACAGCTCCCTGGAAATCATCTGCTTCATCATCATCGTTATCTCCTACTATTTCATTCTTCTCTCAGTCTTAAAGATTCGCTCTTTCAGTGGAGGGAAGAAAGCCTTCTCCTCGTGTGCCTCTCACCTGACTTCTGTGGTCATTTATCAGGGGAGTCTACTGTTTATTTACTCAAGGCCCAGCTCCCTGTATTCTCCCAACACTGATAAAATCATCTTGGTGTTCTACACCACTGTCCTCCCAGTGCTAAATCCACTGATGTACAGTTTGAGAAACAAAGACGTAAAAGATGCAGCTAAGAAAGCTCTAAGATCAAAGGCAGATTCCTCCTCATGAGACATTAAGCTCTGGGACTCATCCAATTCCCCCATTACAAACTCTGATTGGGAAACTGCAATCATTTTACCAGTACACACACAACTCCTCACACAAGGGATTTTACTAAGCAGCCAAATGTGTTTTCTTTTATATGCAGTCAAAAGCATTTCATAACCCCAGTATATAAGACTACATTTAAAAGTGTCACAATTGCCACCAGATAAGTCAGACTAGTGTTTAAACGTTTCTAGCTTGGGGTTTATGCTCAAACAGGTTGCATCAGGCTGTCTTAGCACATACAGTAAATACACTGTGTGTATACGTGTGTGGGGGGTGTCTCTATACAATATCCCATATACAAGGGTAGATTACTGGACAACAAAAGGAGCCAGATTGCTTTGGTTTACATGTCAACTGTGTGCCAAATTAATAAATAGCACCTTGAGCAAGCTACTTAATTTTCGTATGCCTGGGTTTCTTGTATGTGAATGGAGAAAATACAGTGACTACATTGTTGACTGTTGAATTACAAAGTGAATTCAGTGCTGTCAATAGTGCTTGAACCATTTTAGGCACTGAATAGATGTTAGTTATTGTGTGTATATTTTTATATAATATGCTCAGTTTAATTAATAAAGGCATATCATTCAATGAGATAGCGAGAGGCAGGACTGCTAGGAAAGCAGTAATGGAAATATCAAATCCCAGTTTGCTGGATAACAGTTCAGTTCCTTGCAGAGAACCTTCTGTGCCCAATCCACTCCAAAGTGCTTTGGGAATTTTTCTAAGTGGGAGTGGAAGAATATAGGTGGATTACTGCATAAAACATTTGTTTTTCCTTTTTTCTGTTACTCTTTTTCTACACCGAAGTATTACTGAAGGTGTAAACCATCCTCCTACAGCATCTCAGAAACCGAAGAAGCGCTAACACCTCACAGGGTCCTACCTGCATCCTCATGAGGAAGTCAACCCACAGAGCAGAGCAGAACACCCAGGAAAAGGGCGTTTCACAATGGAAATTGAACCATGTGCTCATTGGGAAATGTATTTCAGTAACTGATGTTTTTCTGTATATGAATATTGTTGCATAATAATACATTTTATAATCAGTGTTCTAGTAACATCAGCATTTAAAGGTATTTTTAAATCCATATACTCTTTGCTGTAAAAGCCCGCAAGGTGCAGCCAAAGTCAATTATCAATATTTCCCCAAATTATTAACATATACAAGCATCTTTTCAAGTTATTATTCCTGGCATAGCAGACCATAAAAAAAAAGAAAATTTTTTTTTTTTTTTAGACCATACAAACGTCCAATTCAAAGGGCCAGTACCAGTTCATTTTGACTCACTAATGCCTGGGATATTGATTTTTCTGATGATTTCCAATTTTCCTAGATTCATACTTCATACCTTCCACATTCCAATTATTAATGGATATTTGCAGCTGTTTCTTGTTATTTTGAGTCATGTGACATCAGCAAATGAAGGTTCTAAAAGCTTGACTCCATCCACGTCATTAAGGTGCACTCTACTGTAAGGACGCAGCTCTTCCCCACTCGTCTTTTGAGTGCCTTCCAACCTAAGGAGCTCATCTTCTGACACTGTATTAGACAATATTTAACTGCTGTTTATAATATTTTTACTGGCAAACCCTTTTTCAGAAGAGGCCTGTCAGGTTTTTCTTCCTAGTTTGTCTTAGTCTGGAAGCTCAGCTGAAAACTTCTTGCCATGGATGACCCTGCTGGTATTTGAATACTGGTAGCATAGCTTCCAGGATCACAGCAACATGCAAGACACCACAGTATGACAAACTGACAGACGTGTGCAGGTTTTAGTAACATGGCTTATAGTAATTTGCTTACACCTATTCCATCTCTTTCATGACTGCTCTCTAAACAGAAACTCCTATACCATTTCAGATTTAAAAAGAAAAGATCGATGAGATAAAAAGAGGGGGAAAATGTTGGATGTCATTTCATAATTGCATGAAGTCCACAACATTTTGTATATTAGTATCCCTCTCCTTTTCCACTTTCAGCCCTTTCTAAAGGGTTTGAAATTAACCCTTTGAATTGACATTTTCAAGAAAAATGACCATCTGTCAACCCCCCAATTCCAGATTCTCAAGTCAATAACTTACCTAAAGAGATTATTTAGTTCATTTCCCCCTAAAAACTTCTGTTGACAGTTGTTTTGGTAATTATGTCATTGTGCAGTTTTAGTTATGATCATACCCATGTGTTAGAAGCAATTTTAATTCCCCTTGTGTGTTTATATTTCTACATCGTAAAGCCATTTACTTCTTCTGTTGTCTGACATGATGTTCTAAATTCATACATTTACTTTTTTGTTTATGGAAGTACATAAGTGTATATCTCTTCACAATTAATATTTTGTATGTTACAAGAATTTCATACATGTTTCATAATGATCATGATAGTGTTGATAAAGATGAATATTATGATAGTGATGGTGGTGGTGGTATTTTTCTTTTTGAAATTTAGCAAAGCAGGAATTGCAATGTCATAGAACAGTGATGTCACAAAAGTTCAGGTAACTGATTTTTATTCTTCCCTTTACCAAAATCTTGAGCAAGTCAATTCACTACTTCTCCCATCACATTCACAGTTAGTACAAGGTAATAATGATAATATTTTGTAGTAACTCACAGGATTGTTACAGGTCTCAAATATCTACTTAAGATGGAAAAGCATTTAGAAATATTTAAAACATCACAAAATTGAGATGTTGGCTTTATTTACATAGAGCTCATGATGAAATCACTGGCTTTCTTATATTTTATATTCCACTTCTCAGAGATAATCATTCCAATTTGTTTATTTCTTTATTCATTTTTGAGGAGTGGAACATTCCACAATATTAATTATCTAAAGAAGAAAACCTATTGACTTAAAAAACATTGGAATCATTTTTCTTTGAAAAAATGTAATAAATTATTTTTTTTTTCTCAAATGTGTTGCTCATACATTAGCCCACTGAACAGGCACTCTAAAAGGCAGTTAAACCTGCCTTAATATTCCAAAAAGATAATAAAAAAATTTATATTATTTACTGAGGACCAATCAACAAGGACAGGAATATGAATTCTTTTACACTTTTACAGAATTTGTTCAGAGCTTTTCATGTTTTTTCTTCTTTTTCTCTGCTCCCTATCTTCCCCAGTGTGTGAATCCCCAGTGAGGTAATCTCTAGAACTTACTCTCTCTATGCAATTATTTATGCTATCTATTATCAGCTAACACAACTGAGGTTGACATGAAAAAAAAAATCTGATGAAATACTTTATAACAATAGGCATCTGATTTTTCTTATAATTTGTTGACCTGGACATGAATGCCAGTCAGAGCTCCATACAATTCCTGAAGCAATGACCAATTATGTGTTCTTATTATTTATTTATTTTTTTATTGTTTTTTATATTACACCCACTTTCTGGGTGGTGACTTTTACTAACCTCTGACCACCAAATATAAAAGGAACCTAATATATGATTTGATGGACCATTTGCTGAAAACCTAGACTGTCTCTTTTATAGTAATAATGGTTTTAATTCATACAGCCTCAGGAACATTTAATAATAAAGAAAACACGTGTGCTTACCTGTCTAAATCTATTTTGAATGATTGTATACGTGTGTGTGTATATATATATATACATTTAAAACCAAACCCATTGCCGTCAAGTCAATTCCGACTCATAGTGACCCTATATGAGGGAGTAGAACTGCCCCACAGGGTTTCTGAGGAGCATATGGTGGATTCAAACTGCTTACCTTTTGGTTAGCTAGCTCTTAACCACTATGCCACCAGGGTTTCCATATACATATATTTATATATACATATGTGTGTGTGTGTGTTTATATATACACACACATTGTATGTATATGTACATTTGTGTGATTTTCTCTATATATGTGTGTATATATGTCTATAGACATGTATAAATAAGTGTATATATATATATACATATATATGTTTATACACACACAAACACACACAGGATTGTTTATTCTATCCCCTGCACTAGGACCATTTATTCTTCATTCTGTTAATAACAGTAACATCTTAGGCATAATGTGTTTCTAAAAAAACTACAGGTGGAAACTAAGCATGATTATCTGTAAGATTGCAGTAGTCATTAGATTGTACTAAAACTCATTTCAGCAAGGAGCTTTATGACTTAAGGGAAGTATGTGTTCTTGGAGAATATATCAAGGATTTTCACATTATGACTTTGATTCACAAAATAGTATGTGGCCTATTTTCTCTGAACTACAATTTCTAGCACCCTCTACATGTTGTTTGTCTCATTTAAGATGCCATTATATGCCATGGAAGTAACAAAATTCTAGTAATGAGAATTAAAATTATAGTATGTTCAATTTTTTTTTACTCTCTTGCCATAACTCTGTTTAGTCTCTGTTGTGATTTTCCCCCGCTACTGGAGTAAGCTTACAAAATTTTCAAAAGGCTGAAAATTATGTTTTGGAGTGGATGGCATTTTAATACTTGATAATTAGTAAAAATAATAGTAATAATTACATAATCATGAGAAGTATTTAGATCAGATATGTGGGACATTTTATTTCATTACTTGTATTCCAAGGATTTTTTTTAGAAAGTTCAAAACCAAAAAAAAAAAAAACTATGCAATGAAAATTTTCTTTCTTCACTCTATGAAAGCATTGATAGTATTAGTGTAGCAATTATAACTTTTTAGCAACAAAAGGGTAAATGCAGTTTTAATACATAATCCCTGTCCCCAGTAATGTTTGTAGGTTGACTCCATTAAGTACGAAAAGCATTAGGAAAAGTGCTATAGGACTTGAAAAACAGTACCTTTTCTAATATAATACTTTCCGACCTCCTATTATGTCTAATCAAAACATGATTACTGACTCAATCATTTAGTTAATAATTAATTCGTTTGTTCAACTATTTATTTGATTTTGATTTAGCATTTTTTGTAATTCTGTCTTAGCACTTAGATTTGTATCATCTCTAGCCAATTATTTTCTAACTCTGTTCTCAATATTTCTTTGTGCGACATCTGTTGCGTTTTTTTAAGATATGTCTTTGTATGAATTATTTGTTTTAAAACCCAAAGAGCATTTTAACATCATATCAGTTTTATATAAACATAATGCTAACTTCTCACCATAAAAAAGATGTCCTATGATCTAACTTTCCATATTTTCTAAGCCTCGTAATGCTCTATCTGGCCATCTCAAGAGTTTGGGTCTTGATAATATGTGCCTCTTCCTCTTATTATTTCATTTCTTCTTGTAGTGTTACTGACTGTATTGCAAGAGGAAGAAGACATTATTTCTCTCCCATATGAACATATATGTCATGTTTCCCAGCAACGTGTGATAAGGGCCATTCTGTTTAACAGTGTTATTTGGCATATAACTGCTGAGTGAACGTTTAATATGTATATATTACGGTGTTTTGTACTGCCTCAAAGGAAATACTTGAGTTTGTCTGTGTGTGTGTGTGTTTAGTGGAATAGTGTGATAGAAAGAACAGTGTCCCACCAGAGGCGGTAGCATCCTAATCCTTGGGAACTGTGAATATGTTACTTAAAAGGGACTTTGCAGATGTGATTAAAGTTATGAATCTGAATCTGGGGATGTAGAGATTAGCCTACATTACTCTAGGTGGGGCCAGTTCAATCACATGAGTCCTTAAAACAATAAGAGGAAGAAAGAAAAGTAGGTCAGAGAGATGCAATGAGAGAAGAAGGAGCAGGAGAAAAGAGCCATGAGAAGGACTCAATTTGCTATTGTTGGATTTGAAGGCTGATGGGGCCACAAGCCAAGGTACTTGGTGACATCTAGAAGCTGAGAATGACTTTCAGCTGGTAGCCAGCAAGAAAATAGGGGCCTCAGTCCTACAGCATCAAAGAACTGAATTCTCCCAACATTCTAAAATGACCCTTCCCCCAAAGACTCCAGAAACAAAAGCAGCCCTAATAACACCTTAACTTTAGTTCTGTGAGGCCAGTGTTGGACTGCAGCCTACAGAGCTGTAAGATAATGAATTTGTGCAGTTTTAGGCCACTTGGTTTCTGGCAATTAGTTGTAACAGGAAAAGAAAACTAATAAAAGTATTCCCATAAAATGATGTGTGAGAAGTTGCAGACGAGCTCACAATACACCAGTCGAACCCATGACCTCTTCCGCTGTACAGGGCAAAGGTTTGAAATATTCAACTTCTTGGCCTCCCTTCCAGCAAAATATGGGTAGGAAAAAATATATATATATGGGTAGACAACTCAGGTCTTGCTACTGAGATGAACGTAAATGTTAGCAAGTGTTATGGCTTTTGTTTTCATTTTATTTCAATTTTGGAAGATTGAAACATTCATATCTAAGAATAGAAAAATAGGAAGGTGTGAGAGCTTTGCCTCTGATATAAGACATTTCAAAGCCCTGGACTAGTTAACCCATCTCCCCAGACATTGCTGTGAGAAATATATAAATAAGTTTTGTTTTATATGTGTGAATGCAATTCTGAAGGAGATAATATCAATAATACTAACGTTCTACAATGTTTGGGGGTGGAAAATTTATCTTTAGTATGTTTTCCAAGTGGTGCAGAAGACCTTTTGTGATAAGAAGTGTGTTCTCAGCTTTGAAGTGTGGCATCTGGGGTCTTAAATGATAACAAGCAGCCATCTAAGATGTATCAAAGAGTCTCAACCCACCTGGATCAAAGGAGAATGAAAAACACCAAGGTCACAAGGTAATTATGAGCCTAGGAGACAGAAGGGACTACATGAACTAGAGACTACATCATCCTTACACAAGAAGAACTAGATGGTGTCTGGGTATGACTGATGACTTCCCTGACAGGGACCACAACAGAGAACCCCTGAGGGAGCAGGAGAACAGTGGGATGCTCACCCCAAAATCTCATAAAAAGACCAGACTTAATGGTTTGACTAAGACTAGAAGAATCCCGGCAATCATGGTCCCCAAACCTTCTGTTGACCCAGGACAGGAACCATTCCAGAAGGCAACCCTTCAGACATGGATTGGGCTGGACAATGGGTTGGAGAGAGATGCTGATGAGGAGTGAGCTACTTGCATCAGGTGGACACTTGAGACTATGTTGGCATCTCCTGTCTAAAGAGGAGATAGGAGGGTAGAGGGGGTTAGAAACTGGTAAAACGGTCAAGAAACGTGAGAATGGAAGGAGGGAGTGGGCTGACTCATTAGGAGGAGAGTAAGTGGGAGTATGTAGTAAGGTGTGCAGAAGTTTATATGTGAGAGACTGACTTGATTTGTAAACTTTCACTTAAATCACAATAAAAATGATTTAATAAAACGTGTATTCTCAGAAATGCAGTTTTGGTACTTTAATGAACATGATACGACTGAAAACTTAGAGTACTCTAAAAAATGATTTTCTGTGATATGCAAATATTGTATATGCTCTCATATGATGTATAAAATTTTGTGGCTATAGACAGCTTGAAATATTTCAGTATGTTACAAGAATTTAATATACTTAAAGCAGCAATGGGGGCAGTAATAAGAAAAGTCTTAGAATGGTCCATTTCAACATTCTTTACATGCAACATTCAGTGACATTAATTTTTCTTATTATGTTATTCAACCATCACCATAATCAATTTCCAAATATTTCCATTACCCTTAACAGAAGCTCTTTGTCCCCTAACTCAGCATAATGTTTTAAAGGTTCATCTGTGTTGTTGTTACATGTGTCAGGACTTCATTTCTCCTCACGGCTGAGTAATATTCCATTTTATAGACGAATCACATTCTTTTTCTACATCCATCTGCTTGTGGACATTTAGAACACTCTTGCTTTCATTTCTTTTGGGTATATTCTTAGAAGTGGAATTGCTGGATCATATGGGCATCAGGATTGGAGGAAAACTCATTAACAACCTGCATTATGCAGATGACACAACCTTGCTTGCTGAAAGTGAAGAGGATTGAAACACTTACTAATGAAGATAAAAGGCCATAGCCTTCAGAACGGATTGTGCCTCAATGTAAAAAACAAAACAAAACAAAACAAAAATCCTCACAACTGGACCAATGAGCAACACCACAATAAATAGAAAAAAGATTGAAGTTGTCAAGGATTTCATTTTACTTGATCCACAATCAACAACCATGGAAGCAGTAGCCAAGAAATGAAAAGACACATTGCATTGGGTAAATCTGCTGCAAAGGACCTCTTCAAAGTGCTGAAGAGCAAAGATGTCACCTTGAACACTAAGGTGCGCCTGACCCAAGTCATGGTGTTTTCAATTGCATCATATGCATGTGAAAGCTGGACAATGAATAAGGAAGACTGAAGAAGAATTGATGCCTTTGAATTGTGGTGTTAGCGAAGAATATTGAATATAACATGGACTTCCAAAAGAACGAACAAATCTGTCTTAGAAGAAGTACAGCCAGAATGCTCTTTAGAGGCAAGGATGGTGAAACTGTGTCTTACATACTTTGGACATGTTGTCAGGAGGGATCAGTCCCTGGAGAAGGACATTGTGCTTGGCAGAGTACAGGGTCAGCGGAAAAGAGGAAGACCCTCAACGAGGTGAATTGACACAGTGGCTACAACAATGAGCTCAAGCATAACAACGATTGTAAGGATGGCACAGGACTGGGTAGTGCTTTGTTCTGTTGTGCATACGGTCACTATGAGTCGGAACTGACTCGACGGCACCTAACAACAACAACAACATGGTAATTCTATGCATAACTTTTTGAGGTATACCCAACGTTTTTTTCTCAGCAGCTGTACCATTTTACAATTCCACCAGCAATGGATAAGTGTTCTGATTCCTCCAGGTCCTCACCAAAACCGGTTCATTTTCACTTTTTTAATCATAATCATCTTTGTGGGTCTAACGTAATACCTAACTGTAGTTTTAGTTTGCATTTGGCTACTAACTATTGATGTTGAGCATCTTTTCATATGCTTGTTGGCATTTGTATCGTCTTTGTGAAATATCTATTGAAGCCTTTTTCCTATTTTTTGATTGTGTTGTTTTTGTTAAGTTGTAGGGGTCATTTATATATTCTACATATTAAATCCTTATCAGATATATGGTTCCCAATAACTTTTCCACAGTCTCTAGCTTGTCTCTTCACTTTGTTAGTACAGTCCTTACACAAAAATCACTTGGGTTTTTATACATCAGCAATAAGAAATCTGAAAAAGAAATTAAGGAAAGAATTTCATTTGCGATGGTATTTAAAAGAATAAAATATCTAGCAATAAATTTAGACAAGGAAGAAAAGAATTGTAAACTGTAGACTCTAAAATGTTATGGATAGACATTAAAGAAGACCTAAATAAGTGGGAGGATATTCTGTGCTTATGAATAGAGGACCAAACGTTGTTAAGATGCTAACACTACCTATACGATCTGTAGATTCAAGAGAATTTTTAAAAAATGTTTAACAGATATGTTTTTAATTATTGTAGGAAACTTTTGAGTGGCAGTCAAAATGGCTTAGTTCAATTAGAAAATAACCCGGGAATGGAGTTGTTCCCCAGGGCAGAGACCTTCTCCTATTTAAAGAAGACTAAGTTTCCTAATGAGTTGGAATCAACTCAGATGGCAACAGGTTTAGTTTCGGGTTATTTGTGCTGAGAGTAGAATATCTTTTAGATGATGGTTAACTGCTGTTCCAATAAAAGTGAATTATTTAACTGTTACAAAAAGCTTATTTGTCATTTTATCTCAATCCCTAAAGGTAAGCATGAAATTTTCCTTAATCAAACAGGTAAGCATGCACTGTATCTATCCAAAATCAGTTTATTTTCGTGTGTATCTTTATTTTATATGCAACAGCAAAGAGCGTTCAATTTTAGAAAACAAAAAACAGTAATTTTTTTTCAATTTTGAACACTGTTCAGATAGTCATTGTACATTTCTTATTTTCATGATTATGGGATGAAATGAGAATAAAATGAGAATTCAGTAATATAATAAGCCAATATATCAAAACTTACTGGCTTCATCATTATTATCATCATCCTAAGTGCTAACATTTGTTGATTGATTGCTGTATGTTAAGGATGGGTGTAAATATTTTACATGTATTGAATCTATGGATCATATGTCATAAAAACCAAACAATACATGTATAAAGAACAAGATTGTGAATGGACATAATTGATATGCGTTTGTTTCCTACTGGTATCCAAAAAAGTATTTGTTTGTTAAGAATTAAGTTCCATGATTAATCTGAAAATACTAGGGATATGTTGGCATAGTTTTCTTTTTATCATTAGAGACTTCTTCTAGAGGAAAAAATACCTCTGAATTGCATTCATCAATTTCTAACATTCATTTCCTATCTTCTATTTAATTTTAAACTTGCTGTTAACTCAAGCAATATATTAATATATTAGTGCTTGAACCAAGGAGGTTAGAACAGTTAAGCCCTGGGTTACTAGCAAAGGATTGTGATAAGATTTTATTTGATAACAAAATCTCTGCCCCAGAGTGTGGAGATCAGAAAAATAAACATAAAGTGTTTGAATAAAAATAGACATGCCGGCGTGTGTATCTAGTTATTTTCTTTCTGAGTTATATAAACAGTAGTTTCTAGAGATTTGCGGAAGTCAGATAGAATGTGAATAATTATATTTCTTTCTTTAATACTGGCTTTACATTGAGAATCATTTTTGATTTTCATAACACCATTTCTCCTTTTCACAGAAAAAAAAAAAAAACGGTCTCAGTAGCTGTAGGAGATGTAGAACACTAGATTCATGTTTGCAGCTTCAGGTATTTCTGTTTCTTGTTAACTGTTTCTTCCCAGCTTAGTTTTAGGTTTCTTTTCAAATGTATTGCCTTGCTTAGTCAGTGGCAATAAGGCAGAGAGGGAGTCTAAGATTGAGAGAAGAGTTTAGGAAAAGATCAGACAAAATAATGAGGGTACGGTTTCTGAGGACGATGGTCAGATCAAGTGTGGCTGCACGATGCACGGTGGTGAAAAACATTCAACAAACGGTTTTGATCATCTCCGGTGCCTTAGGCTCTAGATTGAATTACACAAGTGAATACCCCAGTGCCATCAACATGGTTATAGTTTTGTAGAATGGAGAAGTGAAAGTATGGATTGTGTAGTCTAAAGAATTCAAATCATATTAATATTTTCTGTTAGATGCTAGTTTCTGGCCATCCTATTTTTAACATTCCCTACAATCCAATTTTTATTGGGAGAACTGCATCAGATGATGATTGTGAAAATAACTTTAGTGCTTTACTATTTAGTCTAGAATATTGTAGATGCTGCAGTAAGTGGTTATTTGATTTTCCTTTACTTAGTCACAGAAAATCCATAGAATGTCCAGATTTTGCTACTGTCCCAACTGTGTCTCCTCTAGGACATAATACATGCTTAACACCCTTAGTATGTAGCTGTAGTTGAGTCTCCTCTTTGCAATGAGTTAATCTCCGTTGACAGGTCCCAGGGAAGATGGAACAATTAAGTAGTATAATACAAGCCAAATGGTTGGCAGTTTGAGTTTACCTTGGTGTGCCTTGGAAGACAGGCCTGACGATCTGCTTCCAAAAGGTCACAGCCTTAAAAACTGTATGGAGCAACTCTACCCTGACCACGTGGTGTTATCATGAGTTAGAATGGACTCAATGGCAACTAGTCACAAAAAGCAACCATCTGTATTTACTTTCATTTTAATTTACATGTAGAAGTTACCTAGCAATACTGAAAACAGTGAGGTAATATGCTAATTCTGTAAGTGTGAATAAAATAAGTATTATTCTTTAACATACAGAAACCAAAAAAAAAAAAGCACGATTAGATCCTTTAATCTAGTGATGTTGGAAGGCAGGTCAGATATAAAGTAGGCGCCCATCCTTACTACCTGGAAATTATTATAAAGACTCAATTCGATTCATTTATATAATCTATCAAATAAGTTATTAAAGAAGTTCTGTGGCTGCTAACTGAAAGGTCGGCAGTTCATAGCCACTAGCAGCCTGATTCTGTAAAGATTTCAGCCTTGGAAACCCCATGGGTCAGTTCTACTCTGTCCTATGGAGTCTCCATGAGTTGGAATCAACTCGACTGTGGCAGGTTTGGTTTTTTGGTTATATGGGTAATGGTAAATCATACTTTGTTGAGCAAATACTATGCATTGCATAGAAAAAATATATTGAATTCAATAAGAAGCTTATAATGTAGAAAAAGGGGTAAGAAAAGTGCATAATAAAAATTGACAGTCACAGTTTAACACTCACGTGTGTGCAGCATACAGTGTGTGCAAGAAAGCTGACTGAAGGGCACAAATGAGGTTGGTAGAAAGACAGCATGTAGTGAGGGTGGGATGATTTAGGAAAAGATGAATGAGTTGTGGTTAATGTCCCTCTTATAGAACAGGTGTGTACGCAGAATAAAGAGGTGGGCATTCTATTTCAAATTGCTTTTGCTCAAATCCTAGGTGAATTTGTGCCTAACTTATGCCTGACTACAAAATGTGCTTACAAATATCACTTCCGACTTCACAGACTTTACACTGAAACATAAACACAGATTTTAAGATCAAATGCCAGCCCCTAACATTTGGTGATTAGCTCATCATCATATTTTATAACAAAATAGCCTTGATGAACAGTATGCTAAAGCAAAACATGGCTTTTTGAGATACCACAGGAAAACCAACATTTTCTATTAACTACTATGATAGATGACTCTTAGAGAGTCTTTATTTGGGCAATGAAATTAATTCGTAACTGATAATATTGGAAAACAGAGTGGAGAAGAAAGCATTCCAAGAAAAAAAAATGGAATAATCATTATCATTGAACATAATTTCAAATTTTGAGATTTTGACTGTTTAGATGAAGAGCAAAATTCAAAATCACATATGCCACCAACAGGCACAAAGAAATATAAGGAAACCCTTAGCAGGGGAAAAGAAAAAAAAAAAGGAAACATTTCTTGCGGATTTATTGAGCAATAATTTAAAAATATACTTGACCGTTCTTCTAGAGCAACTGTCATTTATAGTGTTTGTTCTTATATGGAATTGGAAAAATTGTAAGGCATGCAATCCCCAGTTTTCAAGTGAGAATGCAAAAGCCAAGTGAAATAACCTGTATTTCTGATTTAATCATTCCTACAGATGAAACACGAAGTGAAAAAAGCTGAAGGTAATGTCTCTACAATGATGCAATTTGTACTGATGGGATTTTCTGACCTTTCAAATCTCCAAGGATTTCTCTTTGGAGTGTTCTCCATCATTTACATAATTGTTATAATTGGAAATAGCCTCATAATAATACTAACCAGTTTCGATCCTGCATTACAGAAACCCATGTATTTTTTCCTGGCAAATTTTTCCTTATTGGAAATTTCTTATGTAACTGTCACTCTCCCCAGGATGCTAGTGAATCTTTGGACTCAGGACAGAAACATTTCTCTGCTGGAATGTGCCACCCAAATGTGCTTCTTTCTTATGCTGGGGGCCACTGAATGTTTCCTCCTGGCAGTGATGGCTTATGACCGCTATGTGGCCATTTGTAACCCTCTGCACTACCCTCTAGTCATGAACCAAAAGATGTGTGTCCAGCTAGCAGTTGGCTCCTGGATCATTGGTATCCCAGTCCAGATAGGGCAAACAACTCAAGTTTTCTCTGTGCATTTTTGCAATTGTAACCAAATTAACCACTTCTTCTGTGACATCCCTCCCATTATCAAGCTGGCCTGTGGGGACACTTCTATTCATGAGATGTCTGCCTATGCAGGAACTTTATTGATTGTCGCTGTCCCTTTTATGTTGATACTTGCCTCCTACTGCAAAATCATTTGCACCATTTTAAAGTTGCCAACAGCCTCAGGACAGGCTAAAGCCTTCTCCACATGTTCTTCCCACCTGCTGGTTGTGGTTTTATTCTTTGGATCTACTACCATCACCTATTTAAGACCCAAGTCCTATCATTCTGCAGGAATAGACAAGCTACTCTCTCTTTTCTACACCATAGTGACTCCACTGTTTAATCCCATGATATACAGCCTTAGAAACAAGGACGTTATTGCCTCACTGAGAAAATTCTTTCTTAAAAAGTAGCAGGATGAGGTAGAAACAACCTAAATCCCCATCAATATTGCTCAATCATAAAGAGAAGTAAAGTCTTGATACCACAACATGGATGAAATATGAAAATTTTATTCTTAGGAAAATAAGTCAGTCACACAAAAACAAATGTGTTGTTGTCTCACTTATACGAAATATGCAAATATATAGAAACCAAAAGTTAGTAGTAATTACGGGAGCAGGGAGAAAAGGAGAGTTTTTACCTAGGAAGCATTGAGTTTATGTTAATGGTGGTGGAATAATTTGCAAAAGGGTAATGATAACAGTTATACAAGAAGAAGAACATATTTATTGTCACTCAATTATGCATGCAGAAATTGTTGAATTGGCAATGTTTTGGTGTTTATTTCAATCTATTTTTAAAGTACTATGATGAGCTTAATTATTAACACTTTAAGTGTGTGTCACACAGTTATGAAACATTTCAGGTCTCTACATTTCCCTGTTAATAGGTCATTCACTTCTAGCTTATGACGTACTGTGAGATACTTAGCCTGAAGTTTACTGTGCTTGAGTGTATACTTGAAAAACCGTTCCATATCTATACAACAATCTTCTTGTATAAATAAAAGTGTGATCTGTTCCACACTTTCTTTATAAAAACTAAGAGCAAAATTCAAGCTATTAATATATTTACATATTCTTGCAAGTTTACAAGCTTAGTTTCCTTAATTAATCAGTTGTCTGAATTTTCATACTTGTATTTTTTAGTATCCTTTTTTGCTTCTATTTCACAGATACTGGACAATAGGAAACAAAGCCATTGTGTTGTTCATGACTGTACAATAAACCAAAAAAACAATCCCGTTGCTGTCAAGTCGATTCTGACCCATAGTGACGCTACAGGACGGAGTAGAACTGCGCCATAGAGTTTCCAAAGAGCACCTGGGGTATTCGAACTGCCGACATTTTGGATAGCAGCTGTAGCACTTAAACACTACGCCACCAGGGTTTCCGAATTTAAAATAGTAAATAAAAAAATGAGTGTTTGTTGAGTCAGTAATTAAATGAGTAATTAAATAAGTTCATGGGTAAATGGATACTGCTATCTCCTACCTCAAACTTCTGTGTAAATCTAGAGATTTTAGTGCATCAGTGAACATTGAGAGCATTAATATTATTAATTATTAAACCTACTATGTACCTATGTGGGATTGTTGTTGTCAGCTGCTGTCCACTCAGCTCTGACTCATGGCGACCCCATACACAAAGGGGAAACACTGCTTGTTCCTTTGCCATCTGCATGATTAGTTGTGTGGGTCAGTCCATTCTGACCCACAGGGCTTTCATTAGCTGATTTTCAGAAGTAGAGAGCCAGGCCTTTCTTGCTAGCTCATCTTAATCTAGAAGCTCCACTGAAACCTGTTCAGCGTCATAGTAGCATTCAAACCTACACTGACAGATGAGTGATGGGTGTGCTTGAGGTGCACTGGCCAAGAACTGAACCAAGGTCTCCTGCATCTTCTAACACTGAACCACCAATGCTCCCCATGTAGAGCGATTCAAATCATATCCACAAAAGAAAGCTTACATACACTTAGTTCTCTCCCTAGTAACTTCCTGCCAGAGCACAGGATGTAAGAGAAAACTCCTACTCACCTCAAACAGTTTAACCTGCAGACATTTCTACATTCTTTTTAGCATCTATGGACTAATGCTCTGGTTTATTTCATCTCTTTCTTGACTGCACTCCCAACAGCAACTCCTAAACCACTTCAGATTTTAAAAGAAAAAAATCTATGAGATAAAAGTGGAGGAAAAAGTCAGGAGTTTTTTCTTGATTCCCCAAATTTCACACCATTGTGACTATATTAGTTTGGCTAATGTTTGCAAACTCTAATCCTTTCCAATGTATTTGAAATTATCAACCCTTTCAAGTAGCTTTATCAAAAAAAAAAAAGTGTCCATCTGTCAACAGAGCCATTAATGCCCATCCTGCCAACTCCAGATCCTCAAATCAACAGTTCACATAAAGATATTATTCAGGGCATCTGTCCCTGAGAAATTCTATTAGCAGTTCTCTTGACAATTTTGACATTCTGTTAGTTATGATTGCACATATGTATACAAGGCAATTTAAATTCCTGTTATATAGTTATAGTTCTACATCATATAGTTATTTACATCTTCCACCATCTGACATGATGCCCTACAGTTATGCATTTATTTTTTTCTTTATGGAAATAAAAATGCACGTATCAAACACCTTATACGCATATAGAAAACACCTCAGAGGATTTGGTTCCTTGGCATGGAGGTGTAGGCTCATGGCTTCATGGGCCATCCCAGTTAACTGGCCTAATAATGTGTTTAGTGTGCCTGTTCTACTTGTAGTTCATTGTGTAGTGCCTTGGGTCTTAAAACCTTGCAAGCAGCCATCCCAGAAACAACAGTTGGTCTCTATTCACTTGGAACAACAAAGAAAAAAGAAGAGTCAAGAACAGAAGGAGGATATGGAACATGTGGCTACTAGTCTCCATGAACAACTGCCTCCTTTGGCATGAGCCCAGAAGGACCGCATGGTGCCTGGCTATCATTACCGAACATTTTAATCAAAGATTCCATAAAGGAATCCTGATCAAAAAGGGGAAAATGAAGAACAGAATTTCAAATTCTCATAGGCTCCAGACTTCCTGGAGCCATGAAGGTTGGGTGAACCCCTGAATTATTACACAGAGAAAATCTTTCAACATTAATCCAGAAATGTTCCCAGAAGTTATCTTGAAAAAAAAAAAACTCAGAAAAGGAGAGTGAGAATCCTTACCAAGTTGAAGAATGTAATCAATGTCACTAAGTTGCACATGTAGAAGCTTTTGAATTGGTTTATGTCTTGCTGTATATATTCTCAATGACAACAACAAAATAAATGAAAT
The DNA here is from genome assembly GCF_030014295.1 of Loxodonta africana. Taxonomy (NCBI): domain Eukaryota; kingdom Metazoa; phylum Chordata; class Mammalia; order Proboscidea; family Elephantidae; genus Loxodonta; species Loxodonta africana. Next base: position 23,388,938 of record NC_087348.1, on the reverse strand, counting down.
TTAGAAAAAATGCATGCAGCCCTTCTCATTTAATGTTTTATATGTTACAAGACTTTGATACATAGTCCATGATGATGATGATAGGAATAATGAATATGGTTTCAATTGTGGTGGTAATTTTTTTTAGTTTAACAAAGGCGTATCACAGTGTCATGAGACAACACTATACCAGCAGTTCAGATAACTGATTTTTAATCTTTTTATTACTAATATCTTGAAGAAGTCAGTTAACTAATTTTTTCATCACATTTACAATTAGTAAAATGACTATTATTATAACGTTTCCTGACTATATAATTCCCTGACTAGTTCATGATTGCAGTAAGGTCTCTATACATTTCTTGAAGCAAAATGTGTAATTTACTTGCATTTATCATGTCTTTTTTTCCCCTGATATTTTTATTGTTCCAGCTTTCTCGATGATGTCATTTACTGACCTCTGGCCACATAGTGGAGCCCTGGTGACCCAGCGGTTAAGAGCTCGGCTGCTAACCAAAATGTCGGCAGTTTGAATCTACCAGCTGCTCCTTGGAAACCGTATGGGCAGTTCTGTTCTGTCCAATAGGGTCGCTATGAGCCAGAATCAACTTGACAGCAGTGAGTCCGGTTTTGCTTTTTTTGGCCACATATGAGGAATCTATGATTTGGTGGATTTTTTTCTGAAGATTCAGGTTCTCCCAACAGAATGTGTCTCTAAAAAAAAACATGTGGAAACCAAGTATGATTATCATAAGATTGTAGTAGTCATTAGATTGTACTAAAACTCATTTCACCAAAGAGTTTTATGAGTTAAGGGAAGTATGTGTCCTTGGAGCATATATCAAAGATTTTCACATTGTGACTTTCCGTCATAAAATAGTATGTAGCCTATTTTCTCTGAACTACGATTTCCAGCACCCTCTACATGTCTTTTGTCTCATTTAAGATGCCATTATCTGCTCTTTTTTTTTTTTTTCTTATCTGCCAGGGAAGTAATAAATTCTAGCAATGAGGATTAAAGTCGTCATGAATATATTCAATTTTTTTTTACCCTTGTGCCGTTACTCTCTTTAGTCTCTGGCATGATTTTCCTCTGCTATTGGTGTAAGCTTACAAAATTTTCAAAAGGCTGAAAAATAAGGTTTGGAGTAGATGGAATTCTAATACTTGATAATTAGTATACATAAATTATTGAGAAGTATTTAGATCAGATATGTAGGACATTTTATTTCATTACTAGTAATACAAAGATTTTTTAAGACAGTTCAAAACCAAAAACAACTATGTAATGAAAATTTTCTTTTTTCACTCTACGAAAGCACTGATAGTGTTAGTGTAACAATTACAACTTTTTAGCCACAAATGGGAAAATGCAGTTTTAATACATTTTTCAGTGTTCCCAGTAATGCTTATAGTTTGACTCCCCCAAGTATCAAAAGCTTTAGGAAAAGTGCTATAGTACTTGAAAAACAATGTTTTTTCTGGTATAATACTTTCTGACTTCCTGTTATATCTAACTAAAGTATGATTACTGGCTCAGTCATTTAGTTAATAATTAATTCATTTGTTCAACTATTTATTTGATCTAGCATTTTTTGTAATTCTGTCTTAGCACTTAGATTTATATCATCTCCACCCAGTTACTTTCTAATTCTGTTCTCAATATTTCATTGTACGACATCTATTGATTCTTTTTAAGATATGTCTTTGTATAAATTATTTGGTTTAAAATCCAAAAAAGCATTTTAACCTCATGTCAGTTTTACATATACATAATGCTTGTTTCTCACCATTAAAACATGTCCTATGATATTACTTCTCATATTTTCTAAGCCTCTGAATGCTCTTCTTGGCCATCTCAAGAGTTTGGACCACTTCCTCTTATCAGTTTATTTATTCTAGTACTGCTACTGACTGTCTTGCAAGAGAAAGAAGACATTACTTCTCTCCTATATGAACATATATGTCATGTGTCCCAGCCATGTGTGATCAGGGCCATTCATTTAGCAATGGTATTTGGCATATAACTGCTGATTGAACATTTAATACATATATATTATGGTGCTTTGTACTGCCTCAAAGGAAATCCTTCGTGTGTGTGTGTGTGTGTGTGTTTATTGGAATATTGTGATAGACAGAATAGTGGCCACCCAGAGACAGCCACATCCTAAACCCTAGGAATTGCGAATATGCTCCTTAAAAGGGACTTTGCAGATCTGATTATAGTTATGAGTCTGAGGATGGAGAGATTAGCCTAGGTTATCCTGGGATGCTCAATCCAATCACATGAGTTCTTAAAAGAATAAGAGGAAGAAAAAAGAGTATCTCAGAGAGCTACAATGACAGAAGAAGGGGCAGGAGAAAGGAGCCATGAGAAGGACTCAATTTGCTATTGCTGGATTTGAAGGCTGATGGAGCCACAAGCCAGGAACTTGGTAACATCTAGAAGCTGAGAATGGCCTTCAGCTGACAGCCAGCAAGAAAGTAGGGGTCTTAGTCCTACAGTGTCAAGGAACTGCATTCTCCCAACAATCTAAAATGATCTTTTTCTCAGAGCCTCCAGAAACAAAGGCAGTCCTGATAATAACTTAACTTTAGTCCTGTGAGGCCAGTGTTGGGCTGTGGCCTACAGAGCTGTAGGATAATGAATCTGTGCAGTTTTAAGCCTTTCAGTATATGGCAATTTGTAACAACAGTCAAAGCAAACTAATATGTGGATTCACATAAAATGATGCATGAGAAGTTGCAGACCGGCTCACAATACACCAATCTAATCCATGACCACTTCCATAGTAGAGGGAAAAGGTTTGAAATATTCAACTTCCTAGCCTCCCTTCCAGTTAAGTATGGGTAGATGACTCAGGTCTTGCTAGTGTGATGAACTTAAATGTCAGCAAGTGCTATGTCTTTTGTTTTCACTTTATTTCATTTTTGGAAGGTTGAAGCATTCATATCTAAGAATAGAAAAATAGGAAGATGTAAGAGACTTGTCACTGATATAATACTTTTCAAAGCCCTGGACTAGCTAACTCATCCCCCCAGACATTTTGCTGTGTGAAATATATAAGTTTTCTTTTATATATCTGAATGTAATTCTGAAAGAGATAATATCAACAATATTAATGTTCTACAATATTTGGGGACAGACAGCTTCTCCTTAGTATGTTTTCCAAGTGATGCAGAAGACCTTTTGTGGTAAGAAGTGTGTTCTCCAGAATGCAGGTTTTGGTACTTGAATGAACATGGTATGACTGAACACATCAAGTGCTCAAAAGATGATTTTCTGTGATATGCAAATATTTAACATTCTCTCATAAGACCTTTTGTGATAAGAAGTGTGTTCTCGTGAATGCAAGTTTTGGTACTTGAATGAACATGGTATGACTGAACACATCAAGTGTTCAAAAGATGATTTTCTGTGACATGCAAATATTTAACATTCTCGCATATGATGTATAAACTTCTGTGGATATAGAAAGCTTGAAATATCTCAGTCCTTTACAAGAATTTAATATACTTAAAGCAGCAGTGGGGGCAGCAATAAGAAAGGTCTGAGAATTGTCCATTTCAACATTCTTTACATGCAACATTCAGTGACGTTGATTTTGTTTATTACTTTATTCAACCATCACCATAATCAGTTTCCAAATATTTCCATCACCCTTAACAGAAGCTCTTTGGCCCCTAAGGAATAACCCCCTGCTTTTACCTCCCTCTGCCCATCCCTGTAACCACTAATAAACATTGGTCTCTACACATGACTATTCTAAATATTTTATGTAAGTGGGATCATACAATGTTTGTCCTTTTGTGACTGACTGTTTTCACTCAGCATAATATTTTAAAGGTTCATCTGTATTGTAACATGTATCAGGACTTCCTTTCTTTTTATGGCTGAGTAATATTCCACTTTATAGATGAATCACATTCTTTTTATATATCCATCTGCTTACAGACCTTTATGCTGTTTCCATCTTTTGGCTATTAAGAATATAGCTGCAACAAATATTGGTATGTAAGAATCTGTTAACACTCTTGCTTTCAGTCCTTTTGGGTATGTACTCAGAAGTGGAATTGCTGGATCATATGGTAATTCTATGCCTAACTTTTTGAGGAAGCATCCAACGTTTGTTCTCAGCAGCTGTACCATTTTACAATTCCACCAGTAGTGGACAAGTGTTCTGATTCCTCCACATCCTTGCCAAAACTTGTTGATCTCCACTTTTTTATCCATAAGCATCTCTGTGGGCCTAAAGTCATATCTAACTGTAGGTTCAGTTTGCATTTGGGTATTAACTGATGACGTTGAGCATTTTTTCATGTTTGTTGGTCATTTTTATCACATTTGTTAAATATCTATTGAAGCCCTTTTTGTATTTTTTGATTGAGTTGTTTTTATTAAGTTGTAGGGGTTATTTATATATTCTACATATTAAACCCTTATCAGATACATGGTTCCCAATAATTTTCCCCAGTCTGTAGCTTGTCTCTTCACTTTGTTAATACAGTCCTTACACAAAAATCACTTGGCTTTTTATACATTAGCAAGAAGAAATCCAAAAAGGAAATTAAGGAAACAATTCCATTTGCAGTGGTATTTAAAGAATAAAATATATAGCAATAAATTTAAACAAAGGAGTAAAAGACTTGTACACTGTAGACTATAAAACATTATTGCCAGACATTAAAGAAGACCTAAATAAATGGAAGGATTTTCTGTGCTTATGGATCGAAGACCTTATGTCATTAAGATGTTGATATTACCTGAACGATCTATAGATTCAAGAGAATTCTCAAAAATTTTAACAGATATGTTTTTTATTATTGTAGCAAACTCTTTTAGTGGCAGCCAAAATGGCTTAGTTCAATTAAAAAGTAACCTGGGAATGAAGTTGTTCCCCGGACAGAGACTTTCACCTATTTAAAGAGGACTAGGTTCGCTATGAGTTGGAATCGACTCAATGGCATTGGGTTTAGTTTTGGGTTATTTGTTCTGAGAGTAGAACCTCTTTTAGATGGTGGTTAACTGCTGTTCCAACAAAAGTGAATTATTTAACTGTTACAAAAAGCTTATTTGTCATGTTATCACAGTCATTAAAGGTAAGCACAAAATTTTCCTTAATTAACAGGTAAGCATGAACTATATCTGTCCAATATCAAATTTATTTTCACGTGTATCTTTATTTTATAAGCATTCAATTTTAGAAAACAAAAAAGTAATTTTTTTTTCAATTTGAACACTTTTCAGATAGTCATAGTACATTTCTTATTTTCATGATTATGAGATTAAATGGGAATTCAGTAATATAATGGGCCCATATATCAAAACTTACTGTCTTCATCAATATCACCATCATCCTAAGTGCTAACATTTGTTGACTGATTACTATATGTTAAGGATGGGTATAATTATTTTACATGTATTAAATCTATGGATCATATCTCATAAAAACCAAATAATGTATGTATAAAGAACAAGTAGTGAATGGACATAACTGAAATGTATTTGTTTTCTACTGGTATCTAAGAAATTATTTGTGTTTTAAGAGTTAGGTTCTAAGATAAAGTTGAAAATACTAGGGATATGTTGGCATAGTTTTCTTTTTATCATTAGCATCTTCTACTAGAGGAAAAATTCCTCTGAATTGCACTCATCAATTTCTAGCATTCATTTCCTATCTTCTATTTAATTTTAAACTTGCTGTTAATTCAAGCAATGTATTAATATATTATTACTTGAACCAGGGAGGGTAGATCAATTAAGCCCTGGGATACTAGCCAAGAGGTTGTGATGATGTTCCAATTGATAACAAAATCTCTGCCCCAAACAGAGTGTGGAGACTAGAAAAATAAACATAAAGTGTTTGAGCAAAAATAGACTTGCCAGCATGTCTATCTAGTTATTTTCTTTCTGAGTTGTATAAAGAGTAGTTTCTAATGATTCGTGGAAGTCAGATGGAATTTGAATAATTATAATATTTCTTACTTTAATACTGGCTTTACACTGAGAATCGTTTTGGATGTTTATAACACTTTCTCCTTTTTATAGAAAAAAAATTGAGGAAAAAAAAGATTTCAGTTGGTCTAGGAGACACAAAACACTAGATTCCTGTTTGCAAGTTTAGCTGTTTCCTTTTCTTGTTCTTTCTTCACACTTTAATTTCAGGTTTCTTTTCAGATATTCTGCTCTGCTTGATCAGTGGGAATAATGAAGAGAGGGAGTCTAAGATAGAGAGAGGAGTTGTGAAAAGATCAGACAAAAAGCAATGAAGGTACAGTTTCTGAGGACGATGATCAGATCACGTGTGGCTGCAGGATACATGGTGGTGTAAGTCGACAAACAGTTGTGATCATTTTCCATGCATTAGGCTCTAGATTGAATTACAGAGGTGGATAAAACATTGCTATAGTTTTGTAGAATGGTGAAGTTAAAGTATGAGTGGTATAGTCTAAAGAATTAAAATCATATTTTATTAATATGTGTTAGACGCTAGTTTAAGACCATCATAAAGACTTCTTACACTAACTTTGACATTCCCTACAATCTAATTTTTATTGAGAGACCTGTGTCAGATAATGTGGAAATAACTTTAGAGCTTTACTATTTAGTCTAGAATATTGTAGATGCTACAGTAAGCTTTTTTTTTTTACAGTAAGTGGTTGTTTTTCCTTTACTTAGTCACAGAAAATCCCTAGAATGTCCAAATTTTACTACTGTCCCAATTGTGTCTCCTCTAAGACATGATACATGCTTAACACCCTTAGTATGTAGTTACAGGTGAGTCTCCTCTTTGCAAGGAGCTAATCACTATTGATGGATCCCAGGGAGGTTGGACCAGTTAAGGGCTAGAATATTAATCAAATGTTTGGCACTTTGAATTTACCCTGATGTGCCTTGGAAGATAGGCCCAGTGATCTGCTTCCAAAAGGTCATAGCCTAAAAAACTCTATGGATCAGTCCTACTTTGACCACATGGGGTCGTCAGGAGTTAAAATGAACTCAAAGGCAACTAACCACCAAAAAACAACCATTTGTATTTACTTTCAAATTTACACATATTATAGAAGTTATCAAGCAATACTGAAAACAATGTGGCAATGTGCTAATATTTTAAGAGTGAAAAAAATGAGTATTATTCTTTAACACACACACAAAGCAAAAAAAAAAAACATTTCTAGTAATGGTGGGAGTCAGCTCACAGGTAGTAGCTCATTCTTACTACTTGGAAATTATTCTAAAGATTCAATCAATTTGATTCATTTATATAATCTATCAAATAAGTTATTAAATCAAGTTACATGACTGCTAACCAGAGGATTGGCAATTGAAACCCATTAGCAGTCTGCTTCTGTAAAGTTTTCACCTTGGAAACCCTATAGGTCAGTTCTACTCCATCCTATAGGGTTGCTAAGAAGGGTTTGGTTTGCTTGTGATATGGATATTAATGAATCATATTTTGTTGAATAAAATGCTATTCATTGCATAGAAAAATGTACTGAATTCTCTAAAAAGCTTATAATGTAGGAAGAAGGGTAAGAAAAGTATGTAATATAAATTGACAGTGGCAGTCTAACACTCACGTGCCCAGCATGCACTGCCTGCGAGAGAGAAGACTGAATGTCACAAACAAGGTCGACAGGAAGATAGCAAGTACTGAACATGGGATGATTCGGGAAAATATGGATCATTTGTAGTTAATGTTACTCTTAAAGAATGGGTATGTGTGAAGAATAAAGAAGTGGACATTCTATTTAAAATTGCTTTCTTGAGCATAAAAGCTGGGTGAGCTTGTCTCTAACTTATGCCTGACTACAAAATGTAAATAAAAATGATGGCTTCCGACTTCACAGACCTTACATTGAAATACAAGCACAGATTTAAAGTTTAAATGTCAGCGCATAATATATGGTGGTTAACTCATCATCATGTTTTATAATAAAATAGCCTCAATTTATAGTATGTTAAAGGAAAAGGCGACTTTTGAGATACCATTGGAAAATCACCATTTTCTAATAACTACATTTAAATGGTTCAAAATTAGGATATAGGATAGATGACTTACAGAATATTTATTCCCACAATGAATTTGATTTTCAATTGATAGTATTGGGAAACAGAATTGAGAGGAAAGCATACCAACTAAAAAAAATGGAATAATTGCTATCTTTGAATACAATTCCAGATTTTGAAGGTTTTGAGTGTTTAGATGAATAGCAAACTTTATTTTTTATTTTATTCTTTTTAATAGTTTTTATTGTGCTGTAAGTGAAAGTTTACAAATCAACTCAGTCTCTCACACAAAAACTTATATACACCTTGCTACATACTACCAGTTACTCTTCCCCTAATGAGACAGTCTGCTCCCTCCTCCACTCTCTCTTTTAGTATCCATTTCACCAGCTTCTAACCCCCTCTACCCTCTCATCTCCCCTCCAGGTAGGACACGTCAACATAGCCTCAAGTGTTCACCTGATCCAAGAAGCTCACTCCTCCCCAGCATCCCTCTCCAACCCGTTGTTCAGTCCAATCCATGTCTGAAGAGTTGATTTGGGGAATGGTTCCTGTCCTGGGCCAACAGAGGGTCTGGGGGTCATGACCACTGGGGTCCTTCTAGTCTCAGTCAGACCATTAAGCCTGGTCTTTTTATGAATACTTGGGGTCTGCATCCCACTGCTCTCCTGCTCCCTTAGGGGTTAGGTGAACAGCAAACTTTAAAATCATGTATGTGATCAACATAAACAAGGAAATACAAGAAAACCCTTAGCAGAAAAAAAAAAAAAAATTGTTTCCCATGGATCTACTGAACAATAATTTAAGAACACACTTGACCATTTTTTTTGAGCAACTGTCATTTATAGGAATTGTTCTCATAGAGAATTGGAAAAATTGTAAGACATACCACCCACAGTTTGCAAGTGAGAGTACGAAGCCAAGAAAAGAGAAGTAACTTGTACTTCTGATTTTACCATTCCAACAGATGAAACGTGAAGTGAAAAAAGCTGAAGGCAATGTCTCTACAGTGATGCAATTTGTACTATTGGGATTTTCTGACCTTTCAAATCTCCAAGGGTTTCTATCTGGAGTGTTCTCCATCATTTACATAATTGTTATAATTGGAAATAGCAGCATAATAATACTAACCAGACTTGATCCCGTGTTACAGAAACCCATGTATTTTTTCCTGGCAAATTTTTCCTTATTGGAAATTTCTTATGTAACTGTCATTCTCCCCAGGATGCTAGTGAATCTTTGGACTCAGGACAGAAGCATTTCTCTGCTGGAATGTGCCACCCAAATGTGCTTCTTTCTTATGCTGGGGGCCACTGAATGTTTCCTACTGGTCGTGATGGCTTATGACCGCTATGCGGCCATTTGTAACTCTCTGTACTACCCTCTAGTCATGAACCAAAAGATGTGTGTCCAGCTAGCAGTTGGCTCCTGGGTCATTGGCATCCCAGTCCAGATAGGGCAAACAGCTCAGATTTTCTGTCTGCATTTTTGTGATTCTAACCAAATTAACCACTTCTTCTGTGACATCCCCCCAATTATCAAGCTGGCCTGTGGGAACACTTTCGTTCATGAGATGTCTGTCTATGCTGTAGCTATGTTTTTCGTTGCTGTCCCTTTTATGTTGATAGTTGCCTCCTACAGTAAAATCATTTGTACCATTTTAAAGTTGCCAACAGCCTCAGGACAGGCTAAAGCCTTCTCCACATGTTCTTCCCACCTGCTGGTTGTGGTTTTATTCTTTGGATCTGCTACCATCACCTATTTAAGACCCAAGTCCTATCATTCTGCAGGAACAGGCAAACTGCTATCTCTTTTCTATACTATGGTGACTCCGATGTTTAATCCCATGATATACAGCCTGAGAAACAAAGATGTCATTGCTGTACTGAGAAAATTATTCCTTAAAAAAAAGTAGGATAGGTAGAAACAACCTAAGTGTCCATCAGCAGATGAATGTGTTACATTTAATATTGCTCAATCCTAAAGAGAAATAAAGTCCTGATACACAGCACGACGTAGATGAAACTTGAAAACTTTATGCTGAATGAAATAAATTAGTTGCACAAAGACAAATATTTTATGACCTCACTTATGGGAGTGGGGAGAAAAGGAGAATTTTTACCTAGGAGGCATTGCGTTTATGATAATGGCAGTGGAATAATTTGTAATAATGGCTGTACAACATGAATATATTTAATGTCACTCAATTATGCATGTAGAATTTGTTGAATTGGCAAATGTTCTGTTGTGTTTATTTCACTACATTTTGAAAGCAGTATGATGAGCTTAGTTATTAACATTTTAAGTGTGTGTCACACAGTTACGAAACATCTCAAATCTCTACATTTCCGCATTGACAAGTCAATCACTTCCAGCTTAGGAGGTGCTTTGAGATACCTAGCTTAAAGTTTACTGTGCTTAAGTGTATACTTGAAAAACCGATCTAACTTCACTGTTCCATATCTATACAATAATCCTGTTGTATAAATAAAAGTGTGATCTCTTCCACACTTCCTTTATTAAAACTAAGAATAAAATTCAAGCTATTAAAATTTTTAGTTTAAATATTCTTGCAAGTATACAAGATTAGTTGCCTTAATTAATTAGTTGTCTAAATTTTCATACTTGTATTTGATAGAATTCTTTTCTGATTCTATATCAGAGATATTGGACAATAGGAAAAAAACCATTGTATTGTTTCTGGCTAGGTAGTAAATGAAAAATGAGTGTTTGCTGAGTAACTAACTGAGTGCATGGATAAATGGATACTGCTATCTCCTACTTCAAACTTTTGGGTAAATCTAGAGATTTTAGAACATCATTAAGCATTGAGAGCATATTTATTAAACCTACCATGCACGCATGTGGGACTGTTGTTGTTAGCTGCTGTCCAGTCAGCCTGACTCATGGGGACCCCATACACAATGGACGGAAACACTGCCTGTTCCTATCCCATCTGTATGATCGGTTGTGTAGATCAGTCCACTCTGATCCATAGGGTTGGCATTAGCTGATTTTTCAGAAGTAGATAGCCAGGCCTTTCTTTCTAGTCCGTCTTAGTCTAGAAGCACCACTGAAACGTGCTCAGCATCGTAGTAACATTCAAACCTACCCCGACAGAAGAGTGATGGCAGTGGTGGAGGTGCACTGGCCAAGAACTGAACCCAGGTCTCCTGCGTGGAAAGCAAAAATTCTAACACCGAACCACCAATGACCCCCATGTAGAGTGATTCAAATCATATTTGCAAAAGAAAGCTTACATACACTTAATTCTCACCCTCGTAACTTCCTGCCAGAGTACACCGTGTAACAGAAGACCCCTACTCACATCAACCAGTTAAATTTCCAGATATTTCTATGTTCTTTTTAGCAATTATGGCCTAATGCTCTGGTTTATTACATCTCTTTCATCATTGCACTCCAAACAGCAACTCCTACAGCACTTCAGATTAAAAAAAAAAAAAGTCTATGAGATAAAAGCGGAGGAAAAAGTTTGAATTTATTTCTTGAATCCCCATGCTCCACACCATTATGACTATATATATTTGGCTGATGTTTGCACAATTTAGTCCTTTCTAAAGTGATTGAAATTCTTAAGCTTTTTAACTGGCATTATCAAGAAAAGTGACCATCTGTAAACAGAGCCATTAATGCCCATCCTGCCAACTCCAGATCCTCCAATCAACAACTCACATAAAGACACAATTCAGTACGTCTGTCCCTAAGAATTTCTATTAGCAGCTCTCTTGATAATTGTGACATTCTGTAAGTTAGTTATGATTGTACACATGTATACAAGACAATTTTAGTTCCTCTATTGTTATATTTCTACTTCCTCAAGCTATTTACATCTTCTGCCATCTGACACGAAGTCCTACATTGAGGCACTTCTTTGTTTCCTTATGAAAGTAAAATGTATATATTAAACACCTTATATGCATATACCAAACACCTCAGAGGACTTGGTTTCTTGGTATGGAGTTATAGGCTCATGATTTCATGGGACATCCCAGTTAACTGGCCTAAAAGCATGTTCAGTGCATCTGTTCTACTTTGTAGTTCATTGTATGGTGCCTTGGGTCTTAAAAGCTTGCAAGCCGCCATCCTAGGCACAACAATTAGTCTCTATTCACTTGGGACATCAGAGGAAAAAGAAGAGTCGAGAATAGAAGGAGGATACGGAATGTGTGGCTACTTGCCTCCATGAACAATTGCTTCCTTTCACATGAGCCCAGGAGAACTGCATGGTACCTGGCTAACATCACTGGATATTTTGATCAAAGATTCCATGGAGGAATCCTGATCAAAAGTGGGAAAATGCAGAACACACTTTCAAATTCTCATGGATTCCAGACTTCCTGGAGCCACTACTGTTGGATGAATCCATGGAAATATTACCCTGAGATAAACTTTAAACCTTAAACCAAAAATGTTCCCTGAAGTCATCTTAAAATGGAATATAGTTTTACTTAACTACTAAAAAAGGTCTGCCTTGAGCGTTTGGCTATTTCAAGAACTGTTCAAATGGGATCAAATTGATACCAGCAACTCGAAAGATTAGATAAGAATTTTCGGGGGTAGTAAGTTTTATTAATGAGGGGGGGAATAACTCAGAAAAGGAGGGTGAATGTAATCAAAGTCACTGAACTGGACATTTTGGAACTGTTGAATTCGAGTATGTTTTGCTGTGCATATTCTCAAAAAACAATAACAAAATAAATAAAATTTAGAAAAAATGTATACATCACTTTTCATTTAATATTTTATATGACACAAGTATTGGATACATAGTCTATGATGATGATGATGGTAGTGATGACAGAAATGATGATTATGGTGGCAGTTTTGTGGTAATTTTTTTAAATTTAATAAAGGTATATCACAATGTTATGAGACAATATTATCCCAGTAGTTCAGATAACTGATTTTTAACCTTTTTATTACTCATATCTTGAAAAAAAATCATTTAAGTAATTTTTCATCACATTTACAATAAGTAAAGTGACAATTATTATAACCTTTCCTGATTATGTAATTCACTGACTAGCTCATGATTGCCAGTAAGATCGCTATACGTAATTTCTTGAAGAAAAACCTATAATTTACTCTCTATACATAATTTCTTGAAGAAAAACCTATAATTTACTTTCATTTATCATATCTTTTTTTCTCTTGAATTTTATATTGTTCCAGTTTTCTGGGTGGTGTCATTCCCTGGCGACCCAGTGTTTAAGAGCTTGGCTGCAAACCAAAACATCAGCAGTTCGAATCCACCGGTCACACCTTGGAAACCCTATGTGGCCATCCTACTCTGTCATATAGGATCACTGTGAGTTGGAATCAACTTGATAGCAATGGGTCTGGTTTTGGTTTTTTTGGCCACATATGAGGAATCTAATATATAATTTGTTGGACCTTTTTTTTTTTAATATTCAGGTTCTCTCTTTCATTGTTAGGGTGGATTTAATATATTCATTCTCAGAAATACATGTTTAATAAAGAAGAAAACATGTGTCCATTCCTACCTATATCCAAATTGGATGATTGTTGATACACACACACACACACACACACACAGAATTGCTTCTTCTATTGCCTTGACAAAGACCATTTATGCATTGTCTTTTATACACCATTTATATATTAAAATTTTGGCAAACTTGTTCACATTTTGTTACTCTATAGTGCCATTACTCTCCTTCCTCTATATTGTCATTTTTTTCTGCCATTGGTGTAAGATTATACAAGATTCATATGCCTAAGATTTATCTTTCAGAGTTAATGGGATTTTAACTTCCAAGGCACCTCTGGGTGGGTTTGAATTGACTACCTTTAAGCTAGTATTGGAGCACTGAACATCCAAGAACTCCTATATATACACTTACATATACAAATAATATAATAAACAAAAATTAAAAATAATATAATTATGTGAGTTTTGTTGTCATTTTTTCTTGCAATCTGTATATGAATTAACACGTTTCTGAAATGTTAAAAGTGCTAGATTTTTTCAGGTAGGTCAGAGTCTCTTACATTCCTAGAAGAGGTGGCTTCACAGACATATGTGCAAATTCTGTAGCAATATTCAAATATTAAAAAGTCCTCGGGGAGTGCAAACATGTAAGAGCTCAACTACTAGCCAAAAGGTTGGTGGTTTGAACCTACCCAGAGATGCCACAGAAGACTTGACTGGCGATCTGCTTCTGAAAGATCACAGCCTTGAAAACTCTATGTGCAGTTCTATTTGGCACACATGAGGTTGCCGTGAGTCAGAATCTACTTGATGGTAATGGTAATGGGTTTGATTTTTTTGTACATTTCTTTTTTGATGTTGTTCAAAGTCCTTCTCAAGTTCCCTTTGAGGGTTATTTTGTCCTTCTACAAGTATTCTGTATGTCTCTATTCTCTGAACAATTTCGTATAATTTGATATAGTTTCTTCCTAAACTATTTGTAATTCACCAGTGAAGTCCTTTGTGACCTGAGGTTTGTTTGTTTGTTTATTTTTTTTAATAATTTTTATTGTGCTTTAAATGAAAGTTTACAAATCAAGTCAGTCTCTCACACAAAAACCCATATACACCTTGCTACACACTTACAATTACTCTCCCCCTAATGAGACAGTCTGCTCTCTCACTCTACTCTCTCTTTTCGTGTCCTTTTCGCCAGCTTCTAACCCCCTCCACCCTCTCATCTCCCCTCCTGGCAGGAGATGCCAACATAGTCTCAAGAGTCCACCTGATCCAAGAAGCTCACTCCTCACCAGCATCCCTCTCCAACCCATTGTCCAGTCCAATCCATGTCTGAAGAGTTGGCTTCGGGAATGGTTCCTGTCCTGGGCCAACAGAAGGTCTAGGGGCAATGACCACTGGGGTCCTTCCAGTCTCAGTCCAACCATTATCTAGTCTTACGAGAATTTGGTGTCTGCATCCCACTGCTCTCCTGCTCCCTCAGGGGTTCTCGGCTGTGTTCCCTGTCAGGACAGTCATCGGTTGTAGCCGGGCACCATTTAGTTCTTCTGGTCTCAGGATGATGTAGTCGCTGGTTCATGTGGCTCTTTCTGTCTCTTGGGCTCATAATCACCTTGTGTCCTTGGTGTTCTTCATTCTCCTTTGATCCAGGTGGGTTGAGACCAATTGATGCATCTTAGATGGCTGCTTGCTAGTGTTTAAGACCCCAGATGCCACTCTTCAAAGTGGGATGCAGAATGCTTTCTTAATAGATTTTATTATGCCAATTGACTTAGATGTCCCCTGAAACCATGGTCCCCAGACCCCTGCCCCTGCTATGCTGGCCTCCGAAGCATTCAGTTTATCCAGGAAACTTCTTTGCTTTTGGTTTAGTTCAATTGTGCTGGCCTCCCCTGTAGTGTGTGCTGTCTTTCCCTTCACCTAATGTAGTTCTTATCTACTATCTAATTAGTCAAAATCCCTCTGCCACCCTCCCTCCTTCCCCCGCTGGTAACCACAAAGGAATGTTTTCTTCTCAGTTTAAACTATTTCTCAAGTTCTTATAATAGTGGTCTTATACAGTATTTGTCCTTTTGCAGCTGACTAATTTCACTGAGGATAATGCCTTCCAGCTTCCTCCATGTTATGAAATGTTTCACAGATTCCTCACTGTTCTTTATCGATGTGTAGTTTTCCATTGTATGATTATACCATAATTTATTTATCCATTCATCCGTTGATGGGCACCATGGTTGCTTCCATGTTTTTGCTATTGTAAGCAGTGCTGCAATAAACATGGGTGTGCATATATCTGTTCGTGTAAAGGCTCTTTTCTCTAGGATATTCTCCAAGGAGTGGGATTGCTGGATCCTACGGTAGTTCTATTTCTAGCTTTTTAAGGAAGTTCAAAATCGATTTCCAAAATGGTTGTACCATTTTACATTCCCACCAGCAGTGTAGAAGTGTTCCAATCTCTCCACAGCCTCTCCAACATTTATTATTTTGTGTTTTTTGGATTAATGCCAGCCTTGTTGGAGTGAAATGAAATCTCATTGTAGTTTTGATCTGTATTTCTCTAATGGCTAATAATCGTGAACATTTCCTCATATATCTGTTAGCTACCTGAATGTCTTCTTTAGTGAAGTGTCTATTCATATCTTTTGCCCATTTTTTAATTGGGTTATTTGTCTTTTTGCAGTTGAGTTTTTGCAGTATTATGTACATTTTAGAGATCAGGCGCTGATCAGAAATGTCCTAGCTAAAAAATTTTCCCAGTCTGTAGGTAGTCTTTTTACTCTTTTGGTGAAGTCTTTGGATGAGCATAGGTGTTTGATTTTTAGGAGCTCCCAGTTATCTAGTTTTTCTTCTATGTTCTTTATAATGTTTTCTATACTGTTTATGCCATGTAATAGGGCTCCTAACATTGTCCCTATTTTTTCTTCCATGATCTTTATCGTTTTAGATTTTGTATTTAGATCTTTGATCCATTTTGAGTTAGTTTTTGTGCATGGAGTGAGGTATGGGGTCTTGTTTTACTTTTTTGCAGCTGAATATCCAGTTCTGCCAGCACCGTTTGTTAAAAAGACTGTCTTTTCCCCATTTAACTGTTTTGCCGCCTTTGTCAAATATCAGCTGCTCATATGTGGATGGATTTGTGTCTGGATTCTCAATTCTGTTCCATTGGTCCATGTATCTGTTGTTGTACCAGTACCAGGCTGTTTTGACTACTGTGGCAGTATAATAGGTTCTAAAATCAGGTAAGGTAAGGCCTCCTACTTTGTTCTTCTTTTTCAGTAATGCCTTATTTATCCTGGGCCTCTTCCCCTTCCATGTGAAATTGATGATTTGTTTCTTCATCTCATTAAAGAATGTCGTTGGGATTTGGATCGGAATTGCATTAAATGTATAGATGGCTTTTGGTAGAATAGACATTTTTATAAATTCTTCCTATCCATGAGCAAGGTATGTTCTTCCACTTATGTAAGTCTCTTTCAGAGGTATACTCTAGTTTTCTTGGTTTAAGTCTTTTACATCTCTGGTAAGATTTATTCCTAAATATTTTATCTTCTTGGGGGCTACTGTAAATGGCATTGGTTTGATGATTTCCTCTTTGATGTTCTTTTTGTTGGTGTGGAGAAACCCAACCGATTTTTGTATGTTTATCTTGTATCCCGAACTCTGCTGAACTCCTCTATTAGTTTCAATAGCTTTCTGGAGGATTCCTTAGAGCTTTCTGAGTATAAGATCATGTCATCTTCAAATAGAGATACTTTGACTTCTTCCTTGCCAATCTGGATGCCCTTTATTTCTTTATCTAGCCTAGTTGCTCTGGCTAGGGCTTCCAGCACAATGTTGAATAAGAGTGGTGTTAAAGGGCATCCTTGTCTGGTTCCCGATCTCAGTGGGAATGTTTTCAGGCTCTCTCCATTTAGGATGATGTTGGCTGTTGGCTCTGTATAAATGCTGTTTATTATGTTGAGAAATTTTCCTTCTATTCCTATTTTGCTGGGTGTTTTTATCATGAATGAGTATTGAACTTTGTCAAATGCCTTTTCTGCATCAATTGATAAAATCATGTGATTCTTATCTTTTGTTTTATTTATGTGGTGGATTACATTAATTATTTTTCTAATGTTGAACCATCCCTGCATACCTGGTATGAATCCCACTTGGTCATGGTGAATTATTTTTTTGATATGTTGTTGAATTCTATTGGCTAGAATTTTGTTGAGGAAAGATATAGGTCTATAATTTTCTTTTCTTGTGGTGTCTTTACCTGGTTTTGGTATCAGGGATATGGTGGTTTCATCGAATGAATTTGGTAGTATTCCTTCCTTTTCTATGCTCTGAAATACCTTTAGTAGTAGTGGTGTTAACTCTTCTCTGAAAGTTTGGTAGAACTCTGCAGTGAAGCCATCTGGACCAGGGTTTTTTTTGTTGGGAGTTTTTTGATTATCTTTTCAATCTCTTCTTTTGTTATGGGTCTATTTAGTTGTTCTACCTCTGTTTGTGTTAGTTTAGGTAGGCAGTGTGTTCCTAGGAATTCATCCATTTCTTCTAGGTTTTCAAATTTGTTTGAGTATAGTTTTTCATAGTAATCTGATATGATTCTTTTAATTTCGTTTGGGTCTGTTGTAATATCGCCCATCTCATTTCTTATTCAGATTATTTGCTTCCTCTCCTGTTTTTCTTTTGTCAGTTTAGCAATGGTTTATCAATTTTGCTGAGTTTCTCAAAAACACAGCTTGTGGTCTTGTTAATTCTTTCAATCATTTTTCTGCTTTCTATTTCATTTAGTTCAGCTCTAATTTTTATTATTTGTTGCTCTCTTTCTAGTTGTTCAACTTGTAGGGATATTTCTTTGATTTTGGCCATTTCTTCTTTTTGGATGTGTGCATTTATTGATAAAAATTGACCTCTGAGCACCACTTTTGCTGTGTCCCAAAGGTTTTGATAGGAAGTGATTTCTTTCTCATTGGATTCTATGAATTTCTTTATTCCATCCTTAATGTCTTCTATAATCCAGTCTTTTTTGAGCAGGGTATTGTTCAGTTTCCAAGTGCTTGATTTCTTTTCTGTAATTGATTTCCACTTTTATGGCCTTATGGTCAGAGAAGATGCTTTGTAATATTTCAGCGTTTTGGATTCTGCTAAGGCTTGCTTTATGACCTAATATGTGGTCTATTCTAGAGAATGTTCCATGGGCACTAGAAAAGAAAGCATATTTGGCTGCTGTTCGGTGGAGTGTTCTGTATATGTCTACGAGGTCAAGTTGTTTGATTGCGGCATTTAGATCTTCTGTGTCTTTATTGAGCTTCTTTCTGGATGTCCTGACCTTCACCGAAAGTGGTGTGTTGAAGTCTTCTACTGTTATTGTGGAGCTGTCTCACTTTTCAATGCTGACAGAGTTTATGTATCTTGCAGCCCTGTCATTGGGTGCATAAATATTTAATATGGTTATATCTTCTTGGTGTATTGTCCCTTTAATCATTATGTAGTGTCCTTACTTATCCTTTCTGATGGATTTAACTTTAAAGTCTATTTTGTCAGAAATTAATCTTGCCACTCCTGCTCTTTTTTGATTGTTGTTTGCTTGATACATTTTTTTCCATCCTTTGAGTTTCAGTTTGTTTGTGTCTCTAAGTCTAAGGTGTGTCTCTTGCAGGCAGCATATAGACGGATCTGTTTTTTTTTAATCCATTCTGCCACTCTCTGTCTCTTCTTTGGTGCATTTAGTCCATTTACATTCAGGGATAATTATGGATAGGTTTTTATGAATTTAGTGCTATCATTTTGATGTCTTCTTTTTGTGTGTTGACAGCTTCTTTTTCCAAATTGATTTTATATGCTGAGTAGATTTTCTTTATATATTGTCCTTTCCCCATATTTGTTGTGGATACGGTTTCTGCTGAGTCTGTATTTTTCCCTTGTATTTTATTTTGATGAGTAGGATAGTTTGCCTCCTTTGTGGTTAGCTTATTATTTACCCTTATTTTTCTAAATTTATAACTTTTATTTATTTTTATCGCCATATCTTCCTCTCCATATGGGAGGTGTATGATTACATTTCTTACTCCCTCTTTATTATTTTAATGTTGTCTTCTTTTATACAATAACATCGCCATTACCCTGTGTTGGGCTTTTTTTTTTTTTTAATCTTGCTTTGTTTTCCTTTTTTTTTTTTTTGATTTCCCTATCTGGGTTGACTTCTGGTTGCTCTGCCCAGTGTTCTAGTCTTGGGTTGATACCTGATATTATTGATTTTCTAACCAAAGAACTCCCTTTATTATTTCTTGTAATTTGGTTTGGTTTTTACAAATTCCCTCAACTTGTGTTTATCTGGAAATGTCTTAATTTCACCTTCATATTCAAGAAACAATTTTGATGGATATATGATTCTTGGCGATTTTTTTCCTTCAGTTTTTTAAATATGTCATCCTATTGCTTCTTGCCTGCATGGTTTCTGCCGAGTGTCTGAGCTTATTCTTATTGGCTCTCCCTTGTAGGTGACTTTTCTTTTATCCCTCGCTGCTCTTATAACTGTCTCTTTATCTTTGGTTTTGGCAAGCTTGATTATAATATGTCTTGGTGACTTTCTTTTAAGATCTACCTTATGTGGAGTTCGATGAGCATCTTGGACAGATATCTTCTTATCTTTCACAATATCAGGGAAGTTTTCTGCCAACAAATCTTCAACAATTTTCTCTGTATTTTCTGTTATCCCTCCCTGTTCTGGTAGTCCAATCACTCGTAAGTTATTTCTCTTGATAGAGTTCCACACGATTCTTAAGGTTTCTTCATTTTTTTAAATTCTTTTATCTGATTTTTCTTCAAATATATTAGTGCCAAGTGATTTATCTTCAAGTTCAGAAATTCTAGCTTCTACTTGCTCAATTCTGCTCCTCTGACTTTCTATTGAGTTATCTAATTCTGTAATTTTATTGTTAATCTTCTGAATTTCTGATTGCTGCCTGTCTATGGATTTTTCCAGCTTATTCAACTTTTCATTGTGTTTCTGAATAATCTTTCTGAGTTCTTCAGTTGCTTTATCTGTGTGTTCCTTGGCTTGTTCTGTGTATTGCTTCTTTTCCTTGCTGATGTCTTGAAGAGTTCTGTATGTTAAACTATTGTAGTCTGTATCTGGTAATTCCAGGAATGCACTTTCATCTAAAAGATCCCTGGATTCTTTGTTTTGAAAGCCTGTTGAGGTGATCATGGCCTCTTTCTTTGTATGACTTGATATTGACTGTTGTCTCCGAGCCACCTATAAGTTATTGTATTAGTTTGTGCTTGCTTACCGTGTCATAGCTGCTTGCTTTGTTTTGTGTTGGTATACCCCTATGGGTTGCTTGAGTGAGCTAGCTTGATTATTTTCACCTTTGGAGCTCTGGTGTCTTGTCTCCAGCTGGCTAGAGCTGTTATCAGGTATATCAGTCTAGGAATCCATTTGGTTTTCTTGTATGAATTCAGCTCAGGTTTCTAGGTAGCTGCTATGAGTTGGAATCGACTCGACGGCACTGGGTTGGGGATATCAAGTGTGTGGTACAGACTCTGTCCTACAGTCTTAGAGGGGCAGGGGTGATTGGCATATATACCCGTATCTGATTACAGCAGGGGTCACACTCAGAACAAGGCAGGGGGCTGAGAACCGACCCCCAAGTGTCTCTGAGGAAAACACATCTCTGTTCCCTAGAGCATGCTGGTGGGTAGGCTCTGCAGAGGGACCATGGGCATCCAAAGATTTTGTTATAAGGACTGGGAGGTACCAGTCTTCTCTGGGCCCCTCTCACGGGTGGCCGGGTGACCCAACTGGAGCCACCAGTTCTTAGGTCCCTGTTGTGGGTAGGTGAGGACCTTGTTTAATAGACAAAGCAATGTCAAATGTCAAACACTCACCTTCCACCACACTGCTGAAATGGTTGGAGTTTGCCAACAAGGGCCTATTCTCCCGAAATAGGCCCACACAGGTCCATGCAGAAGGGAAAGGTGCTCAAGGTCCACAGACGGTTTACGCCTGGACAGAAACCACTTCTGTCCTGAGCTCCCCCAGTTAATAGAGCTAGCAAATTATCTTTTCCCTCCAGTTGCAAATTTTTTCCTTCCCCAAGGCAGGGAGGACTGCTCCAGGTACTCACCAGGGTCTATCTCAGGCCTGGGGATTCAGCCGCTGAAGCTGGGTTGGGAGTGGGGGGTGCGGTAAAATATACGCAAGTACTTAGCTTTTGCAGAGATCACCCTTCTCCTCAGGTTCTGGAGGTGTGAGTGGGCTGTGTGGCTGCCTGCTCCTCCCTGAGGAAACTGCGACAGAACTCTAGGACCAGCCCGCCTCCGCTGCTGCTGCCGCCGCAGCTGCTCCAGGAATGGCGCCTGAGGGCTCCCCGCTATTCAGGTTGGTAACTCCTCTCTACTTCTGAATGGTCTCTTCCTTCCCCTGCCCCTCAGTTCGTTGTCTAAGCTTTCCTTTGATGCTCAGGGCTCCCAGCTTGTCATAAATATACTCGTTTCATTTGTTTTTTTGGGTCTTTGTTGTAAAGAGGGCTTGAGAAAACATCTGTCTTTTCTGCCATCTTGGGTCCGCCTTGAGGTTTTTTTTTTTTTTTTTTGTAACAAAGTTTTGAGTTTTTTTTTTTTTTTTCTGGATACAAGATAATGTTGTTAGGCACCATTGAGTTGGTTCTGACTCATATTGACATTATGCACAACAAAATAACACTGCCCCATCCTGCACCATCCTCACAATCGTTATGTTTGAGCCCATTGTTGTAGCCACTGTGTCAATCCAACTCACTGAGGGTCTTCTTTATTGCTGACCCTCTATTTTACCAAACATGATGTCCTTCTCCAATGACTGGTCCCTCCGTATACCATGTCCAAAGTATGAGAGTCAAAGTCTCACCATCATTGCTTCTAAGGAGCAGTCTAGCTTTACTTCCAAGACAGATTTGTAGCTGAGCTGGTTCTGGGTTTTTTGCAATGTTCGTTAGATTGATTTTAACTTATGGCTCCAAATATTTGTATTATTTAGACATTGAAAAGTGATGAGAATATTGATCCTTGATCCTTGCTCTAATGGCAACTAAATAACTTGTCAGTTCACTTATGTTTTTGAGTGGATTTAAAGTAACTTTCTGCATTATGTTATTATTTTCCAGTAAGGAAGTTGGTCTAAATATCTTAACCAGCTATAAACCCAAAAAGAGAACCCCTCCTCTTTCAAAGTTTTTTGCTAATTCCTAGAAATGTCATTTTTTCTCTAACTTTTACAGTTTCTCGGGTATTTATTTATTGGAAAATTACCATTAGCCTTTCCTGGTTTGATACTTGTCAAAAACATGAGTTTAATATTAATTCAATTTTATTTTAATTAATTAGAAAACCAATTCAACCTACTGAGGTATTGACACCAAGGGAAGTGAAATTCAGAGGTCAGGGCTTTTTGTTTGATGTTGGTTTACTTGGATTTGAAGTGTAAGAATATCATGTGCATACGGACATGTGATATCAACCTATCAAAGTAACAGAAGAGTGGCTTAAAGGAAAATAAGCAAATTTGAAAAAGATATTTACAGAGTGAGAAGCAGAGCATTGTCTAGCCTCATGAAAGATCTGGGTTGTACCAAAGATCTCTAAGAACTCTGAAAGATTAGGGAATTTTTAATGATTTGAAGAGACTTGCTTACTAATTTTGTGTTTGGATAATTTTCCCTGGTACCATCTAGTGTGTGAAAGATGTAAAACTTTGTAGGTTCTGTGATAAAAAGAAAGCATTTTGAAATTATTCAGCTAAGCATCTTCTAAGTGAAGGAGTAGTACCCAGGAAACTCTGATTTTTAAGGTTCAAGATGGATATTCAAGATATTTTGGTGATAGCAACATATATTTTTCCTGATGATTTCCTATATCACGTCAGTTGCAAACTTCAAGAAAATCCTTAACACAGACTCTTCTGACACTACTTGTCCACCCAATCTCCTGATCCCTAGTATTCAAAGTGATGTTAAAATCCATTCAGTAAGTTGTCAAGTGTATTTTATTTTTCCAATTTTAGAATGTTGATTTGATTCTTTTTTATGAATTCTAATTTGAATTGGATGAAAAAAATGTCCACTGTTTTTATTAATAGCTAACATTTTATCATTTTATTTAATAAAATATTATTTTTAAGTTTTTACTTGCCAAATTTAAAAGACAATCATCACATTTTTAATATTTGAACTATTTTCAAAGAACCTCTTAAAGTAGGTCTCTTGTAGAATTCTAAGTATCATTAAAAATCATCTCAAAATTAGTAAGAATTAAAATTAGCTATTCAAATCGATGCTAACAGTGGTTAGTTAATAAGTAATTATGCAACTAATTAAAAAAAAAAAAAACCTAACACAATGTCAGTAATCCTGCTAATTATTCCTTAGGTTTCCCTTTAAAATGAGCATTTTTGAAACCCTTCAATTGTTAGATCCCCAATGCCATGAGAATATATTTAAAAGCCCTGGGATCTATTGACAAAAGCATTCATCCAGGTTCTTGGAAAACAGTTCTTTCCTTGGTAAGTAACTTCTGTGGCTACTAGACTGGTTTTAATGGTGCATAAATTGACTTTCATGGATCTAAGAGAAAGAACCATTGATTTATGTTCAAAAATGTGGAAAAGCACCTTTATCTGTCAGTACTGTACCCACAAGATAATGCATCTTATATCACCTTTTCTGATACAACTTCTTTGTAAATGTAAAACGTCATTTGTTTAAGAAAGCTTTTACATATGTATTACAGATAAGAGAGCTGAAGCATGACTGGTTCCCTGATATTTTGAATTAATTTAAATTTATTATCTATCCTAAGATTGTGTTGCTATACATTCGGGAAAAAAAAAAGTGAATCCTAGCATATTGATTGGATCTTTTTGTTAATTTCTGTTTAAAACAAGAATTTCAGGACTGCTGTCTTCTCCTACTTCTATCCTTATTCCTCTTTACTTCCCTCTCACCTTTGTGTAAATGAATTTTTTTAAGACTATTAGAAGGAATGATCAATGTGAAGTTCCCAGAAGTACATGCTCTGTTCAGTAAATATGTAAACTACTTATTCCTTCCTTCAGCTTCCCTATGTCCCGCATCCTGTCTCATGGTGACCACATTATTCATAATCCAATCATCCTCAAGGTTACTGTCACAGGCCTTGACTTTGGACACATACGAATATTAATTTGCAGCTGCCAACTACAAGACCTTATATTATGCTAAGCTTTAAGTTTTCATCCAAAATGAATAATGACGATCTACCAACTAAAGAGCCTGTCTATGTATCATAAGGCTTTGGATTCAGGCTCTTAGATTCCAATGCTGTCTCTATTACACCCTAGCTCTCAAATCCCAAGTGTCTTAGTTCCCTTATTTGTAAGAGAAAAATGATAATAACAGTATGTAGATCAAACCTTGGTTATTTTTGTTGTGACAATTGAATAAGATATATGCAGTCTTTAGAATATCACCTTGAAGCTAACAATCACTATATAAATGCTAGCCATTATTAATAAAACCTTGGCTTACAGCTCTAGTTATAAATATGATTAAGTGAGAGCAGTGTGGCTATTGAGACAAGTTTTTGATGTTTTCCTAACTGTGTCAGTCTCTCTAAAAAGTAACTGCATGGATGGATAGACAGATAGGTAAGTATGTAGGTAGGTAAGTAGATAAATGGATGGTTGGATGGTAGGTGGACAGGGAGATCATTTTTTTTTTTTTATTTGATCAGTACAGCAACCCTGTGAGATATTTGTTATCATTCATACATATAAATAATATAATTTTTATTAATTTGTCCAAGATCCCACAGTACTCTTGTAGTCAAGATAGAATTCCAACCATATTTTTTCTAAGTCTAAAGCAGAGGTCTTATCTTTTCTAAATAACCTGATTATACTGAAAACAGGCAAACTAAGAGTAAGTTAACTGCTGTCCTGCTGCATCTTATTCACATTCGCAGGTACAATAACATGACCACACATCGAACAAGTAATTAACCCTTCTGATTCTCAGTAGATTCTCTGTGCCTGTGCCATAGGGTGGTTTTAGTTACTGAATGAGATAAAGTTGATAGCACCGTCACTGAGTTTTTATACATGTAATGAGCTGGTGACCCAAAAACATTTTTAATTCCCTTCTTGGAATCTCTGTGGCAACACTAACATAGCTCATTGGATGCCTTGCTCATTTGTTTTCATATATTTTTCAAGTCCATCCTTCAAGGTTAGCTTCAAATTTCTTACAGTTCCAGGTTAAGTTAAAATTCTTTCTACTGTTAGAAGTATTCTGAAACCCCAGGAGAAGTGATTGACAGATTTCTCAGCATAAATACACTGAAATATAAAAACATAAAAAGTAATAGCAGCTAACTATATTTTAGTGAGAAGGCCATATAGAATGATTTTATTTCATTTGAAGTCAACTTAAAACTTTTTCTGTGTGTGTGTCTACTTACTTATTTAAATCAAAACCAAAAACAAACCCAGTGCCATCGAGTTGACTCCGACTCATAGCAACCCTATAGGAGAGAGTAGAACTGCCCCATAGAGTTTCCAAGGAGCACCTGGTGGATTCGAACTGCTGACCCTTTCATTAGCAGCTGCTGCACTTAACCAACTACACCAGCAGGATTTCTACTCACTTATTTAAAAAAAAATTAGTCAACTAATATTTATTCATTCTGTGCTCATTGGAAGCTGGGCATTGTGATTGATGGAAAGATATATATTTAACAAATTAAATCAGCTTGGCTAATATGGGATTTATAGAATTACCCTAACTTCTTTTAAAAATATACTCATGGTAAGTAATTAATGACATTGGTTTTATTTCACTAATATTACATTACTTTATATTAATAAGAAATAAGTACAAAAAACAATTAGATGGTGTATGTTTTATTATACCACTCTATCCATTGACTTTGATTTCTTGAGAGGAAAAGCAAATGCCTCCATAATTCTCCTCACTCTAAGGCATGTTCTACAAATCGTTTTGTTTAATAAATATTGATATTTCTTCTTTCCTTTATACAATCCTCAGTCCATTCATTAATCCATCTAATCTTGTATTGCAACTATAGTGTTACATTTCAGGTACAAAAAGGTAAGCAAACTCCAACATGCCCTCTGTACTATGCAGCCAACTGTTCATTGGAAGAAATAGTCATTAATGAAAGAAATTAAATAAAACTTGCAATCATGGAATTTAACAGCTATTAAATTCTGAAATATATCTCTCAAATTTTGTATTTGAAGAGAAGTTTTTTTGGTTTCTTTTTTTGACTGATGGTTTGTTGAACAATCAAACTAATTTATGATTATAACTAATTTTATTTCTCTTTCATTATTATAATGTTTTAGGATATTAGGATTCTCAAAACAGGAAAAAAAATAATAATATGGAACTGATAGCCACCTTGGTGACTGAGTTTGTTCTATTAGGGTTACCAACACGCCCTGAACTGCAGATTGTCCTATTCCTGGTGTTTCTGATGTTGTATGCTGTGATTCTAATGGGGAACACTGGCTTGATAATGTTAATCAGAATAGATTCTCGTCTTCAGACCCCCATGTATTTTTTTTCTCAGCAACCTATCCTTTGTAGACCTTTGTTATTCCTCAGTCATTGTTCCCAAAATGCTGGTCAACTTCCTCTCAGAGAACAAATCCATTTCCTAATATGGCTGTGCCCTGCAGTTCTGCATTTTCTGTACTTTTGCAGATACAGAATCCTTTATCTGGGCTGCCATGGCCTATGATCGCTATGTCGCCATCTGTAACCCTTTGCTGTATACAGTTGTGATGTCCCGGGGCATCCGTGTATGGCTCATTGTCTTGTCCTATATTGGTGGCAACATGAGCTCCCTGCTTCATACATCCTTTGCCTTTATTCTGAAATACTGTGACAAAAACGTGATTAATCACTTTTTCTGTGACCTCCCTCCACTGCTTAAGCTCTCCTGCACAGACACCTCAGTTAATGAGTGGCTCCTCTCCACGTATGGCAGCTCCGTGGAAATCATCTGCTTCACCATCATCGTTATCTCCTGCTATTTCATTCTTCTCTCGGTCTTAAAGATCCGCTCTTCCAGTAGGAGGATGAAAGCCTTCTCCACGTGTGCCTCTCACCTGACTTCTGTGGCCATTTGTCAGGGGACTGTACTGTTTATTTACTCAAGGCCCAGCTCCCTGTATTCTCCGAACACTGATAAAATCATCTCGGTGTTCTATACCATTGTCATCCCAGTGCTAAATCCACTGATTTACAGTTTGAGAAACAAAGACGTAAAAGATGCAGCTAAGAAAGCTCTAAGATCAAAGACAGATTCCTCATGAGACGTTAAGCTCTGGGGACTCACCCAATTCCCCCATTATAAATTCTGATTGGGAAACTGCAATCATTTTACCAGTACACACACAACTCCTCACACAAGGGATTTTACCAAGCAGCCAGGTGTGTTTTCTTTTATAAGCAGTCAAAAGCATTTCATAACCCCAGTATATAAGACTACATTTAAAAGTGTCACAATTGCGACCAGATAAGTCAGACTAGTGTTTAAATGTTTCTAGCTTGGGTTTCATGCTAGAATAGGTTGCATCAGCCTGTCTTAACACATACAGTAAATACATTGTTTTTTTGTGTGTGTGTGTGTGTATGTGTGTGTGGCTCTAAAAAACCATAATATCTCATATAAAAGGGTAGTTTACTGGATGACAGAAGGAGCCAGATTGCTTTGGTTTACATGTCAACTCTGTGCCCGACTAATAAATAGCACCTTGAGCAAGCTACTTAATTTATGTATGCCTGGGTTTCCTTATATGAGAAATGGGGAGAATACAGTAACCACATCATTGGTCGTTGAATGATAAAGTGCATTCATGTTGAGAGTAGCGCTTGAGCCATTTTAGGCACTGAACAGATGTTAGTTATTGTGTGTATATGTTTATATAATATGCTCACCTTCATTAATAAAGGCGTATCATGCAATGAGATAGTGAGAGGCAGGACTGCTAGGAAAACAGTAACAGAAAAATCAAATCCCAATTTGCTGAATAGCAGTTCCGCTCCTTGCAGAGAACCTTCCGTGTCCAATCCACTCCAAAGTGCTTTGGGAATTTTTCTAAGTAGCAGTGGAAAAATATAGGTTAATTACAACACAAAACATTTGTTTTTCCTTTTTTCTGTTACCTTTTTCTACAGCAAAGTATTACCGAAGGTGTAAACCATCCTCCTACAGCATCTTAGAAACAGAAGAAGCGCTGATGCCTCACAGGGTCCTGCCTGCATCCTCAGGAGGAAGTCAACCCACAGACCAGAGCAGAAAACCCAGGAAAAGTGAGTTTGACAATGTAAATTCAACCATGTGCTCATTGGGAAATGTATTTCAGGAATTGATGTTTTTCTATATGATTATTATTGCATAATAATGAATTTTATAATCCATGTTTTAGAAATGTCAGCATTGAAAGGTATGTTTAAATCCATGTACTCTTTGTTTTAAAAACCTGCAAGATGTAGCCAAAGTCAATTATCAGTTGTCAATTTCTGTCCATTATCAATTTTCCCTGGAGGTTTACTTGAGATTTCTGACCAACAATGTTTCTCCTGAGCATTTCTTTTGCTTAATTTGGAAGAGAACACACTCACATCCAGCTACAAAGACAATCGCACTGTTTAATATTAGATTAAGTTTCAGATTTACTTAGCCAAGGTTAGAGAGGATCATGCCAGCCACGGAGAGCAAGATTAGATATACTATATCTCAACACAGCTTTTCATTGCTCCAAATTGTTAACATACACAAGCATATGATAACATTTGTATTGGAAAGCATAAAGCTGCATATAAAAATCTCATTTTTGTTATACCACTGTCTTTTCGTACTCAAGAATTATACCACCAAAGATTGTATCTCTTATGGGAAAATATAAATGTTTTCAGAGAAGGGATTGACTAAAAATAGAGGGTATCAGTATTTTTTCAATGTGTTCAAGTAGAAGCACTTACACAGATGAAACCATGACTCTGGATATGAGGTGACTATCATCTTTTTAGCTTCCCACATGGCTACTTTTTCTACCAAAACCCAAACCATACCAGTTGCTGTCAATTCTGACTCATGGCAACATCATGTGTTTCAGAGTAGAACTTCACTACACAGAATTTTCAATGGTTGTGGCCTTTTGGAAGTAGATTGCCAGGTCTGTTTCCCGAGATACCTGGGTTGACCCAAGCCTCCAAGCTTTCAGTTAGCAGCAGAGCGTGTTAATCTTTTGTACCACCCAGGCATGCCATGGTGAAGAAAGCAGAATTTAAGACTATTATTGATACAAATATGCATAGCAGCAAATATTCATAATAGCCCAAAATTGTAAACAACCTAAGTATCCATTCAGTGATGGATGGGTAAACAAAATACAGTATACAATGGGATACTATTCAGCCATGAGAAAGGATGGAGTATTGATACATATTACAATATGGATGAACATTGAAAATAATATGCTAAAGAAAAAAGTCCAGCAGAAAAAGTCACATATTACATGATTCTACTGATTTTTTTTTTTTTTTTTTTACTGTTATGGCTGTTATGAAATGTCCAGAATAGACAAATGCATAGATTCACGAAATAGGTTGTGGTTTCTAAGATCTGGGGGGAGTGGTGAAAGTACAGTGTTAATGGGTATAGGCTGCTTTTGGGGATGATGAAAGATGCTATGGACTTAGATAGCTGTAGTGGTTGTACAAGCTTGTGAACACGCTAAATAACACTAAACCATACAATTTAAAGGGATGAATTTTATAGTGTGTGAAACATAAAAAAGAAAAAAAAATTACCATTGAAGAGTAATAACATTTCTAAATCAGTAAATGAATGAGAGTTCTGCAGAAATGGAAGAAACAAAAACAACAATAGAAAAGAGTTGGGAATGATGATGTAGGTAATCTATTAAGTTTCAAAAGGATTTCTGTTGACTGGAGAAAAGGAGGTATAGATTCAGGGTAGCTGAAAATCATAACATAAAAATAAGTTTCAGTCACCTTCCTAACATTAATTTGATGACAGGAGTAAAAAATTGAGAGCTTATCCTTTGCTAAATTCTTTTAGGTATTCACAGGGTGTTATGGATTGAATCGTGTCTCCCAAAAATATGTGCCTACTTGACTAGACCATGACTCCCAAGATTGTATGGTTGCCCATCATTTTGTGATCTGATGTGATTATCCTACGGGTTGTAAATCCTACCTCTATGATGTTAATGAGGTGGGATAGATGGCAGTTATCCTAATGAGGCAGGACTCAATTTATACGATTAGGCTGTATTTTGAGTCAATCTCTTTTGAAATATGGAAGGGAGAATTGAGGAAAGAGAAGAGGAATCTCATACCACCAAGAAAGAAGAGCCAGGAACAGAGCATGTCCTTTGGAGCCGGGGTCCCTGCACTGAGAAACTCCTGGAACAGAAGGTTGATGACATCACCTTCCCCTAGAGCTGACAGAGATAAAGGCTTCCCTGGGAGCTGGTGCCCTGACTTGGGACTTCCAGCCTCCTAAACTGTGAAAGAATAAATATCTGTTTGATAAAGAAATTCACTTGTGGTATTTTAGTTATAGCAGCACTAGATAACTAAGACACAAGGGAAAATACAGGACTAGAAATCTAAGTACTCATGTTTACATAACACAGAACATGAGAGCAGGAGCTTCAGAGATTTAAGTCCCACATGTTACTGAGTAAGATAAAATGCCATCTGCCTATTGCTCATCTACCAGAGGAAAGACGAGAAAGATCTGCTCATCTCAGGTAGGTTTCTGAGTCTCCAAATTTAAATAACATAGAAAGACAAAACTAACATTTTTAGGAAAAAAAAATGTGAAAGATTTGTAAATAAATCATTTGATTACTGTGCTCCTTGGAAACTCTATGGGGCAGTTCTACTCTGTCCTATAGTGTCTTTACGAGTTGGAATCAACTCGACGCCAGTGGGTTTGTTTGGTTTTTTGGTTTTATTCAGTTTAATTTTTTTTTCTTTTTTTGCAATAGCCAAAAATCAATATATTCTTCCCAGAACTGGGAAATCTGATTGAACAAATTGCTATCTCTGCTATTCCACAGTTTTTATATAATTATTTTATTTTAATCTAACTTCATAAGAAAACTATGGACTCCTTTCGTCATTGTGCTAGTGTGTACATGAGTTGAAGATAGTTTTATTTAAAGAGTATTTCAACTATCACTTTACAAATGCCAACATGTCCAAATGCAATTCCCTGTGAACCATATGACATAGTTACTTAAGCGTACAAAGACTGGACCATCATCCACATTTCAATTCTTGTGTATCAACAGTGAGAAACGCACGCACATGAATACATGTTACACACATATAAATACCCATATGCATAAGAAACAAAGTTTATATATTTCAGAAATTTTATTAGCCCTCTACTCACTTCCATTTTGTAATGAAACGGTTAATTTAAAATCCAAAGAGATGCAAAGTATGTGTTCTATTCTGTTGTTTCCATTTATTTTTGCACTTCTGTTTGAATGTCAAGACTTGTAATTTTGTACCTGAGCTCTCTACAAATCATCAGATCATCGTGGCAAAGCAGGGATACAGTTCCAGAGAAAACTTTAGTAAATACACCTCATGTCTCACCAAACAGTAAGTTGATGTAGACCAAGATTAGTAACAATGATTTTCATTATTATCAAGTCAGTGGTATGCTCACTGATTATGAATCTAAAATGCAAGCTTTTAAGCCAATCATGATTCCTGAGGAAACCCTGGTGGCGTAGTGGTTAAGTGCTACAGCTGCTAACCAAAAGGTCAGCAGTTCGAATCTGCCAGGTGCTCCTTGGAAACTGTATGGGGCAGGTCTACTCTGTCCTCTAGGGTCGCTATGAGTCAGAATCGACTCGACGGCACTGAGTTTGGTTTGGTTTTGGTTTATAATTCCTGAGGAACACATTAATTGTGATCATTTTTTTGACACTGTGAATATATGCAAGCAAACCAGGTGCTTAGTCCTGTGTCTTCCAGGTTTGTCTCTCTAACATTGGTGTTTTTTCCATATTGTTTTATTTTTCACAAGCCAATAAATACACTCTTGACAGGCATTATTCTGAAAATGGATCGAGATTTCAATTCGTACAACTTCACTTCCAGAGACAAGGAAGTAAAGCCCCTCCCCCTGCCCAAAATTAAGGAAGAAATAGGAAGTCACATGCCTCATGAAACCTGGAGGTTTAGATCAAAGTTTCTTGACTTCCTATGTGGCATATATATATTTTTTGTTATTGTCAAAAAAAAAAAAGAAACGCCTCTTTAGAGAGTAACACGCCTCAATATGGTGAGGATAAAAAAGATGTTTTACAAGAACAAATCTATTTCTGCTTTATAGCTAATATTTTGTGGATGCCCAGAAGTGTTAAACACAGATCTACCATTTTCTGGATCATTTTATCAACAGTTTAAAATAAAAACAAAGGACAGTAGAAAGGGAAAATTGTCCCTCCTTGAGTGAATTTTTTTATCTTTTAATTACTAATAGGAAGAGATCAAAGCGACCCTCTTTATCATGTTTCTAGTTATTTATGTCATTAACCTCCTGGCAGAGAAACTATTGAAACTGTCAAGATTTCATTTTACTTGGATCCATATTTAACACCCACAGAAGCAGATTACAAGAAATAAAACAATTTATTGCACTTGGAAAATCTGCTCAAAAGAGCTCTTTAAAGTGTTAGTAAGCAAAGATGTCCCCTTGGGGACTAAGGTGCGCCTGACCTGGGGCATGGTGTATTGATTTGCCTCTCATGCATGTGAAAGCTGGCTGATGAATAAGGAAGACTGAAGAAGAATTGATGCCTTTGAATTATGATGTTGGAGAAGAATATTGAATATACTGTCAGAGGAACAAACAAATCTGTCTTGGAAGAAGTACAGCCAGAATGTTCCTTAGAAGAGAAGATGGTAAGACTTTCTCTCGCTTACTCTGGGCATGTTATCAGGAGACACTAGTCTCTGGGGAAGGACGTCATGCTTGATGAAGTAGAGGGTCATTGAAAAGGAGGGAGACACTTGACGAGATGGATTGACACCGTGGCTGCAATAAAGGGCTGAAAAATTGCAACAATTTTAAGGATGTCATATGACTAGGCAGTGTTTCCTTCTGTTGTATATAGGGTCCGTATGAGTCAGAGCTGATTCAAAGGCACCTAACAACAACAACCTTCTGTCAAATCTTGGAATGATTGTTTTAATTAGAATGGACACCCAGCTTCAAACGCCAATGTACTTTTCCCTCAGCCACCTCTCCTTCTGTGGCCTCTGTTATTCCACAGCAATTGAGCCCAAGATGCTGGTGGACATATTAGCCAAAGACAAATCAATTTCCTTCTATGGCTGTGCTCTGCAATTCTTCATCTTTAGTATCTTTGGAGATTCTGAGTGTCTCCTGCTGGTGGCTCTAACCCTTGATCAGTACAAGGCCATTAGCAACCCCTTGCTCTATACAGTAAACATATCCAGTAGTGTGTGCTCCATGCTTATGGTTGGGGTTTACCTGGTAGGCATGGTGGATGCTTTGATACATACCACATTAAATTTCCATTTATTTTTCTGTGAGTCAGATGAAATTAATCATTTCTTCTGTGATTTGCCTCTAGTTCTCCTCATTTCCTGTTCTGATATTCAGGTCAACAAGCTGATATTATTCACTGTTTTTGCTTCATTGAACTGAATACTATTTCTGGTGTTCTTGTCTCTTATGGTTGCATTATCTTCTTGGTCTTAAAGATCCACTTTTCTGAGGGAAGGTTCAAAGCTTTCTCCACCTGTACCTCTCACTTAACTGCTGTTACAATTTTCCAGGGTACTATGCTCTTTATGTATTTCTGGCCAAGCTCTGCCTACTCTCCAGATGGCAATTCCTTAAAAAGCTAGAAATAGAGATACCATATGATCCAGCAATCCCATGCCTAGGAATCAACCCTAGAGGGATAAGAGCTGTCACATGGATAGATATGTGCACACCCATGTTCGTTGCAGCACTATTCACAATACCAAAAAAATGGAAACAACCTAAATGACTACCAATAAATGAATGAATAAGCAAATTATGTTATACACTTATAATGTAACACTACACAACAATAAAGAACAATGATGAATCCATGAAATATCATACAACATGAATGAATCTGGAGGAAATTATACTGAGTGAAATAAGTCAGTCTCAAAGGACAAATATTGTATGAGAACACTCTTATTAGAACTCAAGAAAAGGTTTGCACACAGAAATAAACATTTTTTGATGGAAACAAGAATAAGGAGAAAGGGAGAAGGGATATCACTAACTAGATAGTAGATAAGTGTCAACTTCAGTGAAAGGAAAGACAACACACAATTGTAGGGAAAGTCAGCACAACTGGACCAAAGCAAAAACATAGAAGTTTCTTTGACACATCCAAACACTCTGAGGGACTGAGTACCTGGGTCTGGGTTCTGGGGATCATAATCTTAGGGCATGTCTAGGTCAATTGGCATAACAGAGTTCATAAAGAAAATTTTCTGCATTCCACTTTGGAGAATGGCATCTGGGGTCTTAAAATCTTGCAAGTGGCCTTCTAAGATACAACTATTAGTCCCATCTTGTCTGAAGCAAAGGAGAATGAGGAATACCAAAGACACGAAGAAAATATTAGCCCAAAGGACTAAATGACCACATGAACTAGAGACTGCACCAGCCTGAGCCCAGAAGAACTAGATAGTGTCCAGTTACCATCATACAGTGCTCTGACAGGGATTGCAAAATAGAATCCTGTACAGAATGGGAGAAAACTGTAGAATAGAATCCAAATTAAAAAAAAAAAAAAAAGACCAGACTTACTTGTCTGACAGAGACTGAAGAAACTTCCAAGACTATGGTCTCTAGGTACTCTGCTAACTCAGAACTGAAACCCGAATTCTACTACTTTTCAGTCAAAAATTAGACAGGCCTATAAAACAAAAATAACACTCATGAGGAACATGCTTCTTAGTTCAATCAAATATACAAGACCAAATGGCCAAAAGCAAGATGAGCTGGCAGGAAGGGACAGGAACTTGTTAATGGACACAGGGAACCCAGGGTAAGGATGAGTATGCTGTCACATTGTGGGGATTGCAACCAATGTCACAAAACAGTGTGTATAAATTTTTAAATGAGAGATTAACTTGAGCTGTAAACTTTCATCTAAAGCACAGTAAAATTAAAAATACATTTTTTGGTAAAATGTATATATTTCAAAGCATATGCCAGGTAAACAGGTTTTTCATGTACAATTCGGTGACACTTATTGCATTAATTATATTGAGGAATCGTCACCAGTATCTGTTGCAAAAAGTAATTTTTTAAAATAAACAGCAGTCACCTATTCAATGTTTATTGCAGCACTTTTCACAATAGTCAAAAGGAGGAAACAACTGAAATGTTCGTCAACAAATTATTGAATAAACAAATTGTGATATATACACGCAATGGATTACTACTCAGCCATAAAGAGAAATGAAGTCCTGATGCAAGCCACAATATGGATGAACCTTGTAAACCTCAGGATGAGTGAAGTCAGTCAGTCTCAAAATAACAAATGTTGTATGATCTCATTTATGAGAAAGACACAGGTATATGGAAACCAAGGAGCCCTGGTGGCACAGTGGTTAAGAGTTCAACTACTAACCAAAAGGTTGGCAGTTCAGATTCACCAGCCACTAGTTGGAAGCCTATGGTGCATTTCTGCTCTATCCTATAGTGTTGTTATGAGTTGGAACCAACTTGGCAACAAAGAGTTATTTTTTGGTTTTATAGAAACCAAAGATGATTAGTGGTTATCAAGGGTGAGAGGGAAGGTGAAGAGGGAATTTTTGCTTAGGAGGAATTGAGTTTACATTAATGGTAGTGGAATGACTTGGAAAAAGATAGTGAGAATGGTTGTACAACTTGAAGAATGTAATTGATTTTACTGAATTATACATTTAGAAATTGTTGATCAGGTATATATTTTGTTGTGTATATTTTTGCTACTATATATAGACAGATCAGTAAAGACTATAGAGATTTTTCTTCCATGAAAGCATTACCTTAACATGTGTTTTCTTAAAGTCATTTTTTTAACCTATGAATTAAATGAGTAGAAACAGCCCTCAAAGTCTGTTTATTTCTACTCTTTGTTCATTACCCACACACAAAAAAAAAAAAAACAGAAGATAATTAAAAGCAAACATTTAATAATCTATTACTTTTAAAACATCCTTGTTCTAGAGACTAAGAATTTTGGGAGAAACAAATATGAACAGAAAAAAAAAAATTAAGATAGAGTGGGTTATGTGTAATGAATGTTGTACAGTCATAAAATCATTGGGTTGGGGGTGGTTGACATGTGGTTGAGGGAAGGGAATCAGGCCGTGATTAATGACAATAAAGGACAACCATTAAAGGGATGTCATATTTCTAAATGAGGAAGTAAAGAAAGTGGTTTTAGAAATGGAAGAAACAGGATAAGCAATGGAAAGGAGATTAGAATCATTTAGTAGAGATTCTATCTGAGCTTCATTAGATGTGTGATTTGACAGGAGAATGGTAGCCATAAAGCATGGCATTAGACTCAATTATTGTTACAGGATACTGATCATTTTGAATGAAAACTTCAGGCTTTGCTAAAATTGCTGCAGAATTCACAGGGGAAAAATACAGAATCAGAAATTTAATTAATCACATGTTTGTATAACACAGAAAAATGAGGGTAGAGACTTCAGAGATTTAAGTCCCAAATGTCACTAAGTAACAATAAAATGTGACCTTCCTTGTGCTCGCCTACCCAAAACCAGAACAGAAAGACATGCTTATTTCAGGTATGATTTTGAATTGCCAAATTAAAAGAATACAGCAAAAATTTTTTTTTGAAAAATGAGGAATCAAATATTGAGGAATTTGTAAATGAATAATTTTATACTTAATTATTCAGTTAAATAAACTCTGTAATCTAATAGCCAAACCATAATGTTTTATGGTTGAAGCTGTGTAAATTTGACTGACATCATTAGTATGAGTAAATAGATATTTTATTAATTTATATTTTAACTAAAATTCATAAGTAAATTATTAGTTTTTTTTACCGTTCGAGTGATTTCACTACATATGTGAATTTCAGATTTTTCTAGTGCTATTCACTGATGTGTCAAATTAAAAATGCCAATTTGTATAAATTCAAATTCATATGAACAAAATACTATAATACCTAAGTACAGAAAAAAAAAAACCTCAGACTACCATTCGCATTTCAATTTTTATTCACACAAACACATACATACACACACAAGAAAATGAATCCTTTATAATTCTTAAACATTTGCTATTCCTCTTTCCTTTCTTAATTTTTACAGAAAATTCAATTTAGGAATCCAAAGAGATACAAGTACATATGTTAAATTTTGTTTTTCCCACTCATATCACTTCTGTTTAGTTTGTCAGTGGACGCATCCTTCGGGTTCAGATCAGTCACGTAACTTGGTTGTAAATGCTCATCACAGAGGAAGTGTGATAGAAAAGTTGAATAAAACATGTTTCATTCATGCTTCATTATTCAGTTAAAATTCAAGGCATCGTAGACCAAAACAGTAACATGATCATTTTCATTTGTTAGTTTATATGCAATGTTATTGTTGAATCTTTCAAGTCAATTATATTTCAGGACAAATACAATGAAAGTGATTGCATTTTCCTCCAATGGGCCATTTATCTGTATAGGTCCGACGTTGAGGCCTGTGCCCTCTGGCTGTGTGTCTCTGACTACTGTGTTGTTGTGCATCACTCTCAATCTGGAATGGGCCTTAGGTTTATTTCAAACCTGCTGTCTAAGATAAGACAGTAGAGGACAATACAAATGACAGATATCATGAATGACACATGGAGTTAGAATCAAAGTTTCCAAAGTTTGTGTTCCAGACATTTTCATTATATATTTTTTTCAATAAAGTAACCCCAGACCAAAAACCCATTGCTGTCAAGTCAATTCTGACTCATAGGTACCCTAAAGGACAGAGCAGAACTGCCCCGTAGGGTTTCCAAGGAGCACTTGGTGGATTCGAACTGCAGACCTTTTGGTTAGCAGCTGTAGCTCTTAACCACTACACACACCACCAGGGTTTCCAATTACAATGCCTCTTAAAATTTACATTTATCTGGGCTTCTTTCTGTGGATAAAGAGGACAATCTACGGAAAGTGTACTGTCTTACAAGATAATATTTTGCAAATGTCCAGAAGAGTTAAACCCTGATGTATCATTCTCTTGATCATTTTTGTAGCTGTTTAAAACAAGAACAAAGGAAAATGGATGGAGAAAATTGCTCCTCCTTGACCGAATTCCACCTCTTGGGAATTACTAATAATCCTGTGATCAAAGCAGCCATATTCATAATGTTTCAGGTTGTTTATGTCATTATTCTTGTGGCAAATCTTGGAATGATCATTTTAATTAGAATGGACTCCCAGCTCCAAACACCAATGTACTTTTTCCTCAGCCACCTCTCCTTCTGTGACCTCTGCTATTCCTCAGCAATTGGGCCCAAGATGCTGGTGGACCTCTTAGCCAAAGACAAATCAATTTCCTTCTATGGCTGTGCTCTGCAATTCTTCATCTTCTGTGTCTTTGCAGATTCTGAGTGTCTCCTGCTGGCAGTAATGGCCTTTGATCGATACAAGGCCATTAGCAACCCCTTGCTCTATACAGTCGACATGTCCAGCAGGGTGTGCTCCATGCTCATGGCTGGGGTTTACCTGGTGGGCATGGTAGATGCTCTGATACATACAACCCTAACTTTCCACTTATGTTTCTGTGGGTCAAATGAAATTAATCATTTCTTCTGTGATTTACCTCCACTTTTCCTCCTTTCCTGTTCTGATATTCAGGTCAATGAGTTGGCGTTATTTACTGTTTTTGGCTTCATTGAACTGAGTACCATTTCAGGGGTTCTTGTCTCTTACTGTTACATCATTCTCTCAGTCTTAAAAATCCACTCTGCTGAGGGAAGGTTCAAAGCTTTCTCCACCTGCACCTCTCACTTAATGGCTGTTGCAGTTTTCCAGGGAACCATACTCTTTATGTATTTCCGGCCAAGTTCTGCCTACTCTCCGGATCAAGACAAAATGACCTCTTTGTTTTACACCCTTGTGATTCCCATGTTAAATCCGCTAATATACAGCCTAAGAAATAAAGACGTGAAAGGGGCTCTGGAAAAACTGAAAAATAAAAGATGGTTTTAAAACATAAAACACACAGTTGTTTTTGTAAAATCATATGGTAAAAAGCCATATAAGAAACAAAGTTGTCCCAGATACATTAATTTAATAACAAATGTATTTTACCTAAAGCCATATCATATGAAAGCTTTGCATTTCCTGAAACACGTCTTGCTTCATGATGTGTCTTAAACTGATGTATGGTACTGCCTCTTTGTGGAGAACTTCGCAGGCATTTCTTAGTGTGCTGACTTTTCTTTGCTCATTGTATCATTCATGGATTACTTCAGTTATTCTAAGATTTGTTGATATTTTTCCTAAGTGCTTATTGTGCATTTTGGTACACTGTATTTCATGGTGAATCTAGCAGTTTCTATACTAATGAATTTTATAATCTAGTGGAAGTTTTTTTTTGGTTTTTAGTGAACGTTATAAACATTAATTAAGCATTCAAATAACTTATCATAAATTACAAATCTTCATGAATTAAAAAGACTGGGCACTATTAATCCAGAGAAAAATTCTAAATCTAGTGTGCAGAAGAAAGCTTCCCTGGAATGGAAGCATTTAACCTCGATCTAGGAGTCCTGTATGGTATAAATTGGGCTTATTAGACATCAGTCAAAGGAATATTAACTGAGTGTAAAGTATGTACCTTGAATGTATTATCTTTGTAGCTCATGAGGAAGTAAACTAAATTATTGTGGTTACTAGAGATAATGAATCTATAAAGACATGTGTATTAGTGACATTGTTGTTGTTACTAGCCACGAAGTCAGTTCTGACTCACAGTGACCCTGTGCACAACAGAACAAAACTCTGCCTGGTCTCACATAATCTCACAATTTTTGCTATGCTTGAGCCTATTGTCGCAGCCACTGTGTCAATATATCTCGTTGAGGGTCTTCCTCTTTTTCGCTGACCCTCTACTTTATCAAGCATGATGTCAGTCTCCAGGGACTGACCCCTCCTGACAACATATCCAAAGTATGTGAGACATAGTCTCACTGTCTGTTTCTAAGGAGCATTCTGGTTGTACTTTTTCCAAGACAGATCTGTTCGTTCTTTTGGCAGCCCATGGTATATTCAATATTTTTGCCAACACCACAATTCAAAGGCATCAATTCTTCTTTGGGCTTCCCTATTCGTTGTCCAGTTTTCCCGTGCATACGATGCAACTGAAAACACCATGGCTTGGGTCAGGTGTACCTTAGTCCTCTAGGTAACATCTTTGCTCTTCGACACTTTAAAGAAGTCTTTTGCAACAGATTTACCCAAAGCAATGTGTCTTTTGATTTTTTTGACTGCTGCTTCCATAGCAGTTCATTGTGGATCCAAGTAAGATGAAATCCTTGACAACTTCAATCTTTTCCCCATTTATCACGATGTTGCTTTTTGGTTTAGTTGTGAAGATTTTTGTTTTCTTTATGTTGAGGCGTAATCCATACTGACGGCTGTGGTCTTTGATCTTCGTCAGTGAGTGCTTCAAATCCTCTTCACTTTCAGCAAGCAAAGTTGTGTAATTTGCATAACACAAGTTGTTATTGAGTCTTCCTCCAATCCTGAAGCCCTGTTCTTCTTCATATAGTCCAACTTCTCAGATTATTTGCTCAGCATACACCTTGAATAGGTATGGTGAAAGGATACAACCCTGACAACATACCTTTACTGACTTTAAACCATGCAGTATCCCCTCGTTCTGTCCGAATAACTGTCTCTGGATCTATGCACAGATTTCTCACGAGCATAATTAAGTGTTCTGGAATTCCCATTCTTTGCAATGTTATCCATAATTTGTTATGATCCACATAGTTAAATGTCTTTGCATAGTCAATAAAACACAGGTAAACATCTTTCTGATACTCTTTGCTTTCAGCCGTGATCCATCTGACATCAGCAATGATATCCCTGGTTCCATGTCCTCTTCTGAATCTGGTTTGAATTTCTGAAAGTTCCCTGTTGATATACTGCTGCAGCCGCTTTTGAATGATCTGCAGCAATATATTGTTTGTGTGTGATATTAATGATATTGTTCGATAATCTCTGCATTCGGTTGGATTACCTTTCTGGGGAATAGGCATAAATATGGATCTCTTCCAGTAGGTTGGCCAGGTAGCTGTCTTCCAAATTTCTTGGCGTAGACAAGAGAGCACTTCCAGCACTGCATCCGTTTGTTCAAACACCTCGATTGGTATTCTGTCAATTCCTGGAGGCTTGTTTTTCACTGATTCCTTCAGTGCAGCTTGGACCTCTCTTCCTTCAGTACCCTTGGTTCCTGATCGTATGTTACCTCCTGAAATGGTTGAATGTTGACCAGTTCTTTTTGGTATAGTGACTCTGTGTATGCCTTCCATCTTCTTTTGATGCTTCCTACATCATTTAATATTTACCCTGTAGAATCCTTCAGTATTGCAACTTGAAGTTTTTCTCCAGTTCTTTCACCTTGAGACATGTCTTCCGTGTTCTTCCCTTTTGGTTTTCTATCTCCAGATCTTTGCACTTGCCATCACAATATTTTTCTTGACAAGCGACCCTTTTAAATCTTCTGTTCAGATATTTTACTTCATTTTTTTTCTTTTGCTTTAGTTACTCAATATTCAAGAACAAGTTTCAGAGTCTCTTCTGACATCCATGTAGGTCTTTTCTTTCTCTCCTGTCTTTTTAATGACCTCGCGCTTTGTTCATATATGATGTCCTTGATGTCATCCCACAACTGGCTTAGGTTATTAGTGTTCAATGCATCAAATCTATTCTTCAGATGGTCACTAAATTCAGGTAGAATGTACACAAAGTCATACTTTGATTCTTGTGGACTTGTTCTAATTTTCTTGTTTCAACTTGAACTTGCATATGAATAATTAAAGGTCTCATCCGCAGTCATCCCTTGCCTTGTTCTGACTAATGATATTGAGCTTTTCCATGGTCTCT
This sequence comes from Loxodonta africana, assembly GCF_030014295.1. Taxonomy (NCBI): domain Eukaryota; kingdom Metazoa; phylum Chordata; class Mammalia; order Proboscidea; family Elephantidae; genus Loxodonta; species Loxodonta africana. The sequence goes on along the minus strand of NC_087348.1, from coordinate 23,346,257 downwards.
TTCCACAGATGTGGTCAATTTGATTCCTGTGTATTCCATCTGGCGAGGTCCATGTGTATTGTTGCCATTTATGTTGCTGAAAAATGGTATTTGCAATGAAAAACCCATTGGTCTTGCAAAATTCAGTCATGCTATCTCCAACATCATTTCTATCACCAAGGCCATATTTTTGAACTACTGATCCTTCTTTGTTTCCAACTTCTGCATTACAATCACCAGTAATTATCAATGCATCCTCATTGCATGTTTGATCTATTTCAGACTGAAGTTGGTAGAAATCTTCAGTTTATTTTTGATCTTTGATGGGTAAATTTAAACAATATTCATATTAAGCAGTCTTCATTTTAGGCATATGGATATTATCCTACCACTGACAGCATTGTAGTTACATGATAATTAAAAATCATTCATCTAGGTAAAAAAAAGTCAAGTTGACGCTGACTCATGGAGACCCCATATGTGTAGAGAGGTACTCCATGGTGTTTTCAATAGCTAATTTTTCAGAAATATATCTCCAGGCCTTTCTTCCAAGGCACCTCTGGGGAACTCAAACTTCCAATCTTTCAGGTACCAACCAAGCACATTAACCATTTGTACTACCCAGAGAGTCCTTCATCTAAATATTTTCTTGATATTTACCTACATCATCTCTGCTCTAATTTTCTGTTGGCAAAACATTGATTCAGCTTGTTCAGAAAACATGCGTATGGTCACATATTTTAAGACTATATAAAACTCAAAGACATGGCTTTTAGAAGCCTAAAGCCATTGAATGTCTAAGCTATATAGCTGCCATGGTAAAATTCTCTTGTGAGAAAACATTTCTGAATTCTGGTAAATCCTAAAAGCCCCTCTGCTTTTCTAGGTGGCATTTCCTTGTGGAACACTGTGACATGTTAGGGGAAGATATGTTGGGAAAATCCTTGTTTTAGATGAGTTTTATGATTTTCTCCTCTACCATGTTTTCTCAATTACCCATGCTTTTGTCAAACTGGTGTTCATAAACAAGTACTCAGGGGATCGCTCCATTATCTCTACTTCAGAAGATGTAAACATGATATATAATTATCTCCTTTCCATAAGACTGTTTTATATTACAGTATCAAAAGACTGATTTTATTTGTGTAATGTCCCTTCTAATCACACCTACTGGGTGTGATCTATAGCGAAGGAAATTTTAAGCTCAATAAATGAGAAATTTGAAGTTCAATAAATGGATATCCAAAAATGTAGTAAATGAACTTAATTGCACCCTTAAATCTCCCTAAAACCACTTTCTGGGATTATAGTTTGAGGGTTTCATGGTTCTGCCATCTGGGCCAGATGGCCTGAACTGACCCTTCTATCTTGGGATTCCACACAAATGGAGAAAACAGCATAATAGACTTTTAACAATACAAATCTGTTTATTTCAGTTCTAACAAGCCCTGTGTGTAGTTAGTGAATTTTATAAGAAAATTCCTCAATCTTCCCTCCTTCCTTCATGCACAACACTGAAATTCCTAAACATAAGAATGGCATATGGTAGTAGATTAGGGTAGGCATACAACACAGTGAACATATAAATACTACTGGTGCTGTTATCTTTAACTACATCTGTATGGATAAAGCAGAAATAATGCTCAATGATCCAAAAAGATGGAGGTCATATGTTAAAGTCAAAGACAGCAATCTTTAAACTCCCTGGAAACTCCTTTCCAGATGCATGCTATGAAGAGGGAAACAAAAGCATTCTAAATCATTGGGCCTTTAAGAAGTCACTATTCTTCTTCACCAGCTCTTAGGGCCCTGTATGTAATCATCCCTGTAGGTGGATGATTAGGATGTACACAGAACCTGTCTCCCCTATTGGAGAGAATGTGAAAAAGAAAATTAGTTTTGTGGCTCGTCTTCATTCGAAAGGATTGCACTGTGTCTGTAGGCTGAATAACCTGAAATGTCAGTAACAATGATGCCGGGCTGGATATGATGAGTTTCAGAAGGCCAGATACTTGTAAGTACGGCCTTTCTGATACCCTCTTATTCACATTCAGACTCGCATAAATACTTAATAGAAATAGATATGCAACTTTATTAATGCTGAAGTAAATAAAAATTAAAACATCTGTGCATAACTCACCTACAGAATGGCCAAAAGTGGTGGACAACACCCAGTATTGGTGGGATGTGGAACAACTGTAGCTCTCATACTTTTTTATTAGAAATTGGCATTCTTTTTGGTGAACTGTATGGAAGTATCTACTACAGCTGAACATACGGTTTTATACCCAAGAGAAATGAGGGTACATTGACATTTGTATCTGTCAGGTCAGGGTACAAATATGGTGTCCAGGCATGGACCAATAACTTTAAATTTCCTTCCAAAATTGAAGGGTTCCAAGGGGCTAAAGATAGAGAAGGGCAACTCCAGTGTGGCCTTGAAAGAACTTTACTAGGCGGAGGCAGGGTCAAAGCAGATCTCCCCATCAAGCAGTAGGTGAAGGTTTTATAGTGGTCAAAGTCACAAGTGGCTACACACCAGGTAGTTACATCAGACTGCCTCAGCAAGATCACATGACAGGGGCTTGGAAAACGGCAGTGAACTAACAGACACAGTGGTGAACTAATGGAAAGCATGAGAGAAGCCATGATCGGCCACTGAAAGCCTGTTTTCCACTTAGACAACCTCTTGAGGCTGGCTCTTACAATTTGATGTGTTCCTCCTCTTCTGCAAAGTCCCTGAGGGCCCCAAAAGGAGGTGTCACTGTAGCGACAGACAGCATTGTTGTAGCTGGAGGCACAGACCATACAAGCAGTATAGGAAAACACAGCAGACAATCCCTACACCCAGGAAAATACCAAGACCCATCAAAATACCATGTCAACTACGGAGTTGCCTAATCGATTCATATCAGGACACCATTCTCAAAGGCATGCTTTTGGGGCTTGAGAAGGGGAATTTCCCATGGACCCAGCACCTCCTTTTATCCTGGACTGTGATGAATCCATGGGCCAACACTAGGAAGACCTTGGCTACCTCAAAGTGAAGAAAGCAGAGTAGGACATCTGTGTACCAGGCAGCCGCTGGCAGTGGGTCTTCTTGTCTTGGAGGAGAGAGGAGGTGGCTCTGGTGGTGCTCTAGCCTGTGCAGGGGAAGGGGAATAATCTTGATTTGTTCCTGGACCAATTACAGCCTGTAAATCTTGGGACAACAGACTGGCAGCAAGGGCACTGCCCTGTTGCAGGTGTACATGCCATCTGGTCAGCATAGCTTTCTGGGCTATAGTTGATGATGGAATGAAATACAGCCCATTGAACCACTCATTTATGGGCAAAGCTGTGCCCCTGCTACTGAGTCTACCTGGCAGAGAGTGTCATAGGCTGCTAACAATTGCTTTTTCATGGGATTGTATCAGTTTTCTGTCCCCTTCCACAGTTAGACCAAAAACCTAGGGGGACTAGTTTCATCCTGGTCTTGCCACAAGGCCCAGCAAAGGCTATCCTTGGTGCTGCTCACATCTCCAGAAGGATTAAAACTTTCCGTATTGTGCCCAGCTCTTTCACTTGTGCAACCAACACCTTTTCTTTCTCAAAAGCTTGCTGTTGTTCATTTAATCCAGTTCCAAGATGTACCCTTTTTACCAGTCGATAGAGTAGTCTCAAGCACTAGGCCAAGTGAGGAATGAATTCTTTTCAATACCCCTAAAAGACTCATGAACCCTGCACTTCCTTTGGCATTCTAGAGGTGGGGTAAGATTGTATCATATCAATTATGGCTTCAGGCAACACAAGGTTCTTACCAGACCAGACGACCCCTAGGAATTTTACTGATGTTCACGGTCCCTGCACCTTATGTGGATTTGCAGATCTTCCTCTCTCCCTTAGATGGCTAATTAGGGTGTCCACACACCCCTGTAACAGAGAAACATCTTCAGCAGTTAACACAATGTCTTCAATGCAGTGAAACTGATGGGCAGCTGTGAGGAAGGTGAAAAGAGCCAGATCTCTAGCCACCATACCAAGGCAAATGGTGGAACTATGTAAATATCCTTGACAGAGCACTTGAAATGTCCATTGCTGCCCCCTCCCAGATAAGACAAGCTGATCTTGGGCAGATAGGGCCAGAGGTATCTAAAGAATGCATTGGCCAGATCTAAACACAGCATGATACATGCCTAGGTCTCTACTAAGTGTTTCTAACAAAGAATTTATGCTTGGAACTGCAGCATATATAGGAGGGATCACTATGTTAAGTTTCTTATGATCCACAGTCACACACCAGGACCCATCTGGTTTCTTCACAGGACACACAGGGCTATTAAAACACTGTGGGCTTCCTGGAGGATACCTATACTTTTTAATTCCAAAATAGTTTCACTAAATTCATTGTCATCCCGGCAACTTATATTGCTTGATGGCTACCAAACTTCGTGGTGAGGACAGGGTCACTGGTTGCCATGACACATTTCCCTTCAGAACTGTCTTTACTATCCTCACTTGAAGTTGGAATTCTCCCACAGATGTGGTCAAAGTCGGTCCCATGATGGCATCCACCCGTAGAATGCAGTCTGGTACTGGGGAAATATAACTTATGGTGTAGGGAAATGGGTTCTACTGCAGGGTCAGAAGTACCTGTCATACATGGATGGACTTTCCTTCGTACCCATCAATTGCCAAGGGGGCTCTTGAAACCGCTCAGGTTTTCCAAAAATAAGGGTGTACTGTTCCTGAGTATCAACCAGAGCTAGCACCTGCTGTCTGTTTCTTCTTGACCAATGACCTACAGGTGATCTTAACCCCACCCCTAGTCCCAGAGGGTAGGTGAAGTCCATCTGGTGGCAAGAGGCAGTTCCCCATGTGGGGCAGTAGGACACAGAGGGTGATATTGTTGCTCAGGCTTTAGTTCCTTCCAAAGACTAACCAAAACAACATTCAGTTACTTATCTGCCTTATGCACTGCCATTCTGGCGACCACTAAGTTCACCCATATCTGCTTTTAGGTTGCTTTCAAGAAGCCCTTGGACGGTCGTCTTGCAAGTCTCTCAGTCTTTTTTTTTTTCCAAGGTTCACCCCCCCTTATCTCTAGCCTTCTCATTTTCACCCAAATCAGCCATGGCTTGTCCCACCTGGTATTACAGTGACATGTCCAAAGACCTGACAATGGAAAACCAAAAGGGGAGAACACACTCCGCATTTCTCAAACTAAAAGAAATGAAGAAAAATTCAAGCCTCGAGTTGCATTGTTGGAGAATTTTAAAGGGAAAGTATTAAACAATGCAGGAAGCATCAAAAGATGATTGAAGAAACACAGGGTCATGTACCAAAAAAAAACATTTGACATTCAACAATTTTAGGAGGTAGCACATGATCAGGAACCAATGGTACCAAAGGAAGAGGTCCAAGCTGCACTGACAGCATTGGTGAAAAACAAGGCTCCAGAAATTGACAGAATACCAATTGAGATATTTCAACAAACAGCTACAGTTCCTGCCGTGTTCAGTCCCCTAAGTCAAGAAATTTAGAAGACAGCTACCTGGACAAACGACTGGAACATATTCATATTTGTTCCCATTCCAAAGAAAGTAATCCAACAGAATGTGGAAACTATCTAACAATATCATTAATATCACCCACAAGTAAAATTTTGCTGAAGATCTTTCATAAGGGATTGTAGCAGTATGTGGACAGTAAACAGCCAGAAATTCAAGCTGGATTCAGAAGATCACACAGAATAAGGGATAGCATTGCCGATGTCAGATAGATCATGGCTGAAAGCAGAGAATACCAGAAAGATGTTTACCTGTGTTTTATTGACCATGCAAAGGCATTTGACTGTGTGGATCATAAAAAATTATGAATAACGTTGTGAAGAATGGGAATTCCAGAGCACTTAATTTTCCTCTTGAAGAAACTGTATATAGACCAAGAGGCAGCCTTTTGAACAGAACAGCAGGATACTAAGTGATTTAAGGTCAAGAAATGCATGAGTTACGGTTTTGTCCTTCCACCAGACTTACCGAATCTGTATTCTGAGCAAATAATATGAGAAGCTGGACTATATGAAGAAGAATGAGGCTTCAGGATTGGAAGAAAACTCAATCACAACCTTCGATATGCAGATGACACAACCTTGCTTGCCAAAAGTGAAGAGGAATTGAAGCACTTACAGATGAAGATCAAAAACCACAGCCTCCAGTATGGATTATACTCCAAAAAAAAAAAAAACCTCACAACTGGACCAATTAGCAACATCATTATAAACGCAGAAAAGATTGAAGTGCCAAGAATTTCATTTGACTTGAATCCACAATCAACTTTCATGGAAGCAAAAAAGAAAACAAATGGTGCATTGTATTGGGCAAATCGGTTGCAAAAGATCTCTTTAAAATGTCATTTTAAGGACTCAGGTGAGCCTGACCTAACCATGGTGTTTTTAATGGCCTCATATGCATGTGAAAGCTGGACAATGAATAAGGAAGAGGAAAGAAGACCGATGGCTTTGAATTAGATGTTGGCGAAGAACACTGATTATACCGTGGACTGCCAGAACATACAAATCCATCTTGAAAGGAGTACAACCAGGATCCTCCTTAGAAGCAAGGACAGTGAAACTACATCTCACTTACTTTGGACATATTATCAGGAGGGGCCGGTCCCTGGAGAAGGACATCATGCTGGGTAGAGGGTCAGCGAAAAAGAGGAAGACCCTCAACGAGATGGATTGATACAGTGGCTGCAACAATGGGCTCAAGGACAACAAAGATTGTGAGGATGGTGCACGACCAGGCAGTATTTTGCTCTATTGCACACAGAGCATTGCTATGAGTCAGAACTGACTTGATAGCCCCCAACAACAACAACTCGTCCCTGAGATCCACTATAATGTTTTGTTTCTATGTATTTGCTTGATTCATATTAATGAGATCATGCAGTATTTGTTCTTCTGAGAGTGACTTGTTTTTCTCAGCAGGTTTTCATTATAAAAATGTGGAAAGTGATATCCAGAGGTAATAAATAACCATGTGAATTCAAGCTTGCTCTCAATTGGTTCCTGACTACAGTGTAATAAACAAATCTTTCTTTGCTACTCATGTGGAACGTTACAGTATTTTTATGTTAAAACCAAGTTTGGAAATACACAAAAATAGCAATGCACAGATTTTCAGAGAACTTAGGTGTCATCTAAGTCCTACTTTTAAACCATGACAGGGTTCTAGCAATGCTTGAGGCCCAAGAAGAGCAAATAGAAAGTGTCAAAACACTTGAAACATAATTTGTTTTATTTATCTTAGCTGAACACTTCAACGTTATTAACTTTGATGTGAAATGGGTGACTATATTGCACAATTCCTGGGAGGCCATAGAAAATAAAAACAGTGTCACCTAAAGTTGGGAAGATGGCAGTCCTATGGACAGCTTACTATATTGGCTTTGGTCTGAGTAAAATTTGATAATTGTGAATTGTTACAGGACACTGAAAAGTACAGATTTCTATGTTTATTAAACATCTACTTTCAACTGATATTTTAGGTTGTGCATAATAATTATGCACATCCATGGTACCTTACATCTTAATGCAAATAAGGTATATGGAGCCTGTGATGGTCGGGGTAAGTGTTAGGCCAAGATTCTCAGTATTTTATAGTGTCCTCCATTTTATGTGTTATAAATCCTAACCTCTACATGTTAACGAGGCAGGATTGTTGTGGGGTATATCTTGAGTTACAGCCTTGCTGAAGGGGGTGACTCAATTTCCATGTCACGCCCTTCTCTAGGATGTGGCCTGCTTCTGATGTATATATATGGGAGCCCCAACAAGGCTCTCTCTCTCTACATCTGGATTCCATGTCCAGTTCATGATTATCTAACTTCTGGTTTGGGGGACTAGAGACAGAGGCCTGCTGTCTGACCTGCTGATGCTGGGATTTGCTAGACTTAGCAGCCCTGTGGGGCTGGGGCCTATTGTCTGACCTGATCTGTGAGCTTCTGAAGGCTTCGGAGCCAGCAGCCTATGGTCTGACCTGCCAGTTTGGGCTTACTAGCCCCTGCAACAACGTGGATTGGGAGAAGCCTAAGCCTGGCCCACGGATTTGGGACAGTGTCGTACTTCAGGATAGATCCTGAAGTGTTCTTTTTGACCATGAATGCAAAGTCATCCCTCTTCAATATGTTATTCCAGGCATAGTAAACCATATGTTTGTCTGATTCAAATTGGCCAATACTAATCCATTTCAACTCACTAATGCCTAGGATGTTGATGTTTATGCATTCCGTTTCATTTTTGATTATTTCTAATTTTCCTAGATTCATGCTTTGTATGTTCCATGTTCCGATTATTAATGTTTGTAGCTGTTTCTTTTCATTTTGAGTCTTGTGAGAGAGAAAAAGAAAGAGGGAAGGGGAAGGACAGAATTTTTGTTTAGAGGGTATCTTAGTTATCTAGTGCTGCTGTAACAGAAATACCACAAGCGGATGGCTTTAGCAAACAGAAATTTATTCTATCACAGTCTAGGAGGTATCTGGATTGAGGGTGCCGGCTTTAGCAGCAGGCTTCCTGTCTTGGTCAGCTCTAGGGGAAGGTCCTTGTCATCAATCTTCGCCTGGTCAAGGAGCTTCTCAGTGCAAGGATCCCAGGTCCAAAGAGCATACTCTGCTCCTGGCACACCCTGGTGGCTTAGTGGTTAAGTGCTATGGCTGCTAACCAAGAGGTCAGCAGTTCGAATCCACCAGGTGCTCCTTACAAACTCTATAGGGCAGCTCTGCTCTGTCCTATAGGGTCGTTATTGACTTGATGGCAGTGGGTAGTAGGTGTTAGGTCCCTCTCCTCTCTGTTCAACTCTCTTTTATATCTAAAAAGGAATTGACTCAAGATACAACTTAATTCTGTATAGAGTCCTGATTCATTAACATAACTGCCTCTAATTCTGCCTTATTAACATCACAGAGGTGAGGATTTACAATGCATGCAATAATCACATCAGATCACAAAATGGTGGACAACCACACCATACTGGGAATCAGGGGCTTGCAAAGTTGAGGAATGTTTTTGGGCAACACGATTCAGTCCAGGACAGGGGGCATTGAGTTTATGTTAATGGTGGTGGAATGATTTGGAAAAGGATAGTGACAATATTTGCGCAACTGGAAAAATGTAATTAATTTCATTATTTGAACGTGTGGAAATTGTTGACTTTTTGTATGTTTTGTTATATGCAATTTCACTACTATATATATACATAGAGTGGGAGAGAAAATAGAACTAAGTTTCCTTTTTCTTTTTATTTATTTTTATTGTGCTTTAGATGAAGGTTTACTGAGCAAATTAGTTTTTCATTAAATAATTAACACACTGTTTTGTGACATTGGTTGCCAACTTGACAACATTCTCCCCTTCTCAATATTGGGTTCTCCATTTCCATGTGTTCAGCTTTCCTGTTCTCTGCTGTCTTCTCATCCTTGCCCCTCGGCTGGGGTGCCCATTTAGTCTCGTACATGATTGAACTACCAGTATTATTGTTTGTTTTATGGGCCTGTCTAATTTTTTTAATCTCTGGCTGAAGGGTGAATCTCAGGAGTGACTTCTGTACTAATTAATCAGTACAACACAAAAAATTGAGGCCAGAGGCTTTAGAGATTTAAGTCCCAAATGTCACTAAGTAAAGATAAAATGTGACCTGCCTAGTGTTCACCTACCCAAAATCAGAAGAAGAAAAATATGCTCATCTCAGGTAGGATTCTTAATTGCCAAAGTAAAAGACTAAGAAGAAAAATATTTTTTTTGGAACCAAATATTGGTGAATTTGTAAATGAATCGTTTTATACCTACTTATTCAGTTAAATAAACTCTAAACTATAGAAAACCATAATAGTTTATGGTTGAAGCTGTGCGAATTTGACTGACTTCATTTGTTTGGGTAGATATTACATTAATTTATATTTTAACTAAAATTCATAAGTAAACATTACTTTTTATTATTCAAGTGCTATCACTATAAACATGAATTTTAGATTTGTTCTAGTGTTATTCCAACCATAACTGAGATATCATATCAAAAATACCAGTAAGTATAAATTCAAGTTCATATGAATCACATACTATAAAAACTACGTATAGGAAAAAAAAGACCATAATTGACATTTCAATTTTTACATAAAAAAAAAAAATTTTAACATAAATATTCACACACACATCCACACACACACATAAAAAATGAGCCCTTTATATTTCTCAAACAGCTATTATTTATTATTCTTCTCCCCATTTTCTTTTTCTTTTTTGGAATATTCAATTTAAAATCCAAAGAAATGCAAGTATATGCATTAAATTCTGTTTTCCCCACTTTTATCGGTTCTCTTCAGTTTGTCTACAGACTTATCTTTGGGTCTCAGATCAGCAATATAACGGGGTTACAGACAGTAGGAAAAGAAGAGGTGAAGTGTGGCAGAAAAGGTGAATAAAATGTGTTTCTTTCCTGTTTAGCTGTTCATTTAAAACTCAAGATCTCAGAGACCAAACAGTAACATGATAATTTTCATTTGTTAATTTATTTTTTTTTTATCGCTCATTGTTGCTGAATTCTTAAAATCAGTTATATTTCAGGAAGAATCCAACGATGGCGGTTTTTTCGTGTCCAGCGGAGGATTTCCCTTTACCCACCGGGAACCCAGGCCCGTGTCTTCCGGCTCTGTCTTCCCGCCCCGGATTATCGTTATTATTTTAACACCGTTTTGAATCTGGATGAGCTTTAGGTTTATTCAAACCCACTGTCTCAGGTGAGACAGACAGGAGGAGACAGTACAAATGACAGACGTTAAGGATGACAGAGATTTAGGATTAAAGTTCCTGAGCTTTGTGTTTCAAACATTTTAGTTTTTTTTCGGTAACATAACGGTGCCTCTTTAATACTGACATTTACCTGGGCTCGTTTCTGTGGATAAAGGAGACAATTTACGGAAAGTGTTCTGCCTTAAAGACAATACTTTGCGGGAGTCCCGCAGAGCTGAACCCTGATCTGTCATTGTCTTGACCACTTTTGTAGCCATTTAGAACAAGAACAAAAAGAATGGCTGGAGAAAATTGCTCCTCCTTGACTGAGTTCCACCTCCTGGGAATTACTAATAAGCCTGAGATCAAAGCCACCATATTCACCATGTTTCTGGTGGTTTATCTCATTATTCTTGTGGCAAATCTTGGAATGATCATTTTAATTAGAATGGATTCCCAGCTTCAAATACCAATATACTTTTTCCACAGCCACCTCTCCTTCTGTGACCTCTGTTATTCCACAGCAGTTGGACCCAAGATGCTGGTGGACCTCTTAGCCAAAAACAAATCAATTTCCTTCTATGGCTGTGCTCTGCATTCTTCATTTTCTGTTTCTTTGCAGATTCTGAGCGTCTCCTGCTGGCAGTGATGGCCTTTGATAGGTACAAGGCCATTAGCAACCCCTTGCTCTATAGAGTCGACATGTCCAGCAGGGTGTGCTCTGCGCTCATGGCTGGGGGTTACCTGGTGAGCATGGTGGATGCCTTGATACACACCACGTTAACTTTCCACTTACGTTTCTGTGGGTCAAATGAAATTAATCATTTCTTCTGTGATTTACCTCCACTTTTCCTCCTTTCCTGTTCTGATATTCAGGTCAATGAGTTGGCATTATTCACTGTTTTTGGCTTCATTGAACTGAGTACCATTTCAGGGGTTCTTGTCTCTTACTGTTACATCATCCTCTCAGTCGTAAAGATCCGCTCTGCCGAGGGAAGGTTCAAAGCTTTCTCCACCTGCACCTCCCACTTAACGGCTGTTGCAATTTTCCAGGGAACAGGACTTTTCATGTATTTCCGACCAAGTTCTGCCTACTCTCTAGAGCAAGACAAAATGACCTCATTGTTTTATACCCTTGTCATCCCCATGTTAAACCCTTTGATTTACAGCCTACGGAACAAGGATGTGAAAGAGGCTCTTAAGAAACTTAAAAATAAAAATTGGTTTTATTGAAAAATTATGTATGTATTTTCTCACAGTGTTTCACTATAATATGTGGAAATCAAATTTGTTTCAACTAATTTGGTATATTCTAATAAGTATTTATATTGTAACCCACATGTATACCCCCTACAGTCATCAGATACCCAGTGTACCATTACGTGCCTTGAGTTGATATATATATATATGTATATATATTCTTTCTTTTTGGAAAACTTTCATATTTTTTCTTAGTGTGTCAAGTTTTTATTTATTTAAACTTTTAGTCATGCATTAATTTACTTTTCCTAAAATTTATCAAATGTTGGCTAAATGCTTATTACACATGTATGTGATTTGAATTTTATGGTAAATTGAGTAGATTTTTATAACAATGAATCTAAGTATCTAATAGAAATTATAAACATTAATTAAATAACTTAATCATTGAAATTATTTAAGTTATTTATTAACAATAATGCCACGAAGTGGAAAGACTGGGCATTACAAATATAAAGCAGATTAATCAAATCTGGTGCACATAGTTAATAAGTCCTCCACTGAAAGGCATTTAGTCTAGTATCTGAACAATGAGTAGGCATTAACTGAGATGCTAGTGGTAGTAATAGTTGAACCAGTAATTGGACAGGTCTTGAAGTGAACAAGATTGTGCTATTTCTGCAGAAATTAAAGAAGGTCAACATAACTAGCTTACAGAGAGCGAAAGTTATGTCCTTGTACTGCTGTTCTCAACTCAGTCAGTTCCTTCAGGGAACATTTCTTACCTCTTGAATCCTCTAACCCCTGATTAAATATCCCTTTCTTTGGTTCACACACCACCATGTGCCTCAGGATATTGTTGAATCTATGACTCTATTTTCCAAATCATTATCTCCAGTTGGGGGTTATGAAAACTCTGAGGTCAAGAACCATACATTGTATCTCCTTTACTCAAGTACTAAAATAACATCTGAGTAAACATATAAATAAAACAAGAAATCACCTAATTTTTGTTGAGTGTTCATTACCTATAAGGCAAAACAGGAAATATCCCTAAGGGTCTATTATATGCCTTGAATATAGTTTTTGTGTCTCATGAGTAATTACATAAATAGGTGGTAAATACTAAAAGCAATGAAACTTTTATTGTTTTTGTCAGCTGTCAAGTCAGCTCCAAATCATGGTAACCATAAGTATAAAGAAATACAAATTATTATTTGGAAAATAAATAAAAGACCATTTAGAAGATAATTGAAAACTTCATATGGATCTACTCTATTTTTCTCATGGCAAAGCCTTAGAACATGAGGTTGTTTCATGAAGAAGGATATGGGCATGTGCTGGGAGGATTTCACAACAATCAAGGACACTTAAAATTTTGCAGCAATTATACAAGCAGAATCACATTCAGTATCTAAGACTATCTCGTTTGCACTGAAAAACGCCTTTGAGTGAAAGCATTTCAGATTTCCAGGAAAGCTCAAGAAGGACAATGTGATTCCTTTGCTCTCCAAGGTGACAGTTTTTATGCGATCCTGTGACACAGTAGGGTAAGTATAAAAGTAGAGAAAAAAAATTAGGATGGGTAGTGCTTATTTTGGACATAATCTCTTCTCAATTAATCCACGCTATTTTGGAAATTTTACCAATGAACTAGTTGCTATCTTAAATAGCAGCAAGGCAGGAGTGCATGTGAATCATATTAAACCTCAAGCAAAGAAGGTTTTAAGTGGGTTCCCATATCTCAGAAGGTACAAAGATACCACCTAGCTAACTCGTAGTTATCCCATATGGTGATTTTTATGAATTTAAGGCAAATTTGATCTGCATACCGGCCCCTATAAACAGATGTAATTATGATGATGAATTCTAATTCTAAAGAGGATATTTCAACTTCATTCATAAGCATTCAAAGCTCAGTAAAAGAGAAGAGTGCCTAAGTGGAATAAGCTGATGTATAAAATGTATAAGGCCCCTGTGCCTAAATTCATGCAAGTATAGGATGAATAACCCTTCATTAGGCTCATTGCTTGAGAGATTCGTGATTCATCTAGGGGTTTAGACTGATGACCTGTAAGAATCTTCTATCTTGGCCTTCTGTAGGGAAAGCTAACATTGAAATACTTTATACTACTCTGTCTAATTCAAACCTTCCTTTCCCTTTACTCCTGCCTCTCCAACTCATACACTTCTCATATATCCACCATGAAACTATTATTATCAAAATAAGATATTTCTCAATGTTTGTGTATATAATAAATTAATATTATAGCCCCCCTCTCTCTTTTTTTATTTTTGTTATCTCTTTCAGCCCAGGCTCTGGTATCCCTAAAGGCATGCATAACAAAGTGGTCACAGAGTAGAGTACATATATGTTAATACCAACAAGTAGCTCCATACTGTTGATAAGCTAGCTAGCAAAATCTGACAAACTGAAAAAGGTAATAATGTTCAATAGTTCAACAGTGGAATTCTTTCTTAACAAGCAGCAAATTTTAACCTCATTTTAAATCTACTCTACAAATGTGTTATGAACTAGGGAAGTAACAAGAAGGAAAAATAGGCCTGAGTCTCTACTCTAAATTTACAGTAAGTGTGACTTTAACAAATCACTTTTTTCTTTGAGCTTCAGTTCCCTCCCTGTGAATAGAGAGGCCTAACTAGATAATCTTTTTGTGCTTTCCAGCTGGCATGTTCTGTGTCTATATACACATGATTCTATTGCTGTCTAAACTTATTTTAAAGGAAAAAATAAAATAAAATAACAGATGGGTGGTATGATATTTATCCAAAGGACTGTGTTATGACTCTAGACCAGTTTTACCTGAAATGGAAGTGGCAATGATGACAGTAAGATAGCATGAGATGAATGATACCCGGTACCACTAAGATGGACTTGTCTAACTGCTCTCTTACCTGCATTTTTATTTTAATAGACACTTCATAAAATTGAGTATAAATCTCCTAAATCATGAATAAAATGACATACTCTACATAATGGCTAAAATTAGAACGACAGAGGTGGCGCCAATATGGTGCTACAAACAGAAGCACCACGCTGTTCTTCTGCAGCAAAGACAGGAAAAACTAAGTATAAGAGATACATGATGATGAATCCTAATTATAAAAATAGTATTTTAACTTCATTCATAAGCATTTTAAGCTCAAGAAAAGAGTGTCTAAATGGAATAAACTGATTTGTAAAATCACTAACCTTCCAACAGGAGACAAAGCACCACGTAGCCAAAGAAATATGGCTTCTCACCCCTCATCCTTCTGTCTTGTCCACTGCCTCCACTGCTTCCCGAAAGGGCACTATCACCCAGTCGGAGAGATAGCACTTCCCTGCTCCCCTGGGTTTTCCTACCCACACCAGCTGGCTCCTTCGGCACATTTTTTTCTCTTTCCTTTTCTTCCTTTTCTTTCTCTCTCCCATATAGCTCTCTGTACTGCTTTCACCCCATCCTTACAAGCCATGCTGCACTGCTTAGCTCGAGAAACACCAGCTTGTACCCATCCTAGATCTGCCACAACCCTACCAGCGGGCTCCCTCAGTGCCGTTTTTTTTCTCTCTGTTTCTCTTTCTTCTTTTTCGTTCTCCCCTCCACCTAACCCCATATGCCACCTATGCCCCTTCCCAATGAGCCATGTTGCACTGCCCTGCAAGACAGACACCAGCTTACAGCCACTCCAGTTCTACCACACCTTCACTGACCAGCTCGCTCCATGCTGTATTCTTTTTTTCTTTTTCTCTCTCTTTCCATTCCTTTATTTTCTTTCTCCTTCCCATCTAGCCCTGTGTGCTGCCTCTACCCCTTCTCCACAGGCTGTGCCTCACCACTCATTAAGAGAGCCACTGTCACAGGCCTCCCCGTGTATGTCCCGACCCCAGGTGCTGGCTTCCACTAAGCTGCCATTTTTATTTTATTTTATTGCTTTTTTTGCTCTCTCTTCTTTTTTTTCTTTTCTTTCTTCCACCTAGCTACACACATCAAAACTCCTCCTTTCCAACTGGCCCTCAGGCCCCCACTCCCACCAGTTATCTCCCAATGAGCCATCTTTTTTCTTTCTCTTTCTTCCTTTTCACTCTCCTTCTTACCTAGACCTATGTACCATCTCTGCCCCTTCCCAAAAAGCCACACCTCACTGTCCAGCAAGACAGACACCAGCCCACTGCCACTCAGCTTCCACCCCCCAACAAAGAATGGTTCCTTCAGCATCATATGTAAATTTTTTTCTTCTTTTTCCCTTTCTTCCCATGCATCACCTCTGAACCTTCTCAGTGGTCCGTGCTGAACTACTCAGCTAGACAGCCACCAATACATAGCCTCCCCAGGTCTTCCCCACCTCCACCCATCAGCTCCTGTCATGTCACCATTTTTTTCCTTTTCTCTATTTCTCTTTTTTCAGTTTCTTTCTTCCTCCTACCTAGCCCCATATGCCACCTCCATCCCATCCTACCAGGAGAAACCTCAGTGCCTCCCTATCACTACCCATTGTTTCCCACCACACTGTCATTTCTTTTTTCTTTCTTTAGTTTATCTCTCTTCATTCTTTTCTTTCTCCCTCCCACCTAGCTCCGCACATCACATACTCCTTCCAATCAGGCCTCGAGTACTCCCCACCCCCTGTCATTGGCCCCTACCTCACTGCCAGTTATTTAATTAATTTATTTGTTTGTTTTCAGACCTAGCTGAAATAAAAGGGATCATAACAGAGTACTATAAAAAACTATGCTCCAACAAATTTGAGAACCTAGAAGAAATGGACAAATTTCTAAAAACACACTACCTACCTAAACTAACACAAACATATAACAAGACGTATAACTGGACATATAACAAGAGATTTCAGAGGTAATGAAAAGAACAAAACAAAACAAAATCTCCCCTCCAAAAAAAGCCTGGCCTGGATGGCTTCCCTATGTTTTTTCCTATATAACATTGTGCTGAAGTCCTAGCTAGAGCACTAAGGCAAGGAAAAAAATCATAATAAAAGGCCATCCAAATTGGAAAGGAAGAAGTAAAACTATCCATATTTGCAGATGATATGATCCTATACAAAGAGAACCCCAAAGATTCCACAAGAAAACTACTGCAACTAATAAAAAGATTCAGCAGAATAGCAGGATACAAGACTAGTACACAAAAATCATTTAAATTCCTACACGCCAACAAAGAGAACTTTAAAAAAGAAGTTAAGAAAAATAATACAATTTGTAATAGCCCCACAAAAATAAAATACTTAGGAATAATTCTGACCAGGAATGTAAAAGAACTATACAAAGAAAACTACAAAAACACTATAGCAAAAACAAACAAACAAACAAAAAGACCTATACAAATGAAATAACATACCACGCTCATATATAGGAAGAGTCAACATTATGGAAATGTCAATTCTGTCCAAAGTGATTTACAGATGTAATGCATTTCCAATCTAAATACCAACAGCATTTTTTAATGAGATGGAAAAACTAATCACTAACTTTATATAGAAAGGAAAGAGGCCCTGAGAGAGCAAAGCTTTACTGGAAAAGAACAAAGTAGGAGGCTGCACACTACCTGATGTCAGAACCTACCATACAGTCACTGCTGCCAAAACAGCCTGATAGTGGTGCAATGACAGACACATAGACCAATGCAAAGAGTTGAAAGCCCAGGCATAGTGGTAAAGTGCTATGGCTGCTAACCAAAGGTCGGCAGTTTGAATTCACCAGGCACTCCTTGGAAACTGTATGGTGCAGTTCTACTCTGTCCTATAGGGTCTCTATGAGTTGACTCAATGGCAAAAGGTTTGTTTTTTCTTTATAGTTATCCCAAAGTCCATTAAATGGGGAAAAGACAACTCATTAACAAATGGTGCTGGCAAACAATTGGACGTTCATCCATAAAATTGAAACAGGACCCATATATCACATTATACACAAAAACTAACTCAAAATGGATCAAGACCTAAATATAAAACCTAAAACCATAAAGATGATGGAATAAAAAATAGGGACAATGCTAGGGGCCCCAATATATGCCATAAATAGGGTAGAAACCATAACTAAAAATGCACAAGCACTAGAAGATAAACTAGATAACTGGGAGCTTCTAAAAATTGAACACTTAGGCTCATCAAAAGGTTTCACCAAAAGAGTAAAAAGAGAATCTATTGACTGAGAAAAAAAAAAAATTGGACATATTCCATAAGGGTGTAATCTCTAAAATCAACAAGATACTGCAACACTTCAACAACAAAAAGCCAAGTAATCCAATTATAAAATGATATGAAAAACACTTCAACAAAGAAGACATTCCAATTGCTAACAGACACATGAGGAAATGATTGAGGTCAATAGCCATTAGAAAAGTGCAAGTCAAAACTCCATTGAGATACCATTTCACCCCGAAATTACTGGCATTAATCACAAAAAAAAAGAAAATAACAAGTGTTGGAGAGGTTATGGGGAGATTGGAACTCTTATTCACTGCTAGTGAGAAAGTAAAATGATCCAACCACTATGGAAAACAATATGGCACTTCCTTAAAAGCTAGAAATAGAAATATCATATGATCCAGCCATCCCATTTCTAGGAATATATCCTAGAGAAATAAGAGCCATCACACAAATAGACATGTGCACACCCATGTTCACTGCAGCATTAATCACAATAGGAAAAATGGAAACAACCTAGTTGTCCATCAATAGATGAACAGATAAATTATGGTACATGCACACAATGGAATACTATGCAATGATAAAGAACAATGATGAATATGTGAAATATCTCATAACATGGATAAATCTGGAAAGCATTATGCTGAGTGAAATAAGTGAATCACGAAAAAATAAATACTGTACGACATCACTATTAGAAAAGCTCAAGAAAAAGTTTACACACCGAAAGAAAAAATCTTTGATGATTACAAAGGAGGGAAGGGTCGAGGAAAGGAAACCATTAATTAGATAATAGATAAGTGTTGACTGTGGTGAAGGGAAAGAAGTTCACAATATAGAGGAAGTCAGCACAACCTGACCAAGGCAAAGTCATAGAAGCTTCATAGACACATCCAAATACCCTGACGGACTGAGTTACTGGGGCGGAGGGCTGGGGATCATGGTGGTGGGGGCCATTAAGTCAATTGGCATAAGAAAGTTCATAAAGACAATGTTCTACATCCAAATACAGTGAGTAGCATCTGGTCTTAAAAGCTTGCCAGAGGCCGTCTAAGATATATCTACTGGTCCTATCACTTTTGGACCAAAGGAGATGAAGAAAACCAAAGATACAGGGGAAACACTAGTCCAAAGGGCTAATGAATCATGAATACCACAAGTTCTATCAGCCTGAGCCCAGAAGAACTAGATGGTGCCTGGTTACCATCACCAACTGCTCTTACAGGGTTCACAACAGAGGGTCCCAGGCAGACCAGGAGAAACAAAATTCAAATTCACACAAAAAATTATGATCAGACTTACTGGTCTTATGGAGACCGGAAGAGCCCCCAAGAAAGACTGTGGCTCCCAGACACCCTCATAACTCAGATCTGATGCTTACAGAAGTTCACCCTTCAGCTAACCTTTATGTGTCAGAATCAGCTCAACAGCAATGGATTTGGTTTGATTTTTTGTTATAAAACAAACAGTAGCACACATGAGGAACATGTTTCTTAGTTCAACATGTATATGAGACCACAGGGCAGCACCTGCCCAAAAGCAATGATGAGAAGGCAAGAAGGGACAGGAAATGGATGAATGGAAATGGAGAACTGGGGAGTGGTAGGGGAGAGCGTTGACACATCGTGGGGATTACAACAAATGTCTCAAAACAATTTGTGTATAAATCATTGAACGAAAATCTAATTTGCTCTGTAAAGGTTCACTTAAAGCACAATTTAAGAAAGAAAAGAAAGAAACCCGTGTGGAGTAGTTCTACTCTGATACACATGGGGTCACCGTGAGTTGTAGTTGACTGGACAGCAACTGGTGCTGGTGAATATGGAGACTGGGGCAGATAATACTGTGTGTAAAACTTTTAACTCATGGAATTTGGTGCATTTTTTATCTTAAATGTTAATCTTAGATTAGCATTTTAATGAAAACCCAGCCAATTAAGTGATTTGAGTGCCACGTTTTTGTTATTCAGTTAAAGATTTAAAAAATGTTTCAATCATCTGCTTTTCATTCAACTTTCTGCTTATCCCTAAGGGTGTGCACAGGATCTGTGCTTGCTGGTGACTGGTCCTCCTCTTCTCCTGGCACATCAGAAACTGAATGAACCTCCTGGATCCCAGTGGTTAGATGCAGATATTAGACCAGTTGGAAGGTGAACAGTCTTCCAGAGCCAGAGATTTACTTGCCAGTGCAAGAGCCTTTAAAAGTTTCCTTCTTCAGGCCACAGACATTGTGGATCCACATGTAGAGAAAGACCCCAAATCTACCTGGGTCTCTGAATGACTACAATGAGCAGAGCCCACTGCCGACCCTCTCTGGACTTTTAACTAGAGGATAGACGTTGTTATTATTATTATTATTATTATTATTATTATTTTTATTTATTGTGTTTTAAGTGAAAGTCTACAATTCAAGTCAGTCTCTCATACAAAAACTTATAAACACCTTGCTATATAATCCTAGCTGCTCTTCCCCTAATGTGACAGCCCCCTTTTCCTCTCCAACCTGTATTCCCTGTGTGCATACAACCAGCTTCTGGCCCTCTTTGCCTTCTCGTCTTGCCTCCAGTCAGAAGCTGCCCACATAATCTCATGCATCTACTTGAGCCAAGAAGGTCACTCCTCACCAGTATCATTTTCTGTTTTATACTCTAGTCCAATTCCTGTCCAAAGGGTTGGCTTTGGGAATGGTTCCAGTCCTGGGCTAACAGAGGGTCTGGGGACAACGACTTCTGGGGTCCCTCACTCTCAGTCAGACGATTTAGTCTGGTCTTATTATAAGAATCTGAGGTCTGCATCCCACTGTTCTCATGCACCATCAGGGATTCTCTGTCGTGTTCCCTGTTGGGACAGTCATCAGTGTTAGCTAGGCACCATCTCGTTCTTTCAGTCTCAGGCTGATGGAGTCTCTGGTTTATGTGCCCTTTCCAGAATTTGTTATATTAAGCCATTTATATTTGGGGAATGTCTTTATAACACAGTATAACACAGGACCGTTTGGGACTCCTGGACAGTTCGTTTACACTATACAATTGGGTGATGGTTTAAAAAAAAATTAAGGATTGGTGAGAGTGCTGATCAACAAGGTGTTTCATACTTTGGTGAGATGTCTACTAACTAGGAAAACAGTTTGGCAGTACCTACTACACCTGAGGGCATATATCATTTTCCAATTCTTAGTTTACTACCAAAGAGAGATTAGTATATATCTGCACAAAAAGACATGCACAAGAAAGTTCACAGTGATATTATTGGTAATAGCAAAAGAGAAAACAACTCCACTCCCTATCAACATTAGAATAAACAAATAAATAATACATTCATACAATGGAATACCATACAACAATGAAAATTAATGCCCAGAAACTGCATACAGCTATAAGGATGGATCTCACAAATCTGTTATTGATGAAAACAGTACATCCTCTCATGTATTGGTCAAAGAAAAAAAAAAAAAAAACCACAAGTATTCACTCTTCAGAAGTATCCACTCAAGTATGGGTGAAAAAAAAATCTATAATAATAAAATTTAGTAAACCTGGTGGGTAATGGGCTTATATGTTATAAGTAGCACCTAGAAGGCTCTAAGGATTCTGGTAATATTCTATTTCTTGGTATGGATACTAGTTTCAAAGGTGTTTTTATTTTGTGAAAATTTGTTTAACAGTACACTTATTGAATATTCTCTACATACATTACACACCAAAAGGGTTTTCTAAAAATAGTCTATTCACCATTTGACTGTAGGAGATTTCAGAATTTTAATATTATAAATTTAGACTTTTAACAATGCCTTGTATAGAATAGAGTGCAACATATCTTGTGTACAATAATAGAGTTCAACATATTTTTTGTAAAATTAAAGGTGCAACTTTCATCAACTGGTCCTATCCCTTTCAGACCAAAGGAGATGAAGAAAACCAAAGATACAAGGGAAATGATAGTCCAAAGGACTGATGGATCACCAGTACCACAACTTCCATCAGCCTGAGCCCAGAAGAACTAGATGGTACCTGGCTACCATCGCCAACCACTCTTACAGAGTTCACAACAGAGGGCCCTGGACAGAGCAGGAAAAACAAAATTCAAAGTCAGACAAAAAAATATGACCAGACTAACTGGTCTTACGGAGACTGGAAGAACCCCCAAGAAAGACTATGGCCCACAGACTGTCTTATAACTCAGAACTGATGATTTTGATGAGTTATATTTCTTTTATTATTAAAATTTGCTGTCTTACAAGGAGACTTAAGGTACACTGATACCAGTAAACGCACTGAATTTATTTGGTAATAGCCCATGCCTCAAGGCAAGATAACTACTTTCTGAAGGAGATAGGTTTATAAATAGAGAGTTGTCTACATAGCATTAAATTAGAGGAACTAAAAAAGTTGTTTAGATACACACACACAAACATGTGTATATATATATATGCTTTTTTTTCCCTCACTTGTCTCTGGTGTCTTAACTTCCACATTATGACATATTTTTCCCATGCTTTAAGGAATCCATCTTTAATTAAACATGAATTCCTTTGGGAAGTTAGGGTATCCAATTTTTAATAGGAATATGGCCACCATGGCTCAGGTTTTACTGGGGAGAGTGGAAAGGAAGTTAGAATACATGGTCCAGAGGGACAGCCATGTTTTGGTAGGAATGTCTGCATCTTGCCTAATCAGAGTGTTACCAGTGAAATTTGGCATCCCAATACACAGGGAACCACTTGAGGGGAAAATTAGTTTTGAAAGAAATCAGAAGAAAGTGACCAAGAATGACATTACTGCCTTTAAACATGCAACATTTTTTTCTATATATGCAAATTTTGCAATTTTTTTTTTTTTTTTTTTTGTGTGTGTGGTAAAGAAATAAATGAACTGCATTAAGATACACCCTACTGAAGGCGGGGCCAAGATGGCAGAATAGACAGACTCTTCTGGTGAGCCCTCTTACCAAAAAGACCCCAAAAAAAAAAACAAATGAAAGCAGTATATTTATGACAAGCTAGGAGCCCTGAACATCAAAGGCAAAGTTAGAAAACGAACTGAGCAGCTGGGGAGGAAGAAACGGTTCAGAAGCAGAGAGGAGTTAACAGACCTGAGTCACCGGGAACCTTCAGGCACCATCCCCGGAAGTGGCTGCAGTGGGCCGATACTAGCGTTCAGCTGCAGTTTCCTCGGGGAGAATCAGCCAAACACACGGCCTACTCACACCTCCAGAACCAGAGAAGAACAGTGCTCTCAGCAAAAGGTAAATACTTGCATATATTTTACCACATCCCCCACCCCCAAGCAGGCTTCATTGGCTGTTGATTTCCCTGGGCCTGAGATAGACCCTGTTGAGTGCCTAGAGCCATCCTCCTGGCCTTAGAGAAGGGATAAAATCATAGTTGGGAGAAACGATAACCTGGGGAAAGGTAACCGGGGGAACTCAGGACAGAAGCGGCTCCTGTCCAGGCATAACCAGTCCATGGGCTTTTAGTACCTTTCCCCCCTGCATGGACTGTGTGGGCCTATTTCAGGAGAATAGGCCCTTGTTGGCAGACTACAACAGTTTCAGCTGTGCGGTGGAGAGGTGGGTGTTTGATATTTGACACTGATTTGCCTATTAAACTGGGTCCTCACCTACCCACATCAGGGGCCTAAGGACTGGTGGCTCCACTCAGGTCACCCAGCCACCTGCGGCAGGGATCCAGGGATAACTGGTACCTCCCAGGCCTTACAACCAAAAACATTAGGTGCCTATGCTCTGTCTGCAGAACCCACCCACTTGTACACTCTAGGGAAGAAGGACATGCTTTCCTCAGAGACATTTGGGGGACAGTTATCAGACCCATGCCTTGTTCTGAGTGTGACTCCCTGCTGCAGCCAGATACTGGTACCTACACCAATCACCCCTGCTCCTCTAAGACTATCAGACAGAGCCTGTACCACACACTTGATGAGCAGTTATCTGGACACCTGAGCTGAATCCATACAAAAAACGTGAATGGATTCCTAGACTGATATACCTGGTAACAGCTCTAGCCATCTGGGGACAGGACATCAGAGCTTCGAGGTGAAAATAATCAAGCTACCTTACTCAAACAACCCATTTGAGTATATCAAAACAAAACAAAGCAAGAAGCTAGGATAAGTAAGCAAACATAAAATAAACTAATACAATAACTTATAGATGGCTTGGAGACAACAGTCAATATCAAATAACATAAACAGACTGTGATCACTTCAACAAGCCCTCAAAACAAAGAATCAAAGGATCTTCTAGATGAAAGTACATTCCTGGAATTACCAGACGCAGAATACAAAAGATTATTATAAAGAACACTTCAAGATATCAGGAAGGAAATCAGAAAATATGCAGGACAAGCAAAGGAGCACACAGATAAAGCAGTTGAGGAAAATAAAAGGTTATTCAGGAACATAATGAAAACTTTAATAAGCTGGAAAAATTCATGGACAGAGAGCAATCAGAAATTCAGAAGATTAACAATAACATTACAGAATTAGGCAATTTGAAAGAAAGTCTGAGGAGCAGAACTGAGCAAGTGGAAGGCAGAATTTGTGAACTTGAAGATAAAGCACATGGCACCAACATTTTTGAAGAAAAATCAGATAAAAGAACTTTAAAAAATGAAGAAAACTTAAGAATCATGTGGGACCCTATCAAGAGAAATAACCTAAGAATGATTGGAGTGCCAGAACAGGAAGGGATAACAGAAAATACAGAGAGAATTGTTGAAGATTTTTTGCCAGAAAATTTTCCTGATATCGTGAAAGATGAGAAGATATCTATCCAAGATGCTAATCGAACTCCACATAAGGAGGATTTTAAAAAGAATGTCACCAAGACATATAATAATCAAACTTGCCAAAACCCAAGATAAAGAGAGAATTTTAAGAGCAGCTGGGGATAAACAAAAAAGTTACCTACAAAGGAAAGTCAATAAGAAAAACCTTGGACTACTCATCAGAAACCATGCAGGTAAGAAGACAATGGGATGACTTATGTAAAGAATTGAAGGGAAAACATTGTCAGCCAAGGATTATATATCCAGCAAAACTGTCTCTTAAATATGAAGGTGAAATTAAGACATTTCCTGATAAACAGAAGTTTAGGGAATTCATAAAAACCAAGCCAAAACTACAAGAAATACTAAAGAGAGTTATCTGGTTAGAAAATCAATATCAGGCACCGGAAGGAAACAAATAATAAAAATTAGAGCAGAACTAAATGAAATAGAAAACAGAAAAGCAATTGAAAGAATTAACAAGACCAAAAGCTGTTTTTTTGAAAAAATCAACAAAATTGATAAACCGCTGTCCAAACTGACAAAAGAAAAACAGGAGAGGAAGCAAATAACCCGAATAAGAAATAAGATGGGTGATATTACAACAGGCCCAAATGAAATTAAAAGAATCATATCAGATTAGTATTAAAAATTGTACTCTAGCAAATTTGAAAACCTAGAAGAAATAAATGAATTCCTAGAAAAACACTACTTACCTAAACTAACACAAACAGAGGTAGAACAACTAAATAGACCCATAACAATAGAAAAGATTGAAAAGGTAATCAAAAACTCCCAACAAAAAAAAACTCTGGCCTGGACAGCTTCACTGCAGAGTTCTACCAAACTTTCAAAGAAGAGTTAACACCACTACTAGTAAAGGTATTTCAGAACATAGAAAATGACGGAATACACCCAAACTCATTCTATGAAGCCAACATACCCCTGATGCCAAAACCAGGGAAAGACACCACAAAAAAAGATAATTACATACTTATATCCCTCATGAACATAAATGCAAAAATTCTCAACAAAATTCTAGCCAATAGAATTCAACTTCATATCAAAAAAAAAAAAAAATTCACCATGGCCAAGTGGGATTCATATCAACTATGCAGGGATGGTTCAACATTAGAAAAACAAGTAATGTAATCTATCATATAAATAAAACCAAAGATAGGAACCACATGATCTGATCAACTGATTCAGAAAAGGCATTTGACACAGTCCAACACCCATTCATGATAAAAACTCTCAGCAAAATGGGAATAGAAGGAAAATTCCTCAACATAAATAAAAGGCATTTATACAAAGCCAACAGCCAACACCATCCTGAGTGGAGAGAGTCTGAAAGCATTCCTCTTGGGGTCAGGAACCAGACAAGGATGCCCTTTATCACCACCGTTATTCAACACTGTGCTGGAGATCCTAACCAGAACAATTAGGCTAGATAAAGAAATAAAGGGCATCCAGATAGGCAAGGAAGAAGTAAAACAATCTCTATTTGCAGATGACATGATCTTATACACAGAAAATCCCAAAGAATCCTCAAAAAAAACTACTGAAACTAATAGAAGAGTTCAGCAGAGAATCAGAATATGAGATAAACATATAAAAATCAGTTGGATTCCTCTACACCACCAACAACCAAAAAAAATAAAAGAGGAAATCATCAAATCAATATCATTTACAGTAGCCCCCAAGAAAATAAAATGCTTAGGAACAAATCTCACCAGAGATGTTGAAAGACTTATACAAAGAAAACTACAAAATGCTACTATAAGAAACCAAAAGAGACCTATATAAGTGGAATAACATACCTCCTTCATAGACAGGAACACAACACTGTAAAAATGTCTATTCTACCAAAAGCATTCTATAGATACAATGCAATTGCAATCTGAATTCCAAGGACATTTTTTAATGAGATGGAGAAACAAATCACCAACTTCTTATGGAAGGGAAAGAGGCCCCAGATAAGCAAAGCATTACCGAAAAAGAACAAGGTGGGAGGCCTCACTGTACCTTCTCATCCAAAAAAAAAAAAGACTTCACCAAAAGAGTAAAAAGATTACCTACAGACTGAGAAAAAGCTTTTAGCTATGACATTTCCAATCTGCGTCTGATCTCTAAAATGTACATGATATTGCAAAAAATCAACTACAAAAAGACAAATAACCCTATTAAAAAAAACGGGCAAAAGATATGAACAGGCACTTCACTAAAGATGACATTGAGGTAGCTAACAGATACGTGAAAAAATGCTCATGATCATTAGCCATTACAAAACCAGAAAACCAAACCGACTGCCTTCGAGTCGATTCCGACTCATAGCGACCCTATAGGACAGAGTAGAACTGCCCAATAGAGTTTCCAAGGAGCGCCTGGCAGATTCGAACTGCCGACCTTTTGGTTAGCAGCTGTAGTACTTAACCATTACGCCACCATTAGCCATTGGAGAAATGCAAATCAAAACTACAATGAGATTCCATCTCCAACAAGGCTGGCATTAATCCAAAAAACACAAAATAATAAATGTTGGAGAGCTTGTGGAGAGACTGGAACACTTACACACTGCTGGTGGGAATGTAAAATGGTACATCCACCATGAAAATCGATTTGGCACTTCCTTAAAAAGGTAGAAATAGAACTGCCATACAATCCAGCAATCCTACCCCTTGGCATATATCCTAGAGAAACAAGATCCTTTACACGAACAGGTACATCCACACCCATGTTCATTGCAGCACTGTTTACAATAGCAAAAAGTTGGAAGCAATCAAGGTGCCCATCAACAGATGAATGGATAAATAAATTATGGTATATTCACACAATGGAATACTACGCATCAATAAAGAACAGTGATGAATCTGGGAAACATTTCATAAAATGGAGGAATCTGAAAGGCATTATGCTGAGTGAAATTATCAGTTGAAAAAAGGACAAATATTGTATAAGACCACTACTATAAGAACTCAAGAAATAGTTTAAACAGAGAAGAAAATATTCTTTGATGGTTGCGGGGGGAGGGAAGGAGGGAGATGTGTATTCACTAATTAGATGTAGATAAGAACTATTTTAGGTGAATGGAAAGGAAACACATGACATAGGAGAGGTCAGCACAACTGGACTAAACCAAAAGCAAAGAAGTTTCCTGAATAAACTGAACACTTCGAAGGCCAGTGTAGTAGGGGCAAGGGTTTGGGATCATGGTTTTGGGGAACATCTAAGTCAATTGGCATAATAAAATCTACTAAGAAAACATTCTGTATCTCACTTTGGAGAGTGGCATCTGGGGTCTTAAACTCTAGCAAGCAGCCATCTAAGATGCATCAGTGGGTCTTAACCTACCTAGAGTAATGGAGAATGAAGAACACCAAGGACACAAGGTAATTATGAACCCAAGAGACAGAAAGGGCCTCATATATCAGAGACTACATCAGCCTGAGACTAGAAGAACTAGTTGGTGCCCAGCCACAACCAATGACTGCCCTGACAGGGAACACAACAGATAACCCCTGAGGGAGCAGGAGAGCAGGGGGATACAAACCCCAAATTCTTGTAAAAAGACCAGAATTAGTGATCTGATTGAGACTAGCAGCACCCTGGTGGTCATGGTCCTCAGACCTTCTGTAAGCACAAGGCAGGAACCATTCCCTAAGCCAACTCTTCCGACAGGGATTGGGCTGGACAAGGGATAGAAAATGATACTGGTGAAGAACGAGCTTCTTGGATCAAGTAGACACATGGCACTATGTTGGCATCTCCTGTCTGGAGGGGAGATGAGAGACCAGAGGGGATCAGAAGCTGGCTGAATGGACGCTAAAAGAGAGAGATGAGAGACCGGAGGGGATCAGAAGCTGGCTGAATGGACACTAAAAGAGAGAGTGGATGAAAGTAGTGTGCTGTCTCATTAGGGGGAGAGCAATTAGGAGTATATAGCAAAATGTATATACATTTTTGTGTGAGAGAATGACTTTGATTTGTAAACTTTCACCTAAAGCACAATAAAAAAAGATACAACATACCATGAGTATGCGTAATTATTATTCGTTACCTAAAAGTATCAATAGTAGGTGTTTAATAATCACAGAAATATATTCTTGTCAGTATCCTGCAACAATTCACATTTATCAAATATCACTCAGAATGTGGCCAATGCAGTGAACTTCCACAGGTCTACCACCTTGCACAACTTCGGGTGACACCAATTTTCTTATTTTCTACGACCTCCCTGGAATTGTGCAATATAGTAGCCCATTTCACAACAAAGTTAATAATGTTCAAGTGTTTGTCTAAAATAGATAAAACAGATTATGTTTCAAATCTGTTGACACTTTCTATTTGCACACCTCTGTCCTCTATTATGGCCGGAATTCTGCCTGGCTTTAAAAGTGGAACTTTGACGATGTATAAGTTCTCTTAGATCTCTAACAATCTGTGGATTACTATTTCAGTGCATTTCCAAATTTGGTTTTAACATAAAAGCACTATAACGTTCCAAGAGAGTAGCAAAGAGATTTTATTTTTTAAAGAATGGTTTGTTTCATAAGACTGTAGTCAGGAATCAATTGAGAGCAAGTGTTCTGGAGTCAGATAACTTAATGTCCATGATCCTTCAGGTGTTTAGTTATCATTTCTGGGTCTTACTTTCCACATTTATATAATGAGATTGCTAGAGAAAACTCAGGATGCACAAGATAATACAATAAATAATGTATGGTGATAAGTTAATATGTGAAAAATACCTGCCATTTAGTAAGGAAGCTACGATGGACTATATTTAAGTTCATACTTGTGCCCCTGAAAGCCCATTCCTGAACAAAAAGGTACTTAAAACACATGGAAGGAAGACGGGATGGATATTTTTATGTTTCAGAACAAGGTGGAAGCATGATTTAACTCTGGGCCCTGATGAAGAAGTCCGATCAAGCCAAGATGGTAGACTAAATTTTAGGGAGGGTGGCGTAGTACACTGATATCTACGGGGTTAGGGGGAGGGTTGAGTGGGAAAAAAAATCACATGTCCAATATCCAGCAATTTTCAGTGTACTGCCATAAATAATTGAACATAAAAGATATGTTTTATGTATAATTTAAGTAAAATTTATTTTGGTAAAATATGTGTATAACAAAACATATGTCAATTAACTCTTTTCAGTTACAATTCAGTGACATCCGTTGCGATAATTATGTTGTGCAACCATCACCAGTGTGTGTTGCTGAAAGATTATTTTTAAAATAAACAAAATGTAGATAAACAAAATGTGGTACATACACAATGGAATACTAAACCCAGTGCCGTCAAGTTGATTCCGACTCATAGCGACCCTATAGGGCAGAGGAGAACTGCCCCGTAGAGTTTCCAAGAAGTGCCTGGTGGATTCAAACTGTCGACCCTTTGGTTAGCAGTCGTAGCACTTAACCACTACACCACCAGGGTTTCCAGTGGAATGCTAGTCACCCATAAAGAGAAATGAAATCCTGACGCATGCTACGACATGGATGAAACTTAACATCATTCTGAGCTAAATAAGTCAGTCTCAAAAGAACAAACACTGTATGATCTCATTTCTATGAAGTAAGCAAATATATAGAAACCGAAGATTATTTAGTGGCTATCAAGGGTGAGAAGGAAGGGGAGAGAGGGAATTTTTTCTTAAGGGATATTGAGTTTATGTTAATGGTAATGGAATGATTTGGAAAAGGATAGTGAAAATGGTTGCATAACTTGAATAATATAATTGCACTGAACTTTGTACATAAAGAAATTTTTGACTTGTTGCATATTTTATGCATAATTTCGGTATTAGAGAAAGAGAGAGAATAGAACTGAGCTTATTTTTTCTTGAAAGCATCCTTCTATCACATGTGTGTTCTTAAAAAGAGCATCCTCACAACTATCAATTCTATGAGAGAAACAGCCCTTGAAGTCTGATTATTTCTAGTCTTTGTTCATTTTTTCCAGACAACCAGAAGATATTTAAGACCAAACAATTAATGATCAATTACTTTTGAAAACTTTTGTTCTAGAGACTGTGAGAATGTCAACTATAAACAGAAAAACATAATAATTCATGACATAGTGGGTTATGTGTAATGAATGCTATACAGTCATAAAATCATTGGATTGGGGGTGGTTGGTATGTGGTTGGGGAGAGTGAAACAGACAATGATTAATGAAAATAAAGAGTAACCAAATAAGAAAGATTGTCTTGTTTCTAAATGCAGAAGTGAAGATCTTTGTCTCAGAAATGAAAGAAACAGGGTGAACAATAGAAACAAGATGAAAATCATACAGTAGCAAGTCTATCCGAGCTTCATTAGATGTGCGATTTGACTAGAGGAGGGTGCAGAGTCAAGGTAGCTATAAAGCATAGCGTTAGACTCAATTGTTGTTACTCAACATTGATCACTTTGAATGAAAACTTCAGGCTTTGTTAAAAAAAGGTGCAGCATTCACAGGGGAAAGATGCAGATCCAGGGATCTAATTAGTCACATGTTTGTATGACACAAAAAATGAGAGCAGAGCCTTTAGAGATTTAAGTCCCAAATGTCACTAAGAAAAATAAAGCGTGCCCTGCCTCGTGTTCACCTGCCCAAAATCAGAAGAGAAAGACATGCTCATCTCAGGTAGGATCCTGAATTGACAAATTAAAAGACTGCAGAAAAAAAATTTTTTTGAAAATTGAGGAATCAAATATTGAGGAATTTATAAATAAATCATTTTATACCTACTAATTCAATTAAATAAACTCTGCAGTCAAACAATCAAACTGTAATATTTTATGATTGAAGCTGTGTGAATTGGACTGACCTCATTTTGTATGAGTAAAGGAGATATTTTATTAATTTATATTTTTACTAAAATTCCTAAGGAAATTACTTTTTGTTACCACTCAAGTGACATCACTATACATGTGAATTTAAGCTTTCTTTTAGTGTTATTCCAACCATAACAGAGGTATCACACTAAGAATACCAATATGTATAAATTCAAGTTCATATGGACCATACAAAATAATACTGAAAAAAAAAATACTGAAGTACAGAAAAAAAAATCAGACTACCATTCACATTTCAATTTTTATACACCAACAGACATTCACACACACAGACACATAAACAAGAAAATGAACCCTTTATAAGTCTGAAACATTTATTACCCCTCTTCCCATTTGCATTTTTTATGGAAAATTCAATTCAATAATCCAAAGAGATGCAAATGTGTGTTAATTCTGTTTTTCCCTTTGTATCACTTCTCTTCAGTTTGTCAATGGACTTATCCTTTGGGTTCAGGTCAGTCATATAACTGGGTTGTAAAAGTTCAGCAAACCAAGATGAAGTGTGATAGGAAAGTGGAGTAAGACATGGTCCATTCATGTTTAATCAGTAGAATCAAAAGACATCATAGAGAAAAACAGTAGCTTAATCAATTTCATTTATTAGTTTATATGGAGTATTACTTATTGTTGTTAGATCTTAAAATCAATTATGTTTCTGGATGAATACAATAAATGTGAATTTTTTTTTTTTTTTTTGTCCAAAGGGGTATTTATTTTTACCTGTCAGACTGTTAGGTGTGTGTCTTCTGGCTTTGTGGCTCTAACTTTAGTGTTTCTTTAATATTATTTTGCATCTGGACTTAGCTTTAGATTTAATCAAAGCTACTGTCTGAGCTAAGACAGGAGAAACTAACACAAACGACATATGTCAAGACTGATATACAGATTTAGATTTAAACCTCCTGTTCCAGGCATTTATTTATTTATTTTTCAATAACATAACAATGTCTGTCTAACAATGACATTTATCTGGGCTACATTCTGAGGATAAAGAAGACAATTTACAGAGAGAAAGTGTTCTGCCTTACAGACAGTATTTTACGTATTTTTTTTTTAACATAGTTAAACCCTGATCTATAACCTTCTTGTCATTCCCGTAGCAGTTTAGAACAAGATCAAAGAAGAATGGATGGAAAAAATTGTTCTTCATTGACTGAATTCCACCTCTTGGGAATTACTAATAACCCTGAGATCAAAGCAACCATATTTGCCACATTTCTCGTCATATATCTCATTATTCTTATGGCAAATCTTGGAATGATCATTTTAATTAAAATGGACTCCCAGCTTCAAACTCCAGTGTACTTTTTCCTCAGCCACCTCTCCTTCTGTGACCTCTGTTATTCCACAGCAATTGGGTCCAAGATGCTGGTGGACCTCTTAACAAAAGACAAATCAATTTCTTTCTATGGCTGTGCTCTGCAATTCTTCATCTTCTGTGTCTTTGCAGATTCTGAGTGTCTCCTGCTGGCAGTGATGGCCTTTGATAGGTACAAGGCCATTAGCAACCCCTTGCTCTATACAGTCAACATGTCCAGCGGGGTGTGCTCCGTGCTCATGGCTGGGGTTTACCTGGTGGGCATGGTGGACGCTTTGATACACACCACGCTAACTTTCCGCTTATGTTTCTGTGGGTCAAATGAAATTAATCATTTCTTCTGTGATTTACCTCCACTTTTCCTCCTTTCCTGTTCTGATATTCAGGTCAATGAGTTGGCATTATTCACTGTTTTTGGCTTCATTGAACTGAGTACCATTTCAGGGGTTCTTGTCTCTTACTGTTACATCATCTTCTCAGTCTTAAAGATCCACTCTGCTGAGGGAAGGTTCAAAGCTTTCTCCACCTGCACCTCTCACTTAACGGCTGTTGCGATTTTCCAGGGAACTATGCTCTTTATGTATTTCCAAACAAGTTCTGCCTACTCTCTAGAGCAAGACAAAGTGACCTCATTTTTTATACCCTTGTCATCCCCATGTTAAACCCTCTGATTTATAGTCTACGGAACAAGGATGTGAAAGGTGAAAGAGGCTCTGGAAAAACTGAAAAATAAAAAGCTGTTTTAAATAGTTATACACACACATAAACAGTTGTTTTCTTCAAATCATTTAGTATAGAACAATGTGATCTCAAATACTTTAACACAATGAGTATTTATATAAATTCTCAACTATACCAGATGTTAGGTAGTTTCCTAAACATTCTATAATTTTTATGTGTTTTCAATTTAAGCACAGTACTCTCTAATTTTGCAAAGAGTTTTGTCTCCTAAGTGTGCCAAAGTCTTATTTGTTCAATGTTTCTGTCCTAGTTAACTGGTGTTGCTATAACAGAAATACCACAAGTGGATGACTATAACAAAGAAAGAATTATTCTCTCACAGCCTAGAAAGGTAAAAGTTAGAATTCAGGGTACCAGCTCCAGGAGAAGTCTTTCTCTTTGTGCTGACTCTGGAGGAAGGTCTTTGTCATCAATATTCCCCTGGTCTAGAAGCTTCTTAGCACAAGCACCCAGGGTCCAAATGACACTCTCTGCTCCTTTTTTCTTGGTGGTAGTAGTTCCCTCTCCTCTTGATTTTTATCTCAAAAGAGATTGACTGATGACACAATCTAATCCTGTAGATTGTGTCCTCCTCATTAACATCATAGAAGTTAGGATTTATAACACAGAGATAATAACATTAGATCACAAAATGGAGGACAACCACACATACTGGGAATCATGGCCTGTCCAAGCTGGTACACATTTAGGGGGATACAGTTCAAACTATAATAGTTTCTTTCTTGCATTACCTGAATTATTCTTAAAGCTGTGTGTTTATTTAGTGCCTATTGTACTTCTTGGTGATTTGTATTTTATGATCAATTCCATAGTGTCTGTACTAATGAATCCTATAACCTTGTGTAACTGACAAACAGTAATTAGATAATTATTCACAGAATTTATAACAAACTGTAAAACGTTAAGAAATAAAAAGGTAAGGTGCTCTTAATCCAGAGTAAGATGTCTAAATCTACTCTGCAAAGAAGAAAAGAGTCTTTGAAATGGGGACATGTAGTTTCTGATCTAAATTATGAATGGACATGTCAATTGGCGAGAGGAAAGTATTTGAGGAAGAAGGATTGGCAATTAGTGATGATGAAGTGTATATGACAATGTTTTTAGAGAAAATGAAGCCCCAATTTATTAGATATGAAAAAGCAAAAAGAAAGACTTGGTGAAGTTCATCCTTGTGCTGTAGCTCTTAACTCCCCCCATCCTTCATCTAGGAAGACTTCCTTTCATCCCCCCTCCCTACTCCACACCCCATCTCAGGACTGGACAAATTCCTCTAGCCTTGGTTCAGAATCTAACCTCTCCTCAAGTCATCATTTTATCTGTCATGTGGTTTGTTAAAACATTGTGTATAAACTGAGATTGAGAGTACTCTGTGATGATGAGTGTTTCATCCTTGTTATAATAAACACCTGCGTTGTATCCATGCCATAGAAGGGGAAAACATATATAATCAAGTCAACATACTCGATAACATTTTTTGAGTGATGTTTACATGGCAGTAAAAACAAAGTTAACTGAGGAAATAGTATAAGCCTTGAATGTATTTTTTATAACTCGTAAGAAAGTTCATAATATGATTGTGGTTATTAGGGATAAAGGATCTATGAAGATACCCATATTAATTACTTGAGAAACAAAAAGCTTTCATTTGGGTACTTTTTTTTTTAATTTTTATTGTGCTTTAAGTGAAAGTTTACAAATCAAGTCAGTCTCCCACACAAAAACTTATATACACTTTGCTACATACTCCCAATTGCTCTCCCTCTAATGAGACAGCCCGCTCCCCCCTCCACTCTCTCTTTTCGTGTCCATTCGGCCAGCTTCTAACCCCCTCTACCCTCTCATCTACCCTCAAGTGTCCACCAGATCCAAGAAGCTCACTCCTCCCCAGCATCCCTCTCCAACCTATTGTCCAGTACGATCCATGTCTGAGGAGTTGGCTTTGGGAATGGTTCCTGCCCTGAGGCAACAGAAGGTCTGGGGGCCATGACTACCAGGGTCCTTCTAGTCTCAGTTAGACCATTTAGTCTGGTCTTTTTATGAAAATTTGGGGTCTGCATCCCACTGCTCTCCTGCTCCCTCAGGGGTTCTCTGTTGTATTCCCTGTCAGGGCAGTCTTCGATTTAGCCACGCACCACCCAGTTCTTCTGGTCTCAGGTTGATATAGTCTCTGGTTTATGTGGCCCTTTCTGTCTCTTGGGCTCGTAATTACCATGTGTCCTTGGTGTTCTTCATTCTCCTTTGGTACAGGTGGGTTGAGACCAATTGATGCATCTTAGATAGCCGCTTGCTAACGTTTAAGACCCTAGACGCCACCCTCCAAAGTGGGATGCAGAATGTTTTCTTAACAGATTTTATTATGCCAATTGACTAAGATGTCCCATGAAACCATAGTCCCCAAACCCCCAACCCTGCTACCCTGGCCTTCAAAGCGTTCAGTTTATTCAGGAAACTTCTTTGCTTTTGGTTTAGTCCAGTTGTGCTAACCTTCCCTGTATTGTGTGTTCTCGTTCCCTTCATCTAAAGTAGTTCTTATCTACTATCTAATTGGTGAATATTAGTAACCATCAAAGAGTATTTTCTTTTCTGTTTAAACAATTTTTCAAGTTCTTATAACAGTGGTCTTATACAATATTTGTCCTTTTGCATCTGACTAATTTCACTCAGCATAATGCCTTCTAGATTCCTCCATGTTATAAATGTTTCACAGATTCATCACTGTTATTTATTGATGCATAGTAGTCCATTGTGTGAATATACCACAATTTATTTATCCATTCATCTGTTGATGGGCACCTTGGTTGCTTCCAACTTTTTGCTATTGTAAACAGTGCTGCAATGAACATGGGCGTACATATATCTGTTTGTGTAAAGGCTCTTATTTCTCTAGGATATATTCCAAGGAATGGGATTGCTGAATAGTATGGTAATTCTATTTCTAGCTTTTTTAAGGAAGCACCAAATCAATATCCAAAGTGGTTGTACCATTTTACAATCCCGCCAGCAATGTATAAGTGTTCCAGTCTCTCCACAGCCTCTCCAACATTTATTATTTCGTGTTTTTTGCATTAAGGCCAGCCTTGTTGGAGTGAGATAGAATCTCATTGTAGTTTTGATTTTCATTTCTGTAATGGCTAATGATCTGAGCATTTCCTCATGTATTTATCAGCCACCTGAATGTCTCCCGTAGTGAAGTGTCTCTTCATATCTTTTGTCCATTTTTTCATTGGGTTATTTACCTTTTTGCAGTTGAGTTTTTGCGGTATCATGTAGATTTTAGAGATCAGGCACTGATCAGAAATGTCATAGCTAAAAACTTTTTCTCAGTCTGTAGGTAATCTTTTTACTCTTTTGGTGAAGTCTTTGGATGAGTAGAGGTGTTTGAATTTTAGGAGCTCCCAGTTATCTAGTTTTTCTTCTGCATTGTTAGTAATGTTTTGTATACTGTTTATTCCATGTATTACGGCTCCAAATGTTGTCCCTACTTTTCTTCCATGATCTTTATCATTTTAGATCATATATTTAGTTCTTTGATCCATTTTGAGCTCCTTCTTGTGCATGGTGTGAGGTATGGGTATTGTTTCATTTTTTTTGCAGATGGATATCCAATTATGCCAGCACAGTTTGTTAAAAAGATTGTCTTTTCCCCATTTAGCTGCTTTGGGGCCTTTGTCAAATATCAACTGCTCATATGCGGATGCATTTATGTCTGCATTCTCAATTCTGTTCCATTGGTCTGTGTATCTGTTGTTGTGCCAGTACCAGGCTGTTTTGACTACTGTGGCAGTATAATAGGCTCTAAAATCAGGTGCAGTAGGCCTCTCACTTTGTTCTTCCATATGAAGTTGGTGATTTGTTTTTCCATCTCATTAAAAAGTGTCATTGGAATTTGGATCTCAGCTGCATTAAATGTATCGATCACTTTTGGTAGAATAGACATTTTTATAATGTTAAGTCTTCCTATCCATGAGCAAGGTATGTTTTTCCACTTGTGTAGGTCTCTTTTGGTTTCTTGCAGAAGTGTTTTGTAGTATTCTTTGTATAAGTCTTTTACATCTGTGGTAAGATTTATTCCCAAGGATTTTATCTTCTTGGGGGCTACTGTGAATGGTATTGATTTGGTGATTTCCTCTTCAATGTTCTTTTTGTTCGTGTAGAGGAATCCAGCTTATTTTTTATGTTTATCTTGTATCCTGATACAGTGCTGAACTCTTCTATCATTTTCACTTTTTTCTTGAGGATTCCTTAGGGTTTTCTGTGTATAAGATCATGTCATCTGCAAATAGAGACACTTTTACTTCTTCCTTGCCAATCTGGATGCCGTTTATTTCTTTATCGAGCCTAATTGCTCTTGGCTAGCACCTCCAGCACTATGTTGAATAAGAGCAGTGATAAAGGGTATCCTTGTCTGGTTCCTGATCTCAAGGGAATGCTTTCAGGCTCTCTCCATTTAGGATAATTTTGGGTGTTGGCTTTGTATAAATGCCCTTTATTATGCCGAGGAATTTTCCTTCTATTCTTATTTTGCTGAGAATTTTTACCATGAATGGGTGTTGAACTTTGTCAAATGCATTTTCTGCATCAATTGATAAAATCATGTGATTCTTGTCTTTTGTTTTATTTATATATGATGGATCACATTGATAGTTTTTCTAATGTTGAACCATCCCTGCATAGCTGGTATGAATCCCACATGGTCATGGTGAATTATTTTTTTGATATGCTGTTGAATTCTATTGGCTAGAATTTTGTTGAGGATTTTTGCATCTAAGTTCATGAGTGATATGTCTGTAATTTTCTTTTTTTTTGGTGTCTTTCCCTGGTTTTGGTATCAGGGATATCCTGGTTTCATAGAATGAGTTTGGGAATATTCCGTCCTTTTCTATGCTCTGAAATACCTTTAGTAGTAGTGGTGTTAACTCTTCTCTGAAAGTTTGGTAGAACTCTGCAGTGAAGCCGTCCAGGCCAGGGCTGTTTTTGTTTGGAGTTTTTTGATTACCTTTTCAATCTCTTCTTTCATTTTCGGTCTGTTTAGTTGTTCTACCTCTGTTTCTGTGAATTTAGGTAAGTAGTGTGTTTCTAGGGATTCATCTATTTCTTCTAGGTTTTCAAATTTGCTACAGTACAATTTTTCATAGTAATCTAAATATGATTCTTTTAATTTCAGTTCTGTCTGTTGTAGTATCGCACGTCTCATTTCTTATTTGGGTTATTCGCATCCTCTCCCATATTTCTTTTGTCAGTTTGGCCAGTGGTTTATCAATTTTGTTGATTTTTTCAAAGAACTAGCTTTTGGTCTTGTTAATTCTTTCAATTGTTTTTTTTTTTTTTTTTTTTGTATTTCATTTTGTTCTCCTCTAATTATTATGATTTGTTTTCATCTGGTGCCTGAGGGTTTCTTTTGTATCTCTCTTTCTATTTGTTCAAGTTGTAGGGATAATTCTTTGATTTTGGCCCTTTCTTCTTTTTGTATGTGTGCATTTATTGATACTAATTGACCTCTGAGCTCTCCTTTCGCTGCGTCCCAAAGGTTCTGATAGGAAGTGTTTTCATTCTCTTTGGATTCTATGAATTTCTTTATTCCATCCTTAATGTCTTCTATAACCCAGTCTTTTTAGAGCAGGGTATCATTCAGTTTCTTTTCCCTGCTTTTTCTGTTATTGATTTCCACTTTTATGGCCTTATGGTCAGAGAAGATGCTTTGCAATATTTCAATGGTTTGGATTGTACTCAGGCTTGCTTTATTACCTCATACGTGGTCTATTCTAGAGAATGTTCCACGTGCACTAGAAAAGAAAGTATATTTGGTTGCTGTTGGGTAGAGTGTTCTCTATATGTCTGTGAGGTCAAGTTGGTTGATTGTGGCATTTAGATCTTCCATGTCTTTATTGGGTTTCTTTCTGGATGTCATGTCCTTCACTGAAAGTGGTATCTTGAAGTCTGCCATTATTATTGTAGAGCTGTCTATCTCACTTTTCAACGCTGATAGAGTTTGTTTTATGTATCTTGCAGCCCTGTCATTGGGTGCATAAATATTTAATACAGTTATATCTTCTTGGTGTATTGTCCCTTTAATCATTATATAGTGTCCTTCCTTGTCCTTTGTGTTGGATTTAACTTTAAAGTCTATTTTGTCATAAATTAATATTGCCACTCCTGCTCTTTTTGATTGTTGTTTCCTTGATATATTTTTTTCCATCTTTTGAGTTTTACTTTGTTTGTGTCTCTAAGTCTAAGGAGTGTCTCTTGTAGGCAGCGTATAGACAGATCTCATTTTTTAATCCATTCTCCCACTCTCTGTCTCATTAGTGCACTTAGTCCATTTACATTCAGCATAATTATGGATAGGTATGAATTTGGTGCTATCATTTTGATGTCTTTTTTTGTGTGTTGTTGACAGTTTCCTTTTCCCACTTAATTTTATGTGCTGAGTAGATTATCTTTATATATTGTCCTTTCTTCACATTCTATGTTGTCGATTTTGTTTCTGCTGAGTCTCTATTTTTTCTTGTATTTCATTTTGATGAGTAGAATAGTTGTCTCCTTTGTGTTTACCTTTTTACCCCATTTTTCTAAATTTAATCCTAACATTTATTTCTTTGTATCGCTGTATCTTCCTCTCCGTGTGGAAGATCTATGATTACACTTCTTAAAAGAAGATTTTTTTTTTCTTAGTCCCTCTTTATTATTTTAATGTTGACTTCTTTTATATAATAACATCCTTGTTACCCTGTTTTGGCTTTTTTTTTTTTTAAACTTGCTTTGTTTTTTTAATTTCCCTTTCTGGGTTGACTTCTGATTGCTCTGCCCAGTGTTCTAGTCTTGGATTGATACCTTATATTATTGATTTTCTAACCAAAGAATTTCCTTTAGTATTTCTTGTAGTTTTGGTTTGCTTTCTATGAATTCCCTAAACTTCTGTTTATCTGGAAATGTTCTAATAACACCTTCATATTTAAGGGACAGTTTTGCTGGATATATGATTCTTGGCTGACAAATTTTTTCCTTCATTTTTTTAAATATGTCATCCCATTGCCTTCTTGCCTGCATGGTTTCTGCCGAGTAGTCTGAACTTTGTCTTCTTGGCTCTCCTTTGTAGGTGACTTTTTGTTTATCCCTACCTGCTTTTAAAATTCCCTCATTATCTTTGGTTTTGGCAAGTATGATTATAATATGTCTTGGTGACTTTATTTTAAGATCTACCTTATGTGGAGTTTGATGAGCATCTTGG
Organism: Loxodonta africana; assembly: GCF_030014295.1. NCBI lineage: Eukaryota > Metazoa > Chordata > Mammalia > Proboscidea > Elephantidae > Loxodonta > Loxodonta africana. The sequence continues at coordinate 23,305,232 of NC_087348.1, read as the reverse complement.
ATAGATATCTTCTCATCTTTCACGCTATCAGGGAAGTTTTCTGGTAACAAGTCTTCAACAGTTCTCTCCATATTTTCTGTTATCCCTCCCTGTTCTGGTACTCAAATCACTCACAGGTTTTTTTCTCTTGAGGCAGTCCCACATGATTCTTAAGGTTTATTCATTTTTTTTTAATTATTTTATGTGATTTTTCTTCAAATATATTAGTGTCAAGTGATTTATCTTTGAGTTCAGAAATTCTAGTTTCTACCTGCTCAATTCTGCTCCTCTAACTTTCTACTGAGTTGTCTAATTCTGTAATTTTGTTGTTAATCTTCTGAATTTCTGATTGCTGTCTGTCTATGGATTTTTTCCAGCTTATTAAATTTTTCATTATGTTCTTGAATAATTTTTTAAAATTCCTTCAATTGCTTTGTCTCTGCGCTCCTTGGCTTGTTCTGTATATTGCCTCATTTCCTTCCTGATGTCTTGAAGGATTCTATTCATTAATCTTCTGTATTCTGCCTCTGGGAACTCCAGGAATGCACTTTCATCTAGGAAATCCTTTGATTCTTTGTTTTGAGAGTTTGTTGAGGTGATCATGGTCTGTTTCTTTATGTGAGTTGATATTGACTGCTGCTTCCAAACCATGTATAAGTTATTGTATTAGTTTATTTCATGTTTGCCTTCTGTGCCATATCTCCTTGCTTTTTTTTTTTTTTTTTTTTTTTTTGATGTGCCCATATGGAATGCTCGAGTGAGTTAGCTTGATTATTTTTGTTTTTGGTGCTGTCCTGTCCCCAGATGGCTACACCTGTTATCAGTCTAGGAGTCCATTCAGTTTTCTTGTATGACTTCAGCTCAGGTGTCCAGGTAGCTGATCATCAAGTGTGTGGTACAGGCTCTGTCCTATGGTCTTGGAGGGGCAGGGGTGATTTGTGTAGTTACCAGTATCTGATTACAGCACGGGGTCATACTCTGAAGAAGGCAGGGTGCTGAAAATAGTCCCTCATGTGTCTCTGAGGAAAGTGCGTCCCTGCACCCTAGAGCATACAGGTGGGTGGTTTCTGTAGATGGACCATGGGCCCCCAATATTTTTGGTTCTATCAACTGGTAGGTACCAGTTAACCTTGAACCCCTTTTGCAGGTGGCTTGGTGACCTTAGTGGAACCACCAGTCCTTAGGCACCTGATGTGGGTAGGTGAGGACTCTGTTTAATATGCAAAGCAATGTCAAACATCAAACACCCACCTCTCTGCCACACAGCTGAAATGGTTGGAGTCTGCCAACAAGGGCCTATTTTTTAAAAATAGGCCCATACAGGTACTTGGAGAGGGGGAAGGTACTCAAAGTCCAAGGACCATTATGCCTAGACAGGAGCTGCTTCTGTCCTGAGCTCCCCTGGTTAGTGGAGCTGGCAAATTATCTTTTCCCCCAATTGCAAATTTATTCCTTCTCCAATGCCAGGAGGATGGCTCTACATGCTCTACAGGGGCTATCTCAGGCCCAGGAAAATCAGCTACTGAAGCCAGCTTGGGGGCTGGGGGTGTGCTAAAATATACACCAGTACTTCGAGAGCACTGTTCTTCTCTGGTTCCGGAGGTGTGAGTAGGCTGTGTGGCTGACTGCTTCTCCCTGAGGAAACTGCAGCCAAGTGCTAGTACCAGCCCACTGCCGCCATTCCCAGGAATGGTGCCTGAGGACTCCCCGAGATTCAGGTCTGATAACTCCTCTCTGCTTCTGAACTGTCCCTTTCTCCCCCTGCCCCTCAGTTCGTTTTCTAAGCTTGCCTTTGATGTGTAGGACTTCTAGCTTGTCAAAACTATACCAGTTTCACTTGTTTTTTCAGGTCTTTGTTGTAAAAGGGCTCACTGGGATCATCTGTCTATTCCACCATCTTGGCTCCACTTCTCCAATTAAATCTTATGGGTCATAGTCTGCCTACCCCTGAACTGGATTATATAAATAATGTATGCTATGTTTGTACATTAGAATTCTACATAGCAATAAGAATGATCTGCTGCCAACAACAACATGGAGAAATCTCATAAACATATTACTGAGTGGAAGATCATCAGAAATAAAAGTATAAAAAACTATGATCTCACTTCTATATAATTCAAAAATATATAAAATTATCTATTATATTGTATAACAAATGGTTGTGGGGCCCATGGACAGTCTCCGAAAACCTGATAATGTTCTGTGTTTTGGTCTGTGTTCTGGCACAGAAATATTTTCATATCTGAAATTTTATTTATGGTACAATTTATTACTTGAGAATTTTGTATAAGCACATTGTACCACAGAAGATATTTCATAAACAGTCTATTCACTATGAGACAGTAAACAAAAGAACTTCTATTATGATTTTTTAAATCTCTAGCAATTTGCTTTAAACAATAAGTTTTCATGTTTGTAAAAATCACACAGCTTTCATAGACTATTTCAGTAAATAATTATCCTTTATATTACTAAAAATGTACTGCCTTGATAAGAGCAATGATGTTCTTATAAACTCAGAGTCTCTGCTAGTCTCGTTTGCAGCACCATGGAGACTGAGTGACTCTGGTTCTCTTTGGGGCCAGTATCAGTCATTGAACTTCTTTTATAGCAGCCATGCTTCAATGCCAGACAACTATTTTCTGAAGCAAGATAGACAGATAGACAGTTGCTTACATAGTCATATGTTAAGGACACTGGTGACACCAGAAAAGTTGTTTAGATACAGGTTTAAATTCTACTCAAATCTTTTCTTCACTTTTGTATCTGATGTTTGAAGTTCCACTCAAATCTTTTTCTTTGCATGAAGAATTGTTTATAAATTAAATAGTCATTTTCATAGGATAGGTTAAGTAAATCAATGTACATAAATAAAAAGGAGTACAAAACTATTAATAATACTTGTATACATATAAAGTGTGTTTATTATGGTCATTTTTCTTTATTTTTTTTTTTTAATCAGGCAGATTATGTAACAAAACATAGTTATCCCTAGGTAGTGAGATTTTGGTTAGTTTTTTCTGTCTTTAAACAATTCTTTATTTTGTGCATGTGGTTAAAGGGATAGTGTGTGTGTGTGTGTGTGTGTGTGTAGTGTGTGAATGTGAGCATGTTTGTAGTGTATGTTATGAAATTAATACATAATGCTTACATACAATGAATGATAGTTGGCCAGAGATCATTTAAGTTTTTTTTTTTTTTTAAATCAGGTATAATCTTGGACATCAAAGTAGATAGGAATAAAAGACTAATGGGGAATAAGTTTGGACTATATTCAATTTCTGAACTTAAATATACGTCTCCATTATGGGGTCTAACTACAAAATTGGAAGGAAAATAACTTTTTTTATAAAATACGGTTGATTATCTGGATCAAGTAATTGTAAAAATCATGACCATGGACTCTAATATAATTAATTTTTTTATTCTATAAAACAAAAATTGTTAGTGTCATGGATTGAATTGTGCCCCCCCAAAATATGTGTCAACTTGGTTAGGCCATGATTCCCAGTTTTGTGTGGTTGTCCTCCATTTTGTGATTGTAATTTTACTATGTGTTGTAAATCTTAATTTCTGCATGTGGTTCATGAGGCAAGATTAGACTATGTTAAAGACGATTAGGGTATGATTATAACACCCTGACTAAGGCTACATCCCTGATTCAATGTAAAGAGAGTTTCCTTGGTGTGTGGTCTACACCACTTTTTATATTACAAGAGATAACAGGAAGGGAAGCAAGCAGAGAGTTGAGGACCTCATATCTCCAAGAAAACAGCACGGGGAGCAGAGCTCATCCTTTGGACCTAGAGTTCCTGCACCTGAGAAGCACCTTGACCAGGGGAAGACTGATGACAAGGACCTTCTTCCAGAGCTGAAAGAGAGAGAAAGCCTTCCTCTGTAGCTGATGCTCTGCATTTGTACTTCTAGCCTACTTGACTGTGAGAGAATAAATTTCTCTTCATTAAAACCATTGATTCTTGGTATTTCTGTTATAGCATCACTGGATGACTAAGAAAATAAGAATTACCATTGGTATTACATAGGTGTGTGTGGAAATAACATGATTTAACTTGAATGAAAGTCTACTGAAAACTCTGTACAAAACCAAACCAAACCGTTGTTGCTGAGTCACTCTAACTCATGGTGATCCCAAGTCTTGTAGTGCAGAAATGTGTTCCATAGGGTTTTCCTGGCTGTAACCTTTATGGTTAAGAAAAAATGATGAAATAAAAGAGTTGAACAGAAGATTTTCAAGGACTTCTTGAGAAGACAAAGTATTATAATGACACCTGCAAAGAGCAGGAGATAGAAAATCAAAAGGGAAGAACACACTCAGCATTTATCAAGTTGAAAGAACTGAAGAAAAAAATTTAAGCCTTAAATTGCAATATTGAAGGATTATACGAGGAAAATATTAAACAATGCAGGAAGCATCAAAAGAAGATGGAAGGAATACACAAAGTCACTATATCAAAAAGAATTGGTCAACATTCAACCACTTCAGGAGGTACATTATGAACAGGAATCAGTGGTACTGAAGGAAGAGGTCCAAGCTGCACTGAAGGCGTTAGTGAAAAACAAGGCTCCAAGAATTGACAGAATATCAATTGAGATGTTTCAACAAATGGAAGCAGTGTTGAAAATGCTCATCCATCTATGCCAAGAAATTTGAAAGACAGCTACATGGCCAGCAGACCAGAAGAGATACATATTTATGCCTATTCTCAAGAAAGGTGATCCAACAAATAGCGGAAATTATTGAATAATATCTTTAATATATCATGCAAGCAAAATTTTGCAGAAGATCGTTCAAAAGCAGCTGCAGGAGTATATTGAAAGGGAAATCCCAGAAATTCAGGCTGGATTCAGTAGAGGACATGGAACTAGGGACATCATTGCTGATTCAGATGGATCCTGGCTGAAAGCAGAGAATACCAGGAAGATGTTTACTTGTGTTTTATTGACTATGCAAAGGCATTCAACTGTGTGGATAACAAATTGTGTATAACATTGCGAAGAATAGGAATTCCAGAACACTTAATTTAGTTCATGAGGAACCTGTACATAGATCAAGAGGCAGTCATTTGAACAGGACAAGACAATACCGCATGGTTTTAAGTCAGAAAAGGTGTGAATCAGGATTGTATCCTTTCCCTATACTTATTCAATCTGTATACTGAGCAAATAATCTGACAAGCTGGACTACATGAAGAAGAATGGGGTATCAGAATTGGAGGAAGATTCATTAACAACCTATATTATGCAGATAACACAATGTTACTTGCTGAAAGTGAAGAAGACTTGAAGCACTCACTGATGAAGATCAAAGGCCACAGTTTTCAATATGGGTTACACCTCAACATAAAGAAAACAAAAATCCTCACAACTGGACCAATAAGCAACATCATGATAAAGGGATAAAAGATTGAAGTTGTCAAGGATTTCATTTTACTTGGATCCACAATCAACACTCAGGGAAGCAGGAGTCAAATAATCAAAAGACGCATTGCATTGGGCAAATCTACTGCAAAAGACCTCTTTAAAGTATTAAAAAGCGCAGATGTGAGGCGGGGCCAAGATGGCGGACTAGGTGGACGCTACCGCGGATTCCGCTTGCAACAAAGACTCAGAAAAACAAGTGAATCGATCACATATATAACAATCTACGAACTCTGAACAACAAACACAGAGACGGAGAACGAACAAATACGGGCAGACAGCGATCGTTTTCAGAACTAAGAGCCAGCGTACCAGCTGATTACCTGGAAAATCTAGTTTCCCAGTGATGGCTCGGAGACAGCAGTCCATATCAAACCACATAAAGAAGCAGACCATGACAGCTTCTCCAACCCCCCAAACAAAAGAATCAAAATCTTTCCCAAATGAAGATACAATCCTGGAATTATCAGATACAGAATATAAAAAACTAATTTACAGAATGCTTCAAGACATCACAAATGAGATTAGGTCAACTGCAGAAAAAGCCAAGGACCACACTGATAAAAATGTTGAAGAACTCAAAAAGGTTATTCAAGAACATAGTGGAAAAATTAATAAGTTGCAAGAATCCATAGAGAGACAGCATGTAGAAATCCAAAAGATTAACAATAAAATTACAGAATTAGACAACGCAATAGAAAGTCAGAGAAGCAGACTCGAGCAATTAGAATGTAGACTGGGACTTCTGGAGGACCAGGGAATCAACTCCAACATGGCTGAAAAAAAATCAGATAAAAGAATTAAAAAAAATGAAGAAACCCTAAGAATCATGTGGGACTCTATCAAGAAGGATAACTTGCGAGTGATTGGAGTCCCAGAACAGGGAGGGGGGACAGAAAACACAGAGAAAATAGTTGAAGAACTCCTGACACAAAACTTCCCTGACATCATGAAAGACGAAAGGATATCTATCCAAGATGCTCATCGAACCCCATTTAAGATTGATTCAAAAAGAAAAACACCAAGACATATTATCATCAAACTTGCCTAAACCAAAGACAAACAGAAAATTTTAAAAGCAGCCAGGGAGAAAAGAAAGGTTTCCTTCAAGGGAGAATCAATAAGAATAAGTTCAGAGTACTCAGCAGAAACCATGCAGGCAAGAAGGGAATGGGACGACGTATACAGAGCACTGAAGGAGAAAAACTGCCAACCAAGGATCATATATCCAGCAAAACTCTCTCTGAAATATGAAGGCGAAATTAAGACATTTACAGATAAACACAAGTTTAGAGAATTTGCAAAAACTAAACCAAGACTGCAAGAAATGCTTAAGGAGATTGTTTGGCTTGATGACCAATAATATCAGGTACCAGCACAATACAAGGTTACAAAACAGAACGTCCTGATATCAACGCAACTCAAATAGGGAAAGCACAAAAACAAACAAAGTAAGATTAATTCTAATAAATAAATAAATAAACAAAATAATACACATAACAGGAAATCAATAGATAAACGATCACAATAATCAAAAAGAGGGACTAAATATAGGAGGTATTGAATTGCCAGATGGAGAGTGATACAAGGCGATATAGAATGATACAAGTTAGGTTTTTACTTAGAAAAATAGGGGTAAATAATAAGGCAACCCCAAAAAGGTATAACAACTCCATAACTCAAGATAAAAGCCAAGAAAAACATAACGACTCAACTAACATAAAGTCAAACACTATGAAAATGAGGATCTCACAATTTACTAAGAAAAAGTCTCAGCACAAAAAAGTATGTGGAAAAATGAAATTGCCAACGACACACATGAAAAGGCATCAAAATGACAGCACTAAAAACTTATTTATCTACAATTACGCTGAATGTAAATGGACTAAATGCACCAATAAAGAGACAGAGAGTCACGGACTGGATAAAGAAACACGATCCATCTATACGCTGCCTACAAGAGACACACCTTAGACTTAGAGACACAAACAAACTAAAACTCAAAGGATGGAAAAAAATATATCAAGCAAACAATAAGCAAAAAAAGAAGAGGAGTAGCAATATTAATTTCTAACAAAATAGACTTTAGACGTAAATCCGCCACAAAGGATAAAGAAGGACACTATATAATGATAAAAGGGACAATTGATCAGGAAGATATAACCATATTAAATATTTACACACCCAATGACAGGGCTGCAAGATACATAAATCAAATTTTAACAGAATTGACAAGCAAGATAGACACCTCCACATTTATAGTAGGGGACTTCAACACACCACTTTCAGAAAGGACAGGACATCCAGTAAGAAGCTCAACAGAGACACGGAAGACCTGCTTACAACAATCAACCAACTTGACCTCATAGACTTAAACAGAACTCTCCACCCAACTGCTGCAAAATATACTTTTTTTTCTAGTGCACATGGGACATTCTCTAGAATAGACCATATATTAGGTCACAAAACAAATCTTGGTAGAATCCAAAACATCGAAATATTACAAAGCATCTTCTCAGACCACAAGGCAATGAAACTAGAAATCAATAACAGAAAAACTAGGGAAAAGAAATCAAATACTTGGAAACTGAACAATACCCTCCTGAAAAAAGACTGGGTTATAGAAGACATCAAGGAGGGAATAAGGAAATTCATAGAAAGCAACGAGAATGAAAATACTTCCTATCAAAACCTCTGGGACACAGCAAAAGCAGTGCTCAGAGGCCAATTTATATCGATAAATGCACACATACAAAAAGAAGAAAGAGCCAAAATCAGAGAACTGTCCCTACAACTTGAGCAAATAGAAAGTGAGCAACAAAAGAACCCATCAGGCACCAGAAGAAAACAAATAATAAAAATTAGAGCTGAACTAAATGAATTAGAGAACAGAAAAACAATTGAAAAAATTAACAAAGCCAAAAGCTGGTTCTTTGAAAAAATTAACGAAATTGATAAACCATTGGGTAGACTGACTAAAGAAAAACAGGAAAGGAAACAAATAACCCAAATAAGAAACGAGAAGGACCACATCACAACAGAGCCAAATGAAATTAAAAGAATCATTTCAGATTACTACGTAAAATTGTACTCTAACAAATTTGAAAACCTAGAAGAAATGGATAAATTCTTAGAAAAATACTACCTACCTAAACTAACACATTCAGAAGTAGAACAACTAAATAGACCCATAACAAAAAAAAAGAGATTGAAACGGTAATCAAAAAAATTGCAACAAAAAAAGTCCTGGCCCAGACGGCTTCACTGCAGAGTTCTACCAAACCTTCAGAGAAGACTTAACACCACTACTACTGAAGGTATTTCAAAGCATAGAACAAGACGGAATACTACCCAACTCATTCTATGAACCTACCATCTCCCTGATACCAAAAACAGGAAAAGACATTACAAAAAAAGAAAATTACAGACCTATATCCCTCATGAACATAGAAGCAAAAATCCTCAACAAAATTCTAGCCAATAGAATCCAACAACACATCAAAAAAATAATTCACCCTGATCAAGTGGGATTTATACCAGGTATGCAAGGCTGGTTTAACATCAGAAAAACCATTAATGTAATCCATCACATAAATAAAACAAAAGATAAAAACCACATGATCTTATCAATAGATGCAGACAAAGTTCAACACCCATTTATGATAAAAACTCTTACCAAAATAGGAATAGAAGGAAAATTCCTCGACATAATAAAGGGCATCTATGCAAAGCCAACAGCCAATATCACTCTAAATGGAGAGAACCTGAAAGCATTTCCCCTGAGAACAGGTACCAGACAAGGATGCCCTTTATCATCACTCTTATTCAACATCATACTTGAAGTCCTAGCCAGGGCAATTAGGCTAGACAAAGAAATAAAGGGTATCCGGATTGGCAAGGAGGAAGTAAAGCTATCACTATTTGCAGATGACATGATCGTATACATGGAAAACCCTAAGGAATCCTCCAGAAAACTACTGAAACTAATAGAAGAGTTTGGAAGAGTCTCAGGTTATAAAATAAACATACAAAAATCACTTGGATTCCTCTACATCAACAAAAAGAACACCGAAGAGGAAATAACCAAATCAATACCATTCACAGTAGCCCCCAAGAAGATAAAACACTTAGGAATAAATCTTACCAAGGATGTAAAAGACCTATACAAAGAAAACTATAAAACTCTGCTACAAGAAATTCAAAAGGACATACTTAAGTGGAAAAACATACCCTGCTCATGGATAGGAAGACTTAACATAGTAAAAATGTCTATCCTACCAAAAGCCATCTATACATATAACGCACTTCCAATCCAAATACCAATGTCATATTTTACGGGGATAGAGAAACAGATCACTAATTTCATATGGAAGGGAAAGAACCCCCGGATAAGCAAAGCATTACTGAAAAAGAAGAAGAAAGTGGGAGGCCTCACTCTACCTGATTTCAGAACCTATTATACAGCTACAGTAGTCAAAACAGCCTGGTACTGGTACAACAACAGGCACATAGACCAATGGAACAGAATTGAGAACCCAGATATAAATCCATCCATGTATGAGCAGCTGATATTTGACAAAGGACCAGTGTCAGTCAATTGGGGAAATGATAGTCTTTTTAACAAATGGTGCTGGCATAACTGGATATCCATTTGCAAAAGAATGAAACAAGACCCATACCTCACACCATGCACAAAAACTAACTCCAAGTGGATCAAAGACCTAAACATAAAGACTAAAAAGATAACGATCATGGAAGAAAAAATAGGGACAACCCTAGGAGCCCTAATACAGGGCATAAACAGAATACAAAACATTACCAAAAATGATGAAGAGAAACCAGATAACTGGGAGCTCCTAAAACTCAAACACCTATGCTCATCTAAAGACTTCACCAAAAGAGTAAAAAGACCACCTACAGACTGGGAAAGAATTTTCAGCTATGACATCTCCGACCAGCGCCTGATCTCTAAAATCTACATGATTCTGTCAAAACTCAACCACAAAAAGACAAGCAACCCAATCAAGAAGTGGGCAAAGGATATGAACACACATTTCACTAAAGAAGATATTCAGGCAGCCAACAGATACATGAGAAAATGCTCCCGATCATTAGCCATTAGAGAAATGCAAATTAAAACTACGATGATATTCCATCTCACACCAACTAGACTGGCATTAATCCAAAAAACACAAAATAATAAATGTTGGAGAGGCTGCGGAGAGATTGGAACTCTCATACACTGCTGGTGGGATTGTAAAATGGTACAACCACTTTGGAAATCCATCTGGCGTTACCTTAAACAGTTAGAAATAGAACTACCATACAACCCAGAAATCCCACTCCTCGGAATATACCCTAGAGATACAAGAGCCTTCACACAAACAGACATACGCACGCCCATGTTTATTGCAGCTCTTTTTACAATAGCAAAAAGCTGGAAGCAACCAAGATGTCCGTCAACGGATGAATGGGTAAATAAATTGTGGTATATTCACACAATGGAATACTACGCATCAATAAAGAACAGTGACAAATCTCTGAAACATTTCATAACATGGAGGAATCTGGAAGGCATTATGCTGAGCGAAATGAGTCAGTTGCAAAAGGACAAATACTGTATAAGACCACTATTATAAGATCTTGAGAAATAGAAAAAAACGGAGAACACATACTTTTGTGGTTACAAAGGGGGGAGGGAGGGAGGGAGGAAGAGGGTTTTTTATTGATCAATCAGTAGATAAGAACTGCTTTGGGTGAAGGGAAAGACAACACACAATACAAGGAAGGTCAGCCTAATTGGACTGGACTAAAAGCAAAGAGGTTTCCGGGATAAAATGAAAGCTTCAAAGGTCAGCGGAGCAGGGGCTGGGGTCTGGGGAACATGGTTTAAGGGGACTTCTAAGTCAATTGGCAAAATAATTCTATTATGAAAACATTCTGCATCCCACTTTGAATTGTGGCACCTGGGGTCCTAAATGCCAACAAGCGGCCATCTAAGATACATCAATTGGTCTCAACCCACCTGGAGCAAAGGCAAAGGAGGAACACCAAGGACACACGACAACTAAGAACCCAAGAGACAGAAAGATCCACATGAACCAGAGACCTACATTATCCTGAGACCAGAAGAACTAGTTGGTGCCCAGCCACAATCGATGTCTGCCCTGCTAGGGAGCACAACAGACAACTCCTGAGGGAGCAGGCCAATGGGATACAGACCCCAAATTCTCATAAAAAGACCATACCTAATGATATGAATGTGACTAGAGGAATCCCAGAGACAATGCTCCCCAGAACTTCTGATGGCACAGGACAGGAACCATCCCCAAAGACAACTCATCAGGCATGAAAAGGACTGGTCAGCAGGTGGGGGAGAGAGATGCTGATGAAGAGTGAGCCAATTAAATTAGGTGGACACTGGAGAGTGTGTTGGCAACTCTTGACTGGAGGAGGATGGGAAGATAGAGAGACAGGGAAGATGGCAAAATTGGCATGAAACGAGAGACTGAAAGGGCTGACCCAATAGGGGGAGAGCAAGTGGGAGAAGGGAGTATGATGTATGTAAACCTACATGTGACAGACTGATTGGAATGGTAAATGTTCACTTGAAGCTTAATAAAATTTAATTAAAAAAAAAAAAAAGCACAGATGTCGCCTTGAAGATTAAGATGTGCCTGGCCCAAGCCATGATATTTCCAATTGCCTCATATGCATGCAGAAGTTGGACAATGAATAAGGAAGACTGAAGAAGAATTGATGTCTTTGAATTGTGGCGTTGACAAAGAATACCGAATATACCATGGACTGCAGAGAGGAAAAAATCTGTCTAGGAAGAAGTACAACCAGAATGCTCCTTAGAAGCAAGAATGGTGAGACTACAGATCACATACTTTGGACATCTTGTCAGGAGGAATCAATTCCCGGAGAAGGACATTATGCTTGGTAAAGCAGAGCATTAGCAAAAAAGAGGAAAACTCTCAACAAGATGAATTGACATACTGGCTGCAACAATGAGCTCAAACCTAACAATGATTGTGAGGATGGTGCAGGACCTGGCAGTGTTTTGCCCTGTTGTGCACAGGTCACTGTGAGTCAGATCCATCAAGATGGCACCTAACAACAACAACAACAACAACCTTTATGGGAGCAAGTTGCCAGGCCTTTCTCCCATGGTGCTAACCTTTAGGTTAATAAGTGAGCGTTTAACCTTTTGTGCCACCCAAGAATCTTGCAAGCTCAATACAGAGTTATTAAAATGTAAAAGGTTTTATTGCCATTATTACTTAATAGATTTGCATTACAATAGAAATACTTCCAGTTGAGTCAATCCTACCATTCTTCCTTAACTTACTTTTAATTACAAAAAGTGAGAAAGGATCCGGGGGTAAAATATGAAGACAGTGTAATGGTGCTAAACTATGACTTCCATTTCCTTCTTTCAGGGATTTCATAGATCTAAGTGATGACTGCTGAGAACCACACTTTGTTTACTGGCTTCATATTCTCAGGGTTTTCTGGCAGAAAGTATGTGTAGCGGGGGCTCTTTGTGTTCTTTCTCCTGGTTTATGGTATAACCATGATTTCAAATTGAGGGATGATCCTACTGATCAATACAGACCCCACTTCACACACCTCTGCACTGCCTCCTCTCCTTTCTAAGGGTGAGCCATGCCACTCAGTGAGTGGTGAGAGAGAAATCACCACCACTCCACCCTATTTCTGCCCTGCCCCCAAGGGCTGACTCTCCCACCACATTTTTGTGTGTGTGTGTGTGTGTTTTTCTTTGTAATTTGGTTTCTTCTCTCTCTTTCCCCTCTTTCTTTTCTTTCTTCCACCTACCTTGCCCCATTCTCCACCCACGTCCCTTCTTGACAAGCTGAGCCATACCACTTGGCTAGAGAGCCACTGGCACATGGCCTCCCTGTAGAAACCTACCATCAAAAAGTGAAGAAAATAATGCGTTCCTTTAGTGTATAAAATGAGCTGAGTACTATGTACTTAAAAAAAAAAATCGTAAGAATGAAATAATTCATTAAAAATATGCAATATACAGTAGGTTAATTTTTGGCATTACTTATTAAACAGGGTTTGAAAGCAAATAAAATAATTTGATTATCTCTTTTTTTGTTTTTTGACTCTATAATCACAAATACCTTAATTGGTGTTCACAGAGTAATTTATATTATTTATCACAGCATCCCAATCATTGTCCAAACCTCTTCCAGACTCAATGTATTCTATTAGAATAACCTATTAATTAACTCTATCATCTTCTATGAAATTAAACCTACTCATGTTATCTAAAATTGGTTTTTATGAATATCTTTCATGTATATATTTAAGGAAAAATATATCCCTTACTATTTATTATTTTACTCTTTCCTTTAAAGATGCTGATTTAATAGTCTTTATATATAATCATAAAAACAAGATTTTTTAAATTTTATTTGATAGTTTTTAAGAAATTATCAAGATGAGAGAGAACTTAATCTAAGAACATGAACTTTGAAGTGAGACAGACTTGAGTTCAAATCCAAAAACTACCATTTACTTGTTAGCTGAATGTCCCTCTGCAGACTACTTAACCTTGTTAGACCTCAGTTTTCTCATCTATTAAAAAAAAAAAAAAAAAACCTATTTTCATCTAATTGATTCCTACTCATAGCAACCCTATAGGCAGAGTAGAACTGCCCCAGAGGGTTTCCAAGGAGTGGCTGGAGAATTCCACCTGCCAACCTTTTGGTTAGCAGCCTAGCTTTTTAACCACTGGGCCAGCAGAGCTTTTTTTTTTTTTTTTCCTCCATCTATTTAGCAGGGTTTACTGAATGTATTGATTTCATAAAGGTGCCTAACATTACTAAAAGTCCTAATATACTAATTATTATCACAGAAATAAATATTTACTTTTAAAAAGTGTACACACAACTACCTGAGTTTTATCAAGAGAGTTCCTAAGATGATATAGAGGAGCCCTAAATAACTAGTTCCCTATCCAGGGGCTGAACCTTGATATGACTGACCCCTGGGAAAAAAAGGTATTATTTATGGCATCATTTCATGAAAGCGAGTCCCCAAGCTCCATCTTTCTACCCTCTTTAGAACATTCTCACCCAGTCTAGAAGATTCCAGTTGTAGGTCCTAACCTCAAAACGTCCATATGCGTAGCTCTCTCCCCAGCTACTTTAAGACATGTTCTTCCTAAACCTGCCTTCACACCTAGTTAGAGCTTAGTAGAGGTTTCTTCATGTCTACCAGTTTTGGTCAAAACATTCCCATATCTGTTTCCATGGCCAACCACCTAGAACCATATTCCTGATCTAAGTCCCATACCTCACATTCCCAAGGAGTGAGGTTTAGATAATTAACCCCAGATTGCTTGACTTTATGGGATCCTGTATTAACCTATCTCCAGGGCCATGGCCAAATTGACACACTTAGCTGCATATGGATCAGTAGCTACCAATTATGATTGACCCATGCCCTTTAGAGAGCATTCTCTGCTTAGAATTTAGAAAAAAACCCTTGGTTCTCATCACCTCAAACAGCAATACACAACAGCCTTCACTGTTGAAAAGCACACACTAGCCAAAGCTCTGTTCCACCACTGATCTACACGGAGAAACACCTTCTGTGACAACAGATCCCATCCTAGTGGATTTTACTGTGGTCAGAATTTAGAATGCAGAGTACCGCTATCATAAGACTTTTCTTTCTTGATCTTCCTCTCTCCTATGCCTCTATCTCACCTTTGGGTGTAGTACTTTCTTTAGATTTTCCAGCTTTCTCCATAGGCCATGTCCCAGCTGAAATCAGGCTATCATCCCACCATTAGTGAGCTCCAGGTCACGTCTCCGTCTTTCAGAGTCCACCACGCTCAGAGCTTTCAGTTTGTTGATTACCAATGTAGATTTCAGACTATATATGTTCTTGATGGAATATTCTATGAATTGGGATTTTAATCTAGTCAATGTTAGCAAATTTTTTTTGTTTTTTTTTTTAAGCCATCAGACTCAAAAATATCTTTTAATAGTTATTGCATATACAGTGCCAATCCAGAAAATGAACCAAAAATACTGGGGAAAAAATAGTTTCTTCCCACTAGAGGTATATATTCAACATTAAAAAAAAACAATAAACAGTAAAATTACCTAGGATTTTTTTTTTTTTCATAAAAATTCATTTAGTAACTACACTGAGGAACATTCATGGTAGAGACGAGGGATCAAATAAGGAGTAAGGAATTAATAAGTAACCCTAACAGAGTTACTTTTTTTTTTTTTTTTAACAGAGTTATAGAACACAGTCACATGTAGCTTCAGATTAAGATGGAAATTGGTGAGGGTGTTAAAAGAAGCACACCTAAGATTTAAGTGGCATTCAGATTGCGAGTTATCATCTGTAGTTGAAGGGGGATTCAGGAAAAAAAAAATATATATATATATATATATATATATATATATATATATCTGTAGAGGTTGTATTTGAACAGGTCATTTTTAGAGTGAGTAGGATTTGAACAGCTAACCTACAAATGCACACATATATACACAAGATAAAACTTAATTGAAATAGAGGCTAAATGAATTCTATTTTTTTTTTTTTACATATTCATGAAACCAGGAATTTTAGTATGCCAATGGCTTATCCAATATTGAGAGTAGTCATGGTGGAAGGTTAGGATGGGAAAGGAAAGGAGTAAGGACATGAAATATAAGAGATAAAATGAAGGGTAAGCCTGTTCCAGAAATAATATTACAAATTGCACTTTAAAATGGCAGAAATAGACATAATTACAAGTGATATGAGAGGGCCAGTTCTGATGTTAGTACCTGACCTATTTTCTGGCTGAGATCTAATAACCAGCAAATTTGGAGAACATCCATATTGAACTTAATATCTCCAACATTCTAACCATAGTCCAAGAAACAGACACTGTTGAAACATTTTCAAGTCTTATTTCATCCTTTCTTAAGAAAGCAATTTTCAACTGATAAGTTTTCTAAAGGCATTTTTGACATCCTTGTTCCTTAGACTATAAATCAGGGGATTCAACATAGGTATTATCAATGTATAGAACACAGAGGCCACTTTGTCGACATTCAGTGAATGATCTGTGCTGGGGCGCAAATAAATGAAGATCAAGGTACCATGGTAGATAGTGACAACGATCAGGTGGGAGGCACAAGTGGAGAAGCCTTTCTTTCTTCCCTCAGCAGAACCTGTCTTAAGAATGGCTGCTATGATGAAGACATATGAGAGAAGAACTGTTAAAAGACAGATAACTTCAACCAAACTAGCAAAGACCACTAGAACAATGTCATGCATATATGTGTCAGTGCAGGACAGTGAAAATAATGGGGAGATATCACAAAAGAAATGGTTAATTTCTCTGGAGCAGAAAGAGAGGTGGAAGGTGTTAGTGGTATGAATAATGGAGCTCATGGTGCCCCCCCAAAAAGCTCCCATTGCAAACTGGCCACAAATTCTCCTGGACATGATAACAGTATAAAGCAGTGGGTTGCTGATTGCTATGTACCGGTCGTAAGCCATGGCAGCCAAGAGGAAAGATTCTGTATCAACCAACGAACAGAAAAAATAGAGCTGTGTAGCACAGCCATTGTAAGAAATTGTCTTCTTATCAGAAACCAAGTCCACCAGTAATTTGGGAGCAATGACAGAAGAGTAGCATGCATCTATGAAGGACAATATGCAGAGGAAAAAGTACATAGGGATGTGCAGGTGCGAACTGCTTGTGATTAATAAAATCATCCCAAGGTTCCCCATGAGCGTCACCGAGTAGATGGAAAAGAACACAGCAAAAAGAAGCCTTTGAAGTTCTGGGTGGTCACTAAATCCCAGGAGGAAGAACTCAGTCTTCTCTGTGCCATTCACTTCCTCCATCTCTTTGCAGTGCTTTGTGGTTTCTGGAGCAGTGACAGAGTAATGATGACAATGTCAACAATAACCTGGACATTGACAAAAAAAATTAAAAAATGCCAAAATAAATAGAACAGTCATTCTAAAATCTATTGGGGCATCCATATAGCACTCAGTCATGTGTACAGTTAATCCAACATAACTCATAGGTTTTCATATATTTTAGCAGCAGAAGTTTATATTTTTTAATCCAAATTGCTAATGTACCACTTCTTTTTCCTGAAAGCTATTTGTTTACACCTTAAATGGCACCACCCTCAAGCTAGTTGCTGACTCTAAACCTTGGCTTCACCCATAATTTCTCTAACTCTCCCCTCCACCACATTCTGTGCATCCAAAATTCCAGAACTAAACATCTCATCTCTGTCCAATCCACACAACTTCCACTAGCATATTAATCATTACTTCTTTCATCTCCTCCTCTATCTGTTGCACAAGCCAATTTATCAGCTGCTTCATCTCCAGTCTTGTCTGATCCAATCTGTTCTCCTCTGATTCACCATCCTCCAATCACACAAACTCCCTCTAACCCACTAAATCTTGCCTCCCTCAGCAGAGCCACTGGTTGTCTATACAGTGTATTGGTGGATCTAAGGGAAAGCTGTCACCTCTGAAATGATGTACCTCATGTGCCTACAGCTTGGTTAGTAAAAAATTGGTTAGTAGGCTCATGTTTTTTGCAAAGGAAAATGTAGCTAATTATTCAGGTTGTCTCTGCCTTTTGCCAGAGAACAGCTCAGCTAATGCAGAACAACGGGATTTTAGTTGACATTCACTCTCATAGGCTGGTGCTTTGGTGCAGTGCTGTGAGCTCTGTCCCACAGGGCCTTTGCGCATGCAATTTCTTCTCCCCAGGATATTCTTCTTCCTACAAGCATTATTCTCCAGGAAAAAAAACAAAACAAAACTGTTGATTCTGACTCATAGCAAACACATAGGGCAGAGTAGAACTGCCCATAGGGTTATCCAAGGAGCAGCTGGTGCATTCAAACTGCCAGTCTCTTGGTCAGCAGCTGAATGCTTAACCACTGTGCTGCCAAGACTCACTCAAGCTAAATGCTGACTTTTCAGCAAGGTCTCCACTGTTTAACTCTATGTGATCTCTCCATTATTCTCTATCTCTGCATCCTAGTCATTCTCTTCATAGCACTTATCGCAATTTAAAAACATTTTTCTTTATTCACCTGTTGGTTATTATATGTCTCCTTCCCTATATTTCCCTATATTGTATAATCTCTGAGGGCTTGAATGATGTCTTCATTTTTTTTTTTTTTAATTTCCAACGTTGTATAACCAATGCCTTGTATAATCCTGATCCATCCCATTGCCAATGAACGGATTCTGACTCATAGCGACCCACAGGGCAGAGTAGAACTACTCCATATGGTTTCCAAGGAGCACCTGGTAGATTCAAACTGCCGACCTTTTGGTTGATAGCCTGAGCTCTTAACCACTGTGCCACCAGGGCTCCTGAATCCTGACCCATAGTAGATTCTAATTCAACAAAGATTGAATAAATCAAGGATAATCCCTAATATATAAATAGTGAGAGATTAAGTGTACAAATGGGCAATGGCCAGACCATATACCACAATAGAACTCTGACACGCAACCTCTGCAGCAAATAGCCTAGGAAGCCAAATCCGAACATTCTCAATAATCGACCCAGAGCAATCACAATTTGGCCTATATATTGCCAGCTTCCCATAATTTTGTCTATCCCATTAACCCATTGCTGTCAAGTCGGGTCTGACTCATAGCGACCATAGAGGACAGAGTAGAACTGCCCCGTAGAGTTTCCAAGGAGCGCCTGGTGGATTTGAACTGCCGACCTTTTGGCTAGCAGCTGTAGCACTTTAGTCACAATAAATACAATTTGTTACACATATTTCTAGTATTTTCTGTGCACATTTAGGCTTTTAACAATTTTGTCTAGCTTTTGTTAAAAACCTAAATGCGTACAGAAACACCAGAAATATGTATAACGAATTGTATTTATTGTGAGTAGATACAATTCAAATGAGACAGCATCAACCCAAAAGTATCAAGAAGGTGCTCCAAAGACAGAACAGTGAAAGAAAGTAATATAGGTCATTGGGTCACCTTTGGATATAATACCGCAACGCTTGTTTAACAAGGGTCACATGTGTCGATTCTCAAGGTGGGCAGCTCTCAACAACCCTAAGTATCTGGGACTGGCAGGGCACTCCCCTAAATGTCACTCTCATGTTAATTTCTCGTGAGACAGCCTCAAAGCACTTACAAGGTTCCAGGGTCAGTCAGTTGTAGAAAGAGCCGATAAGGACATGCAATACGCCTTCCCGTCAGACCATGGAGTTCCTGCTTCTCCAACCTGGCTGCTCAAAGGTCATTCTCTAAAAGTGCCCAACGCCTAAAGGAAAATGGTCTCTGCTAATGTGCTTACTAGGCTGTTGTTTAACCTGAAGTTGACTCCAGGGAAGCCAGTTCCTTAAAGCCTCAAGGTTCAAAAGGACACCTAAGGGCAAATGGCCTGGGTGGCTCACCTGAACTCCATTAACCCAGAAACCTAGATTCCAAGAGAATAGAAACAGTTTCTCACTTCCAACTCAGGATCAACTCGAAAAAGACAAACATGCTCCCCAAGCCAATCAATTGCATAAAATGCCCTGTTTCTAATTAGCCCAATTCCAGCTTCCTGGTGTCAACAATTAAGCCTTCCTTTTTTCTCACTATAAGATTTGTCACATCCCTGCCTTCATTGAGTCCCTGTCAAACACAGGAAAAAAAGAAAAAAAAAACAGTGCTGTCAAGTCTATTCCGACTCATAGAGACCCTAGAGGACAGAGTAGAACTGCCCCATAGAGTTTCCAAGGAGCACCTGGCGGATTCAAACTGCCGACCGTTTGGTTAGCAGCCGTAGCCCTTAACCACTACACCACCAGGGTTTACAAGTGATGGTGATTTACTACCGTGCTAAAACGGAATAATTAGACTTCGTTCCCAGTTGTGTTGCATTTATTTATTTCCACAAAAAATAAAGTCATTACTTTCCAGGTGAAGAGTTGTGGTTGGAACACCAGAAGCTATGTATTTCTCACTTTCAGATGTAGTCTGCCTCTGAGGAAAAAAAAAAAAAAAAAGCATCCCTTAGATAGTTTGAAATCCACTGATAATGTATCAAGCTCAAAGACTAAATTAGTAAGACAAGTGCGGAATCCTTCCCCTGTCACTCAGTAGTTGGGAATACTTGGGCAAGACAATAAATCTCTTAGTGTCAACTTCATTTATCAAATGTCAATGACAGTACATTTCTCATCAAGTTATAACGGTAAGCATTAAATGAATTTCCATCCTCAGTTTCAATATCCTCACCATCTTGTTTCTTTACTGTTCAAAGGAGCAATACAGCAAGCAACTCTAGGTCAATTCAGATACCTATTTAAGTTTATTCAGAATCTAAGCTATGGAATGCAACTCGAGAAATCTTTACACTACCAGATTTAATATTTTTCAACCCAGGCAACTGCTTTATTTGTATCCACAATCATTTCTATTCTTTCTATAGGGAAGAACTGTAAGCAATTTTCAAATGGGCTCATCTATCCACCCATGTGGGTTATTTTCACTTTTATTGCCCTTGCCCTATTTTACAATTCTGCAACTTGTAGACAGTGAATAGTAATTCAAATGATGCTTGTCCATACACACATACATTCCCCCCGCAATGGAGAGGGAGTTGACTTCCCTCCCCCTTGTGGAAAAAGTCAGTTTTGTATCTATTTGTAAATGTATTTGTGGATATCTGATCGGATGAAATTATGCTTCTTTAAATTTCACTGTGTAGCCATTGTTACACCACGCTCTTTCCCCAATTTATTGCAGGTTTTTAAGAAAATTAACATTTTATTAAAACTTTGCGTACATTTAGAGTAAATAAGCAGAGTGTAACTATCAGAAGAGTTATTCTCTGAGTAGGTAGAACAAAGCAGAGATTTAACAATGATCCTGAACTCTGGAATATTGCTCAGTGTTTCTTTTTCTAACTTTGTTATGTTTCTGGCTAGCTAAATTAGATAAATTCTGGGCAAGTGTCATATACCTGGCTTCAACATATTTTGATCTTATAATCTTCAAAGTACTTTCACATTTAATTTAATTCTCACAACTCTTTAAAATATGTTGAGGGTGATGTCTTTATAGAAAAGGAACTGGTAATCGGAGGCCAGTTGAGCAGCCCAGATTTGCATACCTCTGTAATAAAAGGATCTGGTTAGGACCTTGGAGATTCTATGTTATTAGGATAGGGCATTCTCCAATAAGCAGATAATTCAATTCCTAATTAGAGTCCAGGAGTCCCTGGGTTATGTAAATGTTCCACACGGTGTTACTAGCTGAAAGGTTGGACGTTCAAACCCATCAAAATTTGCCTCATATCCATCCAGGTGTGCCTCGGAAGATAGGTTTGGTGGCCTGCTTCTGAAAGGTCACAGTCTTGAAAACACTATGGGGTAGTTCTACTCTGCACACATGGGTTTGCCATAAGGCAGAATCCATTTGATGGCCACTAACAACAACAATTGGACTCCATTTATTCTGTGTTTTGTCTAAAAAATAAAATGTGCTAAATGTGCTTTGTTATTATCGTTGTTTGACATGTTTGAGGATTTACAAACTGTCTTATTCCAGGCATGTTACCACTTCTAACATCAGATTTCTATGTGTAAAATCAATGGATATAAGAGATAATTTCATATAACCCCATGCAGCTGTAAAATTGTATGATTCTGTCGAGAATACTTACCAGACTGATTCCTCTCTTTTGCCCTTCTTCTTACTACAGTGTTGTTAGCCTCAGTTCGTTTTCTAGTGGAAAATCAAATATGACACTTAGAGACAAAAACATTCATTTAATTGCAACATTTATCAGAATCCATTTGAGGTGTGCCTTCTGTGTTCATAGAACAAGTGTTAACCTCTCATAGGAAGGCTTTGGTTCCTTAGGAGCATTTACAGACTTTTTATGCTTTGCTTTGAGAAGTTTGAAATCATCTTCCTGATCAGACATCAGTCCTTAGGGACCGACACTCTCACATCTAAATCCCAAAGGGAAAAATATGTGAGCAATTAAACATTTCTAATTAGGAGTTAGTTAAACACACAATAAAATGATGTAATATGTTTTTCTGTATCTTGAAGATATCCCAAAGAAGCATGTCTTGGCCTTTGAAGTGGTATATTATTAAATAGAAAATTGGATTGTGATATTTATTACTTATTTTATTTAACCAGCTCAAAGCAATTTATCAAACAACTATTGGAATATTCTATGTAAAGGGATGGTTCAACGAGCAGGGAGCAAACAAACATACATATCCACTGAGAGATATAAAGATCCAGAAATTTAACACGTCAAAGAAGAACCACCTGTGAATGAAGTTAACAACTCTAATATGTGGTATTATTTACTTTTTTCTGTGTTCAAATTGAACGTTGACCATCCAAGACCTGAACAGGTCAGAAAGTCTTCATTCAAACAATACAATTATACTGTGTATATTTTGTGCCAAATATTGTTTTAGGCACACGACAGAGAAGAGGAGGATAATTTGACTGGGCATTAAGGATTTAGTTAAGTCCAGAAGAGGAAATGACAGAGAGTAGAGAAACAACATAAACGATGTTGTGCTGTTAAGAAAGTCCATGGCAAACTTGCAGAATTTAAGATGAGGTCTAGAGAGAATGTCTTGTCTAATGAAGAAAGATGTGACAGGAAAGATATATTTGATTAAGACAAAATGGCCTTGAATTCTACTTCAAGCTTTGTAAAAACAAGAAAGTTCAATGCTGAAGGTTCTTATGAGAAGGCCAGATATATTGTATGTACATTGTACTAGTTTATTGATGCACTAGTTCTGTGGTTTCCAATATGAGTGGTTTCTCTCCTCAGGGAACATTTGACAATGCTTGGAGACAGTTCTGCTAGTCAGAACATTGAGGGCTGGGTCAGGGAAGAGAGGAAGGGTGCTGCTTGCATCAAATGGGAAGAGGCCAAGGATACTGTCCAACATCCTACACTGCCCAGGACAGAACTCCATAACAAGGATAGACAGAAGCACCATGCCATCCCTCCACAGTAAAGACAAAAAAAAACTAAGTAAAACAAACGTCCTTCCTGGAACCTGAAGTGCCAAATGAAGGGATAGAGAACTCAGCCAAGCACCGAGTGAAATAAGAAACTGACAGAGGACAGAGAGCAAGGAGAGATACGTACAGAGGGCCCCATCAGCTAATGCAGCACGGATCTGCCATCTTGAACTCCAGTCGGGGATGAGCAGACAGGAAGCATGGGAAAGCACCTTTGCGGAACTCCCAGCAGGAGACAGAGCACCTGGTAACCACCCATACGTGCTCTCCCACTCCCATTCTCTCCCACCGCTTTACCTTCAAGCTTCCTGGTAGGCTGTGGTCACTTGGCTGGCCAGAAAGTGCAGCATCCATGCCTCTTGGATTCACTCCATCCACACAGGAGATCAGCAGACAAGGAGTAGGGGAAAGCAGCTTCATGAAGTTCCCAGCAGGAGACAGACCACCTGGTAACCAGAAATATAAGCTTTCTTAGCCACCCTCTGTTCCCCCCCACCACCTCCAGCATCCTCTGCTTCCCGCTAGCCACGGTCTCTTGGCCGGGAGGCAACTGCTTTAGCCTCAGGCTGCTTGGATTTGTCCTGCTCACACTGGCTGGGCTTCTGAGCTGATATTGGTTCTTTCCATCTCTTTTGGTTTCTTCCTTGCCTCCTACCACCACCCCCTCCTTTCTCTGGAACACCTGGTTCCATGTGTCATCTTTGCTTCTTCTTGAAAATATGTGAAGCCATGCTTGTCTGGGGAACAACTCCCCAGGTCTGCAACACCACGCTGGAATCTCTGGGGCTTTATTTCCCCCCTTGTTTTGTTTTGTTCTGTTTTGTTTGTTTTCTTTTTGCAGCTTGGAAGCCCCTTCTAGCCAGGCTGCACTGCATGGCTCAGGAGCCACTCCCCCAATCTGAGCAGCTGCATGGGTGGGATCCCTGAGGCATTTCTTTTTTCTTCTTCTTCTTTCTTTTCCCTTTTCTTTTCTCTCTTTTTCTGTTTCTGTGTCTTGATTTCTCAGTTCTCTTCTCTCTACATTTATCTTCTTTTCCTGTCTCCTGAATACCCAGTGCTGTGAAACCCTGGTGGTGTAGTGGTTAAGTGCTATGGCTGCTAACCAAAGGGTCAGCAGTTCAAATCTGCCAGGCGCTCCTTGGAAACTCTATGGGGCAGTTCTACTCCTATAGGGTCGCTATGAGTCAGAATCGATTTGATGGCACTGGGTTTGGTTTCTTGGTTTGGTGTGACATCTATACCCCTTCTAGCCAGGCTGTATTGTGAAGCATGGGATTCACTTCCCCAGTCTTAGCAGCCCCACCAGTGGGACTCTGGGAGTCCTGAGGGCTTTTCTTTTGTTCTACTCCAATTTTTTATCCAGGTATTTTCTTTTCTTTTTTTTTTTTTTTTTGCTTTTCTCCATTTCTCAGTTTCTTATCTCTCCACTCCAATGGCAAGCTCCCTTAGCACTCAATTTTTTTCTCTTTCCTTGATTGCTTCTTTGTTTTTAGCCCCTGTTTTTCTCTCCTCTCTCTCTTCTTTCCCACACCCCTAATAGCTCCACACATTACAACCTTCCCCCTCTCTCCTGCCTACCTGTACCGTGCACTGAACACCACACCTCCAAGCAGCACAGGCACGGCCTACTGGAACCTTCCCAGCACTGATTCCTGGCCAGCCCTGTCAGTCCTAGTATGTACAAAAAAACAACCCATCTCAGCCCCTCCCCTTCAGCTGGACCTGCCCTGCTGCACCATAGCCAAATGACTGCCATGCCCATTGGACAAGGAGGTAAAAAGTATCCTGACTACAGATGAGCAAACAAGGAACTCACAGCCTACCTGCTCAGACATAACCAAATAAAACAAAAAAGCAGAAAAAAACAAACAAATCTACAATGAAGAAATGAAGAAAATAATTACTGAATGTCCCAAAGACAGCAGACAATACCAAAACATTAAAAAAAAAAAAAAAAGGGCAAGATGGGTCCAGTAGGTTTCCAAAATAAAACACCTGGTGACTTTCCAGTAGAAGAAAAGATACTAGAACTACCTGAGAGGGAATTCAAATCTTTAATATTCAGAGCAATCCAAGAGTTGAAATAAAAAGCAGATAAAAATGAGGTAAAAATAGACACGTTTTTGGAAAAAAATGGACTAATTCATGGCAAATACAGACAAAAAAATGGAACAATTCAGGAGAGTAACACAGGAACAAAATGCCAAATTAAATTCACAACTAGAAATCATTCAAAAACAACAATTACAAATCCAAAAGATAAACAACAAGATTTCAGAAATGGACAGTGCCACAGGAGGGGTGAGGAGAAGGTTTGAAATGATGGAAGACAGAACCAGGGAAATCAAAGACAGACACTTGAATACAACTCTGAGGAAAAATCAGAAAAAAGAATGTAGGAAAATGAAGAAACCCTGAGAATTATGTGGGATACAATCAAAAGCAAAACTTTGTGAGTGATCGGAGTTCCAGAACAGGGAGAGAAAATGGAAAACTCAGAGAGGGTCTTTGAAGAACTGCTAACAGAAAACTTCCCTAATATCATGAATGACGAAAAGCTGACCATCCAAGAAGCTCAACGAACCCCATAATGGATAGACCCCAAAAGAAAAACATCAAGGAATATCATAATCACTTTCTTTAAAACCAGAGACAAAGAAAAAATCCTGAAAGCAGCTCAAGAAAAACAAATAGTTATGTACAGAGGAGAAACAACAAGACTAAGCTCTGATTATTCGGCAGAAACCATACAGGCAAGAAGGCAATGGGATAACATATATAAAACCTTGAAAGAAAAAAAATTGCCAATGAAGAATAATATATCCTGAAAAACTTTCATTCAAATATGATCGGGAAATTAGGACATTTCCAGATAAGCAGGAATTAAGGGAACATGTAAAAACCAAACCAAACTTACAAGAATTATTAAAGGGAGTCCTTTGGTCTGAGAACAAACAACATCAAATTACAGCCTGAATCTAGGACACAAAATTATACCAGCCAGATACTGACATAGGAAATGAACTCTCAAAGAGTATCGAAAACCAAAACAATTGCAAAAGGGAACCAGAGAGGTTAATCTGTAAATGACAACAACATCAGAACAATAAAAGAGAGAATAAATGGTATAGTTATAAAACTCTATAATGGAGAGTAAGGCAAAGCAATACCAAGTAACAATAGGCTGGGTCAAACCTAGGAAGATAAGGGTAAATTTCAAAGTAACTACAAAGAAAGTTAACAAACCTATTCATCAAAATAAAGGAGAAAAACATAAAGTCTCAATGAAAAAAAAAACCTACAAAAACAAAAGAAATGAAAAAAGAAATCCATAAACAAAAGGAACTCAGCACAGGACCTTATGCTGAGTGAAATAAGTCAATCATAAAAGGACAAATATAGTATGAGACCACTACTGTAAAAACTCATGAAAAGGTTGACATACAAAAAGAAACAATATTTGATAGTTACAAGGGAGGGGAGGGGTGGGGATGGAAAAACACTTAATAGACAAAAGATAAGTGGTAACTTTGTTGAAGGGTAAGACAGTACACAATACTGGGGAAGCCAGCACAACCTGTACGAGGCAAGGCCATGGAACCTCCATAGACACATCCAAACTCCCTGGAGGACTGAATTGCTGGGCTGAGAGCTGTAGGGACCGTGGTCTCAGGGAACATGTAGTTCAATTGGCATAAAAGAGTTTATAGAGAAAATGTTCTACATTCTACTTTGGTGAGTAGCATCTGCGGTCTTAAAAGCCTGTGAGCAGCCATCTAGGATACTCCACGGGTCTCACCCCTTTGAGAGCAAGGAAGAATGAAGAAAACTAAAGACGACACAAGAGAAAGATTAGTCCAAAGGACTAATGGACCACATCTACCATGGCCTCCACCAGACTGAGTCCAGTACAACTAGATGGTGCCTGGCTACCACCACTGACTGGTCTGATAGTGATCATAATAGAGGGTCCCAGCCAGAGCTGGAGAAAAATGTAGAACAAAATCCTAACTCAAAAAGCAAGACCAGACTTGCTGGCCTGACAGAGACTGGGGAAACTCTGTGAATATGGTCCCCGGACACACTTTCAGCCCAGTAATGAGGCCACTCCTGAGGTTCACCCTTCAGCCAAAGATTGAACAGGCCCATGGAACAAAACAAGACTAAAGGTGCGCACCAGCCCTGGGGCAGGGACTTGAAGCAAGAGAGAAAAGGAGAGCTGGTAATAGGGAACCCAGGGTTGAGTGTTGACACATAGTGGGGTTGTTAACCAATGTCATATAGAATGTATGTACTAATTCTTTGATGAGAAACTAGTTTGTTCTGTAAACCTTCATCTAAATTTCAATGAGGAAAAAAAGCAAAAAAAGAACTCCATAGCAAAGAATTGCCTGAACCAAAATGTCAATAATACCAAGGATAATAAACTGCTTTAGTTGGAGCTTCAAATTTACCTTACTTTTATCTTAACATGAAAAATCTCTCAGGTAATATGAGAAATCTCACCTCATTTAAAATATTTGAATTTCAATACAGTGCCACATTTTCATCTCAAGCACATTACTCATTTTTTTTTCCAGTTAGCATTTATTTAATTGAAATAATAAGTAACCATTTGTGACAGGTATTCTGGAATATTTCTTAATGGCTAACACATGATTCTTGCCCCAAAGATACCGTTTTAAGAAACGTTAGTAAGAATGCTTTCTATGAGGCAAGTCCTTGCAGTTTTATGATTTAACACACATGTACACACACAGAGGAAGGTGTTTTAATGACAGGACAGAGAGAGGTTTGAAGATTCTGGCATTTTTAAGTTTGGAGTGACGGGGCCACAAGCCAAGGAAAACTGGAAGTCACAGGAAGCTATAAGAGGAAAGGACCAAATTCTTCCCAAGAGGCCCTAGAGAGGATGTGGCCTTGCCAAAACCTTTATTTCAGCCCAATGATACCGATTTCAGATTTCTGACCTCCAGAAGTTCAAGAGAATAAATCTGTGTTCTTTGAGTCCACCAACATTATGATAATTGGTTCAGGAGCCACAGGAAACTAATACTATAGGTAAGATTTACAAAGGTAAAAATGGTTAAAATC
Organism: Loxodonta africana; assembly: GCF_030014295.1. Classification (NCBI taxonomy): domain Eukaryota; kingdom Metazoa; phylum Chordata; class Mammalia; order Proboscidea; family Elephantidae; genus Loxodonta; species Loxodonta africana. The sequence goes on along the minus strand of NC_087348.1, from coordinate 23,276,651 downwards.
ATTTCAGACAGACCACAACATTAACGAAGACACACAAACTTGAAAAACAGAGGGTATCAAACATATGATATACTTGTTTAATCAAGAATGAAAGTGAAATACAGAGCTAAAAGTATGGTAAAACACAGAGCATAGGCAACAACAAGAATAACAACAGCTAATTTATTAAGCACATATATTACACCATATCTAGCACTAAGAGTTTAATATTCATTGTTTATTTAATTTCCATGATAATATTATGAGAAGTGACCAACCAGCTGTCCTCAGTTTGACTCTGGCTCATGTCTACCCAACAGGTGCCAGAGTAGAGTTTTGTTCCACAGGGTTTTCAGTGGCCAGTTTTTTGGGGAATACACCATCTGGTCTTTCTTCTGAGGCACCCCTGGGTGGACTTGAACTTCCAAACTATTGACCAATAGCCAAGCTCTTTAACTGTTTGCACCACGGAGGAACTCACGAGATAGGTAGAATATTATTACAACATTCATTTTACAGATGAGAAAGTTTTTAAAAGTTGCAAAAATAATTGACATTGGAAAAGAAAAAGTAGTAAAAGAGAAAATAACCAAAAAATGATTAAAATTTAATTCCCACATATACCCATAAACACATGGGAAGGTTGCTCCAAATTAAAAAAATATACACATATTTTATACATATAATATATGCATACATGTATAATATAAATATAATATATATAACAAAAAACCCATAATATAAATATATAAATATAATATGATATAAAGTTCTACTCTGTCCTAGAGGGTCGCTATGAGTCGGAATCGACTCGATGGCAGTGGTTTTTTTTATTATATGTGTTATATCATATGTATTATATTATATGTATATATGTAATATAGTATATACATATAATATATACATATATAAGAAAAATGTATATTCCCTGAAATAAAAAGGAATTGAATTCAGTAAGAATGGTTACATGCATTAAGGACATTGGAAAGACATGTCTCTTTATTTTTGCTTTGTTGGAAATATATTGGTTTAACACAAACCAAAAAAACTGAGGCTTAACGGTGCCATTTTAAGCCCAAGCAAAATACTCAGAGAGACCAGAGGACAGCAGCAAAAGGTGGTAGGTGCATTTGAACAATGTTCTGTTTAATACTGGGTATTTAAGAGAAATCTAAAAGGTGAGTAGAGAACAAAGAATCATGCAAAGTACCCTGGTTCACTAATGTCTTTCCTGGATTTCCATTTCACTGATTTTCACTCAAACAAAAATCCCTTCTTAAAGGTCCTTTTTGAAACCCTAAGTCCAGCTAGGAGACCTGGTGGTACAGTGGTTAAGGCTCACTATGGGTCATAATCAACTCAATGACCATGAGTTTTTTGGTTAAGTCCAGCTAAGAAAATGGCCCCTTGGTGAGTAAATTAAATCCCATCACTTTCCTGAGAGCTTCTTTCACATCCTTGTTCCTCAGGCTGTAGATCAGGGGGTTCAGCATGGGAATTACTACAGTGTAGAACACTGTGGCTACCTTGTCTGTGTCCAGACTGTTGCTAGAGCTGGGCCTGCAATAAATGAAAAGGATTGTTACATGGAAGACAATTATGGCTGTGAAGTGAGAGGCACAGGTGGAAAACGCTCTACGCCTTCCCTCTGCAGAGCGCATCCTCAGGATGGTGACAAGAATAAGCAAGTAGGAGGTGAGGATGACCACAATGGTGATGCTCTCATTGACAATGGTCACAATGTACACCAGCCGTTCATTCATAGAGACATCAGAGCAGGCAAGAGATAAGAGAGGGGGTAGATCACAGAAGAAGTGGTTAATCACATTAGATTGATAGGACGGGATCTCAAGAGCTAAACACAAGTGCATCAGAGAGCACACTGTTCCACACAGGTAGCAGCCAGACACTAGCTCCAAACGGAGCTTCTGGGACATGATGACCATGTACAGCAGGGGGTTGCAGATGGCCACAAACCGGTCATAGGCCATCACAGCCAGCAGGATGACCTCAGTGATTCCATAAGCACAAAACAAATAGAATTGCACCATGCATTCCAGGAAAGAAATGGCTTTGTCCTTGTTGATGATATTGTCCAGTGTCTTAGGCACAATGACGGTGGAGTAACAGAAATCCACAAAGGACAAGTGGCTGAGGAAAAAGTACATGGGGGTGTGAAGCTGACTGCTGACCTGAATCAGTGCAATCATGCCCAGGTTGCCCACAACTGTGACTCCATAGATTAGAAGGAAAAACAGGAAGAGGAAGATTTTCAGCTCAGGGACATCTGATAATCCCTGGAGAATGAACTCTGTCACCACGGTGCAATTTTCTTCCACCATTTTCCACTATATTTCAGGTTTGGGAAAACAATTACATTTTTTATCTTTCTCCTAGAAGAGAATAAGAGTTTTATGTTAACTTCACAGAGATAGAATATTTATATGAAAAATAGTTTTTATAAGAAAACTGCCTATAAGAAAAATGTAATTGTCAAATCATTCAAAGTGTTAAAAACTTCTGTAGATCCCACTGGTTAAAAATAATCATCATCAAAAGCCTTAAATGATTCTCAGAATTTATCTGCACAGTAGATTGGGATCACCTACTAAATTAGTGTTTTGATGAAACTTTGTAAGTGATTCAATGTTATGCTTTACAGCTCCATTGAATTTACCTCCTGTTCCCTGAGAAACTTAACAAGCTGTGTCCAGTTGGGATTTTAGCTGTTGTGCTCCTGTATGATATTTATATTTTTGTTGTTGTTGTTTTTCTTCCAGTTTATTGGTAGCATAAATTATTAGTAGATGAGGTACCTGTTTTTTCCAATTTCGTGGAGTGTGACAAACTTCTTGAGTCAGTGGCTTAGAAAGACCTGTTTACATTTGGTATTATGCTGAATTAAAAGAAAGATAAAGTAGAGAGTGAAAGCCATAATCTTTTTAGCTTATCAAATTAACCAAGTGATTTTTGCTAATTATAAGGGTGATAATGAATGCTAACAATGCTAACTGTTGTATAAACTTTTTCTGGAAAACAGTTAAAAAGCAGATGTCCAAAGTATTAACTCCAAAGCAACAATGAAAGTTAAATTAACTTTTTTTTTTTTCAGAAGAGACATTTTATTTGTAGCAATCTTTTGTAAGAATTGTTTAAACGTATTGACAAATTACTTTGAAAAATTAAGTTCAAAGCTATATGGCAGCAATGTTTATGGCATTAAATATAAGCAAATACTAAATATAAGAAAATAAATTATTAAGCATGGGTACAGTGTGACTGTAATGGAAAATCATAATGGTGTTTGAAATTAAGTTTCAGACACAGTTAATTAAAAACAGGATGACTAATAGCACACCTGGGAACAGATGTAGCATTTTTTTTTTTTAGCTGTAGAGGTATGAATGGAGCTAGAGAGGTTACATGTAATCAATTTAATGTCAGGTTACAATCCTTAAAAGCACATGTTTTATCCATATTGAAAAATAGGCAAATAAATATTTTCCCAAGTTCTCACAGAGTAGATTGGGGGAGTGGTTATGTGATCTAGCCTATGTAAGCGGGAGCTGTGACCCAGACTTATTGCTTATAGGAAAGACGTACAGAAGTTGAGGAATTTTACTCTCTCCTAGACTCAGAGACACATGTGCCATCACGATTGTATGAGAAAAGATAGGATTAGGAACACACACAGCTTGGTATTTTCTCCATATGTTGGACTAATTTTTAAAAAGTGGGGACAATTACTTGTCCTGAAGTCATGGTTTGACCATCTACCTGATCGTAATTACATACTTACATACAACTCTTTGCCAACTCCTAAATTAAAGATTTTCTTTCAAATGTTTGTTTACAATCTAGGCTGATAGCATAAAACTTGGCCATGGTAAAGCCAATCATTGGTGAAAAGAATTAAATCCTTTCCTGAGTAAAGGTAACTGACAAGTCCATGTGTCCTCACACCAGCTGTAGGGCACATTAATGTAACCTCGGACTTAGGGTGACAATTAGGGAATATCTCTGTGGTCATCTGTATTAGAGTCAGTGAAGGAAATTTGTGTGAAAGAAGAAGGAAAGGGAAAGAAAAGGAGAAAAACAAAAGATCTACCGTTTTGTTTGCTGTGTATTCGAACCCAAATTATTAGCTGTCGCCCAGTGTTTGGTGTTACAGAGGAGTTGTTCTAATTTTCCATCAAATATCTCTTAATACTAAAGACAAAAGTATTTTAAAATTGACTAGATAATTTGAAATATTTAAAATTTTAAATCATTTAAATATTTAAATAATCAGTATATAGGAAAAGGGTTTCTGTATAAACATTCTCTAATTAAAAGAGAGCTTATAACTATTACAGAAGCATAAAGCTTATAATTATTATTGAAGTTTATAAAGTATTCTACATAACTAGAAGAATGAGACATATTTTAAAAATATTTTCTTGTTCACAAAGTGTATTTCTTTCAATATTCAAGTAACTAGAGTCTAGTTCTAGCTAACAAACCTGACTGGTAGACATCTCTTCCCTGGACTTGAAGATATCAGCCCGTGTGTAGTATAAAAAAAAAAAAAGTATAGAGACTTTATATTGCAATTTAAGCTCCTGGGGACTGGGTCCCTTCAGTTCTCAAAACAATTATTTGTCTCTATGGAACACTAAAGATAAACCGTTAAAAATAAAACTTACTTTACATATAAGACACAAATGATTGTTCATCTCTACGGCATGTCTACTGGAAATTAATATAACAAACCCAATACTGTAACTTGGGAAACAATATGGAAAAGCAAGCAAACATCTGCCAAAATTTCATGGTACGTTATATCAACCCAAAATCCCAGTATTGTGTATGTGGGTAAAGTTCGTATTAACATCCTGAAATGACATGAATATTTCTTGTTAATTTTTCCTTTTCCATAATGTTGCAAAATATCCTAATTTCCTGCAAGGCATAGCATTTATCACACTAACCCCAATCTAGTCAGTAGTAGAGCTGGGCTTCAGTTTTGCTATTTCTTTGATTACCTCAGTGCACCACAAGCTTCATATTTCTGTAGTGTTACCTCATGATTAGTGTGAGGGCTGGTTTGTCATAGATATACGTTTAATACAAACGAAGTTTTAGGTCTTTCCTTTCACCTCCGCCTCAGAGAGGTCCCCTTTCCAGATCATTCTCCCTCCCCTGACAGTGAAATGCTGGTACTGGTTACTCAGTGCTTGCCTTAGCTGACCTTCCAGTGACCTCAGTTATCTGATGTGTTCCAGAAAAGTTGTGATTTTGCTGACTATGCTTGTCCTATAATAATGGGGAAGCCCTGCTGGCATAGTGGTTAAGTGCTACAGCTGCTAACCAAAGGGTCGGCAGTTCGAATCCTTGGAAACCCTATGGGGCACTTCTACTCTGTCCTATAGGGTCACTATGAGTCGGAATTGACTCAGTGGCACTGGATTTGGGTTTTTTTTTTTTTTTTTTGTAATAATGGAAAAAAAAATAATGGAAGCAAATCTATTTTTTAGCTTTCTACCTCCTGAACTGAAGCTGGAGTCTGTTTGTATTATGTCACAGAATATTCAACTGAGTGCAACTGCAATAAGATTTTTAAATTGTTATTTAGTATATAACATACTAAAGGCCTTTTTAAATAATATTCTCAGATAACGAGATGGAGAATGTCTCTAATGACTACATAACAATTCCATTTGAAGATAAGGAGATTGACAGAGTTTCCTTAAACAAAAATGAAAAAAAAAATTTTAATAAATTGTTAAAATAAGCATTGATAGCAAGTGACTACAAAATTTTTGACATATTAGGTTCGTGATATTAAAAAAAATTGAGTGACTTTGCTATTTCAACAAAACAAAATACTGTTTGATCTTTGCTTTACTATCTAAGTTAGGGAGCTGAAACTTGCGTTACTCTGAGAATAATAAATACTCATCTGTGGACAGTCTTACTAATTGAAATAAAGAAAAATAAAATTCAGCTCATTAATATTGAGATGAATTTCCAATGACATTATGTAGTATCCCCTTGAAATTTTTATCAAAAATTATAAATATGCATAAGTTTTTAAATAATAATATAGTAATGATACATGTAATGATAATTCATTTATTGTAGGCAAAAATCACATAGAGTTTTATTACCACAGAAAATTATAGGTCCATTTATATTCAGCATCTACTTAGTTGCAAGGAAATCCTGGTGGTGTAGCGGTTAAGTGCTAGGGAGGCTAAACAAAAGGTGGGCAGTTCAGATCCACCAGGGGCTCCTTGGAAACCCTATGAGGCAGTTCTACTCTGTCCTATAGGGTGGCTATGAGTCGGAATCAACTCAATGGCAATGGGTTTGGTTTTGGTTTTTAGTTGTAAAGCAGTATGTTAGTGTGAATAATAAAGGATGCAGTTCTGGACAGTAAGTGAAATTTAAATCATTCAGAAGCAAAAAGAAATGATATAAAATCTAATGATCCATATATTTCAAATGAATCCAGACTGCTATAGTATACACTTGAAATTCCTTTTTCAATTTAAAATTTGATGGATAACACCAACAGAAATCATGCTTGACATAGCAACTATGAAAGCTACCAGAGAGAGTGTTGGACTCGAACATTAGATACTAGCAGAATATGAGATTTACCATCAGTGTTTGTTGAAAAGTGTTATTGCCCATGTGGTTGAAGTCCCAGATTTAAACTTTTGTCAGAGTACCTAAACTATATGGGTCTCTGTTCCCCCTGCATAAAAGTTAAAGCGGTTGTGTCTCTTCCTTCACAAAAAAATTAAACATCTTTTGCAAATTTAGGTGAAAAAAATAAGGGTTTATTCTTTTCAAAGTGATTATTCACTGTTTATTAAAATTGAGATTAATTTCTTTAGTGCTTTTCACTTGTTCCATGTGAAATAAATAAGAATTAAACCACAATGTGGATTGGAAGATTATTTATTTGTGAATATCTAAAACTATGCTGGTCATCATTAGACAAGCAAATATTAACCAAAACAGGGTGACTTTAACTCATCATTGTAAACTTACCATCACATAATCTTTCTGAATAATTTAATTGAACCGATATAAAAAATAGTTGCCCAGGTTTCATTTTACATTCATAAAACAGTCATTTCCCTATTATGTAGCTGCCAGGCGCTCCTTGGAAACTCTATGGAGCAGTTCTACTCTGTCCTGTAGGGCTGCTTTCAGTCGGAATTGACTCGATGGCACGGCATTTGCTTTCGTTTTTTTTTTTGGTTATATCTGACTTAATTTGGAATTCCATTAACGCACGGAGAGTATATAACAACAGAAGGATAAATAAGTAATTCAGGAAAAAAAAAATGATGCTATAAAGAAAAGATAAATCTGATGTTATAACGTTTCCAAATTAGATACCAATCTCTATGAAGGTTTTGTGTAGTAACTATTGTATTTAATAAAGGAAAATCAATTATCCCTAATACACACAACAACTTTGGTCTTTGATTATTTCTTCCTTCACATTGTAATTAGAAATGATAATTAATTTAAAATGATAGTAAAACCCAAGGAGGGAAATTAGCTCTCACTACTTATGATGACGCCATTCAGTTGTTCCATGAAGACTGCCTAGAGAGTCCTGATGAAGATTATGCCCTTGCTCAAGCTGCCATAATGGATTAATACTGTATTTACCTGTATTGATAGATGAGAGAAAGTATTCAAAAAATAGTACAAGAACATAGCATCTCTGTGTTTGTTCTCGACATTCTCAGGATCAATGTAATGTATTTAAACCTCTTTTTTATACCCTGTCTTCCTCCACAGTGGAATTAGTTCCTGAAATAATTTAGAATAATAACTATAAATCATTCTAATTTTTATTCCTTCCAGCACCTAACGAGATACCATTTATGTATATGCCAGAAAATAGTAGCTCAAAAATCTTTGTTGAATCACTGCCTTAATTACATACATTCTTGCCACCGGAACATTGTTCACACTGTTTGCTCCTGCATAAAACTTCTTTTTTTAATTTTTTAAAAATTATTTTTTTTTTATTTTGTTATTGTTGAGAACATACACAACAAAACATATACCAATTCTACAGTTTCTACATGTACCATTTAGTGACATCGATTATATTCTTCAAGTGTGTAACCACTCTTACCCTCCTTTTCTGAGTCATTCTTCCCCCATTAACTAAAATTCACTATCCCCTAAGGTTCCTATCTAATCTTTTCGGTTGCTGTTATCAGTTGGATCCCATACAGACAGTTCTTAAAGGGCATAATGCTCAAGGCAGACCTTTTTTACTAGTTAAGCTAATTTATTGTTTAGTTTTCAGAAGACTTCAAGGGATATTTTTGGTTTAAAGCTTAAGGATTATCTCAGGCCAAGAGTTTCAGTGGTTCACACAATATTCACGTCTCCAGAAATTATGGCGTCCATGAGAATTTAAATTCTCTTCTGCATTTTTCCCCTTTTGATCAGGATTTTTTTATGGAATCTTTGATCAAAATAATCAGTAATGGTGGCCAGGCACCATGTAGTTCTTCCGGTCTCATGGCAAAGGAGGCAGTTGTACATGGAGGCAATTAGCACACATTCCATATCTTCCTTCTATTCTTTACTATCCTTCATCCTCTGTTGTAAATAGAAACAACTTTTTATACCTGGGATGGCAGATTGAAAGTTTTTAAGACCCCAGGCACTGTTCATAGAGCTAGGAGGTAAAACAAAGCACAGAACATGTTATTAGGCCAATTGACCAGGATGTCCTATGAGATCATGACCATAAGCTTCCAAGCCAAAAAAAAAAAAAAAAAATCCCATGAGGTTTTTGATTGTACAGAAGCAGCCACAGCAGCTACTCTTTTTTTTTTTTTTTCCCCCACTGTTGTAAATATATCTATCACACAATATTTAACTATTCGGCTTTTTATACGTGTACCGCTTATTCTTTCTCTGTGTTTCTCTTAAACTCTTGTCTAACCTTCAAGGCCAAGTTAAAAGAGCATGTCAATTATGAAGCAATTCCTCCCATATCCACAAATGGATTTGAATTCTTTCTCCCCACTCACCCATTTACAAATTTTACTGTATTTAACATTGCAAATTCGTTACTTTTTGCCTGCCACATAACACCATTGGTTTTTTTAATGCAATTTTTATTGTGCTTTATGTAAAAGTTTACAAACCAAGTCCATCTCTCACACAAAAGCTTACATACACCTTGCTACATACTCCCAATTGCTCTCCCCCTAATGAGACAGCCCGCTTTCTCCCTCTGCTATTCATGACCATTTGGCTAGCTTCTAACCGCCTCTACCCTCTTATCTCCCCTTCAGGCAGGAGATGCTAACATAGTCTCAAGTGTCCACCAAATCCAAGAAGCTCACTCCTCACCAGCATCCCTCTCCAACCCATTGTCCTGTCCAAACCACGTCTGAAGAGTTGTCTTTGAGAACGGTTCCTGTCCTGGGCCAACAGAAGGTATGGGGGCCATGACCACCAGGGTCTTCTAATCTCAGTAAGACCATTAAGTCTGGTCTTTTTATGAGAATTTGGGGTCTGCATCCCACTGCTCTCCTGCTCCCTCAGGGGTTCTGTGTTGTGTTCCCTTTCAGGGCAGTCATCGGTTGTAGCCGGGCACCATCTAGTTCTTCTGGTATTAGGATGATGCAGTCTCTGGTTTATGTGGCCCCTTCTGTCTCTTGGCCTTGATATTACCTTCTGTCCCTGGTGTTCTTCATTTTCCTTTGATCCAGGTGGGTTGAGACCAATTGATGCATCTTAGATGGCTCCTTGTTACCGTTTAAGACCCCAGATGCCACTCTTCAAAGTGGGATGCAGAATGTTTTCTTAATAGATTTCATTATGCCAATTGGCTTAGATGTCCCCTGAAACCATGGTCCCCAAACCCCTGTCACTACTACACTGGCCTTCGAACCGTTCAGTTTATTCAGGAAACTGTTTTTGGTTTAGTCCATTTGTGCTGACCTCCCCTGTATTGTGTGTTGTTTTTGCCTTCACCTAAAGTAGTTCTTATCTACTATCTAATTAGTGAATACCCCTCTCCCACTCCCCCTCCCTCCCCCTCTCGTAACCACAAAGAAATATTTTCTTCTCAGTTTAGACTATTTCTCAAGTTCTTATAATAGTGGTCTTATATAATCTTTGCCCTTTTGCAACTGACTAATTTCACTCAGCATAATGCCTTCCAGGTTCCTCCATGTTATGAAACGTTTCACAGATTACTCACTGTTCTTTACTGATGTATAGTATTCCATTGTGTGAATATACCATAATTTATTTATCCATTCATCCGTTGATGGGCACCTTGGTTGCCTCCAACTTTTTCCTATTGTAAACAGTGTTGCAATTAACATGGGTGTGCATGTATCTGTTCGTGTAAAGGCTCTTATTTCCCTAGGATATATTCCAAGGAGTGGGATTGCTGGATCATATGGTAGTTCTATTTCTAGCTTTTTAAGGAAGCGCCAAATTGATTTCCAAAGTGGTTGTACCATTTTACATTCCCACCAGCAGTGTATAAGTGTTCCAATCTCTCCACAGTCTGCATTTAACTAATGGCTAACGATCATGAACATTTCCTCATGTATCTGTTAGCCACCTGGATGTCTTCTTTAGTGAAGTATCTATTCATATCTTTTACCCATTGTTTCATGGGTTATTTGTCTTTTTGTAGTTGAGTTTTTGCAGTATCATGTAGATTTTAGAGATCAGGGGCTGATCGGAAATGTCATAGCTAAAAACTTTTTCCCAGTCTGTAGGTAGCCTTTATAATCTTTTGATGGAGTCTTTGGATGAGCATAGATGTTTGATTTTTAGGGGCTCCCAGTTATCTAGCTTTTCTTCTGCATTCTTAATAATTTTTTGTATACTGTTTATGGCGTGTATTAGGGCTCCTGTTTTTTCTTCCATGATCTATATTGTTTTAGATATTATATTTAGGTCTTTGATCCACTTTGAGCTCATTTTTGTGCATGGAGTGTGGTATGGGTCTTGTTTCATTTTTTTGCAGATGGATATCCAGTTATGCCAGCACCATTTGTTAAAAAGTCTGTCTTTTCCCCATTTAACTGTTTTGGGGACTTTGTCAAATATCAACTGCTCATATATGGATGGATTTATGTCTGGATTCTCAATTCCGCTCCATTGTTCTATGTATCTGTTGTTGTACAAGCACCAGGCTGTTTTGACTACTATGGCAGTATCATAGGTTCTAAACTCAGGTAAAGTAAGGCCTCCCACTTTGTTCTTCTTTTTCAGTAATGCCTTATTTATCCGGGGCCTCTTTCCCTTCCATATGAACTTGGTAATTTGTTTCTCCATCTCATTAAAAAGTGTCATTGGAATTTGGATCGGAATTGCATTAAATGCATAAATCACTTTTGGTAGAATAGACATTCTTATACTGTTAAGTCTTCCTATACATGAACAAGGTATGTTTTTCCAGATATGTCCCTTTTGGTTTCTTGCAGAAGTGTACTCTAGTTTTCTTTATATAAGTCTTTTACATCTCTGGTGAGATGTATTCCCAAGTATTTTATCTTCTTGGGGGCTACTGTAAATGGCATTGATTTGGTGATTTCCTCTTCGGTGTTCTTTTTGTTGGTGTAGAGGAATCCAACTGATTTTTGTATGTTTATCTTGTATCCCGATGCTCTGCTGAACTCTTCTATTAGTTTCAGTAGTTTTCTGGAGGATTCCTTCAGGTTTTCTGTGTATAAGATCATGTCATCTGCAAATAGAGATACTTTTACTTCTTCTTCTTCTTTGCCAATCTGGATGCCCTTTATTTCTTTATCTAGCCTAATTGCTCTGGCTAGGACCTCTGACACAATGTTGAATAAGAATGGTGATAAAGGGCATCTTTGTCTGGTTCCCGATCTCAGTGGGGAAGCTTTCAGGTTTTCTCCATTTAGGGTGAGGTTGGCTGTTGGCTTTGGATAAATGCCCTTTATTTTGTTGAGAAATTTTCCTTCTATTCTTATTTTGCTGAGAGTTTTTATCATGAATGGGTGTTGAACTTTGTCAAATGCCTTTTCTGCATCAATTGATAAAATCATGTGATTCTTGTCCTTTGTTTTATTTATGTCATGGATTACATTAATTGTTTTTCTAATGTCAAACCATCTCTGCATGCCTGGTATGAATCCCACTTGTTCATGGTGAAGTATGTTTTTGATATGTTGTCAAATTCTATTGGGTAGAATTTTGTTGAGGATTTTTGCAACTACGTTCACGAGGGATATAGGTCTATAATTTTCTTTTCTTGTGTCTTTACCTGGTTTTGGTATTAGGGATTTGGTGGCTTCATAGAATAAGTCTGGTAGTATTACCATCCTTTTCTATGCTCTGAAATACCTTTAATAATAGTGGTGTTAACTCTTCTCTGAAAGTTTCGTAGAACTCCCCAGTGAAGCTGTCCGGACAAGGGCTTTTATTTGTTGAGAGTTTTTGATTACCTTTTCAATCTCTTCTTTTGTTATGGGTCTATTTAATTTTTCTACTTCTGTTTGTGTTAGGTTGGTAGTGTGTTTCTAGGAATTCATTCATTTCTTCTAGGTCTTCAAATTTGTTAGAGTACAATTTTTCATAGTAACCTGATATGATTCTTCTAATTTCAGTTGGGTCTGTTGTAATATTGGCCATCTCATTTCTTATTTGGGTTATATGCTTCCTCTCCTGTTTTTCTTTTGTCAGTTTGGCCAGTGTTTTATCAATTTTTTTCAAAAAAAACAGCTTTCGGTGTTGTTAATTCTTTCAATTGTTTTTCTGTTTTCTATTTTATGTAGTTATGCTCTAATTTTTATTATTTGTTTTCTTCTGGTGCCTGAGGGTTCCTTTTGTTGCTGCCTTTCTATTTGTTCGAGTTGTAGGGATAATTCTTTGATTTTGGCTCTTTCTTCTTTTTGGATGTGTGCATTTATTGATATGAATTGGACTCTGAGCACCACTTTTGGTGTGTCCCAAATGTTCTGTAGGATGTGTTTTCATTCTCGTTGGATTTTATGCACTTCTTTATTCCATCTTTAATGCCTTCTATAATCCAGTCTTTTTTGAGCAAAGCATTGTTCAGTTTCCAAGTGTTTGATTTCTTTTCTGTGCTTTTCCTATTATTGATTTCCACTTTTATGGCCTTATGGTCAGGGAAGATGCTTTATAATATTTCAATGTTTTGGATTCTGTTAAGGCTTGCTTTATGACCTAATATGTGGTCTATTCTAGAGAATGTTCCATGTGCACTAGAAAAGAAAGTATACTTGGTTGCTGGTGGGTAGATGTTCTGTATATGTTCATGCGGTCAGGTGGGATGATAGTAGCATTTAGATCTTCCAAGTCTTTTTTGAGCTTCTTTCTGGATTTCCCGTCCTTCATTGAAATTGGCATGTTGAAGTCTCCTACTATTATTGTTGAGTTGTCTATCTCACTCTTCAATGCTGACAGAGTTTGTTTTATGTATCTTGCAGCCCTGTCATTGGATGCATGAATATTTAATATGGTTATATCTTTTTGGTGTATTGTATAGTGTCCTTTCCTATCCTTTGTGATGGATTTAACTTTAAAGTCTATTTTCTCAGAAATTAATATTGCCTCTCCTGCTCTTTTTTGACTGTTGTTTGCTTAATATATTTTTTTCCATCCTTTGAGTTTTTTTTTTTTTGAGTTTTAGTTTGTGTCTCTAAGCCTAAACTGTGTCTTTTGTAGGCAGCATATAGACAGATCTTGTTTTTTAATCCACACTGCCACTCTCTGTCTCTTTACTTGCGCATTTAGTCCATTTACATTCAAGGTAATTATGGATAGGTATGAATTTAGTGCTACCATTTTGATGTCTTTTCTTGTGTGTTCTTGACAGTTTCTTTTTCCCACTTAATTTTATGTGCTGAGTAGTTTATATATAGTCCTTTCCTCATATTTGTTGTTGTTGATTTTGTTTCTGCTGAGTCTCTATTTTTCCCTTGTATTTTATTTTGATGAGGAGGATAGTTTGTCTCCTTTGTGTTTACCTTATTATTTACCCCTATTTTTCTAAATTTAAAACTAACTTTTATTTCTTTGTATCACGGTATGTTCCTCTCCATATAGAAGGTGTATGATTACATTTCTTAGTCCCTCTTTATTATTATAATGTTGTCTTCTTCTATATAATAACATCGCTGTTACCCTGTTTTGAGCTTTTTTTTAATTATTATTCTTGCATTGTTTTTTTGGATTTCCCTGTCTGGGTTAACTTCTGGTTGCTCTGCCCAGTGTTCCAGCCTTGGGTTGATACCTTATATAATTGATTTTCTAACCAAAGAACTCCCTTTAGTATTTCTAGTAGTTTTGGTTTGGTTTTTACGAATTCCCTAAACTTGTGTTTATCTGGAGATGTCTTAATTTCACCTTCATATTTAAGAGACTGTTTTGCTGGATATGTGATTATTGGCAGGCAATTTTTTTCCTTCAGTTTTTTAAATAAGTCATCCCATTGTCTTCTTGTCTGCATGGTTTCTGCCAAGTAGACTGAGCTTATTCTTCTTGGCTCTCCTTTGTAGGTGACTTTTTGTTTATCCCTAACTGCTCTTATAATTCTCTCTTTATCTTTGGTTTTGGCAAGCTTGATTATAATATGTCTTGATGATTTTCTTTTAAGATCTACCTTATGTGGAGTTCGATGAGCATCTTGGATAGATATCTTCTCATCTTTCATGATATCAGGGAGGTTTTCTGGCAACAAGTCTTCTATAGCTCTCTCCATATTTTCTGTTTTCCTTTCCTGCTTTGGTACTCCAATCACTCATTGGTTTTTTCTCTTGAGGGAGTCCCACATGATTCTTAAGGTTTCTTCATTTTTTTTTAATTCTTTTATCTGATTTTTCTTCAAATATATTACTGCCAAGTGATTTATCTTCGAGTTCAGAAATTCTAGCCTCTACTTGCTCAATTCTGCTTCTCTGACTTTCTATTGAGTTGTCTACTTCTGTAATTTTATTGTTAATCTTCTGAATTTCTGATTACTGTCTGTCTATGGATTTTTCCAGCTTATTAAACTTTTCGTTATGATCCTGAACAATCTGTCTTATTTCTTTAATTGCTGTATCTGTGTGTTCCTTGGCTTGTTCTGCGTATTGCCTCATTTCCTTCCTAATGTATTGAAAAAAGGGTTCTGTATATTAAACTTTTGTATTCTGGCTCTGGTAATTTCAGGAATGAACTTTTTCTAGAAGATCCCTGGATTCTTTGTTTTGAGAAACTGTTGAGGTGATCAGGGTCTGTTTCTTTGTGTGACTTGATATTGACTGTTGTCTCCGGCCATCTATAAGTTATCGCATTCGTTTATGCTTGCTTACTGTGTCATAGCTGCTTGCTTTGTTTTCTTTTGGTATACCTCTATGGGTTGCTTGAGTGAGCTAGCTTGATTATTTTCTCCTTTGGAGCTCTGAGATATCTTGTCCCCAGATGGCTAGAGCTGTTATCTGGTATATCAGTCTAGGAGCTCATTCAGTTTTCTTGTATGAATTCAACTCAGGTTTCCAGGTAGCTGATCAACAAGTGTGTGGTACAGGCTCTGTCCTATGGTCTTAGAGGGGCAGGGGTGACTGGTGTTCATACCAGTAGCTGATTGCAGCAGGGGGTCATGCTCTGAACAAGGCCGGGGGCTGAGAACTGATCCCCAAGTGTCTCTTAGGAAAGCACATCCCTGTTTCCTTGATCATGCAGGTGGGTGGGTTCTGCAGACGGACCATGGGGACTTAAAGTTTTTGGTTATATGGACTGGGAGGTACCAGTTATCCTTGGACCCATGTTGCTGGTGGCTAGGCGACCTGAGTGGAACTACCAGTCCTTAGGTCCCTGATGTGGGTAGGTGAAGACTTTGTTTAATAGGCAAAGCAATGTCAAACATCAAACACCCACCTCTCCACAGCATAGGTGAAACAGTTGTAGTCTGCCAACAAGGGCCTATCATCCTGAAATAGGCCCACACAGGTCCATGCAGAAGGGAAAGATGCTCAACATCTATGGACAGTTTATGCCTGAACAGGAGCAGCTTCTGTCCTGAGCTTCCCCGGTTAGTGGAGCTAGCAAATTATCTTTCCCCTCAAATGCAAATTTTTTCCTTCCCCCAGGCTGGAAGGATGGCTTTAGATGCTCAATAGTGTCTATCTCATGCCCAGGGAATTCAGCTGATGAAGCCAGCTTGGGGGTGGGAGGGGGCACAGTATAATATACACAAGTACTTAGCTTTTCCTGAGAGCGCTGTTCTTCTCTGGTTCTGGAGGTGTGAGCAGGCTGTGTGGCTGGCTGGCTCTCCCCAAAGAAACTGCAGCTGAATGCTAGCACCAGCCCACCATCACCGCTGTTCCAGGAATGGTGACTGAGGGCCCCCCATGATTCAGGTCTAGTTACTCCTCTCCACTTCTGAACAGTCTCTTCCTTCCCCTGCCCCTCAGTTCATTTTCTAAACTTACTTTTGAAGCTCAGGGCTCCCAGCTTGTCACAAATATACTTGTTTCAATTGTTTTTTTCAGGTCTTTGTTGTAAAAAGGGTCGCAGATACTATCTGTCTATTCCACCATCTTGGCTCCACACACCATTGGATTTTAAGGTCCTCGAAGATGAGGAAGATTTTTTTTTTAAAACTGTTATTTGTTTCACTCATTTTACGATAGTAATTTGGTTGTTTATTTAGCACCTATAATCTTCCAGGTACCAGGGAAGAAACGATGAGGGAACCAACATTTATTTCGTGTATACAATATGGCAGATGTGGTATTTCCATTTTATTTTGCTTCACATAGCATCTGGCTTATACGAGCAAAGTCAAGTATAGTTTCTGTGACCTAAAACTCATAGTATTTCTATTGTAAATTGTTCTCTCTAATTGAAGATATAAAATGATGTTTAAAAATGAAACTTTAATGGATAATTAATTCAAACTTTGAGAAATGTCTTCTGTAATAAGTGCAATACATGTTCATCTGTGCATGCATTCAATATGAAAAATACAAATTGTGTTCATTATTTTGTTGATTGTATCTTTGACATCCTTATTCTTCAGACTATAGATCTGAAGATTCAACACGGGGATTACCACTGTGTGAAACATAGAGGCCACTTTGGCTGTGTGTCTGGAGTTTTTGTAGTTAGGCACATAGTAGAGAAAGGGTATGGTGATGTGGAAGATGATGATGGTGGTGAAGCGAGAGGCATGGGTGAAGAAGACTTTGTGGTGTTCATCAGCTGAATGCGTATTCTGGGTAGTGACAATGATGAACACATAGTAAGTGAGAATGAATAGTATCATCACCTCACTAAGGGTGGCAATGGTGAAAAGAAGCTATCGGCAGGAAAGAGGTCAGGGAGGAAGACTCACAGACGAATTGGTTGATTGTGTTGAAACCACAAAAGGATAATTTCAAAGCAGAACAGGTTAGAGCCAAGAAACATGCTACTCCTTTTGTACATGATCTGACCACCAGCATAGCACAGTCTCTGGAACATCCAACCATGTAAACCAGATGGTTGCAAATGGTCACAAAGGAGTCATAGGCCATCACAGGGAGTAAAATTAATTCAGTCACTATGAAGGTGCCAAATTGAGGAGGCGGAAGCACCATGAACCATCAAAATGAAATGGTTCCGTCTTTCACAGTTAGATTTATCAGTATCTTGTGAGCAATGATGGAGGAATAGCAGAAATCTATAAATGAGAGGTGGCTGAGGAAAAAGTACATGGAGATGTGCAGTTTCAGGTAAATTTTGACGATTGTGATCATTGCAAGATTCCAACCACGCTGAAACTCTAGGTGGACAGAGATATTAAGAAGTTAGGCATCTGAAATTCTGAGTAATCTGAGAAGCCCAAGAGAGTGACATGGGCCCAGCATCTATATTTTTCTCTGCCAGAAAGACGTTTCCTGTTGGTGGAATCAGAAAATCAGTCTTGAAAACTAGTAAGAGCAAGTAAACTGAGACACTTGACTAAGGTAAAGTGGTTGCTTTAGAATTCGGGGCCCTATTTCATCTTGCCGTATTTTTACATATGTATAAACCTCTGATTTATGGTTTAAAGCCTGTGACTAAGTGCAAACTAAAGAAAGTTTTCTCCATTTTTCTGTGGTTAATCTGAGATAATAACAATGAACTGTTTCACAGGAGCTATCAAGGCCTTTCCTGAAACAATGACTCAGGAAGAAGACCTTGATGATGGCTCTTATCTAGGCCTCTTAGGCAACTACTGTCAAGAAAAACTTCATTTGAGCAAGATGTTTCTAAGAAAGAAATGTCCTATAGCTTTCCTCTACCTAACATCAATCCAGTGATCTGCTTTGTATTAATCTAATTTTCAATGTTCCATCAAAATAGTATAGCTCAAGTCCTTTGTTCTTAACCTTTAAAAGGCCTTCGCAGAGTCACCATTTTGGAAGTGTTTGCTCTTTCTGTAAAATTGGACATTTTAACCAGTTTGCACTGTTAGCAAACATACAATAAATCTGTTTGCTTTACTTTGACAGAGTACACATTTATTACTTTTAGACATAAACTGGTCACCATGAAGGGACTGAAGAAGAATTTACCTCTGTAGCTACGAAGAGGCCAGGGATTTTTGACTAACAGTACTGAGCTGGGCCATTTTGGGGCCCTCCATCCTCTGGCAGATTTTGGAGTGCAGGAAGATAAATCCCTCTCAAGTCAGATTCTTTTTTGTGTAGAACTTCCCTCTTGAATTTTATTGTAGGATTCGTCATCTATATGTCTACCTTTCTCCTCTTTGTTCACATTTGAATTTGAATATACTGACCAAGATGCCATTCAGTATTGTGACATGATATTTACCTAGGAATCTCATGGTCTTGTAAACCTTTGGTTGGCTCTGGGAAACTGCAAGTAACAGTCAGGTTTGGATTGTGCTGTGTGCACGTTTATTCTGTCCATCTGACAGTTTGGAAAAATGTAAATGGCCACTTTAACTCTTATTTTCTCTGTTTCTTTTCTCTCCCACATGCAAGTTAATAGTTTTTACAAATAGGCCTACTTTGACTAGTTCATTTGGTTGTCTGTAAACAATTTAAAGTTGGTGAAATCTTTGTTAAAGCTTGAGCTTCCTTGTTCATACCTGCTAGTCTGTACAATTAACAGGCAAAAGGAGGGGCTGCCTCTGGGTTACCAAGCAACAAAACTCAGAGATCACCATGCTGCATACATTTAAGATAATAGAAGCATATCTCTATAAATAAGGCAGAACTCTGCAATCTGTAACCAACTTTAAAAAAAAAAAAAAAAAAACTTTAACCAGGCAACTGAAAAAAAATGCTTCTAAAAAAGGCTTTTAAAATACCCTTAAATGGACAGACTTCCGGCTAACATGGCTTTATAGGCAGAAGGACCACGCAGTCCGTCCACAGCAAAGACCTGAAAAATTAAGTAAAACAGAGACAAACGTCATTCGTGGAACCTGAAGTGTCAAATGAAGAGATAACTCAGCCAAGCACTGCATGGAATAAGAAACTGACAGAGAGGACAGAGAGCGAGGGGAGATATGTACAGAAGGCCCCATCAGCTAATGAAGCATGGATTCACCATCTTGGACTCCGTTGGGAATTGGCAGACAGGAGCATGGGAAAGCAGCTTCGCAAAACTCCTAGCAGGACACAGAGCACCCGGTAACCAGTGATACCCTCTTTTCCACCGCCCATCCTCTCCCCACTGCTCTATCTCCAAGCTTCCTGGTTGACTGCGATGGCTCAGCCAGCCATCTGATCTGAGATCGGCGGACAGGGATTATGAGAAAGCAGCTTCACCAAGTTCCCAGCGGGAGAAAGTACCCTTTTCAAAGCCCTCCTTCTACTGCCACCCTTAGCCGCCTCTGCTTCCCGCCAGCCGCTGTCTATTGGCTGGGAGGCAACTGCTTTGTCCTCAGGCTGCATGGATTCGCCCTGCCCACACTGGCCGGGGCCCTGAGCTGGTGTTGGTTCTTTCCATCTCTGTTGTTTTTTTCTGCGCCTCCTATCACCTCTGCCTCCTTTCTCTGGAACAACTGGCTCCATGCACTGTCTTTGCTTCTTCTTGAAAGGTTGTGAAGCCCGGCTCAACTAGAGAACGACTCCCGCATCCTGTGACACCACTCTGGTGGGATACCTGGGGCTTTTTTTCCTTGTTTCACTTTGTTGTTTACTTTTCCTTTGCACAGCTTGGGAGCCCCTTCTAGCTGGGCTGCACTACACAGCTTAGGAGCCACTCTCCTAATCTGTGCAACTGCATAGTTGGAATCCCTGGGAGCACTTTCTTCCCCCCCTTCTTTCTTTTTTTTCTTTTCTCTCTCTTTTTCCCTTTCTGCCTTTCTCCATTTCTCCACTCTCATCTCTCTATACTTACCTTCTTTTCCTATCTTCTGAATACCTGGTGCTGTGCAGCATTTATACCCTTTCTAGCCAGGCTATACTGTGCAGCCTGGGAGCCACTTCCCCAGTCTTAGCAGCCCCACCAATGGGACTTGGATACTCCTGGGTTCTTTTTTTTTTTTTTTTCCAAATTTTTATCTAGTTATTTTTCCTTTCTTTTTGCTTTTCTCCATTTCTTGGTTTCTTGTCTATCCACTCCAATGGCAAGCTCCCTTAGCACTCTTTTTTTTATTATTATTATTCTTTACTTCTTTGTTTTTGGCTCCTTTTTCTCTCTCCTCTCTCTCCTCTTCCCATCCCCCTATTAGCTCCACACATCACAACCCCGCCACTCCTGCATACCTGCACTGTGCTCTGAGCATCGCACCCCCAAGCAGCACAGGCGAGGCCAACTAGAACCTGCCCAGCACTGATTCCTGGCCTGATCTCTTGTCCCTAGTATATGCCACAAACAACCCATCCCAGGCCCCTCTGCTTCAGCTGCATCTTCCCTGCTGTAACATATCTGAATGGCTGGACCTGCCCATTGTACAAGGAGGTGAAAAGTACCATAACTACAGAAGAGCAAACAACAAAGAATACACAGCCTGCCTGCTCAGACATAACCAAGTAAAACAAAAAAGCAGGACAAAACAAACAAATCTACAATCAATAAATGAAGAAAACAACTACTGAATGTCCCAAAGACAACAGACAATATCAAAACATATAAATAAAACAGGACAGGACGGGTCCAGTAAGCATCCAAAATAAAACACCAGATGTTTTTCCAGTAGAAGAAAAGGCACTAGGACTACCTGAAAGGGAATTCAAATCTCTAATATTCGAGAAATTCAAGAGTTGAAGCAAAAAGGAGACAAAAATGAGGGAAAAATAGACAAATTTATGGACAAGGCAGACAAATTCATGAAAAGTACAGACAAAAAAATGGAACAATTCAGGAAGATAATACAGAAAAAAAAGCTAAAATAAATTCACAACTAGAAATCATTCAAAAACAACAATTACAAATCCAAAAGATAAATAACAAGATTTCAGAAATGGTCAGTGTCACAGAAGAGCTGAATAGCAGGTTTGAAATGATGGAAGACAGAATCAGCAAAATTGAAGACAAACACTTGGATACAGCTCCATTTCAGGAAAAATCAGAAAAAAAGAACAAAGAAAAATGAGGAAACTCTGAGAACTATATAGCACACAATCAAATGCAAAAATTTGCAAGTGATTGGAATTCCAGAACAGGGAAAGAAAACGGAAAACACAGAGAGGATCATTGAAGAATTGCTGACAGAAAACTTTCCTAATATCATGAATGATGAAAAGCTGACCATCCAAAAAGCTCGATGAGCTCCAAAAAGGATAGACCCCAAAAGCAAAACACCAAGGCATACCATAATCACTCTCACTAAAACCAAAGACAAAAAAAAAAAAAAAATGCTGCAAGCAGCTCGAGAAAACAAAAAGCCACCTACAGAGGGGAAACAGTAAGACTAAACTCTGATTGTTTGGCAGAAACCATGCGGCCAAGAAGGCAATGGGATGACATATACAAAACCTTGAAAGAAAAAATTGCCAACCAAGAATAATATATCCTGCAAAACTTTTTTTCACACATGGTGGTAAAATTAGGACCCCTCCAGATAAACAAAAATTAAGGGAATATGTGAAAACCAAACCAAACTTTTAAGAGTTATTAAAGGGAGTCCTTCGGTCTGAGAACAAACATCAAACCATAGCCTGAATCTAGGAAGCAAGATTGTACCAGCCAGATAGCCACCTAAGAAATGAACTCTCAAAGACTATCCAAAACCAAAACAATTGCAAAAGGGAACCAGAGAGGTTAATCTGTAAATGACAACAACCACAGAACAATAAAAGAGGAAATAAATGGCATAGGTACAGAACTTTCTAATGGAGAAACACTGGTGGCATAGTGGTTAAGTGCTACGGCTGCCAACCAAAAGGTCAGTAGTTCAAATCCACCAAACACTCCTTGGAAACTCTATGGGGCAGTTCTATTCTATCCTATGGGGTCTCTATGAGTTGGATCCGACTCGATGGCATTGGGTATAACAGAGAGAAAGGTAAGGTGATACCAAGTAATAAGAGACTGGTTCAAACCTAGGAAG
This sequence comes from Loxodonta africana, assembly GCF_030014295.1. Classification (NCBI taxonomy): domain Eukaryota; kingdom Metazoa; phylum Chordata; class Mammalia; order Proboscidea; family Elephantidae; genus Loxodonta; species Loxodonta africana. The sequence continues at coordinate 23,254,147 of NC_087348.1, read as the reverse complement.
ATAAGGGTAAATTTCAAGGTAACTACAAAGAAAGTTAACACACCTACTCATCAAAATAAAGAAGAGAAGCATAAAGTCTCAATAAAAACAAAATCTACAAAAACAAAGGAAATGAAAAAACAAATCCACAAACAAAAGGAACTCAGCACAGGAGAGTAAGAAGAACAAAGAAAATGTTAGCACCACACACAAAAAAAAAGTGCTACAAAGTGACAGCAATAAACTTACACATCAAAAATTACACTGAATGTAAATGGCCTAAATGCACCCATAAAGAGACACAGAGTGACTGAATGGATTAAAAAAAAAAAACAGGATCCATCAATATGCTGTCTACAAGAGACACACCTTAGAAACAAAGATGTAAATTTATTAAAAATGACAGAATGGAAAAAAAATAAATCAAGCAAATAACTACCAAAGAAGAGCAGGAGTGGCAATACTAATCTCAGATAAGATAGACTTAAAAACAAAATCCACCATAAAAGACAAAGAAGAGCAGTATGTAACGATTAAAGGGACAATCCATCATGAAGACTTAGCCATAATAAACATCTACGCACCTAATGTCTGGGCTCCAAAATACATAAAACAAACTCTAACAGCACTGAAATAAAATATCCTTAAATAAATGAGCCTGGATTTCCCCTCTACCACAATGCTGATATAAAGTTCGTGTTTATGACAATTATAAGCTAAATATATTTACAAATAACTTAGAACATCAATAATCACTTTAAGAAAATGAGTTCCCAATTGTGTTGTCTTCTCTTACCTTGGAAGACCTTTCATTTGGTTTTTAGTGGTGAGAGGGAAGGGGAAAGAAGGAATGTTTGCTTTGGGGGGCTTTGAGTTTACATTAATGGTAGCAGAGTGATTTGGAAAAGGACAGTGAGAAATGGTTGCACAGCTTGAAGAATGTAATTAAGTTCAATGAATTTACATGTAGAAATTGTTGACTTGGTTTATGTTTTGTTATGCATAATTTCACTACTAGATTGATGATAGATGATAGATAGATAGATGATAGACAGATAGACAGACAGATAGGTAGATAGATAAATCTATCTTTTCTTGAAAGCATAATCCTAACTTATGTATTTTCTTAAGAAGAGTAACCATGTACCTATTCACTGTATAAGAGACAGCTCTTAAAGTCTATTTCTACTCTGCTCATTATCCACCAAACGAACGGAATATATTTAAGAACAAACATTTAATGATCCATTACTTCTGAAAATCTTTGTGCTAGAGACTGTGAGAATGTCTAAAGAAACAAATATGAACAGAAAAAAGTAATTCAAGACAGAGTGGGTGCCTTAGTTATCTAGTGCTGCTATAACAGAAATACCATGAGTGGATGGCTTTAACAAAAAGAAATTAATTTTCTCACAGTCTAGTAGGCTAGAAGTCCAAACAGGGCCTCAGCTCCAGGGAAGGGTTTCCCTCTCTGCTGGTTCTGGAGGAAGGTCCCTCTTGTCAATCTTTCCCGGGACTAGGAGTTTGTCTGCACAGGAACCCTGGGTCCAAAGGACACCCTCTGCTCGCGTTGCTTCCTTCTTGGTGGTATGAGGTTCCCACTCTCCACTTGTGTCCCTTTCCTTTTATCTCTTGTAAGATAAAAGGTGGGGCAGGCCACACTTCAGGGAAACTCCCTTTCCATTGGATCAGTTATGTGACCTCAGTAAGGGTGTTACAGTCTCACCCTAATCCTCTTTAACATAAAATTACAATCGCAAAATGGAGGACAGCCACACAATACTGGAAACCACGGCCTGACCAAGTTGATACATATTTCTGGGGGACACAATTCAATCCCTGACAGTGGGTTATGTGTAGTGGATGTTATACGGTCACAAAATCATTGGATTAGAGGTGGTGAAATGTGTTGGGGGAAAAGCATCAGATAGCAATTAATGAAAATAGGTAACCATTACAGGATTGTTATATTTCTAAATGGGGAAGTGAAGAATATTGTCTCAGAAATTTAAAAAAAAACAAAGGATGAAAAATGGAAAGTAGATGAGAGTCATTTAGTAGTGAAGTCCATCTGCATTTCATTAGATGTGGGACTTGACTGGAGGAAGGCATAGATTCAAGGTTGCCATAAAGCATAATATTAGACTCAATTCTTGTTATTGGACATTGATCAGCTAGAATGAAAATTTCAGGCTTTGCTAAAGTTGTTGCAGAATTCACAGGGGAAAATACAGAACCAGAAATCTAATTAATCACACTTTTGCATAACAGAGAAAATGAGGGCAGACTAGCGATTCAAGTCCCTAATGTCACTAAGCAAAAATAAAACGTGACCTGCCTAGTGTTCACCTACCCAAAATCAGAAGAGAAAGACATGTTCATCTCAGGTAGGATTCTGAATTGACAAGACAAAAGACTACAGAAAAAAAAAAATTGGGGGGGAACATAGAGTAATCAAATATTGAGGTATTTGTAAATGAATCATTTTTTGCCTACTTATTCACTTAAATAAACTGCATCTAAATGGGAAGCCAGAATGTTTTATGGTTGAAGCTGTGGGTATTTGACCGACCTCATCTGTATGAATAAAGGAGATATTTTATTAATTTATATTTCAACTAAAATTCACAAGTAAGTCATTACTTTTTATTATTGTTCAAGTGATATCAATATATATGTGAATTTAAAATGTGTTCTAGTGTTGATCCTACCGTAACTGACGTATCACATTAAAAATATCAATATCTATAAGTTCAAGTTCATATGAAATACATACTATAATACCTAAGTACAGAAAAAAATAAGAAAAAAATCGGACCACCATTCGCTTTTCAATTTTTCTAAAGCAACAGAAAGATTCACACACACATGTATACACACACACAGACACACGAAAATGAACCCTTTATAATTCTGAAGTATTTATTACTCCTCATTTTCATTTGTTATGGAAAATTCAATATGAAAATGGAAAGAAATACAAATGTGTGTGTTAAGTTCTGTTTTTCCCACTCTGTATCACTTCTCTTTAGTTTGCTAATGGACTTATTCTTTGAGATCAGGTCAGTCATACAACTGGGTTAGAAATGCTCATCAAAGAAAAATGAAATATGATAGAACAGTTTAATTAAACATGCTTCATTCACATTTAATCAGTTGAAACTAGACATCATAGACAAAAGCAGTAACATAATAAATTTAATGATTAATTTATATGCAATGTCATTCATTGTTGCTGATTCTTTAAACTCAATTATGTTTCAGGGTGAATACAATAAATGTGATCACTTTTTTTGTTCAAAAGGGTATTTCTTTTAACACAAGTCAGAAGTTTAAGCCTGTATCTTCTGGCTTGGTCTTTCTAATGTTTGTGTTTCTTTATGTCATTTTCAATGTGTTGTGAGGTTTAAGTTTATTCAAATCTACTGTCTGAGATAGGACAATAGAGGCAAATGCAAATGACAAGTGTCAAGAAAGATTTATAGATTTATAATCAGTTTTTGAACTTCATGTTCCAGACATTTTAGTTTTTATCGATAACATAAAAATGGCTCTTTAACAGTGACATTTATCTTGACCTGTTACTGAGGATAAAGACAATTCAGAGAAAGTGTTCTGCTTTACAGACAAGGTTTCGTGCGTGTTCAGCAGAGGTAAACCCTGATGTATTATTTTCTTGATTTTTTCTTAGTCATTTAGAAAAAGAACAAAGAAGGATGGATGAAGAAAATTGTTCCTCCTTCACTGAATTCCATCTCTTGGGAATTACTAACAACCCTGAGATTGAAGCGACCATATTTGCTATATTTCTGGCTGCATATCTCATTATTCTTGTGACAAATCTTGGAATGATCATTTTAATTAGAATGGACTCCCAGCTTCAAACACCAATGTACTTTTTCCTCAGCCACCTCTCCTTCTGTGACCTCTGTTATTCCACAGCAGTTGGACCCAAGATGCTGGTGGACCTCTTAACTAAAGACAAGTCAATTTCCTTCTATGGCTGTGCTCTGCAATTCTTCATCTTCTGTATCTTTGGAGATTCTGAGTGCCTCCTGCTGGCAGTGATGGCCTTTGATAGGTACAAGGCCATTAGCAATCCCTTGCTGTATACAGTCAACATGTCCAGCAGGGTGTGCTCCGTCCTCACGGCTGGGGTTTACCTGGTAGGCATGGTGGATGCTTTGATAGATATGACGTTAGCTTTCCGCTTATGTTTCTGTGGGTCAAATGAAATTAATCATTTCTTCTGTGACTTACCTCCCCTTCTCCTCCTTTCCTGTTCTGATATTCAAGTCAATGAGCTGGCATTATTCACTGTTTTTGGCTTCATAGAACTGAGTTCCATTTCAGGAGTTCTTGTCTCTTACTGTTACATCATTCTCTCAGTCTTAAAGATCCGCTCTGCTGAGGGAAAGTTCAAAGCTTTCTCCACCTGCACCTCTCACTTAATTGCTGTTGCAATTTTCCAGGGAACAGGACTTTTCATGTATTTCCGACCAAGTTCTGCCTACTCTCTAGATCGAGACAAAATGACCTCATTGTTTTATACCCTTGTCATCCCCATGTTAAACCCACTGATTTACAGTCTACGAAACAAAGATGTGAAAGAGGCTCTTAAGAAACTTAAAAATAAAAGATGGTTTTATTGAAAAATGATGTATTTATTTTCTCCCAATGTTTCTTTATAATATGTGGAAATTGAATTTGTTTCAACTAATTTGGTGCATTCCAATAAGTACTTATACTATATTCCAGATATATATACCTGCTCTGTTCCCCAGATATGCCATGTGTTACTACGTGTCTTGAATTGATATATGTACTCCCTCTGTGTTGAAAAGTTTCCAAATTCTTCTTACTTTGTCAACTTTTTGTTTGGTCATCTTTTATTTATGCATTAATTTATTTTGTCTGAAATTTATTGATTATTTGGTAAGTGCCTATTATACGTCTAAATGCCTTGAATTCTATGGTAGATTTTTATAATAATGAATCTAACGGAAGTTACAAACATTAATTAAATAATCTAATCATTGAAAATTTTTCAAATTATTTATTAATAATAATGCCATGAATGTAAAGACTGGGCATTACAAATACTAAGCAGGTTCATCAAACCTAGTGTGCAGAGATAAGAATTCCTCCATAGAAATGGAAGCATTTAGTCTGGTATCTAAAGGATGAGTAGGCATTAACTGAGAGATGAAAATGGGGAGAGAAGGCAGTTGAAGCAGTAATTGGAGAGGCCTTGAAGTGAACAGGACCACGCTATTTCTGCAGAAAATAAAGAGGGTCAACATGGCTAGTTTATAGGGAACAAAAGGACTAGCCTGATGAGTTAAATCCCTGTGTTGCAGTTCTCAACTCAGTCACTTCCTTCAGGTAACATTGTTTCCCTTAAATATCCCTTTCCTTGGTTCACACACCACCATGTGCCTCAGGACATTGTTGAATCTGTGACTCTGTTTTCTAAATCATTATCTCTGCTGTGGAGTTATGGACACTCTGAGGTCAAGGACTAGGCATTTTACGTCCTTTAGTCAAGTACCAACATAACATCTGAGTAAACAGGTAATAAAACAAAAAAAATCATCAAAATTTTTATTTAATGCCTATTTTGTTGTTGTTGTTGTTAGGTGCCATTGAGTTGGTTCCGATTCATAGTGGCCCTATGCACAACAGAACGAAACACTGCCCGGTCATGCGCCATCCTTACAATCATTGTTATGCTTGAGCTCATTGTTGCAGCCACTATGTCAATCCACCTCATTGAGGGTCTTCCTCTTTTCCACTGACCCTGTACTTTGCCAAGCATGATGTCCTTCTCCAGGGACTGATCTCTCCTGACAATATGACCAAGGTATGTAAGACGCAGTTTTGCCATACTTGCCTCCAAGGAGCATTCTGGCTGTATTTCTTCCAAGACAGATTTGTTCATTCTTTGGGGAGTCCATGGTATATTTGACATTCTTCGCCAACACCACAATTCAAAAGAGTCAATTCTTCTTTGGTCTTCCTTATTCATTGTCCAGCTTTCACATGCATATGATGTGATTGAAAATACCATGGCTTGGGTCAGGTGCAGCTTAGTCTTCAGGGTGACATCTTTGCTCTTCAACACTTTGAAGAGGTCCTTTGCAGCAGATTTGCCCAATGCAATGCGTCTTTTGATTTCTTGACTGCTGCTTCCATGGCTGTTGATTGTGGATCCAAGTAAAACGAAATCCTTGACAACTTCAATCTTTTCTCTGTTTATCATGATGTTGCTCATTGGTCCAGTTGTGAGGATTTTTGTTTTCTTTATGTTGAGGCGTAATCCATACTGAAGGCTGTGGTCTTTGATCTTCATTAGTAAGTGCTTCAAGTCCTCTTCACTTTCAGCAAGCAAGGTTGTGTCATCTGCATAACTCAGGATGTTAATGAGTCTTCCTCCAAACCTGATGCCCAGTTCTTCTTCATATAGTCCAGCTTCTCTGCTTATTCGTTCAGCATACAGATTAAATAGGTATGGTGAAAGAATACAACCCTGACGCACATCTTTCCTGACTTTAAACCAATCAGTATCCCCTTGTTCTCTTTGAACAACTGCCTCTCGATCTATGAAAAGGTTCATCATGAGCACAATTAAGTGTTCTGGAATTCCCATTCTTTGCAATGTTATCCATTATTTGTTATGATCCGCACTGTCGAAAGCCTTGGCATAGTCAATAAAACACAGGTAAAAATCCTTCTGGTATTCTCTGCTTTCAGCCAGGATCCATCTGACATCAGCAATGATATCCCTGGTTCCACGTCCTCTTCTGAATCCAGCCTGAATTTCTGCAGCCGTTTTGAATGATCTTCAGCAAAATTTTGCTTGCGTGTGATTTTAACGATATTGTTCTATAATTTCCACATTCAGTTGGATCACCTTTCTTGGGAATAGCCATAAATATGGATCTCTTCCAGTCAGTTGGCCAGGAGGCTGTCCTCCATATTTTTTGGCACAGACAAGTTAGCACCTCCAGCACTGCATCTGTTTGTTGAAACATCTCAATTGACATTCCATCAATTCCTGGAGCCTTGTTTTTCACCAATGCCTTCAGAGCAGCTTGGACTTCTTCCTTCAGTACCATCAGTTATTGTTAATATGCCACCTCTTGAAATGGTTGAATATCGACTAATTCTTTTTGGTGTAATGACTCTGTATATTCCTTCCAACGTCTTTTGATGCTTTCTGTGATGTTTAATATTTTCCCTATGGAATCCTTCACTATTGCAACTCGAGGCTTGAATTTTTTCTTCAGTTCTTTCAGCTTCAGAAACCACAAGCATGTTCTTCCCTTTTGGTTTTCCATCTCCAGCTCTTTGCACATGTCATTAGAATACTTAGTCTTCTCGAAAGGCCCTTTGAAATCTTCTGTTCAGTTCTTTTACTTCATCAATTCTTCCTTTTGCTTTAGCTGCTCAACACTCAAGAGCAAGTTTCAGAGTCTCTTCTGACATTCATCTTGGTCTTTTCTTTCTTTCCTGTCTTTTCAGTGACCTCTTGCTTTCTTCATGGATGATGTCCTTGATGTCATTCCACAATTCATCTAGTCTTCGGTCGCTAGTGTTCAATGCATCAAATCTATTCTTGAGATGGTCTCTAAATTCAGGTGGGATATACTCAAGGTCATATTTTGGCTCTCGTGGACTTGCTCTGATTTTCTTCAGTTTCACCTTGAACTTGCAAATGAGCAACTGATGGTCTGTTCCACAGTTGGCTCCTGGCAGCAGCTGATAAAAATCTTCTGTTTCTTCATCTTTGGCCATAGTGGTTGATGCATAAATTTGAATAATAGTTGTATGAACTGGTCTTCCTTGTAGACGTATGGATATTATCCTATCACTGACAGTGTTGTACTTCAGGATAGACCTTGAAACATTCTTTTTGACGATGAATGCAACACCATTCCTCTTCAAGTTGTCCTTCCAACATAGTAGACTATATGATTGTCTGATTCAAAATGGCCAATACCAGTCCATTTCAGCTCACTAATGCCTAGGATATCGATGTTTATGCATCCATTTCATTTTTGATGATTTCCAATTTTCCTAGATTTATCCTTTGTACATTCCAGGTTCCAATTATTAATAGTTGTTTGCAGCTGTTTCTTCTCATTTTGAGTTGTGCCACATCAGCAAATGAAGGTCCTGAAAGCTTTACTCCATCCACGTCATTAAGGTCGACTCAACTTTGAGAAGGCAGCTCTTCCCTGGTTGTCTTTTGAGTACCCTCCAACCTGGGGGGCTCATCTTCCAGCACTATGTTCCACTGCTATTCATAAGGTTTTCACTGGCTAATGCTTTTCAGAAGTAGGCTACTGGGTCCTTCTGCCTATTCTGTCTTGGTCTGGAAGCTCAGCTGAAACCTGTCCTCCATCGGTGACCCTGCTGGTGTCTGAATACCCAGTGGCATAGCTTCCAGCATCACAGCAACACACAAGCCCCCATAGTACGAGAAACTGACAGACACATGGGGGATTTAATACCTGTAAGGAAAAAAAGGAGAGTGTATTATGTGCCTTGAATAAAGTTTTTGTGTCTTATAAGCAATTACATAAAGAGGTTGTGAATACTAAAAGCAATGGAACTTTTGTTTTTGTTGTTGTTGTTAGCTATTGTCAAGTCAGCTCCAGATCATGGTGACCTTAAGTATAAAGATATGCAAATTATTATTTGGAAAATAATTACATAAAAATGTATTTACAAGGCATTTGACAACTTCACATGGATCTGCTGTACTTTTCTGATGACAAAAGCCTCAGAACATGAGGTTGTTTCACAAACAGGGACATGGGCATGTGCTGGAAGGACCTTACAAGAATCAATGACACTCTTAAAGTTATACAACAATTATACAAGCTGAATCACATTCCATATCTAAGACTGACTAGTTTGTACTGCAAAATGCCCTTGAGTGAAAATATTTCAGACTGCCAGGAAAACCCAAGAAAGACAATGTAATTCCTTTGGTCTTCAGGGTGGAAGTTTTTCTGGGATCCTGAGACACAGTAGCGTAAGTATGAAGATAGGAAAAAGAAAAAAAAAAAGGCTGGGTGTGATGGTTATAGTTGTTTGTCAACTTGACTGGGCCTTGATTCTCAGTGATTAGACAGTAGTATGATGTTGTGTTCCCTTCTGTGATGAGATTTGATATAATGTTACTACCTCCATGATGGTATCTTCTGTGAGTAGCCAATCAGTTGAAGGGAGTTCAGTTGGGCATGTGCCTTGCATCAAATATGTGTGTACATTCTGGAAGGCCTTAGGAGGCTTTTACTCATTTTGGATCTTGCAGCCAGTTCCTGTGTGTCCAACCTCCAGTTCCTGGGTCTTTACCTAGCAGTTTACCTGCAGTGAGCTCTGCTCTCTGGTCTGCTGATCCTGGGTTCACCAGACACTGTGACTTTGTGAATCAGGAGAAGCCTCAATCCTGACCCAAGGGCTTAGGACGTTCCAGCCTCTACAACTGCCTGAGCTGTTTCCTTGACATAATCCCTCTCTGTATATACTTATAGACTCATATGCTTAATCGGTTCTAGAGAACCCAGCCTAAGACAATGGGTGATGCTTCTTTTGGACCTAATTCCTTCTCAGTTAATCCTTGTTCTTTTGGAAATGTTAGCTATGAACTAGTTGCTGTCTTGAAGTGCAGCATGCAAGAGTGCATTCAAATCGTATTGAATTCCAAGCAAACAAGAGTTTAAGTAGGTTTCTTCTACATAAGAAGGTACAGATACCATCTAGCTAACTCATAGTTCTCCCATATGATGATTGTAATGTATTTAAAGTCAAATTTGATATGCATATTGGCCTCTATAAAAAGATGTAATTATGAAGATGAATTCTAAAGAAGATATTTTAAGTTTATTCAACAAAGCATTTTGAGCTAATAAAAGAGCACGTAAATGGAATGAGCTGATTTGTAAAATATGTTAAGAGATATCTGTGCCTAAATTGGTGCAAGTAGAGGATGAATAATCCCTCATTAGACCCATTGTTTGGGGAATTCATGATTCAACTAGGGTATTGAGCAGATGACCTGTAAGACCTTGTTATCTTGATCTTCTATAGGGAAAGCTACCATTTAAATATTTTAATCTACCCTACACTAATTCATATCTACCCTTTCCCTTAATTCTCTGCCTCTCTTATTTATATGCTTCTTACACTCCCACCATCTAAAATATTATTGTCCACATAAGGCATTACCAATGTCTGTTTATAATGAGTTACTGTTATTGCCCCCCTCTCCCTTTTCTTAATCTTAGTTGCTTCTTTCTGCACAGACACCAGCGTCCCTGATCATAAGCATAACACAGTTGTCACAGATTAGAGTGTGTTGTTGTGGTTAGGTGCCACTGAGTCGGTGCTGACTCAGGGCAATATAGGTATGATAATACCAACAACTAGCTATATTGGTGATAACTTAGCGGGCAAAATCTGATACACTGAAAAGGTCATAATATTCAGTAATCCAGTGTGTTTTTCATACTCAGTGCAGTAATTTTAATGTAGCTTTAAATCCACTCTAGAAGCATGTTATGAACAAGGAAAGTAACAGGAGGAAAACTGTGTCTGAGTCTCTGTCTAAATTTACAGTTAAGTGTGACCATTAACAAATCCTATTTTCTTTGGAAATCAATTCCTTCTCTGTGAAAAGAGAGGCGTTAACAGGATAATCTTTATTGTGCTTTCCAGCTGGCATATTCTGTATCTATATACACATGATTCTATCACCGCTTTAACGTAATTTATTTAGGAGAGATTAAACAAGTAAATAAAATAGATGAGACGCATGATATTTATTCAAAGGACTGTTGCATCCCTAGGCCAGTTTTATCTGAAATGGCAGCGACAATGATGACAGTGAAATAGCATGAGTTGCAAGATCCACAGTCCCACTCAGATAGACACATTTAACTGGTCCCTTATTCTGCATTTTTACTTTAATGGACTTCATAAAACTGGATATTCTTAGTCATGAATAAAATAACATACTCTACATGATGTCTAAAATTAAAATGACAGTCAATATTAAGGGTTGGTGATTGTGTGGCCCAACCAGATGTTTCACACATTGGTGAGGCATCTCCTACTTAGGAAAACAGCTGTACCTACTAAATCTGAGTGTATATATCATATTCCAATACCTAGTTTACTACCAAAGAGAAATAAATATATATTTCCACCGAAAGATATGCAAAAGAGTGTTCACAGCAAAAGGAGAAACAACTCAACTCCCTATCAACATTAGAATAGACAAATACATGATGATATATTTATACAATGGAATATCATACAGCATTGAGAAGGATTTTCCTACAACCACATGCAACAACAAGGAAGGATCTCACAAATATGTTGTTGAAAACAGCACATACTCTAAGTATTCACTCATGTATGGGCTAAAAAACAATATCATAATAAAAGTTAGGAAAGCAGTTATCCCTGTGAGTAATGAGTTTATGACTTAAGAAGGAGCAGGTCGAAATCTTCTGGGATTCTGAGAATATTCTGTTTCTTGGTCTGGATGATAGTTTAAAAGGTGTTTTTATTTTGAGAAAATCCCTATAATTGTGTAGCTATTCCTTGAGTATTCTCTTTGTGAATATCATACACCAACAGTCTATTCAACATTTGATTGCAAGAAATTTCAGAATTTCTTTATTATGAATTTTGATTCTTAGCAATGGCTGTGTAAAATAAAGTTCAATGTATTTTTTTTTTTTTTTTGGTAAAATTAAAGGTGCAATTTTCATCAGGTATTTCAGATAATTATTCTTTTTGTAATTAAAACTTGCTGTCTTGCAAAGAGACTTAATGTACACTGATATCATTATATACACTTAACTGATTTCATAAATCCCCTGTCCCAGTGCAAGACAACTATTTTCTGAAGGAAGTGAGTTTATAAATAAACAGTTGCCTACATAGCATTTTGTTAGTGGCACCAGTGACACTAAGGAAGGTATATAGACACATTTTATTTTATTTTTTCCTAACTTGCTTCCTTCTGGTATCTTAAATTCTACCTTAAGACTTTTTTCCCCATGATCTAAGGAATCCACATTCAATTAAATATAAATATCTTCAGGAGGTTAATTAACTTATCCAATTTTTAATAAGAATATAGCCTCCAAGGCTCAGTTTTCATGGAAAGGGTGGAAAGGAAGTTAGTCTAGATGATCTGGAAGGACAGTCATGCTTTGATAGGGAAAGTCTGGGTCTTTCCCGATTAGAGTGTAGCCAGAGGGAATTTGGCATCCCAGGAGACAGGGAAGCACTTGAGGGGAAAATTAGTTTGGAAAGAAATCAGAAGAATAAGACCAAGTATGACTTCACCACTTCCAAATGTGTACCAGAGAAGTAGATAATTGTAGCAAAGCTCCTGAGTAACATAAAGGCATCAGCTTCTTGAGGTTATCTGGTGGATAATTGTTAGCAATTAGTGAGGTAGTTGGATCTTTAAACAATATCTCCTAGAGTAGTACATTGCGTACTATAGTATTAGAATCATCACATAAAAAAAAAAAGCAAGAAATATGAAAAATCACTGAAATGTATCAAATAACAGCACTTTGCTAAATATCAGGAATACTTTTTTTTTTTTTTTTAATGAATGTAGCTTAAGGCATGATCATGCCTCATAGGTAAAATGAAAAATGTTTCTGTCTATTCCCAGTGAGGGTTCAGAATAAACAAGAAATTATTTGGAATATTGAGTAGATTCACTGGCTTATGCTTATTACTTCTTAATTTTTTTTCTGTATATGCAAATTTTGCAATTATTTCTTTTGTGGTAAAGAAATAAATGAACTGCATTAACATACAATGTACCGTGGGTGTGCATAGTTATTATGTATTATCTAAAACTATCAAATGACAGTAAATGTTTAAGAAAGGTAGAAATGTGTAGTGGGTACAAAATGACATTTCCAGTATGTCTCAATTTTAAAGGTGCTATCCTGAATAATAATACACAAAGTTTATTTACAGGGGTGATTTAAAACATTTTTATTTTGGTATATGCATATATATATATATACACACACACATAAACATATAAACATTTTTTATATATATATACACATAAACAGGGAAACCCTGGTGGCATAGTGGTTAAGTGCTATAGCTGCCAACCAAAGGGTTGGCAGTTCGAATCCGCCAGGCCCTCCTTGGAAACTCTATGGGGCAGTTCTACTCTGTCCTATAGGGTCGCTATGAGTCGGAATCGACTCGATGGCACTGGGTTTATACATAAACCTGCCAATTAAACATTTATATGTACAATTCAGTGACACCGATTTCGATTACTATGTTGTGCAGCCATCACCAGTATGTGTTGCCAAAATGGAATTTTAAAAAATAAACAGCATTCACCTGAGCAAAGTTCATTACAGCACTTTTCACAATAGTCAAAAGGAAGAAACAACTGAAACGTTCATCAACAAATTAATGGATAAGCAAAATGTAGTATATACACACTCAGAGAAAGACTACTCAATCATAAAAAGAAAGGAAATTCTGACGCATGTCACATGAGCCACTGCGTGGCCGAACCTTGAAATATGCTGAGCAGAATAAGTCAATCTCAAAAGAACAAATATTGTATGAACTCATTTATTTGAAATAAGCAAAAATATAGAAAGGAAGGATTATTAGTAGTTATCAGGGGTGAGAAGGAAGGAGAAAGAAGGAATTTTTGCTTAGGAGGCATTGCATTTATGTTAATGGTGATGGAATGATTTGGAAAAGGATAGCGAAAATGGTTACACAACATGAAGAATGTAACTAATTTCACCAAATTGTACATGTAGAAATTGTTGATTTGGTGTATTTTTTTCTTATATATAATTTCACTAATATACATATATATATAGTTCATATGCAAGTCCAAGTTGAAACTGAAGAGAATTAGAATAAGTCCACGTGAGCTGAAGTGCGACCTTGAATATATCCTACTTGAATTTAGAGATCATCTCAAGAATAGATTTGACATATTAAACACTAATGACTGAAGACCAGATGAATCATGGAATGACATCAAGGAAATCATATAAGAGGAAAGTAAGAGGTCATTAAAAAGACAAGAAAGAAAGAAATTAATGTCAGAAGACACTCTGAAACTTTTTCTTGAACATCAAGTAGCTAAAACAAAAGGAAGGAATGATAAAGTAAAAGAGCTGAACAAATGACTTCCAAGGGCAGCTTGAGAAGACAAAATATTACAATGACATGTGCAAAGACCTGGAGATAGAAAACCAAAAGAGAAGAACAGGTTCAGCATTTCTCAAGCTGAAAGAACTGAAGAAAAAATTCAAGCCTGAAGTTACAATATTGAAGGATTTTCTGGGGAAAATATTAAATGATGCAGGAAGCATCAAAAGAAGATGGAAGGAATACACAGAGTCACTATATCAAAAAGAATTGATATTCAACCATTTCACGAGGTGGCATATGCTCAGGAGATATGAATGAAGAAGATATGAAGATATGAAGGAAGAAGTCCAAGCTACGCTGAAGACATTGACAAAAAACATGTTTCCACAAAAGGATGCTGCCCTGGAAGTCCTCACTTGTCTAACCCAAGAAATATGAAAGACAGCTGCCTGGCCAAACGACTGGAAGAGATCCCTATTTATGCCTAAGCCCAAGAAATTTGAGCCATCTAAATGTGAAAATTGTCAAACAATATCATTAATACCACAGGCAAGTAAAATTTTGCTGACGATCATTCAAAAGCAGTTGCAACACTACATCTATAGATAGAGAAGTGCCAGAAATTCAGCTTAGATTCAGAAGAGGACACAGAAGTTGGGGTATCTCGGGTGATGTCAGATGGATCCTGACTGGAAGCAGCGAATACCAGAAATATGTTTACCTGAGTTTTATTGACTATGCAAAACCCTTCGACTGTGTGGATCATAACAAATTATGATATCATTGGGAAGAATGGAAGCTCCAGAACACTTAATTGTGCTCATGAGGAACCTATACATAGATCAAGAGGCCTTCATTTGAACAGAACAGGGGATACTGGGTGCTTTAAAGTCAGGAAAGGTAGGCCTCAAAGTTGTATCCTTTACCATACCTATTCAAATGGTGGAACCCTGGTGGTGTGGTGGTTAAGTGTTTGGCTGTTAACCAAAAGGTCAGCAGTACGAATCCACCAGCCATTTCTTGGAAACCCTACTGGGCAGCTCTACTCTGTCCTATAAAGTCACTATGAGTTGAAACTGACTTGATGGCAATGGGTTTGGTTTTGGTTTATTCAATCTGTATGCTGAGCAAATACTCTAAGAAGATGGAATATACGAAGAAGAATGGGGCATCAGGATTGGAGAAAGGTATATTAACAACCTGCATTGTGCAGATGATACAACCTTGCTTACTGCTGACGAAGATCAAAGACCAGAGCCTTCATTATGGATTGTACATCAACATGAAGAAAACAAAAATTCTCACAAGTGGGAGGCGGGGCCAAGATGGCGGACTAGGTGGATGCTACCACGGATCCCTCTTGCAACAAGGACTCGGAAAAACAAGTGAATCGATCACATACATAACAATCTATGAACTCTGAACAACAAACACAGATTTAGAGATGGAGAACGAACAAATACGGGGAGGCAGCGATTGTTTTCAGAGCCTGGAGCCAGTGTACCAGTCAGGTGACCTTCAGAGCCCGATTTGGGGCAGAGCCCAGGGGGGCAGACGGCAAAGACAAGGGGCCCAGCCCTAGCCCCTGAACTCATTCCGGGAGGGGGCCCAGCCAGTTCACGTGGGCGGCGTGGCAGCACAGCCGGTGGGAGAAGTCCCCGGGAGGCAGTGACTGGTCTTGGAGCAGGGAGAGCAGCGTGTCAGCCGGGGAGCCATCCCGCTGGGATTTTGGTGGGTGCGGGTGTGCCGTGAGCGCGGGAAACAGCTACATCCCCCTCAATTGACCCCGGGGGGGGGCCCAGCCGGTTCGTGTGGGCGGCGCCCAGCTGGTTCGCGCGGGCGGCGCGGCAGCACAGCCCGTGGGAGAAGTCTCCGGAAGGCAGTGACTGGAGCGGGGAGAGCAGTGTCCCAGCCAAGGAGCCATCCCGCCGGTATTTTGGCAGGCGCGGGCGTGATGTGAGCGTGGAGAGCAACTACAGTCCCCTGAATTGACCCCGGGGGGTCCCAGCTGGTTCTCGCGGGCGGTGTGGAGGCGCAGCTGGTGGGAGAAGTCCCTGGGAGGCAGTGGCTGGTCTTGGAGCGGGGAGAGCGGCATCCCAGCCCGGACGCGCAGTCACGGCGCAGGCGTGGGGAACTGCTCTGCTCTCCTGAGCTGACCCGGGAGGGGGAAGAGCCGGTTTGCGGGGGCGGCGTGCGACGTGGCTGGCGGGACGGGGAGTCCCCGGGAGGCAGCGACTGATTTTGGAGTCGGGAGTGCACCGTTCCAGTAGGGGAACCCTAACCTTGGGCGTGGGGCTGACAGCAGAGGATCTGACCGTGACTCCAGCGGGCCAGACCCCCCGAGGGCAATCTCCACACAGCCAGTACATATAGGCTACGCACCCCGCGGAAGTCTCAGATATAATAGTCATTCCAAGCAAGACAAGCAACTCTGGCTATATTCGGAGGTGCTACTCTCCTAGCTCTCTGATCCCTCCCCCACCCTCCCCAGGCGGCTCCATTAACATCCGAATAGCCTGAGCCAGAGGGAGAACTCTGATAGGGATCTGACTGCATTTTTTTTTAGCGGATTTTCTGGAAAAACTAGTTTCCCAGTGATGGCTCAGAGACAGCAGTCCATATCAAACCACATAAAGAAGCAGATCATGACAGCTTCTACAACCCCCCAAACAAAAGAATCAAAATCTTTCCCAAATGAAGATATAATCCTGGAATTATCAGATACAGGATATAAAGAACTAATTTACAGAATGCTTCAAGAGATCACAAATGAAATAAGGCAAACTGCAGAAAAAGCCAAGGAACACACTGATAAAACTGTTGAAGAACTCAAAAAGATTATTCAAGAACATAGCAGAAAAATTAATAAGTTGCAAGAATCCATAGAGAGACAGCATGCAGAAATCCAAAAGATTAACAATAAAATTACAGAATTAGACAACGCACTAGGAAATCAGAGGAGCAGACTCGAGCAATTAGAATGCAGACTGGGACATCTGGAGGACCAGGAAATCCACACTAACATAGCTGAAAAAAAATCAGATAAAAGAATTAAAAAAAATGAAGAAACCCTAAGAATCATGTGGGACTCTATCAAGAAGGATAACATGCGAGTGATTGGAGTCCCAGAACAGGGAGGGGGGACAGAAAACACAGAGAAAATAGTTGAAGAACTCCTGACACAAAACTTCCCTGACATCATGAAAGACGAAAGGATATCTGTCCAAGATGCTCATCGAACCCCATTTAAGATTGATCCAAAAAGAAAAACCCCAAGACATATTATCATCAAACTTGCCAAAACCAAAGATAAAGAGAAAATTTTAAAAGCAGCCAGGGAGAAAAGAAAGGTCTCCTACAAGGGAGAATCAATAAGAATAAGTTCAGACTACTCAGCAGAAACCATGCAGGCAAGAAGGGAATGGGACGACATATACAGAGCACTGAAGGAGAAAAACTGTCAGGCAAGGATCATATATCCAGCAAAACTCTCTCTGAAATATGAAGGAGAAATTAAGATATTTACAGATAAACACAAGTTTAGAGAATTTGCAAAAACCAAACCAAAGCTACAAGAAATGCGAAAGGAGATTGTTTGGTCAGAAAACCAATAATATTAGGAACCAGCACAATACAAGGTCACAAAACAGAACGTCCTGATATCGACTCAAATAGGGAATTCACAAAAACAAACAAATTAAGATTAATTTTAATAAATAAATAAATAAATAATACACATAACCGGGAATCAGGGAAGTCAATAGGTAAAAGATCACAACAATCAAAAAGAGGGACTAAATACAGGAGGCATTGAACTGCCAGATAGAGAGCGATACAAGGCGGTATAGAACGATACAAGTTAGGCTTTACTTAGAAAAATAGGGGTAAATAATAAGGTAACCACAAAAAGGAATATCAACTCCATAACTCAGGATAAAAGCCAAGAAAGACGTAACGACTCAACTAACATAAAGTCAAACGCTATGAAAATGAAGACCTCACAATTTACTAAGAAAAACGTCTCAGCACAAAAAAGTATGTGGAAAAATGAAATGGCCAACAACACACATGAAAAGGCATCAAAATGACAGCACTAAAAACTTATTTATCTATAATTATGCTGAATGTAAATGGACTAAATGCACCAATAAAGAGACAGAGAATCACGGACTGGATAAAGAAACACGATCCATCTATATGCTGCCTACAAGAGACACACCTTAGACTTAGAGACACAAACAAACTAAAACTCAAAGGATGGAAAAAAATATATCAAGCAAACGATAAGCAAAAAAGAAGAGGAGTAGCAATATTAATTTCTGACAAAATAGACTTTAGACTTAAATCCACCACAAAGGATAAAGAAGGACAACTGATCAGGAAGACATAACCATATTAAATATTTATGCACCCAATGACAGGGCTGCAAGATACATAAATCAAATTTTAACAGAATTGAAAAGTGAGATAGACACCTCCACAATTATAGTAGGAGACTTCAACACACCACTTTCGGAGAAGGACAGGACATCCAGTAAGAAGCTCAATAGAGACACGGAAGACCTACTTACAACAATCAACCAACTTGAACTCATTGACTTATACAGAACTCTCCACCCAACTGCTGCAAAGTACACTTTTTTCTTCCAGCACACATGGAACATTCTCTAGAATAGACCACATATTAGGTCATAAAACAAACCTTTGCAGAATCCAAAACATTGAAATATTACAAAGCATCTTCTCAGACCACAAGGCAATGAAACTAGAAATCAATAACAGAAAAACTAGGGAAAAGAAATCAAATACTTGGAAACTGAACAATACCCTCCTGAAAAAAGACTGGGTTATAGAAGACATCAAGGAGGGAATAAGGAAATTCATAGAATGCAACGAGAATGAAAATACATTCTATCAAATCCTCTGGGACACAGCAAAAGCAGTGCTCAGAGGCCAATTTATATCAATAAATGCACACATACAAAAAGAAGAAAGAGCCAAAATCAGAGAATTGTCCCGACAACTTGAACAAATAGAAAGTGAGCAACAAAAGAATCCATCAGGCACCAGAAGAAAACAAATAATAAAAATCAGAGCGGAACTAAATGAATTAGAGAACAGAAAAACAATTGAAAGAATTAACAAAGCCAAAAGCTGGTTCTTCGAAAAAATTAACAAAATTGATAAACCATTGGCCAGACTGACTAAAGAAATACAGGAAAGGAAACAAATAACCCGAATAAGAAACGAGAAGGACCACATCACAACAGAACCAAATGAAATTAAGAGAATCATTTCAGATTACTACGAAAAATTGTAATCTAACAAATTTGCAAACCTAGAAGAAATGGATGAATTCCTAGGAAAACACTACCTACCTAAACTAACACATTCAGAAGTAGAACAACTAAATAGACCCATAACAAAAAAAGAGATTGAAACGGTCATCAAAAAACTCCCAAAAAAAAAAAAGCCCTGACCCGGATGGCTATACTGCAGAGTTCTACCAAACTTTCAGAGAAGACATAACACTACTACTACTGAAGGTATTTCAAAGCATAGAAAATGACAGAATACTACCCAGCTCATTCTATGAAGCTACCATCTCCCTGATACTAAAACCAGGTAAAGACATTACAAAAAAAGAAAATTATAGACCTATATCCCTCATGAACATAGATGCAAAAATCCTCAACAAAATTCTAGCCAATAGAATCCAACAACACATCAAAAAAATAATTCACCCTGATCAAGTGGGATTTATACCAGGTATGCAAGGCTGGTTTAATATGAGAAAGACCATTAATGTAATCCATCACATAAATAAAACAAAAGGTAAAAACCACATGATCTTATCAATAGATGCAGAAAAGGCATTTGACAAAGTTCAACACCCATTTATGATAAAAACTCTTACCAAAATAGGAATTGAAGGAAAATTCCTCAACATAATAAAGGGCATCTATGCAAAGCCAACAGCCAATATCACTCTAAATGGAGAGAACCTGAAAGCATTTCCCCTAAGAACAGGAACCAGACAAGGATGCCCTTTATCACCGCTCTTATTCAACATCGTACTTGAAGTCCTAGCCAGGGCAATTAGGCTAGACAAAGAAATAAAAGGCATCCGGATTGGCAAGGAGGAAGTAAAGTGATCACTATTTGCAGATGACATGATCTTATACACAGAAAACCCTAAGAAATCCTCCAGAAAACTACTGAAACTAATAGAAGAGTTTGGCAGAGTATCAGGTTATAAAATAAACATACAAAAATCACTTGGATTCCTCTACATCAACAAAAAGAACACCGAAGAGGAAATAACCAAATCAATATCACTCACAGTAGCCCCCAAGAAGATAAAATACTTAGGAATAAATCTTACCAAGGATGTAAAAGACCTATACAAAGAAAACTACAAAACTATACTACAAGAAATTCAGAAGGAAACACTTAAGTGGAAAAAACATACCTTGCTCATGGATAGGAAGACTTAACATAGTAAAAATGTCTATTCTACCAAAAGCCATCTATACATGTAAAGCATTTCCGATCCAAATTCCA
Organism: Loxodonta africana; assembly: GCF_030014295.1. Classification (NCBI taxonomy): domain Eukaryota; kingdom Metazoa; phylum Chordata; class Mammalia; order Proboscidea; family Elephantidae; genus Loxodonta; species Loxodonta africana. Next base: position 23,233,414 of record NC_087348.1, on the reverse strand, counting down.
ATATCATATTTTAAGGGGATAGAGAAACAAATCACCAATTTCATATGGAAGGGAAAGAAGCCCGGGATAAGCAAAGCATCACTGAAAAAGAAGAAGAAAGTGGGAGGCCTCACTCTACCTGATTTCAGAACCTATTATACAGCCACAGTAGTCAAAACAGCCTGGTACTGGTACAACAACAGGCACATAGACCAATGGAACAGAATTGAGAACCCAGATATAAATCCATCCATGTATGAGCACCTGATATGTGACAAAGGACCAGTGTCAGTTAATTGGGGAAAAGATAGTCTTTTTAACAAATGGTACTGGCGTAACTGGATATCCATTTGCGAAAAAATGAAACAAGACCCATACCTCACACCATGCACAAAAACTAACTCCAAGTGGATCGAAGACCTAAACATAAAGACTAAAACGATAAAGATCATGGAAGAAAAAATAGGGACAACCCTAGGAGCCCTAATACAAGGCATAAACAAAATACAAAACATTACCAAAAATGATGAAGAGAAACCAGATAACTGGGAACTCCTAAAAATCAAGCACCTATGCTCATCTAAAGACTTCACCAAAAGAGTAAAAAGACCACCTACAGACTGGGAAAGAATTTTCAGCTATGACATCTCAGACCAGCACCTGATCTCTAAAATCTACATGATTCTGTCAAAACTCAACCACAAAAAGACAAACAACCCAATCAAGAAGTGGGCAAAGGATATGAACACACATTTCTCTAAAGAAGATATTCAGGCAGCCAACAGATACATCAGAAAATGCTCCCGATCATTAGCCATTAGAGAAATGTAAATTAAAACTACGATGAGATTCCATCTCACACCAACTACGCTGGCATTAATCCAAAAAACACAAAGTAATAAATGTTGGAGAGGCTGCGGAGAGATTGGAACTCTTATACACTGCTGGTGGAAATGTAAAATGGTACAACCACTTTGGAAATCTATCTGGCGTTATCTTAAACAGTTAGAAATAGAACTACCATACAACCCAGAAATCCCACTCCTCCGAATATACCCTAGAGATACAAGAGCCTTCACACAAACAGATATATGCACACCCATGTTTATTGCAGCTCTGTTTACAATAGCAAAAAGCTGGAAGCAACCAAGGTGTCCGTCAACGTATGAATGGGTAAATAAATTGTGGTATATTCACACAATGGAATACTACGCATCGATAAAGAACACTGACGAATCTGTGAAACATTTCAGAACATGGAGGAACCTGGAAGGCATTATGCTGAGTGAAATGAGTCAGAGGCAAAAGGACAAATATTGTATAAAACCACTATTATAAGATCTTGAGAAATAGTAAAAACTGAGAAGAGCACATACTTTTGTGGTTACAAAGGGGGGAGGGAGGGAGGGAGGGAGAGGGATTTTTATTGATTAATTAGTAGATAAGAACTGCTTTGGGTGAAGGGAAAGACAACACTCAATACATGGAAGGTCAGCTCAATTGGACTGGACTAAAAGCAAAGAAGTTTCCGGGATAAACTGAATGCTTCATAGGTCAGTGGAGCAGGGGCGGGGGTCTGGGGAACATGGCTTGAGGGGACTTCTAAGTCAATTGGCAAAATAATTCTATTATGAAAACGTTCTGCATCCCACTTTGAAATGTGGAGTCTGGGGTCTTAAATGCTAACAAGCGGCCATCTAAGATGCATCAATTGGTCTCAACCCACCTGGAGCAAAGGAGAATGAAGAACACCAAGGTCACACGACAACTAAGAGCCCAAGAGACAGAAAGGGCCACATGAACCAGAGACCTACATCATCCTGAGACCAGAAGAACTAGTTGGTGCTCAGCCACAATCGATGACTGCCCTGACAGGGAGCACAGCAGAGAACCCCTGAGGGAACAGGAGATCAGTGGGATGCAGACCCCAAATTCTCAAAAAAAGACCACACTTAATGGTCTGACTGAGACTGGAAGGACCCCGGTGGTCATGGTCCCCAAAACTTCTGTTGGCCCAGGACAGGAACCATTCCCGAATACAACTCATCAGACATGGAAGGGACTGGTCAGTGGGGGGGAGAGAGATGCTGATGAAGAGTGAGCTAATTAAATCAGGTGGACACTTGAAAGTGTATTGGCAACTCTTGTCTGGAGGGGGAATGGGAAGATAGAGAGAGAGGGAAGCTGGCAAAATTGTCACGAAAGGACAGACTGAAAGGGCTGACTCAATAGGGGGAGAGCAAGTGGGAGAAGGGAGTAAGATGTATGTAAACTTACGTGTGACAGACTGATTGGATTTGTAAATGTTCACTTGAAGCTTAATAAAAGTTAAAAAAAAAATATTCTCACAAGTGGACCAAAAAGCAACATCATGATAAACAGAGAAAAGATTAATGTTGTCAAGGATTTCATTTTATTTGGGTCCACAATCAACACCCAAGGAAGCAGCCTTTTTGTTATTTATTTAAAAAAAACTGTTTAAGATAACGCCAGATAGATTTCCAAAGTGGTTGTACCATTTTACATTCCCACCAGCAGTGTATAAGAGCTCCAATCTCTCCGCAGTCTCTCCAACATTTATTACTTTGTGTTTTTTGGATTAATGCCAGCCTAGCTGGTGTGAGATGGAATCTCATCGTAGTTTGGGGAATGGTTCCTGTCCTGGGCCAACAGAAGGTTTGGGGACCATGACCGCCGGGATTCCTCTAGTCTCAGTCAGACCATGAAGTATGGTCTATGGTCTTTTTGTGAGAATTTGGGGTCTGCATCCCACTGATCTCCTGCTCCCTCAGGGGTTCTCTGTTGTGCTCCCTGTCAGGGCAGTCATCGGTTGGGGCCAGGCACCAACTAGTTCTTCTGGTCTCAGGATGATGTAAGTCTCTGGTTCATGTAGCCCTTTCTGTCTCTTGGGCTCTTAGTTATCGTGTGACCTTGGTGTTCTTCATTCTCCTTTGATCCAGGAGGGTTGAGACCAATTGATGCACCTTAGATGGCCGCTTGTTAGCATTTAAGACCCCAGACGCCACATTTCAAAGTGGGATGCAAAATGTTTTCATAATAGAATTATTTTGCCAATTGACTTAGAAGTCCCCTTAAACCATGGTCCCCAAACCCCTGCCCTTGCTCCGCTGACCTTTGAAGCATTCAGTTTATCCCAGAAACTTCTTTGCTTTTGGTCCACTCCAGTTGAGCTGACCTTCCATGTATTGAGTGTTGTCCTTCCCTTCACCTAAAGCGGTTCTTACCTATTAATTAATCAGTAAAAACCCTCTCCCACCCTCCCTCCCTCCCCCCCTCGTAACTACAAAAGTATGTGTTCCTCTCAGTTTATACTATTTCTCAAGATCTTATAATAGTGGTCTTATACAATATTTGTCCTTTTGCCTCTGACTCATTTCGCTCAGCATAATGCCTTCCAGGTTTCTCCCATGTTCTGAAATGTTTCACAGATTCGTCACTGTTCTTTATCGATGCGTAGTATTCCATTGTATGGATATACCACAATTTATTTAACCATTCATCCGTTGATGGACACCTTGGTTGCTTCCAGCTTTTTGCTACTGTAAACAGAGCTGCAATAAACATGGGTGTGCATATATCTGTTTGTGTGAAGGCTCTTGTATCTCTAGGGTATATTCGGAGGAGTGGGATTTCTGGGTTGTATGGTAGTTCTATTTCTAACTGTTTAAGATAACGCCAGATAGATTTCCAAAGTGGTTGTACCATTTTACATTCCCACCAGCAGTGTATAGGAGTTCAAATCTCTCCACAGCCTCTCCAACATTTAAATTTTGTGTTTTTTGGATTAATGCCAGCCTTGTTGGAGTGAGATGGAATCTCATCGTAGTTTTAATTTGCATTTCTCTAATGGCTAATGATCGAGAGCATTTTCTCATGTATCTGTAAGCTGCCTGAATATCTTCTTTAGTGAAGTGGGTGTTCATATCCTTTGCCCACTTCTTGATTGGGTTGTTTGTCTTTTTGTGGTTGAGCTTTGACAGAATCATACAGATTTCAGAGATCAGGCGCTGGTCGGAGATGTCATAGCTGAAAATTCTTTCCCAGTCTGTACGTGGTCTTTTGACTCTTTTGGTGAAGTCTTTAGATGAGCATAAAAGGAGCTCCCAGTTATCTGGTTTCTCTTCATCATTTTTGGTAATGTTTTGTATTTTGTTTATGCCTTGTATTAGGGCTCCTAGTGTTGTCCCTATTTTTTCTTCCATGATCTTTATCGTTTTAGTCTTTATGTTTAGGTCTTTGATCCACTTGGAGTTAGTTTTTGTGCATGGTGTGAGGTATGGGTCCTGTTTCATTCTTTTGCAAATGGATATCCAGGTATGCCAGCACCATTTGTTAAAAAGACTATCATTTCCCCAATTAACTGACACTGGTCCTTTGTCACATATCAGGTGCTCATACATGGATGGATTTATATCTGGGTTCTCAATTCTGTTCCATTGGTCTATGTGCCTGTTGTTGTACCAGTACCAGGCTGTTTTGACTACTGTGGCTGTATAATAGGTTCTGAAATCAGGTAGAGTGAGGCCTCCTACTTTCTTCTTCTTTTTCAGTAATGCTTTGCTTATCCAAGGCTTCTTTCCCTTCCATATGAAGTTGGTGATTTCTCTATCACATTAAAAAATGACATTGGAATTTGGATCGGAAGTGCATTGTATGTATAGATGGCTTTTGGTAGAATAGACATTTTTACTATGTTAAGTCTTCCTATCCATGAGCAGGGTATGTTCTTCCTCTTAAGTATGTCCTTTTGAATTTCTTGTAGTAGAGCTTTGTAGTTTTCTTTGTATAGGTCTTTTACATCCTTGGTAAGATTTATTCCTAAGTATTTTATCTTCTTGGGGGCTACTGTGAATGGTATTGATTTGGTTATTTCCTCCTCAATGTTCTTTTTGTTGATGTAGAGGAATCCAAGTGATTTTTGTGTGTTTATCTTATAACCTGAGACTCTGCCAAACTCTTCTATTAGTTTCAGTAGTTTTCTGGAGGATTCCTTAGGGTTTTCTGTGTATAAGATCATGTCATCTGCAAATAGTGATAGCTTTACTTCCTCTTTGGCATTCCGGATGCCGTTTATTTCTTTGTCTAGCCTAATTGCTCTGGCTAGGACTTCAAGTACGATGTTGAATAAGAGCGGTGATAAAGGGCATCCTTGTCTGGTTCCCGTTTTCAAGGGAAATGCTTCAGTGATGTTGGCTGTTGCCTTTGCATAGATGCCCTTTATTATGTTGAGGAATTTTCCTTCAATTCCTATTTTGGTGAGAGTTTTTATCATAAATGGGCGTTGAACTTTGTCAAATGCCTTTTCTGCATCAATTGATAAGATCATGTGGTTTTTGTCATTTATTTATATGGTGGATTACATTAATGGTTTTCCTAATATTAAACCAGCCTTGCATACCTGGTATAAATCCCACTTGGTCATGGTGGATTATTTTTTTGATATGTTGTTGAATTCTATTGGCTAGAATTTTGTTGAGGATTTTTGCATCTATGGTCATGAGGGATATAGGTCTATAATTTTCTTTTTTTGTGATGTCTTTACCTGGTTTTGATATCAGGGAGATGGTGGCTTCATACAATGTGTTAAGTAGTATTCCGTCATTTTCTATGCTTTGAAATATCTTCAGTAGTAGTGGTGTTATTTCTTCGCTGAAAGTTTGGTAGAACTCTGCAGTATAGCCATCTGGGCCAGGGCTTTTTTTGTTGGGAGTTTTTTTGATGACCGTTTCAATCTCTTTTTTTGTTATGGGTCTATTAAGTTATTCTGATTGTGTTAGTTTAGGTAGGTAGTGTTTTTCCAGGAATTCATCCATTTCTTCTAGGTTTGCAAATTTGTTAGAGTACAACTTTTCGTAATAATCTGATATGATTCTTTTAATTTCAGTTGGGTCTGTTGTGATGTGGCCCTTCTCGTTTCTTATTCAGGTTATTTGTTTCCTTTCCTGTATTTCTTTAGTCAGTCTAGCCAATGGTTTATCAATTTTGTTAATTTTTTCGAAGAACCAGCTTTTGGCTTTGTTAATTCTTTCAATTGTTTTTCTGTTCTCTAATTCATTTAGTTCAGCTCTAATTTTTATTATTTGTTTTCTTCTGGTGCCTGATGGATTCTTTTGTTACTCACTTTCTATTTGTTCAAGTTGTCGGGACAGTTCTCTGATTTTGGCTCTTTCTTCTTTTTGTGTGTGTGCATTTATTGATATAAATTGGCCTCTGAGCACTGCTTTTGCTGTGTCCCAGAGGTTTTGATAGGAAGTATTTTCATTCTCGTTGCATTCTATGAATTTCCTTATTCCCTCCTTAATGTCTTCTATAAACCAGTCTTTTTTCAGGAGGATATTGTTCATTTTCCAAGTATTTGATTTCTTTTCCCTAGATTTTCTGTTATTGATTTCTACTTTTATTGCCTTGTGGTCTGAGAAGATGCTTTGTAATATTTCGATGTTTTGGATTCTGCAAAGGTTTGTTTTATGACCTAATATGTGGTCTATTCTAGAGAATGTTCCATGTGCGCTAGAAAAAAAAGTATACTTTGCAGCAGTTGGGTGGAGAGTTCTGCATAAGTTAATGAGGTCAAGTTGGTTGATTGTTGTAAGTAGGTCTTCCGTGTCTCTATTGAGCTTCTTACTGGATGTCCTGTCCTTCTCCGAAAGTGGTGTGTTGAAGTCTCCTACTATAATTGTGGAGGTGTCTATCTCACTTTTCAATTCTGTTAAAATTTGATTTATGTATCTTGCAGCCCTGTCATTGGGTGCATAAATATTTAATATGGTTATGTCTTCCTGATCAATTGTCCTTCTTTATCCTTTGTGGTGGATTTAAGTCTAAAGTCTATTTTGTCAGAAATTAATATTGCTACTCCTCTTCTTTTTTGCTTATCGTTTGCTTGATATATTTTTTTCCATCCTTTGAGTTTTAGTTTGTGTCTCTAAGTCTAAGGTGTGTCTCTTGTAGGCAGCATATAGATGGATCGTGTTTCTTTATCCAGTCCGTGACTCTCTGTCTCTTTATTGGTGCATTTAGTCCATTTACATTCAGCGTAATTATAGATAAGTGTTTAGTGTTGTCATTTTTTGCCTTTTTATGTGTGTTGTTGACAATTTCAATTTTCCACTTACTTTTTTGTGCTGAGACATTTTTCTTTGTGAATTGTGAGATCCTCATTTTCATAGTATTTGACTTTACGTTTGTTCAGTCGTTACATTTTTGTTGGCTTTTATTTTGAATTATGGAGTTGTTATACCTCTTTGTGGTTACCTTAATATTTACCCCTATTTTTCTAAGTAAAAACCTAACTTGTATTGTCCTATATTGCCTTGTATCCCTCTCCATGTGGCAGTTCTATGCCACCTGTATTTAGTCCCTCTTTTTGATTATTGTGATCTTTTACATATTCACTTCAATGATTCCCTGTTTTGAGCATTTTTTTTTTAATTAATCTTAATTTTTTTTTTGTGATTTCTCTATTTGAGTGGATATCAGGATGTTCTGTTCTGTGACCTTGTGTTGTGCTGGTATCTGATATTATTGGTTTTCTAACCAAAAAATTTCCTTTAGTATTTCTTGTAGCTTTGGTTTGATTTTTGCAAATTCTCTAAGCTTGTGTTTATCTGTAAATATCTTAATTTTGCCTTCATATTTCAGAGAGAGTTTTGCTGGATATATGATCCTTGCCTGGCAGTTTTTCTCCTTCAGTGCTCTGTATATGTCATCCCATTGCCTTCTTGCCTGCATGGTTTCTGCTGAGTAGTCTGAACTTATTCTTATTGATTCTCCCTTGAAGGAGACCTTTCTTTTCTCCCTGGCTGCTTTTAAAATTTTCTCTTTATCTTTGGTTTTGGCAAGTTTGATGATAATATGTCTTGGGGTTTTTCTTTTTGGATCAATCTTAAATGGGGTTCGATGAGCATCTTGGATAGATATCCTTTCGTCTTTCATGATGTCAGGGAAGTTTTGTGTCAGGAGTTCTTCAACTATATTCTCTGTGTTTTCTGTTCTCCTTCCCTGTTCTGGGACTCCAATCACACGCACGTTATCCTTCTTGATAGAGTCCCACATGATTCTTAGGGTTTCTTCATTTTTTTTAATTCTTTTATCTGATTTTTTTTCAGCTATGTTGGTGTTAATTCCCTGGTCCTCCAAATTTCCCACTCTGCATTCTAATTGCTTGAGTCTGCTCCTTTGACTTCCTATTGCGTTGTCTAATTCTGTAATTTTATTGTTAATCTTTTGGATTTCTGAATGCTGTCTCTCTATGGATTCTTGGAACTTATTAATTTTTCTGCTATGTTCTTGAATAATCTTTTTGAGTTCTTCAACAGTTTTATCAGTGTGTTCCTTGGCTTTTTCTACAGTTTGCCTTATTTCATTTCTGAGGTCATCCCTGATGTCTTCAAGCATTCTGTAAATTACTTTTTTATATTCTGTATCTGATAATTCCAGGATTGTATCTTCATTTGGGAAAGATTTTGATTCTTTTGTTTGGGGGGTTGTAGAAGCAGTCATGGTCCGCTTCTTTATGTGGTTTGATATCGACTGCTGTCTACGAACCATCACTAAGATATTGTAGTGATTTATTCTATATTTGCTCACTGAGTCTTATCTTGTTTTGTTTTCTTTCAATATACGTGGATGGGCTACTAGATTGTGCTGTCTTGTTTGTTGTAGCCCTTGACTCACTTATGACCTATTACCAGCTGATTTGGGCTTTTGCCAGGTATATATGCCTGAGTCTATTCACTATTCTTGAGTAGAATCTGATTTTGGGTCATCGTGTGTGTGCTGCACCCTGTCACCTATCCACCTTGAGAAGTAGTGGTGATAGTTGTGTGCACCAGATTCTATTAGCAGCTAGGGTTCACACTCCAGGGGGGGCAGCATGCTGACAGGCTTCCCCCAAGTGTCCGTGAGGTAGGTGTGTCTCTATTCCTAAAGCACCTTGGTGGGAGGGCTCTGCATCTGTACCTTAGGCCCCCAATGCAAGTACCTCTACTGATTGGTAGGTGTCACCCTCCTTAGACCCCGAAGGCAAGAGGCTAGATGGTCTGGGGGAGCTTCAGCCCTCAGTTCCCTGTTGTGGGTCAGTGAGGGCTCTGTTGAATAAGCAGAGATATCAGACCTGGGAAATTTGTTTTTCCAGTAAATCCGCTAAAAAAAAATGCAGTCAGATCCCTATCAGAACTGCCTTTGCATTATAACAGCCACCTTGTTCCCTGTAAGGATGAAAGCCTGAGATTTGGATCATATATGCTTGCCTGGAGCTGGTTCTGTGTTTTTAGTCCAATTAGGGAAGGCTTTTTGGTCCCTGGGTTTTTTGTGTTTGCTTCTCTGAGGCCAGAAGAATGGGTTAGGAAAAGACCAAAAAAAAAAAAGGGAAAGCAAAGCCGCGGAGCCGGAGCCGTTCTCCCTCTGGCTCAGGAAATTCCAATGTTAATGTAGCCGCCTGGGAAGGGGAGAGGAGTGTTCAGAAAAACAGGAGAGAGTAGCACCCCAGAATATAGACAAAGTTGCTTATCTTGCTTGAGATGACTATTTTATCTGAGATTCCCGAGGGGCGTGTCGCCTATGTGTGCTGGCTGGTTAGAGATTGCCCCTGAAGGTCTGGCCCGCTGAAGCCGTGGTCAGATCCTCTGCTGCCAGTCCAAAGCCCAGCATCAAGGTTCCCCTGCTGGGACGCTGCACTCCCGGCTCCAAAATCAGTTGCTGCCTCCCGGGGACTTCTTGTCCCACCAGCTGCATCGCTCCGCCCCTGCAGACCAGCTGGGCCCCCTCCCGGGGTTAGTTCAGGGGAGTAGGGCTGCACCCTGTGTTTGCGCTGTGACCGGAGCCATGCTCAGCCTCCCTGTGCCCAGTCCAAAGCCCGGCGCCAAGGTTCCCCCTTTGGGACGCTGCACTCCCAGCTCCAAAACCAGTCACTGCCTCCCGGGGACTTCTCCTCCCACCAGCCGTGTTGCCATGCCACCCGCGCAGACCAGCTGGGCCCCCTCCCGGGTTCAGTTCAAGGGGGGTAGGGCTGCACCCCGTGTTTGTGCCATCACAAGATGTTGTGTTCAGCTCTCCTGCGCCCAGTCCTAAGCCCGGCGCCAAGGTTACCTGACTGGGATGCTGGCTCCAGGCTCCGAAAACAGTCTCTGCTTCCCCGTAGTTGTTCGTTCTCCGTCTCTGTCACTCAGGTCAACTCTTTAAATCTGTGTTTGTTTTTCAGGGTTCGTAGATTGTCATGTATGTGATCGATTCACTTGTTTTTCTGAGTCTTTGTTGCAAGAGGGATCTGAGGTAGCGTCTACCTAGTCGGCCATGTTGGCCCCCAGTCGGAAGCAGCCTTTAAGAAATCAAAAGATGTGTTGCTTTGGACAAATCTGCTGCAAAAGACTTTTTTAAAGTGTTGAAAAGCAAAGATGTCACCTTGAACACTAAGGTGCCCCTGATCCAAGACAAGGTGTTTTCAATTGCCTCATATACATGCAAAAGCTGGACAATGAATAAGGAAGACTGAAGAAGAATTGACACCTTTGAATTGTGGTGTTGGTAAAAAACATTGAATATAACTTGGCCTGCCAGAAGAATGAACAAATCTGTCTTGGAAGAAGTACAACCAGACAGCTCCTTAGAAGCAAGGGTGGCAAAGATACGCCTCACAAGCTGTGGATGTGTTATCAGGAGGGGTGAATCCCTGGAGAAGGACATCATGACTAGTAAACTACAGTGTCAGCAAAAAAGAGGAAGTCTCTCAATGAGATGAATTGACTTAGTGACTGCAACAATGGGCTTGTGCTTAACAAGGATTGTCAGGGTGGCACAGGACAAGGCAGTGCTTTGTCCTGTTGTAGATAGGGCCGTTAGGAGTCAGAAACGACTGGATGGCACCTAACAAGAACAACAACAACATGGATAGCTAGAGAGAGAGAAAAAAATAGAACGAAGTTTATTTTTTCTTGAAAGCATCGTCCTAAAACAGACATTTTCTTAAAAAATTCATCTTTGCACCTATCATCTCTATGAGGAGAAAAAGCCCCTAAAGTCTGTTTATTTCTACTTTTTGTTCTTCATCCACAAAACAACCAGAAGATATTTAAGAGCAAACTTTTAATGATCCATTACTTTGAAAACTTCTGTTCTGGAGACTGTGAGAATTTTGAGAGAAACAAATTAAAAAAAAAAAAAATCCAACACGAAGTTGATTATGTATAATGGATATTATACAATAATAAAATTATTGGATGGGGGTGATTGGAATGTGGTTGGGGGAAGGGAATCAGTGGTTAATTAAAATAAAGGATAACCATTATAGGATTGTCATATATCTAAATGGGGGACTAAAGAAGTATGTTTCAGAAATGTAAAAGAAAAAAAAAAAACAGGGTGAACAATGGAAAAGATATGAAAATCATTTAGTAGAGAGGATCTGAGCTTCATTAGTTGTGTGATGTGACTGGAAGATGATGCAGATTCAAGGTAGCCATGAAGCATAGCATTAAACTCAATTGTTACTGGACATTGATCAGTTTGTATAAAAACTTCAGTCTTTGCTAAAGTTGTTACAGCAGCCACAGGGGAAAAATACAGAACGAGAAATCTAATTAATCCCATGTTTACACAACACAGGAAAATGAGGGCAGAGGCTTTAGGGATTTAAGCCCCAAATGTCACTAAGTAAAAATAAAATGTCATCTGCCTCGTGTTCACCTACCCAAAATGAGAACAGAAGGACATGCTTATGGCAGGTAGGATTCTGAATTGACAAATTAAAAGACTGTAGAAAAAAACAATTTTTTTTTTTTTTGGAAAACTGAGGAATCAAATATTGAGGAATTTGTAAATGAATCATTTTATGCCTACTTTTTCACTTAAATAACTCTGCAGTCTAACAGCCAAACCATATCTTATTGTTGAAGCTGTGTGAATTTGAGTGACCTCATTTGTATAAGTACATATTTTATTAATTTATATTTTAATGAAAATTCATAAGTAAATCATTACTTTTAATTACTGTTCAAGTGATATCACTACATATGTGAATTTAAGATTTGTTCTAGTGCTATTTCAACCACAGTTGAGTTATCACTTTAAAAGCACCAATACATATAAATTTCAGTTCATACGGAACACACATTATAATACATAAGTAGAGAAACAAATAAAAATCAGACCACCATCTGCACTGCAATTTTTATACACGAACAGAGAGATTCACACATGCTCACAGACACAGACACACACACACACTCACACAAGGAAATTAACCCTTAATATTTCTGAAACATTTATTATTCCTCTTCCTATTCATTAAGTGCTACGGCTGCTAACCAAAGGGACAGCAGTTCGAATCCGCCAGGCGCTCCTTAGAAACTCTATGGGGCAGTGCTCCTCTGTCCTATAGGGTTGCTATAAGTCAGAATTGACTCGAGGGCACTGGGTTTGGTTTGGTTTCCGATTTTCGATTTTTATTGGAAATTTAATTTAAAAATCCAAAGAGATACAGATGTTTGTGTTAAACTCTGTACTTCCCACTTTGTATCATTTCTCTTTAGGTTGTCAGTGGACATATCTTGTCAGTCATAAACTGGACTATAAATGGTCAGCAAAGAGGAGATGAAGGGTGTTAGAAAAGTTGAGTAAAATATGTTTTATTCAAGTTTAGCTATTCAGGGAAAACTAAAGACATCACACACCAAAACAGTAACGTAATAACTTTCATTTGTTAACTTATATGCAGTGTCATTTGTTGTTGCTGAATTTTTAAAATCAATTATATTTCTGGATGAATACAAAAAAATGTGATCACTTTTTTGGTGCAACCAGGTATTTATTTTTCCATGTCAAATGTTTAGGCCTGTATCTTCTGGCTTGGTCTCTCTGACTACTGTGTTTTGTTTTTTTTTTAATATCATTTTGAATCTGGAATGAGCTTTACATTTATTCAAACCCACTGTCTCAGATCAGATATAATCGTCATGTATCAAGAGTGACATATGGAATTGGAATCAAAGTTTCTGAACTTTCTATTCAAGACATTTTGAATTTTTTTCAGTAACATGACAATGACTCTTTTTCAGCGACATTCATCCGGGCTAGTTTCTGAAGATCAAGAAGACAATTTACAGAAAGAAAGTGTTCTGTCTTACAGAGAATATTTTGTGGCTGTCCACCAGACTTAGACTCTGATCTAGCATTTTCTTGATCTTTTTTGTAACCATTTAAAATAAGAACAAAGAAGAATGGATGGAGAAAATTGCTCCTCCTTGACTGAATTCCAACTCTTGGGAATTACTAATAACCCTGAGATGAAAGTGACCATATTCACCTTGTTTCTGGTTGTTTACCTCATTATTCTTGTGGCAAATCTTGGAATGATCTTTCTAATAAGAATGGACTCCCAGCTTCAAACACCAATGTACTTTTTCCTCAGCCACCTCTCCTTCTGTGACCTCTGCTATTCCACAGCAATTGGGCCCAAGATGCTGGTGGACCTCTTAGCCAAAGACAAATCAATTTTTTTCTATGGCTGTGCTCTGCAGTTCTTCATCCTCTGTATCTTTACAGATTCTGAGTGTCTGCTGCTGGCAGTGATGGCCTTTGATAGGTACAAGGCCATTAGCAACCCCTTGCTCTATATAGTCAACATGTCCAGCAGGGTGTGCTCCGTGCTCACAGCTGGGGTTTACCTGGTGAGCATGGTGGATGCTTCAATACATACTATGTTAACTTTCCGCTTATGTTTCTGTGGGTCAAATGAAATTAATCATTTCTTCTGTGATTTACCTCCACTTTTCCTCCTTTCCTGTTCTGATATTCAGGTCAATGAGCTGGCATTATTCACTGTTTTTGGCTTCATTGAACTGAGTACCATTTCAGGGATTCTTGTCTCTTACTGTTACATCATCCTCTCAGTCTTAAAGATCCGCTCTGCAGAGGGAAGGTTCAAAGCTTTCTCCACCTGCACCTCCCACTTAACTGTTGTTGCCACTTTCCAGGGAACTTTGCTCTTTACGTATTTCCGGCCAAGTTCTTCCTACTCTCTAGATCGAGACAAGATGAGCTCATTGTTTTATACCCTTGTTATTCCCATGTTAAACCCACTGGTGTACAGCCTAAGGAATAAAGATGTGAAAGAAGCTCTGGAAAAACTGAAAAATAAAATGCTGTTTTAAATAGTTAAACATACACATAAAGAGTTGTAGTTTTCCTCAAATGTATAGCACAGAATAATGTGGTCTGAAATTCTTTAGTGCAATGAGTATTTATACAAAATCTCTACTCTAGTAATTATTAGGTACTTTTCTACTATACTTCCTTATATGTCTTTAATTTAAATACAGTACTCTCTAATTTTATAAAACTTTCTGATCTTCTTATTAGTGTACCAAAATTTTATTTCCAGGACTTATTGTTTATTTCATGCCTACTATACTTTTTATTTATTTATTTTTATACTTTTAGGTGTTTTGTGTTTCAATCCAGTGGTTTCTATACTAATGAATTCTATAATCCAGTGTAAATGGTAAACTTTAATTAGCTAATAATTCAAATAATTCATAACAAAATATAAAATATCATGAAACAAAAAGGCAAGGTGCTCTTAATCCAAAGTAAAATGTCTCAATCTACTGTGGAAAGAAGAAAAACTTCTTTGAAATGGGCACATGCAGTTCCTGATCTACATGATGAATGGAGATGCAAAGTGGGGGAGAGGAAAGTATTTGAGGCAGAAGGATTGGCGATCAGTGATGATAATGTGGATATGACTATGTTTTTAGAGGAAATGAAGCCTCAAATTTTTAGATATAAAAGAGCAAAAAGAAGGACCTTGGTGAAGCCCATCCTTGTGTCATCATTCTTACCTCTCCTGTCCTTTCCTCTAGAAAGATTTCCTTTCATCCCCCCACCCCACCACATCTCAGGCCTGGACAAATTCCCCTAGTCTTGGTTTATAAACCACCCCCTCCTCAGGGCTTCATTTTATCTGTCACTTGGTTTGTTAAATTGCTGCTTATAAGCTGAGATTAAGAGCACTCTGTGATGATGAGTGTTTCATCCCTGTTATTAAGAAACACCTGCGTTGTGCCCATGACATAGAATGGGAAAACAGATGTATGATAAAATCAGCATACTCGATAACATTTTTTGAGTGATGTTTACTTTGCCGTCAAAACAAAAGTAACTGAGGTAATAGTATATGTCTCAAATATGCTTTTTGCACCTTGTAAGAAAGTTCATAATATGGTTGTGGTTATTATTGGTAATGGATCTTTAAAGATATACATATTAATTTCCGGAGAATTGAAGAGTATTCATTTGGGTACTTTCTTGATGTGCACCTACTTTATCGGGCTCTGTTCTACTTATTGATAGCCAAAAAAAAAAAAAAAAAGCATGAGGCTGGTTCGGAAATATCAACATAGCCTTATACTTAAAGGACTACAAAAGACTCAGGAAACCCTGATGGTGTAGTGGTTAAGAACTATGGCTGCTAACCAAAAGTTCAGCAGTTCTAATCTACCAAGTTCTCCTAGGAAACTCTGTGGGTCACTTCTACTCTGTTCTATATAGTCACTACAAGTAGGAATCAACTCAACAGCAAGGTGTTATACAAGACTCGAGGACTCTCTTAAATACTCATTACAAATGTAGAAGGTAAAAGCCACTGAATGTCATAGGCAACACAGCTGCCATTGCTAAGCGACAATATGTCATTTTATGAAAACATTTCAGAATTTCAGTAAATCGCAAGAGTGCCTTTGCTTTTCCAAGTGGCATTTTTGTGTGGTACACTGTGATATGCTTGGGAAAGTTAAGGTGGTAGAAAAAGTATATGGGGAGGGATTGTTTTGAAAAAGTTTTTAGGGTTCCATCTTTACAATATTTTCTCAATTAATCCACACTCTTTTCAAATTGTTACTTATGAAAAGCAGAATGGAATAAAAGTATGTTTACATATATTAATGTCCAATGTTTGGGGGGTACCAAGTTCAGTGGATTGTCTCTAATTTTGAAGATGCTTTAATGGCATCTAATTAACTCATCTTCCTTCCATATCACAGTTACATATTACAGCATCACGAGACTGATGTGTTTTGCATACGGGCCTCTTTAATCACGTCTAGTGGGTTTGAACTGAAGAAAAGGAATTATTAACCCAGATAAATGATTCATTTTAAGCTGAATCAATGTTTGTCTGAAATGGGTTAAACAACTTGATTAATTGCAGGCATCATCCCCCTACATTTCTGCAAGGACAGGTTGAATAACTTCCTTTCCGGGAATTTTTTTAAGGGATCTTATGTTTCAAACAGGAACTTGTTAAGATGGCCTGAACCAATCCTTCTACCTTTCTTCTTGGGAGTCTACAGAAATGGAGAAAACTTAATATCAAAGGCTGTAGTCTATGCTAGCCTGTCTACAATCCTCACCGTTACCTTCTATTATCTGTCTCTTTAAATCACTCCTTCTCACTTATCCACTAATAACTGAGGGCTAATATTATTGTCCAAGTATGAGATTACCAATGCCTATGTGTAAGAGTGAATTTTATAGTTGAATTCCTATATCTTGACTCCTTTCTTCAGGAAATTGACATTCACATTTTAATACGCACTTTATTAAAAAAAAAAAAGTGGTTATCCAACTTTATTCGTGCTCGGATAAATAAAAAGGAAACTTCAATCCAGCACCATAACCCTATACATAAAAAGTGGCATAGCGATGGTAGATTTGGGTATATGTATAACACAGCAAACAAACTGACATACCGTTGATAACGGCTGTTTAAAGACATTTGTAAGAACAAAGCAGTAATAATGCTCAATGACTTGGTAAGTGGGAGGTGCTCTTTCAAAGACAGAGGCAGCAAATTTAAACCCTCCTTAGTAAATCCACCTCAGAAACATATTAGAAGCCAGAGATGCAATGCCACTCTAAATCATGTGTCTTTTAATAAGTCACTCTTCCTTGCCACACCTCATTTTTCCCTGAATAAACGACAGGGTCAGAATAGATTCTCTCTGTCATCCTTTCTAGCTGGCAAATTCTCTTTGTATCTATGATCCTAAACAAAAAACAAAACGAAAGAAAAATATTGCTGAGTGGATTTCAACCATGTGTTACAGATTAGAACTGCTCTATAGAATTTTCTTGACTGTAATCTTTATAGAAGAGTTCAGGAGGCCTTTCTTCTGTGGTGCTTTGGGGTGGATTCAAGCCTCCAACCTTTAGGCTAGCAGCTGAACAAAAGCAGTTGGTGTCATCCAGGGACCTATATACGACTCTACTGCTTGTAAACCCATCCCCACTACTGAAAGGGTTATAAATAAATAAATAAATAATGACTCATTCTTGGTACAAAAAGACTACATTGCAACTCTTGGTTCGTTCATCTGAAATGGCTGTGACAATTAAGTCAGCTAATAATGTTATGTTAGTTACAGGAGACCAAATGCTTTTAGAAATTGTTCCTTTGACAAGCCTCCTAATTGGCATTCACTTTTTAATGTGCACTTCATTAAAAGAAAAGAAAAAAAAATGGTTATCCAACTTTATTTGTGCTCAGATAAATAAAAATAAGCCTCAGTGCAGTACCATAACGCAACTGCAAAATGGCTAAAACCAAAATGATGGACGATATTCAGTATTGGTGAGGGTGTGCAACAGCCATAGCTCTCACACATTAACAGTGGAAGTGGGAAATGGCATCCACATTGGAAAACTGTATGCTGTTAAACACCATTGAATTGGTTCCAACTCACAGCGACCCTATGCACAACAGAAGGAAGCGCTGCCCGGTCCCATGCCATCCTCACAATTGTTTCTCTACTTGAGCCCATTGTTGCAGCCACTGTGTCAATCCATCTTGTTAAGGGTCTTCCTCTTTTTCGATGACCATCTATTTTACCAAGCATGATGTCCTTCTCCAGGGACTGATCCCTCCTGACAACTTATCTGAAGTATGTGAGAAGCACCCTTGGCATCCTTGCTTCCAAGGAGCATTTTGGTTTGCACTTGGTGGATATTAACCCATTTCACTTGGATATAAAGCTAAAATATGATTTTCGAGTCATGGAACAAGTATATGTCCAGCTATATTAAAAAGTATATATACTGCCATATAGTTTCCTATTCTGAAAATTCCTCTAACTGTACACCTGTTACTTGAGTATTCTCTAGGTGTAGCTTACACAGCAAAAGGCTTTTCTAAACACAGTCTAGTCACAATTTGATTGTAAGAAATTTAATAATTACTTTAGTATGATTTATGATTTTTAGCAATGCCTATGTATGATAAAGATCAATGTAATTTTCTGTGGAATTAAAGGTGAAATTTTCATCAGATATTTCAGTGAATATTCTTTTTGTACTTAAAACTTGCTATCTTGCAAGGAGACTTAACATACACTGACATGAGTATATACAATTTATTTATTTAATAAAAGCCCATGCCCCAGAGCAAGACAAGTATTTTCTGAAGGAAATGAATTTATAAATAAACAGTTGATAGCATTTTGTTAGTGGCACCAGTGACACTAAAATCCAAAAGAAAAAAAAAAAAAAAACATGTTGCCGTCTAGTTGAGTCCCACTCAGAGCGACCCTATAAAACAGAGTAGATCTGCCCCATAGACTTTCCAAGAAGCACCTGGTGGATTTGAACTGCCAATCTTTTGGTTAGCAGCTGTATCACTTAACCACTACACCACCAGTAACGCTAAAAAAAAACCCACTGCTAAGGAAGTTATTTAGATACATTTTTTTTTTCTAGCTTCTTCCTTCTGATATCTCATATTCTACCTTAAGTCATTTTTTCCCCATGATCTGAGGAATACATCTTCAATTAAATATAATATCTTTGGGAGGTTAATTAGCTTATCCAATTTTTAATAAAAATATAGCCACCATGGCTTAGTTTTAATGGGGAAGGTGGTAAGGGATAAAACTTGATGGTCTAGTGGGACAGTCATGTTTTGGTAGGAAAAGTCTGGGTCTTGCCTAATTACAGCGTGGCCAGAGGGAATTTGGTATCCCAGGAGACAGGGAGCACTTGAGGGGGAAATTAGTTTGGAAAGGAATCAGAAGAAGGAGACTAAGAATGACTTCACCTCCTCTAAATGTGCATCAGAGAAGTAGACAATTGTGGCAAAGCTCTTGAGTAACACAAAGGCATCAGCTTCTTGAGATTACCTGGCGGACAATTACTAGCAGTTAGTGAAGTTGTTGGATATTCGTCTCAACGATGTCTCCCATAGGAGGACACTGGGTATTGCAGTATTGGAATCGTCACATAGAAAATTACAATGGAATATGAAACATCATTCAAATGCATCAACTAACAGCACTTTGCTCAACATCAGGAATATTTTATTTTAATAAGTGTAGCTTAATTTTTTTTTTTAAGGCATGGTCATGCTTTATAGGGAAAAAGGAAAAGGTTGGTTCTGTCCACCCCCAGTGAGGGTTGAGAATAAACAAGAAATTACCTGGAATACAGAGTAAATTCACTGGTTTATGTCTATCACTTCTTATTTTTTTTCCATATATGCAAATTTTGCAATTACTTCTTTTGTGGTAAAAAATAAATGAACTGCATTAAGATATGATGCACCATGGGTGTGTATAATTATTATGCATTATCTAAAAATATCACCTGATGGTAGATAACTAACGAACATAGAAATTCTTGTCAGTGACTTGCAATCATTCACAATTGTCAAATATTACACAGACCCTGGCCAATGAAGCAAACTTCCACAGGGCTATTTCGTACAACTTCAGGTGACACCATTTTTCTCATTTCCAATGACCTTCCCAGAATTGTGCAGTATAGTAGCCCATTTCACACCAAAGTCAATAATGTTCAAGTGTTTAGCTAAGATAAATAAAACAGATTATATATCAAATCTGGTGACACTTTCTACTTGCTCTCCTCTAACTTTAATCATTGTTAGAATCCTGCATTGGTGGGACTTCGATGACCTCTAAGTTCTCTTATCTCTAAAAATCTTTGAATTACTATTTTTGTGTATTTGCACACTTGATTTTAACATAAAAGCACTATAAAATTCCAAGTGTTCCAAAGAAAGTTATTCTTTAAAGAGACATTTGTTTTATTACTCTGTAGTCAGGCATCAGTTGTGAACAAATGCTTTGGAGCCAGATAAACTTAATGTCCTTGATCCTCCAGATATCTATTTACTGCTTTTGGATCTCACTTTGCACATTCATATAATGAAGCTATTAGAGACATTTTAGGATGCACAAGCTAATGCAAGGAATAAATAATATAATGTGATAAGTTAATATATGAAAAGCACTTGTTATTAGTAAGAATTCTACGCTGTACTATATTTGAAATCATGTTTGTGCCCCCAAAAGTCCACTCTTGAGTGAAAAGGTACACATATTCACAGAAGGAAGAGGGGATAGATATTTTAATGATACAGAACTAGAAGAAGACACGATTTAGCTCTGGACCCTGATGAAGAAGTCCTATCAAAGTGACCAAGATGTTAGACTAACATTCAAGGAGCGTGGGGTAGTACATTGATGACTATAGATGTAGGGGGAAGATAGTTGTTCTTGTTGTTAGATGCCGTCAAGTCGATTCTGACTCATAGCAACCCTATGCACAACAGGACGAAACAATGCCCAGTACTGCACCATCCTTAAAATCATTGTTATGCTTGATCTCACTGTTATAGCCACTGTATCGATTCACCTTGTTGAGGATCTTCCTCTTTTCCGCTGACCCTGTACTTTGCCAAGCATAACAATCTTCCCCAAGGACTGATCCTTCCTGACAATATGTCCAAAGTATGTAAGACGCAGTCTCACCATCCTTGCTTCTAAGGAGCATTCTGGTTGCACTCTTCCAAGACAGATTTTTTCGTTCTTTTGGCAGTCCATTGTATATTCAATATTCTTCACCAAAGCCACGATTCAAAGGCATCAATTCTTCTTCGGTCTTCCTTATTCATTGTCCAACTTTCACATACATATGATGCGATTGAAAATACCATGGCTTGGGTCAGGTTCACCTTAGTCTTCATGGTGACGTCTTTGCTCTTCAACACTTTAAAGAGGTCTTTTGCAGTAGATTTACCCAATGCAATGTGTCATTTGATTTCTTGACTGCTGCTTCCATGGCTGTTGATTGTAGATCCAAGTGAAATGAAATCCTTGACAACTTCGATCTTTTCTCCATTTATCATGATGTTGCTCATTGGTCCAGTTGTGAGATCTTTCTTTTCTTTAAATTGAGGAGCAATCCATACTGAAGGCTGTGGTCTTTGATCTTCATTAGTAAGTGTTTCAAGTCCTCTTCACTTTCAGCAAGCAAGATCGTGTCATTTGCATAATGGAGGTTGTTAATGAGTCTTCCTCCAATCCAGTTGCCCAGTTTTTCTTCATATAGTCCAGCTTCTCCGATTATTTGCTCAGCATACAGATTGAAAAGGTATAGTGAAAGAATATAACCCTGACCCACACCTTTCCTGACTTTAAGCCACACAGTATCATCTTGTTCTGTGTGAACGACTGCCTCTTGATCTATGTAAAGTTTCCTCATGAGCACAATCAAGTGTTCTGGAATTCCCATTCTTAGCAATATTATCCATAATTTGTTATGATCTACAAAGTCCAATGCCTTTGCATAGTCAATAAAACTCAGGTAAACATCCTTCTGGTATTCTCTACTTTCAGCTAGGATCCATCTGACATCAGCAATGATATCCCTTATCCATGTCCTCTCCTGAATCCAGCCTGAATTTCTGGCATTTCCCTGTTGACATACTGTTGCAGCCGTTCTTGAACGATCTTCAGCAAAATTTGGCTTATGTGTGATATTAATGATATTGTTCTATAATTCTGTATTCGATTGGATCAACTTTCTTGGGAATAGACATAAATATGGGTCTCCTTTCCAGTCTGTTGACCAGGAAGCTGTCTTCTATATTTCTTGGCATAGACGAGCGAGCAACTCCAGCACTGCATCCATTGTTGAAACATCTCAATTGGTACTCTGTCATTTGCTGAAGCCTTGTTTTTTGTTAGGAAACCCTGCTGGCATAGTGGTTAAGTGTTACGGCTGCTAACCGAGAGGTCAGCAGTTAGGATCCACCAGGCACTCCTTGGAAACTCTATGGGGAGGTTCTACTCTGTCCTATAGGGCTGCTATGAGTCAGAATCAACTTGACAGCAGTGGGTTTGTTTGGTTTTTGGTTTTTTGCCAATGCCTTCAGAGCAGCTTGGACTTCTTCCTTCAGTACCATCAGTTCCTGATCATGTGCTACCTCTTGAAATGGTTGAACATTGACTAATGCTTTTTGGTATAATGATTCTGTGTTTTCCTTCCATCTTCTTTTGATGCTTCCTGTGTCGTTTAATATTTTCCCCATAGAATCGTTCACTGTTGCAACTCGAGGCTTGACTTTTTTCCTCAGATCTTTTGGTTTGAGAAACACTGAGCGTATTCTTCTCTTTTGGTTTTCTATCTCTAGCTCTTTGAACATATCATTATAACACTTTACTTTGTCTTCTCAAGCTACCCTTCAAAATCTTCTGTTCAGTTCTTTTATTTCATCATTTCTTCCTCTTGCTTTAGCTGTTTGACATTCATAAGCAAGTTTCAGAACCTCCTCTCACATCCATCTTGGTGTTTGCTTTCCTTTCTGCCTTTCCAATGACCTCTTGCTTTCTTCATGTATGATGTCCTTGATGTCATCCCACGACTCGTCTGTTCTTTGGTCACTAGTGTTCAGTGTGTCAAATCTATTCTGTAGAAGGTCTCTAAATTCAGGTGAGATACACTCAAGGTCATGTTTGGCTCCCTGTCTGTCACTTTGTCGTACTGTGGGGGCTTGTGTATTGCTGTCATGCTGGAAAGTATGCTATGTATTCAGGGTCACCCGTGGAAGACAGGTTTCAGCTGAGGTTCTAGACTAAGACTAAGAAGAAGGATCCAGCAGTCTACTTCTGAAAAGCATTAGCCAGCGAAAACCTTATGAATAGCAGCGGAACATTGTCTGATATAGTGCTGGAAGATGAGCCCCCCCAGGTTGGAAGGCACTCAAAAGACAACCGAGGAAGAGCTGCCTTCTCAACGTAGAGTTGACCTTAATGACATGGATGGAGTAAAACTTTCGGGACCTTCATTTGCTGTTGTGGGATGACTCAAAATGAGAAGGAACAGCTGCAAGCATCCGTTAATAATCAGAACCTGGAATGTACGAAGCATGAATCTAGAAAAATTGGAAATCATCAAAAATGAAATAGAATGCATAAACATTGATATCCTAGGCATTAGTGAGCTGAAATGGGAGGGTATTGGCCTTTTTGAATAGGACAATCATATTGTCTACTATGCTGGGAATGACAACATGAAGAGAAATGGTGTTGCATTCATCGTCAAAAAGAACATTTTAAGATCTAGCCTGAAGTAACACTGTCAGTGATAGGATAACATCCATATGCCTACAAGGAAGACCAGTTATGACAATTATTATCCAAATTTATGCACCAACCACTAAGGCCAAAGATGAAGAAATAGAAATTTTTATCAGCTGCTGCAGTCTGAAATTGATCAAACATGCAATCAGGATGCTTTGATAATTACTGGTGATTGGAATACAAATTTGGAAACAAAGAAAAAGAATCAGTTGGAAAATATGGCCTTGGTGATAGAAACAATGCCAGAAATCAAATGATAGAATTTTGCTAGACCAACAACTTCATTGCAGGTACCTTCTTTTACCAACATACAGGGCGACTATACACATGGACCTCACTAGATGGAACACACAGGAATAAATTGACTACATTTGCTGAAAGAGTTGATGGAGAAGCTCAATATCATCAGTCAGAACGAGGCCAGTGGCTGACTGTGGAACAGACCATCTATTACTCACATGCAAGTTCAAGCTGAAACTGAAGAAAATCAGAGCCTAAGTCCACAACAGGGGGAAGATTGAGTGGGTGCAAAATTGTGTTTCCATTACCTCCCAATTTCCAATGTGCTGTCATGAATAATAATACTCAAAAGTTATTTTTATGGGTGATATAAATTTTTATTTTGGTAAATACATATATATATATATATATATATGAAAACACATGCCAATTAAACATTTTCTTTATGTTCAACTCAGTGACACAAATTGCAATAATTATACTGTCTAACCATCACCAGTATGTATTGCCAAAAGGTAATTTTTTTAAATAAACAGCACTCACCTGTGCAATATTCATCACAGCACTTTTCACAATAGTCAGAAAGAGGAAAGAAGTGAAACATTCATCAACAAATTATTGGATAAACAAAATGTGGCATATACACATAAAAAGAAATGCTCAACCATAAAGACAAGTGAAATTCTGACTCATGCCACACATGCCACAATACAGATGAACCTTGAAAACACCATGCTGAGTGAAATAAGTCAATCTCAAAACAACAAATATTGTATGATCTCTTTTATATGACATAAGCAAACATAGAGAAACCAAAGATTATTAGTAGTTATTAGAGGTGAGAGGGAAAGAGAAAGAAGGGATTTTTGCTAAAGGGACATTGAGTTTATGTTAATTTTACTGGAATCATGTGGAAAAAGATAGGGAGAATGGTTACACAACATGAAGAATGTAATTTATTTCTCTGAATTGTACATGTAGAAATTGTTGACTCGATGTATTTTTTTCTTATGTATAGTTTTACTATTACAAATATATATATAGCTATGGTTAGCTCACATGCAAGTTCAAATGCTCATATGTAAGTCCAAGCTGAAACTGAAGAAAATTAGAACAAGTCCATAAGGGCTAAAGTGTGACCTTGAGTATGTCTTACCTGAATGTAGAGACCATCTGAACAGTAGATTTGATGTCTTGAACACTAATGAGGGACGAACAGACCAGTTGTGGAATGACATCAAGGACATCATACATGAAGAAAGCAAGAAGTCAATAAAAAGACAGGAAAGAAAGAAAAGACCAAAATGGATGTTAGAGGACACCCTGAAACTTGTTCTTGAACATCATGTAGCTAAAGCAAAAGGAAGAAATGGTGAAGTAAGAGAGTGAACAGAAGATTTCTAATGGTGGCTTGAGAAGACAAAGTGAAGCATTATAATGACATGTGCAAAGACCTGGAGATAGAAAACTAAAAGTGAAGAACGTGTTCAGCATTTCTGAATTTGAAAGATCTGAAGAAATAATCCAAACCTCAAGTTGCAATATTGAAGAATTCTATGGGGAAAATATCAAAAGGCACAGCAAGCATCAAAAGAAGGTGGAAGGAATACACAGAGTCACTATACCAAAAAGAATTAGTTTATATCAACCATTTCAGGACGTAGCATATGATTAGGAACTGATGGTAGTGAAGGAAGAATTCCAAGCTGCACTGAAGACATTGGCAAAAAACAAGGCTCCAGGAATTGACAGAATAACTATTGAGATGTTTCAACAAATGGATGCTACACTGGAAGTGCTCCCTCATCTAAGCCAAGAAATTTGGAAGACAGCTACATGGTCAAGCGACCGGAAGAGATTCATATTTATGCCTATTCCAAAGAAAGGTGACCCATCTAAATACAGAAATTATCAAACAATATCATTACTATGACAGGCAAGTAAATTTTTGCTGAAGATGACTCAAAAGCTGTTGCTGCAGTACATTGACAAGGAACTGCCAGAAACTCAACGTGGTTGCAGAAAAAGACGTGAAACTAGGGATATCATGGATGATGTCAGATGGATCCTGGTTGAAAGCAGAGAATACCTGAAAGATATTTACCTGTGTTTTATTGATTATACAGAGACATTCGACTGTGTGAATCATAACAAATTATGAATAACACTGGGAAGAATGTGAATTCCAGAACACTTGATTTTGCTCATGAGGAACATGTACATAAATCAAGAAGCAGTCATTTGAACAGAACAAGGGATACTGCATGGATTAAAGTCAGGAAAGGTGCACATCAGGGTTGTAACATTTCACCATACTTATTCAACCGGTGAAACTCTGGTGGTGTAGTGTTTAAGCCTTTGGTTGCTAACCAAAAAGTCAGCAGTTTGAATCTACTAGCTCCTCCTTGAAAACGCTATGGCTCAGTTCTACTCTGTCTTATAGGGTCACTAGGAGTCAGAACTGACGTGACGGCAATGCTTTTGGTTTGGTTTATTCAATCTGTATGCTGAGAAAATCATCAGAGAAGATGGACTATATGAAGAAGAATGGGGCATCAGGATTGAAGAAAAATTCATTAACAAGCAGCATTAGGCAGACGAGACAACCTTACTTGCTGAAAGGGTAGAGGACTTGAAGCACTTACTGATGGAGATCAAAGACCACAGCCTTCAGTATGGATTACACCTCAACATAAAGAAAAGAAAAATCCTCACAACTGTACCAATGAGCAACATTATGATAAATGGAGAAAAGATTGAACTTGTCAAGAATTTCATTTTACTTGGATCCACAATCAAAACCCATGGAAGCAGGAATCAAGAAATCAAAAGATGCATTACATTTGGCAAATCTGCAACAAGGGACCTCTTTAAAGTGTTGAAAAACAAAGATGGCACATTGAAAACTAAGGTGCACCTGATCCAACCCATGGTATTTTCAATTGTCTCATATGCATGCTGGACAATGAATAAGGAAGACTGAAGAATTGATGCCTTAGAATTTTGGTGTTTGCAAAAAATATTGACTGCCAAAAGAATGAACAAATTTGTCTTGGAAGAAGTACAACCAGAATGCTCCTTAGAAGCAAAGATGGGAAGACTACTTCTCACGTACTTTGGACATGTTATCTGAAGGAACCGGTCCCTGGAGAAGGATATCATGCTTGGTAAAGTACAGTGTCATCAAAAAAGAGGAGGACTGTCAAGAAGATGGATTGACACAGTGGCTGCAATAATGGGCTCAAGTATAACAAGGATTGTGAGGATAGTGCAGGACCGGGCAGTATTTTGCTCTGTTCTACATAGGGTAGCTATGAGTCGGAACTGACTCAACAGCACTTAACAACAACAACAACAACAAAGATAGATAGCTAGTGAGAGAGAGGGAAAAAAAATAGAGCTAAGTATATTTTTTCTTGAAACCATCATGGTAACACATATGTTCTCTTAAAAAGTTTTATCCTTGTACCAATCAACTATATGAGTAGAAAGAGCCCTTAAAATCTGTTTATTTCTACTCTTTGTTTTTTATCCACCAAACAACCAGAAAATATTTAAGAGCCAACGTTTAATGATCCATTATTTTGGATATTCTTATTCTAGAGACTGTGAGAATTTCCAGGGAAACAAACAGAAAAAATAATAATTCAAGACCAAATGGGTTATGTGCGATGAATGTTATAAAATCATTGGATTGGGGTCAGTTGACATGTGGTTGGGGGAAGGGAATCAGACAGTGATTAAAGAAAATAAAGGCTAAGCATTATAGGAATGTCATATATCTAAATGGGGCAGTGAAAAATTTAATTTCAGAAATGGCGACAAACATGATGAACAATGG